>NC_072417.2:32295000-33545000 GCF_028858775.2 Pan troglodytes
TACAGGCCAGGAGAGAGCTGGCATGACATATTTAAAGTGCTGAAGGAAAAAAACACCCACCCTAGAATAGTATATCAGGTGAAAATATCCTTCAAACATGAAGGAGAAATAAGACTTTCCGAGACATACAGAAACAGGGATTTCATAAACGCCAGACCTGTCCTACAAGAGATGTGAAAGGCAGTACTTCAATCGGAAATAAAAAGACATTAATGAATGAGAAAAAATAATCTGAAGGTACAAATCTCATTGGCAATAGAAAGTACACAGAAAAACACAGAATAGTATAGCACTGTAACTGTGCCGTGTAAACTACTCTTATCTTAAATAGAAAGATTAAATGATAAACAAATAAAAAATAGTAAAAACCAACTTTTCAAGACATAGACAGTACAATAAGATGAATAAAAACAACAGAAAGTTAATTTTTTTTGAGATAGGGTCTTGCTCTTTCACCCACGCTGGAGTGCACTGGTGTGATCTTGGCTCACTGAAACCTCTGCTTCTCAGGCTCAAGTGATCCTCCCACCTCAGCTTCCTGACTAGCTGGGACTACAGGCATGCACCACCATGCCTGAGTGGTTTTTCTATTTTTCATAGAGATGGGGTTTTGCCATGTTGCCCAGGCTGGTCTCAAATTCCTGGTCTCAAATTCCTGCCCATCTAGGACTCTGAAAGTTCTGGAATTATAAGCATGAGCCACTGCACCTGGCCAAAAGTTTTGTCTTGTAATCTATTTTGTCTGATACAAGTATAGCTACTCATGCTCTTTTTTGGTTTCCATTAGCATAGAATATCTTTTTTCATCCCTTTATTTTCAGCCTATGTGTATCTGTATGGGTGAAACATGTTTCTTATAGGCAACAGATCATTGAGTCTTGCTTTTTATTTATTTATTTATTTATTTATTTATTATTTATTTATTTATTTTATTATACTTTAAGTTCTGGGATACATGCGCAGAATGTGCAGTTTTGTTACATAGGTATACATGTGCCATGGTGGTTTGCTGCACCCATCAACCCATCACCTACATTAGGTATTTCTACTAATGCTATCCCTTCCCTATCCCCCCACCCCCTGACAGGCCCTGGTGTGTGATGTTCCCCTCCCTGTGTCCATGTGTTTTCACTGTTCAGCTTCCACTATGAGTGAGAACATGTGGTGTTTGGTTTTCTGTTCTTGTGTTAGTTTGCTGAGAATGATGGTTTCCAGCTTCATCCATGTCCCTACAAAGGGCATGAACTCATCATTTTTTATGGCTGCATAGTATTCCATGGTGTATATGTGCCACATTTTCTTTTTCCAATCTATCATCGATGGGCATTTGGGTTGGTTCCAGGTCTTTGCTATTGTGAATAATGCTTCAATAAACATACGAGTGCATGTGTCTTTATAGTAGAATGATTTATAATCCTTTGGGTATATACCCAGTAATTGGATTGCTGGGTCAAATGGTATTTCTGGTTCTAGATCCTTGAGGAATCGCCACACTGTCTTCCACAATGGTTGAACTAACTTATGCTCCCACCAACAGTGTAAAAGCACTCCTATTTCTCCACATCCTCTCCAGCATCTGTTGTTTCCTGGCTTTTTAATGATTGCCATTCTAACCAGCATGAGATGGTATCTCATTGTGGTTTTGATTTGCATTTCTCTAATGACCAGTGCTGAGCTTTTTTTCCATACATTTGTTGGCTACATAAATGTCTTCTTTTGAGAAGAGTCTGTTCATATCCTTCACCCATTTTTTGATGGGTTTTTTTTTCTTGTGAATTTGTTTCAGTTCCTTGTAGAGTCTGTATATTAGCCCTTTGTCAGATGGATAGATTGCAAAAATTTTCTCCCATTCTGTAGGTTGCCTGTTACTCTGATGATAATTTCTCTTGCTGTGCAGAAGCTCTTTAGTTTAATTAGATCTCATTTGTCAATTTTCGCTTTTGTTGCCATTGCTTTTGGTGTTTTAGTCATTAAGTCTTTGCCCATGCCTATGTCCTGAATGGTATTGCCTAGGTTTTCTTCTAGGGTTTTTATGGTTTTAGGTTTTACATTTAAGTCTTTAATCCATCTTGAGTTAATTTTTGCATAAGGTGTAAGGAAGGCGTGCACATTCAGGTTTCTGCATATGGCTAGCCTGTTTTCCCAACACCATTTATTAAAGAGGGAATCATTTCCCCATTGCTTGTTTTTATCAGGTTGGTCAAAGATCAGATGGATGTAGATGTGTAACGTTATTTCTGAGGCATCTGTTCTGTTTCATTTGTCTATATATCTGTTTTGTCACCAGTACAATGCTGTTTTCATTACTGTACCTTTATAGTATAGTTTGAAGTCAGGTAGTGTGATGCCTCCAGCTTTGTTCTTTTTGCTTAGGATTGTCTTAGCTATATGGGCTCTCTTTTGGTTCAATATGAAATTTAAAGTAGTTTTTTCTAATTCTATGAAGAAAGTCAATGGTAGCTTGATGGGGATAGCATTGAATCTATGAATTACTCTGGGCAGTATGGCTATTTTTATGATATTGAATCTTCCTATCCATGAGCATGGAATCTTTTTCCATTTGTTTGTGTCCTCTCATTTCCTTGAGCAGTGGTTTGTAGTTCTCGTTGAAGAGGTCCTTCACATCCCTTGTAAGTTGTATTCTTAGGTATTTTATTCTTGTTGTAGCGATTGTGAATGGGAGTTCACATGATTTGGCTCTCTGTTTGTCTATTATTGGTGTATAGGAATGTTTGTGATCTTTGCACATTGATTTTGTATCCTGAGACTTTGCTGAAATTGTTTATCAGCTTAAGGAGATTTAGGGTTGAGACCATGGGGTTTTCTAAATATACAATCATGTCATCTGCAAACAGAGAGAGTTTGACTTCCTCTCTTCCTATTTGAATATGCTTTATTTCTTTCTCTTGCCTGATTGTCCTGGCCAGACTTCCAATACTATGTTGAATAGGAGTAGTGAGACAGGGCATCTTTTTCTTGTGCTGGTTTTCAAAGGGAATTCTTCCAGTTTTTGCCCATTCAGTATGATATTGGCTGTGGGTTTGTGATAAATAGCTCTTATTATTTTGAGATATGTTTCATCAGTCCTAGTTTATTGAGAGTTTTTAGCATGAAAGGGTGTTGAATTTTATTGAAGACCTTTTCTGCATTGGTTCTGTTTATGTGATGAATTACGATTATTGATTTGTGTTTATTGAACTAGCCTTGCATCTGAGGGATGAAGCTGACAAGATCGTGGTGGATAAGCTTTTTGATATGCTGCTGGATTCTGTTTGCCAGCATTTTATTGAGGATTTTAGCATCGATGTTCATCTGGGATATTGGCCTGAAATTTTCTTTTTTTGTTGTGTCTCTGTCAGGTTTTGGTATCAGGATGATGCTGACCTCATAAAATGAGTTAGGGAGGATTCCTTCTTTTTCTATTGTTTGGAATACTTTTAGAAGAAATGGTACCAACTCCTCTTTGTACCTCTGGTAGAATTCAGCTGTGAATCTATCTGGTCCTGGGCTTTTAGTGGTTGGTAGGCTATTAATTACTGCCTCAATTTCAGAACTTGTTATTGGTCTATTCAGGGATTCAACTTCTTCCTGGTTTAGTCTTCAGAGGGCATATGTGTCCAGGAATTTACCCATTTCTTCTAGATTTTCTAGTTTATTTGCGCAGAGGTGTTTATAGTATTCTCTGATGGTAGTTTGCATTTCTGTGGGATCGGTGGTGATATCCCCTTTATCATTTTTTATTGTGTCTATTTGATTCTTCTCTCTTTTCTTCTTTATTAGTCTGGCTAGCCATCTATCTATTTTGTCAATCTTTTCAAAAAACCAGCTCCTGGATTTGTAATGCCAAAGGTTCTTGCCTTAGCCACACCAAAGATTTGGTGTGACGGCAGCTCACGGTGAGAGAGAGACAAGGATTGGATTGAGAGAAAAAAAGCTATAGGCTTTATTAAGCAGAGTGACAGTACAAAGCTTCCACAGCATGGAAGGAGTCCCGAGCGGGTAGCCAGTGTTAGATTTTTCGATCACCTCTTAGACTCTTTAAGGTGAGAAATACATGCAGCGGGAAGATGTTACCAGAGTGAGAAACAAAGACAATTAACATGTCTCAGATCTTGAGGAAAACCGGAATTGTAACTTAAGTTTTATCGACTTTATAACCTTGCAGTGGCATGGCAAAGGAGACAGGATCTCACAGGATTTTACAAATTGTGTTTACAAGGAATTGGAATTGGGAGCATAGCTAAGGTCTGCTGGTCACAGAAAAATGGGCTTTTAACATTCCTTTTAGTTTCAGGGGAGGGAGAGGGGAGAGAGGGAGAGAGGACACAGGGAAGCTTATAGCAAAATTTTTGCTGTTTATAGCTTTCTTGGGGAAAAAAACACGTGCAAATTCTGATGTTAGGAATATTTTAAGAATATATCTTCAATATTATTCATCCAGGACCAAAGTAAGTCCTGATGCAGGAAATGAGTGAGTTTCACAGCTTTCTGAGCCCCTACTCAACCCAGGAAGCCCAGTGGGCACCTCCTCTCAGCTCCCCCTCTAGACAGGACACCCCAACTGCTGTTGGGAACTGGGTGGTGGTGGTTCTGGCTACTTCCTGCTGATTAAGGGCCAAGAAGGGGCCCTGCAGTTGTGGTGTCCTCCAGAGGGGAACTTTTTAGGCTAGTGAGGGACCAGTGGGTCGATCCAGGTCCTCGGTAGAAGCCGTGAGTTGAACTCATTTGAGGTTCCATTTATAAGACCATTGGTAGCTTGATGGCCTTGATTCTGGAGGAAACAAATTTGACAAGGAGGTTAAAAATGCAAGGCCCAAAAGCGAATAATAGTAGGATGGCTGTCGCAGGGCCTAGAAAGCGGAGGAGCCAAGGTATCCATTGGTTAAACATATTCCAGGGCCCTGAGTGTTCAAGCTCCTTTTTTTCTACTTTCTATTCATTTTCTTAGTTCTTTGACTTTTTAGTAATGATTCCTGACTGGTTAATGAAATAGCAACATTTTTCTCCTAAGAAGAGGCAGGTTTCTCCCCTTTCAGCTGTTAATAAGTCTAGGGCTCTCTGGTTTTGAAGGACTACTGCAGCTAGAGAATTAAGCTGGCTTTGTAGGGTCACTAGAGAGTTGGCAACTAGTTCCATGTCATCATTTAATTTTTGTAATAATTTATAATAGAATTGGGTGGAGGAGGTTATGCCTCCAATTTCAGTCCCAAGCCCACCCAGTATTCCGGCTCCTACAATAAGGGCTCACGTGTGGCGAGATTGGGGTATAAGGAGACTTTGTAACTCTTGTTCAGTATATATGGACATAGGAGGTGCTAGAAGGGAGAGAAAGCATAGTTCTTTCCGAATGCCGTTTAGGCATTGATAGGCTGTGTTATCCCAATTGAAAAAAATGCCTGAAGTTAGACAGGTGAAACCTGAGGTTATTGATATCCAGGACTGACATTGGGAGGTGTTCTTATTGAGAGCCATGCTGAAGTTTATGCATGTGAGATTTGAGGCCTGTGTGGCTGGTAAATTGGGGATTATGGGACTGATTTGGTGGTGTTTAGGACTGGGATGGATAATGGCCCCAGCTTTGGCTAATGTGTCCCTCCCTAATAAGGGTGTGGGACTTTCAGGCACAACAAGAAATGCATGTGAAAAGAGCAAAGTCTCCCAATTGCAGCTGAGAAGGCAAGAGAAATACCTGGTTATAGGCTGTCCTAAGATTCCTCGGATAGTAACGGACTTTGAGGACAGTCGTCCAGGGCAGGAGATTAAAACTGAGAAGGCCGCACCAGTGTCCAGGAGGAAGTCCACTTCCTGGCCTTCAATGGTCAAACTTACCCAGGGCTCTGTGAGCGTGATGGCATGAGCTGGCACTTGCCCCAGTCACCCTCAGTCCTATTGCTGAATCATCTGGTTGGGTGCTTCTGGCCTAGAGGGCCTTCATCCTTTGGGGCAGTGCGCCTTCCAGTGATTGCCTTGGCATATTGGACATGGGCGAGGGGGCGGTTTGTTTTTGGTTGGACAATCTTTCTTAAAGTGTCATTGTAAACCGCACTGATAACAAGCCCTACTAGGCAATTGGCCTGCTCCTCTCTTGGTTCCCTCTGAGCCACCAAGGTCTGCCTGTCTGAGGGCCATGACTAAGGCTGCAGCCTTTCTCTTATCTCACTTTTCCCTTTTGGCCTGTTCCTCTTGGTCCCTGTTATAGAACACCGAGGTTGCCAGGTTTAATAACGTCTCCAAATTTTGTTCTGGGCCTAAAGCAGACTTTTGGAGTTTTCTCCTAAAGTCAGCCATGATTGGGTGATAAATTTATCCTTTAAAATAAGTTGGCCTTCTACAGAATCTGGAGTTGGGGAGGTGTGCTTTCTTAGAGACTCCCTTAGCCTTTCTAGAAAAGCCAAGGGGTTTTCCTCTTTTCCCTGTGTAATTGTGGATAGCATTGAATAGTTCATAGGCTTTTTCCTAGTCTTCCTCAACCCTTCTAAAATGCAAGTTAGCAAATGCCTGTGGCTCCAGTCTCCATGATCTGAGTCAGTATCCCAGTGAGGGTCTACAGTGGGGACTGCCTCTTGCCCTGTGGGGAATTTTTCCCTCTCCTCCTGGGCCATTCGATCGTTTACCTGGCTAAGGTACCACAGATCCCCAAATTGCTGAGCTGCTGCTACAGCTGCTTCTTTTTCAGTAGGACTTAATGTCTGATCAAGAAGCAACATGATAGCTCTCCATGTTAGATCAAAGGACTCCCCAATCCTTGCAGGACCTATATATAGTTATCAGGATTATCTGAGAATTTCCCTAAATCTGCCTTTATTTGTTTTCTGCTCTTTATTTGTTTTAAATCTGAGAGTGAGAAGGGGGCATGCACATGAATGGGCCCAAATTCTCCTCCTACTGCTTGTAAGGGACATAGTTTTGGTGCCTAGCTCATGGAGTTTATGTTCTCTTTCCGGTGTGCCTTTAACACTTTGGTGGGGCCGGATGCTTCTCTAGTTCTTCTAATTTTGATGTTAGGGTGTTGATTTTAGATCTTTCCTACTTTCTCCTGTGGGCATTTAGTGCTATAAGTTTTCCTCTAAACACTGCTTTAGCTGTGTCCCACAGATTCTGGTATGTTGTGTCTTTGTTCTCATTGGTTTCAAATAACTTATTTATTTCTGCATTAATTTTGTTGTTTACCCAGTAGTCATTAAGAAGCAGGTTGTTCAGTTTCCATGTAGTTGTGTGGTTTAGAGTAAGTTTCTTAATCTTGAGTTCTAATTTGATTGCACTGTGGTCTGAGAGACTGTTTGCTATGATTTCCATTCTTTTCCATTTGCTGAGGAGTGTTTTACTTCCAATTACGTGGTCAATTTTAGAATAAGTGTGATGTAGTGCTGAGAAGAATGCATATTCTGTTGATTTGGGGTGGAGAGTTCTGTGGATGTCTATTAGGTTCACTTGGTCCAGAGCTGAGTTCAAGTCCTGAATTTCTTTGTTAATTTTCTGTCTCATTGATCTATCTAATATTGACAGTGGGGTGTAAAAGACTCCAACTATTATTGTGTGGGAGTCTAAGTCTCTTTGTACATCTCTAAGAACTTGCTTTATGAATCTGCGTGCTCCTGTATTGGGTGCATATATATTTAGGAGAGTTAGCTCTTCTTGTTGCATTGATCCCTTTACCACTATATAATGCCCTTCTTTTGTCTTTTTTGATCTTTGTCAGTTTAAAGTCTATTTTATCAGAGACTAGGATTGCAACCACTGCTTTTTTTTCTGCTTTCCATTTGCTTGGTAAATATTCCTCCATCCCTTTATTTTGAGCCTATGTTTGTCTTTGCATGTGAGATGTGTCTCCTGAATACAGCACACTGATGGGTCTTGATTCTTTATCCAATTTGCCAGTCTGTGTCTTTTAAATGGGTCATTTAGCCCATATACATTTAAGGTTAATATTGTTATGTGTGAATTTGATCTTGCCATTATTAATGCTAGCTGGTTATTTTGCCCATTAGTTGATGTAGTTTCTTCATAGTATTGATGGTCTTTACAATTTGGCATGTTTTTGCAGTGGCTGGTACTGGTTTTTCCTTTTATATTTAGTGCTTCCTTCAGGAGTTCTTGTAAGGCAGGCCTGGTGGTGACAAAATCTCTCAGCATTTGCTTGTCTGTAAAGGATTTTATTTCTCCTTCACTTATGAAGCTTAGTTTGGCTGGATATAAAATTCTGGGTTGAAAATTCTTTTCTTTAAGAATGTTGAATATTGGCCCCCATTCCCTTCTGGCTTGTAGGGTTTCTGCAGACAGATTCGCTGTTAGTCTGATGGGCTTCCCTTTATGGGTAACCCAACCTTTCTCTCTGGCTGCCCTTAACATTTTTCCCTCATTTCAACCTTGGTGAATCTGAAAATTATGTGTCTGGGGTTGCCCTTCTCGAGGAATATCTTTGTGGTGTTCTCTGTATTTTCTGAATTTGAATGTTGGCCTTCCTTGCTAGGTTGGGGAAATTCTCCTGGATAATATCCTGAAGAGTGTTTTCCATCTTGGTTCCATTCTCCCTGTCGCATTCAGGTACACAAATCAAATGTAGGTTTGGTCTTTTCACATAGTCCAATATTTCTTGGAGGCTTTGTTCATTTCTTTTCATTATTTTTTCTCTATTCTTGTCTTCACACTTTATTTCATTAAGTTGATCTTCAATCTCTCATATCCTTTCTTCCATTTGATTGATTTGGCTTTTGATACTTGTGTATGCTTCACGAAGTTCTCATGCTGTGTTTTTCAGCTCCATCAGGTCATTTGTGTTCTTCTTTAAACTGGTTATTCTAGTTAGCAATTCCTTTAACCTTTTTTCAAGGTTCTTAGCTTCCTTGCATTGGGTTAGAACATGCTCCTTTAGCTCAGAGGAGTTTGTTATTACCCACCTTCTGAAGCCTACTTCTGTCAATTCATCAAACTCATTCTCTGTCCAGTTTTGTTCCCTTGCTGGTGAGGAGCTGTAATCCTTTGGAGGAGAAGAGGCATTCTCGTTTTTGGAATTTTCAGCCTTTTTGTGCTGGTTTTTCCTCATCGTTGTGGACTTAACTACCTTTGGTCTTTGATGTTGGTTGCCTTTGGATGGAGTTTTTGTGTGGACATCCTTTTTGTTGATGTTGATGCTACTGTTTTCTGTTTGTTAGTTTTCCTTCTAACAGTCAGGCCCCTCTGCTGCAGATCTGGTGGAGTTTCCTGGAGGTCCACTCCAGACCCTGTTTGCCTGGGCATCACTAGTGGAGGCTGCAGAACAGCAAAGGTTGCTCCCTGCTCCTTCCTCTGGAAGCTTCATCCCAGAAAGGCACCCACCAGATGCCAGCCAGAGCTCTCCTGTATGAGGTGTCTGTTGACCCCTGCTAGGAGGTGTCTCCCAGTCAGGAGGCACGGGGGTCAGGGACCCACTTGAGGAGGCAATGTGTCTTTTAGCAGAGCTCGAGTGCTGTGCTGGGAGATCTGCTGCTCTCTTCAGAGTCGGCAGACAGGAAAGTTTAAGTCCACTGAAGCTGTGCCCACAGCTGCCCCTTTCCCCCATGTGCTCTGTCCCAGGGAGAAGGGAGTTTTATCTATAAGGCCCTGACTGGGGCTGCTGCCTTTCTTTCAGAGATGCCCTGCCCAGAGACGAGGAATCTAGAGAGGCAGTCTAGCTACAGTAGCTTTGCTGAGCTGCAGTGGGCTCCAGCAAGTTCAATTTCCCAGAGGCTTTGTTTACACTGTGAGGGGAAAACCACCTACTCAAACCTGAGTAGTGGTGGACGCCCCTCCCCCCACCAAGCTCACACATCCCAGGTCAACTTTAGACTGCTGTGCTGGCAGAGAGAATTTCAAGGCAGTGGATCTTAGCTTGCTGGGCTCCATGGGGGGTGGGATCTGCTGAGCTAGACCCCTTGGCTCCCTGGCTTCAGCCCCCTTTCCAGGGGAGTGAATGGTTCTATCTTGCTGGGTTCCAGGTGCCACTGGGGTATGAAAAAAACTCCTGCAGCTAGCTCAATGTCTGCCCAAATGGCCGCCTGGTTTTGTGCTTGAAACCCAGGGCCATGGTGGTGTAGGCACCCGAGGGAATTTCTCGGACTGAAGGTTGCAAAGACCATGGGAATAGCATAGTATCTGGGCCAGAATGTACCATTCCTCATGGCCCAGTCCCTCATGGCTTCCCTTGGCTAGGGGTGGGAGTTCCCTGACCCCTTGTGCTTCCCAGAAGAGGCAACGCCCCATCCTGCTTTGGCTGACCCTCCATGGGCTGCACCCACTGTCTAACCAGTCCCAGTGAGATGAGCCATGTACCTCAGTTGGAAATGCAGAAATCACCCGACTTCTGCACTGATCTCACTGGGAGCTGCAGACTAGAGCTGTTTCTATTCATCTATCTTGTCAGTACTCTCCCTTTTATAAAATTTTTCATGACTTACACAGATAATCTCTGACATGCCTTGACGTTCTGACTTGTAAACATCCCTCTCCTTAAACAACCAGTTAATTTACTGTAGGACAAGAATTTACCATATAAGATTCTTTTTCATATAAATTTTCCTTTTCTTTTTTTTTCTTTTTTTTTTTTGAGACAGAGTCTTGCTCTGTCACCCAGGCTGGAGTGCAGTGGCGCGATCTCGGCTCACTGCAATCTCTGCCTCCTGGGTTCATGCCATTCTCCTGCCTCAGCCTCCCGAGTAGCTGGGACTACAGGCACCTGCCACCACACCTGGCTAATTTTTTGTATTTTTAGTAGAGACGGGGTTTCACCATGTTAGCCAGGATGGTCTCAATCTCCTGACCTCGTGATCCACCTGCCTCGGCCTCCCAAAGTGCTGGGATTACAAGCGTGAGCCACCGTGCCTGGCCATAAATTCTTTTTTCTTTAATATCAAGATTAGAAGTTAGGGTATTTCACTAAATAGTTCAAGATGTAGCTATCTTTATTAAACCAATATTAATGTTTCATTGATTAAAAAATTACAGAAGCAAAGATTATTCTGTTTGGGCTGAGTTATAGTTTTGTGGCCTCTATGCAAAATTTTCACATCTTATAGTATTTGGCAGATATGAAATTGCTTGATTAATAAATGCAAACAAAAATGTATGCTGGAAACTTTTAAGACATTTCTAATCTTACTGTACTAGTAAGTTTTAAAGATTAAAGTCACATGAACTGAAAGGTCCCACAGCTTTTACTTTTCTGTTAAAAATATTTGATTTAAGTGCTTATTTTTCTTAAGTCAATTAATTAGAGCTTTTTAAATAGGCATTGCACACATAACACATACATAGCCACACAGACAACCAGAAGAAGATCCAGTAATTAGAATTTTTTTTTTTTTTTTGCCCCTTTCCCAATTGGATCACTGGCCTTTGGGTGAGACCCTTTAAGAACAGGGCTATGAAAACAGTTTCCAGGGCCTAATAAACAAGCATAGCTGGAAGACAAAGACAGATTTTGAGAGGTACTTATTCATCTTTAATTCCAGGGGTTCCATGAGGAAAACAGACTTTTTCCCAAAACGGGATTTGTGGCAGCTTTTCTGTTTTCCCAAGGAGTCCCAGGCCACCAGAAGTCATTTTAGGATTTTTCATATATGCACCAAGAGTGGCAAGACAGAGTGGAGAAAAGTAATTCAGTTGACTGGGGAAAAAAACCTTTTCCAGGAAAACAAGATTTATGAAGAGAAAAACATAAAGGCCTTTTGAATATACTCATAGCTTGAATATTCATTTTAATTAAATTGAGTGCTGCTTTTCATCAGGGGTGAGGGTGGAGGTTAGAATTATATAAATATGACATGTTAAATTAAAGGATTGGGTTATGTGCAGGAATTCCCTGCGCTAATGAGGGGGATTTTCAGAGAAAGATCCCAGGCACTATTTGATCTGCGACAAATCAGATGTGGAGAAAGGGCATGAATGGGAGCAATGCCTTCAACCCCAGCCACTTCCTGGAGACGGAGAATGGCAGAGGTGGTTTGACTGGTTGGAGCAGTTTTTGAATGGGTAACAGATGGAGAAGGAGAAGGAGCAGGGTTTGGAGCTGAAAGCTTGCAGGCAGGAGGTGTCACTGAAGTGGAGGGTTCAGATAGGTTGAGGAGCAGATGCAGGGGGATAAGAATATGGAGGGGGTTCATCTGCAGGGTCAAAGGGGATTTGGAGGAAGGAGTTTCAGAGAAAGGAGAGACCTGGGGAAGGTTATCATTAAGAAGAAAGATTTCATGAGGGGTGCAAGTTTGACACAGGGAGGGTTGTGATCTAAAGTAAAAGAAAGCCTGTATATAGGGAACCTCCTGCCATTTGCTGTTCCTAGTTATAAAGTTGTCAAGGTCCCTGAGAATTTGAAAGTCAAAGGTGCCATTTTCAGGCTACCTGTCATTATCTAATTTGTATTGGGGCCAGGCCATGTTGCAATAAAAAAGCATACTCTTTGGCTTTATGCTTCCTTTAAGCCAAGCTTAGCAACACTGTGAAGGAGACAGCCCAATGGAGAGGACTTAGGAAAGTGGGATTGTTTGGCACCCATGTGGACTGGTAAGAGGAAGCTGAAGGTGTCTGTTTTTGTTCTAGGCATCCCCAGATAAAAGACAGAAACCTGGAATCCTCTTTATAAAGAGGATGATCAAGCTGAGAAGAAACTGGGCATCTCCAAGATTTCTTCTAGCTTAGTCCCACTGGTCCTCTGAGGACCGGGACAGCTGACCTGACTCTCCCAGGTGCCATGAGAAAGTCAGGAGAGGGCAGATCTTACTAGTTAGCTGGATTAGTGTCCGATGTTGGATGTTCTGATTGGAATTGGCAAAGGGCCCCTTGGACTAGAGCTGCACAAGGAAGAGAGGGAGAGAGAGACAGAGAGAGAGAGAGAGAGACAGAGAGAGAGAGAGAGAGAGAGAGAAGAGGATGAGGGAGGAGGGAAGAGAGCAAAATTCACATTGTGGGCAGCCAGAGGTGGATTCCTAAGACCTGAGGGCTTTGAGGGTTCACTGGAGATTTGCCCCAGCCTGAGCCTCGCAGTCCCCTTCAGGTTAGTTGTCCTCCTCAGACAAATTGCTAGAAAAGTGAAGTGAGAGACAAGACAAGATGGGTGGCCAGAGACTCTCAGGATCCAGCAGGATGAGCAGCTGCTGTCCACTGCTTTTTGGGTTGCAGGAGGGCCTCTACCCCCAACACCCATCCTGAGTTTTGGCAGCAAATGTAAGAGTTAAAGAAAGAGGAAAGAAACACGAAAAGTGACTCACCAGTCAAAGACAGGTTTATTTTGGAGAATAAACCTGAGAGGGGGTTCTGGCTGATTTTGGTCAGGAGCACACTCTCTTACAGATTAAGAGTATTTGTTGATTTTAGGGTGAGAGAGCTTATCATAGGCTTGGAATGTTTCTTTGTGGGGAAGAAGTTTATTGTGGGTTTGAAATGTCTCTGGTAGGAGGGGAGGTTGTCTTGGGGCTGACATCTCTCTGGGGAGGGGTTTATCTTGTGGTTGAAATGTTTCTGGTCAGAGATGTCATTTATGGTTTATGGTCATGCTGGCCTTAGCCATTAGGCTGATGGCCTGTGGATTTAGGTGGTTTTTGATTAAGGGGAACTTTAGAATGGTGGTGTTTGTCCAAGATGGTGATGCTCCTGCTCTGTCAAAGTCCCTAGGCTGCACACAGCACAGGGATCCTGTGTCCAGCCCAGGAAACTACTTTTTCCTCCTCGGCCTCCAGACCTGTGATGGGAGGGGCTGCTGTGAAGGTCTCTGACATGGCCTAAAGACATTTTCCCCATGGTCTTGGGGATTAACAGTAGGCTCCTCACTGCTTATGCAAATTTCTGCAGCTGGCTTGAATTTCTCCCCAGAAAATGGGGTTTTCTTTTCTATTGCATAGTCAGGTTGCAAACTTTCCAAACTTTTATGCTCTGCTTCCGTTATGAAACTGAATGCCTTTAACAGAGCACAAGTCACCTCTTGAATGCTTTGCTGCTTAGAAATTTCTTCCACCAGATACCCTAAATCATCTTTCTCAAGTTCAAAGTTTTACAAATTTCTAGGGCAGGGGCAAAATGCCACCAGCCTCTTTGCTAAAACATAACAAGATCCACCTTTACTCCAGTTCCCAACAAGCTCCTCATCTCCATCTGAGACCACCTCAGCCTAGACCTTATTGTCCATATCACTATCAGCATTTTGGTCAAAGCCATTCAACAAGTCTCTAGGAAGTTCCAAACTTTCCCACCTTTTCCTGTCTTCCTCTGGGGCTTCCAAACTGTTCCAACTTCTGCCTGTTACCCAGCTCCAAAATCACTTTCACATTTTCTGGTATCTTTTCAGCAATACCCCTCTACTGGTAACAATTTACTATATTAGTCTGTTTTCATGCTGCTGATAAAGACATACCCAAGACTGGGAAGAAAAGGAGGTTTATTGGGACAGTTCCACATGGCTGGGGAAATCTCAGAATCATGGCAGGAAGTGAAGGCACTTCTTACATGGTGGCAGCAAGAGAAAATGAGGAAGAAGCAAATGAGGAAACCCCTGATAATCCCATCAGATCTCATGAGACTTATTCACTATCATGAGAATAGCATGGGAAAAGACGGCCCCCATCATTAAACTACCTCTCCCTGGGTCCCTCCCATAACATGTGGGAATTCTGGGAGATACAATTCAAGCTGAGATTTGGATGGGGACACAGCCAAACCATATCAATGACTGTACTAATTTACATTTCCTCCAACAGTGTACAAGAGTTTTCTTTTTTCCTCATCCTCTCCAACACTTGTTTTCATTCATCTTTTTTGTAATAGTCAATCTAACAGCATGAGGTGATATATTATTGTGGTTTTATTTACATTTCCCTGATCAGTGATATTGAGCATTTTTCCAAATATCTATTGGCCATTTGTGTGTATTTTGAAAAATGTGTATTCACATTGTTTGCCCAGTTTTTAATCAAGTTATTTGTTTCTTTCAATTGAGTCGTTTGAATACCTTGTATATTTTGGATATTAGCCCATTTTATGCTGTATAATTTGCAAATATGTTCTCCCAATCCGTGGACTGTATCTTCACTCTGTTAATTATTTCCTTTGCTGTGCAGTAGTTTTTTTTGCTTGATGCAATACCATTTGTCTATTATTGTTTTCACTGCCTGTACTTTTGGGACCTAGCAAAGAAATCACTGCCCAGAACAAGCTCACGTTTTTTATGGTAAGAAGGAAAAGTCTATATTCTGAAAAGATGGCAGATGTTTTACTTAACCAGAAATTAACTGCCTTCAAGGACCCTTTTTTAGATTCTTTCTGAGGATCCTTGAAGGGAGTCCATTTCCTGGAAATTAACGCAGGAAATGGGAGTTTCAAGGATGGAGATTCTTTAGGCATGAGTATAGTCTAGAGGAAGATGTGACAAATCACATAATTGGGCTTCAAGCAGTGATGGCCCAGGAAGGCCTAACTGGACTCCTAAGGACTCAGCAGAACTGAAGGCATTTGACAGCACTCACTCCTTCTGTCAGACTCTCTCCAAAGTTAAATCAAGGAGAAATATTGTTTTTTCCATTATGCTGATGCAGCCTGACCACTGCGAGGACTGTGGGACTTTACAAGGATGGTGTTAAAAGTAGAGGTAAACAGCAAGATTTCACAATCATGCAAAGGAAAGAAAAGGGTGCTATAAAAATATATTAACTAACCAGCCAAGGAAAGGGAAAGGGGAGAAAAACAAGAAAATTCAGTGTTGCAAAAGTGATAATTTGCAACTGACAATGTTTGCTCTGATTCTGTTTTTCTACCCTGCCCCTGCCTCTGCCTCTCTTGGCCTCTCCAAGACCTGACACAATGCCCGCCCCGCCCGTCCCATCCTTCATATCCACACTCAATCACAGTGTGAATGTCAAGACTGAGAAGAACCTGCCCTAGGGTTTCACATGGCAGCTTTTTGCTCACTGAGGCCTCCCTGACTTCCCAGTCTAATGTACCAACTCCTCTTACAAGACAGACAAACCAGACAGACACACATTCGCAGATACCAAGAGCCTATCTGTTGTACTGCCTTGCTTTACAACCCTATTATCCCTTTTCATGCTCTGCCATTCCGTGTACTCATGTTTGTTCACATATTCCAGAACTTTCCTGTCGTGTCTGCCTCTGGACTCCCAGCACTTAAATCTACTAGTTTCATACACAGGCTGGGGTAGGAGCGACTTCTCTCTTCTTAGATGGAAAGCCTTCCAATCAATTATCACCCTTTAGAATATACAGTTGTGTCTCACCCTGGAGGCTGGAAAGAGTGGAAGATTCTGTGCAACAGTTGTTTCAGCTGCTCTTGGAGGGGTCAGAAATGTGACCTGCACCTTTGCCAACATCTGTTATTTTTTGACTTTTTAGTAATAACCATTCGGACTCATGTAAGATGATATCTCATTGTGGTTTTAATTTGCATTTATCTGACAATTAGTGATGTTGAAAATTTTTTTATATGCTTGTTGGTCATTTGTATGTCTTCTTTAAAAAAATGTCTATTCAAATCCTTTGCCCACTTTTGTTGTTGTTGCTGTTATTGTTGTTGAAGTTTGAGTTTTTCAGAAATTCTGGATGCCAGTCCCCTGTTGAATGGTTGAATGGATAGTTTGCAAATATTTTCTCCCATTCTGCAGGTCTGTTCACTCTATTGATTTTTTTTTCTGTGCAGAAGCTTTTTAGTTTAAGTCCCATTTGTCTATTTTTGTTTTTGTTGCTTGTGATTTTGAGGCCTTAGTCATAAATTCGTTGCCTAGATCAATGTCCACAAGAGTTTTACCTAGGTTTTCTTCTAGAATTTTTATAGTTTCACATCTTATAATTGAGTCTTTAATCCATCTTGTATATCGTGAGAGATAGGAGTCCAGTTGCATTCTTCTGGATGTGGCAATCCAATTTCCCCACCATCATTTATTGAAAAGGGGATCCTTTCCCCAGTGCATGTTTTTGTCAACTTTGCCAAAGATCAGTTGGCTGTACGTGTGTGGCTTTATTTCTGAGTTCTCTGTTCCATTAATCTATATGTCTATTTTTGTACCAGTACCATGGTGTTTTGCTTACCATAGCCTTGTAGTATAGTTTGAGGTCAGGTAATGTGTTGCTTCCGAGTTTGTTCTTTTTGCTTAGGATTGCTTTAGCCATTTGGGCTCTTTTTTGGTTCCATGTGAATTTTAAGATTGTTTTTTTCCAACTCTGCGAAAAACAACATTGGTATTTTGATAGATATTGCATTGAATCTGTAGATTGCTTTGTGCAGTATGGTCATGTTAATGACATTAATTCTTCTGATCCATGAGAATAAGATGCTTTTCCATTTGTTTGTGTCATCTACAACTGCTTTCATCAGTGTTTTGTAGTTTTCCTTGTAAAGATCTTTTATCTCCTTGGTTAAATATATTCCTGGGCATTTTATTTTATTTTACTTCATTTTTTGTAGCTATGTTAAATGGGATTGCCTTCTTGATTTGGTTCTCTGCTTGATCATTATTAATGCATAGAAATGCTAATGAGTTTTGTACATTGATTTTGTATTGTGAAACTTTACTGAATTCATTTATCAGATCTAGAGCTTTTTGGAGAAGTCTTCAGCAATTTCTAGATATAAGGTTATATTGCCAGTGAACAGAGATAATTTGACTTCCTCTTTTCCAAGTTGGATACCTTTTATTTCTTTCTCTTGCCTGATTGCCCTATGAGTTCAGCACTATGTTGAATAGGAGTGGTGAGAATGAACATCCTTGTCTTGCTTCCAGTTCTTAGAGGGAATGCTTGCAACTTTTTCCTATTCAGTATGATGCTGGCTGTGGGTTTGTTGTATAGGGCCTTTATTATTTTAAGATAGTTCTTCTGAAGTTTGTTGAGGATTTCTATCATGAAAGGGTGCTGACTTTTATCAAATGCTTTTTCTGCATCTATTGAGATGATTCATGAAGAATTTTTGTATCACTGCCTGGCAGATGTTTTTCATTCTGTTAAAATTTTTAGAAACCAAGTCATGCTTTCCCAGTTAACAAAGAAGCAAAGTTAAATACTAAACTGCAATGTATTGAGAATATGTAACATTACTTTTACCAATGAAACCAGAAAGAATCCCTCTCTAAGTTATTTAGGAAAATGAAATGGATAGCAAATAAGTACTAATATTTATTTGCTATCATCGCAGTCAAATTGCTTACCTAACAAATTTACTCAAAAGCAAATTTCCACAAATGCCAAGAATGTTGCCACAGTAAAGCACATTCTTAATCTTTTCCATGATCTTCATAGTCACAACTACATCAGGTAAGCCACAAATTCTTCATTTGTCTTGGAGCAAGTCTTTAAAGGCAATTCATGCTGTTTATTTAAGAGTAGATTTATACCTCAGATCCCAACTGGCCACATAAGAATTTTCTAAACCCAAACAAGGCTATCACAAGGAACATTAGCATAGCTTCGTGTTTTAGGTGGCTGTAAGCTGATAAGACTCAAGATAAATTATTTGCAAGTCTGAAGCACTGAGGAGCTGTGTGTTTCTCTCAGATCCCAGAGTGAAGATCATAATCAAGACACATACACTTCCATGTTTCATTCATGTTCACTAACTTTACTAGCGTGCATGGGATGGCCCCTCCAACCTGCATCATTCCATACTCTGGACCCAGGTCCACAGCCCCACTGCTAAAAAAAAATAAACAAACAACAACAACAAAAAAATGCTTTTTGAGAAACAAAGCATATTTATTTATTTATAATAACAGCTGTATTGAGATACAATTTACATACTATTAAGTTCACTCTTTTAAAGTATACAACTCTGGGATTTTTAGTATTTTCATAGATTCGTGCATCCATCTTCACTATCTAATTCCAGAACACATTCATCACCCCAACAAGAAACCCCCATACCCAGAGCAGTCACTCCTCAATCTCCCCTTCCCTACCTTCAGTCCCTGGCAACCACTAATCTACCTTCTGTTCCTATGGATTTGCCTTTTCTGGATGTTTTATATAAATAAATACATACAATATGTGTCTGGCCTCTTTCACTTACTTAGCATAATGTTTTCACAGTTTATCTGTTGTAGCACGTATCAGTACTTCATTTTTTTGTATGGGTGAATTTCATTGTGTACCACATTTTGCTCATCCATTCATCAGTTGATTGATGTTTGGATTGTTTCCACTTCAGACTGTTATGAATAATGCTGCTATGAATTTTTGTGTACAGATTTTTCTGAGGACATATGGTTTTGCTTTCCTTGCTGAGTCATATAACTTTTTGAAGCACTGGTTCTTTGTTTTGTTTTGTTTTGTTTTCTTAGAGACAGGGTCTCTATCACCCAAGTTGGAGTGCGATGGTGCAATCATATCTCACTGCAGCCTCTAACTCCTCAAAATCTTCCTACCTCAGCCTCCTGAGTAGCCAGGACTTCAGGTGTGCACAGCCTCATCCAGATAATTTTTTATTTTTATTTTTTATGGAGACAAGGTCTTCCTATGTTGCCCACGCTGGTCTTAAATTCCTGGCTTCAAGCAATCTTTCCACCTCAGCCTTCCAAAGTGTTGGGATTACAGGCGTGAGCCACTGCACCTGGCTATCTTTTCACTTTCTTAATGATGTCCCTTGAAACACACAAAAAAATTGAATTTTAATGCAGTACAGTTCATCTTTTTTCCCCTCTTGTGCTTTTCCTGTCATATCTAACAAATCATTGCCTCATCCAAGCTAACAAAGATTTGCTCCTATGTTTTATTCTAAGAGCTTTATAGTTTTAGCTCTTACAAGTAAGCCTATGAGTCAGTTTGAGTTATTTTCTTGTGTACAATATGAGATATAGGTCTAACTTGATTCTTTTGCATGTGGATATCCAGTTGTCTCAGCACTATTTGTTGATAAGACTAGTCTTTTTCCCATGGAATTAACCTGACGCTCTTGTCAACAATCAGTTGATCATAAATGTATTTATTTCTGGACTTTCAGTTCTATTCCATTGATTTATGTGTCTACCCTCATGCAATACCACACTGCTTTAAATTTTTGAATCAAGAAGAGTGAATCCTCTAAATTTGTTCTCTTTCAAGATTATTTTGACTATTATGGATCCCCTGATTTCCATATGAATTTTAGGATCATGTTATCAATTTCTGCAAAAAGAGAAGCTGGAATTTTGAAAGAGATTACATTGACTCTATAGATCCATGTGGAGAGCATTGCCATGATGACAAAATTAAGCCTTCCAATTCATGAACATGGAATATTTTTCCATTTGCTTAATTCCTTTAAATGATATCTCATAGTTTTCAATGGACAGTTTTTTTTTGAGACAGGGTCTCACTATGTTGCCCAGACTGGAGTGTAGTGATGTGATCACGGCTCACTGCAGCCTCAACCTCCTAGGCTCGAGTGATCCTCCCATCTCAGCCTCCCAAGTAGCTGGTACTACAGGCATGCACCACCATGTCTGGCTAATTTTTTTGTATTTTCTGCAGATATGGAATTTTGTAATATTGCCCAAGCTGATTTCAAACTCCTGGGCTCAAACGATCCACCCACCTCGACCTCCCAAAGTTCTGGGAACACAGGGATGAGTCACCACGCTCGGCTGATGGACAAATCTTACATTTCTCTTATTCCTAAGTATTTTATTATCTTTGATGCTTTCATAAATGGAATTGTTTTCTAAATTTTATTTTCAAATTTTGTATTGCTATTACGCAGAAATACAACTGAATTTGGAACCGGATCTTGCATCTTGCACCTTATTTAACTCATTTATTCATTATAATAGTTTCCAACTGGATACTTTAGTTTTTATATCATATCATATGCAAATAGAGATAGTTTTACTTCTTTTATTTCACTCTAGGTGTCTTTTATTTTCTTTTCTTGCCAAATTATCCTGGCTAGAACTTCCTGCACAATGTTGAATGGAAGTGACGAGAGCAGAAATTATAGTCTTGTTCTTGATCTCAGAGGGAAAGTATTTAGTTTTTCACCATTAAGTTTGGTGTGGTTGTGGAGTTTTAGTAGATGGCCTTTATCAAGTTGAGGAGATGTTCTTCTATTCCTAGTTGTTTAGTGTTTCTATCAAGAAAGGACACTGTATTTTGTCAAGTTTTTTTCTGTATATATTGATGTGATCGTGGGGTTTTTGTCTTTTATTCTATTAATATGACGTATTACATTGATTTTGTATGTCAAGCCCAACCTTACATTCCTGGGATAAATCTCAATTGGTCATGACTTATACTCCTTTTTATATGTTGCTGTCTTTGGTTTGATAGTATTTTGTCAGGATTTTTGCATCTATATTCGCAAGGTATATTGGTCTATAATTTTATTTTCTTGTGATATCTTTGTCTTTAGTATCAGAGTAATATTGGCTACATAGAATGAGTTGGAAAGTATTCCATTTTCTTCTGTTTTTAAGAAAAATTTATGAATAATTGGTGTTAATTCTTTTTTAAGGTCTGATGAAATTCACCAAGGAAGCCATCTGTGCTTTTCTTTGTGGGAAGTTTGTTGGGCCTTTTCCCCCTAATTATTAATAATTCAATCTCTCTACTTGTTATAGGTCTATTCAGATTTTTATTTCTTCTTGAGTGAGTTTCAATAGTTTGTATCTTTCTAGGAATTTGTTGGTTTCATCTATGTTATCTGATTTTTTTTTGCTGTACAAGTGTTAATAATATTCCCTTATATTCTTTTTTATTTCCATAATATCATTCATTATGCCCCCTCTTTTATTCCTGATTTTAGTAATTTGAGTGTCATCTCTTTTCTTGGTCAGTCTAGCTAAAAGACTGTCAATCTCCTTGATCTTTTCAAAGAAACAACTTTCAGTTTCATTAATTTCCTCAATCTTTTCAAAGAAACAACTTTCAGTTTCATTAATTTCCTCTATTCCTGTTCTCAGTTTCACTTATTACTGCACTGGTCTGTTATTTTCTTCCTTCTGCTTGCTCTAGGTTTAGTTTGCTCTTGTTTTCCTAGTTTTTTAAGGTGGATGGTTAGGTTATTGATTTGAGACCTTTCTTCTTTTTAAATATAGACATTTACAGCTATAAATTTCCCTATAAGCATTGCTTTAGCTGCATCCCATTAATGTTAGTACATTGTGTTTTAGTTTTTATTCATCTCAAAGAATTTTCTAATTTCCTTTGTGATTTCTTCTTTGATCCTTGGTTATTGTAGTAGGTTACTTGGGCTGTCGTCAAATACCATAGGCTGGCTGGCTTAAACAATAGACATTTATTTTCTCACATTAGGGAGGCAAGAAGTCCATGATCAAGATGATGACAAATTTGGTTTCTGGTGAGGGCTGTCTTTCTGGTTAGTAGATGGCCACCTTCTCACTGTTCCCTCACATGGCGTTTTCTCCGTGCACTTTGGGGTTGGGGGTGCGGAATCTCTGATCTCTGATGTCTCTTCCTATTCTTATAAAAGCCCCAGTTTTATCAGATTAGGGACCCACTCTTATGACCTCATTTAACCTTAATTAGTTCCCTAAAACCTTCAACATGCGAATTTTGGGGGAACACAATTCAGTCCGTAAGTTATTTGTCTCTTATATTCCCGTATTCATTAACTCCCTCATTCTTTCATGTTGAATAAAGATTTCCATAGAATGGGTTGAAACAACTGTTGTACAAGATCTTCCACTCTCTCCAGCCTCTAGGGTGAGAACACAGCTTTATATTCTGAAGGGTGATAACTGATTGGAAGGCCTCCCATCTAAGAAGAAAGAGGCAGCTCCTGCCCTTGCTTGTGTGTGAAACTAGCAGGTCTAGGTTGTTGGGAGTCCAGAGGCAGACACGACAGGAAAGTCCTGGAATATGTGAACAAATACAAGTACAAGGAATAACAGATAAAAAAGATTGTAAAGCAAGGCAGTACAACAGAAGGGCTCTCAGTATCTACGAGTGTGTCTGTCTGGTCTGTCTGCTTGGTAAGAGGGGTTGGTAAATTAGACTGGGAGGTCAGGGAGGTCCTACTGAGGAAAGAGCTGCCATGTGAAGCCTGAGGGCAGGTACTTCTCTGTCTTGATATCCCCCACCATGAGGAAGCAGAAATGCCTGAGTCTCTGGGGTAGGGTGGGTATGAAGGACAGAGAGGGGCACTGTGTCAGGCCTTGGAGAGGCCAAAAGAGGCAGAGGCAGGGGAAGGGTAGACAAACAGAATCAAAGTAAACTGCTCTGTTGCCCAGGCTGGAGTGCAGTGGCACAATCTTGGCTCACTGCAACCTCTGCCTCCCAGGTTCAAGTGATTCTCTTGCCTCAGTCTCCCAAGTGGCACACGCCACCATGCCCAGCTAATTTTTGTATTTTTAGTAGAGACAGGGTTTCACTATATAGGCCAGGCTGGTCTTGAACTCCTGACCTTGTGATCCGCCCACTTTGGCCTCCCAAAGTGCTGGGATTACAGGCATAAACCACCATGCCCAGCCTTCTCCCCCAATATTTTATAAAATGGATGAAAACTGTAAAGATATAGCCAAAAGTTAGCCAGCAATGGTGAGATGCAGAGAAACAAGCACAGTTTTGTTTCTTTTCTTCATTACTTTTAATGGCAAAAACTGCTATTACTTTTGCACCAACCTAATAAAAAGAGTAGCCAAGAAAAGAAACAGAGAATTCTGGCCTCATTATATGACTCTTGTCTCAGAAGCAGAACTGAAAAAGAAGAGTGAATCAACAAAAATCTGTTGAATTTTTATGAAAACTTGAATTGAAAGAGAAGCAGCTAAAAGGATGAGTGGCAATTCACAATTGCAAAAATGAGGAACCAGCCCAAATGCCCATCAATCAATGAGCAGATAAAGAAACGGTGGTGTGTGTGTGTATATATGTGTATACATATGTGTGTATATGTGTGTGTATTATATGTGTGTATATATGTATATATATGTATGTGAGTATATATACATATATACACACACATATATACACACACGTATATACATATATGTATATATACACATATATGTATATATATGTGTGTGTGTATATATATATATGTGTATATATATATACACACACAATGGAATATGACTCAACCATAAAAAGAAATGAATTAATGGCATTTGCAGCAACCTGGATGAGACTGGAGACTATTATTCTAAGTGAAGTAACTCAGCAATGCAAAACCAAACATCGAATGCCCTCACTCATAAGTGGGAGATAAGCTATGAGGATGCAAAGGAATAAGAATGATACAATGAACTTTGGGGACTCAGGGAGGAAAGGGTGGGAAGGGGGTGAGGAATAAAGACTACAAATTGAGTTCAGTGTACACTGCTTGGGTGATGGGTGCACCAAAATCTCACAAATCACCACTAAAGAACTTACTCATGTAACCAAACACCACCTGTTTCCCAAAAACCCATGGAAATAAAAAATTTAAAAAAAAAAAGTGAGTGAGCAGTTTTGGGAAACAGCCAGGAAAATCCTGAAGAACTGGGGCCTCTGGTTTCTCCCAAAGGAGCTCTGCAGAGCTGGGCACTTACCAGCTGCTGATTGGGAAGTTCTTTCTGGGTGAGGCTTGACATTATTTTTAACAAGATTCCAGGTGATGTAGGAGCTGCTAGACCAAAGACTTCACTTTGAGTAGCAAGGGTCTAGAATATTTCCTTTCCACTAGAAATAGATGAATCCCAGATCTACTGACTCAGAATCTGTGTTGTAACAAGATCCCCCAGGTGCCTCATATGCATCTTTTAGAAGTGCTGGCTAGATGCTGTCTTTCCTGGGTCCATATTATTAACCTGGCATATCCACAGGAGGCCTAGCAGGACACATGTTAAATTAAACTAAATTTGACCTGAGGATGCCTCAATACCTGAGTCCATATGTAACAAACAAGCACCAAACTTACTATGCAAACAAACTGAAAGCCTAACTTAGGAGTTTTATCATCTTTTTTGTAGCGACTAGCTGAGTCTCAGCCAATCACAGCAGCCAATCACAGCAGCCAATCACAGGCTGCCAACTGATCAGACTATGTCCAAATAAGGCAAACACCATGCTGTAACCAAGCAAGCTGTTTCTATACCTCACTTCTGTTTTCTGTCTATAAATGCTGCCTGGCCACATTTAGGCTCAGAGCTCTCTGAATCTCTTCACAAGTCCTTCTTTTCTCAATTAAATTCTGTTAAATTTAATTCGTCTAGTTTTCCTTTAACAAACACAAGGTACATTCAAAGGCATAATTAGAGACGAGTTCAAAAGGGACTGTTTACAAAAGTGTAGACAGAGAAGAGGGAGGCCACAGGAGATAATGTATAGTTTGGGGCTATTGATGAGGGGCAGGCAGCTCTGTTGAGGGGAAGAAGTTGTTACTGGAACCAGGAGATCAAAAGACCTGTCAAGAGGCTGCATCATAGGAACTTTGGTTGTGGGACACAGCCAGCGTGCATTACTCGCAAGAGGAGAACCAGAAGAAAAGAAATAGTCTCACCTCACTCTCCTCCCTCCCTCTCATCTTCAGCCATTGTCCCCATTGACCAAGCAACCAAAATTCAGATGGCAAGGGAGCCCTACCGATATTATCCAGGCAGCCTCTTGCAGCCCAGGGCATGCTGGAGAAGGATGGAGAATAGATGCCAAAGGAATAAATGGAGGATGTCCAGCACGCCAACTCCCCATTCCCCTCCTACCCCAATCTTATCGTTCCTCTGGGTGAAGAGTTAATGTCCCCAACACAACAAAGTGTGTTAAGCTACCATGGTATCAATTCAGTCAAATGTTCGTTTGAAACCAAAAATGTTAGCCATGGCCAATCTTCTTTTTATAAGTCCACAGGGGAAACAGGAGAAAGAAACATCAATAATTAGCAATTTTATATTAAACTAAATCTGGCCTAAAGCTGCCTCCATACATAGCAAACTGTAACCTAATGTAGTAAGTAAACACTGCAACATAACTTAAGAGTATAGTCTTGTAACGAATAGCCAAGTCCCATCCAATCCCATACACAGCAGCCAAACTTCAGCCAATCACAGGCTGCCAAGTGATCAGACCATGTCCACAGAAGGTAAATGCCAAGATGCAACCAATCAAGCTGTTTCTGTATGTCACTACCCTTTTCTTTCTATAAATACTGCCTGCCCATGTTGCTAGGGAGTGCTCTCTGGACGTCTCCAGGTTCTGGATGCTGCCTAATTCATGAATTGTTCTTTGCTCAAGTAAACTCTGCTAAACTTAATTTGTCTAAAGTTTTTCTTTTGGTAAAATAAAACCTATCTGTATTTGTACCTACTTCTGAAGCTAGTCACAAGGCCTCGGTTGGTAGTTATAGCAACCTTCTCCCATATCCCTCTCTAAGTTCTGCCTGCCCACCTCGGTTGGATGGGATTCTTTACTGGGTGGGGTTACTTAAACTTTCATTCTCCTATGGGTTCTAAGTCCGTGGTGATGGCTATCATTTCACCCAAAATACACAAACATGTATATCCACTTAGATGACTTCCCTTCATCATTGTCTTGCAGTGTTACCCCTGAGTGGAGCTGGAGAGTAAAAGCCATCCACTCTTGTTGAGACCTATGGATCATGAAGCTTCATTTGCAAACCAGGCCCACACCTTTTTGTCCTCCTTTAGCTGGTCATGTGCCCCAAGAGGTCATTGCTTTAAGTGGAGAGAAAGGCAGTGAAACAGTGGACATTGATCCTATGCAAGTCTGAGCCACCTGCTGTTACAGCTTATTAATTTCTTGCAGACCTATGAGGCCCCAGTCTTACATATATGAGTTCCATTTTATGATGAATTCTGCTATGTATGATTTAGTGGAAGAGATGACCCCTTTGGATTTGATAAGAGCTCAGGTCACACAGATACTTGGTACCCATGGTCAGATATTCAGTCTCAACAGGGTCCCACGGGAAGTGAGATACTGATTTCATATGGACAGTACTTGTTGGCAGAAGAGGGCATAGCCTTCCTTCAAAACTCTAGGGATTCTGTTATTGGGGATTTTGGTAGATCTCTGACTTCTGCAGAGTCTCCCACTATCATTAGGTCTGCTGGGTCATTGTGTGCAAATAGTGGGACATGTACACCACAACTTGGACCTGCTAGAGAGAACTTTCCTTCTCTAGCAGTCTTACTGCTTGGCAGAAAATGGATTAGCCTGTCCAAAATCCAGATAAACCAAGCAAGCATGGAGCTTCGTAGGTTATTCTTTCTTTTAGAGATGTTGTTTCAACCTGTCCCAAGGTACCAAACTCCAGAAACACCACTGATGTGACAGGCTCTGGAACCTGTGAAGTTTGTCACCTACCCTCTGGCAGGCATGTATCCAAGGCACACTTGATATACTTCCTCATCAGGTCCAATTAGCATTATGTCATCCCTATGGGATAGCAAAATAATCAAGAATTATCCTGATTACATCATGACAGCATGCATTTGAGTTGAGGTAGTCATGAAGCAAGATGGCAAACTATCCTCTTGCCCCACCACTTAGATCAAACTGCTTCTCATTTCCTTGTCTTGTAGAAATTGTGTGGGGGAGCAGAGAAGCCAGCAATAGCTGCAAACCAGGTGCCAGGGACTGTATTAACTTGCTCCAGTGAAGACACCACAACCCAGAAGAGCAGGTGATATTGGTATCACAGCCTGTTTGTGAAAATCACTGGCGTTCTCCATGTCCATCTGCTTTTTCACCAGTCAAAGAGATGGGTTAAGTGAGGATGTGATAGGAATCACTACTTCCGCACCTATTAGGTTGTTGATGGTAGGATTAATCTCTGAAACTCCCCTCAGGAATGTGTGATTGCTATATTTTTTGAAACAGAGTCTGGCTCTGTTTCCCAGGCTGGAGTACAGTGGTGCCATCTCGGCTTACTGCAGCCTCTGCCTCCCAGGTTCAAGCAATAGACTACAGGCATGCACCACCATGCCCGGCTAAGTTTTTGTGTGCTTTTAGTAGAGATGGGATTATTGCCACATTGCCCAGGCTAGTCACAAACTCCTGAGCTCAGACAATCTGCCCACCTCAGCCTCTCAAAATGTTAGGGTTACATGAGACACCACGCCCGGCCAAGATTGCTATTTTGATGTGGGTGAAGGGTACAATTCTAGGGCCTTCTACTTGGCCTTTCCTAACATAATAACTCTCACTTTTTGGATCTGGAAACTGATGTGGGAATTCTGGCAGTTTCCAATCCTATGTCTACTATACATTGTCCAGACTCGAGAAATAACCGAAGGACCAGTGATTATCTGGCTCCTTGGGCCCTCCCTCTGCCTGCTGGACCAATGTGGCACTTCAGTCTCTGCCAGAATCAGAGCCAGAATCATTCAGAGCCAGAATCATTCAGAGCCAGAATCTAGGAATCCCTGGATAGTTCCATTTCCCCAGTACAGAGTCACCCTATTAAATGTCTGCAGGTCCCTCTGATGAAGGACTGAGGGAAGAGTCATAGAATGTGTCTGCAGCCATGTAACAGGATTTTTCTCAAAGGTCTCTTTCCCAAAGAGTTGTAGGATTTTGGATTAGTTTATATTTGGAAACTGGATAAGGGGTTTTGATTCCCCACCATGACAACTAAAGATAGGGTTATGCCCAGTATATCTGGGATTTTTCTGCCTATGTATGTCAAGCCACATTTTAGTAGACTGCCCATCTATTTAATTTGTAAGGATGCCATGATCATCACTATGGATCCCTCCTGGTCAAAACACTCAGATTACCACTCCAATCCTACTGTTTATTGGGATAATATGTCCATCTTGTCTCGGCTGTTCAATAACGACTGCAACCAGGCTTCTACCACTGCAGGATTCCACTACTTCCGTTTAGATAAGGGAAGCCAGTTCCAGTGCTGCATACCCCACTGTCATTTCTGGCCTATAGAGAACAGCCACCAAAAAGCTTCACAAGGTTACCAGTGCCCACGGCTAGTGAAGCACCCTGGCACAAGATATTAAAGGAGGCATTCACTTTCAGGCTCATGCATTCAGGATCAGTACCTGAGGGTGGGTGCCCGGTTAAATGTTGTATCCTGGGTGTCTTCTTACCTCCCCCCTCACTCCAGCACTGCTAGTACCTTCCTCTCCAATGCATGTCTTAATTCCTTGGTGATAGGTGCATCCCCTGGGCTTGCTCGGGGATTCTGGCTAGGGGGGTAGTGTCGAAGCGTGTTGCACATAGTAGCTCCATTTCAATATTCTCACATCCCTGAGTCTTTGAGCTCCTTCTAGAACAATGCCTCTCAAACTGTAACGTATAATGTGCATATGAAGCACATGCAAATATTGCTAAAATTCTGATTCAGAAGGTCTAGGATGGGGCCCGAGATTCTACATTTTTAAATAGATCCCAGTGATGCTGCTACAGCAACTCCACATGACACATTTTGAGCAGCAAGTTTCTACCAAATGCCACGTAAGTCAGGGAATCTCAAACTCATTAACTGTAGACCAACATCGAGTCAAGGCATCAGCAAGCCAAAATCAATTGGCCAAATCTAGCAGAGTATCAACTACTCCCAAGCCAACACATTCAATCCCTATTGACCGTCAATGCTTTCAGCTAGATCAAGCCTTTATTTCATTCTCCTTCATCTACATCTTTAGTATGCATTCCCATACTTGCCGCCCAGGTCCTGCCAATACACACTAATGAGATCTGGAAAATTTTTGTGTACAAGCTCCCTCTTCAAGAACAGGCCTTTATTTCTGCATCTGGACTATGTTGAGATCTAACTCTTTTTCTTTTTTTATACTTTAAGTTTTAGGGTACATGTGCATAACGTGCAGGTTTGTTACATATGTATACGTGTGCCATGTTGGTGTGCTGCACCCATTAACTTGTCATTTAACATTAGGTATATCTCCTAATGCTATCCCTCCCCCGTCCCCCACCGCACAACAGGCCCTGGTGTGTGATGTTCCCCTTCCTGTGTCCATGTGTTCTCATTGTTCAATTCCCACCTATGAGTGAGAACATGCAGTGTTTGGTTTTTTTGTCCTTGCGATAGTTTGCTGAGAATGATGGTTTCCAGCTTCATCCATGTCCCTAAAAAGCACATGAACTCATCCTTTTTAACGGCTGCATCGTGTACCATGGTGTATATGTGCCACATTTTCTTAGTCTATCATTGTTGGACATTTGGGTTGGTTCCAAGTCTTTGCTATTGTGAATAGTGCTGCAATAAACATATGTGTGCATGTGTCTTTATAGCAGCATTATTTATAATCCTTTGGGTATATTCCCAGTAATGGGATGGCTGGGTCAAATGGTATTTCTAGTTCTAGATCCCTGAGGAATCACCACACTGACTTCCACAATGGTTGAACTAGTTTACAGTCCCACCAACAGTGTGAAAGTGTTCCTATTTCTCCACATCCTCTCCAGCACCTGTTGTTTCCTGACTTTTTAATGATCGCCGTTCTAACTGGTGTGAGATGATATCTCATTGTGGTTTTGATTTGCATTTCTCTGATGGCCAGTGATGATGAGCATTTTTTCATGTGTCTGTTGGCTGCATAAATGTCTTCTTTTGAGAAGTGTCTGTTCATGTCCTTCGCCCACTTGTTGATGGGGTTGTTTGTTTTTGTCTTGTAAATTTGTTTGAGTTCATTGTAGATTCTGGATATTAGCCCTTTGTCAGATGAGTAGATTGCAAAAATTTTCTCCCATTCTGTAGGTTGCCTGTTCACTCTGATGGTAGTTTCTTTTGCTGTGCAGAAGCTCTTTAGTTTAATTAGATCCCATTTGTCAATTTTGGCTTTTGTTGCCATTGCTTTTGGTGTTTTAGACATGAAGTCCTTGCCCATGCCTATGTCCTGAATGGTATTGCCTAGGTTTTCTTCTAGGGTTTTTATGGCTTTAGGTCTAACATTTAAGTCTTTAATCCATCTTGAATTAATTTTTGTATAAGGTGTAAGGAAGGGATCCAGTTTCAGCTTTCTACATATGGCTAGCCAGTTTACCCAGCACTATTTATTAAATAGGGAATCGTTTCCCTATTTCATGGTTTTGTCAGATTTGTCAAAGATCAGATGGTTGTAGATATGTGGCATTATTTCTGAGGGCTCTGTTCTGTTCCATTGGTCTATATCTCTGTTTTGGTACCAGTACCATGCTGTTTTGGTTACTGTAGCCTTGTAGTATAGTTTGAAGTCAGGTAGCGTGATGCCTCCAGCTTTGTTCTTTTGGCTTAGGATTGACTTGGCAATGTGGGCTCTTTTTTGATTCCATATGAACTTTAAAGTAGTTTTTTCCAATTCTGTGAAGAAAGTCATTGGTAGCTTGATGGGGATGGCACTCAATCTATAAATTACCTTGGGCAGTATGGCCATTTTCACGATATTGGTTCTTCCTACCCATGAGCATGGAATGTTCTTCCATTTGTTTGTATCCTCTTTTATTTCATTGAGCAGTGGTTTGTAGTTCTTCTTGAAGAAGTCCTTCACATCCCTTGTAAGTTGGATTCCTAGGTATTTTATTCTCTTTGAAGGAATTGTGAATGGGAGTTCATTCACGATTTGGCTCTCTGTCTGTTATTGGTGTATAAGAATGCTTGCGATTTTTGCACATCGATTTTGTATCCTGAAACTTTGCTGAAGTTGCTTATCAGCTTAAGGAGATTTTGGGCTGAGACGATGGGGTTTTCTAGATATACAATCATGTCATCTGCAAACAGGGACAATTTGACTTCCTCTTTTCCTAATTGAATGCCCTTTATTTCCTTCTCCTGCCTGATTGCCCTGGCCAGAACTTCCAACACTATGTTGAATAGGAGTGGTGAGAGAGGGCATCCTTGTCTTGTGCCAGTTTTCAAAGGGAATGCTTCCAGTTTTTGTCCATTCAGTATGATATTGGCTGTGGGTTTGTCATAGATAGCTCTTATTATTTTGAGATATATCCCATCAATAACTCATGAGAGTTTTCAGCATGAAGGGTTGTTGAATTTTGTCAAAGGCCTTTTCTGCATCTATTGAGATAATCATGTGGTTTTTGTCTTTGGTTCTGTTTATATGCTGGATTACGTTTATTGATTTTTGTATGTTGAACCAGCCTTGCATCCCAGGGATGAAGCCCACTTGATCATGGTGGATAAGCTTTTTGATGTGTTGCTGGATTCAGTTTGCCAGTATTTTACTGAGGATTTTTGCATCAATGTTCTTCAAAAATATTGGTCTAAAATTCTTTTTTTTTTTTGATCATGTCTCTGCCAGGCTTTGGTATCAGGATGATGCTGGCCTCATAAAATGAGTAAGGGAGGATTCCCTCTTTTTCTATTGATTGGAATAGTTTCAGAAGGAATGGTACCAGCTCCTCCTTGTACCTCTGGTAGAATTTGGCTGTGAATCCATCTGGTCCTGGGCTTTTTTTGGTTGGTAAGCTATTAATTATTGCCTCAGTTTCAGAACTTGTTATTGGTCTATTCAGAGATTCAACTTCTTCCTGGTTTAGTCTTGGGAGGGTGTATGTGTCGAGGAATTCATCCATTTCTTCTAGATTTTCTAGTTTATTTGCGTAGAGGTGTTTATAGTATTCTCTGATGGTAGTTTGTATTTCTGTGGGATTGGTGCTGATATCCCCTTTATGATTTTTTATTGGGTCTATTTGATTCTTCTCTCTTTTCTTCTTTATTGGTCTTGCTAGCGGTCTATCAGTTTTGTTGATCTTTTCAAAAAACCAGCTCCTGGATTCATTGATTTTTTGAAGGATTTTTTTGGTGTCTGTATTTCCTTCAGTTCTGCTCTGATCTTAGTTATTTCTTGCCTTCTGCTAGCTTTTGAATGTGTTTGCTCTTGCTTCTCTAGCTCTTTTAATTGTGGTGTTAGGGTGTCAATTTTAGATCTTTCCTGCTTTCTCTTGTGGTTATTTAGTGCTATAAATTTCCCTCTACACACAGCTTTGAATGTGTCCCAGAGATTCTGGTATGTTGTGTCTTTGTTCTTATTGGTTTCAAAGAACATCTTTATTTTTGCCTTCATTTCGTTATGTACCCAGTAGTCATTCAGGAGCAGGTTGTACAGTTTCCATGTAGCTGAGTGGTTTTGAGTGAGTTTCTTAATCCTGAGTTCTAGTTTGATTGCACTGTGGTCTGAGAGAGAGTTTGTTATAATTTCTGTTCTTTTGCATTTGCTGAGGAGTGCTTTACTTCCAACTATGTGGTCAATTTTGGAATAAGTGCGGTGTGGTGCTGAGAAGAATGTATATTCTGTTGATTTGGGGTGGAGAGTTCTGTAGATGTCTATTAGCTCTGCTTGGTGCAGAGCTGAGTTCAATTCCTGGATATCCTTGTTAACTTTCTGTCTCGTTGATCTGTCTAATGTTGACAGTGGGGTGTTAAAGTCTCCCATTATTATTGTGTGGGAGTCTAAGTTTCTTTGTATGTCTCTAAGGACTTGCTTTATGAATCTGGGTGATCCTGTATTGGGCGCATATATATTTAGGATAGTCAGCTCTTCTTGTTGAATTGATCCCTTTACCATTATGTAATGGCCTTCTTTGTCTCTTTTGATCTTTGTTGGTTTAAAGTCTGTTTTATCAGAGACTGGGATTGCAACCCCTGCCTTTTTTTGTTTTCCATTTGCTTGATAGATCTTCCTCCATCCCTTTATTTTGAGCCTATGTGTGTCTCTGCATGTGAGATGGGTTTCCTGAATACAGCACACTGATGGGTCTTGACTCTTTATCCAATTTGCCACTCTGTGTCTTTTAATTGGAGCATTTAGCCCATTTACATTTAAGGTTAATATTATTATGTGTTAGCTTCCTTCAGGAGCTCTTGTAAGGCAGGCCTGGTGGTGACAAAATCTCTCAGCATTTCCTTGTCTGTAAAGGATTTTATTTCTCCTTCACTTATGAAACTTAGTTTGGCTGGATATGAAATTCTGGGTTGAAAACTCTTTCCTTTAAGAATGTTGGATATTGGTCCCCACTCTCTTCTGGCTTGTAGAGTTCCTGCCAAGAGACCAGCTGTTAGTCTGATGGGCTTCCCTTTGCGGGTAACCCGACCTTTCTCTCTGGCTGCCCTTAACATTTTTTCCTTCATTTCAACTTTGGTGAATCTGACAATTATGTGTCTTGGAGTTGCTCTTCTCGAGGAGTATCTTTGTGGCATTCTCTGTATTTCCTGAATTTGCATGTTGGCCTGCCTTGCTAGGTTGGGGAATTTCTCCTGGATAATATCCTGAAGAGTGTTTTCCAACTTGGTTCCATTCTCCCCATCTTTTCACAGAGTCCCATATTTCTTGGAGGCTTTGTTCGTTCTTTTTATTCTTTTTTTCTCCAAACTTCTCTTCTCATTTCATTTCATTCATTTGATCTTCCATCACTGATACCCTTTCTTCCAGTTGATCAAATCTGCTACTGAGGCTTGTGCATTCATCATGTAGTTCTTGTGCCTTGGTTTTCAGCTCCATCAGGTCCTTTAAGGACTTCTCTGAATTGGTTATTCTAGTCAGCCATTCGTCTGATTTTTTTTCAAGGTTTTTAACTTCTTTGCCATGGGTTCGAACTTCCTCCTTTAGCTTGGAGTAGTTTGATCATGTGAAGCCTTCTTCTCTCAACTCGTCAAAGTCATTCTCCATCCAGCTTTGTTCCATTGCTGGTGAGGAGCTGCGTTCCTTTGGAGGAGGAGAGGCGCTCTGATTTTTATAGTTTCCAGTTTTTCCGCTCTGTTTTTTCCCCATCTTTGTGGTTTTATCTACCTTTGGTCTTTGATGATGGTGATGTACAGATGGGGTTTTGGTGTGGATGTCCTTTCTGCTTGTTAGTTTTCCTTCTAACAGTCAGGACCTTCAGCTGCAGGTCTGTTGGAGTTTGCCGGAGGTCCACTCCAGACGCTGTTTGCCTGGGTATCAGCAGCAGAGGCTGCAGAACAGTGGATATTGGTGAACAGCAAATGTTGCTGCCTGATCGTTCCTCTGGAAGTTTTGTCTCAGAGGTGTACCCAGCTGTGTGAGGTGTCAGTCTACCCCTACTGGGGGGTGCCTCCCACTTGGGCTACTCAGGGGTCAGGGACCCACTTGAGGAGGCAGTCTGTCCATTCTCAGATCTCCAGCTGTGTGCTGGGAGAACCAGGGCTCTCTTCAAAGCTGTCAGACAGGGACATTTTAGTCTGCAGAAGATTCTGCTCCTTTTGTTTGGCTGTGCCCTGCCCCCAGAGGTGGAGTCTACTGAGGCAGGCAGGCCTCCTTGAGCTGTGGTGGGTTCCACCCAGTTTGAGCTTCCCGGAAGCTTTGTTTACCTATTCAAGCCTGGGCAATGGTGGGCGCCCATCCCCCAGCCTCGCTGCCGCCTTGCAGTTTGATCTCAGATTGCTGTGCTAGCAATGAGCAAGGCTCTGTGGGCATAGGACCCTCCAAGCCACATGCGGGATATAATCTCCTGGTGTGCCATTTGCTAAGACCATTGGAAAAGTGCAGCATTAAGGTGTGAGTGACCTGATTTTCCAGGTGCTGTCTGTCACCCCTTTCTTTGACTAGGAAAGGGAATTCCCTGACCCCTTGCACTTCCCAGGTGAAGCGATGCCTCACCCTGCTTCGGCTCATGCGCGGTGCACTGCACGCACTGACCTGCACCCACTTTCTGACACTCCCCAGTGAGATGAACTCGGTACCTCAGTTGGAAATGCAGAAATCACCTGTCTTCTGTGTTGCTCATGCTGGGAGCTGTAGACTGGAGCCGTTCCTATTCAGCCATCTTGGCTCCACCCCCTGAGATCTAACTCTTATTATGGAGTGGGGAGCAGTCATTCAGTCAATAGAAGGCTTTTTTTTTTTTTTTTTGGCAAGGAAGGATAATCCTCTTAGGCACAATGTAGCTGCCTGTCTGAAAGGTATTTGGGGCTCCAGAGTTCTCAGTATCTGCCCAAATATCCTTATGCCGTGTCTCAAGGTCCCACTGCTTCCATACCAGTGCTTTTCCCTTACTGTAAGAGATGTGATGTGGTTGCAGATTTAATTGGCATTGAACTCACCATCTGTTACAATTAGGTCCTTGGCTTGGTGCTCAGTCATATCTGCCCTGCATCTATAGAGGATGAGGGACTTGTCCAAAACTGTCATCAAGGCATTCCAGTTTTCTATGGATATTCTCAGCTGGATAGTTTTTCTTTCAATCTCAATTTTTTCGTCGTCTAAACTTCCTAGAGCTATCGAAAATGCCAATTTACAATCTTTATAATTACTATTGTTACCATGGAAACTAAATCCCTTTCAAAACTAAATTCATAAACTGGAATTCCCAGTGCCTTGTCCTCTACCTTCACTTCATCTTATGCCACCACTAGTGATGGTGTGATCTGATGTGTGTGTGTGTGTGTGTGTGTGTGTGTGTAAAACTGTTAGCCTGAAAGACACCCACGAAAGTCATGATAGTTACTGCCTCTGGAGGAAGGGGAGATAAATTGGATGTGAAAGAGAAGAAAGAAGAACACAAATTTAATTGCAATATTGCATTTCTTTTATTTAAAAAAAAGCTTGAAGCAAATATAAAAATGTTAACACTTACATTTTTGTATATATAGACACTTTTTGTATTTTCTACATTTTTCATATGTAAACCCTCCCCACTCTCCACACATCATTATTCATTATGATCATGAAGGGTTTATCCCAGGATATTCATTGATAGAAAATTAAAAGAGTAATTTATAAAATCACTACATGAACAAGTAAAAACACACACAGCAAAATTTACATCAAAATTATTACGTGGTACAGAATCCAAAAGTCATAAAAAGCAAAAGCTATCTTTTTTTCACTCTGGCACCCATCTGTTCTTCCCTGGAGTCAAACACTGTTACCAATTTTTAGGTATACTTCCAAAGATACTTACTGCATTTACAAGCACAGACTTATATTGATTCTAAAAGAATAAGAGACATTTTCAGCATGTTGCTTTGTTCAACACCACAGTATATCTTAAAGATGGTCCCCCATCAATACATATAGAGATCTCTCTTTTTTATGGCTTCATAGTATTATCATGTGCTGATATGCCAAAAACTAATCCATTAGACCCTTTTGGGTATATATTTACTATTTTGCAGTCTTCTGCTCTTAGGAATAAAGTGAAATTCAATCACCTGTATAGAAGCATTTCACACATGTTTGAATATATATGTAGAATAAATTCCCAAAAAAGAAATTTCTAGAGAAAGAGATATATGCATTTACAATTTTGTTAACTACTGCCGGATTGTTCTCAGTAGAAGATGTACCAATTTACAGCAATGCATGGAAGTGCTTTCCCCCTTAAAGTTTGTTACCAATCTGAGTAATTTTGTCAATTGATACTTCTGCTATCATGAGTAATGTTTCCATATCTTTAGGAGCTATTTTAAATTCTTTTTCTGTATTCTACCACCTGTCAAATCCTTTGCTCATTTTTCCTTTGAGACCTTAGAATTTTTCTCTTCGATTTGTAGAAGCTATTTTTTGAAAATAAGAAATTAACTATTTGGCTGTGATATTTGTTGCAATTCTTTTTCCAGTGTGTTGTTTCTTGACCTTTTATGCTGTTTTTGGTACAGAGATAATTTTGTTTAAAATAGTCAATATTTTCCTTCCTGGTTTCTGATTGAGGGCCATACTTAGACCTTCCCCATGCTGAGATTATTATTTTTTTAAGTGCTACTTCTTCTTCATGCACTTCCATGATTCCATATTTTTACTTTTAAAAACTTGGTCCTCCTGGAATTTATTTTGGTATCTAGTCTGGCATATGGCCCAAGCTTAAATTTTTTTAGCTGGGTGACACAGTTGTTCATCATATATTGAATAATCCATCTTTCCCCAATTAACTTGAATTTAACATATAAAGTTAACATAACTTAACTTTAACATATGCTGTTAATACATTTCAACATGTATTTTAAATTTATTTTTGGCCATTTCATCTTGTTCCATTGATCCTCCACATATCAGCACCACATTGTTTTAATTATTGTAGCTTTATAAGATGTTTTAATATTTGGTCATACTGACTCACTCAGGTTTCTTCTTTTCTAGATTTTTCTTGGATATTCTTGCCTTGTAGTTTCCAATAATTTTTTTTTTTGAGACAGGGTCTCACTCTGGCTGCCCAGACTGGAGTGCAGTGATGTGATTTTGGCTCACTACAGCCTCGACCTCCCAAGGCTTGGGTGATTCTCCCACCTCAGCCTCCCAAGTAGCTAGGACTATAGGTGCACACCACCACAGCCAGCTAATTTCTTGCATTTTAAACAGAGACAGGATTTCACCATGTTGTCCAGGCTGGTCTCGAACTCCTGGACCCAGGCAATCCACCTGCCTCGGCCTCTCAAAGTGCTGGGATTACAGGAGTGAGCCACCATGCTTGGCCTTCATTAAATTTTAAAATCATTTCAATGCTATTGGGGAAAACCTGTTGGCATTTTTATTGGGATTACACTGAATTTATAGATTAACAGTGAAAATGGATATATTTATAATTTTTAATCTTCTTATCAAAAAACGTGGTGTGCTTTTTATCTGTTTAAGTTCTTTTTTGTGCTCTTTAGTTTCATTGTATAGTTTTATTGTTGCAGAGCTTATACTTTCTTGTTGCAGTTATTCTTAATTATTTTATCTTTTTGTTGGAGTTATAATATGGCTTTTTCTTTCATCGTATTTTCTAACTACATGTAGTCTGACATAATAGGCAATTAGAAAATAATATGTATAGACTTAACCTTATGTTTCACTAATTTATTTGTTCTCCTTTCCTTCTTGAAACCACTACTTTCTTCTCAATTCATTTTTTCTTGTTATAGTACGTTACTCATATACTCTTGCTAATAGCCCATCCCTATATGAATAGTTTTTCTGACTTGGAACAAGTAGGAAGTTTTTTAAAAATCACTTATAGCCCATCCCTGTATGAAGATGAATACTATAAGTACATTATTCCTACTTGTTCCAAGTCAGAAAATCTATTTATTTTGCCCTCGACTCTGAATGACAGTTTGGGGAGAGAAGTCTAGGTTTGATGTTGTTTTTCCACAGCAGTTTGAATATGCTACCTGTATTCTGCTTACATCTACTCTTGCTAGTGAAATAGTTATTGTCAAATTCACACTTCTTTTTGTAGATTTTCCAAACTTTTTCTTTTAGGATTAAAAAAGAATCTTTGATGTTCTGAATCTTGATTGTAATGTGTTATGCTTGACCTATATATTCTGCCACTATTCTGGAAACTCTTTTAGTCAAAAGAGGTATGGTGGTGGTGATTTTACCCCCCAAGGGACATTTGGCAATGTCTGGAGACATTTTTGGTTGTCACAACTGACAACCAACCCTGGGATAGGGGAGGGAGGGTGGTGGATTTGCTACTGGCGTCTAGGGAGTAGGGCCAAGGATGCTGCTAAACATCCTACAGTGCTTAGAGAAGCCTCTCACAATAAATGGTTGTCCAGCCCAAAAAAGCCAACAGTGCCAATGCTGATAAACCCTGAGGTATGGGTTTTTTAGTTCTAGGCTTTGGTCTGGCCAACTGGGGGCAAAATGAATTTGGCTTCAGCCTCAGGGCAACACTTTCTGGCTGGGAGATTCTGTCCTGGCTTTGTGACAACGGTTGTCCTGGCCTGTGGTGGTGCCAGCCTCAGTGTATTACCATGGTTTACCTAGCTTTTCCCTACCTGTACCAATGACTCATAGGTTTTAGTTCATGGAGAGGTGCTTTTCTTGTTTGTGAGGATGGCTATGCATATGGCAATGTTTTGAAATATCTTCCCCATTATTTCTATGAGTTTGTTTTAGTAGAGGGCGATTTCAGCATGTGACCTTCAAGGTCTTTATGCAAAGGGGCAAAGTCAATAAAATTCATTCTAGCAATACTGAAAGAGAAAAGGAAGCAATAAATCACTCATAAACTCATCAACTAGAAATATTCAAGGTTAATAATATTCCAGAAAGCTTTTAAAAATATATCAGAGAAAATATAAGAATAGCTAGATAGAATTATGTTAAATTGAAGGATATGATACATAATATTTTAAAATTATTTTTATGTTTATTTCACTTGAACAAAAGAAAAAGCAACTAATAAAATTGAAGGAAGAGCTGAACTACCGAATATTTTTCTTTAACTCAAGAACTTTCAGTTACAGGAAGATTTATCTAATATTAAAATGACTAAATTACAAAAAGCATAAAATGTTTGAAGCCATTTTTAAAGTTGTTTTGAAATACATATTAGCACTCAAACTTCCCCACTCCCTAACTTTTGTTAATTGCTGTAATGGACATTTGTTGTTTTGATCTACCCAACATCCTTTCATCCTACTTTGGTAACTGATATTCTTTGGGGGAACTGATCTTTCCACTTTACATCATGTTTTGTGGAAATTTTTCAACTAAGGAACCTGCCCTATGCTAGCTAAGAGTTGAGTACGGTATGCAAACTAGATAAGTGCAACTCTCTCACTGTAATTTAACCTCCTTAAATCAAGTAAAGAAAATGACTGTAGCCAAGTCACCCCTGCTACCTAGGTCCTTGTAACTGCCCAGGCACCTCTCCCCTCTAAGGCCTATTTGGTCAGCTTGTCATTTTATTCTATCAGGTCCTCCCTAATGATTCCAATAAATTATTTTTGTTTGTTTTTTTAAAATGATCCAAACCCTGGTTTTATGGATTGAAACAGAAGAATCTGTCTGATATAAAAATATTTTTACTTTGTGAAGGTTTGTAACATTCTTTTCTGTAATTATAATTCCTATATATCTTAATTATATACATGTGAATGGATTTAAACTTAACTTTGGTCCAATTATAATAATCTTTTATTTGTATATGTTGCTTGCTTAGCTAGATTTCCTTACTGAGTAACTTTTCTTCAAGAATGATTCATGGGTCCTGTATTTCTAGAACTCTTTTATATTCAAAAATACCCATGTGCTGCCTTTGTACTAGAATAATATTTTGACTAGGTTTAATATTTTTAGGCCAAAATTTATTTCCCTAAGAACTATACACATGTTGCTTCACTGCCTTGTTAGATGCTTCTGGTCAAGATAGAGGAACAGGGACCATATTTATCCTCCCTCCTGAAACAATTGCAAAATAAGACAAAATATATGAAACAATTGCAAAATAAGGCAAAATATATGAAACAACAGGTCTCGAGACATTGGAAATCAGTCAATGAAGGATACTGATCCCTGATCACTGTCCTAATGCAGGATGTGGGAAACAGATGAGGTCACCTCTGTGACTGCCCCAGCTTACTGCCTGTAGAGAGTTTCTAGGCTGCAGTTCAGAGAGGGAGAACTTGGGTACTGTGGGACAGGCTTTCAACTCTTGTTTTATTGAATTATGAACTTCTTAAATTCTTCTATGGCAGGAGACATCTATGGGGAGGCTTTGTTTGTTTTTTGAGTCAGGGTCTCACTTTGTCGCCCAGGCTGAAGTACAATGGCGTGATCTTGGCTCACTGTAACCTCTGCCTCCTTGATTCAAGCAATTCTCTTGCCTCAGCCTTCTGAGTAGCTGGTATTACAGGCATGCACCACCACACCCAACTAATTTTTGTATTTTTAGTAGAGACAGGATTTCACCACGTTGGCCAGGCTGGACTTGAACTCCTGACCTCAGGTGATCCACCTGCCTTGGCCTCCCAAAATGCTGAGATTACAGGCGTGATCCACTGCGCCCAACTTATGGTGAGTTGTCTTTTGTCCCCTGAGTTACATATCCTTTCAGGATGGGTTCTTCATCTGGCTCATGTCATATTTCTTTTCTACATATTTCCCCATTGTCTTTCTGCCTAATGATCAGAACACTTATCTTTCTAATGCTTAATCAGGGCAGCTGGGTAGAGTCTTTCTTTTTACCTTAAGATGGTATAGAAGGGCTCTCTTTGACAACTTTCTTAGATGAAGTAGACTTGTTTGGCTTCTTCTCCAGTGTATAGCTGGAGGCCTGGGTGGTGTCTTCCATCTACTTTTGTGTAGCCTGATATGATCTGGTGTGAGATGAGGCCCTCGCTGTTAACCTGGTTTCTACTCTTTATTGTTGCCTAGGAACTTCCATTAAATCCACTGAATTCCATGAAGGAGGCAAAGCATCCAGGAATAAGACACAGCCCCCTTCATTGAATTCATGTGAAATCCTGGAAAATCCCTCCTGTGTCCACGGAGAGTCCCTGGGGACAATCAGGAGTTTCTGTGCTCAAGGGTCTCCCTGGCATTTCCCTGAGCTGCCTGCTCAATACCTCCGCCACCACCCTTCAAACTGGCCATATTAACAAGAATTCTGGTTTTCTTTTCTTTATGTGACATCTATTCATGACTACACTGGGCAGATGAGATAGTAGCTATGCCTTTATATAAAACTTTTAAATTCTTTTTTTTGTTTTATTTATTTAATTTTTAGAGACAGGGTCTTGTTCTCTCACCCAGACTGGAGTGCACTGGTATGATCATAGCTCACTGTAACCTCAGACTTCTGAGGTCAAGTGATCTTCCTGCCTCAGCCTTCTGAGTAGCTAGGACTCCAGGTGTGCATCACCATTCCCAGCTAATTTTATTTATTTATTTATTTGTTTGTTTGTTTGTTTTTGTAGAGACAGGGTCTCACTATATTGCTCAAGCTGGTCTTGAACTCCTGGGCTCAAACAATCCTCCCACCTTGGCCTCCTAAAGTCCTGGGATCACAAGCATGAGCCACCATGCCCAACCTTTTCTAGTTTTTAAATTTTCATACATATCTATTAGATGTTTATAGTGTAAGATTGAACTCCATTCTTTGCTTCTCTGTTGCTGGTAAATTTTTGGCTATATTTTTACTAATTTTGCACATTCTTTTACATATTGGTAAAGGAACAGTCTGTGATCTGGATTTATTCAGATCCTTATTCAGAATTACCAATTGTTTTATTAATCATTTTATCTTAAATGTGTCTCTACTTACTAGTGATTTGCAGTATATTCCAAGTTAGTTGTAAAAACATTTCACAATAGACTAATTTCTTGCTTTCCTGTGAAATTGTCTCAAATTTAAAAAGTAAAGTTCTTAATATTGTAAGTAGCTGCCAGAAATAAACCAATTCTAGCTTCAAGTTCATACTTCTTACAATGAGAATTTTAAATTTCTTTATTCTTGGGAAATAGCAGGGCCTTGCTGTTTTTAATAGTGAATTAACTCTGAATTTTTTAGTTTCTGTCTCTCAGAAAAGATGGATTTGTTTGGCTTTAAATATTGAGAGAGTTTCTAGAGACCCACAGGAAATGAGAAATTTGCACTTTTGTAGCAATGGCTTTTGAAAGACTAGCTAAAATCCTGAAGACTCAGCAGAAGAAAGATATTAAACTGACTTTGTCGTTTTGTTGATTATTAAATTAAATGGAAAAACAAAATGTAACCTTTGAGTCCAATAGACTCATCCCCCTAGGCTCTCTATCATCTTCAAATCAATCAGTAAAACACAATGTGCCTCCCTGGGGGACTGTGGCAGTCTTACCTTCATGTAGTAACCTAAGACGCTCCATAAGAATAAAAAATCAGAGCTAAGGAACAGATTCCACATAACCAAAAGGCTCACAAAAAGCATTTTAAAATATAGTGATCAAAAACACTAATGTCGTTAAAAGAAAAAGCAGAAAATAATAAAGTAATATAATGTGGTCTTGCAAAAAACAGCCTGTGATCTTACATTTCAAAACATGTCTTGCCCGTTCCTGGCACCTACAAGGCCAGATGAGCTACCTGCTCCATCCTTCACATTCTCCCTGCACGTCCCATTCAAGCTTTTCTGCAAGTGGCCATGTTAAAAATTTATAAAAATATCCGAGTCTGCCTGGCACGCTCAGAGATTCTCATGACAAGTTCTTCCCTCACTGAGCACTTCCCTGACCACCCAAAATAACCACCCCCTCCATCTACCTACACACATGTGCGCGCACACACACACACACACATCTCTGAGTCTCACGGTCCTCTAATTACTGGTATCCCTTTTTACCATGGGAAATTCCTTGTCTATCTGTGCATTTGTCAGTGGTCTGTCTCTGCCCTAAAGGAGGAATCTTACATCGATTCGTTCTCAATCCCCAGCACCTAGAAAAGTATGTGACTTAATAAGTGAGTGTGTGCTTACATGTTTGGATTAAATGGTTTCACAGTTAATTAGAGATGAGAACCACGTAATTGTTTCTTAGGCTTGGGTTTCCTGTCACACAGAAGCCTTCAGAATATACAGATGTCTTTTTGCCCTAGAAGCCAAACAGAGCAGAAGATTGTAGGCCCCAGCCGGTGGGGCTACTCCTGGATTGATTCCAAACACGATATTTCTTTCCAGGCCTGAAAATCGACAGACACTGTCCAACACAATGTGATCGGTTAGAACATCCGACGCATCACCGATCTGTAGTAACAGATCAGACTCCTCATCGAGCTGAGACAGTTTTCTCTTCCTCATTGCTGTTAGAAGCCTGTCTTTATATTTTTCCACTTCACTTGCTTTGGTGAAAAGCACAGCAATATCCTTCGGAGAATAACCATTCCGCAAGAGAAAACGGCATTTATTCGCTACATAGATCAGTATCTCCTCCAAGTTCAAGTCTTCAATAATCTCTAAGTTGCCTGGGACACCTTGAGCCCATTTAGGTTCATAGAGCATCACCAGGGACCCAGGGGGGAGGTTAGGTGGAGGATTTTGTCGGGCTTCCTGCATTACTTGTTGTAGGTAATTAGCTATTGGACCTGCATTGCGGACCACTCTGTTGATCTCTTCTCTTGGATACTGGTCTGAGGGAGGGGGGAGGCCACTGCAACTCAAGTGATTGGTCTGAAAGTAGTCCAGAAAGATCCAGAGAACTCCTGGGCCATCCCTTGCTGTCTGAGTGATGAACTTTGCTTTCCCATACCAGTCCCCATCTTCAGTGCGGAAATTCTGAGCGTCATCAATGATAATGTGCTGGATGTGTTCAAAGTTGTTTTTCATGAAGGTTTTCCGGGTCACTGGCTGGCAGATGTTTTTCTTGCTGAAACTGTAAGAAACAGAGTCAGGTTTTTCCCCAATGAAACAAAGAAAGCAGATTCTACTCTTAAACTCCTCTGGTCATGGTAAATACAATATGAATTTTAGCAAGTAAACTGAAAGCCACACCAGCCACAGTCACTCAAGAAAATAAAGTGAACACAGACAAGCAGCATACCTCACCAACTTCTTCAGGGGCTGGTTTTCACAGATGTAGAGAATGTTAGCCGGTTCACAGTGAAACACATTCCTGATCTTCTCCATGATCCTAAGAGCCAAGATAGTCTTCCCTGATCCAGGTAAGCCATGAACAAACAACTCTCTGGTCTTGCGAAGGTTCTTTGAAAGCAACTCATACTGTTTATTTGTCAGTAGGTTCAAAACCTCAGAGCCCAGCTCTTCACTTAAGAAGGATTTGAACCCAAGCAAGACTATCACGAGGGACTGTAACAGGGCTTCCATGTGCTGGGGGGTCATGAAGTTATAGGATTCAGGGTAAATTTGTAAATACGAACTGTAAACGCTCTGTGCTTTTCTATCAGAATTCAGCACACAGACCAAGGGGGTGATGCATAACCTCCCACTGTAGCCGCCTTTGTTCACCAGCTTCTGCTTCAAAGAATAGGCAACTATCATAGAATAGCCCTTGCACCCCGCATCCCACTTGCTGAAGATGGTGTAGAGAATAGGGGTGTTGTTCTGGGAAATTAGAAGAGCATCACAGATGACTCCCTGCTTCTCTTGCAGACCTAAATCCACAGCCCAGCTTTGAGAAAAAATCAATATTCCTTGAGAGAAAGGGCGCATTTCTGTATTTATTAAGTCTCTGAGTCCTTTATGTTGTGAGAAGAGTTCCTTGTAGAGGCTTTCTGGAGTATATACCACTCTGTCTGAAAATACTAGACAGGGAAAGGATGGGAAGAAATTAGAAAAGCCTCAGACAAGCTAGTAATCATCATTATACGTAGAAGAATTAATCAACACTGGGACTCTACTATGTATCTACAATAGGTTATACATTACTAATAAAAAGATAAACAATTCTTATTTTGATGGGGTGCTAATTAGCTGGTATAAACAGACAATAATAATTATGGTCAAAAGTGGTCAATACAACTAGAGAGAAGGACAGAAAGTATTATGTGAATACCAAGGAAAGGTACAATTTAGGAAAGAAGAAAATATGAAAGTCTTTATGAAGAAGGAAACACTTGAGCTGATTCTTTTTTTTCTTTTTTCTTTTTCTTTCTTCTTTTTTTTTTTTTTTGAGATGGAGTCTTGCTCTGTCGCACCAGTGGTGCGATCTCGGCTCACTGCAACCTCTGTCTCCTGGGTTCAAGTGATTCTCCTGCCTCAGCCTCCCAAGTAGCTGGGACCAAAGGCGTGTGCCACCAAGCCTGGCTAATTTTTGTATTTTTAGTAGAGCTGGGGTTTCACCATGTTGGCCAGGCTGGTCTCAAACTCCTGGGCTCAAGTGATCTGCCCACCTGGGCCTCCCAAAGTGCTGGGATTACAGGTGTGCGTCACCGCACCCAGCCCTGAGCTGATTATTAAAGGATGACTTGGAGTTAGTGAAGAGGAGTTGAAGAGGAGAATAGAGACATGGTCAAAAGAGGGCACATGACTAACGCTCAGGGGCAAGAAACAGCAAGGAAGCTGGGCGTGGTGGCTCATGCCTGTAATCCCAGCACCATGGGAGGCCGAGGCAGTTGGATCACTTAAGCCCAGGAGTTCAACACCAGCCTGGCCAACATGGTGAAACCCCATCTCTACAAAAAACACAAAAATTAGCCGGGCGTGGTGGTGCGTGCCTGTAATCCCACCCACTCGGGGGGCTGAGGCACGAGAATCGCTTAAACCCAGGAGGCAGAGGTTGCAGCCAGCTGAGGTCACACCACTGCACTCCAGCCTGCACAACAGAGTGAGACCCTGTCTCAAAAAATAAATAAATAAATAAAAAGCAAGGTCCATTCAGGTCACTCCAAGCAGTTTGTGTTGCTGACATCCAAAGTGCGAGGCAAAGAGGTGGAAACAAGGATGGTGAGGAAGGCATTAGAGTGCCATCTTAACACCTGGCAAGATTACGTACTGTATGGTTTCACTTACCTGACATTCTGTAACCTGACATTCTGTAAAGCACAACTATAGGTACAGGCAACAGATCAATGGATGCTAGAGGTTAGGGATTTGGGGAGAGTTTGACTAAAAAGGGACAGCATGGAGACTTTTTTTTGGGGGGGACAGGGTCTTGCTCTGTCACCTAAACTGGGGTACAATGGTATGATCATGGCTCACTGCAGCCTCTACTTCCTGAGCTCAGGTGATTCTCCCACCTCAGCTTTCCAGGTAGCTGGGACTACAAGTGCATGCCACCACATCCAGCTAATTTTTGTATTTCTTTGTAGAGACAGAGTTTCGCCATGTTGCCTAGGCTGGTCTTGAACTCCTGGGCTCAAGTGATCCTCCCACCTCGGTCTCCTAAAGTGCCAGGATTACAGGTGTGAGCCACCTCACCCGGCCATCTTTTTTTCTTTTTGATAGGATAAAATGATTCTAAGCTTCTTCCAGAAGAGAAATGCCGTGATAATACCATGTTGGTGAAAGTGTATTTGGGTATATGTTTTAGCTTACAATCTGGCAATATCCATCTAAAGTTACAAGTAATTATTACTACTTGGAATTTTTTTTTCTTCTCCTTTTTTTTTTTTGAGATGGAGTCTCCCTCTGTCGCCCAGGCTGGAGTGCAGTGGTGCCATCTTGGCTCACTGCAACCTCCGCCTCCCGGGTTCAAGCGATTCTCCTGTCTCAGCCTCCCGAGGAGCTGGGACCACAGGCGCATGCCACCACACCCAGCTAATTTTTTGTATTTTTAGTAGAGACAGGGTTTCACTGTGTTAGCCAGGATGGTCTCGATCTCTTGACCTTGTGATCCGCCTGCATTGGCCTCCCAAAGCTCTGGGATTACAGGCCTGAGCCACTGTGCCCGGCCACTACTTGGAATTTATCCTTAAAGAACACCTCAGGTATATTATGGTAAAATGTATATTGTAGCATTGTTTAAAAATGAAAAAATTAGACGTCATATAAAAGTCCATCAAAAAAATGATTGGGCTGGGTGCAGTGGCTCATGCCTGTAATCCCAGCACTTTGGGAGGCTGAGGTGGGTGTATTACCTGACGTCAGAAGTTTAAGACCAGCCTGGCCAACGTGGTGAAACCCCATCTCTACTGAAAATGCAAAAAAATTAGCTGGGTGTGGTGGCATGCGCCTCTAATTCCAGCTATCTGAGAGGCTGAGGCAGAAGAACTGCTTGAACCCGGGAGGTGAAGGTTGCAATGAGCCAAAGTTTCACCGTTGCACTCCATCCTGGGCAACAAGAGTGAAACTTCATCTCAAAAAAAAAAAAAAAGACTGGTGGCTTGGCGTGGTGGCTCATGCCTGTAATCCCAGCACTTTGGGAAGCTCAAGTGGAAGGATCGCTTGAGTCCAGGAGCTTGAAACCAACCTGGGCAACACAGGGAGACTCCATCTCTACAAAAGTTAAAAAATTAGCCTGGCATAGTAGAGTGCTGCTACTTTGTAGAGATGGGGTCTTGCTATGTTGCCCAGGCTGGTCTCAAATTCCTGGACTTAAGCAATTCCACACCTCACCCTCCCAAAGTGCTGGGATTACAGGTATGAGCCACTGTGCCCAGTCTTTTCACTTTCTTTAAGGTATATTTTGAGGAACAGTTCTTAATTTTAATGTAGTAAAATTTATCAATCTTTTTAAGTTTGATCCTTTTGTGTCTGGTTTAGGAAATGCTTTCCTACCCCAATGATATAATTATTCATATACACTTTCTACTAAAAGTTTTAAAGGTTTGGCTTTCATATTTAAGTCCTTAAACCTCTGGAATTGATTCTGTATATAATATAAAGTAGGAGTCAATTTTTTATATGAATGAACAATCAACATATTCCAAAGCAACCAGAGATGGCCAATTACCTGGAAAGTAGCGTTTCTGCTGCTCTTTCAGACATTCCGAATTCTTATGAATGCATACAGGCTTGCTGCGGGGCGTGGCAGATGACAAACTCAACTCGAGAACCATCTCAGGACACCTGGAAAGGTCTTAGGAAACAAGAACCAAGGATTCAATACGCAAAAAGGCAGACCCCAACTTATAGCTGAGCTGTGCTACAAAGTCTTTCACCTAGTCTTACAACTCAAGCCACGGCCCACAGATACTTGCCTTTACGTCTCAGGTCAGCTCAGGAAAGCCTACTGAGGGTTTTGAAGGAAAAAATAACTAGCATAAAGCAACACTTTTTAATTTTATTATGTCAAAACAAAACTATTTTTATTTCTATTATTTATTTATTTATTTTTTGAAACAGTCTCTGTTGCCCAGGCTGGAGTGCAGTGGCATGATCTCAGCTCACTGCAACCTCCGTCTCTCAGGTTCAAGCAATCCTCCTGAGCAGCTGGGATTACAGGCGTGCGTCACCACATCCAGCTAATTTTTTGTATTTTTGGTAGAGACGGAGTTTCACCATGTTGGCCAGGCTGGTCTCAAACTCCTGACCTCAGGTGATCTGCCCCCCTCGGCCTCCCAAAGTGCTGGAGTTACAGGCATGAGCCACCGTGCCCAGCCTGTTTTTATATTTTTAGAATGCTACTTTTTAAAGAAAAATGATGAGAAGATGCAAAGGCCAATGGATATAGACATCTGAGCAGATTCTGAGGTGGACTTTGTTTTTTCTGGACCTTTGAAGAAGTTACTATTGGTTTTCTATTGTCTAATTTTATCTCAGGCTTTCCTTTTCCAGGGTAGATGCGTGTCACCAACCATCCTCTGGCTTATCACGTACCAGCTCCCCAAAGGAAAAATGGGAAAGCAGAGCGAAAGCCGTGATTTGGTCATGTTTTGGTTCAAAAAATGGAAGTGGGCAGTGAGAAAGGGTGAATATTTAAGAAGGGAAAGTCAGAGGAAAGTGGCAGTAAATTAAAGTGGACACATCTGTACATGTGAAAAAAAGAAATTTCCTAAATAATTAAATGCAAGCTCATAATTGAAAAATAAGAGGCTTGACTATGAACATAAGAAAGGGTGTGAAAATTGAAATAACTAGGTCAAACAGCCCCCTGCACCAGCCTTTAATGGGGCTACTAGCCAGGGCATCTGTTGAATGAAGACTATTTAAGATGGCAGAAGAAAGGAAGGGCAATAATCCACAAACTACATCTACAGGGATTAATAAGTCAGACAATTGCAACTCAGAGAGTAAATCTCTTTCCCCAGATTCCAAGGAATACCATATCCCTCTTTCCTCTCTGACCCGCCCTGCCTTGCTGCCAGCAAACATTACAACCATTGTGGATATTGCTCCCTAACCTGGGTCAGCTTCCAACATCCAAGCAGTCCATTCTCTTGTGGGCAATTTTCTCACACTGTTGTCCTTCACCTGCCAGGAACTAGGCACTTTGGCAAACACCGCACAGCAGAATTTCTCCACCTTGATTGCACAGACATATCCACGGAGGGCCCCCTTATCATGCACTTCAAGGAAGTTAAGGACATATTTTATCTCAGGCCTCTGTGTGCAGAAATGATGGACAGGTAGCTTCTTAATACAGCCATCAATAGAAGCCCTCAAGCTCGTAAGGTCTATTTTCTCTTTTTCACATCCAATCACTTGACAAGTCTCATTGTGCACACCAAAAAATACATATCCTCCTTCAGTATTTGCAAATGCAGAAACACACTTCGGAAGTCTGTCTTTAACACAGTGTGACACGTCTGTCGAGAACATTACAAATTCAACATGTGTGGACTCAGGAAGGTTGAGTTTTTCCAGATACTGAAGCCGCTTTCTATCAAATAAAGCAGTAGCTGACACATTTATGTTACCTTCATATTGTACACTACCCTGAGCTGCCTGTGGACCTAATGAATTGGAAACATTAATATTCGTATGAGTCTGAGTCCTGCATTTGAGGAATGCCACAGCTTCCTGAGAATCCATGACATCAGTGGATGTTCTCTCTCTGTGGTACAAATTGGAGCATAAGGTAGCAAGTGGCACACCAGCCTCTGTGTTCCATGATTTCACAAAAATCAAAAAGTGGTTTTCCTTCTGCATCTTATCTAAATGGCTTCTGAAAATTGGAGGCACATCCAATCCTACTCCATGACGTTCATAATTGTAGCCTTTGTTCTCAATCTCAGCCTTGATTACACCCCCACCAGAATTCAGCAGAGCACATACTGCTCGCAGGATGATTTCATTCTGTTTCTCCCGCAGGCGAGGGTCCATCTCCTGCCTCTGCTGAGTCCCAAGGGTGACTTTTCCTGCATCTACAACACACTCAGGAAAGTTTGTATCCACATCAATCCTAAGACTCATCTTCTCAGCACTTGGCCTATTCCTATCCTGAAATGTTCTCCTGAAAAACAGAAAGATAGAACCATTAGAACAGGACAAGAATAGGAGAGGCAGGAAAATCAACAGATTAAGGCCATCCTACTGAGGTTGGTCCCTTCATTTATTCCTGATATGATTTGACTGTGTCCCCACCCAAATCTCATCTTGAAGCTCCCATAATTCCCACATGTTGTAGGAGGAAGCCGGTGGGAGATAATTGAGTCATGGGGGGCAGTTTCCCCCATTTTGTTCTCATGGTAGTGAATAAGTCTCACGAGGTCTGATGGTTTCATAAAGGGTTTCCCCTTTCACTTGGCTTTCATTTCTATCTTGCCTGCCTCCATGTAAGACGTGCCTTTCACCGTCCGCCGTGATTGTCAGGACTCCCCAGCCATGTGGAACTGTGAGTCCATTAAACCTCTTTTTCTTTATAAATTAGTCTCAGGTATGTCTTTAACAGCAGTGTGAAAATGGATGAATGAAATTCCCACATAGCTTGAGGTCAGATTTATACATGAATTAAGCTTGTAAGTTGAGTTGAGGAGCTGAGTCTGCTGGAAGCACACCACCACCACAGAAATGACCAACAGGTTATATTTATGCTGTGTATTTAGTAACTATCTGCCAAGTTCTCAAAGTGGCAGAGTCTCGCAGGTCACCTGCAGAAAACAGAAAATTTTACATTGATATTTGTGGACTGGAGCTGGAAAGCAATGAGAAAGCTTTCGTGGTCAGAAGTATCTCTGGGGTGTGCTAATATTTATTGTTTTTCTTGATTCTTTGTCTTTCTCCTCTCCCTGAGACCTGGGCAATTTTCAGATTATTTTATAGCCTAATATTGGGAGGGGACACATCTGATTGAGTTGGCAACCTGTCATTGTTGCTATGGAACAGATACGTAGCAATGACGTCAGCTTCCCCTAATCCAAACGGTTTCCATCTTGTCAAAAAACATCATATATATACATCCTAGCTGTGTTTCTGTGAGCAGGGGCATTTTCAGTGACAAGGGGCATAGGCAAGACTGAGCCCAACATCTCAGCACCAGGCTGCAGTTATTCAGCTTGCTCCATAGTAACTCCACAAGACATCAAGCACTAGTGCAAAAAAAAAAAAAAAATTGCTTTACTCCAGCGGAAGCAAAGGATCTGAGATCCAGTAGATAATAAATCACGAGTACACAATGTAAACATTGGCAAAAGAGCTCAAGTTTTTGTTGGGGTGTTGCCAGGAAAAGCCACCTGTCCGGCTGCCAAGAATTGCCACTGGAATGGCAGGTCCTTGGTGAAATTAATTGTATCTAAGACCTAGTCTTCGACATGTCAGGACCATAAAATTAATCTTTTTAGGACTCCAAAGTTCCCTTCTGAGGGAAGGTGATTTCGTACCCCAAACTCAAAACAGAAATAGCTGAGTCACAGTGATACTTGATTACTGTTCAGTGGGAAATGTAACTATGGGGGAGCTCAGGTGTTTATTTCAAAGCATCTCATTCATTCCTGTAGATTTAGAGCAGTGGTCCCCAGGATCAGTTTCTTGGAAGACAATTTTTTCACGGATGGGGGTTGGGGGTTGGTGAGGAGATGGTTTCAGGATGGCACTGTTCTACCGCAGATCACCAGGCATTAGTTAGATTCTCATAAGGAGCGTGCAGCCTAGATCCCTCACATGCACAGTTCACAATAGGGTTCACGCTCCTATGAGAATCTAATGCCACCGCTGATATGACAGGAGGCAAAGCTCAGGCGGTAATGCTCACTTAAACTCACCTCCTGCTGTTCAGCCTGGTTCCTAACAGGCCACAGTCAGGTACTGGTCCACGGCCAGGGGGTTGGGGACCCCTGGTGTAGAGTATGTGAAGCCAGATTTCAGAAGGCTGCTTGATAAGCATGAAATCAGATCAAAAGAGGCTTTTTATGACCTGATTGACCTCAGTAACCACAATTTCATGCAGCTGTGCCACAAGGCAATCACTAAAAGGAAGGTGGCATCGTGTAATAGTAAATCGCTTGGGCTGTGGAATGAGGAAACCCTGAGTTCAAACTCCCAGTATTTGCCAGCTTTGTGTCTTTAGGAAAATCGTTTTAACCTATTTGCATATACTCTGAAACAGGTGTAAAACAACCAAACTGGTAGTGTTTTGTGAGATTAAAACAGAAAAAAAAAAGCAGATATCCTGGAGAGATGAACAAGAATTTTCAAAGGATTGCTGTTCAAAATAGCAAAAAATTGGAAATACACAGTAATAAAGTCATTCTCAATATGGAAAATGACATCCACTTTCACTATTACATGCACTATTTTGTTTTGTTTTTTGAGATGGAGTCTACTTCTTGTTGCCCAGGCTGGAGTGCAGTGGTGTGATCTCGGCTCAGTGTAAACTCTGCCTCCCGGGTTCAAGCGATTCTCCTGCCTCAGCCTCCCGAGAATCTGGGACTACAGGTGCCTGCCACCATGCCCGGCTAATTTTTGTATTTTTAGTAGAGACAGGGTTTCACCATGTTTGCCAGGCTGGTCTTGAACTCCTGACCTCCGGTGATCTGCCTGCCTTGGCCTCCCAATATGCTGGCATTACAGGCGTAAGCCACCGTGCCCAGCCTACATGCACTATTTTGAATGAACTCTAAGAATATAATGTTGTAAAAAATACACAAACCACAGAATACATCTATTATGATTCCATTTATATGAAGTTCAAAAACAGGTAAAACTAAATAATGTGTTATTTAGGAAGACATATATAGGTAGTAATATCATAAAGAAAAGTAAGGAAATATAGAACATTCAAAATAGTGGCTACCTCTGTTTGGGGAGGAAGAGGGTGGAATTAGGGAGACAGAGAAATAGGGGAGAAATATACAGGAAGCTTCTTAGCTTCTAGAAATGTATTTCTTAATCTGGAGTGAATACATGTGTGTTTATTTTAATATTATTTTTAACTATGTAATAAAGTTGTATTCTCTGTTGTATGTGTGGTATACTTTACAATAAAATTATCCCAAAATGAAATGAGTTTTCATTTTTTTTCCCAGGCATTGTTATACAAGTACAAGCTTTCTGCTCAGGCAGACAATGGTCCCCTGCAGGACTCCATCCATTGTTCCATGTATGTCTTTTCATCTCTAGTTAAAGCCCTAAGGCTCTACCTCCCAACTCTGAGAGACACACAGATTAGATTAGATTCTGCTAAAACACCCACGCGTACGCACGTGTGCGCACGCATACACACACACACACCATGGTAGTCATTTTCTAAAAGCAGATTCAGTGTTTTCTATATTGTTTTTATTTCAACTTACATTTTTCCCAGCAGTAAAAGTAATATGTGCTCAATGTGTCAAAGAAAGAAAAACTAAAGGCAGAATTAAAGAAAAAGAACACTTATAGATTCACCATTTAAAGATTTAGCATTCTAATGCATTTCCTTCATCACTTTTCTCTAAATATTTTTGTGTTGTTGGTTTGCAGAGCCATTAACAATAAGATTTGTCTTTTTTAACATCATTAATCCTTTTTCTAATTAGAAGAATAACAGGAGATTCTAACTTAAGAATCCCAAGAAAGATGTCTGTACCTCCTTCACCCCTCATAGATTATTGAAAAACAATAGTGAGTTTTTTAAAATCCAGAAATTTATTTATTTATTTATTTTGATTTTTTTGAGACAGAGCCTCGCTCTATTGCCCAGGCTGTAGTGCAGTGGTGTGATCTCGGCTCACTGCAACCTCTGCCTCCTGGGTTCAAGTGATTCTCCTTCCTCAGCCTTCTGAGTAGCTGGGACTACAGGCACAAGCCACCATGCCCAGCTAATTTTTGTATTTTTAGTAGAGACAGGGTTTTGCCATGTTAGCCAGGCTGGTCTCGAACTCCTGACCTCAGGTGATCCACCCGCTTCAGCCTCCCAAATTGCTGGGATTACAGGCGTGAGCCACCACGCCCGGCCGAAATCCAGAAATTTAAACCTCAACATGTATGCAGAAGGAATGCCAAGTGCACTGAAAACTTGAGCAGGGAAGTTGATGACACCAAAATAGAATGCCTGCAGTAATGGATGCTGGGCATTGCCAGCAAAATTTGAAGTTCTCTGAAGTAGGAAGAAAAACAGTGACTCATGCATGATTACAGAACCCTGTGTCGTAAGAGTTGGCACTGTGAACTGAGATTTCAGATTTCATGCTCTCTGGACACTGTCCTTGCCCTGCCCCCTGCATTTCTTCCCTCAAAAAAGTGGATGCAGGAAACAAGAGATTCAACAAGGAAAGGAAGTTTAAAAATCCCCTGGATGTTTGTGAAGGGAGGTCTGGGAATAACAGCTGCACAGCAGGCCTACAGATCACAGGCAAAACCGCACAACAGAGCAGCAGGCTTCGGTGGACAGAGCCTAAGACCATGCAATTGACAGATCACTTAGTAAACTGAGAGGGTGGAGAGTAGGGGATGAATTGGTCATAGGCACTTAGGAAGATAGACAAATACAAATACAAGGCAATAATGCTAAGTTAAAATAAAAAGTAGTATAGTAAATAAAAGATAACCATAAGGCATTATTTGGCACCATTGTAAATAAAGTCCTAGTCATGATAATATAAACTTCGAATATTGTTCTGATAAAAAATGATGATATAAGATATAGTTGTATTGGCAGGTTGTGGAGAAGGAAGGCATAGGATAAGAAGTGTTGGCCAGGCACAGTGGCTCATGCTTGTAATCCCAGCACTTTGGGAAGACAAGGTGGGCGGATCACCTGAGGTTAGGAGTTCAAGACCAGCCTGGCCAACACGGTGAAATCCCATCTCTACGAAAAATACAAAAATTAGCCAGGCATGGTGGCATGCGGCTGTAGTCTCAGCTACTCAGGAGGCTGAGGCACAAGAATCACTTGAGCCCAGGAGCTGGAGATTGCAGTGAGCTGAGATCATGCCACTGCACTCCAGCCTGGGTGACAGAGTGAGACTCCATCTCAAAAAAAAAAAAAAAGTGTTAGCTCTACTCAGGCCAGGCACAGCAGCTCACACCTGTAATTCCCCCATTTTGGGAGGCCAAGGTGGGAGGATTGCTTGAGGCCAGGAGCTTAAGACCAGCCTAGGCAACATAATGGGATAACGGGTTCTCATCTCTTCAAAAACCAAAACACCAAGCATGGTGGCATGCACCTGTAGTCCTACCTACTTGGGAAGCTGAGGTGGGAGGATCTCCTGAGCCCAGTGGATTGAGGCTGCAGTGAGCCAAGATCATACCACTGCACTCCAGCCTGGGCAACAGAGTGAGACCCTGTCTCCAAAGATTTAAAAGAGAGAGAGAGAGAGAGTGCTATACAGTCATCTTCCAGAAATAAACAGTATCTTCTATGGTCTGAATGTTTGCAACTCCCTAAAGTTCATTGTGCAAATCCTAACCCTAAAGGTGATGGTATTAGGAGATAGGGCCATTGGAAGGTGATTAGGTCATGATGATGTACCCTCATAAGTGAGATTAGTGCCCTTATGAAAGAGGTCCAAGGGAGCATATACACCCCCGCTACCATGCGAGGACCCAGTGAGAAGGCACTATCTATGAGGGCCCTCTCCAGATACCAAATCTCTCAGCACCTTGGACTTCCCAGCCACCAGAACTGTGAGCAATAAATTTTTGTTGTTTATAAGCCACCCAGTCCATGGTATTTTGTTACAGCAGCCCAAATGGACTAAGACAATATCTAAAATAAGAGGGGGTGGGAGGGAGAAAGGAGAAAATAAGCATGCTGTTTAGAAATATAGAAACACATGCCAGAAGAAAAAGCCTGAGAGACAAGAGGCTCCTGGCAAGCAGGAGAAGTGGGAGAGGGTGAGGCCATTGGTTTCCTTACTGTGTCTAAGGAACTGTGATTTTCAAAACTACATTCATGAGACTTTCACTTCCAGTCAGAATAAAGTACTAGGGACTAGGCTACTCTGCTGTCTGAAACAACTAAAACATTTTTGAAGAAAATTTGATGAACACTAGCAAAAATCAAGATCTAAAATCTAAGATGTTACACAAACCTTAAGCACAAGAAATGTGAAAAAAAAATACTGAGGAACATCATAATTAAATTGTTCAAAACCAGTGATACAGAAAAAAATCTTAAAAGCATCCAGAGGAAAAAGGCACATTATATATAGAGGAACAAAAGATGACATTAGAATTTTTCCAGGATTATGTTGTTGACAGGCGACACATAACCTGAAAATATCCTCAGCTGTCCTTTTTGGTTTTTGTTTTTTTAGAGACAGGGCTTTTCACTCTGTCACCCAGGCTGGAGTGCAGTCATGGCTCACTATAGCCTTGAACTCTTAGGCTCAAGCTATCCTCCTGCCTTAGCCTCCCAAGTAGCTAGGACTACAAGAACGTGCCACAGTGCACAGCTAATTTTTTAAATTTTTTGTACAGATAGGGTCTTACAAGATTGCCTAGGCTGGTCTCAAACTCATAACCTCAAGCAATCCTCCTGCCTCAGCCTCTTAAAGTGCTGGGATTACAGTTATGAGCCACCATGCCCCACTGCTCAGCTGTCTTTTTAGTTTTCCCACGGATGTGGATTTAAGATAGTGACCAATTTGTCTATATTATAATAAGTAATTTCATGGAGAAATTTAGCTAATATCCATTTTAAATAATTTGGTGCCAGCAAGTGGCCATTTTGAGAGCACCAGAGATTATCAGAGTAAAGATTCAACCAGATTTTTTCATGGGTGGATCACCTGGGGGCAGGAGTTTGAGACCAGCCAGGCCAATATGGTGAAACCCTGTTTCTACTAAAATTACAAAAATTAGCAGGGCGTGGTGGTGTGTGCCTGTAATCCCAGCTACTCGGGAGGTTGAGGCAGGAGAATCGCTTGAACCTGGGAGGCAGAAGTTGCAGTGAGCCGAAATCATGCCATTGCACTCCAGCGTGGGCGACAGAACAAGACTCTGTCTTTAAAAAAAAAAAAAAAAAAAAAAAAGGCCGGGTGCCATGGCTCATGCCTGTAATCCCAGCACTTTGGGAGGCCGAGGCGGGCAGATCACGAGGTCAGAGATTGAGACCATCCTGGCTAACACGGTGAAACCCCGTCTCTACTAAAAATACAAAAAATTAACCGGGCGTGGTGGCAGGTGCCTGTAGTCCCAGCTACTCGGGAAGCTGAGGCAGGAGAATGGCGTGAACCCGGGAGGCGGAGCTTGCAGTGAGCCGAGATCGCGCCACTGCACTCCAGCCTGGGTGACAGAGCGAGACTCCGTCTCAAAAAACAAAAAAACAAACAAAAAACCCCCCAAATTAGTAATGTTTCTGTTGCATGAGAAACCATGAGGTCAGGCGGGGAGTGAGCCTAGAGCTAGTTTGGCAGAAGCATCATCAAGTTTTGCAGTGACAGCTAATGCCCTAAACCAAGAGAAATAAGCCTTTTAAACAGGTCAAGAGTGAGGCTACAGTAAATAATGGGGTTTTCATGGTTTCCATGAAGTTGAAGGCCCAAGGGCTTCTCTAGATCGCTCTCGCACAAATAGACAAAATGGCTTTCTACATTTGGGGTGCTTTGGGAAGGAGGCTGTTGAAGAACTGATTTCAGGTTCCAGGAGGTCTTTATGTTTGGACTTTCAAAGGAGAGAATCCCTCACTGAAGACAGTCAATCCATAAAGAGGTGCTCCAATTTCAGAAAACTTTGGCACCTATTGTTTGCAATATCCAGTTAACCTAGAAATCCTCTCATCTGTCATTTTGTGAGGGATTTACAATAACTTCGGATAATCTTTATCAGGAGAGAATATTTATCCCTCCTTAGACAGGTTTACTTCAAATAATGAATTGTGTTTTGGTAAAATTGTAATTTAGCCTTAAAAATTTTATGTCCCTTTTCTACTAAGGCTGAGAGCAAGAAAATGGAATCCTTTTAACAGGCTTCCTTGTTCTCTGAACAAAGTAGGAGATCATTTTTATATTGTATCAGAACTGAATCACAAGGTCACAAGGGAAATTTATGTCTTTTAACTCTTTTTTTTTTTTTGAGATGAGTCTTTTTTTTTTTTTTTTTTTTTTTTTTTTTTTGAGACGGAGTCTCGCTCTGTCGTCCAGGCTGGAGTGCAGTGGCGCGATCTCGGCTCACTGCAAGCTCCGCCTCCCGGGTTCACGCCATTCTCCTGCCTCAGCCTCCCGGGTAGCTGGGACTACAGGCGCCCGCCACCACGCCTGGCTAATTTTTGATATATTTTTTAGTAGAGACCGGGTTTCACTGTTTTAGCCAGGATGGTCTTGATCTGACCTCGTGATCCGCCTGCCTCGGCCTCCCAAATTGCTGGGATTACAGGCGTGAGCTACCGTGCCCAGCCATCTTTTAACTCTTACTTGAGCATCTGGACAAAAACAGGGGCTTCAGTGAATCTCTGGAGTATGACTGTCCAGTTATACCATTGTCCTTCCCAAGGCAAAGGCAGAAAAGTATTGACTGTCTCTGTCTAAAGGTGCACTGAAAAAGGCAGAGAAAATTTCTACTACAGTAAAGCAAGTGACTTCAAGTAGAATTAATGACAGATGGTGTGTGGGTTAGGCACTACTGGGAAAAAAGAAATGACAATTTTGTTGATGGTTCTGAAGTCTTAAATCAATATCTTCATCCACTTGGTTTCTTTGCTGGCGGGACAGGAGTGTTACTAGGGGATATGAGAGGACCTTTGCATATAAGGCCTTCAACTGTAGGTTAGAGCCATTCCTTTGCGTCTGACTTCTATGGATATTGGGGAAGTTTGGGTAATGGTTTGACAGGATCTGTCTGAACTTAGTAAGTTCTGCTTATTATTTTGCTTCTCCAATTATTCGTCCTATGTGAGTGGAATTTTTAGCCCCTTACACTGTCAGGTTTGGTGTCAAGATATTTATTTGGAGTATGCATCAAATATAATAGAGAAAGCAAAGGTGTATTCATAGCAGGTGCAACTTGATTATGAATAGAGAAGTCTCTGGAACATCAATACATATTACAGTTCCATTTGCAAATTAAGTCTCTATTAAACTCATAGGCATGATATCAAAGAGCAGGAAGGAATGTTTTTCAGTCAGGGACCAAGGGCTACAGTTAAGGGCTTGGAGATGGAATAAATATATGGTTTATATGTGGGTTACTTGAAATACCTACCACCTGTGTGGTATGTTTACTCAGAGGAAGAGATCGAGCAAAAGGGACAGTGTTTAACATAGAAAGAGTAGTACCATGTTTACCAGAAATTGATGAAGTTGACCACCTGTATTTATAGTTAAATCACCTTGAGTGTTTAGGGAAAGGCAGACTATTGGGTAGTTTCTCCTTCCTCTGAGCACCCTCATTGATCTGAACTGATGGATTTTTATTTGTCTTGGTTCTGTTTACAATATCTGTAGTGTCCTTGTCAATAGGTGGTTGATTGGGAAGTGGGCCACAAGTTTATTTTGAGTCCTGTCTCATTCTAGTTCTAAAGCTCTTTCAAAATGTTCTGCTTGGTGTTACAATTCAGATAAAGGGGTTGTTTTCCATTCCAATTTCTGTTTTAGAATTAAGTCTCCAATTTCATGTTTAACTCCACCGACAAAATGAGATGAAAGGGCTGCTTTTTACCACCTTCTTTAACTGATGTGTTGGAAGGTATTTCCTAGTCTATCCTGAAAAAGTCCAACAGTTTTATTTTTTTGTTTGCATGGTCCAATGGATTTTTATTAGAAATGATTTGGGTACAGCTTTTAGGAGACTTTGCCTTACTTTTTGGATCCTTTTTTTAAAAACCCTCGGATTTACTATGGAAAGAGGGATCCTGTGGGTCCCTTTCTGAGTCTGTCCAATCAGCTTTTGCCCTCCAGGATTTAGCACCTGAGTTTCTGACCAACATGTGTACAAGTTGATAGAGGTTAGGTAACCTTGGGTCAAATGTACCTAGAAGAATTCTAAATTCTTTTATGAATTTTTACTGGTCTTGCTGGGTTTAGGGAAACCTTTAAGTATAACTCTTAATTCAGCTTGGATCCAAGGTTTAAATTCTACAGATGTCTGCATACCTGGCTTAAAGAGAGGGATGGATATTCAGAGGCAACTGGAATTTTGGAGTTTAGGAGAGTTATTGGGCAAAGGGAGGGGGTCTGAAAAGGGGGAAGAGAAGTGAGCAGTTGACTGAAGTATAGGAGAGAGATTATTGAAAGTCATGGCAAAAATTGCAATTACTCTTGCACCAACCTAATAGAAGGATAAGGGGGAAAACAGAGAGCTGGATACACGGAGGCATCTGGAAGACAAGAAAAAGAAGCATTTACTAGGGAAATGAGTCTAGTTTGTTGTTGCTTAAGTGAGTCAAATTTCCCATTGGTTTTGGGCAAAGAATCTTTTAATCAAGCAATTTTTGATCAGAATTTCATTTGGAGGCCTCTGCCTACCAACAAAAAATGGCAGCCCCATTCATCCTGAGAAATCTTATTCCTACTTTTCTAAGGTGCATGTCAAATGAACAATTTTGTTCAAGTCAAATGTACCCCAAAATAGCCAGTAAAGGCCCAGATCATCCTTGGAGTTATGCCATTAGGAAGGTAGGAAGGTAGGTGCATGAGCTAGTGTTGTACAAATAAGAAGCAGTTTCTCCTAGATGAGGAGGGTATTTAGACTTAGAAGACCCCATGAGAGCTGTTGACCATCAGTAGGAGTATAATTCTTGTGCACTTTGTGTCTCAGGTCCCCAACCGTACAGTTGGGCACCTCCTAACACAGACCAGACAATCTGTGCCCCTCAGTAGGCAGAAAACCAGAGAAAGCACTCCCCGTGGACCAAAGTGAAGCTCTCAGGACAAAAACGCAAGATGGAAGGAGAACCTGAGCTGGTTTTATTGGTGACCCACAACAAAGTTTGTCCACATGGACATGGGTTCAGGGAGAACCACAAACTCACTGGACTGTGAAGCAAGCTTGAACAGGCTTGTAGGACCTATGCCTGTGTCTGACCCTGTCATTCTCCTTCTTCGGACAAACCACTTTTAAACAGCACAACACAAACACACACAAAAGAGAGCCAAAAGAGGTGAAAGAGAATGGCCCGATTCCACCTAGGGTGCCAAATAAATGGGAACCAATAACAAAACCCAGGTATCAAATGAGAATCAGTAGCTGAGGAACTAAAAAAAAAGAGACATGCAGTCAGTGCTGACTTATCCTATCAGTGCAAACTCAACAAACCACTCTCTGCAAGGTGCAAGGTGCCTCTGTAGCAGCCATCCTGTTTGAAAATGGGAGTCCACACAGTGGGCAGATGGTACCTTGGTGGAACCTGCAAGGAAACTAAAGACATTAATGAAGTCTGCCTGGATGAGAACAAGCAGAGGCTGTTTATTCAGAGCTCACTATAACGAGGGAGTCAGCCGCCATCATCACTCACATTTGTCAAAGCCTCATAGACAGGCAGGGGAAAGATTGATAGTGACAAAAAGGGAATGCTCAGGTATGACATGATTCAAGGGTGTTGTCATAGGGAAGTTGGAAGCAGGCTAACTAGAAATGAACATCCTGTATGATTAGTTTGGGGAACATATTTGGCTTTCTCTGACTGGTCCTAAATTGGAATCAGGAGCAAAAATTAAGGATGCTGTCAGTTATTGACAAGGTCCTGACCACTACCAGTCAACTGCTGCAGAAGTTGTGTTTTGGCTTCCCAGGCTGGTTACTGCAGCAGTTCTGGGTCAGAGTTCTATTTCTGCATATGTCCTGGCCAGAGTTTGTATGTATATTTAGCCTGTCAACCATAAAATTTCTAGAGAAAAATATAAGAGAAAATATTTTTGCCTTGGGTTAGGCAAACATTTCTTACAGATGATATTAGATGAACAAAATAATTTTTTTTTTTTTTTCTGAGATGGAGTCTCCCTCTGCTGCCCAGGCTGGAGTGCAGTGGCGCTATTTCGGTCACTGGAACCTCCGCCCCTTGGGTTCAAGCGATTCTCCTGCCTCAGCCTCTCTAGTAGCTGGGATTACAGGTGCCCACCACCATGCCTGGGTAAATTTTGTAATTTTAGTAGAGATGGCATTTCACCATGTTGACCAGGCTGGTCTCAAACTCCTGACCTCAAGTGATCTCCCTGCCTCGGCCTCCCAAAGTGCTGGGTTGACAGGCATGAGCCACTGCACCTGGCCTAGATGCACAATAAATTTTTTAAAATGATATATTGGACTTTAAGAACTTCTCCTTCTGAAAGACACTATTAAGAGAATGAAAATATAAGCCTCAGCCTGCCAGAGGAGGGGGCAACAGGAGGAGCGAGAGCATCAGAATGGTGCTAATGGATGCTGGGCTTAATACCTAGGTGATGGGATGATCTGTGCAGCAAACCACCATGGCAACACATTTATCTATGTAACAAACCTGCACGTCAGGCACAAGTACTCCTGAACTTAAAGTAAAAGTTTAAGAAAAAAAGAAAATATAAACCTCTGACTGGAAGAAGGTATTTGCAAATTACATAACTGATAAAGAACTTGTAAGTAGATTATATATAGAACACTCAAAAAGTAATGATAAAAAAACCCAATTTAAAAATGAATAAAATACTTGAATAGACAATTTACCAAAGAAAATATATGGATACAAATAAGCACATTGAATTATGCTCAACATCATTAGTCGTTAGGGAAATGCCTATTAAAACTTCAGTGAGATACCCCTACACATCTATTAGAATGGCTAAAATGACTAACCATGCTAGTTGTTGGTGAAGATGTGAAGGAATGGGCATCCTCATATACTCCTTGTAGGGATATAAAGGGGTACGACCATTTTGGAAAAGAATTTGGCAGTTTCTTAAGAAGTTCTGCGTACGCTTGCCATATGACCCAGCCATTCCACACCAAAGTATTTACCCAAGAGGGAAAAAAAAAAAAAAGCATACGTCCATACAAAGACTTGTACATGAACGTTCATAACATTTTTATTTGTGAAAGACATAGACTGGAAACAATCCAAATGCCCATCAGTAGATGAATGAAGAAGCCAATATTGATTATCCATATAATAGAAGACTACTCAACCATAATAAAAAGGAAAGAACTATTGGTACCCACAATGACATAGATGAATCTGAAAACAATGATGCTGAGTGACAGAAGCCAGACATAAAAGAGTGTATATCATATGATTCAATTTGCCATAACAATAATACTGGAAATGATTTCTATTTTCTGATAGTATATAGTAGTCCTCCCTTATCTGGTGGTTTTCCATGCTTTAGTTACCACAGTCAGCTCTAGTCCAAAAATATTAAATGAAAAATTCCAGAAATAAATAATTTATAAGTTTCAAGTTTCATTCTGAGTAGCCTGATGAAATCTCATGCCATCCACTCCCTCTCACCCTGGGACATGAATCATTCCTTTGTCTGGTGTACTCACCCCGTATATGCTACTAGCCCTTAGTCACTTGGTAGCCTTCTTACTTACCAGATCAACTCTAATACTACTTATGTTCAAGTAACTCTTATTTTATTTAATGGCCCCAAATCTCCAGAGTAGTGATGCTGGCAATTCAGATATGCCAAAGAAAAGCCTTTCTTTAAGTGAAACAGTGAAAGTATAGGGAAAAAACACATTAGATATAGGGTTTGGTGCTACCCATGGTTTCAGGCATCTGGTTTTAGGCATCAACTTAGGGTCTTGGGACATATCCCATGGTTAAAGTGGGGCTGCTATAAACACCTGTGAATTTTCATAATCAGGCCAGGAGTGGATCACAGCATTTTCCTCTTCTTCCTCTTACATGGAAATAATAAAACTGCTTATTTTCTTAAACAAAAGAGTTTAAGTCTTGTGACTTTTTTATGGTGGGGGGAGCGGGTGGTTCAAGCAATTCTCCTGCCTCAGGCTCCGAGTAGCTGGAATTACAGGCATGTGTCATCACATCCAGCTAATTTTTGTATTTTTTGTACAGATGGTACAAAAAATACAAAAGAGTTTATTTTCTTAAAAAAAAGAGTTTAAGTCTTGTGACTTTTTTATGGTGGGGGGAGGGGGTGGTTCAAGCAATTCTCCTGCCTCAGGCTCCGAGTAGCTGGAATTACAGGCATGTGTCATCACATCCAGCTAATTTTTGTATTTTTTGTACAGATGGGGTTTCACCATGTTGGCCAGGCTGTCTCGAACTCCTGACCTCAAGTGATCCGCCCACCTCACGTGATCCACCAGCCTCAGCCTCCCAAAGTGCTGAGATTACAGGCATAAGCCACGGCTCCCGGCCTCTTGTGACATTTAAATGAATACTTCTGACACAGGATGTTATCACACTGAATTGCTTGTCTGTTATCCTGCCACAGGAACTCTCACCTCCCATGAGACAGACAGATTAGGAATCAGTTTCTTTTTCCCCCACAAAGGCAGGCAAGCCTCCGCCCCCTTCTCATAGGGCGAGGCCAGACAAACTTTAGCCATTGCTCTCATCTTCTCCTAGAGGCTTGGCTCTAAACCAACGCCCTCCCACCCGCTATTGGTAGGGGAGGGGAGGAACTATTGAAAAGTTCCCCCCATCCTCCCTCAAGCATCCCTTCCTGCCTGCACTAGTGACAAAGGATCCCCTTCTGGTGCAACCGAGCCCCTCAAGATTTCAGCACCCCAACATTTTTAGTGATGAAACCATGAAAATTCCGATGAGGCCCTTGCTTATTTGCATATGTTAACTACCCACTTTTTGCCCAATATTCCTTTTTCTAGCAATAAATTATAAACTGCTGATGCACCGTTTCTTTGTCAAGCAGGAGGATATAGCTTCAGAGTCAAGAAAAAAATTTTGCAGAAGGAATGAATGCCTTTAAGGGCATTGTGACCAGCTGCTGACGCCCAGAAGTCTGGTGGTTCAAGGTGTAATCTGAGACGAAGAAAGACTTTTCCCCTAGGTTCCCTGAAACTCCCCCTCCCTTACTTCCTGATCTCATAAAAGCTCCCCACTACTTCTTTTTGTTAGGGTGGATTTGAGAGATCTTGACCTCTTGCCTTCTCGCTTTGGCCAAATGGAATAAATCTTCCTCTGTCTCCAAGCATCTGTGTGTCAGTGTTTGGCATCAACAGCACATCTGGTTCCTGAGACTGAATTTGGGCTTCGACAACTCGGGCTCCCGGGACACATGCAAGAGGGAAACGGAATCACACCGCAGTCTCAGCCACTGCGGATATGACCAACTAGGGCTCTAGTTAGTCACTGTATGGGGGATACAGGGCTTTGTGGGCTACCCTAGTAGCCTGCCCCTGTTGTTACAGTTTGAAGACTGACGTTCCAAGCCAGGGGCTTATAGGCAAGCCTCTGGAACAAAGCCTCTTGTAATAGACTGGACATTGGCCCTATTTGTCCCCAGGCCACAACCCATTTAACTTCATCCTCGGGAGCCCCGATTTCGTCGTTTTCCCTTAAGTCCTTCGTGCTCCTGAACCGTGGGGAAATGTTGCCAGGCTTGGTTTGCTAAGATTTAGGCTGCGCTGGGTCGGCGCCTCTCCCTCCTCCCCAGCTCGCCCCGCGTTCCGAGCCTCCCAGCTCCCGGGTCCTCTGCCACTAGCTGTCGTTGGAGGTGCTCCTGAGTCAACAAACTAAATCTCCCCAGCGGGAAAGACTCTCTCCCGGCAGCGCCCAGACCTGGGGAGCTGCAGTCGCCGCACCTTGTCTTCACCACAGCCCAATAGGAGAACCCGCGCAGACCGGGGGGAGGTTTGGGGAAGGCCTGGGCAAAGAAGCGCGGGGGATTCATTACCCGCTGGGTTCTCCTCGGCAGCGCGTCTCCCTCCGGGAGCAGGCAACGGAGCCTCCCACGTCCAGAGCAGAGAACCTGACCCAACGCGATCCCGGGCTTATATCAGCTGAGTTCCGTGACACCTCCCAGGGCGGGACATCGCGCAGGAGACAGACAGAGGTACAGCCCAATCGCATCGTTCCGTGGAGCGGGAAGCCCACTCTTGCAAATACAACAGTCTTGGTAAACCTTGGGTGGACTGGGGAGAACTGAGGAGGGGAAGCGCTTTTTTGTTGCTTCTCTGTGTTTTCTATTTTATTTTATTTATTTTATTTTTAGATTTTCAGTTCTTATTTCACCCAGGGAAGGAGACCTGGGTATCCACCCCATGTCCTCCAGAGAACTTCCCTGGCCCCGCTCGGAGTCTTCCTGGGACGCCACAGGCTCGGAGAGCGCTCCGCAGGTTTCTCCCCCGGCGCCTCCAAATCTTTCGATTCCTACTCGAATTACTCCGTCAGCTGCTGGAAGAGGGGCAAGGGGTATGGCGAGACGCGTTGGTACATGGGGCACTGGGGGGAAGGGAAAGCCTCCCTCCTTCTCCTAGTAATTCGAGAATGTTGCGTCCGCCTCCTTTCTTTTGCTGGCCCTAGGGGCTCGGACCAGCACCTGCCAGGCATAGGTGTGGTCACTGGGGCGAAACCTGGCAGGCTCTGGAAACAGCGTTTTACTGACAGGAAAGAGAAACTGTTCTTTGTATTCATCACCCACCGCAGACTTCCTCACGCCCGGGTCTTAGGCGAGGCTGTCAGATTTCAGTGTGTTTCTCTTAATTCTAGTACTAAATTTGTACTGGGCGCTGGCGAAGGGCCTGGCTCCGCCACGCGCGGCCCTCTCGAACTGCCCGTGGGTGCGGCGCGCGCTGCTGCCCTGTGTGGCCTGTGCGGGGAACCCGAGGGCCGAAGTGGGCCCCGCCGCAGCACAGGGGGACAAGAGAACCAGGAGCGGGCTGCCTGGGGGCAGATTCGAACCCGTGCTCCCAGCGGATAGAAGTAGCACTTGGGGACTCCTAGAGTATTCAGCCCAATCCTGATTCCAACTGCCCGCTCTAGGCACCTTTCCTCTACCCTTCTTCCAGTTTACAATTCTGGTGAGTAGATATTTCTCTATCTCTTCTCTTCCAACTCCTGCGCCCAGAGCCAGGAGGACTTCTGGAGCCCGCCCAGCAAGACCCTCTCTCTCCCATCTTCTGCTCAAGGGCTCGAGGTCTCAGTGGACAGAGCTGAGGAAAAGCCGTCTATGGAGCCTGCGCCAGGCGCAGACTGGGTCGTCGCAGTCTGGGTCGTCGCAGTCTGGGCCGGGGCGCTGGAAGTCTTACTCACTTCTCAAGAACCCGCAAGGGATCAGGCCTGACCCTTTGCAAGTGACAGAATCCAAAGCTTTGAGCTCATGGGAAAGTGGCTGGAAAGAAGGTCACTGTAGGGCCGCACAGGTCCCTGGCGAGGCTACCCAAGAACATTTAAATCCCTGCCCAGAGAAGAAGAGGCTCCAGCTGTCCTGCACTTTCCTGGGAACTGGCAGTCCCTCCGCGCAGGGGTTCTGCAGCGACCGGCAGCGCGAGGAGACAAGGATGGTGGCCAGTTAACAGAAAATCAAGGCAGAGGGAAAGGTCTGGAAAACACCACTTACTATCACCTCTGGAGCCTGGGATTATGGGATAAGTTTTCGATTTTTAAATGTATTGTCAAATAGCTAAAGTACACGGAAAGTGCGAAATAATAGTAAATTGAACACCTGTGTATTCACCACACAGCTTAAGCAATAACATTAGCAATATTTGGGTACCCAGCTGGTCTCATTCCCTCATTCCACTTGTCCCCTACTCACCTGATAGCCAGTACAATTTTATGAATTTGAAGTTACTAATTCCCATGCAACTGTTTATACTTTTAGTACATGTGTTTATGTCCCTCATCAACACATGACACTGATTCAACACATGTATATGCGTTTAAGCTGCATGTAAATGGCATCATGTTGGCCAGGTGCAGTTACTCACGACTGTAATTCCAGCACTTTGGAAGGCTGAGAGGGAAGACGGCTTGAGGCCCAGAGTTTGAGACCAGCCTGGGCAACAAAGCAAGACCCTATCTCTACAAAAAAAAATTGTTTGTTTGTTTGTTTGTTTGAGACGGAGTCTTGCTGTGTCACTCAGGCTGGAGTGCAGTGGCGCAATCTCGGCTTGCTGCAATGTCGGCCTCCGGGGTTCAAGCAATTCTCCTGCCTCGGCCTCCCAAGTATCTGGGACTACAGGCACATCCCACCATGCCCAGCTGATTTTTGTATTTTTAGTAGAGACGAGGTTTCACCATATTGGCCATGCTGGTCTACGAACTCTTGACCTCGTGATCTGCCTGCCTCAGCTTTCCAAAGTGCTGGAATTACAGGTGTGAGCCCCCGCGCCCAGCCAAAAAAATCGTTTTAAATTAGCTGGGTGTGGTGGTGCCTGCCTATGAAGTCCCAGCTACTCAGGAGGCTGAAGTGGGAAGATGGCTTGAGCCCAGGAGTTGAAGGATGCTATGAGCTCTGACTGTGCCACTGCACCCCTGCATGGGCAATAGAGTGAGACCCTGTCTCTTTAAAAAAAAAAAAAAAAGTATCATATTGTATGTGTTCTGTAGAACTTGCTCCCACACTTTAACATTTTGCTTTAAAGATTTGTTCGTGTACTTAGATCATTCCTTTTCACTGCTTTATGAGCTGAATCATTTCTGCTCTTCTTTCCATCCATACCCATTGGTCTCCAAAGTATCCAGGCCTCCCCAAAAGTTCCTGCAGGAGACCTCAGTTCCACTGGCTTTCAGGTCATTATTGTTCCAGCACTACTTCTCCATTTCTGGTTCCAGCCCTTCTCTCCCACATTCTCAAGCTTCTAGAGGGTCATAAGAGAGGAAAAACGCCAAACGCCTTTGATAAAATGTTGCCTTTCCAGTGGTATGCATGTTTGTGTGGAGTGGGAGGGAAGTGAGGGCAGATGTGACTTACTCTCAGCATTAATTCAAGTTTAAAAGTAAAATCTTTAGGTTTGCCTTGTCCAGTAAAAAATGCCAAGAGCCATAACTGCTCATTCTCTCTCTCTCTCTTCTCTCTCTCTTCTCTCTCTCTCTCTCTCTCATACACACACTTGGTTAATGCAATATTTACGTTGTTTTTGCTTCAACAAACTAAACAAGAGAAGAGAGTTGGTAGGTTAAAGGGGCAGGTTATTCTTTTTTTTTTTTTTTTTTGAGGCGGAATCTCGCTTTGTCACCCAGGCTGGAGAGCAGTGGCTTGATCTTGGCTCACTGCAAGCTCTACCTCCCAGGTTCATGCCATTCTCCTGCCTCAGTCTCCTGAGTAGCTGGGACTACAGGTGCCCGCCACCACGCCCAGCTATTTTTTTTTTTTTTTGTATTTTTAGTAGAGACGTGGTTTCACTGTGTTAGCCAGGATGGTCTCAATCTCCTGACCTCATGTTCCGCCCGCCTCGGCCTCCCAAAGTGCTGGGATTACAGGCGTGAGCCACTGCGCCCGGCCAAAGGGGCATGTTATCTTATTAAGGGCAGGCAGTCTCTCACAGAAAGAATCACTGTATTAGTGTAGGGAGAATCACTGCCTAGGTCAGCCATGTGTCAATGACCTGTGTCACTGTCCCCAGTCTGCACAGTGAGACTGGAGGCTGCATGCCATGGTCTACAGATCCCTCACTACAGAAAATTTGTTTCAGCATTCTCCGTGAGAGTCACAGGGAGATTGATTATGGGGGTCAATGCTCAATGGCATCATGGCTGGCCAAGCTTTTAGCAGAAACTTTTACTAGGGGACTGAGGATTATAGCAGCAAGCCATCTTAGCATAGAGCCTTATCTGTGTTTCCAGACTATCTTTCAAACCCAAGCTACTTGTTTATAATATTCACTTTTCAGGCAAAAACGTATTTTCCACTTTTTTTCTTTTCTTGATAAAAAGTTTAAAAAACAAAATTTGCATAAACACGTATATGATGTTTCTTAGGAACAATGTTTGCCATTTGACAAAGTGTGGTGAAATTTTGTCAGAACAAGTTTACTTGAAGGAGGGATGAGACATCCTTTATCAATGTTCATATGAATCACACACATCAGAGAGAGTGGGAGGGAGAATCTTGGTTCTCTGGCACTCCCAGTACCCACATTGAGATCCGAGAGTGTCCTGATGATTTTCCTGTCTCAGTAAGTAATTAAGCTTTTCCTGAAGGAGCTCAGTTAAGTCCAAGCTTAATTTCAGTCAAGTCCAATGTTTAAGTTGCTTTTTCAGCTACATGAAATGAAAGTGTGACTCAGAATTTTCTCTCTATATCCCCTCAGATCTTTAGCACACTGAGGGTAATTACAGAGTCTCAAAGCATATCCCCACAAGATGCTTTATTTATTACAAAGGAAAAAGACACTAATTTTCCAGAGAATCCTGGAATATATCACCTCAACCAAGTGATCAAAGTTAACATCATTAGTAACAGGACAAATTAAATTGCATGCCACTAAAAGAACAATTTTTATTTCTTATGTATTCCTGACCCAATAAAACAAAACAAAACAGCACAATAGAAAGTAACTATAAGGAAACATTAGAGGGTTCAATGGTGCCCACCTGTAGTCCGAGCTACTTGGGAGTTTGAGGCAGGAGGATTGCTTGAGGCCAGGAGTTCAAGACCAGCCTGGGCAATATAGCAAGACCCTGTCTCAAAGTAAAAAGAAAAGAAAACATTAAACCCAAACCCAAATGGAAAGACTGTTCTAGATTGAAGAACACTAAAAAGACAAGACAAAGTCACCATGTAATCCTAGGCTGTAGCTCAGACTAGAAAAAAATTCTTTTTGCTGTAAAGGACACTCTGGCAATTGTGAGAATGCACTTCAAAGACCTCAACTTGGAGCTTAATTCACAAAGCACCCCAGCTGCCTCACTTTGAAATCCATTGCACATTTGTGTGAAGGCCATGCTTCCATGGGCTGCACCCAGCTGATGACTGAGTATGGCAAGGACAGGAGGGCAGGCCTTCTCCTAGGAGACAAAGGATGCCTCTAATGGCCAACTTTTGCTTGACTTTGAGTAAATATCTGGCATACTTCTACCCAATCTTTTTCCCCTCTCCTCCACACAGGATCAGACTTGCATCATTGTCTGACAGCTGTCTCATCTTTCATTGACTCCGAACTCTCAGCAACATGGAAATGCCCAAATTCCCCTGACATATGGTAGAGGAAGAAATAAAGAGTTTGAGGGAAATGAGCATGAAGGAATGGATGTATTAGGTAAGACCAGAAGTAATGCAGCTAGAGGATTTTGTTCTATGACATGTCCCAGATTACACACCACTCACCAAGACTGCCAGAAAGCACTGGTGAGAGGGGCACCTGCATCAAAGAAGTCCAGTGATGGCTGTCCACTGCATGCCAAAGAGGATGGTAGGTGAGGCAGTCTCAAAGCTGGGCTCATTAACACCCATGGGAATGCATGATGGGAGCCCTCAAATAATAGAAGCTAGGAGGTCACAATTACCACAGTAACTGGCATGGTTAGTCAGACAGCCACCGGGACTAGAGCCACAGGGAGTTGTGGAGATGGTTAATGGAGAATGATGTCCTTAGAGGCAAAATAGACAGGCAGCCAATAAGAATGTTACTTAACATCCATAACCCACGAAGAGCAAGAATAAAGGAGCAGGAAGCTATGGGTGATTGCCCCCAATAAAAAGCCACAACTTCTTGTTTAGTTCTCAAACTCAAGTCAATTTGCAGATCTGGAACCCACTGGCTGAAGTGATGGGTCCCCAGAAGGAAGAATCTTACAATGCCATGGCAAATATATGCCATGACAATTCCTCCAGCTCTTCCCCAAAGGTACCTATGGGCATTTACTCATGTGACCATATGCTGGGGAAAGGAAATAACCAGACATTTCAAGGGCTGTTGAATATGGGATGTGAGTTAACACTGATACCCAGAAACCTGAAATATCATCATAGTGCCTGTTACAATGGGACAAGGTAATGAATGGAGTTCTGTCTGAAATCTGACTCACAGTGGTTCATTTGGTCTGTGGATGATTTCCCAAGCAGCCAAGTGCATAGTTGGAATATCCCCAACATTAGGCCCTGGTCGGTAAAGCATAACTATTATAGTGGGGACGGCCAAATGGAAACCTCTGAAGCTGCCCACAGCTCAGCCAAGATGATAAATAAAAATCAGTTTTATAGTGTAAGAGATGCGTGCCACCATTAAAGAACTAAAGGATGCAGGGAAGGCAGTTCCCGTTATATTTTCATTTAATTTGTTAGCCTAGCCCCTGAAGAAATTGGCAAGATCCTGAAGAATGACTATAGACTACCAAAGGCTTAACCAAGGAGTAACTCTGATTCTGGCTGCTATTTGGTGTCATCTAGATCAATGTTAGTAAGCCTTCAGGTGAAAAGTATGTGAGCACTGATTTGGCGAATGCATTCTCTTCCATTCCAATTGAAAAGAAGATCAGAAACAGTTCACATTCATGTGGAACGGACAAAAATATTCAGTTACATTTTGCTCCAGGGTTATTTTAACTCTTGCTTTCAGTCATAATATAGTACAAAGAAATCTGCACCATCTGGACAGCCCAGAGAACACCACATGGACCCATTACTTTGACATCATGCTTCTGAACAGATGAACAAGTGGTGGCTCTAGGGGCCTTGGTAAGATGTACACATTCCAGAGGACTGGAGATAAACCATGCTAAGATTTCAGGAACCAGCCACTCTTGTGAAATTTTTAAGGGATTCAGCAGTAAGAGTTGCACTAGGTGTCCCCTCCATAGTAAAGGACAAATTTCTGTATCTTGCATCCCCTACCACAAAGAAGAAAGCATAGCATCTGGCAGGACTATTTAACTTCTACAGGCAACATACTCCATACCAAAAATACTACTCTGGACCATAAATCAGGTGACATGTAGAGCTGCATGCTTCAAGGGGCCTAGAGCAGGAAGTACTGCAGCAGTACTGCAGTACATGGTGCAATCACACCCTGCAACTTGCACCTTACAATCTGACAGCCTGTGGCATTCTATCTGGCAATAGTTGGACAATGCAGTATGGGGATCGTGGCAAGCCCCAGAGGAAGAATCCCAAGGCAGGCACCTGGGATTCTGGAACAATGCCATGACATCCACAGCAGAGAATTATATGCCATTTGAGAAATAGCACTTGCACGTTAGTGGATCCTGATAGAGACTGAACACTTATCCTTGGGACACCAGCTAACCATGCCTCTGAAACTGTCCATGATAAGCTGGATTCTGTTGGACCTAACAAGTCCCCAAGTTGGATGGGCCCAGAAGCAGAACATGTTAATGTGGAAATCCAGAATGGAACTTGAGCAGGAGCAAAGGACACAACTAAGCTGCAGGAGCAGGTAGTCCAGACTCTCCTATACTCCCCTATGTCACTCACCACACTTGCACTAGTTTGCACCTATTTCTCTACAGGAGCTAGAGAGGTGCCCATACAACTAAGTGAAAGAGAAAAAAAACTCAAGCATAGCTTACAGATGGGTTAGCTTAGTATGTGCGTGCAGACCAGAAATGAACTGTGACTGTGTTATAGCCACATGCTGTAGGGAGTAGTCCTGAAAGACAGTGAAGAGGGAAGATTTTCTCAGTAGGCAGAGCTCTGAATCATGCACCTGATTATTCACTTTGTGTGGAAGGAGAAGTGGCCTAAAGTAAGAATAAATAAGCTGAGTGTAGGGGTGTGCACCTGTAGTCACAGCTTCTTCGGAGACTGAGGCAGGAGGATCACCTGAGCCTGGGAGTTTGAAGCTACAGTGAACTATGATGGCACCGCTGCACTCCAGCCTAGGTGACACAGCAAGACACTGTCTCTTTTTTTAAAAAGAAGAAGAAGGAGAAGGAGAAGAAATATATATCCTTGGGGTACACAAAAGAAACTATCATCAGAGGGAACAGGCAACCTAGAGAATGGGAGAAAATTTTTGCAATCTACCCATCTGACAAAGGGCTAATATCCAGAATCTACAAAGAACTTAAACAAATTTACAAGAAAAAAAACCAATCCCATCAAAAAGTGGGCAAAGGATATGAACAGACATTTCTCAAAAGAAGACATTTATGCAGCCAACGAACATGAAAAAATGCTTATCATCACTGGTCATTAGAGAAATGCAAATCAAAACCACAATGAGATACCATATCATACCAGTTAGAATGGTGATCATTAAAAAGCCGGGAAACAACAGATGCTGGAGAGGATGTGGAGAAATAGGAATGCTTTTACACTGTTGGTGGGAGTGTAAAATAGTTCAACCATTATGGAAGACAGTGTGGCGATTCCTCAAGGATCTAGATCTAGAAATATATTTGACCCAGCAATCCCATTACTGGATATATACCCAAAGGATTATAAATCATTCTACTATAAAGACACATGCACACGTATGTTTATTGCAGCACTATTCACAATAGCAAAGACCTGAAACCAACCCAATGTCCATCAATGATAGACTCGATTAAGAAAATGTGGCACATATACACCATGGAATACTATGCAGCCATAAAAAAGGATGATTTCACGTCTTTTGCAGGGACGTGGATGAAGCTGGAAACCATCATTCTCAGTAAACTATCACAAGGACACAAAACCAAACACCACATGTTCTCACTCATAAGTGGGAGTTGAACAATGAGAACACATGGACACAGGGAGGGGAGAATCACACACTGGGGCCTGTCAGGGGGTTGGGGGCTAGGGGAGGGATAGCATTAGGAAAAATACCTAATGTAGGTGACCGGTTGATGGGTGCAGCAAACCATTATGGCATGTGTATACCTATGTAACAAAACTGCACGTTCTGCACATGTACCCCAGAACTTAAAGTATAATAAAAATAATAATAATTAAAAAACACTACATCCCTAAGAGTCACAAATAGTAAAAAAAAAGAAATATATATGTTTGGGAAGTGGCCAATGGTCTGGCTGCCTGGTCAGAGCCTTTAAAGAAAATAACTGGAAAATCAGAGACAAGGAGCTCTGGGTAGACTCTAGAAGCATGTAGATGGACATATGGAAGTGGATATAATGTATGAACATTTTGTATCACATGTTAATGCTCAACAGAGAGCATCTACCATGTAAGAGGCACTGAGCAGCCAAGTAGACAAAATGACTCAGCCAGTTAACATCAGCCAGCCTTTGTCATCAGCTACTCCAGAACTGGCACGATAGGCACATGAACAGAGTGGCCATGGTGGCAGAGATGGCTACATATGGGCCCAATAGAATGGACTCCTACTTGCCAAAGCCAGTGTAGCCACTGCTGCCTCTGAATGTCCAACTTGTCAGGAACAGAGACCAACACTGAACTCCCAAAGTGGCACTAGTCTTCAAAGAGACCAAACAGCCACATGGTGGCAAGTTAACTGCATCAACCCCCTTCCACACTGGAAGGGCCAGCAGTCCGAACTCACAGAGACAGATACCTATTCCAGAAATGGCTTGCCCTTCCTTCCCACAGAGCCTCAGCTGGCACCACTCTCTGGGAGTTTGTGGAATGTCTAATCCATAGGCATGGAATCCCACATACCACAGCATCCTACCAGGAGACTCTCTTCACAGCAAAGGAGGTAGGCCTGCGATCATGAGATCACTGTCTGTGTCACATACCATATCACCCAAGGCAGACAGCCTCATAGAATCCTGGAACAGCCTTCTAAGTGTACAACTGAATGGCAGCTCAAAGAACACACTCTAAAAAGATGGGGTGCCATCCTTCAGGAGACAGTATATTTATTAAATCATAGACTCCTCGATGGTGCCATATCCCCACGAGGAAGGATACAAGGTCGAGAAGCCAAAGGGGAGAAACAGGAGTGGCCCCACTTACCATCACTTCCAAGGACCCACTGGGGTATTTTGTGCTTCCTGTCCCTCTAGGTCCTGAACCCCAAAGGGGATGCACACTTTCCAGGGCACACAGTGAGCGTCCCACTGAGCTATAAGTACTAGCTGCTGAAGGGGCACTTTGTTCTCCTCATGTGTAAAAAGTCACCAGACTGGCAGGGATCATGGATCCTGCTCAGCAGAAGAGGGCAAGGCCATTTTCACACAATGGGGGCAGGAAGGAATATGTGTGAATCCCAAGCGATCTACTTGAGTGCCTTCTGATACTCTGATGCCCTGCTGTAAGGGTGAACAGATACATGCAGTAACCCCAAACCAATAAAGGTATAATTGCCAAAGGTTCAAACCACTTAGGAATGAGGGTTCTGGCCATACCCCTGGGTAAGCAAGTCACCAAGACCTGCAGAGGTGAGAGCTGAGGGTGAGAGGTGTTTAGAATGGATAGTGGAGGAGTGGAGATGAGAACCAGTTGCAGCCCTGAGATCCATTGTAGTGACAGGGCTTGCAGTTCATCCCACTAACCTCTCACTTCTGATTTCCCCTCGGGAGGAATGGCCTACAGGGGCCATGCAGGGGCTGCATGGAGGAATTGGTCAGTACACACAGAAGTGGATGGCAGTGGGCCAGGCACAGTGGCTCACACCTGTAATCCCAGCACTTTGGGAAGCTGAGGTGGGTGGATCGCCTGAGCCCAGGAGTTCGAGACCAGTCAGGACAACATGACAAAACTCCGCGTCTACTAAAAATACAAAAACTAGCTGGGCATGGTGGCATGTGCCTGTAATCCCAGCTACTTGGGAGGCTGAGGCAGGAGAATCGCTTGAGGTGGAGGTTGCAGTGAGCCAAGATAGTGCCCCTACACTCCAGCTTGGGTGACAGAGTGAGACTTTGTCTCAAATAAATAAATAAATAAGAAGTGGACTGCTGTGGTGTGAGAATGCACCTGACAGACCTCCAATTATGGAGAGCTTACACAGCCAAGGGCCCCAACTGCTGCTCTCTGAAACTCATCCTGCTTTTGTGCCGAGGCCACACTTCCCACAGGCTGCTCCAGCCAGTGACCAAGCACAGCATGGACACTAAGACAGGCCCATTCTGGGAGACGTGGGACTCCTCTCATGGCCAACTTTGACTTGGGGACTCCCTGATGGCCTTGCCAAACCTTTTTGATAAAGCACTTTGGTCTAGGAAGCTTCTACCCGACCTTCCTTCCTCTCTCCTTCACTCAGGGTCAGACTTATAATGTGATCTGACAGTTCCCCCAGCATTTCCTGGCTCTTTCTCCTTTCCTTTCACAGGTGTTTCTCCTGAGAAAATTCTTGCATGTTTAATCCCAATTTGAGGGATTATTGGGAAAATTATTGGGACCACTATTGGAACAGTTGACAAACTGTCACTGGGGGTGTGTAGATTAAATGTCAGTATCGTATAAATCCATGTTAATTTCCTGGTAGTGATGACAGCACTGTGATTATATAGGAGTGTGTCCTTGGTGTTTGGGAATTACACGGTGAAATGTTTAGGATAATGGGGCAACTTACTTTCAAACGGTTCCCCAAAAATTCTAGATAGATAGATAGACAGACAGGCAGGCAGAGTGAGAAAGAAAGTGAGAATGGTAAAACAAATGTATATAATGTTTTGTGGGGAGAATGAATAGGAGTTTTTTGTAGTATTCTTATGACTTTTCCATAAGTTTGAAATTAACAAAAATAAAAAATGTTTAAAACATTCTGAAGACATATATTCAGCCAACAATCATATGAAAAAAGCTCTACATTACTGATCATTAGAGAAATGCAAATCAAAACCACAATGAGCTATCATCTAACACTAGTCAGAATGGCCATTATTAAAAAGTCAAAAAAATAACAGATGCTGGTGAGGTTGTGGAGAAAAAGGAACACTTATACACTGTTGGTGGTAGTGTAAATTCAGCCATTGTGGAAGACAGTGTGGTGATTCCTCAAAGACATAAAAACAGAAATACCATTCAACCCAGCAATCCTATTACTGGGTATATACCCAAAGGAATGTAGATCATTCTATTATACAGACACACACACGTATGTTCATTGCAGCACCACTCACAATAGCGAAGACAAGGAATCAAACTAAATGCTCATCAGTAACAGACTGGATAAAGAAAATGTGGTACATATCATGGAATACTATGCAGCCATAACAATGAATGAGATCATGTCCTTTGCAGGGACATGGATGGAGCTGGAGGCCATTATCCTTAGTAAACTAACACAGGAATAGAAAACCAAATACCACATGTTCTCACTTACAAGTGGGAGCTAAATGATGAGAACACATGGACACATAGAGTGGAACGACTGGGGAGTGGAACAACTGGGGAGTGGAACATAGAGTGGAACACACACTGGGGCCTTTTGGAGGGTGGGAGGGTAGGAGGAAAGAGAGGATCAAGAAAAATAACTAATGGGTACTAGGCTTAATACCTGGGTGATGAAATAATCTGTACAACAAACCCCCATGACACAAGTTTACCTATGTAACAAACCTGCACTTATACCCATGAACTTAAAATGTTTTTTTAAAATCTTAAACAACGCTCAGAATCTTGATTGAAAGTCTTAGAGCAAAAGGGCTTGCATAACTAATATGGTTTGGGACTGTGTCCCCACACAAACCTCATGTCAAATTGTAATCCCTAGTGTCGGAGAATGGACATCGTGGGAGGTGATTAGATCAAGGGGGTGGATTTCCCCCATGCTGTTCTCATTATAATGGGTGAGTTGTCCTGAGATCTAGTTGTTTAAAAATGTGTAGCACCTCCCCCTTCCCTCTCTTCATCCTGCTCCAGCCATGTAGGATGTGCTGGCTTCCCTTACACCTTCTGCCATGATTGTAAGTTTCCTGAGGTCTCCCCAGCCATGCTTCCTGTGCAGCCTGTGGTACCATGAGCCAATTCAACCTCTTTTCTTTATAAATTACCTAGTCTTAGGTAGTTCTTTATAGCAATGTGAAAACAGACTAATACAATAACCTTCTTCTTTATCTTGAAACTCATCAAGGACACCAAGGTCATTCCACCCAAATTAAAAGTTTCCCTTTTATCTTCCAAAGTGATTTATAGTAGGAAGATGGAAGGCTGTTTACACTTTTATTGACTGCTTAGTTTTGTTCATATAGTTATACATTTTAAAATTCTTGCAGAATTAGTTTGCTAGGGCTGCCATAACAAAATATAAGACTGGGTGGCTTAAACAACACGAATTCATTTTCTCACAGTTCTAGAGGCTGGAAGTCCAAGATCAAGGTGTCAGCAGATGTTGTTTCTTCTGAGGCCTCTCTTTTTGGCTTGCAGTTGCTGCTTTCTCACTGTGCCCTCACATGGTCTCCACTTCGTATACATGTGCTTCCCTGGTGTCTCTTCCTCTTCTTAGGAGAACACTGATTGTATTGAATTAGGGCCCCACTCTTATGACCTTAGTTAGCTTTAATTACCTCTTTAAAGGTTACATCTCTAAATGTATTCACATTTTGAGGTAGTGAGGGTTAGGGATTCAACATACAAATTTTGGGGAAACACAATTCATCCTATAACATAGAGTGTACCATTCTCCCTTTAATTAAAGGCTACTTATATCACCACCACCCCCACACATACACCAGAAGGCAACTTTCTCTAAAAGAAAACCACTCTAAGATTCAGTCCTCTGAAGAATAATGTAAATCTCAACTCTTTTGAAAATCTGGTTAATGTTAAGCCTATAATTTTATTTTCATTTTCTTCCAACCTGAACGACTTTTCTTAAAGGGTTCATACATTTAAAGTTTTGCCTATATTTTTGGCTGGGCATGGTGGCTCATGCTGGTAATCCCAGCAGCACTTTGGGAGACTGAAGCGGGCAGATCATTTGAGCTAAGGATTTTGAGACCAGCCATGGCACCAGACATGGCAAAACCTCATATCTATTAAAAATACAAAAATTAACTGGCCTTGGTGGGGCACTTGTAGTCTCAGCTACTCAGGAGGCCGAAGTGGGAGGATCGCTTGAGCCTGGGAGGTCGAGACTGCAGTGAGCTGTGATCATGCCACTGCACTCCAGCCTGCGTGACAGAGTAAGACCCCATCTCAAAAAATAAGAAGAAGAAAATAAAATTTTGGCTAGATTTCCTTCCTTTTTTTCTGGGAGGGTTTTGAGCTTTCTTATGTTAGATTATTATGTACTTGATAGCCTCTTGAAGCTACTGAAAATAGGAGATCTATACAGTTTAAGGAACTATATGGGCTTTACTTTCTAATTACATCTGAAGGTGTATTATCTCATCTAATTTGAAAGGTGCTTCTTTCCCTTGTCACCATTCATATGTTCATATGAATCCTCCAGGAACACATAGACTCTAGACATATATTGTTTCAATCAAAAAGGTTGAAGCCTCTTTTGGGGCCGGTTTAAGAATCTTCACATTCTAATTTCTATTGTACTTTAACAGGCTCAAGCCTTACAAAGAAAGAAAGTTTGCTCATCTCTTACCACAATAAAAATCTAACTTGATCCACTCTCAAGCTTAGAAAGCTTTATTTCAGAAGACAGAATTGCAATAGTTCTATCTCTAATTTAAGTGAGAGCAGGGTCTGGGCACAGCGGCTCACACCTGTAATCCCAGTACTTTGGAGGTCGAGGCAGGCAGATTGCTTGAGGTCAAGAGTTCAAGACCAGCCTGGGCAACATGGCAAAACCCTGTCTCCACAAAAATTTAGCCAGGCATAGTAGTGTGCACCTGTGGTCCCAGCTACTTGGGAGGCCGAGGTGACAGAATCACTTGAGCCTGGGAGGCGGAGGTTGTAGTGAGCCGAGATTCTGCCACTGTACTCCAGCCTGGGTGACAGAGTGAGACCCTGTCTCAAAAAAAAAAGAAAAAAAAATTAAGTGAGAGCAGCTTCCACCTATCCTATGGACCCAGGACAAAGTGACATCTGTCAAAAGCCATAAGACAGCAGACAAAAACAAAAATCAATGTTTTAATTTTCCAGTGGCCCTGATTTTAAGCAAAACTAATTATTTAGCAACAGAGTTCAAAGCTGGCCAGCACTAGACAGCAGTGACAGGTAACCCTCCTACCTCCCCACCCCAGCATCGCTATTTTTACTTATTCAGATTTAGGCTTCAATTGGAGTTACCACCTGTATTCATTTCCTAAGCCTACCATAACAACATACCATAAAATCGGTGGCTTAAAACAGCAGAAATTTATTTTCTTTGTTCTGGAAGCTAGAAGTCTGAAATCAAGTTGTCAGTAGGGCTCTTCTCCCTGAGACTCTCAGTAGAATCCTCTCTTACCTCTGCCCAGTGGTGGCCATCAATCCTCCATGTTCCTTGGCTTGCAGCTGTGTCACTCCAATCTCTGCCACCATCACTATGTGGCCTTCTCCCTGTGTGTGTCTCTCTTCACACCATCTCCCTTCTTATAAAGACATGAGTCATATCAGATTAAGAGCTTACTCTACTCCAATGTGACCTCATCTTAACTAATTACGTCTACAGTAACCCTGTTTCTTTTATTTTCCTTTTTTTTTTTTTTTTGAGATGGAGTCTTGCTCTGTCACCCAGGCTGGAGTGCAGTGGCATGATCTAGGCTCACTGCAAGCTTTGCCTCCCAGGTTCACGCCATTCTCCTGCCTCAGCCTCCCAAGTAGCTGGGACTGCAGGTGCCCGCCACCATGCCCGGCTAATTTTTTGTATTCTTCGTAGAGACGGGGTTTCACCGTGTTAGCCATGATGGTCTCCATCTCCCGACCTCGTGATCTGCCTGCCTCGGCCTCCCAAAGTGCTGGGATTAGAGGCGTGAGCTACGCGCCCGGCCTACAGTGACCCTATTTCTAAGTAAGGTCACATTCTGGGGTACTAAGTATTAGGATTCAACATATCTTTTGGGAGAGCACAGTTTAAACCCTAATATCGTCCTTCTCAGTTTTCTTGAATCATTTATTTCATGGTCTCACATTTGTAGGTTTTATTTCCATGCATATTAACAAATGGGAAATATCAACTGTCATCTTCTGGGTTAATAAATGCATGGCCGGGCACAGTGGCTCACGCCTATAATCTCAGCACTTTGGGAGGCTGAGGTGGGTGGATCACCTGAGGTCAAGAGTTCAAGACCAGCCTGACCAACATGGTGAAACCTCATCTCTACTAAAAAATACAAAAATTAGCCAGCCGTGGTGGTGGGCACCTGTAATCCCAGCTACTTGGGAGGCTGAGGCAAGGAGAATTGCTTGAACCCCGGAGGCAGAAGTTGCAGTGAGCCGAGATCACACCACTGCACTCCAGCCTGGGCAACAGAGCGAGACTCCATCTCAAAAAAAAAAGAAAGAAAGAAATAGAAAGAAATACACAAATATTTATACCTTTATTTTAAAAAGGAGGCTATGTCAATTTAAATATTATTACCTGAGCAAAAAAATCACTACATAAACAACCAAGCAAAATTTGACTTTTTTTGGAAGTTACTTTCCCAAAATACAATAACTCATAAATCTGAATGTCTTATCAAACTTATTTGATAGGAGCTAATGGCAAATACAGTTTGGTGACATGGAAAAGCATCTCATTCTCTGCAGGTGCAAGAAAAAGGAAACTGTTGTTTATTGCTTGCTTGCTTGCTTGTCTTGCTGAGTTTTCTTTCACCAGAAGTAGAAGAGTTTAGAGTTTCCAGGCTAAATACTGGAATTTCAATAATTAGCACTCAAAGAGAAACAAAAAGTAGTCTTTCAAATAAAGGCCTACTCAAAACTTCAAATAACTTCAAAATTTCAAAAAATAATATAAGTAAGAAGCAGAATAGTCTTATGTTAAAATGGATTATAAAACATGATATTTGCTACTTATATTTGTCATCCAAATGTTTTATGGTTAATATCAACTTTATCAATTTTTTACTAATTTTGTATTCACTGATAAGTACTTCCACTAGCAATATTAAGAATCAAGGTTTTCAGTTAGAGAAATAATCACATGGCTCACCAAGTAATAAGTAGAAAGGAATTATAATTATGAGTTGAGAAAAGGGTTAAAATTCAATGTAAGTTTTGTAAAGTAATGCAGGAAATAAATTCATAACTTTCAGTATGAATTTGTCTGTAAAACAAAAATTAAAATATTAAGCCTTCTAGGGCTCCTTTGAGGAGTATATGTCATGGTATATACGAAATACCTGGCATATAGTATGTGCTCAATAAACATTAACTTCATTCCGCCCCGTCCTTCATTCAGTGTAATTGAACCTTAAACAGTTGCCTGAAAAGTTCCCATTAATTGGGGATGAAGAAACCCACCCAGGAATTAAGTGCTCATTTCATCCCCTGTATGTGGAAGTGACAAGGCACACAGCACCCTAATTGGTATGGAACTCCACGCTGCCCAAGAACGAGTGTCCCTTAGACCCTGAGCTAACCAGCTGGTGGCAAGGCCCTTGCTTCACACCCCCACAGGGTACTCAGCAGCTCCACTGGTAACAAAATTTCCCCAAGTGTCATGGAGGCGCAAGATGCTTAACTGACATGAGACTAAATCTGGTCTTTATGGTTTGAATTTCATTTTAATAATTATTTGTTTTGAAGAATACAAATGTAAAGATCATTTCTATCTTCATATGAGTCTCAAATTATAATCTTGATTCTATAATAAAAATTTTTAGTTTTCAACTGGCATATTCAACTGGAAATGGGAGATACCCATTTCCTCTATAATTTCAAATTGACTTTCATGTATTAAAACCCATGAGTTCATAATGATACTTGTTTTTAAAAACTTCATGGTTAACCTTCATAAATTCATGCTAGGACATCAGCTCATTGTTTTGAAAACTGATGAAGGGAAGCAATCAAGCCTTTGTACTCCTTTCCTGTATGCATTCTATTTTGGGGCCACCAAAGAGATGGTGAGGAAAGTCCTTCACAGAAATATTCCCGGTAATAAATTCAGATGGAATTATGGAGTTAGAAAAATCATCATTTTGCAAGACCTAATGAAATCATGGATCTAGGTAACAATCATCAACTGATGCCGAAACTACCAGGATGGTGGTTTTCAACCTCACCTGCCCCCAAGAGCTGTTACAAGCCTCAGTGTGTAGGCTGCACTCCAGACCAAGTGAATCAGAACGTCTGGGGCGATTGTAATGCTCCCCAGGTGATTCCAGTGTGCAGCCAAGATTGAGGATCACTCACTAGATGAAAGATGCATGGGGAAGTTTATAACAGACGGATCAGACTGAAGAAGCATGCATGGGGAAGTTTAGAACAGATGGATCAAACTGAAAACACTTCAACCTACTCACCGATTCTAACGTTGGTATGAGTGGAACAGCCAGACACTGTGTAAATTAGCACAATGTCTAATACACAGCACTACCTAGGAGGTGTTCTAGCAAAAGGCTTCTCTCTTACCCCTCACCCCCTTACACACATAATTGAACCTACATGTAGTCAGTCCTTGGGTCTAATTTTCCAGTTTAGATGAAACACAGGCATAGAAGAAGTTAAATGGCACCATGAAGAAGTAATCAGCTGACTCATGAATGTGAGAGATTCAACGGGATAAGTGAATTGGATTTTTCCACAAATAACTGAGGAGGAAAGGCAGAGGGCTAATGTTATAAGTTAAAAGAGACTTAAATTACCTATCAACTAAATGCAATGTGTGAGCCATTTTTGGTAGCTGATTTTTAAAATATGAATTCACCTTAAAAGAAGGAGTCTGATTTAAACAAACAAACTGTTTTTTAAAAAGAAAGGAAGAAAGAAAGAAGAAAAAACTTGTGACAATCAGGAAGTTGTGACTTGGTATTAGATTACAATAAAAAAAGATTATTAATTTTGTCAAGTGTGTGGCTGGACGTGGTGGCTCATATTTGTAATCTCAACGCTTTCGAAGGCCAAAGAGGGAGGGATCACTTGAGGCCAGGAGTTCAGGACCAGCCTGGGCAACATAGCAAGACCCCATCTCTAAAAAAAATGTTTTTAAAAATTAGTGGGGGAGCCAGGTTTGGTGGCTTGTCTCGTGCCTATAATCCCAGCACTTTAGGAGGCTGAGGCAGGAGGATTGCTTAAGCCTAGGAGTTCGAGATCAGCCTGGGAAACATAAGGAGACCCCATTTCTACAAAAAAAAAAAATGCAAATATTAGCCAGGCATGGTGGTGCACACCTGTGGTCCCAGCTACTTGGGAGGCTGAGGCAGGAGGATTACTTCAGCCTCACTCACTATCTTAAGCCAAAATCACCACATCTCCCCAACAGTGAGCAGTTCCAACTGTAGCCCTTGAGGTTGGTGTTTGGGGTTACAGTAAGCTATGACTGTGCCACTGCCCTCCAGCCTCGGCAACAGAGTGAGACCCCATCTCTACAAAAAAAAAAAAAAAAAAAAAAATACTAGCTGGGCATGGTGGCACTTGCCTGTAGTCCCAGCTACCCTGGAGGCTAATGCAGGAAGATGGCTTGAGTCCAGGAGTTCAAGGCTATAGTAAGCCATGATGGTGCCACTGCACTCTAGCCTGTGTGGGGAGGCGGAATGAGACCATATCTCTGAAAGAAAATTCTTTTGTTTAAATCTGATAATGGCATGAATCATAGTTATACATTTTTTAAAGTCCTTATCTATTAGGGATATATGCTAAAATATTTATAAGTAAAGTCATATGTTGCTTAGGATTTGCTTTAAAATACCCCAGGGAATTACACCATTGCACTCCAGCCTGGGCACGCTGGAGTGCAATGAGCGAAACTCTGTCTCAAAATAAATAAATAAATAAATAATACCCTAGGAAAAGAAGTTGGGTGGAAGTTAGATTATTAGAAAAATGTTGGTAATTGCTGAAGCTAAGCTATGAGTATATGGGGGTTCAATATATTATTATCTCAACTTTTGTGCTTATCTGAAAATTTATATAACAAAAAGTTATATGTACGTGTGTGTGTTTGTGTGTGTGTGTGCATGTGTGTGTGCGTGTGTGTGTGTGAGAACTACGTGGGGAGTGGTGAATAGCCTTATGTAGCTGATGCAAAATATATAGGAGGTAGGGGAATTTCATGCCCCCAAATTTGCTAACTACTATGTGAAATACAAATGACATCAAAGAAGCACTTTCTGCTCTCAAGGAATATTTTCCTTTTGGAAAGTGTACCATTGTACAATCAAAGAAATAAAAGTAAATGATGATGTAAATCACATAAGACACCAACATCAAGGGCTACAGTTGGAACTGCTCACTGTTGGGGAGATGTGGTGATTTTGGCTTAAGATAGTGAGTGAGGTATAGTGAAGAGATAGACCTAGATTTAAACCCTGACTCTGCTGTTTCCTGGTTTTGTGACTGCCTGCAAGTCATTTGACCACCTTGAGCCCCAGCCAGTCTCAAAGCCAATGATACATGTTTTAGATTTTTGTAACATAAGCACTGCAGTTCCAGGTATGCATTTTTATTTCAGTTATTGTTTTATAACAAACCACCCCAAAACTTAGTGGATTCCACCGAAGCCATTTTATGTCCTCATACTTCTGTGGGTTGGGCAGGGCTCAGCTGGACAGTTCTTCTGCTGGCTCTGCTTGGTATCTCATGCAGTTGCAGTCAGCGGGTAGCTGGGGCTGGAACCTCCAAGACAATGCTTCACCCATATCGCTAGCACTTTGGAGGTGATGCCAGGAGCTGGACTGGGCTGAGACATGGTTTGTCTGGGATTTTCTCTCTCTCCATGTGGCCTCTGCAGGTGGGGATCCATACTTCCTTTTTTTTTTGGACAGAGTTTCCCTCTTGTCACCCAGGCTGGAATGCAGTGGCTCGATCTTGGCTCACTGCAACCTGCAACTTCTGCCTCCCAGGTTCAAGCGATTCTCCTGCCTCAGCCTCCTGAGTAACTGGGATTACAGGAGTGCACCACCACACCTGGCTAATTTATTTTTATTTATTTATTTATTAGTAGAGACAGGGTTTCACCATGTTGGCCAGGCTGGTCTAGAACCCCTGACCTCAGGTGATCCACCCAGCTCGGCCTCCCAAAGTGCTGGAATTACAAGAGTGAGCCACCACACCCAGCCCCATACTTGTTATTTGGCAGCTCAAGATTCTCAAGAGCAAGCAGTAGAAGTTGCCAGACTTTTTCAGGCTGAGGACCAGACCTGACACAGCATCACTTCCACCTTATTCTACTGGTTAAAGCCAGTCATGGATCCAGCCCAGATTTAAGAGGAGGAAACTATGCAAAAGCATGGATACCAGAATGCATGGCTCTTGGGAGCTGCTAATGTAACAGACTACTATATAATACAGATTTTATTTTTGCAAGTTTTCAAAAAAGCATTTAAAAGCCTAGCTATACATGAGACCACATAGCAGTACTTATGAATACACACTTGAGTCAGATGACTTAGAGTCCCAGCTCGGCCACTTTAGTAGCTCTGCAATATGACCAAGCTAATCTCCCTGAGCCACATATGTAGCTTATCTATAGATGTGTCCTTCATAGGGTGATGGTGGAGTTTAAGAGAGTTAACGGGTCTAAGAAACTTGCACAAAGTAGCTGTTCAGCAGGTGATAGCTGTTGCTATATTGTTAAAATTGTCATTGTTGTTGCTATTGTTATTAATTACTTAGACATCTTGCCCTCAATGCAGAGACAAGCGGCTAATGTAACACATTTCCCATAAACTAAGGAGGCATGTTATTTTTATTATTTTCTTCAATTTCAGTTCACCATTTTACATCTTCATTTTGTCATTTTTTATCAGTATGTTGTATTAACAGGTTTTAAAGTCATTCTCAAATTTAAATTCGTTGTAGGTTCACATTCGCCAAGCAATTGAGAAAACAAATTCTTAGATTAAATCTGGATTTAAAAACTCCTACCTTCCACAGTCATGAAAACACATATTTTAAAGGAGACGGTGATATATCTCAGTTAATTTACACACACATACACACACATCACAGTTTTTGTTGTTGTTGTTGTTGTTGTTGTTTAAGACAAGATCTCGTTCTGTCATCCAGGCTGGAGTACAGTGGCATGATCTTGTCTCACTGCAGCCTTGACCTCCTGGGTTCAACCAATCCTCCCACCTCAGCCTTTCAAGTAGCTGGGAATACAGGCACACACCACAGCGCATGGCTAATTTTTTTGTATTTTTTGTAGAGACAGGGTCTTGCCATGTTGCCCAGACTGGTCTCAAACTACTGGGCTCAAGCAATCTGCCCGCCTGAGCCTCCCAAAGCGCTGGGATTACAGGCATGAGCCACTGTACCTGGTCACTGCAGTTCTCATGTAGAAAAATACGTTTTATCATCACTGTGTCTTTCCATGTAAGTGCAAAGATGCTTCAAATTAGGACTACAACATCAATATTATGACTTTTTTAGTGAGAAAAAAATACCTGTCACTGTTGTCATGGAGTGTTGTGAAGTAAACACTCCCTAGACTTTTGGGCAACTTAGTATTGAGTATAAACTTGAAGACTTTTTGGCATTTTGTGAGCTCATCTTCATGTTAAAAGTTTAAAAACAGTTGCTTTTGGGTTAAATTCAGCTGTGGTAAAAACGTAGTAAGTTTTAATGGTCTTTGACACTGGAGGTTTTAGTGGAAAATTAGTTCAGAATATTATTAATCAACATGAACAATGTATATTACACTTTTTTTTTTTTTTTTTAAGAAAGGCTCTCCCACTGTCACCCAGGCTGGAGTGTAGTGGCATGATCTCAACTCACTGCAGCCTCCACCTCCTAGGTTCAAGTGATTCTCCCACTTCGACCTCTCAAGTAGCTGGGATTAAGCTGGGACTAATAGGCACGTGCCACACGCCCGGCTAATTTTTGTAATTTTTTGGTAGAGACAGGGTTTCACCATGTTGGCGAGGCTGGTCTCAAACTCCTGGCTTCAAGTGATCCTCCTGCCTCAGCCTCCCAAAGTGCTGGGATGACAGGCGTGAGCCACCACACTGCCTACCGTTTCCTTTTCGAAGCCTTGAGTTGTTTATCATTTTTATTCTTCTTAAATTTACTTTGTTACAAATCACCACAGTTGCTTTTGACATGATGGCTAGGTAGCCTTTGAGGCTGAGCGGTTGTCTACCACGTAATTCTTTAGGCAGGGCCAAGAATACATGTTAAAGCAGGAAGTGTCTTCAGCCAACATATAATTTACAGGGTTATCTAGGAACTCCTTAAAATGGGATTTGTAGGTACTAAAAAGCTTAGTGTGGTGAAAGAGCATAGTCTCTGGGGTTGGACTGACTTGGGCCCTATGAAGCCTTGGGTAAATTATTTGACTCTTTGAACCTCACTTTCTTCAATTGTAAGCAATACAGACCCATCTCTCGGAGTCATTGTAAAGATTTAATGAATTAGCAGTGAATACATTGGAACATGTCAAGGATTCATGCGTTAGTGCCTCCTGTACTTTGAATTCTGAATTAAACTTTAACCAGCCTGGACAACATGACGAGACCCCATCTCTACAAAAACTATTTTAAAAAATTAGCCAAGCATGGTGATGCTTGCCTGCGGTCCCAGCTACTCGAGAGGCCGAGGTAGGAGGATCACTTGAGCCCAGGAATTGAGGCTGCAGTGAGCTGCATTCATGCCACTGCACTCCAGGCTGGGCTATGGAGCAAGACCTTGTCTCAAAGTTAAAAAAAAGGAAAGAATTAAACTTTAAGAAATGATTTTTAGTAAGATGAAAATAGAAACTCAGCCAAAATGTATAATATGAACATTTGTAGAAAATACTGTAGAAGACAATTTCACTTGTACAACGTCAAGTATGAAGAAATTCACTCAGCAATGAAGTATGCATTTTAAAAATGAGTTTCATAAAGCCAAAACAAATGAATTTAATGAGATGTGGCCGGATTAAAGATGACAGGCTTTAACTTATGAAATACTTCAGGGAAAATAATATAATTCCAAGATAGTATGGAATTTGAAACAGCAATGTTTGGGAGCTATGAACAAAAGGAACCAAGTTTATGAGGCATGAGAAGTTGGTTTGGAAATAGCCTCTCCCTTACCCGGCCCTCCTGCTATTTTTTGCTCATATACTTCCTTCTATTCTGATTCTGAAACAAAAACAAATCATAGGCCCTGCAACAACTGAAGAAACTTTCCAATGCTCTCTAGAAAGGAAACTGACTTGACCTAAGCAATGCACTTCCTGCATGTACCACACCTATTAAAAATTAAGAAATGACCTTGGTGATAATTGTGCTCAGAGGAGTTTTAGAGCAGTGAAATTATTCCGTATGATGCTACAAGGATGGACACATGTCATTATACATTTGTCAAAATCTGTAAACTGTACAACACCAAGACTGAGCCTGAATGTAAACTATGCACTTTGGGTGACTATGAGGTGTCAATATAGGTCCATCTATAGTAATTAATGTATCGCTCTGGTGCATGATATCAATAATGGGGAAGTTGTGCTTGTGTGGAGACAGTGCGTATATGGAAACCCTCTGTACGTTCTGTTCAAATTTGCTGTAAACTTAAAACTGCTTTAAAAGATGAAATGTGTTAATTTAAAAATCAACAAATAAACAAATAATGAAAGTGAGGAACCTACCTCCAGGAGAGGAAATTGACTTTACCTAACCAATGCACTTCCTGTGTGAGCTGCATCTGTTAAAGATCAAGAAGCCACCTCAGTGGTACAGTGCTCAACTACAGAGTGTCCTGACGTTCGTTGGTGGGGTTGCAAAAGACATCATAATGTCATAATGTCACCATTTATTATGGTATCTGTAAGGTCTATATGAATCACTCAGAGATGCTGTTAAAAAATGCAAGTATAGGCCGGGCATGGTGACTCATGCCTGTAATCCCAGCACTTTGGGAGTCCAAGGCGGGTGGATCACTTGAAGTCAGGAGTTTGAGACCAGCCTGGCCAACATGGCAAAACCCCATCTCTACTAAAAATACAAAAATTAGCCGGGTGTGGTGGCACGCGCCTGTAGTCACAGCTACTCAGGAGACTGAGGCGAGAGGATTGCTTGAACCTGGGAGGTAGAGATTGCAATGAGCCGAGATCATGCCACTGTACTCCAGCCTGGGTGATAGAGCAAGGCTCTGTCTCAAATAAAAAAAAAAAAAAATGCAAGTGGCCGGGCATTGTGTCTCACACCTTCAATCCCAGCACTTTGGGAGGCCGAGGTGGGTGGATCACCTGAGGTCAGGAGTTCGAGATCAGCCTGTCCAACATGGCAAAACCCCATCTCTACTAAAAACACACAAATTAGCTGGCGCGCGCCTGTAATCCCAGCTACTTGGGAGGCTGAGGCAGGAGAATCTCTTGAACCTGGGAGGCGGAGGTTGCAGTCAACTGAGATTGTGCCACTGTACTCTAGCCTGGGCAACAGAGTGAGGATCTGTCTCAAAAAAAAAAAAAAAAGAAAAAGAAAAAAAGAAAGAAAAAGAAAGAAAAGAAAAGAAAAAATATGCAAGTATAATTCCGTAGTTTTGCCATTGGGTCTGAGATTCTGCATTTTTAACAAACTCCCAAGTGATGCTTGAAGAATTTAGAGGACACTGGGCAAACATGCATCCCTTTCCTCACCTAAATTACTGCTGCTGAAGTCAAATAAAATATAGAGACAAATCTCTGAATTTAAAACATTTTCATCTATGTAGGAGGTGGGTTTAAATATATATGTATACATATATTTTTAAAAACCATTTTATTTGAGAAGCAAGAACTGTAATGTGGGGCATACACAGAGACCAGGTGGTCTTCAGTATGCCAGAAGAACAAAAACTTCAGAAGTTTTATAAAAAGGAGAAATTTTACAAATTGTTTCGAAAGTAAGTTTATTGACGCTAGTAAAGCTTTGGGGAACCAGCAAGCTCAGAGATTGGTGAGTGACAGCGATCACTAAAACTACTCTTAGAGTTGTAGCAGATTGTTTCAGTAGCTATTCAGTAACAGGGGTTTCAGATTACAGAAGGCAAGCTAGCAGAGGATTATATCCTTGGTGCAATGCTCTATGCCCTGAGTGCTTTTATTCCCTGGTCTCTAGACTCTGTTTTAGTTGAGTATGACAAAAATTACCCAATTTGTATAATCAACTTTCACTGTGCCTTTGCTGCATACCTTTGCTGCATACCCAGAGATTCATCATTAAAGAATAGTTCCTTTGGGTCTTGGACACATTATTTGTTCAGCATGATTCTCCCTTCTCTAAATCTCATTATTGCTTTGCTGTGGTTCTCTTATGGAACTTAGCATGTTCTTTTGCTATACTTATGGGTATATATCTTATACCCCTACCCTGCCCTTCTCCATCTCCACTATCCCCAACCCTCATGCTAGATTAGGGCCCCACTATAAAGTGTTCTTATAGATTTCTGTGCTTTTTATTAATAGCAGTTATAAAAACTCTAATTAAGTAATTATGTAATTTTTGTGGGTGTCTCCACTACTAAATAAAAAACTTCATGAGGTCAGGGATCCTGTATATATTGTATAACACTGTATCCCCATCATTACCACATTATCTGGCACATAACAGGTGCTCAGTGAACTGTAAGGTTCATGAAAAGAGCAACTTTGTATTCCCTGAAGAACCCACCATAGAGCCCTGTATATCATAATTATTTGGCAAATAATTATTAACTTAATGGCAATAATCTTAGGAGATATTAAACAACCATTTTCTCATTCACTCATTAATTCATTCAACAGCAATTTATTGACTAGCCACGGTATGCCAAGCATGATTCTGTCCTCAAAGATCTAACAATATCCAGAAAACACACTGCTTCAAGATGAAGTTCTCTTTCCTTGGTTTAAATTGAGTTATTTTTTGGACCAACAGGTTCCCAAGGTCATGTTTATGCCTTTATGAAAGTTTTTAGGTAAGAAAGAGACATGGTCCAGTCTACACTTTTAGATGGTGTATTATTAACTCAGAATAGAGGAAGGATGTGGGGAGGGAAGACTAAAGGCAGAGAGACCATTAGAGGATCGTTGCAGCCAAGCAGTTGAGAGATGGTCTGGACTAGAGCAGTGGCAGTGGGGAAGGAGAGGCTTGGGTAAATTTGGGAGAGATTTAGGAAATAAAATGAACAGTACACTGTGATCAACTGGATTTGGTAGACGAGGAACATGGAGACTTAAATAATATAAGTCTAGAGTTCAAGAAACAGGCCTACGATGGAGATACAAATCCAGGCACGATCAGCTTGGAGCAACAGGATGGAAGAGATCACCCAGAGATACTGTAGAAGACTCTGAAAACATCCCATTCAGAACAAAGGCTGAGGAATGCCCCCATCAAGGAAGAGGTAAATTAAATGTACATTGCAAAGTAGCCTGCAAAGAAGACTGAGTGAATGGCTAGAATGGTAAGAGTAAAAGAAAATCAAGCACCTGTGAGACATAAAAGTGGTATCAAAGAAGTCCAGAGACGCCGGACACAGTGGTACATACCTGTATTCCCAGCTACCTCGGAGGCTGAGGCAGGAGGACGGCTTAAGCCTAGGCGTTTGGAACTGTACAATTTTTATAACTTTTCTACAAGTCTAAATTGCTTCAAAATGAAAAGGTTTTAAAAACTCAGAGCTCCTTACAATTTTCAAGTTTGTTTTATTTTCTCCCATTGGTTAACATACACTGTCAATCTTGACATTTTGGGAAATCTGGAAAAAAATCTTTAGAAATAGGGGCAGGGAAGGACATAGATTTATTTATTGTCCAAAGACTGTTAGCATTGTGACATGTTTCATCTGGACTTTTTTTCCCCCAGAATTTTTTTTGGCAGAGTGGTAATTAAATATTAGTGGACTTTTTTTTATACTTATTTTTACTGAATCTTTTTTTACATTTATTTTTACATTTATTATAGTAGTAATAGGAGACTTTTAAGATGTCACACCAAAGACATCTCTGTTCCCTTTTTTGCAATACCCCAAATGAAAAATAAGAAATGAGACACCTAAACCTCAGCCCTCATTATGTGGGAAGAAGGGCTAAGGCTGCCTCATGCAGTGGAGGTCGAGGACACCAGGAGGGAAAACCTGCCACTACAGATGTTGGGCACAGTCGGCAGAACACGGGGTTGTCTGTATTGGGTGGTTTGTAGACCCTGGGCAGAAAATTCAATGACTACTTGTTTGGAACAACCAGACTGAAGGGCAGAGGGGGCTTGGAGTTTCCTTACCCTTGTGTTAATCGCAGGATTGGCAAAGGACACATCATCTTTGAAATCGGAAAAACATCTGTGAGTGACAAGCAGCCCTGACTAATATCTAGTCTGTGAAAAGAGGAAATCAGTACCAATCATCAAAACAGTTATAAAACCCTGTACCCTATGTAACTTTTCTGTGAATCAGGGAGGCTTTGGCACCCCCAAGCCCTGCCCTGGCCCTGTTCCCATGCTATATCCTGCAAGCAGCTCCATCAAGGAAACAAGGATCCACCCTGGGAAAAGAGCCCTCTGGATACATGTGACAGGGAGTCCAGGATGACAGCTGAGGGTGGGCCCAGAGAGCCCCCAGTCAGGATCCAAGGGCAGAAGGCTCAGGGGGACCTTCTCCTGAGGATACAAAGTTGATGGTAGACTTCATGTACTTGATTAACCAAAAAAAAAAGTTATGAAACAAACAAAAAGTAAGATGACATGAATCCTGAGGAAAGCAGAAAGTTGTATGAGAAATGAAATGCACCCATAGTACATCACCTAGCACAACTGTGACTAGAGAGGCTCATAACAAGGTGAACATCGAATATTGTTCTAACCCAAAACAGTGATAAAATCATCTTGGCAGGATGTGGGGAGAGCAAAATAGGGAGGGAGTATAATTGAGCTAAATCTTCCGGAAATAGATAATATCTAGTTAAACCTCAAAATGGCACCATTTAGAGCTAAGTACCAAAAGAAACATCAAAGTGATGGCCCCTAGGAACAAGATGGGGGCAGGAGCAGGAGACTGCTGGTGTTATACTAAGCCCTGTCAAACTATTTCACTTCCAATATTATGTGCATGTACCACTTTGATTTTTAAAACTTATAAAAATCTGAGAACTATCTGGAAAGTAGTGGACAATGTATCTCCTCTTACACAGCTTTTTTCCCCCATATAATTGGAGGAAACCCCCCCCCCCCCCCCCGCAGATTATCTGATAGAATCAGCACTTCATAGACCCATATTCATGCCACTCCTGTGGATCTGAAACACAAGATCTATAGTCCACATAATAATAATCCTATCCTGACCTTTTCTTTGCATCTTCTAAGTTTTGAACTCTAGGGTCTGGCACTTGCTCTCTCCAAAATAACTAGTGAAACTTCAGTGCTTAGCTCTGAAAATTGCATATCTGGTGGGGAAAACAACCAACTCAGCAAGATAAGTAGATAATGTCTCTCCGACCCTTTATAGCTGCAGAAAAGTAGGTATGATTTCGCTTCTTGAAATTGTCTTTCCAAATGTTATGTCTAGCAAAGGAAAACTGTATAAAACATCTAGACTTCAGAGAATATTATTGTGTCCTATGAAAGTAATCACTAACTGCTACCAAGTCTGTCATCCTGAAGGCTTGTTTAACTCTAAGTTGTGCTGTTCTGATAACATTGAAATGAATGCTTTTTCCTGGAAGGGATATACACGTAAGAATTTATTTTGTTGAGCCAGAAGAGAGAGGAAGAGCTCTTTCCTGTTTTCCCACATGCACGGAGATTATAAAACCTATGCTTCTGCTCAATTGTTAAGAGTTTAGGAGTTTGTGATCCATTGAAATGAAGATTTCTTACCTGGACACTGCTTCCTTGTCTTGGAGCTGACCATCCCCTCTGGCCTGGCAGCAGGAATTTTCACCCCATCCCTAGATATTATGAGAAATCAGACCCTTGGCTCACCCAACACTCACCAACTAACTGCCACCTGCTAGTAGCCCCAGCCCCACCAAGTAGCTGTTGTTCCTCTGTTCTTTCCTACAGCCTCTATTACTTTTTTTTTTTTTCTTTTTTAGACAGGGTCTCCTCTGTTGCCCAGGCTGGAGTGCAGTGGTGCATTCACAGCTCACTGCAGCTTCAATTGCTTGGGCTCAAGAGATCCCACCACCTCAGCTTCCCAAGTAGCTGGGACCACAGGTGCATGCCATCACATCCAGCTAATTTTTTGTATTTTTTTGTAGAAACGGGGTTTCACTGTGTTGCCCAGGCTAATCTTGAACTCCTGAGTTCAAGCGATCTGCCCACCTCAGCCTTCTAAAGTGCTGAGATTATAAGCGTGAGCCACTGTGCCCAGCCTACTATTTTTTTAAGGTTAAGATTTTATTTTCAAGGCTTCTCGTGTTGTACAGAAAGTAAAAATGGTGTTCCAACCTCAGTGTAATTGGTAGCTGTGACTGGCTATGACTCACATGCCAATCACAGCTATCCACACTACCACAAGATCCTTACGTGAAAACCCGGTAATACTTACAATTTGTTAGGGTGAATTCTCCAAGCTTGGTGGTGGATTTCCAAGAGGTACAAATGGAAGAAGGCAGACTACCACACTTTGGGTGGGCGGGTAGGTATCTTGGCATTTGTATCCCAGGCACTTCAGCTACCAAGGAACTCCATATGAACAATAAAACCAATCCCGAACAGTCCCAACACTTTCCCTTCCCAGACCCCTCTGCTTCCAATATCCTCAGCCCACCTTCCAGGCCCCCTGCCCCAGACCCTGCCCTAGAGGGTTCCTTTCTAGTTCCCACATCCCCAAGCAATGGATGGAAAGGAAATCTCTTTTCACACAGACCTCAATCTCTGGGAACTGGTACCCAAGAGGAGTCTAATTGATTATTGATTGTTGATTGATTGATTGAGACGGGGTCTCACTCTGTCACCCAGGCTGAAGTGTAATGGCATGATCAGGGCTCACTGCAGCCTCAACCTCCCAGGCTCAAGCGATCCTCCTACCTCCACCTTCCAAAGTGCTGGGATTACAGGCACAAGCCACTGTGCCAGACCTAGTTGATTTTTGAGATGGGATACACTGGGCTTTATGGGCTAGCCAACCCCATCCCATGTTGTTGCCCTACAAAGATTTCCAACACACTTGCTCATACACAGGCAACCATGGGGAATGCAACCCCTAGCGAATAATCTCAGGAACCTGTTTGCACCCAAGACACAATACTCACCTACTTGTGCAGAACCCAGAAACGTGGCTCATTGTGTGGCTGTTTCCTCTGAAATCTTTCATGGTTATGAACCGCAGTGAAATCTACTGTCTTGTTATTGAGGTGTATTGGGTTTTGGACTTCCATACTAGTAGGTGAACAGCCCACAGACCTCAGAAACTCAAAGATCAGGTCCAGAATGGTATATTGGCAACAGTGCATAGAAAAGAAAGGTGTGGCCGAGCGCGGTGGCTCACGCCTGTAATCCCAACACTTTGGGAGGCCAAGGTGGAAAGATCACTTGAGCCCAGGAGTTCAAGAGCAGCCTGGGCAACATGATGAAACCCTTCTTTACCAAAAATAAAAAAATTAGCCTGGCATTGTGGCATGCACCTGTGGTCCCAGCTACTCAGGAGGCTGAAGTGGGAGGATTGCTTGAGCCCAGGAGATGGAGGCTACAGTGAGCTGTGATCACCATCACTGCACTCCAGCCTAGGTGACAGAATGAAACCCTGTCCAAAAAAAAAAAAAAATTTGGTCTGGGTGTGTTTATTTTCATCAAGGTTGAAATGTGTGCACTTTTCCGTGTAATGCTACATTTCACTTTGTAAAAGCTTAATTTAAAAAAGTGAGTAATACCTTTCTCTTAGAGTTGTTGTGAGGAATACATAAAATAGCAGATCTGAAGCAACTTTTTCTTAGTGTAAGAATAAATGCTATTCTTATACTAATAAGATTATACTATAGCATAAATGCTATTCTTATCCTAATAAGTGTATGCCATAGAATAAATGCTATTCTTATACTAATCAGAATATACTGTAGGATAAATACTATTCTTATACTAGTATGGATATACTATAGAATAAATGTTATTCTTATGCCATTATACTAAGAATACACTATAGAATAAATACTAGTCTTAGACTAATAACAATATACTATAGAATCAATGCTATTGTTAAACTAAGAACCGGTTGCTTCAGATCCGCTATTTTACGTATTCCTCACAACAACTCTAAGAGAAAGGTATTATTCACTTTTGAAACTAAGCTTTAACAAAGTGAAACATAGCATTACACAGAAAAGTGCACACATCTCAAGCTTGATGAAAGTGAACACACCCAGACCAAAACTTCAAAGCTGCCATGGTGCCCCCCCCCCCACCGCTATCCTTACGCTCTGCCTGTAAGTAACCACCATGCTGACTTTTAACATCACCTACTGGTCTTGCCCGGTTTTGAACTGGTATAAATGGATCATTCACTATACAGTATATTCTATTAGGTCCAGCTTCTTTCACTTGAATATTGTATTTGTAAGTCACATCCGTATTGTTGTACTTAGCAGTAATGTGGCATTTACGCTGGTGTATCGTCTTCTCCTGTATACGTATCAGACAATTTTTCCATTTACGATGGACATTGGGGTTATTTCCATTTGGGAGTCACAATGAAAAGTGTTCTTTCTCATTGCAACACACAAACACAAGTACATATTTCTGTTGGCTGTGTACCTTGGAGTTGCTGGCTATGTATATGTTCAATTTTATGTCAAGCACTTTTAGGGGATACTGCCAAATACATCTTCCTAAGTTTTCGTAGCAATTCACATTCCCATCTGCAGTGTATAAGAGTTCCAGTTATCCCATATTCTCACCAACACTTGGTTTTGTCAGTGTTTTAATTTTTTTTTAATTTGCTTATTTTTTCAGACAGGGTCTTCCTCTGTCACCCAGGCTGGAGTGCAGTGTCACCATCATGGCTCACTAACTACAGCCTCGACCTCTAGGACTCAAGCAATTCTCCCACCTCAGCCCCCAACTCCCAAGTAGCTGGGACTACAGGCATGTGCCACCACACCCAGCTAACATTTTTAAAGTACTCTTTGTAGAGATGGGGGTCTTGCCATGTTGCCCAGCCTGGTCTCAAACTACTGGCCTCAAGCAATCCTCCTGCCTTGGCCTCCCAAACTGCTGGGATTACTGGCATGAGCCACCACACCTGGCTTAATTTGCTTTAAAAAAAAATTCGATAGGGGTACAAGTGGTTTTTGGCTACATGGATGAATTATATGATAATAATGTCTGGGCTTTTAGTGTGACCATCACCTGAATAGTGTACATTGTACTCAGTAGGTGATTTTTAAATTCCACATTCCCCTCTCAACTTTCCCACCTTCTGAGGCTCCAGTGTCCATTATACCAATCTACATACCTTTGCGTACCCATAGCTTAGCTCCCACTTACAAGTAAGAACATGCAGTATTTGATTTTCTGTTCCTGAGTTACTTCGCTTAGGATAATGACCTCTGGTTCTATGCAAGTTTCTGCAAAATACATTATTTTCCTCTTTTTATGGCTGCATAGTATTCCATGGTGTGTATTTGTGTGTGTATGTGTGTGCGTGTATATACACAGCACATTTTCTTTATCCACTCATCAGTTGATGGATGCAGTGTGGTTTTAATATTAGCCATTCTGATAGGTCTATGGTGACATCTCATTATAATTTTATTTTGCATTTCCTTGATGACTAGTAAGATGACTGAGTTTCATATATTTATTGGCTCCTTTTATAAGGTGTCTGTCTGTACAAGTAGTTTGCTTTTTTTTTCTTTTTTTTTTTTTTTTGAGACAGGATCTCCCTTTGTTGCCCAGGCTGGAGCACAGTGGTGCAAATCTGGCTCATTGCAGTCTCGACCTCCTGAAATCAAGCAATTTTCCTGCCTCAGCTTCCTGTGTAGCTGGGAAACACAGGCACATGCCACCATGCCTGGCTAATTTTTTTATTTTTTGTAGAGATGGAGTCTCAATTTGTTGACCAGGCTAGGACAAGTTCTTTATTGATTAAATGTTTAGCAATCTTTTTCCACTCTGTGGCTGACTTTATTACTGTCTTAATAATGTCTTCTCATGAATTGAAGTCTTAATAGTGTCTTTTCATGAATTGAAGCTCCTATTTAATAAAGTTGTCCAATTTATCAACATTTTCGTTTATGGTTAGTGTTTCTATGTCTCATTGAAGAAATACCTGCCTACTCCAACTCATGAAGATAGTCTCTAGTGTTATCTTCTAGAATATTTCCTTTTTATTTTTTTAAACTCTCTAGCCCTATGTCATAAGAATATTTCTAGTTTTACTTTTCACATTTAGATCTCTAATCCACCTGATGTTTGAGTGTGTTGTGGGGGAGGGGTTAAGTTTAATTTTTTTCCATATGGATAGCTAGTTGACCCAATATCATTTGTTGAAAAGTGCACCCCTTCCCCTCTGTTCTGTAGTGTGATCTTCGTCATAAGTCAAGTGTACCTATATGTGTCGGTCTATTTCTGAATTCTCTCTTCTGTTTCATTGGTCTATTTTCCTATTCTTTTGCTGACATCACACCATCTTAATAACTATGACCTTATATTGATACTCACTGTTAGTCTTCCAACTTATTCTTGTTTTCTTTTCTTTTTAATTAAAAAAAAATTGTGGAAATGGAGAGTCACTACGTTTCTCAGGCTGGTCTCGAACTCCTGGCCTCAGGCAATACCTCCTGCCTCAGCCTCCCAAAGTGTTGGGATTACAAGCGTGAGCCACCATGCCTGGCCAAACTTTATTCTCCTCCAAGATGGTCATTGCTATTCTTGACTCTTTGGCTTTTCATAAACATTTTACAAATAACTTATCAATCTCTGTCCCACCAAAAGCCTCAAAGTTGTATTGGGCTTTCATGGAATCTATATATCACTTTGGGGAGAATTTATAGCTTTATAATGTTGTCATCCAATCCAGGAATTTGGTAATATCTCTCTATTTATATGAGTTTTCTTTTATTTTTGTAAATAATATTTTATAGTTAGGATTCTTAGACATCTTTCACAATTTATCTCTACGCATTGATGTTTTATGATATTATAATGGCACCATCTTTAAAAACTCAATTTCCTAACTGTTATAGGTATGTAGAAACACAATTGATTTTTGTAAATGGACTTTGTATCTAAATTCACTTATTGGTTCTAATAGTTTGTAGCTGTCAGATTTTTTACATGTACAATCCTGTCATGTGAATAATTAAAAAGTTTTATTTCTAAGTTTTCAATTTTATGCTTTTCTTTTTTTCTTCTTTTTTTATTGTAAATTGACAATTTATAATTGTATAGATTGATGGGTTCTGTGAAGAGGGAGTTGCGTGGGGAAAAAATTTATGGGGTACAAAATGATGTTACGATTTATGAATGCAATGTGAAATAATTAAATCAAACGAGTTAACATTTCCGTCACCTCAAATACTTAACTTTTTTTGTGGCAAGAACATTTGAAATTTACTTAGCAATTTTGAAACGTACAACACTCTACTATTAACTATATTCACCATGCTGTGCAATAGAATGCACAAAAAGAAAAATCATGTTCTTCCTGTCTGAAATACCCTTTGACCATCACCTCCCCATTTCCCCATCTTCCAGCTTCTGTCACCACCATTCTACTCTCCACTTCTATAAGTTCATTGTTTTAAATTCCACATATAACGGAGAACATGTGGTATTTGTCTTTCTGGGCCTGACTTATTTCACTTAGCATAATGTTCTTCAATTCCATCAATGTTGTCACAAATTTCAGAATTTCCTTCTCTCTCTCTCTCTCTTTTGAGATGGAGTCTCACTCACTCCGTCACCCGGGCTGGAGTGCAGTGGCGTGATCTCTGCTCACCGAAACCTCTGCCTCCCAGGTTCAAGCCATTCCCCTGCCTCAGCCTCCCAAGTAGCTGGGATTGCAGGCATATGCCACCACACCCAGCTAATTTTTGTATTTTTAGTAGAGACAGGGTTTCACCGTGTTATTCAGGCTGGTCTCAAACTCCTGACCTCAAGTGATCCACCCACCAAAAGTGTTGGACTTACAGGTGTGAGCCATTGTACCCAGCCAGAATTTCCTTCTTTTTAAAGGCTGAATACTATTCCATTGTATATATGCACTACATTTTTTAAAAATCCATTTGTCTGTTGATGGGCAGAGGTTGATTCCATTGCTTGGCTGCTGTGCATAGTGTTGCAATGAACATAGGAGTGCAGATATCCCTTCAACAAACTGATTTTGAGTCTTTTGCATTAATACCCTGAAGAGGGACTTCTAAATCATATAATAATTCCATTTTTAGTTTTGTTTTGTTTTTTTTTTTTTTTGGGCGGGGGGATCTCCATACTGTTTTCCATAATGGCTGCACCAATTTACATTTCCACCAACAGTGTACAAATGTTTCCTTTGCTCTACATCCTCACCAACACTTATCTTTTGTTTTTTCATTTGAAAACACTCTGTTTTGAAATAAAGTACAGGATGATTAAAAACATAATAATAAGCATTCTGACAGGTGAAAGATTATATCTCATTGTGGTTTTAATTTGCATTTCTCTAATGATTAGTGATGCTGAGCATTTTTTCATTATCTGTTGGCTATTTGCATGTCTTCTTTTGAGAAATGTTTTTATCACTGGAATGCAAGGATCAATAAATGTGACATGCCACATTAACAGAATGAAAGACAAAAACCATATAATCATCTATTAGATGCCAAAAATCATTCAATAAAATTTAATATCCTTTTATGATAAAAACTCTCTCTTATCTTCCATTCCCTAGGCAGAGAGTCAGAGCAAGAGAGAGCAAGAGAGAGAGAGAAAGATAACAAAAAAAAGTTCACCAAATTAGATGTAGAAAGCATATATCTCTTTGAGGATAACCCTGAGTGCAAATTTTTTAAAAAGAAATGTAACTCAGCACAATAAAAGTCATTTATGAGAAGCCCACAGCTAACATTACACTCAAGGCCCTTCGTGTAAGATCTGGAACAAGACAAGGATTTCTACTGTTTTAGTCTGTTTGTGTTGCTCAACAAAATACCTGAGCCCAGGTAATTTATAAAGCAATGAGGTTTATTTGGCTTATGTTTCTGCAGGCTGTACAAGCTTCTGGTAAGGGCCTCAGGAAGCTTCCACACACGGTGGAAGGTGAAGGGGAGCCAGAATGTGCAGATTACATGGTGAGAGAGTGGAAGCAAGAGAGAGGTGCAGGAGGTGCCAGGATCTTTTCAACAATCAGCTCATGGATGAGCACAGTGGCTCATGCCTGTAATCCCAGCACTTTGGGAGCACGAGATGGGAGGATCACTTCAGCCCAAGAATTTAATTAAGACCAACCAGCCTGGGCAAAAAAGTGAGACTCCATCTCTACAAAAAATCAAAAAATTAACCAGTCACGGTGGTGTGTGCCTGTGGTCCAAACTACACGGGAGACTGAGGTGGGAGGATTGCTTGAGCCCAGGAGGTCAAGACTGCAGTGAGTTATGCTCATGCCACTGCACTCCAGCCTTGGCAACAGAATGAGACTCTGTCTTAAAAAAAAGAAAAGTGAATTTATAAACAAAATTTTAAAAAATCAGCTCTTGTAAAAACTAAGAGTGAGAACTGACTCATTATTGCAAAGATAACACTAACCTATTTATAAGGGATCTGTCCCATTATCCAAACACTTCCCACCAGGCCCCACCTTTAACATTGGGAATCAAATTCTAAAATGAGACTTGGTAGTCAAACAAATCATATCAAACCATAGCACCTACTCTCCCACTTCTGTTCAACATGGGATTGAAGTTCTTTCTAGAGCAATTAGGCAAGAAAAAGAAATAAAAGGCATCCAAATAGGAAAAGAAATGAAATTGCCAATGTTTGTTGATGGCATGATCTTATATATGGAAAATCCTATAGACTTTAGCAAAATAGTTGTTAGAACTAATATGTGAATACAGTAAAGTTGCAAGATACAAAATCAACACACAAAAAAATCAGCAGCTTGCTTTTGATTAGTGTCAATGTGTTAAAAATTTACAAGAAAAAAAGAAATAAAAATCAGTAGCATTTCTATACACTAACAACAGACTTTCTGGAACCTAGGCTTGTGAAAAAAAAGAAAAAAAGAGATAACAACAAACTATACAAAAAAAGAAATAAAGGGAACAATCACATTCACAATACCTACAAAAAAAATAAAAAAAAACTTAGGAATAAATTGGCCAGGTAGGTATTAAAATCCATGCTACCCAACGTGACCTGCAGATTCAATGCAATCCCTATGAAAATCCCAATATCGAGGGTGGAGCCAAGATGGCCGAATAGGAACAGCTCCAGTCTACAGCTCCCAGTGTGAGTGATGCAGAAGACAGGTGATTTCTGCATTTCCAACTGTGGTACCGGGTTCATCTCACTGGGGATTGTTGGACAGTGGATTCAGGACAGTGGGTGCAGTGCACCGAGCATGAGCCGAAGCAGGGTGAGGCATTGCTTCACCTGGAAAGGACAAGGGGTCAGAGAATTCCCTTTCCTAGCCAAGGAAAGGGTGACAGACAGCACCTGGAAAATCGGGTCACTCCCACCCTAATACTGCGCTTTTCCAACAGTCTTAGCAAACGGCACACCAGGAGATTGTATCCCGTGCATGACTTGGAGGGTCCTATGCCCACGGAGCCTCCCTCATTGCTAGAACAGCAGTCTGAGATCAAACTGCAAGGTGGCAGTGAGGCTGGGGGAGGGGCGCCTGCCATTGCCGAGACTTGAGTAGGTAAGCAAAGCGGCTGGGAAGCTCGAACTGGGTGGAGCCCACCCCAGCTCAAGGAGGCCTGCCTGACTCTGTAGACTCCACCTCTGGGGCAGGGCATAGCCAAACAAAAGGCAGCAGAAACTTCTGCAGACTTAAATGTCCCTGTCTGACAGCTTTGAAGAGAGTAGTGGTTCTCCCAGCATGCAGATGGAGATCTGAGAATGGACAGACTGCCTCCTCAACTGGGTCCCTGACCCCTGAGTAGCCCAAGTGGGAGGCACCCCCCAGTAGGGGCAGACTGACATCTCACACGGCCGGGTACTCCTCTGAGACAAAGCTTCCAGAGGAACGATCAGGCAGCAACATTTGCTATTCACCAATATCTGCTGTTCTGCAGCCTCCACTGCTGATACCCAGGCAAACAGCATCTGGAGTGGACCTCCAGCAAACTCCAATAGACTAGCAGCTGATGGTCCTGACTGTTAGAAGGAAAACTAACAAACAGAAAGGACATCCACACCAAAACCCCATCTATATGTCACCATCATCAAAGACCAAAGGTAGATAAAACCACAAAGATGGGGAAAAAACAGAGCAGAAAAACTGAAAATTCTAAAAATCAGAGCGCCTCTCCTCCTCCAAAGGAATGCAGTTCCTCACCAGCAATGGAACAAAGCTGGATGGAGAACGACTTTGATGAGTTGAGAGAAGAAGGCTTCCGACGATCAAACTACTCCGAGCTAAAGGAGGAAGTTCAAACCCATGGCAAAGAAGTTAAAAACCTTGGAAAAAGATTAGACAAATGGCTAACTAGAATAACCAATGCAGAGAAGTCCTTTTAGGACCTGATGGAGCTGAAAACCACAGCACGAGAACTACGTGATGAACGCACAAGCCTCAGTAGCCAACTCGATCAACTGGAAGAAAGAGTATCAGTGATGGAATATCAAATGAATGAAATGAAGTGAGAAGAGAATTTTAGAGAAAAAATAATAAAAAGAAACTAACAAAGCCTCCAAGAAATATGGGACTATGTGAAAAGACCAAATCTACGTCTGATTGGTGTACCTGAAAGTGATGGGGAGAATGGAACCAAGTTGGAAAACACTCTGCAGGATATTATCCAGGAGAACTTCCCCAATCTAGCAAGGCAGGCCAATATTCAGATTCAGGAAATACAGAGAATGCCACAAAGATACTCCTCAAGAAGAGCAACTCCAAGACACATAATTGTCAGATTCACCAAAGTTGAAATGAAGGAAAAAATGTTAAGGGCAGCCAGAGAGAAAGGTCGGATTACCCACAAGGGGAAGCCCATCAAACTAACAGCTGATCTCTCAGCAGAAACTCTACAAGCCAGAAGAGAGTGGGGGCCAATATTCAACATTCTTAAAGAAAAGAATTTTCAACCCAGAATTTCATATCCAGCCAAACTAAGCTTCATAAGTGAAGGAGAGATAAAATACTTTACAGACAAGCAAATGCTGAGAGATTTTGTCACCACCAGGCCTGCCCTACAAGAGCTCCTGAAGGAAGCACTAAACATGGAAAGGAACAACCGGCACCAGCCACTGCAAAAACATGCCAAATTGTAAAGACCATCAAGGCTAGGAAGAAACTGCATCAACTAACGAGCAAAATAACCAGCTAACATCATAATGACAGGATCAAATTCACACATAACAATATTAACCTTAAATGTAAATGGGCTAAATGCTCCAATTAAAAGACACAGACTGGCAAATTGGACAAAGAGTCAAGACCCATCAGTGTGCTGTATTCAGGAGGCCCATCTCATGTGCAGAGACACACATAGGCTCAAAATAAAGGGATGGAGCAAGATCTACCAAGCAAATGGAAAGCAAAAAAAGGCAGGGTTGTAATCCTAGTCTCTGATAAAACAGACTTTAAACCAACAAAGATCAAAAGAGACAAAGAAGGCCATTACATAATGGTAAAGGGATCAATTCAACAAGAAGAGCTAATTATCCTAAATATACATGCACCCAATACAAGAGCACCCAGATTCATAAAGCAAGTCCTTAGAGACCTACAAAGAGACTTAGACTCCCACACAATAATAATGGGAGACTTTAACACCCCACTGTCAACATTAGACAGATCAATGAGACAGAAAGTTAACAAGAATATCCAGGAATTGAACTCAGCTCTGCACCAAGCGGACCTAATAGACATCTACAGAACTCTCCACCCCAAATCAACAGAATATACATTCTTTTCAGCACCACACCACACCTATTCCAAAATTGACCACATAGTTGGAAGTAAAGCACTCCTCAGCAAATGTAAAAGAAAAGAAATTATAACAAACTGTCTCTCAGACCACAGTGCAATCAAACTAGAACTCAGGATTAAGAAACTCACTCAAAACCACTCAACTACATGGAAACTGAACAACCTGCTCCTGAACGACTACTGGGTACACAACAAAATGAAGACAGAAATAAAGATGTTCTTTGAAACCAACGAGAACAAAGACACAACATACCAGAATCTCTGGGACACATTCAAAGCTGTGTGTGGAGGGAAATTTATAGCACTAAATGCCCACAAGAGGAAGCAGGAAAGATCTAAAATAGACACCCTAACATCACAATTAAAAGAACTAGAGAAGCAAGAGCAAACACATTCAAAAGCTAGCAGAAGGCAAGAAATAACTAAGATCAGAGCAGAACTGAAGGAAATAGAGACACAAAAAACCCTTCAAAAAATCAATGAATCCAGGAGCTGGTTTTTTGAAAAGATGAACACAATTGATAGACCACTAGCAAGACTAATAAAGAAGAAAAGAGAGAAGAATCAAATAGATGCAATAAAAAATGATAAAGGGGATATCACCACCGATCCCACAGAAATACAAACTACCATCAGAGAATACTATAAACACCTCTACGCAAATAAACTAGAAAATCTAGAAGAAATGGACAAATTCCTTGACGCATACACCCTCCCAAGACTAAACCAGGAAGAAGTAGAATCTCTGAATAGACCATTAACAGGCTCTGAAACTAAGGCAATAATTAATAGCTTACCAACCAAAAAAAGTCCAAGACCAGGTGGATTCACAGCCGAATTCTACCAGAGGTACAAGGCAGAGCTGGTACCATTCCTTCTGAAACTATTCCAATCAATAGAAAAAGAGGGAATCCTCCCTAACTCATTTTATGAGGCCAGCATCATCCTGATACCAAAGCCTGGCAGAGACACAGCAAAAAAAGAGAGTTTTAGACCAATATCCCTGATGAACATCGATGTGAAAATCCTCAATAAAATACTGGCAAACCGAATCCAGCAGCACATCAAAAAGCTTATCCATCATGATCAAGTGGGCTTCATCCCTGGGATGCAAGGCTGGTTGAACATATGCATATCAATAAACATAATTCAGCACATAAACAGAATCAACGACAAAAACCACATGATTATCTCAATAGATGCAGAAAAGGCCTTTGACAAAATTCAACAACCCTTCATGCTAAAAACTCTCAATAAATTAGGTATTGATGGGACGTATCTCAAAATAATAAGAGCTATCTATGACAAACCCACAGCCAATATCATACTGAATGGGCAAAAACTGGAAGCGTTCCTTTTGAAAACTGGCACAAGACAGGGATGTCCTCTCTCACCACTCCTATTCAACATAGTGTTGTAAGTTCTGGTCAGGGCAATCAGGCAAGAGAAGGAAATAAAGGGTATTCAATTAGGAAAAGAGGAAGTCAAATTGTCCCTGTTTGCAGATGACATGATTGTATATCTAGAAAACCCCATTGTCTCAGCCCAAAATCTCCTTAAGCTGATAGGCAACTTTAGCAAAGTCTCAGGATACAAAATCAATGTGCAAAAATCACAAGCATTCTTATACACCAATAACAGACAAACAGAGAGCCAAATCATGAGTGAACTCCCATTCACAATTGCTTCAAAAAGAATAAAATACCTAGGAATCCAACTTACAAGGGATGTGAAGGACCTCTTCAAGGAGAACTATAAACCACTGCTCAAGGCAAACCACTGCTCAAGGAAATAAAAGAGGATACAAACAAATGGAAGAACATTTCATGCTCATGGGTAGGAAGAATCAATATCATGAAAATGGCCATACTGCCCAAGGTAATTTACAGATTCAATGCCATCCCCATCAAGCTGCCAATGACTTTCTTCACAGAATTGGAAAAAACTACTTTAAAGTTCATATGTGTCAGGGAACCTGCCCCGATAGTCACATAGGTTCTTTTCTATTTTCCCTAAGCATTGGCCGGGTTGAGAAATAAAGGGACAGAATACAAAAGAGAGAAATTTTAAAGCTGGGCATCTGGGGGAGACATCATATGTCGGTAGGTTCCATGATGCCCCACAAGCCGCAAAACCAACAAGTTTTTATTAGGGACTTTCAAAAGCGGAGGGAGTGTACGAATAGGTGTGGGTCACAGAGATCACATACTTCACAAGGTAATAGAATATCACAAGGCAAATGGAGGCAGGGCAAGATCACAGGACCACAGGACCAGGGCAAAATTAAAATTGCTAATGAAGTTTCGGGCACCATTGCCATTGATAACCTCTTATCAGGAGACAGGGTTTTGAGAGCAACCGGTCTGACCGAAATTTATTAGATGGGAATTTCCTCTTCCTAATAAGCCTGGGAGCGCTATGGGAGACTGGGGTTTATTTCACCCCTACGGTTTTGACCATAGAAGATGGCCACACCCAAGGGGGCCATCTATAGACCCAACCCCAGGCACATATTCTCTTTCCCAGGGATGTTCCTTGCTGAGAAAAAGAATTCAGCAATGTTTCTCCCATTTGCTTTTGAAAGAAGAGAAATATGGCTCTGTTCTGCCTGGCTCACTGGTGGTCAGAGTTTAAGGTTATCTCTCTTGTTTCCTAAACATTGCTGTTATCCTGTTCTTTTATCAAGGTGCCCAGATTTCATATTGTTTAAACACACATGCTCTACAATTTGTGCAGTTAACGCAATTATCACAGGATCCTGAGGCAACATACATCCTCCTTGGCTTACCAGATGACAGGATTAAGAGACTAAAGTAAAGACAGGCATAGGAAATCACAAGGGTATTGATTGGGGAACTGATAATTGTCCATGAAATCTTCACAATTTTATGTTCAGAGATTGCAGTAAAGACAGGCATAGGAAATTATAAAAGTATTAATTTGGGGAACTAATAAATGTCCATGAAATCTTCACAATCCACATTCTGCCATGGCTTCACCCGGTCCCTCCATTTGGGGCCCCTGACTTCCTGCAACACATATGGAACCAAAAAAGAGCCCGCATTGCCAAGTAAATCCTAAGCCAAAAGAACAAAGCTGGAGGCATCACACTACCTGACTTCAAACTATACTACAAGGCTACAGTAACCAAAACAGCATGGTACTTTTACCAAAACAGAGATATAGACCAATGGAACAGAATAGAGCCCTCAGAAATAATGCCACATATCTACAACTATCTGATCTTTGACAAATCTGACAAAAACAAGAAATGGGGAAAGTATTCCCTATTTAATAAATGGTGCTGGGAAAACTGCCTAGCCATATGTAGAAAGCTGAAACTGGATCCCTTCCTTACACCTTATACAAAAATTAATTCAAGATGGATTAAAGACTTAAATGTTAGACCTAAAACCATAAAAACCCTAGAAGAAAACCTAGGCAATACCATTCAGGACATAGGCATGGGCAAGGACTTTATGTCTAAAACACCAAAAGCAATGGCAACAAAAGCCAAAATTGACAAATGGGATCTAATTAAACTAAAGAGCTTCTGCACAGCAAAAGAAACTACCATCAGAGTGAACAGGCAACCTACAGAATGGGAGAAAATTTTTGCAATCTACCCATCTGACAAAGGGCTAATATCCAGAATCTATAATGAACTCAAACAAATTTACAAGACAAAACCAAACAACCCCATCAACAAGTGGGTGAAGGATATGAACAGACACTTCTCAAAAGAAGACATTTATGCAGCCAAAAGACACATGAAAAAATGCTCATCATCACTGGCCATCAGAGAAATGCAAATCAAAACCACAATGAGATATCATCTCACACCAGTTAGAATGGCGATCATTAAAAAGTCAGGAAACAACAGGTGCTGGAGAGGATGTGGAAAAATAGGAACACTTTTACACTGTTGGTGGGACTGTAAACTAGTTCAACCATTGTGGAAGTCAGTGTGGCGATTCCTCAGGGATCTAGAACTAGAAATACCATTTGACCAAGCCATCCCATTACTGGAAATATACCCAAACGATTATACATAAAGCTGCTATAAAGACACATGCACATATATGCTTATTGTGGCACTATTCACAATAGCAAAGACTTGGAACTAACCCAAATATCCAACAATGATAGACTGGATTAAGAAAATGTGTCACATATACACCGTGTAGTACTATGCAGCCATAAAAAATGATGAGTTCATGTCCTCTGCAGGGACATGGATGAAGCTGGAAACCATCATTCTCAGCAAACTATTGCAAGGACAAAAAACCAAACACTGCATGTTCTCACTCATAGGTGGGAATTGAACAATGAGAACACATGGACACAGGAAGGGGAACATCACACACCGGGGCCTGTTGTGGGGTGGGGGGAGGGGGGAGGGATAGCATGGAGATATACCTAATGTTAAATGATGAGTTAATGGCTGCAGCACACCAACATGGCACATGTATACATATGTAACAAACCTGCACATTTTGCACATGCACCCTAAAACTTAAAGTATAGTAAAAAAAAAAAAAAAAAAAGAAAAAGAAAAAGAAAATCCCAACATCGTTTCTTATAGAAATAGAAAAAAATCCTAGCCTGTAATCCTGGCACTTTGGGAGGCCAAGGTGGAAGAACTGCTTGAGCCGAGGAGTTCACCTCTACCAAAAAAAAAAAAAAAAAATTTTACCAGGTTTGTCAATGCATGCCTGTGGTACCAGCTACTCCAGGAGCTGAGGTAGGAGGATTGCTTGTTTGAGCTCAGGAGTTTGAGGCTGCAGTGAGCCATGATTGTGACATTCATTCCAGCCTGGGAAAGAGAATGAAACCATGCCTCAAAATAAAACAAAAAACATTAAAATTCATACAAAACTGCAAAAAAAAAAAAAAAAAAGCCAAGGCAATCATGAGCAAAAAGAAAAAAAGCTGGAGATATTTGCTTCAGAGCTCTCTGAAGTTGAAAAAACTGGAGGTATCACACTATCTGATTTTAAACTATACTACAAAGCTATACTAATTAAAATAGTATGAAATAATCGCTTCTCTGCCTTTTGGCTAAGATCAAGTAAGTGTAAAACAGCATGGAATTGGCAAAAAAGAAAAAGACACATCAACCAATGGAACAGAATAGAAAGCCCAGAGATGAATCTGATTTTCAACAAATATGCCAAGAAGAAAAAGACCGCTTTTTTCAATAAATGGTGTGGGGAAAACTGAATTTCCACATGCAGAAAAAGAAAATTGGACCTTTATTTCAACACCATATACAAAAGTTAGTTCAAAATGGATTACATACTTAAACATTCCTGCATTAGTTTGCTCAGGAAAACTGCCAACAAAAAAAAAAAAAAAAAAGGAAAGAAAGAAAAAAAAGAGACGTTTAAGACCAAGAACCTAAAACCGCTAGAAGAAAACATAGGGGATCAGATGACAGCCTCCTTTAAAAAAAAAAAAAAAGAAAGAAAGAAAACATAGGGGAAACATACAAGACATTGGTCTGGGTAATGATTTTTTTGGATTTGTTCCCAAAAGCACAGACAACAAAATTAAATATAGACAAATGGTATCACATCAAAGTAAAAAGCTTCTTGGTTCATGATGTGTAGCTAAAACAAACAAACTAAAAACCTTCTGCACAGCAAACAATCAACAGAGTAAAGAGATAACCTATGGAATGGGAGAAAATATTTGCAAGCCAGACATCTGATAAGGGGTTAATATCCAACACATATAAAGAGCTCAAACAACTCAATAGCAACAAAACAAAACAAAAAAGCAATCAAGACCTGCTTTCTGCTGACCAAGTCTTCTTCCTTACCCCTCCCTAATAAGAAGAAAAAAAGGCAATTAAAAGATGGGTAACTCCTCCTTAGTATAGTGGTAAAATTTAAACATTAAAAAAGTTTTGGGACCAGTCTGGTCACTCACACCTGTAATCCCAGCACTTTCAAAGGCCAAGGTGGGCAGATTGCCTGAGCCCAGGAGTTCAAGACTAGCCTGGGCAACATAATAAAACACTGTCTCTACAAAAAAAAAAAAAATTAGCTGGGCTTGAGCCATCTTTGTGTCACTGCACTTGAGCCTGGGTGAGAGAGCGAGACCCTGTCTCAAAAAAAAAAAAAAAAAAAAAGCTTTAAGTTGTAAAAAAAAAGTGGGTAAGATCAAAAGAAGAGAAGGAAAGAAAACAATGTATAAGATACCTGAGCTCTCCCTCTCCTTCTCCCTCTCCTTCTCCCCACGGTCTCCGTTTCCCTGTCTTTCCACGGTCTCCCTCTGATGCGGAGCTGAAGCTGGACTGTACTGCTGCCATCTCGGCTCACTGCAACCTCCCTGCCTGATTCTCCTGCCTCAGCCTGCGATTGCAGGTGCGCGCCGCCACGCCTGACTGGTTTTCGTATTTTTTTGGTGGAGACGGGGTTTCGCTGTGTTGGCCGGGCTGGTCTCCAGCTCCTAACCACGGGTGATCCGCCAGACTTGGCCTCCCGAGGTGCCGGGATTGCAGACGGAGTCTCCTTCACTCAGTGCTCAATGTTGCCCAGGCTGGAGAGCAGTGGCGTGATCTCGGCTAGCTACAACCTCCACCTCCCAGCCGCCTGCCTTGGCCTCCCAAAGTGCCGAGATTGCAGCCTCTGCCCGGCTGCCACCCTGTCTGGGAAGTGAGGAGCGTCTCCGCCTGGCCACCCATTGTCTGGGATGTGAGGAGCCCCTCTGCCCGGCTGCCCAGTCTGGGAAGTGAGGAGCACCTCTTCCCGGCCGCCATCCCATCTAGGAAGTGAGGAGCACCTCTTCCCGGCCGCCATCCCGTCTAGGAAGTGAGGAGCGTCTCTGCCCGGGGGCCCATCGTCTGAGATGTGGGGAGCGCCTCTGCCTGGCCGCGACCCCATCTGGGAGGCGAGGAGCGTCTCTGCCCGGCCGCCCCATCTGAGAAGTGAGGAGCCCCTCTGCCCGGCAGCCGCCCTGTCTGAGAAGTGAGGAGCCCCTCCGCCTGGCAGCCGCCCCGTCCGGGAGGGAGGTGGGGGGCAGCCCCCGCCCGGCCAGCCGCCCCGTCCAGGAGGGAGGTGGGGGGTCAGCCCCCGCCGGGCAAGCCGCCCCGTCTGGGAGGGAGGTGGGGGGTCAGCCCCTGCCCGGCCAGCCGCCCGGTCCGGGAGGGAGGTGGGGGGTCAGCCCCCGCCCGGCCAGTGCGCCGTGTGGGAGGGAGGTGGGGGGTCAGCCCCCGCCCGGCCGCTGCCCCGTCCGGGAGGTGGGGGGCACCGCTGCCTGGCTGCCCCTTCTGGGAAGTGAGGAGCCCCTCTGCCCGGCCACCACCCCGTCTGGGAGGTGTACCCAACAGCTCATTGAGAACGGGCCATGATGACGGTGGCGGTTTTGTGGAATAGAAAAGGGGGAAAGGTGGGGAAAAGATAGAGAAATCAGATTGTTGCTGTGTCTGTGTAGAAAGAAGTAGACATGGGAGACTCCATTTTGTTCTGTACTGGGAGGGGTTCTTCTGCCTTGGGATGCTGTTGATCTGTGACCTTGCCCCCAGCCCTGTGCTCTCTGGGGCATGTGCTGTGTCCACTCAGGGTTAAATGGATTAAGGGCGGTGCAAGATGTGCTTTGTTAAACAGATGCTTGAAGGCAGCATGCTCGTTAAGAGTCATCACCACTCCCTAATCTCAAGTACCCAGGGACACAAACACTGCAGAAGGCCGCAGGGTCCTCTGCCTAGGAAAACCAGAGACCTTTGTTCACTTGTTTATCTGCTGACCTTCCCTCCACTATTGTCCTATGACCCTGCCAAATCCCCCTCTGCGAGAAACACCCAAGAATGATCAATAAAAAAAAACAAAAAACAAAAAAAGAAAGAAAGAAAAGAAGCAGAGTTGGACTCAGCGGGAAAATAGGTGTGCTACCACCTCAGGAGAGTTCCAGGGAAGAATCCCACCCCCACTCCAATGAGGTCACAATGGCTGGAGCTCTGAGGGGCCCAGGCGCCCTGAGCCAGGAGGAGAGGAGAAAGTCCAAGGAAAGATGGCTGGCAGTCACCCCTATTTCAACCAGCCTGACTCCACACACCCATCGCCGCCCTCCGCTCCACCCAGCCTCCGCTGGTACCAGCGCTGCTAGCCCTCTGATGCCACCAGTGGCCTGCTGGTGGCCCTGCTGGGTGGGGGCCTGCCTGCTGGCTTCGTGGGCCCCCTTTCTCGTATGGCTTACCAGGCTTCCAACCTGCCCTCGCTGGAGCTGCTCATCTGGCGATGCCTCTTCCACCTCCCTATTGCCCTGCTACTTAAACTGCGTGGCGACCCCCTTCTGGGACCTCCTGACATCCAAAGCCGGGCCTTCTTCTGTGCCCTGCTCAACATCCTCAGCATTGGATGTGCCTACAGTGCGGTTCAGGTGGTACCCGCTGGCAACGCTGCCACTGTTCGCAAAGGTTCTTCCACCGTCTGCTCCGCCGTCCTCACTCTCTGCCTTGAGAGCCAGGGTCTCAGTGGCTATGACTGGTGTGGACTGTTGGGCTGCATCCTAGGACTAATCATCATTGTGGGACCTGGACTCTGGACACTACAGGAGGGGACCACGGGTGTCTACACCGCCCTGGGCTATGCGGAGGCTTTCCTGGGAGGCCTGGCGCTGTCCCTGGGGCTTCTGGTCTATCGTTCTCTGCATTTTCCCTCCTGCCTCCCAACAGTGGCCTTCCTATCTGGCTTGGTGGGGCTGCTGGGCTCTGTGCCAGGCCTCTTTGTGCTGCAGACCCCCGTGTTGCCCAGTGACCTCCTGAGTTGGAGTTGTGTGGGGGCAGTGGGGATCCTCGCCTTGGTCTCCTTCACATGTGTGGGATATGCGGTCACCAAGGCCCACCCTGCCCTGGTGTGCGCTGTCCTGCATTCCGAGGTGGTGGTGGCCCTTATACTGCAGTATTATATGCTCCATGAGACTGTGGCACCTTCTGACATCATGGGGGCAGGGGTTGTGCTGGGTAGCATTGCCATCATTACAGCCCGGAACCTCAGCTGTGAGAGGACAGGGAAGGTGGAGGAGTGAGATAGAACTTGGGAGCCCGGGGGTTGGGAGGGACAGGGATAAATAAAGGCAAAGACTGAAGACAAACATGGGAAGAGAAGTGACTGGAAAAGAACTGGTGTGGGAGAGGGATACCTCTCAGAGTCAAGGGTGACTTGGGGACTTGGTGGAGAGGGACTACCTGGAAGACCTGGGGCCAGCCTGGGACCAAGGGATGTGGAGTCCAGGCTGGGTCCTGGAATCAGGGCATAACTAAGGGGTAAAGTCTGAGGAGCAGATCCAAAGGGCTGAGGCAGGGAGGCCGTGGGCCACAGGGAGGACTTCACTCAGCAGCAAAGAGAAGAGCACTGGGGCTGGAGTGTTCCGGCAAAGACAGAGCCAGCAGCTGCGCTGGGGGAGGGAAGCGTGCCTCCCCACCCCTCCCCTCACGGCAAAGGTTTCCTTTCCCTGTGCTTGTGCCCCCCCCCCTTGGGGTGGTGACGTGACATTGACATCAAACAAGGATTACTCTGAATGTGAAAAAAAAAAAAAAAAAAGATACCTGAATAGACATTTCTATGACATTTTAAAAGCCATGAACTTATTTTGGCACAAATATTTTATCATATGCAGTCACTTCTTTGTAAATGATTTTTTGTAAAGTCATTGGATATAAAAGAGTGATTTTCCTCACCTGAGTACATGAAAAGAAAATGCTGAAATCAATATATAAATCAAATCATCTGTACTAGCACTGTTAATCTAGAAGAAAGTGGTTGCATAGAGAAGAGTAAGAATGTAGACCAGCTTATTGAAGTAGGAAAAGAAAAAAAAAAAGGAGCTTCAGAGGTAGGCTTTGCCTCTTAAAAAAATTAAAAACATAAGTCATTGTGTTGTGCTTGGGAGTTAGCAGCAAAAAAAAAAAAAAAAAAAAAAAATGAAGTCACTGTGAAAGGAAAAGAAAAAATGAAAAGAGTTTGCATCCATTGAAGTATGCAGAAAAAGAAAACAATTTTTAAAATAAAATAAAATGAGTATAGTTGGGAGCTTAGCAATGGACATACAGAGTGGAGTAATAGATACTGGAGGCTCCAAAAGGTGGGCGGATGGGTGGGGGATGAGGGATGAAATCCTACCTATTGGGTACAATGTTCACTATTCTGATGATGAGGATGCTATGCAATATGCTTTACCACTACGCAATGTATCCATGCAACAAAACTGCACTTGTACTCTTAAATCCATAAAAATTAAAAATTGTCTTGGCTGAGACCTCTTTTAAAAAATAATAAAATAAAAAAATTAGACAGAATAGTAAGAGCAGAGCAAGGACATTTAGTCTATACTTTCAAATGGACTTAATCATTTGAAACAATAAAGTTTTTCATTGAATCTTCATAGAGTATTAAAAAAAAAGCTGCTCATTGGCAGAATTTCCCACTGAGTTAGTATAGATTACATGCTCTTTGATAAAAGCAGCAAATAAAGTTACTTGGTTTTTTTTCTCTTTAGTATTTGCTTTAAGAGAAAAATCCTAAACTCCTTCAGAGGAAGGGAAAACGAGATAGAGAGTGAGAAATCCTTAAAACTGTAGGGACTTCCAATGCCAGGAAACCATGAAATATGAGAGTACATTTAGCAATCATGGTGATTTAGCTCATGGTAATTGGCATATGTATAATTATAATTTGCATTCCAGTTATTTAAACTGAGATATTCTTGATCAGGTTTAACACACTTGGGGAAAGATCTCTTTCCCCAAGAAATAAGATGGAGAGAGTCTTTGGAGAGTGGCCTCACTGAACTGGTAAGTCAGCTTCCTCCGGATTTTGGTAATTTCCTCACTTCTTCCATAATTTCTCAGTGCCCTGGCCATTTTCTGATAAGTCATGGTCTTCGAACGGCCTTTTCTTTTCCGCCAAAGCTCGGCAAGTTTTCCTTTGTTTTTTGATACAAACGGAAAGATGCCTTTGATTTTATCTACCCACTGAATACAAGGTGCCATCTCTGGATTACACAGGGATTCGTGAAGGTATTCAAACAGTCTAAGCTTCTTCCTGCCTTTTCCCCACTTTTGCTGGAGAATAGTGGGTTGTACCAGCTGGTTTTCAGTTATGTTCTGCAGAGACTGATGAATGTTTCCTTCAAAATAGAAGTCTGCAGCACTGCTGATTACCGTTCTCCAATTACAGACAGGTTCCTCTGTAGGCAACACTCCATAGCAGCTGGAATTTCCTTTGACGTGAGGACAATAATTGATTAAAGCCAGGTGATTTTTGTAATCTGGTGAGTACTAGAGATCTCCAGTTGAATGTTGCCTCAGTGCCTCAAAAGCATCCTCAAATGCTTGACCCAGCTTGTCTTGTTCAACACACGTCATGTTTCATTAATAAATTGACAATTTTGTTCCTTGGCAATTGTTGCAGGAAGACACTTCAACCCTTTATAGAGATATTTCATTAATATCAGAATTGTAAATTCAATGGTAGGCTGTCATGAAAATAAAAAATTATTTTCCAGCGTGATAGTTCTGCCCATCAGTGTCCAATGCAGCATCCACTTGCATATGGTGGAAATAGCCTTCCCCTCCCCTGAAACACATGTCTGCCTCCCGCTTGGCTAACCTGTAACCTGCCATTGTAACAGCTGTCACGTTTGGCCAATTTTATGATTTTCGTTTCCTTTTCTTGCCTTTTTGTACTAGCTACGCTCTTCGGTACAAAGTTGAATACAATTGGTAATAGCAAGTACTGTTATCTCATTCTTAATCTCGGGATAATTAAATATCACAGTGGCTATAGATTTTATACAGATAAACTTTATCACATTAAGGAAGCTTCTTTCTATCTTTAGTTTACTGAAGAGTTTTATCATGAATTGTTACTGAATTTTATCAAAAACTTTTCTTACGTCTATTGAGATAATCATATTATTTTATTCTTTATTCTGTTGATGTAGTACATTATATTGGTTGATAGTCTCATATTAACCAATTTATTATTCTTAGAATAAACATAACTTGATTAATGTGTTATCTTTTTATATATTGGTGGATTTGGGGTGCTAGTATTTAGTAAAGGATTTTGTACCTATAGTCATGAAAGATACTGGTCTACAATTTTCCTATATGTCTTTGTTAAGTTTTGCTATCAAGCTATCCTCATAAAAAGAGCTGAAAGTGTCCTTTCTTTTATCTTCTCTGGAAGGGTTTGCATAAGACTGGTACTGTTTTGGCCAGACGCGGTGGCACACACCTGTAATCCCAACGCTTTGCGAGGCTGAAGTGAGAGGATTATTTGAGCCCAGGAGTTCAAGACCAGCCTGGTCTTTACAAAAAATAAAAAATAAAAATACTTCATGCACCTATAATATCATAGTGAATCTCCATTTCTATAAAAAAAAAGTTTTTAAAAAGGAAAAGAAAAAAACATTAAGTTGGAGGACTAACAGTGAATATCAGCTACTCAGGAGACTGAGAGGGAGGATCGCTTGAGCCCAGGAGGTTGAAGCTGCAGTGAGCCATGGTCACGCCACTGCACTCCAGCCTGGGTGACAGAGTGAGACCCTGTCTCGAAAAACAAAAGAAAACAAAAGAATGGCATTGTTTCTTTCTTAAATGCCTGTAGAATTCACCAGTGAAACTAAATGGGCCTGAGTTTTCTTTGTGGGAAGGCTTTCCTTACCATCGTTGTTGTTATTACAAACGCAATTTATCCAATAGGTATCATACTATTCAAATTTTCTATTTCTTCTTTTAACAGTTTAATAAATGGTGTCTCAGACACTTAAACCTCTGTGACTCACAACCTCTGCTAACAAATTGGCAAACATCCCAAATGGAATCAACTTTACCAAAAAGTTAAGCTTCCTCCTTGGTGCTTCCCTTTTTGTTGGTCTCACTGCCTTAATGGCTCTCGGTGCCTTAAACAGATTGTTTAAGTTTTGCCCAGTTTTTCAATTTTTGTATGTCATGGTATTGTTTTGCCACAAGTTACTCTTACTAGGAACAGAAATTCTTTATTATTTACCTTTCACAAATGAGAAGACTAAGAGTCAAAGGGGTTAAATTTTTACAAAATATCCTTTTGGAGATATAAACTTTAAAACTGTATGCTTCTCAAATGGCAAAGGATTAATATGACACAGACCAAGTTCTCTGATAACAACATACTTCAGTTAATAATATAAATGATGAATTTTCCCATTATATGTTGGGAAACTAAGAAACGTACCTCTAAGGTATTTATAGATTTTCTGTAAGAGAATTGGTTGGAAAAACCTAGAAAGTTGGCAGGTATTGGCTGTTCCTTGCTGTTTTTGAGCAAACTACCTCAATAAAGAGATGATCTCAGGCTAGCATCTGCCTATTTGAAAGCATAGATGAAAAGAAATAGAAATCTGCAAAGAAGGGCCCTCTTACAAGCAACGATATAAGAGTCTAGGCTGGAAAAGCCAACTACTTATGTAACCTAGGCAGTGGGAAACAAAGGCATTTGTCACAGCTTTTCTTAAAGGCCTCCCATGAAGACTTAGCCAGACAATGGGAGGCAGCCCAGTGGCAAAAATCAGATGAAGGAATTCAGCTTTCCTCTAGATCTTCTTGGACTATTTACAAAATATTCATGTTAAAGAATGTGGTCTCCCAGACTGGGCAACATAGTGAGACCCTGTCTCTACAAAAAAAATTGTTTTAATTACCTGGGGGTGGTGGTGTGTGCCTGTAGTCCCAGCTATTGAGGAGGCTGAAGTAGAAAGATCACTTGAGCCCAGGAGACCAAGGCTGCGGTGAGCCATGACTGCACCACTGCACTGCACTTGAGCCTAGGTTACAGAGCAAGACCCTGTCTCAAAAAAAACAACAACAAAAAAGTCTCTCCAATCCAAACAAGATGAACTTTATCTAACTGGCCCTGAACGCCACTGGCAGATGTAACCTCATGAGATCAAAACGAGTAAGAGTGTGGCCCTGCCTGTGAAAGAGTTTTCTTTAAAGGAGCTAAATACACCCACTCAAGCCCACATATGAGGAAAGAAGGAAAGAAGAATTTGACAGAGGTCAAATCATGCCATTTATTGTATATATTTTCAGAAGCACCACACCCTTTTGAATGTTGTCATTCTCTATCATAATAAGGATATGATGAATGTAGTTTCCTGCTGTGAAACAAGCCCATGCAAGAGTTAGTTAAAATGTAGGCTGTATGTAAAGACCATTAGTGCAGAAAAGATCTGAGAAACTAAGGTTTTAGTTCTCTAGAGGTACAGCGGGTATTATGTTGGATTTGGCCCATACCGCAACAGTGCAACTCTCTGATAATCTGTCCCTTTTCCAGCTGATGTCCCAGGCATATGTACACTTACATTTATTACACAACAGAACGTTGTAAATTGTTTTTATCAAGGACCGTAAATCTGAATGTCCCACCCTTTACCCAATGCTGAGATCAGAACTGTTGACCCTTCAATAAATGTAGGTAGAATTGGGACATACCGGAGTGACAGTACTAGATCTTAGCTATCTTAACCATGCTAAAAAGGCAATATTAACAGAGAGGTTCTGATCTACGGCATATTACTTGTGTCATTCTTTTGTGGCCAAGCCTGACATACAGAACATGTTCTTTGATCTGCCCAGGGTACATTCTTTTGTGGTGGCACACCTCTTCCATTAATACCCCTAATCAGTCCATGTCAATTGGACAGGGATGAAGCTCATTCCTTCCCTAGACTTGTATATATGACCCAGGCCTGGCCAATTAGCATTCCACCTCTGAATATGATTGGTTCATAGATGGAAATGTGACCCGAGACATAGACATATCAGAGTTATCCCTGGGAACTTTGCCAGGTTATTGAGAATGCTCTTCTCTCTTCTCTTCCATAATGAACTATAACAACTATGTCAGCCTGGGGCTGCTGGGGACTCTCTTTCCTATCATAGGGAAAGAGCTTGCCAGGGAATGAGACAAACCTATAATAAATAAAAGACAAGATATGGGGAGGGGAAATGAGAGAGAGAAAAAGACACATCCATGGTGATGACATTTGAAACTCTGGATCTAACTAACAATGTCAGACCTTCCCTGGGTGGCCAAGATACATGAGCCAATGAATTATTTATTTTTTGTTTGAAGTACTTTGAGTAGATCTTATTTGTATTCATCATGTCCATCTTGCTTGGAAGACTTTCCCAAGCAAATTGCAGAGGTCATGCCCCACTGTTGAACATAAACTCTATTTCCATCACAGTGAAGTGATGGGAATGTGCATGGGACTGGGACAGAGCACTGCAGGTGAAACACACAGTTCTGAACAGACTGATTCAAATAGTGTGGGAGAGAGGTCATGAAAACAGCACAGATCAGCATCCAAATACAACAGCATTAACCTTTATATGCACACACCCGTTAGTTCCTACCTTACCACAAAATCCATTTTCCAAAATATAAAGAACTTCAACCTATTATCCTGGCCTTCAGAATGGGTACAGAAAGAATGATCCAACCTATTTCTAATTATGGGTGAAAATTATTCTGGGAATTTCTGAAACATGACAAATATAAGGAGACAGGAAACAAGAGAGAGAGTGAAACATCCAAACTCTGTCAGGACAAAGGAGAAGACTCACAACTCAGAGAACAATCAAGTCTTTCCTTTATATTGAGACTTCATTGTCACTGCTATGATCCCTAGATGACCTGACTCTCCAGGAGAACCCAACCCAGGACTCTGCACAGTACAGGACCACTCCCAGCATCCCTGAGGGTCGCTGTCTAAGACACTGGTTTAATGAAACCATAATCCATGCACTTGATGAGACATTCTCGGGCTGTCTGAACCACTTCTGCCTTCTTCTCATCTGGCTCCTGTTTGCCCACCACAGTCAGGATCTCCAGCAGCTCACTCTCCACCAGCTTCTTGGCCAGCTCAGCATCGGCTGCCAGTAGGTTGTAGGCAATGACCAGGCCCCGGTGTTGGACAGACAGCTGGTCGTGCAGGCAAAGCCGCTGGAGGATCTCCAACCACTGGGTTGTCTGGAGGCAGGGAAAAAGGTAAGGAAGGTGCTAGGTTTGAGTGTGTCCCCAGAGTTCATGTGTTGGAAATGTGGTCCCTGGTGTGGCAATGTTAGGAGGTGGGTCCTTTAAGAGGTAATTAGGTCATTAAGAGGAATTAATGTTGCTGTCACAGGAATGTGTTAATTCTTGCAGCAGTGAGTTCTTGCTCTCAAGGGACTAGACTAGTAATCATGAGAGCCACTCACGGCCCCAATTGCCACCTCTTGTGTTTTATCCTTTTCACACACACACACTTCCCCTTCTGCTTCTAAATCATGCTATGACACAGCACAAGACCTTCACCAAAAGCAAATCAGATGACGCTGTCTCATCTTGGACTTCCCACCCTCCTGAGCTGTGAACCAAAATGAAGCTCTTTTCTTTTACCTAGTCTCAGGTATTCTGTTATAGCAACAGAAAATGAACAAAAACAAAAGGACTAAAGGAATCAGCATAACTTAGTTATGGTCACGCATCTGGAAATAGTAGAGGATTCATTTTCCCACATTCATTTATTTCTTAAGCAGCTTAAGAAGCAAAGGGCCAGACCCACTGCAAGCCTGAGAAGAACGGGGATGCAGAGTGTTCAAAAGGAGGATTCTCACCCTGGGCACATGGGCAATGTCTGCTTCTGCCAAACCAGGTGCCCTTTGAGACATCAACTCCAGGCATGCAGACATGCTGTCCCCCAGCCCTGACTTTAACTGGAATCAACACAAGAGTCTTAAATGTATCCTCACTTCCATTCTTCCTCCATTCCCAGCTGTGAAGCAACCCAACTTCTATTCTTGGGAAGGTAGGACTCTAGACTCCTCTGATCATCCCAGGAGACAGAGATAATGCTAAGAATAGAACCAGGAGGCTTGACTCCTGTGTCATTCAACAGATACACTTGGGGCAGCAGAGTAGAATGGTCATCAGCATGGGGATGTGGAGTCAGAAAGGCCAGTGTTCAGGTCCCAGCCTAGCCACTTACCAACCATATGGCCTCAGCTAAGTTATTTAACCTCTGTAAGCCTCAGGGTCATCTTCTATACCTACGTCTAACATTGTGGTGATTTAATGAGATGATACATGGAAAGAGCTTAGTATGGAGGCTGGAGCACAGTAAGTGCTCAACAAGTAGAAGTGGATGCAGGGCAAGTACGTGATGATTTAAGACACCAACCCAGGCCAGGTGCGGTGGCTCATGCCTGTAATCCCAGCACTTTGGGAGGCCGAGGCAGGCAGAGCATGAGGTCAGGAGTTCGAGACCAGCCTGGCCAACATGGGGAAACCCCCTCTCTACTAAAAATACAAAAATTAGCCAGGCATGGTGGTGCACGCCTGTAATCCCAGCCACTAGGAAGGCTGAGGCAGGAGAATCGCTTGAACCCAGGAGGTGGAAGTTGCAGTGAGCCAAGATTGTACCACTGCACTCCAGCCTGGGCAAAAGAGCAAGACTCTGTCTCAAAAAAATAAAAATAAAAATAAATTTTAAAAAAAACCCAATGCAAAGGTTTTCCCTTGGGCTTCTTTGTACCTGTTACCCTCACCTGGCATTTGTCAGCAGGGCTCACTTTCCACAAGCACATGGGTAGACAGACACAGGGGGAAGAAAAGGCAAATTCTTGGCTTTTAAGCATCTAACCCAACTTTTGTAAACTGCACTGAATGTCCTATCCCAAGGAAAGAACATGAAAGCTCAGCTAGCTGTGGCACGGTTCTATGCTGGAAAGTTTCTACGCTAAAGTGTAACTGATAATGGGTCCAGGGCCCATCGCTCCCTGGGATGAGTCACCGAGGGTCAAAGGAAGCAGTGATAGAAACTCAACAAGGATAGGATTCCAGGGCAGGAAGCATAGCCCAGGGCATAGCCCAGATGACATGAGACTGTAGAGATGTCCAGCATCCAACATGGCCATGGGGTGGCACAAAAGATGAGTCTGAGCAGCTTCACAGAGTCCCCAGGAAGCCCCATGTCAGAACAAAAATGCAGCCAAGGTGTCTGAGCCCCGCAAGGAAGACCGACAAAGTGGCCAGGAGTGGGTTGGCAATCCTGAAGCGTCCCAATCCCTTCCCAACTAACAGCCTGCGTGGCCTTGGGCTAGTTGCTTTTCTGCACCTCAGTTTCCTCATTTGTAAAATAGGGATGATGACAATAATAATATCCACCTCACACGGTGGTTGGGAGAATTAAATGACTTAATAAATGTAAAACACTTAGGGCAACACCTGGCACTCAGTAAGTGCAAGGAGTCACAGAGGGTCCTGTGAGGACCTGCAACAAGAGTTATGTGACCAGTGACACCAGCAGAGGCTGCTCTAGGGCAGCGGTTTCAAAGTGTGGTCTCCAAGCTGTTAGCATCCCACCCCCAATCTACTAAATCAGAACATGTTGGGAAACTGTTTTAACAAGTTGCCCAGGTGATTCTTACACACATTACAGTTTTGAGAAGCTTGCCTTAGAGAAAGAAGCTGAAGTCCAAAGACCATGCAGGATGAGCTACATTCAGCAGATACACCCTTGCCAGATGCCAGGACAACGTCACCCCCCTTGAAACTTAGAGAACACACCCGCTGATACACACATACCTTACACTGACTATCTAGAAGAGCCTGCCTTTAAAACAGACATGCACACCTTTGAATTGAGATGTCCACATTTTTCACCATGGGGAGAGATGTGTGCCCACAAACTCTTCAGTTTGGTGAAATAAGGAAAGTTTCATTGGGCACTCCCACGTTTGTGACTATACAGATATCATTTCCATTACACCTGCTGCAATGGCCACAGTCTCATAGGAGCTGGTCATTGTGTCCACTTAAGAGAATCTGCAGCTTTTTTGCCAAACCATAAGCTCCTTATGGCATCCCAACCACATCCGTGCTTCTCTTGGGAAGCTCTGGAGCTCCATGGCAGTGGTTAGCATTGCTATTGTTCTTAAGCAATGAGGTATATGCACCACTAAAGGTAATGGGTGAAACTCCAGTGGGAGGGTTTGAGCTAGCACACTTGGGAAGACCAAATAATGAATGTAAGGCACTGAAGTGAATAAACCCTCCTCTCCTTAGGCAGTAGGAACAGAAGCCTGGGGGCTGCGAGGGGTTTCTTTAGGAGTTGGCCTCCCCAGAGGATCATCCAGTGTGGTCTGTGGGTGGGGAGATTCCCTGGAGCCACCCAGCCCGTCCTATCCCCAGGGCCAGCTCTTACCACTTGAGTCATCTTGAGGCACAGTTTCTTGTGTGCTGCTGTCAGCATGGCCAGAGCCCCTGCAGCCGCATTCTGCACCTTATCATCATCCTCCCCGCAGAGCAGCACCACCAGCTTCAGCCGGTCATTCCCGTCAGCCAAGAACCTTTCCTGTACCTGTGGGAGGCAGGAACATGGCTCAGAGAAAACTGTCCCCAATCTGCCCAGCCTGAAGAGGGAAAGATACATCTGAAGTTCTCTGACCCAAGATCTCTTAGAGTTTCCCTTTGAGCAGGTCACTCATGCTACCTCCCCCAAGAAGCCTTCCCTGACTGGTTGAATGAAGGGGCTACAAATTCTTCCAAGTAAAGAAAATAAGGAATTCCCCATCTAGTGTGCTTCACCACCTCTGTTTGCATTCAGCCTCCACACCAGGGGAAGGAGGCAGGCACAGACTCCTGCAGGGTAGATGATGCCTGAGGAACTGTATTTCCCATCCCTTTGGGGAACATTGGAAGGTTTCTCCCATAATGGATGGGCCTTCAGGGTCTTCCATAAAATGATTTTGCAGGGACTGGGGCAGAAGCAGGGAACAATTATGTGGTTTGCTTGGTATTAGAAAGCTACAGTGCCGTCTCCACCAGGTGAGAGATGAGGCTTCCCAACGATCTGAAAACCAGGAGAAGAGCTTCCAGGGGACCAGTGCCCTGATATGTCTCAGAGAGGTATTAACCCCTCACAGCATCTCATCCTCACCCCTCTGCACTACTGTAAAATCTAGGTGGTCAAGTCTCAGCGCATTCTACTGGGCCAGGTTTCCTAGAAGTGGAACTCCAAAAGGGGACCAAGATCACAGCTTCCCAGATGTGACCCTCTACCTGCATCTCCCTGAAGCTGAAGCAGTGGTCATGGGAGGTGAGAGCATGGCAGAGGTCACCATATATCGGAGGGGTCAGCATGGCCCCCTCTCATGGGACACAGCTGCCCTTACATGGACTACATTCCCCCATTTCTCACATCTCGATGTGGTGGTGGCCTAGTTCTCATAGATGGAACATGAGTGGAAGTGATGTGTCACTTTCAGGCACCTCTCCCTCAGTCTGTCTCCCCATTCACCATCAGAATGGAATCCACTCCCAGTGTGGCAGAGGAGAAGACAGTTCTTGATCAAAGAAGCCTGGATCCCTGAGTCAGCTTGAAAGTGAGCCACCCGGCCGGGCGCTGTGGCTCACGCCTGTAATCCCAGCACTTTGGGAGGCCAAGGCAGGCAGACCACGAGGTCAGGAGATCAAGACCATCCTAGCTAACATGGTGAAACCCCGTCTCTACTAAAAATACAAAAGATTAGCCGGGGGTGGTGGCACGCGCCTGTAGTCCCAGTTACTCGGGAGGCTGAGGCAGGACAATTGCTTGAACCCAGGAGGCGGAGGTTGCAGTGAGCTAAGATCACACCACTGCACTCTACCCTGGGTGACAGAGCCAGACTCCGTCTCAGAAAAAAAAAAAAAGTGAGCCACCCAATCCAAATAGGACTTTGACATGGTGAGCAAGAAATGAACTTCTATCCTATTGGGACCACTGAACATTTTGACTTGGGTTGTTGCAGCAGCCGGTGCTCCCATAGGAAAGGTTGCCTCCCTCCTCCCATTACCTCTCTCAACCTCTCAGCCTCCCCGCCCATCTCCTTGGACACACTCTCTGTCTCCCCTATGGCTGCCAGGCCCCCAGCCCAGCCTTAGGCCAGTTCCCTGGTAGACCCTGGTAGCTTAATTCCCCCTGACTTTAATATGCTTTTTTTTTTTTTGAGATGCAGTCTTGCTTTGTCACCCAGGCTGGAGTGCAGTGGCACGATCTCGGCTCACTGTAACCTCTGCCTCCCAAGTTCAAGCGATTCTCATGTCTCAGGCTCCTGAGTAGCTGGGACTACAAGCACCCACCACCATGCCTGGCTAATGTTTGTACTTTTAGTAGAGACAGGGTTTCGCCATGTTGGCCAGGCTGGTCTCGAATTCCTGACTTCAAGTGACCCATCCACCTTAGCCTCCCAAAGTGTTGGGATTGCAGACATGAGCCACCACACCTGGCCTTTAATAGGCTTTAATGGGTTAGGTTTTCCCCTGTAACAGTGAAAAGATCTAAGGTTCAGGTGTTGAGGGTAAACAGACTGGGTCTCAGGCTAGCCCCTATGTGGGGGCCCAGGAGGGACATTCGGCTTGGCCCTCATGTTAATGAAGGGCCTCAAATTTAGACCCTGCTGTTATCTCTGATAAGATTACACCTACAGGCACAGCAGTACTCTGACAGGATGGGGAGAAGAAGACATTCACCAGATGGGTATCATTTGTCCCATGACTGGACCGTGAAGCCTATGGCATGTTCTGAATTCATTTTATTTTTATAAACCCTGTAATTATTCTGTGCTGAGTACAGTTATATTGCATTGCAATTTCTATGGGAACAGTGGTAGTTCATTAAATGCTGACATTTAAGACATCCTAAAATGGCTGATAACTGTATTTGGCATTTCTTCATTTTTTCTATATATGTGGAGCTTCAATAAATGCAAGTGGTCTAGACTTCCTTGACCTCTGAGAGGCCCTGGTCTCATATCCTGCTTTGTTTTAAGGTTATTCGGGCCTAAGTAACTTAGGGAAATGGTGCCTTCCACCTCATCTAGCCCAGGGTTTGGATTGAAAGCCCCAGCTTTGTATTTTTTCCTTTATGCATATCTTTCTCTCGGGGCCCCTACAGGGAGGGGGGCTATAATCTAGGAAATATTTAGGGATTCCTGGATTTTCTGCCCAAAATGCTACCTTAATGCCATCATAAGAGCTCCCGATCTCACCCCAGGCCCTGACCCTGGCCTGCCTCTCGTGCCTTTATCACGCCCGGGTCTCCATCCTGAGCCCCTGCCTCACCTCCTTGTGGAGCACCATGTTGCACATGCACTCGGTGGCCGCCTGCCGCAGCTGATCATGATTCTCAAACATGTAGTTCTCGATGTCTGGCAAGGCCCTCTCCTTAAAAATCTTCTGCCTAGGGTAGGAGGGTGGAGGAAGAAAGACCCTTGAGTCTTCTGCCATGACCATAGGGGTTTTCTGCCCACCCAGGGACCATTCTTCCATTCTGGTGCTGTCCTTCCCACGTCCTCAGCCAGCATGGTTTATGTGGCATCACACTGCCCCCAGCTCTAGGAGGGGCACCATGGGCCTCAACTAAATTGTATAGCATGGCATCCTGGCCACAGCAGTGGGTTCTGGATATCACCCAACTGGAGAGCCTCTGTATTATTGCAGTAAAGAAATTCTCTCCCTCTCTCTCTCTCTCTCTCTCTCTCTCATCCTGGATGTAGATCCAAGAAGATGTGAAGGCCAGAACTGCCCTTATAACCATGAGAGAGCAGAAAAGCCCATTGAGAATTAAAGCAATACAGAAAGGAGAGGAGAGACAGAGAGAACAGGAACCTAAGGCAGCTTTGTAAGCCCTGCATCAAGCCACACCTGAATCTTGTTACCCCAGACTTTTTAATCTACATGAGCCAATAAATTTCCTTTATGCTTAGGCCTATTATAGTTAAGTTTTCTGCTACTGGCAACCAAAAGAATCCCAACCCAGTACATGCTGACATACTCCTGCTTCCAAAGAGGAATACATTTTATCCCACTATCCACCTGGATATCTTTTTTTTTTAATACTTTAAGTTCTAGGGTACATGTGCACAACGTGCAGGTTTGTTACATAGGTATACATGTGCGTGCCATGTTGGCTTGCTGCACCCATCAACTCGTCATTTACATTAGGGTATTTCTCCTAATGTTATCCCTCCCCCAGCTCCCCACCCCCAACAGGCCCCGGTGTGTGATGTTCCCCGCCCTGTGTCCATGTGTTCTCATTGTTCAACTCCCACCTACGAGTGAGAACATGCGGTGTTTGGTTTTCTGTCCTTGTGATAGTTTGCTCAGAATGATGGTTTCCAGTTTCATCTATGTCCCTGCAAAGGACATGAACTCATCCTTTTTTATGGCTGCATAGTATTCCATGGTGCATATGTGTCACATTTTCTTAATCCAATCTATCATTGATGGACATTTGGGTTGGTTCCAAGTCTTTGCTATTGTGAATAGTGCCACAATAAACATACGTGTGCATGTGTCTTTATAGTAGCATGATTTATAGTCCTTTGGGTATATACCCCGTAATGGGATTACTGGGTCAAATGTTATTTCTAGTTCTAGATCCTTGAGAGCCAAATCATGAGTGAACTCCCATTCACAACTGCTACCAAGAGAATAAAATACCTAGGAATCCAACTTACAAGGGATGTGAAGGACCTCTTCAAGGAGAACTACAAACCACTGCTCAACAAAATAAAAGAGGACACAAACAAATGGAAGAACATTCCATGCTCATGGATAGGAAGAATCAATATCATGAAAATGGCCATACTGCCCAAGAGAGTTTATGGATTCAATGCCATTCCCATTAAGCTACCAATGACTTTCTTCACAGAATTGGAAAAAACTACTTTAAAGTTCATATGGAACCAAGAAAGAGCAGGCATAGCCAAGACAACCCTAAGCAAAAAGAACAAAGCTGGAGGCATCATCAGGGTCAGGTATCACGCTACCTGACTTCAAACTATACTACAAGGCTACAGTAACCAAAACAGCATGGTACTGGTACCAAAACAGATATATAGACCAATGGAACAGAACAGAGGCCTCAGAAATAACACCACACATCTACAACCATCTGATCTTTGACAAACCTGAGAAAAACAAGAAATGATGAAAGGATTCCCTATTTAATAAAATAGTGCTGGGAAAACTAGCTAGCCATATGTAGAAAGCTGAAACTGGATCCCTTCCTTACACCTTATACAAAAATTAACTCAAGATGGATTAAAGACTTAAATGTAAGACCTAAAACCATAAAAACCCTAGAAGAAAACCTAGGCAATACCATTCAGGACATAGGCATGGGCAAAGACTTCATGACTAAAACACCAAAAGCAATGGCAACAAAAGCCAAAATTGACAAATGGGATCTAATTAAACTAAAGAGCTTCTGCACAGCAAAAGAAACTATCATCAGAATGAACAGGCAACCTACAGAATGGGAGAAAATTTTTGCAATCTACCCATCTGAAAAAGGGCTAATATCCAGAATATACAAAGAACTTAAACAAATTTACAAGAAAAAAACAACCGCATCAAAAAGTGGGCAAAGGATATGAACAGACACCTCTCAAAAGAAGACATTTATGCAGCCAACAGACACATGAAAAAATGCTCATCATCACTGGTTATGAGAGAAATGCAAATCAAAACCACAATGAGACACCATCTCACGCCAGTTAGAATGGTGATCATTACTACTTTAGAAAGAAGTGCTGGCTGGGTGCAGTGGCTCACACCTGTAATCCAAGCACTTTGGGAGACCAAGGCGGGCAGATCACCTGAGGTCACGAGTTTGAGACCAGCTTGGCCAACATGGGGAAACCCTGTCTCTACTAAACATACAAAAATTAGCTGGGTATGGTGGCGTACTCCTGTAGTCTCAGCTACTCGAGAGGCTGAGGCTGGAAAATAGCTTCAGCCCTGGAGGCAGAGGGTGCAGTGAGCTGAGATAGTGCCACTGTACTCCAGCCTGGGCGACACAGCAAGACTCGGTCTTGATAAGAAAAGAAAGAAAAGAGAAGAGAAGAGAAGACAAGAGGAAAAAAAAGAAAAAAGAAAAGAAAAGGAAAGAAAAAAAAGAAAAGAAAAAGAAGGGCCTTATAGCATCTTTTGGCTTTGGTATAGTCACTGTGTGGTTTACTAATGCTAACTCAAATCCCACCCCTTGCCTTTGTGTTGTCTTCAGAGAAGAGCATTCTCAGCACATTATGTGAAATTTCAAACAAACACTTTTTGAGCCACCTCTCTCCACCCCTGCCACACTCACCACACTCACCGGAGTTTGTCACTCCGCCCAGACAGGTTGGTGAGGCCTAGGAGAGCCTCATAGTTCTGAAGCCCATCCCTCTGTGTGTCCAAGAGTCTTACGAGGGGCCGCACCACCTCATACACCTGTTGGGGAGGGGTCAAGGGTTTGGTCAGGTGAGGACTTTGTTCCCTGAGTGCCTCACATTTATAGGTGACCAGCTGTAAAGTTTCCAAAGCACTTTCTCATACATCGTCTGATTTCATCCTCACAATGATCCTGACAGGCAGGATTATTTTCTTTACTCTATAGATAGGATAACTGAATTTTGGAGAGGGCAATCCGGTTTGTCAGAGGCAGAACCAGGCCTGGAATCCAGGTGCCTCCATGCATCACCCTCCGTGTGACAGCACCATGCCCCTGTCCCAGGCTCGAGGTAGAATGACAAGGGGAAAGGCCTCTAGGAGCAGAGGAGACCCCTCCCATTGCCCTATCCCCTCTACCCAAGCACCTACCCGCTCCCCAGGAAAAGCAATGTCCGGATTGGAGACAGCAGCGATCTTTGCTAGAGCGTGGGCTGCCTTCACCTTGCCCACATCTGTGCCCTCCAAAGCCAGGGGAATCAGGGCCTGCAAGAAAGGGCAAGGTCACTACTTAGTCACAGACATCCAGAGGCTTCCCGCCTATCCTCCTGCTCCAGGTGCTGTCTGTCTGTCCCATGGGAGGTCCAGGAAAATTCTGCCGTATAATCAGCCCTTGCACATCATGGAAAACAATTAAATCCTTAATCACATATTCACTCCTCTTGGTTCCCAGTGCACATTCAGGTCTTTACCCCACTTCCTCCCACCCACCTAAATATTCCTTCAGCTTTTGGAAAAATAAATAATTCAATCAACAAGTTTTTTACTTTCTGCCCAAGCCAAACTCAATCTTTTTGTTTGTTTGTTTTGTTTTGATTTTTTGAGACAGAGTTTCGCTCTTGCTGCCCAGGCTGGACTGCAATGGCATGATCTCGGCTCATTGCAACCTCCTCCTCCTGGGTTCAAGCAAGTCTCCTGCCTCAGGTTCCTGAGTAGCTGAGATTACAGGTGCACGCCACCAGGCCCAGCTAATTTTTGTATTTTTAATAGAGATGGAGTTGCAGCCAAACCCAATCTTAACATCAGACATCTATTGAGCACCTACCATGAATCAATACTTTCTATATTTTCTCTAATTCTTGTGACAGTCTGCAAATTGAAAGTGTGATTTTCCCCCTATTTTACAGATGAAGAAGCTGTGGCTGGGAGATTAAGTATTTTGCCTGAGGTTATGCAGTCAAAAATGGGAAGAGCAAGAACTCAACTACAAGTCTTCTACATCAAAGTCCAGGGTCTGTCTTTGCACGGTGCTTCCTTCCAACAGCAAGGAGGATAGATGGGATTCCAAAGTACATACCATCATAGCATAAAGTCAAGCAGAAATTGGCTTGGGGCTATGAGCACAGACAGCGCAGATAACTGGTGGCCGTATTCCAGGAGGTCGAGTTGGGGCAGAGGGTACATAATTCTTGCGCTAGGCAAAGAGCATGCACAAAGGCACCTTCTAGGAAGGCACCTGCCCAGTTACCTTGCCACCACCTTGAGCCACAATGGTGCCTCGGTCCTTTGGGTTGTCACACAGTGCCAGGAATACCCTGTGGGACCGAGAAGAAAGGAGAACAGTTAATACACCAGCACACCTTCCCAGGCAGCAGCAGCAGCAGGCCAGCCAGTCGGAGCCAGTGAAACCCTGGGATGAAAACGGAGACTATGGGAAGTGCCACTTGTGTGCCTGTGCCCCAGAATTAACCACTTTGGGAAGATGACATCATGGGAATAATTGGCTGGGAAGGAAGTGAGGCCAAGTGAGGCTGCAAAGAGCACTCCTCACTATCACTATTTAGGGACGCAACCACCCAGGAGAAGCTTTTCAACTTCAATGGATGTGCCCCAGGTCCTCTGTGATCTGGCTCTGGCCTCCTCTTTTGTCTCATCCAGCACCAGCTCTTCCTATGGATTCCCTGCCCCAGACATATTGCAGGAGAACCCCAAATTCACTCATTCTCTCTCCATCCTCAGTGTCTTTGCAGATGCTATTCTCTCTGCCTGGAACCTTCCCTCTCCTGCATTTAGGTGGCTCCTTTGCTTCCTTCAGAGCTTGAGTTGTCACATCCCCCAGGAGGCCTTACCAGCTGCCCACCCACCTCCCCTCCAGTCTGGCTGGTTGGGGAACACTGCTTGTGCTCCAACCAGCCCTTTATGCTTCCCACGTCATGGCATCCATTGCATCGGACTGTAGCTGTGATCTTGCCTGCCTCCCTGGCCAGGCTGCACACAGACTGTGCCTTTAATCTCTGAGAACAAGGTAACAAGAAGGAACAGTGGCCTCCTTTCTCCTGATACAAACTTCCACCTGTGATGACCTGCCCAACATGCCACTTCTCTTCCTTCCTTTCCTTCTTTCCCTCTTTCTTTCCTTCTCCTTCCTTCCTTCCTTTCCTTTCCCTTTCTTTCTTTTCTTTTCTCTTTCTTTCTTTCTTCTTTCCTTTCTTTCTTTCCTCTCTCTCCTTCCTTCCCTCCTTTCTTCCTTCCCTCCTTCCTTCCCTCCCTCCTTTCTTCCTCTTTCTTTCTCTCTTTCTTTTTCTTTCTTTTTCTTTCTTTCTCCTTCCTCCCTTCTTCTTTTCCCTTCCCTCCTTCCTTTTTTCCTTCCGCCATCCCTTCCTTTCTCTCTCTCTCTCTCTTTCTCTCTTTCTTTATTTCTTTTTTGTATAGAGACAGGATCTTGCTCTGTTACCCAGGCTGGAGTGCAGTAGCACCATCATCATTCACTGCAGCCCTGAACTCCTGGGCTCAAGTGATCCTCCTGCCTCAGCCTCCCAAGTAGCTGGGAGTACAGGTGCACACCACCGTGCCAGGCTAATTAAAAAATTTTTTTGTACAGATGGGGTCTCAATATGTTTCCCAAGCTAGTCTTGAATTCCTGGGCTCAAGCAATCCTCCCACCTGGGCCTCCCAAAGCCCTGGGATTACAGGCATGAGCCACCACCCCTGGTCCCATGTCACTTTTCAAAGCTGATCCCCTCATACCTTTCTCCAGGCTTTCCCAATAGTTTATCTCCTCATTTAGGCCCCCACCATTTCTATCTCCCTGCCCAGTGTGCTGCACTCCAGGCCCCTCAGCCCCCAGCCCTAGTTCCAAGCCTTGGCCCACTGCAGCCCCACCTGGCCAGCAGCTCCTTGGTCTGGTCAGTGAGGATGGCACTATCTGCTTTCACCATGCAAGCCAGGGCAGAGATGACACCCGCCTTCAGAAGCCGCTTCACCCGCATGTCTATAAAGTCCTTCTTGTCCTGAGGAGATGAAAAGATGGCAATGTGGGAGGGTCCTGGGTGCCAGGCCAATCTGTATTGGAACCAAAGATGGTGCATTTCTGAATTCTTGGGGTTGGTTGAATAATGGCCTCCAAAGATGTCCATGGCCTGGCCAGGCACAGTGGCTCATGCCTGTAATCCCAGCACTTTGGGAGGCTGAGGCGGGCGGATCACGAGGTTAGCAGATCAAGACCATCCTGGCTAACACGGTAAAACCCTGTCTCTACTAAAAATAAAAAAAATGAGCCAGGCGTGGTGGCAGGCACCTGTAGTCCCAGCTGCTCAGGAGGCTGAGGCAGGAGAATGGCATGAACCCGGGGGCGGAGCTTGCAGTGAGCCGAGATCGTACCACTGCACTCCAGCCTGGGCGACACAGCGAGACTCTGTATAAAAAAAAAAAAAAATCCATGGCCTAATCTCTGGAACCTGTGAATGTGGGACCTTACATGGCAAAAGGGATTTTGCAGACACGATTAAGTTAAGGATTTTGAGATGAGGGGGTAAGCCTAGATTTCTGTGTGGGCCCAATATAATCACCAGGATCTTTATAAGAAGGAGGCAGGAAGATCAGAGTTAGTACTAGAAGATGTAACAATGGAATGGAAGTGAGGTCAGAGTGGTTCAAGGTCACCAGCCAAAGCATGTAGGTGGCCTCTAGAAGCTGAAAAAGGCAACAAAATGATTCTCCCTTAGAGCCTCCCAAAGAAACCAGCCCTGCTAACACCTTGATTTTAGCCGAGTGAGACTCATTTTAGGACTCTTGACCTCCAGAACTATACGATTTTTAAAACCGGGCCAGGCGTGGTGGCTCCCGCCTGTAATTCCAGCACTTTGGGAGGCTGAGGTGGGTGGACCACTTGAGCCCAGGAGTTCGAGACCAGTCTGGGCAACATGGCGAAACCCCGTCTCTACTAAAAATACAAAAATTAGCTGGGCATGGTGGAGCATGTCTATAATCCCAGCTACTCAGGAGGCTGAAGCAGGAGAATTGCTTGAGCCCAAGAGGCGGAGGTTGCAGTGAGCCAAGATTGCACCACTGCACTCCGCCTGGGCGACAGAGGGAGACTCAGTCTCAAAAAAAAAAAAAAAAAAAAAAGTATAAAAATTGCGTTTTAGGCCACAGTGCTTGTGGCAATGTGTTCTAGAAACAATAGGAAACTAAGACACTTCTCCAGATTCCCTCTTCCCAAGCAACTGCCAAGGGGTATACAGCACGCCCTGCTGTCGTGTGTGATTGTCTCTCCTCTCTTCTTCCTTGCCTTACCTAATCCCAAGACAGAGCCTGAGGAGCTGATATCGTAGAAAACCAGTCCCAAAGATTCTCTCATTCACAGAGGAATGAAATAAAAGACGGATAATCCAAAAGACTAAATGATGCATATATTGTTTTTCTTGGAAAAGGCTGGGGTGGGAGTGGAGGTAGAGAGAGGGTATAGGCAGGAAAGGACACAGTGGATGAAGCCGCCATAACAATGGACTGGGTTTGCTGGAAACCCAAAGTCAACCCAGGGTTAAAGAGTCCCTACAGATAATCCTCAGAGTGAGGAGTGGTGGGGAAGGGGCTGACAACCCTGGGCAAGCCCTGGAAGCCACACTGGAACTTCACAGCCACAGCACATGCTCTGCACCCTTGCCTGGATGAAACATCATGCAGCTTTCAAAAATGATTCAGAGGCCAGGTGTGGTGGCTCACGCCTGGATTCCCAACGCTTTAGGAGGCCGAGGTGGGTGGGTCACTTGAGGTCAGGAGTTTGAGACCAGCCTGGCCAACATGGTGAAACCCTGTGTCTACTAAAAATACAAAAATTAGCTGGGAGTGGTGGCATGTGCCTGAAATTCCAGCTACTCGGGAGGCTGAGGCAGGAGAATCACTTGAACCTGGGAGGGGGAGGTTGCATTGAGCCTAGATCTCACCACTGCACTCCAGCCTGGGTGACAGAGCAAGACTCTGTCTCAAAAAATAAATAAATAAAATAAAAATGATTCAGAGAATGAGATGGCAATGTGAAAAACATATTTTTCCAAAATTGGGCACAAAATGATAAATATATTCTAATTATAACTGTGAAAGGAAAAAAGATACATAGAAAAAAAGCCTCTGGTAGGTAACATAACATCAAAATGCCAACAGCAGTCATGTGGAGATGACGTAATCATGAGTGGTTATTTTCTTTTCCCCACACTTTAACTCGTTTTGCAGCATGATTATATTACTTTGATCATTAAAAAAACTAAATGATTTTATTGGCTGGCAATATCTTGCATATATTCTTATGCAAATCACACACAAATCATATCTTCATGTGCAGGGAATTGTTGGAGAGGGTTCCAGGGGATCTGTGACTTCTGGGCTAATGCTGACCATGCCTCCCCTCTCATGATTCCTACTTAGCACCCATGTCACAAAATCCAGAAATCTGAGAAAATCAAATTGTTATCTGTTGGAGACATGAAATAAAACTGTCTTTTATCCATAAAATCAACAACACAAGTTGCAAAGTGTCCATCATGGCTCTGTTTGTTTTCTCAGACTATAAATTGTTGGATTTTTTTCAAAATAGAAAATAAAAACAAAGAAAAAGCATGAGCACCATCTGGTGGGAAAGTTTACCATTAACATATTCAATGTATGTGTATCTTACCCCCAACCACCCAAACACACACCCTGCCACTCCTGACACCACTCCTTTTGCCATTCCGCCTCCTTTGGAGGCCTAGTGGCACAGACCAGACCCCTCCCAGGTCGCGCCTGACCCTACCTTGGGGTGTTCCTCGGGCACATGCTGCTTGGAGAACTTGGCGAGCTGGACAAGCTCTGGGATGACCTCCTTGACATCGTAGCTGTTGGTGCAGTTCACCAGGGTGGTGGCCACCGAGTACAGGATGGTCTTGTCACTGGTCTGGAAGGCACAGGGTTGGGGAGAGGGAAAGCAGAAAGGAAACTTTAGGACAAACCTCTGCTTCCAGGATGCTCCCTCACGTGGCCGGCAGGTTGGTGTCGGAGGAGTGCAGCTGGTAGGGCCCATTCTGAGGAAAGACAGCAGCGCAGGAGAGGAACGGTTCTCCCCATAAAGGCAGGCAGCAGTGTCTCCTGCACCCTCCACAGTAGCTCTGACAGTATGAATAGGAGCTGTCCCACAAAGATCCTCGCTTTGCGCCTCTTCCACAAGCCCAGTCTAACACTTTCCCATCCAACTGGAGATGGGGCGGGAGCTGGACATTTTCCAGTCCTGGTGAAAATCTCTCCCATGCTTCCTCCATTTACTGGTAGAAAAGAGCCAGGGAGTTGGCCCAGCAGATGAGGAAAGGAGTCTGGGGGGGCCTGGGAGGGAGGGCAGGTTCCCAGAAAGGCCAGGCACAGCCTCTTTTATTTATTTATTTTCTTGAGGCAAGGTCTCTCTCTGTCACCCAGGCTGGAGTGCAGAGCTGGAATTCTAGCTCACTGCAGCCTCGATCTCCCAAGGCTCAAGCAGTCCTCCCACCTCAGCCTCCCAAGTAGCTGGGATTACAGGTATGTGCCACCACGCCCAGCTAATTTTTGTATTTTTTGTAGAGTTGGGGTTTCACCATGTTGCCTAGGCTGGTCCTGAACCCCAGAGCTCAAGCCATCCGCCCGCCTCAGCCTCCCGAAGTGCTGGAATTACAGGCGCGTGCTATGATGCCCTGCTTTTTTTTTTTTTTTTTTTTTTTTTTAGCTGCCTCAGGTCCTTCAAGACCTCACCTCCTGAGGGCCCCAGGAAAACAAACTGCCCTCCTGTGCATCTTCCCATCTCTGGAAGGCATTGGGAGTCGGGAGTCCATTTTACAATCAGGTAAAATGAGGGCCAGAAAGGGGGAAATAACCAATCATGTTTATACAGGGGTAAGGAGTAGAGCCAGGAGGAAGACTGGGATCCATTCCCTGTGGGTCCGGACCCAGCAGACCTTTCCTGAGGTTTGCGGTCGGGCCAGACTCCCCGACACTTGCCTTGGCCAGCTCAAACATGGCCTGCAGGGCAGGTACGTCCTGGACAAAGTCGTCCTTCACATCAGCGTCCAGCGTGAGGTAGGCCAGGCCCTCCACTGCCCAGCGCCGGGTCCGAGTGTCTATGGACGTATTGCACAGCCACCTGGAAGTGAGGAGGGAGCACACATGGGAAGGGGCCCAGGGCTAGGTCAAGAGGGTGAAGCGATTTCAGGGTGGTGAACCAGGGGTGAGGTCCCTTTCACACTCCACTAGAGCACACCCCAGAGACTCTTGCCCGGAAGGCGCGTGAGGAGATGGAGGGCCTGGGAAACACAGCCCCCTTACTTGCGACACTGTTTGGCCAGTTTTTCTGTCGACCCTTCCGCAAACTGCCTGAGACCGTAGTCTGTGCCACCTGCAGAGCCGAGCTTACAGAGTCCCTGAGGAGGAGAGGAGACAGCAGACACATGCAGGATCAGAGACACCAAGGCTTGGGGATGAAGCCTTGCTCAAACAGGTTTCTATGGCCAGAACACTTCGCCCCTCTTTCTTTGCTTGGATCCACCTCTGTGCAGACTGTAAAACTCAGCTCAGGTGTCACCTCTGCTGAGATACTTTCCCTGATGCTCTGGGTTAGGGTAGAGGCCCATAAAGTTGCAAATTCTTGACCTGCCCCCTTCCCCCACCATTTTGACCCCACAGATGTATTGTGCCTGCCATTTTGAAAAACCAGCAAGACCAAGTTAACCATATCTGAAGCTTCAATGGGGAACCTTGTTACGGCACAGAAACTGACAGAGAAATCCTATCTTCTGGATAACGGATTCAGATGTGCAAAATTTTACCCAGAGAAAATTGGACTTTTCTTAGGGGGGCAGTTTCATAAGAGAAAATTCACTTTTGTCAGAAGCTAGAATTTGTTTTTAAAAAAATGATGCTTGGTGCGGTGGCTCACGCCTGTAATCCCAGCACTTTGGAAGGCCAAGGCGGGTGGATTAGTTAGGCCAGGAGTTTGAGACCAGCCTGGCCAACGTGGTAAAACCCCATCTCTACTAAAAATACAAAAATTAGCAGGGTGTGGTGGCAGGCATCTGTAATCCCAGCTACTTGGGAGGCTGAGGCAGGAGAATCGTTTGAACCCAGGAGGCGGTGGTTGCAGTGAGCTGAGATCATGGGGGTTGCAGTGAGCCAATATCATGCCACTGGACTCCAGCCTGGGCTACAGAGGGAGACTCTGTCTGAAAAAAATAATAATAATAATAATAATTTCAGGCCAGGCACAGTGGCTTACGCCTGTAATCCCAGCACTTTGGGAGGCCCAGGGGGGTGGATCACCTGAGGTCAGGAGTTCAGGACCAGCCTGGCCAACATGGCGAAACCCCGTCTCTACTAAAAATACAAAAATTAGCTGAGTGTGGTGGCACACATCTGTAATTCCAGCTACTCTGGGGGCTGAGGCACAAGAGTCACCTGAACCTGGGAGGCGGAGGTTGCAGTGAGCTGAGATTTCGCTGCTACACTCCAGCCTAGGTGACAGAGTGAGACTCCATCTCAAAAAAACAAAAAGTAAAATGAAAGTGGAAAAAAATACCTTATAGAAACTGATTAAGGAAAGTGGCTCTTCAGAATTCGCTCTGAAAATGCATTCTGGACACAAGCTCCTCAGTGTTCATGTTCATAAGCAGGGAGACTAACGTCCTCAGGGTTAAGCAGCAGAGTTCACGGTTCTGAATCTACATCCTCACAAGCCCCCTGGATATTGCCCTGTTCTGCAGGGGTCTGTGGCTGGGTCTGATGCCCCCTTGAACCTGGTCTCCTCAAGGACAGCAGCCTCAACTCATTCATTTTGGTGTCCCTGGTGCCTGGCATGGCACCTCGTATTGAGTAGGAGGGTGGTACCGAGCCCACTCACCACCAGTGTGCGGATCTTGATCTTCTCATTTTTGGTGGTCTTGTAGATCTGTTTGAGCAGTGACACTCCATTGGTGATGATGAAGGTGGCGCGGCTGAGCTTGGTGGAGGCATGGATGAGGGCCTCCACGGCCACCAGCTGGTCCGTCTCGCGCTCTGAGCCACATAGTGCCACCATCATCTCCATCACACCTTTCAGTCCCAGCAGCTGGTTGCCCAGGTCAAAGGGGCCCTGCAGGATCCCTGACACCGTCTGGATGGCATTCAAGTTCTTGTCCATGTCCTGGGGGTCAAACTTGCCCCTAAAACAAAGGACAAGGGTGGTCAAGAGAACTGGTCCAAGAGAATGGAAAGAGTGTGAGATTTGGAGGCAGTAGGATTTGGATTTGCATCCTGGCTCCACCACTCATGTGCTGTGTGATATCGGGCAATTCAGCGAACCTCTCTGAGCCTCAGCTCCTGTAAACTGAGGATAGTACTACTAGTTCTCAGAGTTGTGGTGAGGATAAATGACATAACAGCTGTGTCACAGAGTGTGCCTCTGGGAAATACACTCTGACTCAGGGATTGACATGCAGGAAGTTTATTAGAGAGAGCTCTTGGGAAGAGAAGGAAGCAGGACTGGGGCAGAGGGAGGCATTTTGCAGCTACCACAAAGCCTCAGCCTCCAAGAAGTTCTGGAGCTGGAAGACCCTTCACAGTTGTTCCAAGTTAGAGTGAGTCTTTTTCTTTTTTTTTTTTGAGACTGAGTCTTGCTCGTTGCTGGAGTGCACTGCTGCCATCATAGCTTACTGTGACCTCAAACCCCTAAGCTCAAGCAATCCTCCCACCTCAGCCTCCTGAGCAGTTGAGACTACAGATGCACACAATCATGCTCAGACAATTGTTTAAATTTTTTTGTAGAGATGGGATCTTGCTATGTTGCCCAAGCTGATCTCAAACTCCTGGCCTCAGATGATCTTTCCACCTGGCCTCCCAAAGCACTGGTATTATAGGTCTGAGTCACCTCAACTAGCCTGGTGTGAGTGTTTGCATACTGGCTTCCCTGGGAAGGGTGAAACAGCTCTCCCCAGGTGAGACAAGTCCCAAAGAGAGATAACAGCTGAGATCTATCAGCTGACAGCCTTTCCAGCAGCTGCTGTGTCTGGGAGGACAGTACAGCATTGACAACAACACAAAAAGGCCTAGCGTGATGCCCGGCACACTGTGTCTCTCTGTGACATGGCCTGGGCCAGTCACTCCCCTCTGGTGATCTGGTCTTAGTCCCTTCCCCTGTTGGTGAGCACGTGGGCTAGATATCCAGGAACGTTCTGCCTTGCTTTCAGAATCTATTATCATCTACTCTAGGGGAGAATCTCTGCGTGGGAATGTCAGAGGTGACATGCCTTCTGATGCTTCTCATCTGCCCAGGTTGGTGCATTGTAGGAAACAGGGCAGATGTGCACAGTGGAAATGCAGCTGTGTATAAATGCAAGAAGGCAGCGTGGACTGGTCAGGAGAACTCCACACCAAGAGTCCAAGACCTGGGCTCTGGTCCCATGTCTGCCTCTGATTGCTGGAGGATCTCAGGCAAGTTCCCCTGGGGAAGAGGACTCAGCTTTGGAAGCTCTGAGAGCCCCTCCAGCTTGAGCATCCCATGTCCTGTGCCTCATCTCTCCACTCAGTGCCCAGGGAACCAGCATCCTTCGTAATTAGTTGGGGTCTGACCTTTGAGCTGGCACTGGGTCCCCACACAGCCCCCGCCCCTGATGAAGTGGGATTTATTCCACTCTTGCTAGGGGCAGGCTGGGGCGCCATTTGATGAAGGCAGTGACCCCTCCTCTCAGCATTCCACAGGCTGACAGGAGGGTCCTCAATCAACAAGCCCAAACAAGAACTAGCTGGATGACAGGTAATGGGAGTCAGTTGGGGACCTCACGAGGGACTCAAGAAGTCAGCAAGAAAAGTTGAAACTGAGGTAGAGAAAGACAGAAGCCTTGAAAAGACCTAAGTGAACCAAAGTCAGGGTGAGCAGAAGCCATGGGGTAGAGAAGGAGTTGGCAAATCCAGGGAGTTGAGAATAGCTTTCACATTATTTTATTTTATTTGAGACGGGGTCTCACTCTCTTACCTAGGCTGGAGTGCAGTAGTGCCTTCACGGCTCATTGCAGCCTTGACCTCCTGGGCTCAAGTGATCCTCCTACCTCAGCTTCCCAAGTAGCTGAGACTACAGGGGTGTGCCACCACACTTGACTCATTTTTAATTTTTTTTTTTTTTTTTTTTTTTTTTTTTTTTTTTTTTTAAGAGATGAGGGTCTCTCTACATTGCCTGGGTTGGTCTCAAACTCCTGGTCTCAGGCAATTCTCCCACATCGGCCTCCCAAAATGCTAGGATTACAGGCATGAGCCACCACACCTGGCCAACAGCTTTTTGCCTTTCTTTTTTCTTTTTGAGATGGAGACTTGCTCTGTCACCCAGGCTGGAGTGCAGTGGTGCGATCTTGGCTCACTACAACCTCTACCTCCTGGGTTCAAGCGATTCTTCTGCCTCAGCCTCCCTAGTAGCTGAGATTACAGGCATGTGCCACCATACTCGGCTAATTTTTGGTATTTTTAGTAGAGATGGGGTTTCACCATGTTGGTCAGGCTGGTCTTGAACTCCTGACCTCAGGTGATCCGCGCTCCTCGGCATCCCAAAGTGCTGGGATTACAGGCGTGAGCCACTGTGCCCAGCCAGCTTTTTGCATTTTAAAGGATTTTTAAAAATATGTTGACAGAGACTTATCTGTCCCACAAATACTAAAATATTTACTCTCTGGCCCTTCATAGAAAAAGTTTGTTGACCCCTGGAATATAGAAAGGAAAAGCAGAGTAAAGGCAACGTCTTCACCCACCTAAGACTCACCTGGAGTGCTTTTAAGCATGCAGCTTCCTGAGCCACACCCCAAACTACCGAGTCAAGAGGGGATGTCTCAGAAATCTGAATAATTTACAAGTCTGGGAATCATTGCAATAAATAATTAAAAGGTCATGCACTGGAGTCACACTGATGCTGGAGCACCAGTGAGGAGACTCAGGAACTGCAGCTGCTGAGGGTCCTAACCCCTGTCTAGCTCTGCAAAGCCACATGAATCTTAGTCTTGAAAGAACCGGGCCTCCCTCCTTGACAAGCTGACATGTGTTCCTTTCAACCACAGAAGCCAGTGGTAGGTGTAAAATATGTCCATGGCTGGGCAAGGTAGCTGATGCCTGTAATCCCGGCACTTTGGGAGGCGGAGGCAGGACGATTGCTTGAGCTTGGGAGTTCAAGACCAGCCTGGGAAACACAGCAAAACAAAAAATACAAAAATTAGCCAGGCGTGGTAGTGCACACTTATAGTCTCAGCTACTTGGGAGGCTGAGGCAGAGGCAGGAGGATCACTTGAGCCCAGCAGGCTGAGGCTGCAGTGAGTCATGATCATGCCACTGCACTCCAGCCTGGGTGACAGAAAAAAAAAAAAAATTAGCCCAGCATGGTGGCAATTGCCTGTAGTCCCAGCTACCCTGGGAGGCTGAGGTAGGAGGATTACATGAGCCCAAAAGTTCGAGGCTGCAGTGAGCTATGATTGTGTCACTGCACTCCAGCCTGGGGAACAGAGACTCTGTCTCAAAAAATAAATAAAATAAAATATGTCCAAAGATATGTTGACACCCCTGCCTTCAAAAGCTGAAACCTAATTTCTTCCCCTTAAACATAGGTCAAACTTACTGACTTGCTTCTAACGAACAGAATGTGGCGGAAGTGATGACATGTATCTTCTGAGGCTAGATAGAGAAGACATCTCCCTGCTGCCTTGCTCTGTCTTGGCTCTCTTACTGTGGCATGCCAGCGGCATGCAGTGAAGACGCTTCAGCAGGCTGCAGAGAGGTCTGCAGGGAGAGGAACCAAGGCCTCCCACCAACAGCCAGCACCAGTGTGCCAGCTGTGTGAGTCCACCATCTTGGAAGCATTTTCCAGCCCCAGTCAAGCCTCCAGATGGCTGCAGCCCCAGCCAGCATATGACTGTAACTTCATGAAAGACCATAAGCCAGAGCCACCCAGCCAAACCACTCCCAAATTTCTGTTCTGGTGTGAGATAATAAAACATTATTGTTTGAGCTGCTAAATTTTGAGATAATTTGTTACACAGCCATAGATAACCAAGACAGAGCCTGACCCTGTGAGGCCTCCAGGAAACTTACGTGATGTATTCCTCACAGATCTTGCGGAAGTGATCGCGCTCCGGGTCACAGCGCAGGTCATCATAGAGCTTGTTGATGAGGATAGAGGCCAGCATGCGGGTGTTGTCAGTCAGGGGCAGGCAGGACGGCAGATCTGGAACCTGCCCCACAACCTTCAGGATCTTCCTCAGACCTGCAGGGTAGACAGTGGCAAGCCTAAGATTCCTGCTGGGCTCCATCCTCACACACACCTCTCCCTCAGTGACTTGTTATCATCAGCTTCTCTCCAGCCCTGTCTGTAGAAAACATGTGGTTCATCCAGAATGAAAGGCCCTAGAATGGGGTCAAAGGACCCAGGTTATACACCTGACACTGCCCCCAACTTGACCAATTCACCTCCCTCTAGGGGCCTCTATTTTCATGTGTACAAAATCAGGACTAGTTGATCTCAGAGGACTCTACCAGTGCTGACATTCCATGGGCTGATGTATAGTCTTCTCCAAATACTATTTCATATTCCCTTCCTCAAGCCTCAGCTTCTTCATTTGTAAAATGGGAATAATACTACCTACCTCATAAAGTTTGAGGGCTCCATGAGATAATGTATGGAAACTCTACTATCAATCCAGACACACTACTATCACTCAATAAATGTTTATTATTGAGTGTGTATTTATTAAGTATTTAGTAAATGCCATATTTACATTTATGATGATGATGATGATGTCTTCTCATCTCTTCTGTTGAAAAATCTTCAATGGCTTCCTATTACCGTCGGGCAAATTCAACAGTCATGTCTTAGTTAAATAAATGAGCACCTTTGGGGTACTGGCTACCAAAATAACAGATACAACCCTGACCTCCAAAAGCTCACAATACAATAGGGAAAACTGACATACGAAGATTGCAATGAGATGTGATAAGTATAGAAGGGTAACACTGAAGATGAGGTGATTCACTTCAACAAAATAAGATCTGCAATTTATTCTGAGCACTTACTACGTGCCAAGAGCTTTATACACATTCACTTCATCTAATCCTAACAATAACCCTGCTGGTTAGGAATCATTATTTCCATCTTTCAGAGGAGAAAAACAAGACTTAGAGAAGTCAAGTAAGTTGCCCAGCACAAGTCAAGTAAGTTGCCCAGTGACATAGCAAGGACACGCTCCCAATCCCGTCTGATTTCAAAGCCTGTGATGTTAGCTGTTACACTATGTTGCCTCTGGGGCAACAGAGAGATGGATTTCGGAGCCAGGTTTTAGAGGTGGCTTGGAGCTGGTCAGGCCTTGGGTAGTATAGGGAAGTGGGAGGAAGAACATTCCAGGTAAAAGCTGGGAGGCATGAAACTCTAGATGTTAGGAGGGAATTAAAAGTGCCTGGAACCAGCCTGGCCAACATGGCAAAACCCCGCCTCTACTAAAAATACAAAAAAATTAGCTGGGCATGGTGGCGGGCACCTGTAATCCCAGCTGCTTGGGAGACTGAGGCAGGAGAACTCAGGAGGTACAGGTTTCAGTGAGCCAAGATCACGCCATTGCACTCCAGCCAGGGCTACAAGGGCAAAACTCCGTCTCAAAAAAAAAAAAAAAAAAAAGCGCCTGGAAGTGGCTTGGTGGCTCATGCCTGTAATTCCAGCACTTTGGTTAGGCCGAGGTGGGAGGACCACTTGAGCCCAGGAGTTTGAGACCAGCCCAGGCAACAGACCCATCTTCCCATATGAAAGAAAAAGAAAAAGAAAGTGCCTGGCAGTAAATTTTGTGCTATGTACATTTTACCACTTAAAGGAAAACTTCTGTTTCCTCCCTAAACTACTTCTACTCTCAGAGCTTACTTCTGACACTGGATGGGAGTCCTACAATTCAACGCTGACACTAACCACTTGGGGTTAGCACAGACTCCACAGGTTAAGGGCTCAATCCCACAAGACTACCCTCCTTCGGATGCCAGCCTCAAGTCCAAGTTGCCACCTGTGCTTCTGACTGGCCAACTATAAATCAGAGATTCCCATGACCCTCTCCCTCAGGTTTGATAATTTGCTAGAATGGCTCACAGAACTCAGAAAACCAGTTTAGTTACTAGATTACCAATTTATTATTTAAACAACAACAATAACAAAAACAGAAACTCAGGAACAGCCAGATGGAAGAGATGCAGAGGGCAAGGAATTATTGGCAAGGGGCGTGGCACTTCCATGCCCTCTCCAGGTAGCCATCCCTCCAGCACCTCCATGTGTTCACCAACTTGGGAGCACTTTAAGCCCCTTTGGCTAGGGATTTTTTTAAAATAGAGGCTTCATTATGTAGGCACGGTTGATTAAATCATTAGTTATTAGTGATGAATCCCACCTCCAGCCCCTCTCCCCTTCCTGGAGGTAAGGGGTGGCGGGCTGAAAGTTCCAATCTTGTAATTGCATGGTTGTTTCCCCTGGCAACCAGCCCCCATTCTGACATTCTGAGGTTATCTAGGGGATCCCAGCCACCAGTTATTACATGAGCATACAAAAAGATACTTATCACTTCAGAGGTTAGCTGTGTGCCAGGAAACAGCAGCAGAGACCAAATATGTGTATTTCTTATTATGCAACAACCATGCATTTAAAAAGTGCTCAGTAGGGCTGGGGAGTAACAGGAAGTGCCTGATGAGCCAACACAGACTCCCCAGCCTGGGTCCTAAAAGCATCCCTCAAATGCCCCTCTCCAATCTCATCTCCCAGTCTCCCCTTCCATTCTTGCCCACACCTTGAGCATCTCATTTCTCTTCTGTTCAAACACTCTAGACCTTCCTCCTGTCTATCTTTGCCCCTTCTCTCACCCAGAAGCTCACTTTGGGTTTGACATCCTGACAGCTCCCTTACCGTGCCTCCCAGCCCAGTTTGCACAACACATAACACCTCAACATTGCAGCTTTGTATTCAAATATCTGAATTTTTAAATCCACATTATTTTTACCCAAGTGTTGTCCATGTTGGTGCCCTTTACAAAAAGAACAGAATAAAAAATACTGCTCTCTACCTGTCCCATCCCATAACATGTGGATGAGCCTAGATCCTGGTGCTGAGAGAGAAGATCTGTTGTTAACGCTCACGTTTCATGACACATGTGGAGAAGACCAGAATGAGGCAGGGAGGAAGTGGGGTTTGGGCATTTAGCAGTAGGGTAATGTGTTAAAGTCTAAGCACTTGCACATGCACTTTGCTGAGGTCTATAAAAACCAAACAAGGGAAGCGCAATATCAAAAGACATTCTTTAAGCTGGGAAGAGCTGATCTGAATCTTTTAGAACAAGGTATAGTCTGTGTGTCATAAAACCTATGGAAGAATTTACCATAGCAGATCATGAAACCACAGGTATGATTCCTTAACAATCAAAGAAGTTGATTGAGGAGAGGGGTAACACCTCGGAGCTGACAAATTGAGTGACTGTCTGCTAGAACACGTGAAAGGAAAATAAAATCTTGGCCCGGTGCCATGGCTCGCGCCTGTAATTCCAGCACTTTGGGAGGCCGAGGTGGGAGGATCACTTGAACCCAGGAGTTTGAGACCAGCCTGGGCAACATAGTGAAACCACATCTCTACAAAAGAAAAACGTTAGCCCGGCATGATGGTGCGTGCCTGTGGTCCCAGCTACTCGGGAGGCTGAGGGGTAGGAAGATCACTGCAGCCCAGGAGTTTGAGGTTGCAGTGACTATGATCACGCCACTGCACTCTGGCATGAGCAACAGAGTGAGACTCTGTCTCTAAAAAGAAATAAATAGATAGATACACAAAAATAAAATCTTGGGACCCCCAACTCCCTAAACCAAAGGAAAAAAATTAAGCTGAAAGCTGAATCATGGCAAGAAACTGCCTTTCCTTTTATTCCTAAGCAGATAGCTACAGATAAAAGGTTAAATATCTCCAAAGGTTTAATAAATTACTCTAGTGCTTAAATATGTCCATTCTATGTTCACCTTATCTTATGTAAAGTGGTCATTTACTGAGCAGGAGACAAATATGTAATTGACTATTTGACTATTCCCCTACCTCCTCCTTTCTCTTCCAACATGTGCATTCATGTAATGTGACCACACCCTCCCTCTTTCCCCTCCAGGCTGTCTTTCCCCTTGAAATATTGAAGCCCTTAAAATCATCTTTGGAGAAAGGCTCAGACCACAGACTGTTTCTGTGATTCTGTGTTTCCTCTCTGCGGGGCATGTCCGTAATCTTGGCAAAATAAACTTCTAAATTGATTGAGACCTGTCTCAGATACTTTTGGGTTTACAAACATTCTCACTGTGCTTTATATAAACTATACTTGATGCAATTTCCTCCCTTTTGAAAGGCCTGTGAAGTATTTTACCAACCATGAGACTTCTGGAATTTTATCCTGTGGTTGGTGGAGTCCTTGTCCCCATTTGCTAGGATGCTTCACCCACATGTTTTGGGGATGTGTTTGGGCACTTCCTGGGCATGTTCAGGCTCTGAATTCAGAGCCTTGACCTGCGCCTTCACAGGCCCACTGGTGGATCCTGATGGGCCAATGCCTTTTCTCATCTTTTCAGTTAGAACTGAAGACCCCTTCAAGAGCCTCACATCTTCCATTTTCTGTTCAGTGCCCTGGGGCCCACTTAAAAGGCTTGAGCAAGCCCCAAACCTTCCCCTCTTCTCACCATTATCCACCACATAGATGGTACGTGAGTTGTCATGAATGGCAAGGTCCTTCCTGGGGACATTCTTATTGAGCAGGTTCAGCGCCTGATCCCTGCCCTGGCCAGACACCTTCTTGCTGACTAGCATGTCCAGCAGGTGGCTGGTGATCTGCTTCAGGTCCTTCTTGGTGTCTGAAGAAAAAGAGGACAGGGGTAAGTAGAGAGGGGTAGGAAATCTCACATATATATGACCAAGAAGAGCAGCAGCTTCTAGACTCTGGAAGTACTGAATCCACTACTCCCTGAATATGTGAATTCCCAGGGGAGTATAGTGTTGCCCATCTCACCTGGAAAAAGGGAGAGAAATCCCTAGACAACACCCCCAAGTGGTCCTCCAGCCACCCTGAACCCTGACTTCTACAACAGCTCATTCCATCCTTGAGCAGTTCAGATTCTTAGAAAGTTCTTCACTCCGACCAGTGACTGGCAGAGATCCAGGGATGCTTTATGTGGTTTCTAATAAACTGATTTAATAAAATGCTTTCCAGAAGGGGAATTTATACTTTTTAGGGACATTTCACTCCCCACAGATTCAGGCATGCTGGGAGCCTAAATTCAAGCTTTTGCCTGTGACGCCGGGACTTCCTGCCCACTGGTAGATCTTAAAAGGCAAATGCCTTTTTTTCTGATTTTGCCCTCCCAGATACTTAGAGATTTTTGCTCTCATTCTAGGATGGAGCCCAAAGGCAGGCAAACCAAAAAGTAAAGCTCTCCAAACCATGTCAGATAAATAACTGATGAAGGAATACAGCTCCATCGCCTAAAGAAGGAAAGATGTAAGCAGATGTGACAGCTCATCTTCAGACAGAGGCATGTCATGAGAGTGAGATAACAGACTCCTTCTGTGAGGCTCCAGAGGGCAGACTTTGGACCAGAGGCAGATGGAAGCTACAAGGGGATAGAGTGGAAATCAATATGTGGAAGAATTTTGTAGCAGAGATGTTCAACCCAAGGAAGTCATGGAAGATTGTGAATTGGTGTCTCCCTGGGAAACACGACACTCATTATAAATGTTCTTGGGTAATCTCCTCCAACACTGGCCCTGGGCTGCTTATGTGACCTGTGGCACAACCAGAGGCTTACATGGCACTTGCACATTGGGGCTTGTCCATTTAGAATCCAGCCACCATGTTCTATAGAAACCCAAGCTGGCCACTAGCAAGGCCACAAGATCAACAAGGTCACAAGGCCACAAGGTCAACATTTCCAGTTGACTGCCAGCCACACAAGCAGGGCCATCTTGGATCTTCCAAAAATTCTAGCTCAGAAAAGGAAAGTGACTAGCTGACCATTATAATAATAGTAAGTCAGAGTCACATCAAGAATCCAGGACTTCAGGGCTGGGCGCAGTGGCCTGTAATCCCAATATTTTGGGAGGCCACAGCAGGAGGATCACTTGAGGCCAGGGGTTTGAGACCAGCCTGGGCAAGAAAGTGAGACCCTGTCTCTATGAAAAATTTAAAAATTAGCCAGGCATGGTGGCATTAGCCTGTAGTTCTAGTAACTCCAGAAGCTGAGGTGGAAGGATTGAGCCCAGAAGTTTGAGGCTGCAGTGAGCTGTGATTGCATTACTACAGTCCAGCCTGAATGATAGACAAGACTCTGTCTCAAAGCAAACAAACAACAACAAAAAAACTCTTATAGACAAATAAGAACAACATTAAGAAATAGGTAACAACATGAACAAACTATCCAAAGACAAAGGAATCCAAATGGCTAATAAAGATACAGAAAAATGATCAATCTGATGAATAATTTAGTTTGAATCTAACACGATAATTTTTAATCTACTGGATAGGCAAATATCTTTAAGAAGGATAGCATTCAAATCTGATGAGAATGTGTTAAAATGGAGACTCTCATCATTGCTTGTGAGAGTATAAATTGATGCAGCCTCTCAGAAAGGAATTAGAGAGCAAGATATAGAAAGAACATTAGTTATTCTCATAGCCTTTGACCCAGTGCTCCTTTTCTAGGAATTTGACCCCAGGAAATAATTATAAATGTGGCCAGGTATGGTGGCTCACACCTGTAATCCCAGTACTTTGGGAGGCAGAGGCGGGCGGATCACCTGAGCTCAGGAGTTTGACACCAGCCTGGCCAACATGGCAAAACCCCATCTCTACTAAAAATACAAAAATTAGCAGAGGCTGAGGCAGGAGAATCGCTTAAACCCGGGAGGTGGAGGTTGCAATGAGCTGAGATCGTGCCACCGCACTCCAGCCTGGGCAACAGAGCAAGACTCCATCTCAATAAATAAATAAATAAATATAAATAAATAAAAATAAATTATAAATGCAAGCATAGATGCAAAAATGGCTCCTGGAGAGTTTTGTATAAACATGCAAATTGGAAATAACTGGAATCTCCAATAATATAGAGCTGATTGATGAATAATCCATACAAGGGAAGATTATGATATTCTTGAAAATAAAGTTTTCTGAGTGAACCTGCCTCTTTGGCCCTCCCAGCCAGAGCAATATCTTCTAAATTGATGCCTAGGACCTGGATGTGCAGGGAGAAGCATGAGTCTGTATGTGCATATGCAGGAAACAAATGTAAAATTAATTATTAAAATCAAAGGAATCCTTTTTAAGAATATTAAATGGTATGCAATATTAATATAATGCTCAGTGCAGAAAAAAACATATAACTATTCATAGCAGAATTCCAATTTTGTTAAATATTGATGGTTTAAAAAAAAAGAGAGGAAAGATACATGTGGTAATGGTAATAGTGATTACCTGAATGGGTAATTATAGGCATTTATTCTCTTTTTACATAGTTCTATATTTTCCCAAATGTCTTCAATAAGCCTCTGTTACATTTTTTAAGCTGTGGTAAAATTTAAATAAAATTTACCATTTTAACCTTTTTTTTTTGAGATGGAGTCTCACTCTGTCATCCGGGTTGGAGTGCAGTGGTGCAATCTCGGCTCACTGCAAACTTCGCCTCCCCGGCTCAAACGATTCTTCTGCTTCAGCCTCCCAAGTAGCTGGGATTACAGGCATGCGCCACCATGCCCAGCTACTTTTTGTATTTTTAATAGAGACAGGTTTTCACCATGTTGGTCAGGCTGGTCTTGAACTCCTGACCTCATGATCCATCCACCTCGGCCTCCCAAATTGCTGTGATTACAGGTGTAAGTCGCTGCGCCTGGCCCCATTTTAACCATTTTTAAGTGTTCAGTTCAGTGGCATTAAGTATATTCACATCATTGTGCAAACATCACCACAATCTATCCACAGAATGTTTTTCATCTTGCAAAACTGAAACTTTGTCCCCATTAGAAAATAACCCCCCATTTCCCCTCTTCCATCCTCTGCCAAACACTATTCTACTTTCCATCTCCATGAATTTGACTACTCTAAGTATCTCATATGAGTGGATTCATGCAGTATTTGTCTTTTTGTGGCTGGCTTATTTCACTAGCATAATGTCCTCGATGTTCATTGACGTTGTTGCATGTGTCAAATTTTCCTTTCTTTTAAGGCTGACTAATATTTCATTGTATGTATATACCATATTTTGCTCATCCAGTCACCCACCAATAGACGCTTGAGTTGTATCCATCTTTTAGCAATTGTGAATATTGCAGCTATGCCTGTTACTTTTATAATCAGAAAATACATATAACAGGCCAGGTGCAGTGGCTCACGCCTGTAATCCCAGCACTTTGGGAAGCCAAGGCAGGCAGATCACCTGAGGTCTGGAGTTTTAAACCAGCCTGGCCAACATGAAGAAACCCTGTCTCTACTAAAAATACAAAAATTAGGCAGGCATGATGGTGTGTGCCTGTAGTCCCAGATACTCGGGAGGCTGAGGCAGGAGAAGTGCTTGAACCCAGGAGGCTGCAGTGAGTCTAGATCGCGCTACTGCACTCCAGCCTGGGTGACAGAGTAAGACCCCATCTCAAAAAAAGAGAAGAAAAGAAAATACATAAAACCAAGCCACCCCCACATACAGGAAATTCTCAGTCTGAGGTAGCAACTGACCTTTTCTTTCCCCATCCCCTTGAATCAAAACTGAAGAATGTTTCCTACCTAGAACCAGGGCCTCCTCCTTCCCTCGATGCGCCCGCTTGTCCTCCCCAGACAAGGAGTCAATGATGGCTTGGAGCAGGTTGCAGACAGCCAGAGACATCTCCTCATTCTTCACGGCCATGAGGCTACAGATTCGGTCTATCCACACTGCATGCAGAATCACTGTGGCCTAGAAACCCAGCAAGAACCATGGTCAGCTGCCTTGCCCCTCCCTTCTAGCTGCCATGCAGGTTAGAGAGGGTGTGATAATCCTCCCCACCCCATCCCATGCAGTAGAGAAATCAGCCCAGGCAGCCATTGCCTCATGGGCCCCTCTGTCCTGGAAACCTCTTGACACAAGCCATGCCCATCTCTGGAGGTCAGAGCTGTGCCATCCAATACAGTGACCACTGGCCACATGGGGCCGTTGAGCTCTTGCACGGTGGCAGGACCATATGGAGATATGCTGTAGTGTAAAATACACACTGGGTTTCAAAGACTTAGCATGAAAAAATGTAAAATATCATAGCCTTTGCATTCATCACTTCTGCCTTAAGCACTTTCAGTAACTTGTCTTTGCTTAGTCAAACCCATTTCCAACTGAAAGGGAAAAAGAGACTGGAGCACCCTTTGACTTTTTATCTGGTTCCACTGATGCCAGCCACAGCCCTGGCCACACGTCACCCTCCGGATCCTTGGACAGGCAGTCATCTGCTCCACATGCCCCACAGCTGGGCACTTACTCTGGCTTGGTGGCCGCTGCACATGCCCGACAGGGTCCGCACTGCAGCCAGCACCAGCTCAGGCTTCTTAGTGTCCAGAAGCTGCAGTAGCAAGGCTACTCCATTGTTCTGGAAGATCTTCTCAGCCCCTGCTTCCTCACGGCCTAGGACAATGAGATTGTTGGCAGCCTGAAGGAGGAAGAGGCAATAAGGGTTACGAGGGAGGTACGGCCACCCAGGCCTGGACCATGGGCCAAGTACAAGAAGAGCCAGTGCAAAGACTGGATCTTCAGAACATTGTTCTATTATCTCACCTTGGTAATCCTCCTCCTGGAAACACAGCCCAAGAACATAATTCAAGAAAAAAAGCCAAGTAATTTGCATCAAGACCAACTGGATGAAATATATTGCAGCCATTAAAGTCATGAATAAAAAGACTAAGAGCAATGGAAAAAGCATTGGTGTGCAGAATCAGGATCAAATGTTTACTCCAATTGCACTTATGTTAAAATAAAGATGTATATAATGCTTACAGAGAAGGACTAGAAAAAAGGTGGAGAAATGAAGTGTTTTTACACGGAGAATCATTTCCTTAAACATTTTGTTGATTTTCCTGTTCAGGGAAATCTGAAGTTCCCGGGAAGTGAGCAGCAAAAACACTAGATGGGACCTGAAAGCCCTGGGTTTGAGTTCTGATTCTGCTCCCTGCTAGCTGTATGAGCTTGGGTGAGTCACGGCACTTCTCTGGACCCCAGACTCCTCATCTGTAAATTTAGGCAGTTGAGTAAGCAGGTTCCCAAGTCTCTTCCCACCTAAAGCCTTCCAACTTAAGGATGTATGAACCTTAAAATAAAAGGCTCCAGGTCTCAAGCAGGACCTGAGAACCCAGGGCTGAGAAGCACAGGAGGTGGAAGAAGGGGAAGGGGAGGAGGTGGGCAAAGAGATGTTGAGTTGGGTGCTGGGGAGAGGGCTGATTAGAGAATTCCAGGCAAGCGTGACCAGAACCATCACTATCAACTAAGGGCTTTGTACTTTTCCAAAAAAAAAAAAAAACAAATAAACAAAAAAAACAAACCAAAAAACTTTGTTTTATCTGTAACAACTTATTATGTTCTCACAAGAGTTTGTTAGGAAAGATATTTGCCTAGTTTATGGATTTATTGAACATGAAACTAGCAAAAATTCCCCATTGTCTCTCAAGTTCTTGCAAATGTAAAACACTCGAATGTTCAATTTTTTTCCACTGCAGAAACACTAGAAGGAAACATTAAAAAAAAAGGTAACAAGTTTGGTTAAGAGGATGATTATGTTGGTAAATATTTAAATTTTTCAGAATGACTTCTTTCAATATTTTTTAATGAAATAAAACATTATTTTAATGGGCCCGTTATTTCTTAGGGCCGAAATTATAGTGAGGCCAGTGAGGTACTTGCCTTGGGTGCAAAATTTAAAGGGGGCACCAAAGAACTCAATAATCGAATAATAATCAATGCTATATTTTTAAAAATCAAAATCAATGCCAGAAAAATCCATGATGAACAAAACATCAAAATTTCAAATAAAGACAGGATCCAACCTTGCTGCATGACTCTCCTCACTAGATTCACCCAAATCTCAGTCCTTCTTATGGTTTACACTGTGTTCCAATGTGCTTAACCTTTGGCCAATTTTCCTTCCTGGGCTGCAAAGACAGGCCTCCGGTCCCCCTTCCCCCTCGGAATGATGTCACTGTCCAGACTGGCGGGTCCTTCTGCTGGCTGGATGGCACTGGCCAGCACTCACCTTTTCCCGCTTATCAGCCTCACTGTTTTCATCCAAGAGGATCTCAAACATCTTCTGTACCCTCGAGTCTGTGGAGAACTGCACTCGGAGCTGAGGAGAGAGGAGGGAGTGGGGAAGGAGGCAGGTGGGGTCCACGTCATTTCAGCTCCACATTCAGTTCATCTCAGTAAATATCAGGGTGTCTACTCTGGGCTCCCACACATGCGTTCATTCATGTATTCATTCGACAAACATTTACTGGATAAGTACGATGAATTAATAAATACAATAGAATTGTGAACAAAATCAAGTCCTTGCCCCTGAAGGCTCACCATCTGGTTACATTTGTTATCCCATTTAGACATCACAATAGTCTGGGAAGGAATAAAGGATCTTCAGCCAAGTTTTAGAGTCTAGTAAACAATCTGCTATTAGACATTTAAATAGGGATAAAACAGAAATATGTCTCCATACTCAGAATCCTGAAGCAGCTTTCTTTTTTTTCTTTTTAACACACTTGAAATGTAGATGAAGCAGCTTTCAAGCTCTGTTTCAAGCAAATTGAACTCATTTTGTTTGGATATCTGGTCCCTCACAGTCCCCACTCCAACCCCACTGCCCTGGGTCCTCCATAAAGTGACCTAACTGATCATCATCCTTCACTCCGCCAGCTCGTTTTGAACCTCCTGTTACTTTGTTTGGAGGGTCCACACTACTCCCACCTACTTCTGAGCACATTTTTTAATTTTTAATTGTTTTTTTGAGATGGAGTCTTGCTCTGTCACCCAGGCTGGAGTGCAGTGGCATGATCTCTGCTCACTGTAACCTCTGCCTCCCAGGTTCAAGTGATTCTCCTGTCTCAGCCTTCTGAGTAGTTGGGATTACAGGCATGTGCCACCACGCCCAGCTAATTTTTTTATTTTTAATAGAGACGGGGTTTCACCATGTTGGCCAGGCTGGTTTCGACTCCTGATGTCAGGTGATTCACCAACCTTGGCTTCCCAAAGTGTTGGGATTACAGGCGTGAGCCACCACACCCAGCCTATTTTTAATTTATTTTTATTTTTGGTAGGAACAGCGTCTCTCCCTATGTTGCCCAGGCTGGTCTCCAACTCCTGGGCTCAAGTGATCCTCCCGCCTTGGCCTCCCAAAGTGCTGGGATTACAGGCGTGAGCCACCGCACCCAGCCTTGTGCTCATTTCCTTTGGGGGTGTGGAGAGGTCTTTCCTTCGCCTATCCCTCTCTGAATCTCTCCTTAGTTTATATTTCCTCAGTCCTTGAGTCTGCACCCTGGACAGCATGCTGTGGTCCTACCACAGGGCTTCTCCAGATGTGTAGAAGTTATTGAGTCTTGGAGCAAGGGGCTGAGTGATCAATTACCTTACGGCTCTTACAGAGAGGAAACCAACACCCCAAGAGATGCCCCACAAAAACTAGCAGCTGAGCCAGGACTAGGGTTCAGGATTTCTCACCTCTGGTCCAGGTTCTCCGCACCCTACTCCATTTCCTAGAAAATATTTTATGCTCCTGGCTCACATCAGTAATCCCAGCACTTTGGGAGGCTGAGGTGGGTGGATCACATGAGGCCAGGAGTTTGAGAGAGTCTGGCCAACATGGTGAAACCCCATCTCTATCAAAAATACAAAAATTAGAATCCCCGCCCCGCGGTGGCGTAAGGAAGACCCGCTCCCCGGCGCCGCTCGTGGGGGGCCCAAGTTCTGATCGAGGCCCGCGACCTCAGATCAGACGTGGCGACCCGCTGAATTTAAGCATATTTGTCAGCGGAGGAAAAGAAACTAACCAGGATTCCCTCAGTAATGGCGAGTGAACAGGGAAGAGCCCAGCGCCGAATCCCCGCCCCGCGGTGGGGCGCGGGAAATGTGGCGTACGGAAAAATACAAAAATTAGCCAGGTGTGGTGGTGCACGTCTGTAATCCCAGGTACTTGGGAGGCTGAGGCACAAGAATTGCTTAAACCCAGGAGAAAGAGGTTGGAGTGAGCAGCTGAGATCATGCCACTGTACTCCAGCCTGGGCAACAAAGCGAGAATCTGTCTCAAAAAAAGCAATCATGCTCCTAATGGGGCCTGGCTCTCCTCTATCCCTCATCGATGTCCTCAATTCCCATGTATTTTATAATACATAGAAAGAGAGAGAGATCATGTTGCAGACATACTAAGTTATAATAATATTTCTAAACCTCCATCTGGAATTTTTTTGGGGGGGGCGGGGGTGGGAGAGACAGAGTCTTGCTCTGTCGCCCAGGCTGAAGTGCAATGGCACATGATCTCAGCTCAATGCAACCTCCACCTCCCAGGTTCAAACAATTCTTCTGCCTCAGCCTCTTGAGTAGCTGGGATTACAGGCGCCCCCACCACACCCGGCTATTTTTTGTATTTTTAGTAGAGACGGGGTTTCCCCATGTTGTCCAGGCTGGTCTCAAACTACCTGATCTCAAGTGATCTGCCCGCCTCAGCCTCCCAAAGTATTGGGATTATAGGCATGAGCCACTGTGCCTGGCCCCATCTGGAATTTAAAAGACCTGTGTTCTAGCCTTGGCTGGCTTGCGCCCTCAAACAAGCATCACAGATAGAAGCACCTGCTTAGCTGTTCTGTGCAGCCTGCCCATGCCACTTGCTGTCTCTATCTCAGAGTGTGGAGGTAGGGCTAGCCCTGCCCTGATGACCCACCTCCCTAACCCATTCCTACTAGGAATGAAGAGAGGGGCTGGGCAGCCAAGGGTTGTGGGAAGAGGCCCAGCTCACCTTCTCCTGAATGCTGGTGTTGAGTCTCCTCAGCGTCTCCTGGAAGTTCTGGTTCCGTGGCTCGAGGGTGGCACAACGCTGCACGTCTTTGAAGGCCTGGTCCAGCTTCCCCAGGTGCTCCAGTGCCTGGCATCGCCGATACAGAGCCTTGATGTCCGAGGAGTTGATGTCGATGGCTATCGAGGGGAGACGGGGGATGACGGCCTTAGGGAGCCAGACTACAGACCACCAGCCCCACTTTCCCAACTCCAGGAAGCATGCTCTTGCTGCGCTTCTGTGTCTTCCTTGGAGATTATCCAACCATGTGGACTCTCTGGCCCTTACCTCCCCTTTGTTAGGGAGACAGTAAGATCCACAGAGTTTCAAGGTGGGAAGAGAGCTTGAGGGTCATGTCATCCAATTCCTAACGCTCCAGTCTCTGCTACAGGATCCCCGCCAGGGGCTTAACCAATCGATGCTTGCATACCTCCAGCAGTGGGGAGCTCCCTCTTCCTCAAGACAGCCAGGCAGGCCTGGCGCAGTGGCTGATGCCTGTAATCCCAACACTTTGGGAGGCCAAGGTAGGCAGATCACAAGGTCAGGAGTTCGAGACCAGCCTGGCCAACATGGCGAAACCTTGTCTCTACTAAAAATACAAAAATTAGCCCGGCGTGGTGGCAGGCACCTATAATCCCAGCTACTTGGGAGGCTGAGACAGGAGAATTGCTTGAACCCGGGAGGCAGAGGTTGCAGTGAGCTGAGATCATGCCATTGCACTCCAGTCTGGGCAACAGAGCAAGACTCCATCTCAAAAAAACAAAACAAAACAAAACCTAAAAAACAAAACAAAACAAACAACAACAACAACAACAAAAGACAGCCAGGCAGCTTAATCAGAAAACATTTCCCTCTCCCTACCTGAAATGTGTTCCCTGTAACACTGCCCAGCCCTGGAACCCTTGAGATGATGAAATCCAATCCTTCTTCCTTGTGACAGCCTTTTAGGAATTTGAAGGCAGCTCTCTGACCCACCTGGGAGTTGCCTTTTCTGGGCTAAATATTGCAGCTTCCCTCAACTGCTCTTCACAGGATATGTTTCCAGTCCCTTCTCCAGCTTGTTCTCTCCCTCTGAAGTCACTCCATACTCACTGTTTCTTCCCCCAAAATGGTAACTAGATTAAAACCCAGGCCATGCAGAGGAGAATGTGACAGGGCAAGCTTGGGGGTGGGAGGGGCTCACCTCTGGAGGCATCTGAAGCTGCCTGGACATAGCTCTCCTGAGGAAAGGGGAAGGAGAAGGAGACTCAGTTAATGTGGGCCCAATGCAGAGATGGCCAGAGAGTGTCCCCACAGTGTGGGGAGAGGGTTTCCTGGGGGAGCTGCAGGCTCAGAGGCCCAGGGCATGCTCCTCACAGGCATGGCAAAGAGGACAGGCTTTGACATCAGGCAAACCCAGGTTTGAATCTCGGCTCTGCTACTACTTGGGAGAGCTTGGGCAAGTTAATGAAGCCCTCTGGATCCCGAGTTTCTTACCTGCAATAGGGGGAGGACAACAACAGCTATCTCACGGGCCATTAGTAAGATGCCATGAATAACACATGAAAGCACCTGGCATTGGGCTGATTCTGCTCTGGATGAATTTCTGTCTTTCCGGGGCATGGGTCAGGGGGTTGGAGGCACCCTTCTCCAACCCCAGGCATCCAGGAGAGTCGGCTGGGATGAAGGGCAATTTCTATCGGGGTGAAGGGGCTGCCACTCAGCCCCAAAGCCCCTCTGCCTCACTCCCACCCTGTGCCCTGCCCTGCCCCAGACCGTTTTCAGGCCACAGGCTGCCCGGTTCCGATAAAGCGTGGCCAGCAGGGCCTTGTCCTTGGTCAGCTTCAGGGCCTGGCTGTAGCTCTTTGTGGCGGCCTTGTAGTCCTGGAGCTGGAAATGCCGGTTCCCTTCCTCCTTCAGCTGTACCGCTTCCACCTCTGCCATCTGCTGGGACAGGAGAAGCTCTGTCTGGTCAGCCCCTCACTGCAGACCCAGGGCTGGGCTCCTGGCCTGAGGTCCGGAGCTCCAGGGTCCCCTCACACCAGAGAGGATGGTGGGGATTCTGCCTGGAAGGGATCCACCCCCAGAACCCCCATATCTATTGCCCCATGAGGACATTATAGCATTTGCTCAGAGCTTGGCCCAAGTTGAGAGTCCCTGTGCCTCACTCTCTGTCCCTCCCAGCCTGAGCAGGCGAAGCCACTCAGTTTGTGCCAAAGGCCTGAACTCTCATTGCAGGTCTTAGAAGTTTGCCGTCTCCCTCCCCAGTCCAGGGCACACCCCAGGCCCATGCTCACTTTTTCAGCAAGGACGATGCTTTCGATCTGTCCTCTTGTGATGCTGCTCCCCTGAGCACTCCTGTGTCAACCTCCAGCCAGCCAGCCTCAGTCTGCCCCTCCCAGCCCCCACCCAAGAGATTTTCTTGCCTCAGCCAGTGGCTCTGGACCATATTTGGCCACAGGGGCAGGTGCCCCTGGAGTCTGTCACTGATACTCAGGGCCCTCCCCCTCCCCAGACTGGTCAGTCATGACCACGTGGAGGTGCTGACCAGCCTCTGCCCAAGCACCCCACTCTGGGGTATCCTGGCGGCGGGGGGGCTTAGGCACTAACATTCCAAAGAGTGACAGAAAGATCCAGAAGGGACAGGAACCCCCCAGCAGACTCCCTCCCTGGGCACAGCTCTAATGCACCTTTCCACATCTATCCCAGATAAACAGCTTCCTCTCCCTCCCTTCAACCATTGCTATTTTTGGGAGCAGAGTGACAGCTGAGGGGCTGACAGACTGGGACACACAGCAGTTGCCCAGATCCCAGACCAACTGGAGAGTTCCAGAAATACCTTTCTGGAGGGAGCGGGGAAGGAACAGGGGAAGAAAGTTCCTTCCCTTTTCCACTTCTGCGCAACACCTCAACCCACCCTGCTTTCACGTGTTCAAAATGTCTTTGCTTTTCAGAAAGACCAACAGGACTTGCTAACTCAGTTTAGTGTGAGTGAGTGGTTTGTTAGTTTCGGTCCACATGCGGTCTCCTGTTCCTCCCCCTGTGTATAGAGTGGATCTATTCAGCCTACCTCTCCCATCTGACTGGGAGCTCCCAGAGAGTGGGCTTTGTGTATCCCCCATCAGGCTGAGATCTCTTAGGGCAAGGGCTGGGTCAGACTGGGAATTCCCCCGAGGCCAAGGGTCCCCCCACCCGACTGGAAACTCTCCTGGGACACACTGAGGCTCCCTCGTCAGAAGGGGGTCTTCCTGGGACAAGAACTATGTATTCACCATTGCAGAGGGGTCTCTCCTGAGGCAGGAATGTTTCTCCTTAGCTAACTGGGAGTTCCTGAAGAAAATTTATGACGTTGTCCCCAGTTGGACCCAGAACTCTTCTGCCTTTCAGTGCCGTCAAGCCTGGGCTGTGAGCTCCCTCCTGGAAGGCAAAGACAGCATCCCATATAGCTTGTCCCCCAACCCCCTTCCTGCACAGGTTCTGGCACATTCAGTGTCCGAAGTGTGTTTCCTGAATGGAATGAATGGATGAATGAATGGTGTCTTCATGCTGATGATTTCCTCCACTCACCTCTCGTCCCTCTCCCCTCCACCCCACACATATCTTCAAACTTACCTGGCCAGAGCTGAGAAAGACACTGAAGAAAATCCCAGGTGGAATCATTCATACTAGATTCTACTCGCAGACCTGTGACCTTGGACACACAGCTATGTGACCTTGGACAAGTTGTAGTGCCCTGCTGGACACAAAGCCCAGCCCTAACACATGTTTGTTGAATGAGCAAATAAATGAATGAATAGATGGATGAATTCCCTGCCTTCATGTTATCACAAGCCCTGGGCCCTTTTGTGGGGCAAGCTCTCTGCAGCAATGAGGTAATAGGATAAAGGATCCTGACATTGGCAGAGACCTGCGGTTCTGTGACTTTAGGTCCAAGGGATCTTATATTCAAATGCTGATTCAGTAATTCATTCCACAAGCATTTCTTAAACATCTTGTTGTTGTTGTTGTTGTTGTTTGAGACAGAGTCTTGCTCTGTTGCCCAGGCTGGAGTGCAGTGGCACGATCTCGGCTCACTGCAACCTCCACCTTCTGGGTTCAAGAGAGTCTCCTGCCTCAGCCTCATGAGTAGCTGGGATTACAGGCATCCACCACCATGCCTGACTAATTTCTGTATTTTTAGTAGAGATGGAGTTTCATCATGTTGGCCAGGCTGATCTTGAACCCCTGACCTCATGATCCACCTGCCTAGGCCTCTCAAAGTGCTGGGATTACAGGCGTGAGCCACCGCACCTGGCCCACATTTCTTAAACATTTATTATGTGTGAGGAACTGTGAAGCATAGAACACTGGTGAGGGCAAGGATTTGTGTCTATGTTGTTCCCTCACATATTCCAAGCTTTTGTAATGGTGTGGGGCACAGTGGCTGACACCTGTAATCCCAGCACTTTGGGAGGCCAAGGCAGGCGGATCACCTGAGGTCAGGAGTTCCAGACCAGCCTGGCCAACATGGCGAAACTCCGTCTCTACTAAAAATACAAAAGTTAGCCGGGCATGGTGGCGGGTGCCTGTAATCCCAGCTACTAAGGAGTCTGAGGCAGGAGAATCACTTGAACCCCAGAGGCAGAGGTTGCAATGAGCCAAGATCACGCCACTGCACTCCAGCTTTGGTGACAGAGCAAGATTCCATCTCAAAAAAGAAGAAAAAAGAAAAAGAAGGTGCTCAATGCTATTTGTTGAATGAATGAATGAAATAATTCCATGGATCTGTGATTCTGTGATTTCTTTTTTGTTTGTTTGTTTGTTTGTTTTGTTTTGTTTTTTGTTGAGACAGGGTCTCGCTGTCACAAGTGGAAAGCAGTGGCATGATCACGGCTGACTGCAGCCTTGACCTCCCAGGTTCAAGCAATTCACCCATCTCAGCCTCCTGAGTAGCTGGGACTATAGGTGCATGCCACCTGGCTATTTTTTTTGTAGAGACATGATCTCACCATGTTGCCCAGTCTGGTCTCAAACTCCTGGGCTCAAGTGATACTCCCACCTCGGCCTCCCAAAGTGCTGAGATTACAGGTGTGAGCCACTGTGCCAGCTGGATCTGTGATTTCTAAATGTGAGGAATACCAGGATGTTTTGAAAACATACAACAGGGAAATATGACATCATTTCAAAGGTTTCCCTGCGTAAGTGATAAATGAGTTGATATACATAGAACTCCTACAATGTCTGGCAGAGAGTAGGCACTCAATACATTTATTGGATGAATGAATAAATATTCAAGGCAAGACCTGAAGAATGAGGAACTATTCCTGTATTAGTCGGCTGTGGCTACCATAACAAAATAGCACAGACAGGGAGGCTTCAACAACAGAAATTTATTTTCTCACAGCTCTGGAGTAGAGAAATCCAAGGTCAAGGTGCCATGAGGGTTGGTTTCTGGTGAGGCCTCTCTTCCTGGATGCAAACAGCCACCTTCTCACTGTGTCCTCCTATGGCCTCATCTTTGTGTGTGCTCAGGGAGGCAGTGCGGGGGGCGGGGAGAGACAGAGAGAGAGAGTACTCTGGAGTCTCCTCATTTCACAAGGGCACCAGTTCTATCTGATTAGTGTCCTACCCATACAAACTCACTTATTAACCCTTCCTATGTCCTTACAGGGCCCATCTCCAGGCCAGGCATGGTGGCTTACACCTGTAATCCCAGCACTTTGGAAGGCCTAAGACAGGAAGATCATTTGAGGCCAAGAGTTCGAGACCAGCTTAGGCAACAGAGTGACAGCCTTGTCTCTACAAAAATTTTTAAAAGTTAGCCGAGTGTCAGGTACAGTGGCACACACCTGTTGTCCTAGCTACTCAGAACACTGAGGTAAGAAGAGCACTTGAGCCTGGGAGTTTGAGGCTGTGTGAGCTATGATCACACTACTACACTCTAGTCTGGGCAACAGAGTGAGACCCTGTCTCTAAAAAAAAAAAAAAAAAACAATAATAATAATATATGCTATCTGCACATACAGCCACATTCAGAGCTAGGGCTTCAATACATAAATTAGGGCAGAGGTGTCCAATCTTTTGGCTTCTCTGGGCCACAGTGGAAAAAGAACTGCCTTGGGCTACACATAAAATACACTAATGATAGCTGATGAGCTGAAAAAAAAAATAGAAAGAAAATCTCATAATGTTTTAAGAAAGCTTACGAATTTGTGTTGGGCTGCATTCAAAGCCATCCTGGGCTGCATGCAGCCTGTGGCCCAGGGGTTGGACAAGCTTGAATTAGGGGAAGGGCACAATTCACTCCATAACAGTTCCAGACAGAAAAAACTGCATGGGCAAAATCACTGATGCAGGAAGAGCCATGCCTTGTAAGAACTCAGAAAAAGCCAGCAAGATTTAACCTAAAGAGAGGGGTGGCTGGACGTAGCAAGGCTGAATCGACCATTATAAGGAGTGTTCTTTTTTTCCTGCATGTAAGAGAGCCGTCGCAGGGTTTGAGGGTGAAGAGCAGCAGGCCAGATTTCTGGTCTGAAAAGATAACCCTGGCTGCATCGTGGAGAATGGGTAGAAAGAGGCAGGAATGGAAACGGGGGGCTCATCGGGAGGCTGTTGTAGCGGTCCAGGCAGGTGATGATGGTGACTCTGACCAGAGTGAGGCAGTGGAGATGGGGAGAGCAGATTCAAGCTGTGTTCATGAGGATGACTTGGCAGAGCTTGAGACTGCCTGAGCAGTGGAGGGAGAGAGAGGAGAGTTGGCAAGGGAGATCCTTCGTTTCAGGCAAGAGAGCTCAAGTTCATTGCTGTCTGCTTCAGTTCCTCAGTAATATGGGGAGAAAAGGGTTGTAAGAATTAAATGAGTTATGTGGGAAAGCACTTAGAACAATTCCTGTCTTGTTGATGTCATTATCACTATTATTGCTTTACAGCATTGATGATTGTAGAAATGATTTGCTTTTGTACTCGAGTATTATTGAGTTGATCCATTTTATTTATTTATTTATTTATTTATTTATTTATTTATTTATTTATTTATTGAGACAGAGTCTTGCTCTGTCATCCAGGCTGGAGTGCAGTGGTGAGAGCTCGGCTCACTGCAACCTCTGCCTCCCAGGTTCAAGAGAATCTACCACCTCAGTCTCTCCAGTAGCTATGACCACAGGCGCATGCCACCACGCCTGGTTAATTTTTTTGTATTTTTAGTAGAGACCTGGTTTCACCATGTTGGCCAGGCTGGTCTCGAACTCCCGGACTCAAGTGATTTGCTCGCCTGGGCCTTCCAAAGCGCTGGGATTACAGGTGTGAGCCACCACGCCCAGCCTTGACTTGATCCATTTTTTAAAAGGATACTAATTTCTAGGCTAGGCGTGGTGGCTCACACCTGTAATCCCAGCACTTTGGGACACTGAGGCTGGGGAGTGGGGGACTTGCTGCTTGAGTTCAGGAGTTTGAGACCAGCCTGGGCAACATAGTGAGACCTCGTCTCTACAAAAAATGAGAAAAAAATAACCGGGCAGGGTGTCATGTGCCTGTAGTCCAGGCTACTCTGGAGGCTGAGGTGGGAGGATCGCTGTGCCAGAAAGTTCGAGACTGCAGTGAGCCGTGGTGGCACCACTGCCCTCCAGTCTGGGCGACGGAGTGAAACTCTGTCTCAAAATGAAATTAAATTAAAATGGGGCAAGAATCCCTGTTGTGAAGAGTCAAAAGTTTACTGTGTCCTCTAAGACCCTGGCGAAAAATAAATGTGAAGGCTGTTGAGGGGCGGGAGGAGCACCAGGCAAGCCCATTTCTAATCCCTGAGGCCGTGCGCAGCGGGACCCTTCTCCTCCCCAACAGCAGAGGGCGATGTGGCCGGCGGCGACCCCGCCCGACCACGGAGACGGCGCTCTGTCTGCCGGGCTCTTTCTCCTCCACGTGGGGACGCAGGATGGCGGCGGCAGTGGCGGTGGGTGTGCGTGGATGGGGGCGGGGGGCGTCGCCGCGGGGCGCTAGGGCCCGGGTCCCTGAGGCCTGAGAGAGGCGAAGTGGGGCCCTTCTGGGCGGGCGACCAGACTGACTCCCGCCCCACTTGCTCGCGCAGGACGAGGCGGTGGCGCGCGATGTGCAGCGGTTGCTAGTGCAGTTCCAGGATGAGGGCGGGCAGCTGCTGGGTTCCCCGTTCGACGTGCCCGTGGACATCACCCCGGACAGGCTGCAGCTCGTGTGCAACGCGCTACTGGCCCAGGTAAGTGGCTGGCCAGGGCGGCCTCGCATCTCCACCCCCGGGCGGATGCGGTGGGGGAATCATATTACCGAGGGTCTGCGGTTCCTGGTCCCCCGCTAACGGACTGTGGTGACCCACCTGGCGTGAGTTCCCACCTATGTCAGAGATGGAATCAGTGGCATAGCGCTTTACACGCCAACCAAAGGGGTCCACCTGTGGAGAGGGGCCTAGCTTTGAACGCACCGGATGCTGTATTTCATTGATTCTTTGTCACAGTCCCCCAGTCTGGGACACGTTAATATCCCCATTTTACAGCGTGGCCCGGAGGGACTCAATATTTTGCACGATGCTGTGTAGTAGGTAGCAGATTTGGAATTGGAACCCAAAACTATCCGAATACCCATGCTTTTATTTATTTATTTATTTACCTTTTTTTTTTTTTTTTTGAGATGGAGTCTCACTTTGTCGCCAGGCTGGCAAGCTGGAGTGTAGTGGCGTGATCTCTGCTCACTGCAATCTCTGCCTCCCAGGTTCAAGCGATTCTCCTGCCTCAGCCTCCCGAGTAGCTGGGACTACAGGCGCGCGCCACCACACCCAGCTAATTTTTGTATTTTTAGTGGGGACTGGGTTTCACCACTTTGGCCAGGATGGTCTCGATCTCTTGACCTCGTGATCCGCCCGCCTTGGCCTCCAAAGTGCTGGGGATTACTGGCGTGAGCCACCGCACCCGGCCTTTGCTTTTAACCTTTAAGCCAGTGTGTTTACTGAAGAGCTGCCGGGGGGACTGGGGAGGTCCTTAAAATTGCAGTTCCTGGACCCCATCCCAGCCTTACTAAACCAAACTCTGGGATGAAGCAGAAAGTCTACATTTTTTAACAGGCGTTTTGGGAGCTTTTTACACAAATATAGTGTAGTGTGGTAGTTTGGGAAACACTGCATAATGCTATGTGCTAATCCTATCTTGGACGTAAAGAACCTGAATTAATCATTGGCAATAGGACATCGAACTAATTACCTAGTTGTTCTGAGCCTCTGCTTTTGAAAACTGTCAGTGGGAATATTAGTATCTACTTCCCAGGGTTGTTATGAGATGCAGATAAAGAATTTCAGGCCGGGTGCAGTGGCTTATGCCTGTAATCCCAGTACTTTGGGAGGCTGAGGTGGGCAGATCACTAGAGGTCAGGAGTTCGAGACCAGCTTAGCCAATATGGCGAAAACAGTCTCTACTGAAAATACAAAAATTAGCCAGGCGTGGTGGCAGGCGCCTGTAGTCCCAGCTCCTCGAGAGGCTGAAGCAGGAGAATTGCTTGAACCCAGGAGGCAGAGGTTGCAGTGAGCTGAGATCTCACCACTGCACTCCAGCCTGAGTAACAGAACAAGACTCCATCTCAAAAAAAAAGAAAAAAGAATTTCCAAGTGCTGTGTAAGTGTCCTACAACTGCTGTTCAGTGACTTAAAAGGTCTTGCTAGGCTGGGCACAGTGGCTCACGCCTGTAATCCCAGCACTTTGGGAGGCCGAGGCAGGTGGATCACCTGAGGTCAGGAGCTTGAGACCAGCCTGGCCAATGTGGTGAAACCCCATATCTACTAAAAATATAAAACTTAGCCAGGCGTGGTGATGGGTGCCTGTAATCCCAGCTACTCGGGAGGCTGAGGCAGGAGAATCTCTTGAACCCAGGACGCGGAGGTTGCAGTGAGCGGAGATTGCTCCACTGCACTCCAGCCTGGGTGACAGAGCGAGACTCTTGTCTCAAAAATAAATAAATAAATAAATAAAAGGTCTTGCTCAATGGGCAATGATGGGGGTATCCCTAGCACGATGGCTGAAAAGAAGAAGCTTCACCTCCCACAGCTCAGTGGGGAGCATCCCTGGCAGAGGGTGCCCCTGCACATCCATTGATGCGGGTTTGTCCTTTACCATTGTCCTTCAGGAGGATCCCCTGCCACTGGCTTTCTTTGTCCACGATGCTGAGATCGTCTCCTCACTGGGGAAGACGTTGGAGTCCCAGGCAGTGGAGACAGAGAAGGTCCTAGACATCATCTACCAGCCACAGGCTATCTTCAGAGTCCGGGCTGTGACTCGCTGCACTAGCTCCTTGGAGGGTCACAGTGAGGCAGTCATTTCTGTGGCCTTCAGCCCCACGGGAAAGTAAGGACAGCTGCAGATTCATGGAGGGGGTATGTGGGGGTGCAGTCTTTGCCTGGTTTGGGGACCGTCTCCCAGAGTTATAATTGATGGGGCCTCAGGGCTGCCTACCATAGACCCAAGCTCTGGACTCAGCTTGCAATTAAGGGACTTCCTCAGTAGGGCATGGTCCCCAAAGGCTGCTTAAGGACCCCTGCCTTGGACAAACCTTTCCTAGACTTGATTTTTCAAGATCTGAGCTGTGTGACTTGTATAAATCACTTAACCTTTCCGAGTTAATTTTTCATCTGTGAAACTGGGATTAGTTGCTTCTCTCAAACTTAGAAAGGTAACGAGAAGCTTCAAAAGCTGGTTATAGCTGTGGAGAGGAAAGAAATGGCCTCCTGATGTATTCTCCCAGAGGACAGCATCAGTATTGTCTTTCTCCCTTCCAGGGGCAAGGAAAGAGTCCAGTTCCATATTCTATTCACAGAAAGTGATTGAATAGGTGGCAGAAATGCACATGTGCAGTGTCAAGCATCCTCTCTTCTTCCCCAGGTACCTGGCCAGTGGCTCTGGAGACACCACCGTGCGCTTCTGGGATCTCAGCACAGAGACACCACATTTCACATGCAAGGGTCAGTATGCAATTAGCCATTTAGGGGGTCTTCTTTTTTTTTGAGACAGGGTCTTGCTCTGTTGACCAGGATGGAGTACAGTGGTGCAGTCACAGCTCACTTGAACTCCTGGGCTCAAGCCTTGAACTCCTGGGCTCAAGCAGTCCCCCTACTTCAGCCTCCAGAGTAGCTGGGATGACAGGCACTTGCCATCACACCTGGCTCGTTTTTTGTTTTCATAGAGATGAGGGTCTCACTTTGCAGATTACAACCCCTTAATATCCAGTTGGCGGCTGTCTGTTCCTAGGTAGAGACCATGTCCTTGAGCCCAGCCAGCCACTTAGACACAAGCAGAAACTGCACCAAGGAGTCAATATGGGACATGGCGAGAGGCTGACTGACTGCTAGCAAGGAGAACCTGGTTTAAATCCTGCCTCTGCCACAGTGGTTTTCAAACTTGAGCACAAATCAGAATTGCCCCGCCTCAGGGGCTTGTTAAAATGCAGATTGCTGGCCAGGCGTGGTGGCCCATACCTGTAATCCCAGCACTTCGGGAGGCCAAGGCAGGCAGATCACTTGAGGTCAGGAGTTTGAGACCAGCCTCGCCAACACAGTGAAACCCCATCTCTACTAAAACTACAAAAATTAGCCAGGCATGGTGGCGTGTGCTTGTAATCCCAGCCACTCGGGAGGCTGAGGCAGAAGAATTGCTCGAATCTAGGAGGCGGAGGTTGCAGTGAGCCGAGATGGCACCACTGCACTCCAGCCTGGGTGATGGAGTGTGACTCCATGAAAGAAAGAGAGAGAGAGAAAAGAGAAGAGAGAAAAAAATACAGATTGCTGGGCTCCACCCCCAGAGGTTTAGTTCTATTGGGCCTGGGGTAGGGCCTGGGAATCTGCGTTTCTAACAAGTTCCCAGGAGATGCTGATGCTGCTGCTCTGACGACCACACTTGAAGAACCACTGCTATACCACAGATTAGTTAAGTGACCTTGTGTGTGTAGGGCATGTTCCCTTTCTAAGCTTCAATTTTCTCATCTGGAAAATGGGGATGATAATTCTTGCTTTGCTCCGTAGCTTAGAGCTCTTGTGAGAAATAACAAGGGATGACATGTACAAAAACACTTCATAGCATGTGTCACATAAGGAATCATTAGAGAGTGATGGTGTTATCCATGCAGCAAGATGCAGAGCTCTAACACTTGGGGTGCGTTCTATCCATCCCCAGAAAGCCTCATCGCTCCTTTTGTTCAATCATTCATTTATTCAAATGGTTAAGGAGTACCTGGCACCTGACAGGCACTGCTGGGCACTTGGGATAAAGACAGATGTAGTCCCTTATTTCTCCCTCCTCTGCTTTCTTAGGACACAGACACTGGGTCCTTAGTATATCCTGGTCTCCAGATGGCAAGAAGCTGGCCTCAGGCTGCAAGAATGGCCAGGTAGGTAGTTCTCAGGGTACCTAGGCAGAGACTCAAGGGGGCCTTCCTAGGGGACAGTTCAGAATCAGGTTCAGGAGTCTTCGGGGAGGGTTGGGTGGGAAGTGGTAGGCAGGGATTTTGGTGGAGCCAGAGACCTGTTGGGGAGGATTATTCAGTGAGCTTCTGTCCTTCAGATTCTCCTCTGGGACCCAAGCACAGGGAAGCAGGTGGGCAGGACCCTCGCTGGCCACAGCAAGTGGATCACAGGCCTGAGCTGGGAGCCCCTCCATGCGTAAGTGACACTGACGGAGCTGGGACAAATGAGCCAGGGGATCAAAGCCATCCCCTTTCCCTGCCCAATGCATAGAAGTTTTACGTGAGGGGACAAGATGGGCAGCCTGAATGACCGTGATGGCTTGGCAGGCATGGGGGAAGGGTCTCGGGCAGACCTGCATTGCTGCTTGGGAGAGGGTCTCATCACAGGGTCTGCTGGTTGCAGTCACCTTGCAGTGCACCCGGGTCTTGGTGTCAGAAAAGCTGTCAAAAGATTGTCCATGGCCTTTAAGTTGGGAATGGGGAGGTGCCATGGGCAGACAGATGTTGCCAGGTCACAGATGAGGTCACATCTCCCTTCTCTCCAGGAACCCTGAGTGCCGCTATGTGGCCAGCAGCTCCAAGGATGGCAGTGTGCGGATCTGGGACACAACTGCAGGCCGCTGTGAGCGCATCCTCACCGGGCACACCCAGTCGGTCACCTGTCTCCGGTGGGGAGGGGACGGGCTTCTCTACTCTGCCTCCCAGGACCGCACCATCAAAGTCTGGAGAGCTCATGACGTAAGTGCTGGGAGGGTTCAGAAACCAGTCCAGAAAATCGCAAGTCACAAGATGCTGGCACTCAGAATGACCTTGACATCAGCGAGTCCAGTGTTTCCCAGACGTGTGCTGGGAGCCCTGGTCTAGGGAGGTGTTTTGGGAATGAGGAGTTCTGTGGTTGGTGCTGCACCATAGTGGAGATTGCAGAGTCCCCATGAGATCGTCACACTCTGGAAATTCCTCCTGTAGGACAGCTGTTGGGCTTTATCAGATCTACCATATCCCAAATGTATTGGACTGGAGCCGTTTACTCTGACATCCCTAACTCCTCTTCCATGAAACATTTTCATGATCTCGACTCCATTTTACAAGTGGGGAGAGACTTGACCCCAGAGGGGTGGTTTGATTAAGATCACAATGCATGAGTGATGATGATTATTAGTCTTGTACCACCCGTCTCCTGGGGCTAATCGCCCAGGCGTGGGGAGGAGTGTGTGTGTCTGACCTGACTCGCTCTCCCGTAGGGTGTGCTGTGCCGGACTCTGCAAGGCCACGGCCACTGGGTGAACACCATGGCCCTCAGCACTGACTATGCCCTGCGCACTGGGGCCTTTGAACCTGCTGAGGCCTCAGTTAATCCCCAAGACCTCCAAGGATCCTGTGAGTGATTGGGAGAAGGAAGAGCAGGGGCTGATTGGGAAGGAGCCAGTTCTCTAGCTTAATGGAGAGTGTTTGCTCTTTGTGTTGGATTTTCTTATCGGCCTTCTTCCTCGTCTCCTTTTCTCCCCTCCGGTACCTGGTCACAGTGCAGAAGTTGAAGGAGAGGGCTCTGAGCCGATACAACCTCGTGCGGGTGAGTGTGTGCCAGCCACATGCACCCCTAGCTCTGTACCAGTCCTTAGCCAATCACTAAAACCCTCTCAGACCCTTCTCCCTTCTAGACCCAGCTCAGAATGTACCTATTCCAAAAAGTTGTTCTTCATAATCCTAGTTTGCAATCCTAAAATACTAATGTGCTAGAGATCATTTTATTTCGTTTTTTGTTTAGTTTATTTGCTTGTCTATTATTACATTTCCAACATGCTTCTTTTTTACTTGAATTTGTTGTTTAAGATTGTTCACACATTCGCGTTCAAAAAATACAAAAGGTAGATCGCGGAGTCTCCCGTCTCTATTGTAGCATCCAGTGCCACCAGTATCCTGAATCACCTTCCAGAGATTTAATATACAGACACGTGTCTATATACAGTATATATGTATAAGCACACACACACATGCATACATACATAAAATCCTTCTTTTAACACATTATTTTGTGCCTTTTTCTGTAATTATGTATCTTAAAATTTTTTTCTACATGCATGTAGAGTTTCTTTTTCCTTTTGGATGAAGTGACTTGCCTGGGGTCACATGCGAGTGAGTGGCCAAGCCAGTCCTCATTGCTCCTAGCGCTGGCCTCTCTCTGTCCCTGGCATTGAGTAATCAGGGTGTATGCTTGCTGCCAAAGTCGGGCCCTCCTCCTTCCTTCTGAGACCACACCCAACACAGTGTGCTTTCTGCCTCCCCTAGGGCCAGGGTCCAGAGAGGCTGGTGTCTGGCTCCGACGACTTCACCTTATTCCTGTGGTCCCCAGCAGAGGACAAAAAGCCTCTCACTCGGATGACAGGACACCAAGCTCTCATCAACCAGGTGCTCTTCTCTCCTGACTCCCGCATCGTGGCTAGTGCCTCCTTTGACAAGTCCATCAAGCTGTGGGATGGCAGGACGGGCAAGTGAGTAGGGGTGGGTACTGCTTCTCTGTAAGGAGTGAATGGTGGGAGGGGCTTGGCACTGCCACTTACTAGCTGTATGGCCTTGGCAGGTGTTTGGATTTCCTAAGCCACTGTTTCCTCTTTGGTAATATGCAGACCCCCTACCTCTCAGCTTTGTTACAAGGTGTTTGTTTGTTTGTTTGTTTTTAGAGATGACTTTCACTCTGTCACCTGGTGTTCAAGTGGCTCGAGTGCAGCGGCACGATCTTGGCTCATTACAACCTCTGCTTCCTGGGTTCAAGTGATTCTCCTGCCTAAGCCTCCCAGGTAGCTGGGATTACAGGCCTCCGCCACCGTGCCTGGCTAATTTTTGTATTTTTAGTTGAGACGGGGTTTCACCATGTTGACTAGGCTGGTCTTGAACTCCTGAGCTCAAGTGATCCAACTGCCTCGGCCTCCCAAAGTGCTGGGATTACAGGTGTGAGCCGCCATGCCCAGCCTAGTTACACGGATTTAATGAGACAGTATGTTTAGGACCCGCACTAAGTGGTCACTAAAAATGCTAGTTCAGGCTGGGCGTGGTGGCTCATGCCCATAATCCCAGGAGTTTGGGAGGCCGAGGCAGGCAGATCACCTGAGTTCAGGAGTTCGAGACCAGCCTGGCCAACATGGCAAAACCCTGTCTCTACTAAAAATACAAAAATTAGCCAGGCATAGTGGCACGTGCCTATAATCCCAGTTACCCCGGAGGCTGAGGCAGGAGAATCATTTGAACTTGGGAGGCAAAGGTTGCAGTGAGTCGAGTTCACACCACTGTACTCCAGCCTGGGCCACAGAGTGATACTCTGTCTCAAAAAAAAAAAAAAAATGCTAGTTTATGTCTTAGGAGAGAAGTGATCTTAGAGCTAGCTGCTGAAGAGGTAGGGCTGTAGCCCTGGAGAAGGTGAAGTGGTGGTAGGTAGGCTTGTGGTACAGTTGTTACTTGGCCCTCCTCAAAGTGTGGGCCACAGACCAGCGGCATCAGCATCACCTGGGAGCTTGATAGAAATGCAGAGTCCTGGCCCCAACTCAGACCTTGTGGATCTGATTCTTCATTTTAACAAAGTTACCAGGTGACTCTGCTACCCACTCAAGTATGGGAACCCTTGGTGTGATGAGGCACAGTGCTCTTGGGGTTAATCGGATTAGAGGAGAGGCAAAGCCACAGGCAAGGGGGAGAAAAAGAGCCAGGGAAACCTTGTTAGGGCTAAAGGGGGGACCTCTGCGTTAGTCACTGTGTTTTCACACAGCAACCCTTTAAGATAGGTAATTGGGTTCCTTTTTAAAATAAGGAAAATGAGTCTCAGAGAGGCCTGATGGTTTGTCCAAAGAGAAACAGCTAGACTGTGTTGACGTGAAAGTTCAGAGGGCCCACTGTTACTCCATGCCACCTGTCAGCAGGCACTTGCTGTTTGGGGGGATGACAGGCAGATGGGCTAAGCAGATGGCCACGTTGGAGTCTAAGGCATGCAAAGTTGTGCAGGTATGGAGGGCAAGCAAGAGGCATGTTAGAAGCTACTCATTTGGAGAAGTTTTACAAATTGTAATGACTGGTAATGATTAAAATGGTCTGGGATGGGGACCAGGCAGTGTGATTTTGTAAAGGTTCCCAGGTATTTCTAACAGACAGCCGAGGTTGAGAACCACTGCCATGAGCGTAGGGGACCCTTCAGACGTGTTGAAAGATGTAACTCAGACTAAAATCCATCATCGTCTTCTCCTGGACCAGGTACCTGGCTTCCCTACGCGGCCACGTGGCTGCCGTGTACCAGATTGCGTGGTCAGCTGACAGTCGGCTCCTGGTCAGTGGCAGCAGTGACAGCACACTGAAGGTGTGGGATGTGAAGGCCCAGAAGCTGGCCATGGACCTGCCCGGCCACGCGGATGAGGTAGGGCCAACCCTCAGGCAAAGGAGGGACTGGGATTGGAGCCTGGCTGGCTGTCTCCCTCTCACCACCCCACCTGCCTTCCTCTGCCTCCCTTTAGGTATATGCTGTTGACTGGAGTCCAGATGGCCAGAGAGTGGCAAGTGGTGGGAAGGACAAATGCCTCCGGATGTGAGTGTGGGGGAAGTGGTGGTTGGCATGCACAGCCCTCCTACCCCTAAGGTCCTTCTGTGCACACTTTCCCTTACAGCATAGAATTCCGCAGGGCCGTCCAGGTGCTCAGACTGTCTTGAGGAGGCGTGTGGAGCCAGATTCTCAGTGGGCAAGTGGGAGGGCCACAAGTGGGAGGGCCACCGGAACAACAGAGGCCACAGGACACCTCGTAGAGGGCGCGTCCAGGTCTTTCTGTCACTAGACTTCAGAGTCGCAAGACCTGAGTTCAAATCCTGGTTCTGCCATGGAGTAATCACAGAGAACTTGGTTAATCAGTCTCTTGGGAATTATCAAACCTTCACAGACAGGATCAAAAATAGGAGGGTCAACACTCTGGAAGACAAAGTGTTGTGTGCTTATAAGGGATTGTGACTGTTTGCTGGTGGGCATCCCGAGGGCCAGGCCCTGGGTGGAGGTCCTGGTGGCAGCAGGCAGTGAGTGGGCAGCCTGAGTTTGGGTGGGCAGAGCAGGGACGGTCACCCGGCTCTTGGTGACTCTGTGGGTGGACCACAGGCCGTCCGTCTGTTGACACTGGGATTATATGACGGCCTCCCTTTCCTAAGGTGGAATCCCCATCCTGACACCCTTCCCTTCTCCACAGATGGAGGAGATGAGACGGCCCGAAGTTCTCTCTGACCCCCACCTCGACTTGGCCTCTGCCAGCTGCCTTCCCTGCCAGAGAACAAAGGCTGAGATGGCAGTGCACACACCCTCCCCACCAGTGGGGACCTGAGAATGCATGTGGCCTGCTGTCCTCGATAGACCGGAATGGGGTTTTCCCACAGATCCCCGCCTGTGGCACACCCCAGAGCCAGAAATCGAAGGTCACAGGAAGTTGTCACTGAACTTGGCCCGTGTCTGCTACTCTGTACCTTGCTGGTACAGACAGGGGTGGTGGGCAGCCAGGCTCTATGAGTGGGCCCCTAGTGTCAGCTCTGTACAGGGTCAGATCCCAGGTTCTATGACCAAATAAATAACTTAAGTTTTGTGTGTTGGGTTCTAATTCCTTGTCCTAGAATCCCCATGACTCAATCAAGGACTGTGCTAAATCAGATTGTCCAGCCCCCGCCCTTGCACTGGACTACGCCAAAACCACACTGACCAGGCACTTGCCTTCCCTCTCTTCCCCTGTGTCGGTAAGAGAGAGGCCAGTTGTGATAGTGGCCAAGGAGAATCTAGGGCTGTATTGTTGTCCACTGCAGTAGGCACCGGCCACATGTGGCTGCTGGCATGAAATAGAAGTGCAGTTCCTCCATCGCACTGGGTAAGGCCTCCAGTATTGGACAGCACACAGAAAGGTTTTCATCATCAAGAGAGTTCTGCTGGTCAGCCCTGCTCCAGGGGACGCCTCTGCCTTCGCATAGCACACTGCTTGAGGCCCTGCCAGGCACCAAGCACTCCCCTGGGCCCTTGGGATAGAGCGGGGAAGGTGATGGCTCTTCCAGAGGATTCCCTCAGATGGGGAGGCAGCAGTATGAGCTCTGAGCAGAAGTGGGTATGGTTGATACAGAGGAAGTTCTTTGCCACGAGAACTTTCAAGCAGTGAAAGGAATTCCCATCAGGACTCAGACCCCAGGCCGAGATCTTGCCCTGAATGTACCCTGCCTCTGCTTTCTCCTGCATCCCATGCTAAGCAGGGTCATGGTCTGAACTACTCAGATTGGATTTCCAAACCATCCTTGTATAAACTGCTCAGAACTAGCATCTTGCTCCTTCTTACCCTCCTCCACCCTTGTCTGTGCTTTTGGGTTTTGCGCGTCACCTAGCTGTGGTGCTTGGCCTCCACCTTGCACATCTCTGCAGTGAGGCTACATAAGAAGCGAACAAAACTATCAGCCACTGAGCTCCTTGGTGCCAGCTGTCTGTCTGCTGTGCTCTCAGACTGCACCAGGCCTGGAAGGTTCTCAAGCTCCAAAACTTTTGATGAGGAAACAACATAAGAAATGATTAGCCCATGCCCTCACATCTAGTAAGAGAAAGAGCTGGGATTAAACCAGGCCCTGCCCCAAAGCTTATTGTGCACTTTGTACCACATCCCTCCGTCCAGAGCTCAAGCTAGTTTGACAGTTCATGGGCCACCACGTCTGTCCATGACAGCTATTTCTGTATTTTTCTGGTGTAAGAACCTTTTAGTCTTAGAGCACCAGTCTCCCTGCTCCCCTACCCCGCCCCACTGGGGAAGGGGTGATGGCAGCATCCTATTGCCTAGCTGCCTGTTTTCTATCTCCCTACCCATGTAGACTCTGTCCTGGTGGAAGCTAGGAGGTGGGTGCCAGCCAGCGCATCGGAGGCTGTCTGCAGCATAAAGCAGACTTTAGGGTGCTGGATGACCTGCAGTTCTTTAATGAGGGACCTAGACCCAGCCCAGATTTGGGGGAGGAGGGAGTCTAGCAGCTGTGGGCAGTGGCTGAGCCTGGCATGGCCTGGCCTGAGATGCCTCCAGGTGAATGGGGCCCCTATCTAGCCTTGGCCCCAGCCCAGGGGTGGGGTGCCCATACCACTCTGCCAGGCCCCGGGCCCGCAGGGTGCTGGTGGTATGGTAGGTCTCATGGCTCTGGTTCCTGAGGGCCCAGGGTTGAAGCTGAAAGTAGGTGAGGGGTGTCCTGGGGCCCTCCCCCTTAACAGGGAAATAGGTATTCCAGATCCTCCAGCCTCCGCATCTCCTCCGGCCCGATGGACACGATCTTTTGCCGGGGTTCCTTGCGCCGCACGGTGATCTGGATGGGGTAGTTCTCAGGAAAGCTGCTGAAGTCAGTGGCCAGGGTTGCAAACTGAAGTGAAACAAGAAAACCCTTCAGAGTTCCTTCCCGGATCTGAACCTGGCTCTCTCTCTGTCTCTATCACCCCTTTTTTTCCTGTCTGCTGACTCAGACCTTAAACAGCCTTATCCAACCTAGCCATTGACGCAGGAAACAGGTGCAAAGATGCATGACTCAAGCCTGTACCTCCTCATTATGGGATATTTCCAACCAAAGGGCTGTCTCTACTCAGGCCTCTATACCCCCGTACCCCTATCCCATACCCAGGCTGTTCCCTTCTTCGTCCCCCTTTAGCCTCTTGTCTTCCCTGTTTCTTTCAATGCCCTTGACTTCCCAGCCTACTCACAATCATGGGCACTGAATTGCAGAGTCTAAAAACCAATGGCTTTGGAAGGGGAACATTATAGTGATGTTGAAAAATACATTCGTTTGCATTCCTAGTGGGCCCCAGAGTGGCTTAATCCTTAAACCTCCCAGAAGCATGCATTCTGGAATTGATGCTTCTTGACCCAGGCAGAAGGAAAGCTAGCCAGATGAGTCATGTGGGCATAGGGGTGTTCCCAACCTCCAAAGCCCTGGTTCCCTGGCTTTGGACTTCTCTCCACCCCCAAGGCCCCTCTTTTCCGAGGGCTCACTTTGTAGGGCTTGCACCACTTCCCCACCCCAGCTGTGTTGGCTGCACGGACACTGAGGCAGTAACACGTGTTAGGCTTTAGCTCCATCAGCTTGACAGTAGTGCCCAAAATCTTGTTGAAGATCCATGGACGATTCTTTGCCTCGGGCAACTCATTCTCCTGTGTCTTGGCCACCTCCTGTAACAGGAGCTGGTAGAAACTGACCGGCTGCTTGCCCAAGGCGTAGGTCCAGGAAATCTAGGGGAAGAGAGAGGCCCGAGGCTTCCTCAGATATGTCCTGTCCTTCCTGTCCCCTCACCCTCCCAACTGGGGTCAGGACGTCCCATGCCCATCCCCTGCTCCTGCTGGGGCCCAGGCAGGTCAGATGGAAGGTGCAAGGTACTGCAGCACTGAGTGTGGAACCCCTGCCCCGAAGCATGTACTACTCTCCTGGGCAGCCCCACCCACTTTAGGGTACACCCTCATTCCATATTTCTTATACGCCAGGGGTCCTCAACCCTTGGGCCACCAACTGATAGCAGTCCATGGCCTGTTAGGAACTGGATAGCACAGCAGGAGGAGATTGGTGGGCGAGCAAGCGAAGCTTCATCTGTATTTACAGCTGCTCCCCACGGCTCAGGGTACCACCTGAGCTCTGCCTCCTGTCAGATCAGCAGAGGCATTAGATTCTCATAGGCACGTGAACCCTATTGTGAATTGTATGGGAGGGATCTAAGTTGAATGCTCCTTATGAGAATCTAATGCCTGATGATCTGTCACTGTCTCCCATCACCCCCAAATGGGACCCTCTCGTTGCAGGAAAACAAGCTCAGGGCTCCCACAGTTTCTACATTATGGTGAGTTGTCTAATTATTTCATTATATATTACAATGTAATAATAATAGAAATAAAGTACACAATAAATGTAATATGCTTGACTCATCCTGAAACCATCCCCCCAACTGGATCCATGGAAAAATTATCTTCCATGAAACCAGTCCCTGGTGCCAAAAAGGTTGGTTCTAGACTCTGTCTAGACTCTGTTAGCTGAGAGGGACCTTAGAGATCATCTTATCGACTAGGTCCAGAGAGGTCAAGTGACTGGTCCATCATCATACAGCAATTAAGTGACAGCCAGGGTTCAAACCCATAGTTCCAGAGCCCATACACTTTGTACTACAATGGTTGCCAAGCCTGGCTAAGCATCTCAGGGAGATTTTGTAACTGCAGATTTCTGGGCCTGCTGCCTCCTGTCTGGTTTCTCCTCCATCTAGGCCAGTGGTTGTCAAACTTGGTGTGCATTAGAATACCCTGGAGGACTTATTAAAAGATAGATTACTGGGCTCCGCCCCAACAGTTTCTGACTCAGGAGGCCCAAATGTGGTGGAGGGAGATGAGAATTTAAATTTCTAACAATTTGCTGAGTGATGCTGACATTGTCCATCTGGAGAGCACTTTGAGAAACACTGCTCTGGGCCATCCAACAGTGGAATTCCAGGCATCTTCCCAAGATACAGCTCGAATTGCTTTCATCATCTGATGTGAAGCTTTTTACAAAGCTGTTCCCTATTACTTACAGAAAAGTCTATAAAGTAGTCTAACACTGGAGGACTCTGGAAGATGATCTCAGACTAACATTCCCCATCCTGTCCCCTGTCTTCACTTCCCATAGTGTAGGACGGTGTTGTTCGACGTGTAGCCCATGGACGGGAAGCCACAGCATCCTCTGGGAATCTGTTACTAATGCAAATTATCAGGCTTCACCCTAGACCCTCTAGGGAGGAGGCCCAGCAATTCTGAGTAGCCTCACTTGATCCCAGGTCCTCATCCAGGGCTTCTCACACTTTCATGTTCCTACAGATCACCTACCATCTTGTTCAAATTGAGATTTCCTCCCTCACTTTCCTGTGAGATTTTGCTAGGGTCCGCCCCTCCAGGGAATGCCTCCCCTCCTCCACCTCTAGATGTTTACATGCTACCTCTACATCCCAGCTCAGATGTTACCAAAAGCCACCAAGCTTATTCCCGCATCTGGAAATATCTTTCCCTCTGAATTCCTGGTGGCACTTGCTCTGAACTTTTCCTACAGCACTGAACCCTTTCTGTCTTGCACTGGAGTTTTTACAGACACATCCTCTCCCTTCCTAAACCGTGAACTTGAGGTCGACATGCAGGTGGCAGGCACCAGGCACCTTCTCACTACCCATGGAGCTCAGCTCAGTGCCTGGCACAATAAGCCTCTGCTGAACGCATGAGCAAGGGAAACGCACCACAGCTGTGGAATTGTTGACGGTGTGCTCAAAGATGAAGGGGGTGTCCGGCAGGTCCACAACCACAGAAGATTCTGAGTGCGTTGAGGAGGTTTCTGTCTCCAGCTCAGGGTTGTCGAGGTCCAGCAGGCCCCTTGTGGCCATCTGGGACTTCGATGGGCATGGGCAGGGGCCGAGCGCCAGGTCCTCGTTTTCTGCATTCTTGGCCATTGGGGAGAAGCTGAGTTTGTTCAGCTCCCCCTCCAGCATCCCTGCAAAGAAGCTGCTGTTGGGCTGGGTCACAGCTAATTTGATGGGGTTCAGCAAGGTGGATGAGAAGGCAGAGATGCTGGTCTCATCAGAGCTGCAGTCTGAATCCTCTACTGGCAGCGGCTTCCTGGAGCAAAAGGGGAGACAGGTGAGTCAGATGAAGGAGGCCACCCCAGCCCGTTCCACCTGAGGGCAGGCCTTGGGCCTGACTTACCAGCATCCCCAGCCATTTGCAAACAGCTTGGAACAGCCTCATTGCTCTATAGCATTGCATTAGACTCACCAGGGCACTTACTAAAAATGCAGACTTTTAGTCCCTGGTCCCCAGTTAGCATGGGACTAGAGAATCCGCATCTTTAATAAGATCCTGGCTGGGCGCAGTGGCTCACGCCTATAATCCCAGCACTTTGGGAGGCTGAGGCAGGCAGATTCAAGGTCAGGAGTTACAGACCAGCCTGGCCAACATGGTGAAACCCTGTCTCCACTAAAAACACAAAAATTAGCTGAGTGTGGTGGCTGGCACCTGTAATCCTAGCTACTTGGTAGGCTGAGGCAGGAGAATTGCTTGAACCCGGGGGGCGGAAGTTGCAGTGAGCCGAGATCACACCACTGCACTCCAGCCTGGGCGACAGAGTGAAACTCTGTCTCAAAAAAAAAAAAAAAAAAAAAAAAAATCCTTAGAAAATCCTGATGCAAGTGTTCTGCAAACCACAATTTAAAAAACATGCTAAAATGGCAAGTCCTCCCTCCAAAGTGGGGTGCAAATGCCCCAGGGAATAACCACAAAGATCTACTGGGGTATGGAAGTAATACATTCAATTTCACTAATGTTTATTTACTATTGTTTAAATTTTAATGGAATTACTAATATTTACTTACATTTTAGTGGCATTTAATAATACCTATTAATATCTAGCACGTAAAATTAACAGAAATACAAATACATATATGGGCCAGGCGCGGTGGCTCACACCTGTAATCTCAGCACTTTGGGAGGCCAAGGTGGGTGTATTACCTGACGTCAGGAGTTCAAGACCAGCCTGGCCAACATAGCGAAACCTTGACTCTACTAAAAATACAAAAAATTAGCTGGGTATGGTGGCGGTTGCCTGTAATTCCAGCTACTTGGAAGGCTGAGGTGGGAGGATCGCTTGAGCCTGGTAGGTGGAGGTTGCAGTGAGCCGAGATCCTGCCACTGCACTCCAGCCTGGGCAACAGAGTGAGACCCTGTCTCAAAAATAAAATAAAACAAATATACATATGTTGGTGTGGATGCTCAAAAACTTATTTCTTCCACTCTGAATTTTTTTAAATTATGAAGTATTTTAGACTTATACAAAAATATCAAGAATATTATATTAAACCTCCATTTACTCCTCATCTACCTTTAGAAATAAAATCTTATCACTATGGGTAAAGCCCCCCAGACACTTCTGTCTCCCACCAAAGTCCCCACCCTTCGACCGAAAAGTAATGAATACAGTAAAGTTTAAATTGTGTATTTATTACTCAATGTGTGTCTTTATAGGTTTCTTACATATTTATGTTATCCCTAGGCAAGATCTATTATTTTTCATGTTTGTAGATGTTGTACAAATAAAAGATATTATTCAGCACATACCCATCTGCAACGTGCTTTTTTCACTCAACTTTGTGTTGACATTCATCTATCTTGATACATGTAGCCCTGGTTCAGTCATTTTTACTGTTTTATGATTTTCCATTACATGGATATTTGTTTTTGTTTTTGTTTTTTGAGACAGGGTCTCCCTCTGCTGCCCAGGCTGGAGTGCAGTGGCACAAACTCCCGGGCTCAAGCCATCTGTCCACCTCCACCTCCTGAGTAGCTGGGACTACAGGTGCACATCACCATGTCTAGCTAATTTTTGTGTTTTTCTGTAGAGGCAGGGTTTTGCCATGTTGCCCAGGCTGATTTCGAACTCCTGGGCTCAAGCGATCCTCCCAAAGTGCTTGGATTATAGGTATGAGCCACTGTGCCCAGCCTATATGGACATTTGTATTGTTATGAGATGTTTGCTATTACAAAGAAAAACCTTGTACATGATCCCCACCACTTAACATTTCTTTTTTCTGTTTTTACTCTTTTTTCTTTTTTTTTTTGAGCTGGAGTCTCGCTCTGTCGCCCAGGCTGGAGTGCACTGGTGTGACTTCGACTCACTGCAACCTCTGCCTCCCTGGCTTAAGTGATTCTCCTGCCTCAGCCTCCCGAGTAGCTGGGATTACAGGCCCACACGGCCACATCTGGCCAATTTTTGTATTTTTAGTAGAGATGGGGTTTTACCATGTTGGTTAGGCTGGTCTCAAACTCCTGACCTCAGATGATTTGCCGGCCTCAGCCTCCCAAACTGCTGGGAATACAGGCGTGAGCCACTGCCCCCAGCCAAACAAAAAACAATATTTTTTTAACTGATGAAGAACACCAAGCCAAAAAGTTTGGCTTTCAAATCTTTTTTTACCTTTACCCAAAGTAAAATACACTTTCCATGGCAACTTAGTACATGCATATATACACCTATAACTAAGACAAACATTTCACAGACCAACACTTACTCTGTGTGCAATGGGCTCTGGAATTTCCAATTCTATTATAGTTTATTTTATTTATTTATTTATTTATTTATTTATTTATTTATTTATTTATTTTTGAGATGGAGTCTCACTCTCTCAGCCAGGCTGGAGTGCAGTGGCATGATCTCAGCTCACTGCAACCTCCGCCTCCTGGGTGAGAGTGATTCTCCTGCCTCAGCCTCCCGAGTAGCTGGGACTACAGGTGCGGCCACCATGTTCAGCTGATTTTTGTATTTTTAGTAGAGAAGGGGTTTCACCATGTTGGCCAGGATGGTCTCGATCTCTTGACCTCGTGGTCTGCCCGCCTTGGCCTTCCAAAGTGCTGGGATTACAGGCGTGAGCCACTGCACCCGGCCAGTTTATTTTTATCATAGTGGTCTTCACCAACTAGAAGGACTTCTTGACCCATTAATAGGTCACAATCCACAGTTTGTGGATCCCTTACTCCCATCCAGCCTCCCACGTCTTGGATGATGAACGGGCCAAGTTTTTCCTCCCCAAGTTCCAGCCTCATCAGCCTCCTCCTGAGAAATCCTGATTAGCCCAGATCCCCTATGCTAGCGCTTGGTGGACATTTGGAATAAATGATTCCCCCACCAAGGTCTTTTGTAGACTGAAGAGTCTGGGTATTAATGTCATATGTGCTTTAGATTGTCCTAATGAATTAATATTTCAGATTCACTTACTGCAAATGCTGGTACTGAAGCAAGCACAGAAGGCCGCTAGGCACTGGCTACATGCTGAACATCTCCTCCTCCTGATGTTCACAACAGCTCTGCTGGATGGGTGTTAGCCCCATTTGGCAAACGAGGGGCTGAGGGTCCCTGATCTGTTTTTTTTTTTTTTTTTTTTTTTTTTTTTTTTTTTTATGGAGCCTTGCTCTGTCTCCCAGACCCCTGGCTGGAGTGCAGTGGCACAATCTTGGCTCACTGCAACCTCCACCTCCCAGATTCAAAGGATTCTTCCGCCTCAGCCTCTTGAGTAGCTGGGACAACAGGTGCGTGCCACCACATCCAGCTAATTTTTGTATTTTTAGTAGAGACGAGGTTTCACCATGTTGGCCAGGCTGGTCTCAAACTCCTGACTTCAAGTGATGCATCTGCCTCAGCCTCTCAAAGTGCTGGGATTACAGGCATGGGCTACCCCATCTGGCCTCTGATCTTAATTAAGTTGTCTAAGACCATAAATCTCTAAGTGGCAGAACTTGGATCTGAGTTTGGGCTTCTAGTCCAAGATTCCCAGTATACCATGAAGTTTCCTACGAGCATCCATCACTTTAGCCATACCTGCTTGCTTACGGGCACTTTGGGGAATGGACACCACATCCCTCTCACATACTCAAGACCAGCTATGTAGTCTGTGGAGCCCAGTGCAAATTGAAGTACCCTGAGCCCCTTATTCAAAAATTCTGAATTTGAAGATAGTAACAGAAAAGCATTAAACTAAGCACAGGCCCCTTGTAAGTGCAGGGCTATTTGTGACTGCACAGGTCATTCACCCATGTGGTGGGTGACCTGCAAGTAATTCCCCCATCCCACATCACCCTGTACCACCACCCCTTCACTGGCTAACTCCTTTCCTTCCCTGGAGACTCAGCTCAAATATCACTTCCTCCAAGAAGCCTCCTTCAACTGCACCCAGTCTCAAGCTATACTAAGCCCCTCTGGTCCCTCAAGGCATCCTGTCCTGGCACTTACCAGACCATGCTATATCATTCTCATTATTGCATGATCCCCATCCTTTCACCCCTGACCTCCACATGCCAGACTGGGAGCTCCTTAAAGGCAGAGACTGTGCTTTCCAGCTCTACGTTCCCAGAACTTAAACACTGGGACAGACACCTTGCAGGTGCTCAAAGAGTTTTGTGGAATGAAGTAGAGGAAAACCAGACTTGGTGAGGAGGAACAGCAAAACCCAGTCCAAAGGAAGGCAGGCTACTGGGGAGCAGTCAGGTAGATGAAGGTACCAAAGAGAGAGGGTTGAGGAAGAGGAGCCATGGGTGTGTCAGGGGTTTGGTGATGGTGAGGACCACAGCCAGTCAAGGCAGGATAAGGAGCACTGTCAACAAACTGACTAATCCAAGAAGGCCTCCTGGAGTGGGAGCTCCATATGCCTCCAAGAAGTAATTTGGGGCTCAGGAATATATAAATAGATCCAACCTGCCCACACGCTCTTCTCTGGGAGTCAAGGAACTGGGTTGTGACAAGTCAGGGAAGTATAGATTCTTTGTCTCTCTGCCCAGCCCCCGGCTCCAGCCTTTCTTAGAAACTATAGGCATGGTGGCTCAAGCCTATAATCCCAACACTGTGGGAGGCTGAGGCGGGAGGATCGCTTGAGCCCAGAAGTTCAAGACCAGCCTGGGCAACATGGTGAAACCCCGTTTCTACAAAAAAAAAAAAAAAATTATATATATATATATATGAAAATTAGCCAGGTGTGGTGGTGGCGCGTCAATAGTCCCAGCTACTTGGGAGGTGGAGGTGGGAAGATCACTTGAGCTCAAGAATTCAAGGCTGCAGTGAGCCGAGATTGCACCACTGCACTCCAGCCTGGGTGACAAAGCAAGATCCTGTCAAAAAAAAAAAAAAAAGGAAGGAAGGAAAGAAGGGAGGAAGGAAGGGAGGAAGGAAGGAAGGGAGGGAGGGAGGGAGGGAGGGAGGGACCAGATTTGTGTCTTACAGTAGGTTGATGGTATCATCCTCCAAGAAGTTGACCAAATTGCCCTTTGAGACTAGTGGGAGTCCTTTGGTAGTGACGGTCCGGTTCATAGACTTGGGGTTTGGAAAGGGTTTTGGCAGTTGGTCAAGGGCATTCATCATGTTGAAGTTTTCTTTCTTCAGTACAGCCTCCTCCCCATCTCCCACTTGATGGAGTGCCTCTGATGCCATCTGGTTTGTTCGGGATGACACCCGTCACCATGCAGGACAACCCAGCTGACCAGAAGCAGAGAGAAACTGTGGGGGCAGTGGCCCACCTTTAGTTTGGGCAGTCTGCAGGTGCAATGAGCTGACTTCATAATCATCACAGAGTGTAACAATTACAGGCCAGCCTCCCCCCTTGATTTGAGGCTACTGCTGCCAGGCTAGCTATGTGGCTGGCCAGACCAAGGGCCAGTGTGACTGTGAAGCAGCATCATGAGAGGGGTAAAACCAAGGAACAGACTGCATGAGCCCTTGGGCCCCTTCCAGCTCTAATACTCCATGGTGATGGCAGCCCTGCCCTTCTCTGAAGATCTCAAAATGCCTGACACCTGTGTCCTTCCGCACTGCCCTGGGAAGGAGAATAAGGATGCTGAGAGACGGGCGTGGGATGTAGAGGATGGTGGTGTGGCCCTGAGAGATAGGCAGTATTGGAAAGTGTCTGTTGGGGAGGGAAACTTTGTCCGTAGAAGCTAAGGCTCTCTATCCTGAAACCATAGGCTGCAGACTCCACTGTGCCCAGTCGGTTAGTGAAAGGGAAAGCCCACATGGTTCATAGGGGTTCATGGCTCACATATGATCAGACTTCACTGCTAGAATTCTAAATGTGCCACACCCACACTCCTAAGTACTTTCCTGTGTGGAGTGACAATGGTGGCAGTTGCAGTGGGATACAGAGATGGGCCACACATGATCTCTGCTCTCAGAGAAACCACCTTACAGTAGGAAAACATGTACACAGCTTCAGGGGTGGGGAGGGGGGCTGTTAGAAAGCACTGGCTTTGCAGAGTCAGATGTGGATGTGAAGTCCAGCCTTGTGCCGCCTAGCTGGGTGACCTTTGACAAGTGATTTAACCTCACTGAACCTCAGTTTCTTCATTGGTGAAACAGGGATAAAAAATAGCGCCTCCCTCACAGATTTGTGATGAGATAACCATGTAAAGTTTTATTTCTTCCTATGGATGAGGCAAAGCAAAGGACATTAAAAAATACCAAATCATATCTTTTTGTGTGTGTTCTATATAACCAAGGTTTCTTACCCTTAAAAAAAAATAAAAAATAAAATAAAAAATAAAGGCCGGGCACGGTGGCTCACACCTGTAATCCCCGCACTTCGGGAGACCAAGGCAGGAGGATTGTTTGAGCCCAGTAGTTCGAGACCTGTGTGGGCAACATGGTGTAACCCCATTTTGTAGAGGCGAAACCTCTACAAAAAATACAAAAATTAGCTGGGCAAGGTGGCACGTGACTGTAGTCCCAGCTACTCAGGAGGCTGAGGCAGGAGGATCGCTTGAACCCAGGAGGTCGAGGCTGCAATGAGCTGAGATCTCACCAGGGCACTCCAGCCTGGGCGGCCGATCGAGACCCTGTCTCAACCAAAACAAAACAAACTTTTGAAAAATAGACGCAGGTGCCCTCTGGATGCTTTGCTGCTTCTTGACACCTGTCGTATAATCTGTAATGATGTGATTTCTGCGATTCCTTTTCATTGTCTATCTTTCCCTTGCTCACAGTAAGCTCCCTGGGGGTAAGGGCGGGTCGTCTTGTGTCGCATTTTGTCTCCAGCGGAGATCCGTTCCGTTTGGAACGGAAGCTGGCGCACAGAAGGCTCTTTAGAAGGTCGGTGTGTGTGTTGCGGCCGAAGGTAGAGGCCGAATGTGGCCGTGGGTGGCGTGTTGAGCGCGGAGGGGGTCGTGGGACTCGGGAACCTGTGCAGGCGGTGGAGAGGGGCGCAGCGGCTCTGCCCCGTGCGGCCCGCAGATGGCGCTGCAGGCCAGGTCCTCGCCGCGCGCCAGCCTGGAACCCGGAAGCGGCAGCGCGGCGCGACCCAGCGGGCGGGCTCTGGGCGCGGGAATCCCGGCGGATCCCGGGCGGGCGGATGACCCCCAGCCCTACCCTTGGTGCCGCCTCCTCCTCTCTCCTTTCTCCTCCGGCAGCCAGCGCGCCTGTGTCCTCTCTAGGAAGGGGTAGGGGAGGGGCGTCTGGAGAGGACCCCCCGCGAATGCCCACGTGACGTGCAGTCCCCCTGGGGCTGTTCCGGCCTGCGGGGAACATGGGCGTGCTCAGGGTCGGACTGTGCCCTGGCCTTACCCAGGAGATGATCCAGCTTCTCAGGAGCCACAGGATCAAGACAGGTGACCGGGTGTGCGCGTGCCAGGGAGCCGCGCGGGCCTCGCACAGCCTGGGCAGGCCCCGAGGGCTGGCGCACTGCCCTGGCATACCTGCAGGGCGCTTCCCCTCCATTCCTAGAGGGCCGCGCTTCTGGAGAGGCTCAGGAAGGGTGGGCGTGGGGAGCCAAGCTCTAAAACAGGGTAGAGATTCCTACTGTGTGCAGGGCACCGCGCCGGCTCCTGCAGCTTTGTTATTTCACACTGGCCTCCTGAGACGGCCTGCCGGGGGGTAGAATTGACACCCCATTTGACAGATGAGGAAAAACCAAGTGTGGGAGGCCCCAGTCCTCTCTGCCAATCCGCTATACGTGTTTTGTTTTCAGTGGTGGACCTGGTTTCTGCAGACCTGGAGGAGGTAGCTCAGAAATGTGGCTTGTCTTACAAGGTGAGCTCCTGATCTCCACACTCCAAACCTGAGTGTCTTTTTAAAAAGTCCATCCCAAGCCAGCTGGGCGCGGTGGCTCATGCCTGTAATCCCAGCACTTTGGGAGGCCGAGGCGGGTGGGTCACTTGGAGTCAGAAGTCAGGAGTTCGAGACCATCCAGCCAACATGGTGAAACCCCGTCCCTACTAAAAATACAAAAATTAGCTGGGTGTGGTGGCCCACGCCTACAATCCCAGCTACTCGGGAGGCTGAGGAAGGAGAATCGTTTGAGCCCGGGAGGCAGAGGTTGCAGTGAGCCGAGATCGTGCTACTGCACTCCAATCTGGGCGACAGAGTGAGACCCTGTCTGAAACAACAACAATAACAAAAGTCCATCCCAAGCCAAAGGGAGCAGAGGGTTCTCAGATATTGAGAAGTAGGGTGAATGACACCCTGGGATGCCAGCTTCTACGGGCAATTCGTTGCTGAGCAGTCTGGGGCCCTTTGGCAGGCCCTGGTTGCCCTGAGGCGGGTGCTGCTGGCTCAGTTCTCAGCTTTCCCCGTGAATGGCGCTGATCTCTACGAGGAACTGAAGACCTCCACTGCCATCCTGTCCACCGGCATTGGCAGGTTTGTGTGTGTACTTGGGGAAGAAGGAGAGAGGCAGGAGGATGGGGCCGCCTTTCAGCTCTGCTTTTGATGCTTGAGTCTAGACAGGAGGGGTTTTTTTAACCAATAATGGATGGGAAGGAAAGGGGTCAGGACATCTGAGTTCTTATCCTATAACAGGGTTATGGGGTATCTCAGCCTTGGCACTATTGATATTTAGGGACAGGTAATTATTTGTTGGGGGGTGGAGGCTGTCCTGTGCAGTGTAGGATGTTTAGCAGCATCCCTGGCCTCTGCCCACTAGATGCTAGTAGCACCAGCCCTGCTCCAGTTGTAACCATCAAAAATGTCTCCTGACATGGCTAAATGTCCCCTGGGAGGCACAATTGCCTCTGGTTGAGAAGCATTGTCCTATAACACAAGATGTCAGTATCTCATTATTTTCACCATCTTCTCTGGCCCTACTTCTTATTTTACTTAAGGATATGGCAAGAGAGAACATTTACTGAGTGCCTACTATGTGCAGGCATTGCCTGTATGTTCTAGGTAATCTCTTCAGTGACTCTACCAGTTAGAGATAATTAACCCTACTTGAGTTTAGCCTAAGAGGAGCAAGTGGCAAAGGTGAGGCTCAAGCCCAGGAGTATGTGGCCCAGAACTTATTCACCACATCTGCAGCAGTAGAGAACAGGAGAGTTCAGATAAAGAAGGAGTTGCGGTCCGGATGCAGTGCTCATACCTGTAATCCCAGCACTTTGGGAGGCTGAGGCGGCAGATCACTGGAGGCCGGGAGTTTGAGACCTGCCTGGCCTGCTTGCCCGCCCAAAATGATGAAACCCCGTCTCTACTAAAAATACAAAAATTAGTCGGGCGTGGTGGCGGGCGCCTGTAGTCCCAGCTACTTGGGAGGCTGCAGCAGGAGAATGTGGGAGGTGGAGGTTGCAGTAGGCCAAGATCGCACCACTGCACTCCAGCCTTGGTGACAGAGCGAGACTTTCTCAAAAAAAAAGGAGCAGTTATGTCCCGCCACGTTGTTTGGTGGGTTGGGGAAGAGTTGCAAAGACGACAGACGTTTGCTGGCCAAGTGAGTCTTGACCTTTTTCCTGGTCTGTTTGTTCAGAAATTGATGAATAACTGCCACCATAAAGGTCTTTGGATTGGTGTGGCCCTTTCTGTTTCCTTAACACATTCTCTTGGCAGGGTTCATGCAGTGTGGTGCTTGCTTTCCCTGGTTGGGGGTCTGAGTCTGTGATCCATCAAGCACTGGCTAAGGGCCTGCTGGGTGCTTGGTATGTGCAGATGATACATACACGAATGAGGCAAGGCCCCTGCCCTTAAGGCCTCTAGTTGGGTGTAGGGGAAAAGCAAGTGAATACAAGAGAGCTGTAAGCACCGAGGGAGGCAACGGTAAGGAGGGAGTGGTGAACAGGAAGCCGATTGGCCTTGGGCTTAGGGAGTTTATAAATCCAACAGACATGGAGGGCGCACTCAAGTGGGAACCTGGGAGGATTGCAGCTGCCTCAGGTCCCCGCAGGGAGATCGTGGAGTGGGGTCAGGAATGCTCTGAAGAAGGCAGGACTTGGGCATGGAGGAACAGATGGACTTTCGCTGAATGCTTTCGATGAACGAGGCACTGCGGTCAGCACTTCACGGTACATTATTTCATTTATTCGTCACAACCACCAATGAGCATGTTACTGTTTAAATCATCATTCTAGGCCGGGTGCAGTGGCTCACGCCTGTGATCACAGCACTTTGGGAGGCTGAGGTGGGCGGATCATGAGGTCAGGAAATCGAGACTGTCCTGGCTAACAAGGTAAAACCCCGTCTCTACTAAAAGTACAAAATATTAGCTGGGCGTGGTGGCGGGCGCCTGTAGTCCCAGCTACTCGGAAGGCTGAGGCAGGAGAATAGCATGAACCCGGGAAGCGGAGCTTGCAGTGAGCAGAGATCGCACCACTGCACTCCAGCCTGGGCAACAGAGCAAGACTCCATCTCAAAAAAATAAAATAAAATAAAATAAAAATAAATCATCATTCTATAGGTGAAGAAATTGGGACTCAGGTTAAATGACTTGTTCAAGATTGTGCAGTTAGCAAACGGCAGACCAGTTATTTGAGTTCATGCTTGTCACACTCCTAAGTCTAAGAACGCGGCTCTTAACTCATCTGCCCGGCTGTCTCCCTGGAGGCGGGAGGCCATTGTGAAAGCAGGGTTATAGACAGTGGGGTAGAGGTGTGCAGGGTGGAAGGGTGGCAGAGGCCAAGCAGGGCCCTGGCAGTGCTGGCCTGGGGTATGTGAGTCCAGTCTAGAACAGTGGGAGACATGTTGAAGAGGAACTGTGGCAAGACCTACTACCAGGAGGAATGTATTGTGAAGAATCAAAGCTGACTCACCAGGTTTCTAGCCTTTCTTTCTTTCTTTCTTTCTTTCTTTCTTTCTTTCTTTCTTTCTTTCTTTCTTTCTTCCTTCCTTCCTTCCTTCCTTCCTTCCTTCCTTCCTTCCTTCTTTCCTTCCTTTCCTTCTTTCCTTCTTTCTTTCTTTTTTTTGACGGAGTTTCACTCTGTCGCCAGGCTGGAGTGCAGTGGCGTGATCTCGGCTCACTGCAACCTCCGCCTCCAGGGTTCAAGTGATTCTCCTGACTCAGCCTCCCGAGTAGCTGGGACTACAGGTGCGTGCCATCAACGCCCAGCTAATTTTTTGTATTTTTAGTAGAGATGGACTTTTGCCATGTTGGCCAGGATGGTCTCGATCTTCTGACCTCGTGATCCGCCCGCCTTGGCCTTCCAAAGTGCTGGGATTACAGGCGTGAGCTACCATGCCCAGTCTCTAGCCTTTCTTACCGTGTGCTATGGACAGTTAATGGTGTAACTTTAAAACTTGGGAGGAGGGGAGTTCTGTAGTCAGAAGTTTGAGAAATGCCTGACTAATCCAAATTAAACAGGTTTCTCTGTTGTAGGCCGCCTCAGAACCTTTAGTGCTGAGGTGCAATGATTCCTTACAGGGTGTTATAGCATGTAACGTACCTTGGGAAAAGCTATGTTGATGAGGGAGATTGATTATTCCTTATAGGCCAGAGCTAGGTCTGTTCATCCCACAGTCCCCTCATTTTAGAATAAGACTGTCAGGAAATATGAGGCATTGAAGTGGTGTGTGAATGGATGACTGAAAGAATGGCTAAAAGGCAGTTCAGAGGGAAAGGCAGAGGATAAGTCCCAGAAATCACCTGTATTCTAGGCAGTGGTAAAACCCAGGTGTACTTCTGCTTCATGGGGCAAGACAGGGGTCTCTCCCTGTTGACATGCGGAGTTAGAGGTGATGGGGACATATTGGTAGGAAGGTTCTCTGGGCAGTCGGAGAGGCATGGAATGGAAACTCAGGTGAGAAGTTGGCTGGAAGGTGGATTTGGGAATACCTTATACGGACTGATCTCCACAGCCAAGGATGTGGTTGATTCTTGACTAGAGTCAACACCAGTGCTTCAACCCCAGCTGCACGTTAGAATCATCTGGGAAACTTGAGATATTCATGCTCTGGTCCCAACTCTATAAATTCTAATTTAATTAGTCTAGGTCAGTGGTTCCCAAACTTGTGTGCCCATTGGAGTCACCTGAGGACTCTTTTAAACATTACGAAGTCCAAGTCTCCCCCAGACCAATTAATCTCATTCACTGTGAGTGGGACACAGGCATCAGTATTTTTTAATTTTTTAATTTGTTTTTTAGAGACAGGGTCTTGCTCTGTTGCCCAGGCAGGAGTGCAGTGGTGCACAATCATAGTTCACTGCAGCCTTGAACTCCTGGACTCAGGCAGTCTCCCTGCCTCAGCCTCCCAAGTAGCTGGGACTACAGGTGCTCACCACCATGCCTGGCTAATTAAAAAAAAATTTTTTTTTTTGTAGAGACAGGGGTCTTGCTATGTTGCCCAGGTTGATCTCAAATTCCTGGGCTCAAGCAATCCTACCTCTGTCTCCCAAAGTGTTGAGATGACAGGTATGAGCCACCATGCCTGGCCAGGCATAAGTATTTTTTTGAAGCTCCCAGGTGAATCCAATGTGCAGACAACTTTGGGTACTGCTGACATAGGCATTTTTTAAAAAACTCCCCTGATTTTATTTTATTTAATTAATTAATTTTATTTTTTTGAGATGGAGTCTTGCTCTGTCACCCAGGCTGGGGTGCAGTGGCGCGATCTCGGCTCACTGCAAGCTCTACCTCCCGGGTTCATGCCATTCTCCTGCCTCAGCCTCCCAAGTAGCTGGGACTACAGGCGCCCGCCACCACGCCCAGCTAATTTTTTGTATTTTTAGTAGAGACGGGGTTTCACCGTGTTAGCCGGGATGGTCTCGATCTCCTGACCTTGTGATCCACCTGCCTCGGCCTCCCAAAGTGCTAGGATTACAGGCGAGAGCCACCGCGCCCGGCCAACTCCCCTGATTTTAATGTGCAGGCAGGATTGAGACTAACTGCTCTAGTCTAATGGTTCTGAAACTTGAGCGTGCTTCAAAATCACTTGGAGGCCTTGTTGAAACTCAAGTTTCAAGTGTGGGCTGCATTCCCAGAGTTTCTGATTCAGTAGGTCTTGGGGAGTGGAGCTGTGAATTTGCATTTCTAGCTAGTCCTTAAAGGTTGCTGATGCACCTGGTCTGGGGACCACACTGGGGTTCCTCTGATCTCAATGGGAAGAATGGAATCAGGAGTGGTAGAGGCTGGATACTTATTAAACAGAGATGGGGTGAGCACAGTTATCTCAAGAAGCCACAGGGCTAGAGTGGTAACCAGAGTGTTTTGACTGGCAGGAACCTGTGGGTATAATCATGGGGAGTCCCTGGAATTAAAATGGTTGGGGGCCAGGCACGGTGGCTCATGCCTATAATCCCAGCACTTTGGGAGGCCAAGGCGAGTGGGTCACCTGAGGTCAGGAGTTTGAGACCAGCCTGGCCAACATGGCGAAACCCCATCTCTACTAAAAATACAAAAATTAGCCAGGCGTGGTGGTGGGTGCCTATAATCCCAGCTACTCGGGAGGCTGAGGCAGGAGAATTGTTTGAAATCGAGAGGCGGAGGTTGCAGTGAGCCGAGAGCACACCACTGCACTCCAGCCTGGCAACAGAGCGAGACTCCGTCTCAAAAAGAAAAAAAAAAATGGATGGGATGCTTACTAAAGTGCTGTTCGGCATATACAGAGAGGTCATGGGAGGTCATCAAGAACCATCTCAAGGACTGGAACCTGGGAAGGTGATTGTAGGGCTAGGAAAGGGACTCATGTGGTCAGGCATTGGTACAGGCCGTGGCATAGAAGAAACTTCAGCCTAGAGATAGGGCAGGGCATGGAGGGTAGGTGGTGACCTGTTTCATGTGGTTGAGGGAGAGAACCTGGTTTAGGAATTGGCATGTCATGAGGTTTATCCCAAGTCTTTCACAGCCAGTGTTGATGATACAGAAGCGAAATAAAAGTGATAGCACCTTTCTGTTACTCATTTTTCTGGAATGATTATTGGGTGCCTCCTGTGTTTCAGGCACTGTGCTAGTGCTGGGGATGCGATAGGGATAGGACCCAGTCCTTGCCCCATGGTGCTCTCAGCTAGATGAGCAAGACAAACAAAAACAAGCAAATAAAAAATAATTACAAACTCCTAGGACTAGTGAGGATACAAGACCAACACATACAAATCAACTGCATTTCTCTATACTCACAGTGAACATGTCAAAACTAAAATAAAAAACACTACCATTTATTGGCCGGCCGCAGTGGCTCATGCCTGTAATCCCAGCACTTTGGAAGGTCGAGGCAAGTGGATCACCTGAGGTCAGGAGTTTGAGACCAGCCTGGCCAATATGATGAAACCTGGTCTTTACTAGAAATACAAAAATTAGCTGGGCGTGGTGGTGGGTGGTTGTAATCCCAGCCACTTGGGAGGCTGAGACGGGAGGATCACTTGAAGCTGGGAGATGCAGGTTACAGTGAGCGGATATTGTGCCACTGCACTTCAACCTGGGTGACAGAGTGAAACTGTCTCAAAAAAACAAAACAAACAAAATGGCCGGGCGTGGTGGCTCACGCCTGTAATCCCAGCACTTTGGGAGGCTGAGGTGGGCAGATCACAAGGTCAGGAGATCAAGACTATCCTGGATAACACAGAGAAACCCCATCTCTACTGAAAATACAAAAATTAGCTGGGCGTGGCAGTGTGTGCCTGTAGTCCCAGCTGCTGGGGAGGCTGAGGCACGAGAATGGCATGAACCTGGGAGGCAGAGCTTGCAGTGAGCCAAGATTGCGCCACTGCACTCCAGCCTGGGCGACAGAGCGAGACTCCGTCTCAAAAAAACAAACAAATAAACAAACAAACAAAAACACAATACCATTTATAGTTGTTTCAGAGAAATGAAATACTTGGGTATAAGTCTAACAAAGCATGTGTAGAATCTGTATGCTGAAAATTTTTAAATTGCTGATGAAAGAGATCAAAGATGACTCGGATAAATGGATGACATGTACTTTGTTCATGGATTGGGAGACTGAACATAATGAAGATTTCAATTGTCCCCAAGTTGATCTGTAATTTAATGCAGTTCCTATTAAAATCCCAGCAAGTTTTTTTTTTCTATAGACATAGACAAGCTTATTCTAATAATTATGGGAAGACCAGTCTTACCTAGATTAGCTAAAACAATTTGGAAAAAGGATAGCTGGAGGAATCAGTCTACCCAGGGTTAAGACTTGCTATATAGCTACATAATTAAGCCTAGTGTGGTATTGACCGAGGGACAGATGGACACAGATCAATGGAACAGAATAGAGAACCCAGAAATAGACCTCCACAAGTATACACAACTAATTTTTTTTTTTTTGAGACAGAGTCTTGCTCTGTCACCCAGGATGGAGGGCACTGCTGCTATTACAGCTCACTGGGCTCAGGCAATCCTTCCACCCCAAGCCTCCCGAGTAGCTGGGACTACAGGTGTGGGACACCATGCCTGGTTATTTGTATTCGTGTTTTTTTTTTTTAGACGGAGTTTCTCTCTCTCTCTCTCTTTTTTTTTTTTTTTTTTTTGAGATGGAGTTTCGCTCTTGTTGCCTGACCTGGAGTGCAATGGCGTGATCTCGGCTCACCGCAACCTCCGCCTCCCGGGTTCAAGCGATTCTCCTACAGGCACATGCCACCAGGCCTGGCTAACTTTTTTGTATTTTTAGTAGAGACGGGGTTTCTCCATGTTGGTCAGGCTGGTCTCGAACTCCTGACCTCAGGTGATCCGCCCGCCTCGGCCTCCCAAAGTGCTGGGATTACAGGTGTGAGTCAACGCGCCTGGCCTGAGTTTCTCTCTTTTTGCCCAGACTGGAGTGCAATGGCGTGATCTCGGCTCACTGCAACCCCTGCCTCCCGGGTTTGATTCACCTGCCTCAACCTCACGGGTAGCTGGGATTACAGGTGCATGCCACCACGCCCAGCTAATCTTGTATTTTTAATAGAGATGGGGTTTCACCATGTTGGCCAGGCTGGTCTCGAACTCCTGACCTCAGGTGATCCGCCCGCCTCGGCCTCCCAAAGTGCTGGGATCACTGGCGTGAGCCACCGCGCCCAGCCTGTTTGTATTTTTTTTTTATAGAGACAGGGTTTCATTATGTTGCCCAGGCTGGCCTCAAACTCCTGGGCTCAAGCAATGCTCCCGCCTCAGCCTCCCAAAATGCTGGGATTACACACAATTGATTTTTGACAAGGGTACAGAAACAATGTGTTGGAGGAAAGACAGCCTTTGAACAAAGGGCGCTGGAGCTATTGGACATCATAGGCTAAAAATATACAATAATAAACCTAAACCTTATACCTCATACAAAAATTGAAAATGGATCATAGACTTAAATGTAAAACCAAATTGTCTAATTTTTAGGACAAAACAGGAGAAAATCTAGGCAAAGAGTTCTTAGATTTGACACCAAAAGTATGATCCATGAAAAAATTTTTGATTAATGGGGCCTAATCAAAATTTAAAACTTTTGCTGTACAAAACAGAATGAAAAGAGAAGTACAGAATGGGAAACATAGTTGCAAGCCATGTATTCAACAAAGGACTTGTATCTAGAATGAAGAAAGAATTCTTAAAACCCAACAATAAAAAATCAAACAATTCAATTAGAAAATGGGCAAGGGCTGGCTCACACCTGTAATCCCAGCACTTTGAGAGGCTGAGGTGGTCAGATTGCTTGAGCCCAGGAGTTCAAAACTGGCCTGGGCAACGTGGCAAAAACCCTGTCTCTACCAAAAAAATACAAAAATTAGCTGGGTGTGGTGGCACATGCCTGTAGTCCCAGCTACTTGGGGGAGCTGATGTGGAGGATCACCTCAGCCTGGGAGGTCAAGATTGCAGTGAGCTGTGACCATGCCACTGAATTCTAGCCTGGGTGACACAGTGAGACGTGAGACCCTATCTCAAAAAAAAAAAAAGCCAGGCGTGGTGGCTTACGCCTGTAATCCCAGCACTTCGGGAGGCCAAGGCAGGTTGATCCCCTGAGGTCGGGAGTTTGAGACCAGCCTGACCAACATGAAGAAACCTCGTCTCTACTAAAAATACAAAATTAGCCAGGCGTGGTGGTGCATGCCTGTAATCCCAGCTACTCGGGAGGCTGAGACAGGAGAATTGCTTGAACCTGAGAGGTGGAGTTTGTGGTGAGCCGAGATCACGCCATTGCACTCCATCCTGGGCAACAAGAGTGAAACTCCGTTTCAAAAAAAAAAAAAAAGTTCAACACTATTAACTATTAGGGAAATGCAAATTAAAAACACAGTGAGCTATTATTTCATACCTATCAGAAAGACTAAAATAAAAAAATAATGATAATACCAAATGCTGATGAAGATGTGGAGACACTGGACTACTCATATATACATTGTTAGCAGATATGTAAAATGGCATAGCCACTCTGGAAAATAGTTTGGTAGTTTCTTATAAAATTAATAATGCATTTACCATACCACCCAGCAATTGTATTCTTGGGCATTTATCCCAACGTTGTAAAAACTTGGGTTTATACAAAAACCTGTAAAAAATGCTTATAGCAGTTTTATTCATAGTAGCCCCAAAGTGGAAACAACCAAATGCCCTTCAATGGATGAATGGTTAAATAAACTGTGATACATCCATACCATGGAATACTTTTTAGCAGTAAAAAGGAATGAACTAACATATATGCAATAACTGGGATGGATCTCAAGGGAATGATGATGAGTAAAAAAGCCAATCGCAGGGCCAGGCACGGTGGCTCATGTCTGTAATCCCCGCACTTTGGGAGGCTGTGTTGGGCGAATCACTTGAGGTCAGGAGTTCCAGACCAGTCTGCCCAAAATGGCAAAACCCCGTCTCTACTAAAAATACAAAAATTATCCAGGTGTGGTGGTGGGCGCCTGTAATCCCAGGTACTCGGGAGGCTGAGACAGGAGAACTGCTTGAACCTGGGAGGTGGAGGTTGCAATGAGCTGAGATTGCACCACTGCACTCCAGCCTGGGCGACAGAGCGAGACTCCGTCTCAAAAAAAAAAAAAAAAGAAAAAAGAAAAAAAGCCAATCACAAAGGTTACACAGTGTATAATTCTATGTACATAACTTTGTTCTTGAAGTAACATAATAGAGATTAGTGGTTGCCAGGGATTCGGGATTAGGGGTGAATGGGAGGAATGTGGCTATAAAAGAGTAGCAGGAGGAAGACTTATAGTGATGGAAATGTTCTGTATCTTGATTATAGTAGTCGTGTAAATCTACATATGTGATAAAATGGCATAGAACTAGACACATCAACACACGTGCTTGAATGCTAGGAACACTGGTGAAATCTGAATAAGCTCTGTGGATAGTACCAACATCAGTTTGCTACTTGTGTGATATACTATAGTCCTTTTTTTTTTTTTTTTTTTTTTTTTTTTTTTTTAAGAGAAAAGGGTCTTGCTATGTTGCCTGGGCTAGACTTGAACTCCTGGACTCAAGTGATCCTCCCACCTTAGCCTCCCAAGTAACTGAGACTACAGGCCCCTGGCTAGTACAATACATTTTGTAGTACAGTTGTTATTATTAAGGTAAACCAGGTGAAGGGTTCATGGACTTTTTGCAACTTCCTGGGAATCTATAATTATCTCAAAGTTGTTTTTTCTTGTTGCTGTTGTTGTTGTTTGTTTTGTTTTTTTGAGATAGAGTCTTGCTCTGTCACCAGGCTGGAGTGCAGTGGCGTGATCTCGGCTCACTGTAACCTCCACCTCCTGGGTTCAAGCGATTCTCCTGCCTCAGCCTCCTGAGTAGCTAGGACTACAGGCGTGTGCCACCATCAAAGTTTTAAAAAAGCGACAAATTTTGGGAAATGCTATCAAGGAAACCCACAAACAGCTGGGCGTGGTGACTCACGCCTATAATTGCAGCACTCTGGGAGGCCGAGGCGGGTGGATCGCTTGAGGTCAGGAGTTTGAGACCAGGCTGGCCAACATGGTGAAACCCCGTCTCTAATTAAAAAAACTAGTCGGGTATGGTGGCGGGCACCTGTAGTCCCAGCTACTCGGGAGGCTGAGGCAGGAAAATCACTTGAGCCTGGGAGGTGGAGGTTGCAGTGAGTAGAGATCACGCCACTGCACTCCAGCACTCTGGCCTGGACAACAAAGAGAGACTCCGTCTCAAAAAAAAAAAAAAAAAAAAGGAAACCCACAGGGCCTGAGATGAAAAACGAAGGGAGAACCTTCTGATGGGGTGGCAGAGGCCTCTCTGGAGAGCTGATCTTTAAGAGTGGAGGGATGAAGAGAGACCAGAGAAGGCACATTTGGGCATTCCCTCCTTACCAGAAGAAAACACCAGGAGAAGCCTCCTGGCCAGTGATGTTCAAAGACAGAACCAGTGCTTGAAAGAAATGTCTTACTTTTCTTCTTGGTACCTTTTCCCCTGTCTTCCTCCTAACCTCTTGTGTTGATTTTCTTCTCTTCTGCCATCAGTCTTGATAAACTGCTTGATGCTGGTCTCTATACTGGAGAAGTGACTGAAATTGTAGGAGGCCCAGGTAGCGGCAAAACTCAGGTACATGTGAGGCCAGCAGTCAGGAGGATTTAGGGGTGAGGGTGGTAGATGCATAGCCCAGGGTCCCTGGGGGAGCTTCAGCGTACTAACGGGTTCAGAGCCCAACAGAGAGAAGATGGGTAATAAGGAATGGGGTTTGGACTCAGCCCATTTGTGTTGCTGGAATCTGGGCAAGGTTTGGTGGGGAGCTCCCATTCTGGACCCTCTCTGAAGTGTCAAGTTCATCCAATGCCCCCACCCCCAGGTATGTCTCTGTATGGCAGCAAATGTGGCCCATGGCCTGCAGCAAAACGTCCTATATGTAGATTCCAATGGAGGGCTGACAGCTTCCCGCCTCCTCCAGCTGCTTCAGGCTAAAACCCAGGATGAGGAGGAACAGGTAAGGGCAGGATGCTGGGTTCCATTGAGATTCTGACACAGGAAAACCCCATTATCCCTTAACATTGTAAGAATTTGGGTTGAATAGTCATTCCTTGCCTTCAAACTTGCTGTTCTATTAATACATCTCGTATTCCTTAAGCCACCCCTGTTGATGCCATCATCCCATTTGGGATACTACTCACACCGATTCTTCCAGGAAACCCTCCCAACTCTTTGCATGCCCTAAACCAGGGCTGGCAAACACCAAGCTTTGTGTTTCCAGTCCATTTCTCACCCGTGAGAGACATCACTAATCAGTCGTATCCCTCTTTCCTGCTGAGTTCTGAGTACTTTACAGCTCAGCACCCAGGCAGCCACCACTGTGACAACTGACCATTAGACAAAGCTCATTTGCCACCCTGGACCTGAGTCCTTGCATCCAGGTGCCTCTTCCTTCTCAGCCTTACCTTGACTCCCTACTCCCTCTTATCCAAAGCCCTTGCTTTTCTTTTCCACCGCTTCAGGCAGAAGCTCTCCGGAGGATCCAGGTGGTGCATGCGTTTGACATCTTCCAGATGCTGGATGTGCTGCAGGAGCTCCGAGGCACTGTGGCCCAGCAGGTGAGCCTGCTGTTCTGCCCCTCCTTGCTTAATTCAGCTTTCTAGGTGCTATCTCTGTGGGCAGGTGTCCTACTACAGACTGTTTGGAAATGCAGATGTGCAATCTGGTGACTCCAACTATGCTTGCTACTCCCAGGATGGAATTCCCGAGCACCTAAATCACATACCTCATTGTTTACATGTTCATCTTCCCTGCTGAACAGTAAAGCCCCCTGAGTGGAAGGATCATGTCATATTTATGTCTGCATTCACCACTAGGTGAGTGAGGAATACTTTTAGCTGCAAGTAATAGAGGTTGTCTGACAGAGAGTTGAAGCTTGAGGACATTTAATTATGTCACATGAGTTGGGAGATTGGCAGGTCCATGCTATCAGGGCAATAGATTTGTGTGTCTGATTTTCTTGTTCTTCCCCTCATGGTTGCAAAGAGGCTGCCAAAGCTCCAAGCATCTTGTCTTCACACATCCACATCCATATTCAAGGCAGTAAAAGATAGATGGTTCTTTTCTGTACCTCCTCCCTTTTATCAGGGATGAAGAATCTTTCTCCAGAGCCCACTAATAGACGTCCCTCTTCCCCTTACATCTAGTTGGCCAAAATGGGGTTATGTGTGTATCTTGGACTAAGACCTGGGCCCACCATCCCTGAAGTCAGATTTCTGCCCAGTTGCTGAACACATTCAGAGTCATGTTAATGGGAAGGATTTAGAATGGCATTTGGGTTGGTACTTTGCTACTCATGTTGGGTGCTTAGACAGGATTTGGTGCACTGATTTATAAATGACTAGATGTGGAGGATACCTTAAAGATAGAATAGTTTATCTCAAACTTTTCCTCTCACCCCAAAGCATAACGTGTTCACACGGGCATCCCCACGACTATATATAAAGTCAATGATTTTTACAAACTTTAGAACATATAATAGTTGAACAAGCTGGGAGTGGTGGCCCACACCTGTAATCCTAATGACTCCAGAGGCTGAGACGGGAAGATTGCTTGAGCCTAGCAGTTGGAGGTTGCAGTGAGCTATGATCATACCACTGTACCTTAGCCTGGTCAGCAGAGCTAGACCCCGTCTTTTAAAAAAAACTGTTGAACAAATACTTACCTCAGAAGTCATAGCTGGTTATGACCCACCAGCTTGTTGAGACATGAAGCTGAGTAGTGCTTACCTCACTTTTAGAGATGAGAAGAGTGAAGGCCAGAGAAGTGAAGTGAGTTGACCAAAGTTGACCAAATATTTAGGGCAAGAACTAACCTTATAGCCCAAACCTCTCAATTCCAGATCAGAAGACTGTATTTTTTACTGTAGGACCATTAGATGGTATATCTTCTATTATTGCATAATAAGTTACCAAAACCTTAGTGGCTTAAGACATAGTATTTCTTATCTCACAGTTTCTAGGGGTTAAGAATCTGAGACTAGGAGCGGTGGCTCACGCCTAAAATCCCAATGCTTTGGAAGGCCAAGGCAGGAGGATCACTTGAGCCCAGGAGTTCAGGACCAGCCTGGGCAGCATAGCAAGACCCTGTCTTAAAAAAAAAAAAAAAGAAAAAGAAAGAAGAAAAGAAAAAGAACCAGAATCAGGATATAAGAAGTAAGGGAGAAGAGAAAAGAAGCATCAAAAACAGTTTAAGTCCAGGGAAACCAGGAGGATTCTCCTGCTTGTGTAAAGACAGAAAATTATGGTTAGAAAGATGGCACCAGGCTGGGCTTGGTGGCTCATGCCTGTAATCCTGGCATTTTGGGAGGCCAAAGTGGCCAGATCACTTGAGGCCGGATTTCGAGACCAGCCTGGCCAACACGGTAAAACCCCGTCTCTGCTAAAAATACAAAAATTAGCACCCATAGTGTGCACCCAATGTGTGCACCCATAGTCACAGCTACTTAGGAAGCTGAGGCATGAGAATCGTTTGAACCGAGGAGGCAGAGGTTGCAGTTAGCTGAGATCATGCCACTGCACTCCAGCCTGGGTGACAGAGCAAGACTTAGGGAATTTATTTGGAGGCATTTTAGATACGGAAGATGAGGCCTGGAGGCATGATCTAGAAGGAGACAGTGAAGTAAAAAGAAGGCTAAACTCTTCAGCAAAGGAAGTTAGGAATTTGAGGGTGGTAGTTAGCAGGACAAGGGAAAGAAAGGAGGGAGTCAGAAAAGGAAAAGAAGGGCCTTACCACCATGGTGGGAGGCTGGACACAGGAGAGAGATGGCTGCTGAGAGATCCATGACCAGAGGCCTCAGGACTCTCTGCGGAGCTTTCTGAAATTTGATGACTTTAATGTAGTTTTTAGTTACTTTATTTTATTTTTTTTGAGACAGAGTCTTGCTCTGTCGCCCAGGCTGGAATGCAGCGGCGTGATCTCAGTTCACTGCAACCCCCGCCTCCCAGTTTCAAGCGATTCTCCTGCCTCAGCCTCCTGAGTAGCTGGGATTACAGGTGTGCACCACCACGCCCAGCTAATTTTTGTATGTTTAGTGGAGACGGGGTTTCACCATGTTGGCCAGGCTGGTCTCGAACTCCTGACCTCAAGTGATCCACCGCCTTGGCCTCCCAAAGTGCTGGGATTACAGGCATGAGCCACTGCGCCCAGCCACTTTAGTGCAGTTTTGATGTCCTGTGATTTAAACCCTTTCTTTCTACCCAAGTCTTCATTGAAGTCTGTTACACATGCCAATGGGACGAGGGAGACATTGCTGCTGATGACATTCTGTGATGCCCGTGCAGCTTGCTGTATTTGGGATGAGGGGGGCTATTTCTTACTAGTTTTAGATAGAAAAGCAAGCTTGTCCTGTAATGTGTCCTAGAGGCTGACAGGTTCATGAGTGCTTCCCCCACATTCCTTCAGGTGACTGGTTCTTCAGGAACTGTGAAGGTGGTGGTTGTGGACTCGGTCACTGCAGTGGTTTCCCCACTTCTGGGAGGTCAGCAGAGGGAAGGTGAGTGATGTGGCAGAGCCTGGGGCCAGTGGAATGTGACCTCGCCTCCCAGCTCTGGAGTCTGGTCTCTGGCCAGCCCCATCCCTGGTTCCCCACTGCCCTCCCTCTCTGCTTCTCCTCCTCCTACAGGCTTGGCCTTGATGATGCAGCTGGCCCGAGAGCTGAAGACCCTGGCCCGGGACCTTGGCATGGCAGTGGTGGTGAGGAAGCAGGCTTGGCCAGTGAACTTGATTTCTAGTTATTGCGAGCTCTTTATTTCCCTTAAATGTCAGCTTCTGAACCCCAAAGTGGCCCTTTAGGAAAGGGACATATCCCAGCTTCCCTGGGTCAGCTACAGCTTTGCACCATAAATAGCTAAGGGAATCAGGAATCGTCTTGTTGTTTTTTTGTTGTTTTGTTTTGTTTCTACATTTTTTCTTTTTAGTCAGGTTTATTGAGGTATAATTTACATAGAGTAATTTTCTCCTTATTTGAAGTTTGACTAATGGATATAGTTGTATCCAGTCTTGTGACCCCACCAAAAGTTCCCCCAGGCCCAGGCAACCACTGATCTGTTTTCCATCCCAATAGTTTGGCCTTTTCCAGAGCTTCATATAAATGGATCTTTTTGCTATTGAAGTAACTGTTTCTGCTTATGAGGTAGTTTTTTTAAAGTCTGCATGCTTCTCATAGAAAGGATAGAAAATAAATATGATTCAAATTTGTCATCAATCTCCACATCCACAGAAACCATATTAATATTTTTACATATCTCCATACAATACTTTTTCTGCATATTTACTTATACTTTTAGCCAACTTTCTTTCTTTCTTTTTTTTTTCTTTTGAGATAGGGTTTCGCTCTGTTTCCCAGGCTGGAGTGCAGGGGCACAATCACAGCTCACTGCAGCTCGACCTTCCAGGCTCAAGCAATCCACCCGCCTCAGCCTCCCAAAGTGTTGGTATTACAGGTGTGAGCCCACACTTAACCAGCTTTCTAACTAAACTAACCTCATGAAAAAATAAAAAAAATAGGCCGGGTGCGCTGGTTTATGCGTGTAATCCCAGCACTTTGAGAAGCCAAGGCTGGTGGATCACTTGAGCCCAGGAGTTCGAGACTAGCCTGGGCAACATGACAAAACCCCACCTCTACAAAAAATACAAAAACTAGGTGGCCTTGGTGGCAGGAGAATTGCTTGAGCCTGGGAGATCGAGGCTGCAGTGAGCTGTGATCATGCCACTGCACTCCAGCCTGGGCAACAGAGCAAAACCTCATCTCAAAAACAAACAAACCAAAACAACAACATAAAAAATACCATCTGAGTCCATTTCCTATGTTTTAAAATAGATTTTTTAGAAATGTAATTTTTAGCAGCTATATATTTTTTCCAGTTTCTTTTATTGTGGTAAAATACAAGTAACATAAAATTTACTATCTTAACCACTTTAAGGTATACAGTTCGGTGGTGTTAAATACATTCATAACGCTGTACAACCATCACCACCATCCATCTCTATAACTCTTCACCTTGTAAAACTGAAACTCTGTACCCATTAAAAATAACTCATTTCCCCCTTCCCCAGCCCCTGACAACCACCATTCTACTTTTTGTATCTATGCTTTTTGACTACTCTAGGAACCTCATATACATGGAATCATATGGTATTTACTTTTTGTGACTGGAGTATTTCACTTAGCATAATGTCCAGAAGGTTCATCCACCTTGTAGCATATGTCAGACTTTCCTTCCTTTTAAAGGCTGAGTGTCTGGGCGTGGTGGCCCACACTTGTAATCCCAGCACTTTGGGAGGCTGAGGCTGGCGGACTGCATGAGCTCAAGAGTTTGAGACCAGCCTGGAAAGCATGGTGACATGTGCCCCATCGCCTTCTGGTTCGGGTCAAACCTGAGGCATCGAGATTTAGTGGAAAGAGCGGGGCACAAGTCAGGAGGCCCAGGTTCTAGTTCCAGACCTGCCATTAGGTTTTGTAACCTTGGGGAAGTTATTTCTCTGTGCTAGGCCTCTGTTTTCCTCTCCGTAAAATGAAGCGGTAGTAATCGATGTCCTCTATACTAGCATTATGGATCTGTAAGTCTGTTTCTGCTGCAGGTGACCAACCACATAACTCGAGACAGGGACAGCGGGAGGCTCAAACCTGCCCTCGGACGCTCCTGGAGCTTTGTGCCCAGCACTCGGATTCTCCTGGACACCATCGAGGGAGCAGGAGCATCAGGCGGCCGGCGCATGGCGTGTCTGGCCAAATCTTCCCGACAGGTGAGCCAGCCCCAGGAAGATGCCAGTAATCTTGGGCCCTGGAGGGTGGTTTCCATACCCACAGATGTCTTCGAGAAGAACTCTTTAGAGGCTGAAACCTTGCAACTAAAGAAGCTACCCACTTGGGTTGCTTAACTCCACTGACTCCTTATTTCTTCTTCCAGCCAACAGGTTTCCAGGAGATGGTAGACATTGGGACCTGGGGGACCTCAGAGCACAGTGCCACATTACAGGGTGATCAGACATGACCTGTGCTGTTGTTTGGGAAACAGGGAAGCATTGGGGACCCCTCCCAACTTTTCTTCCCAGTAACGCCTGCTGTTTACTGCCACCTGGCACTGGTGACTACAGACGTTCTCAGGCTGGCCAGAAGAGACATCTTGGGTTCCTTGGCCTCACTCTCTGTAAGCATATAAACCACAGGCGAAAGAGGATGCTGCATTGCAAGGACCCAGAAATTCATACTGGTGCCACGTTTCCTTCCCTTATTTCTAACGTGTATGTTTCTGGTGGAAATCAAGTTCACCCTGGCTGGGAGCATCTCTGATGAGGCATGCTGGCGACTGGATGGATAATCCTGTGCATCACCATTGTGTCCTGTGCTCCCTCCTAGCACAGTGGCCAAGCCGGGAAAGCCTCTAACTTGCCTTTGCTGCCGCTGCTGCTGCTGCTGCCTTTTTTTTTTTTTTTTTGTCTCTGCCTTTCCATTTGTTAGATGGGGGCCCACTCTTCCTTAGCTCTGTCTCTGAGTTATTGGGTGGAAATAAGCTTATAAATGAAATACTCTTCTTCATCTCTGTTTTGCTCTTAAAAATATAAAAAGGCAATTCCCCGAGCCCTAGAGCCACCTGATTTCCCCTTAGAAGGCTGTTTTTCAGTTTCCCCCAGTGAGGCCCAAAGAACAGTTTATTCCTCCTTTCCTCTTGCTGATTTGGTTTCAGACCTGCCTGCATCACCATGACTAGGTGAGAACGTGTGGGCTCGCTGCAGTTCCAGGGATATAATTTAACAGAAAGGGAGGGTATGACCTGCTCCTGGTGAATCCAGCCACTCATTTAATATGCATGGTGCCCTGTGGGGCCCCTCCACAGTACAGCATAACCAGAGGTGCTGAACCATGGCCTTGCCCATAAACAGACAGGAGAATTTGCACAGTAAATAGAGCCAGCTGGGAAAATTGATGCTGACGTAAATAATACATGGCAAATCTAGTCCTTTATGCAGAAATTCATTGCTGGTGGCTCCAAGATGCAATATAATTACACCTCTCTTCCTGCCAGCTGTACCACAGCTAGTGCCCTAGTGTATGAAATAATCCCTCTGTCTTTCACCAGCACTGTGGCCATCCGTCTGAGAGCCATGACCCTGGCTGGGAGGGGACGAAGACACCAGGGAATGGAAAATAAAAGGAAAAGTAGAGAAATGATCAGGATTGTTTACTGGCCACATCTTTTAAAGGAAGGTCATCTTTCTTGGTTAGAGAGCCTGTTGTGTAATTAATCAGTTATGTCTTGGCTGCAGGAAAGGAGGGTCCAAGTTACACTCAGAAAGTAATGACATTTAGAGGTGATGAATGCAACAGGGATAGAACCATGGAGGATTGGGAAGGAGTGGCAAACTGGCACCAGGGTGTTGGATTGAGGACAGGGTTGGTAAGCCTAAGCCTGGGGGAATCCTAGCGCTTGCTTTCACAGAAGACCTCAGGAGAAATTAATCTTCAGTATCTTTATACCATGGGTGATTGGCACATTCCTGCAACCACAGTAAGACGCAATACATGAAGCTGGAAATTGCAAATTCTTGCCACTCAAGGTACTATTTGGGCATCTTCAGCCCACAGCAGACATGACCAATCGGGCACAAGCACTCTTTTTTGTGGAAGTCAAAGTGTTTTTAGAAGTTTTTCTCAATACAGCACTCCAGGGAGCCACTACCAGTCAGTTGGAGTTGGTATTCAAGGTGGAGTCTGGTTGCCATCTCTGCCCTGTTCCCATTATGTAGTGAGTTCAGGTACTTAATACCTAACTGAGGACCCTAGGACTGCAGTTTGAGATCATCTGGGGCCAGGCACAGTGGCTCACACCTATAATGGTAGCACTTTGGGAGCCTGAGGCGGGAGGATCACTTGAGCCCAGGAGTTTAACAGTTTAAAATCAGCCTGGGCAACATGATGAGACATTGTTTCTACAAAAAAAATTTTTTAAATTAGCTAGGCATTGTGATGTGCACCTGTGGTCCCTGCTACTTGGGAGCCTGAGGCAGGAGAATCGCTTGAACCTTGGAGGTTGTGGCTGCAGCGAGCCCTGATCGCACCACTACACCCCAGCCCGGGTAACAGCAAGACCCTGTCTCAAGGAAAAAAAAAATCATCTGGCCCATCCTGTTACTTAACAGAGAAGGTACCTGAGGCTTAAAAAGGATGACTGACAGTCCTAGTGGCAGAATGGAGGTGGGATCTGGAACCCAGAACTTGATTCCTAGGACTCTTTTTTTTTTAATTCCCACATTGGCTGGGTGTGGTGGCTTACGCCTGTAATCCCAGCACTTTGGGAGGCTGAGGTGGGTGGATCACCTAAGGTCAGGAGTTCCAGACCAGCCTGACCAACATGGTGAAACCCCGTCTGTACTAAAAATACAAAAATTAGCCAGGCATGGTGGCCCGTTTCCTGTAATCCCAGCTACTCAGGAGGCTGAGGCAGAATCGCTTGAACCTGGGAGGCGGAGGTTGCAGGGAGCTGAGATGGCGCCACTGCACTCCAGCCTGAGCGACAGAGTGAGACTCCGTCTCAAAAAAAAAAAAAAAAAAAAAAATGCAAAAATTAGCCAGGCGTCGTGGTGCATGCCTGTAATCCCAGCTCCTCGAGAGGCTGAGTGGGGAGGATCACTTGAGCCCAGGAGGCAGAGGTTGCAATGACCTGCGATCATGCCACTGCACTCCAGCCTGGGCAACAGAGACTCTGTTTCAAAAAGAAAAAAAAAAATCCCCACATTTTATTTAATTTCCAGTCCATACAGTTCTATTCCTGCTAGGGCTGTAACTCCAGCTGAAGGCACCACAGCTGTCAACCAAGGAGTTTCTGTGGCCATGGGAAGGTGTTGCATTCACTGCTACTTGAGACCACCACGTGACATTCCTGCAGGCTGTGCCCCTCACAGCCAGCTTCATCCTTTGGCTCCTCCTAGACCAGGACTTTGTCTTGCCTGCCTGCTGCCACTGCACTCTCTGTTCCGGCCACACCACACTGTGCAGTCCCCTGGTAGGACTTGGGCTAGGCTGGCTCTCCTGTCCAAGTGCCTTTTGCTCCCTTTGCTTATGTGTCTGTCTCTGCCCAGCTCCCACTGTGTCTGGTGCACACCCACCCTGACATCCTTTTTTATGCCTCAGCTGTGATCTAGATAGATGCTTACAGTAACTTCCCTGTATTAGTTATTCACTTGTACTTTCTGTTCACGTGTCTGCCTACAGGCTCCCACTTTTTGTCACTTTTTCTCTTTATACATTATGGAAGCTCAGTAATGATTAAATAGATGAATGATGTTTTAAAAATATATTTTAAAAAAGCAAAGGACTGGCTCTATCTCAGGGGTTCCTTCCATAAAGCGTCAACTTTCAATTTCCCCTGCGGGGGTGGTTTGAGACCTGAGGGCACTCTCTAGTTCTTAGGAAAAAAATATACATATACATATACATATATATATATACACACACACACACACACACACATATACACATATATATATACACACACACATATATATATATACACACATATATATACACATATGAGCCAGGCGCAGTGGCTCACGCCTGTAATCCCAGCACTTTGGGAGGCTGAGGCAGGCCGATCACTTGAGGTCAGGAGTTCGAGACCAGCCTGGCCAACACGGTGAAACCCTGTCTCTACTAAAAATACAAAAATTAGCTGGGTGTGATGGCTCGCATCTGTAATCCCAGCTACTTGGGAGGCTGAGGCATGAGAATCGCTTGAACCTGGGAGATGGAGGTTGCAGTGAGCCGAGATTGTGCCACTGTACTCTAGCCTGGGAAACAGAGTGAGACTCCATCTAAAAATATATATATATATATTCACACACACATCATTGAGTCCCCAGAGTGTCTTCTTACATATCTTTTTACAGGGGACTATTGTATGCCCTTTGTCTGACATCAGATGAAATTAATGTTGAGATCCTACTATGTGCTAGCACTTGATGGCCTTAATTAAAAATCAGGCATTTGAATTCCCAAGGACTCAGGCAAAGGTCCATGTATCATTAAGGCTGCAAGTAACAAAACCTAGCTTAAAGAAGTGTAAATACTAGGGACACTTATTTATTTATATTTATTTCTTTTATGTTTCAAGACAGAGTCTTACTCTGTCACCCAGGCTGGAGTGCAGTGGCACAATCACGGCTCACTGTACCCTCTACCTCCCAAGCTCAAGTGATCCTCCCACTTCAGTCTCCCAAGTAGCTGGGACTACAGGTGTGTGCCACCACACCCATCTAAGTTTTGTAATTTTTGTAGAGACGGGGTCTCTGTACGTTGCCCAGGCTGGTCTTGAACTCCTGGGCTCAGGTGATCTACCCGCCTTGACCTCCCAAAGTGCTAGGGATTACAGTCATGAGCCACCATGCCTGGCAGGGACACTTATTATCTCTGATAACAGGAAGTCTGAGGTTTGTTAATTTAGTGGCTCATTGTCAAATGGCGTAGGGCCTTTGCATCCTTCTGCTCTGTTCTTTTATGTTGGTTTTGTCTTCAAGCTTGTTCCCCTTATGAAAGCCTGGCTGCAGCCATTTTGAGCATCAATCCAGACATGACAATATCTACAGGCAGGAGAAGGATCGCCTCCTGTGTGTCCTTTAAAGAACAAGGTGTTAACATGCCAGGAACTGTGGCTCCTGCCTGTAATCCCAGTAATTTGGGAAGCCAAAGTAGGAGGATCGCTTGAGGCCAGGAGTTCCAGAGCAGCCTGGGCAACATAGCAAGACCCTATCTCTATAAAATAAAATAATAAAAATTAAGAAAACAAGGTGTTAAAAGACAAAGCAAATATAGTTTTGCAGATTGTAATTGACTTTTATTTGCAATTCTAGAATTGGGCTGCCCTCAGAACCAGGACAGGTTCAGAGAATTCCAGAGCTGCAACATAGTCTGAAAGCATTTATGGTCAGAAAACAGAAATGAGATACAAAGACAACTAATTGGTTACAGCTCTGCCTTTGCCTTATTTGAAAATGGTTTGAATAGTTGGCTGCCTGGAACCCACTGAAGCTGATGATGTGATTGGCTGAGCCTCAGCAGTCTGTTACAAAAGTATACTCCTAAGTTAGGTTTTCAGTTAGTTTGCATACTAAGGCTGCAGTTTGTTAATGGCCCAAGTAAAGCCTCCCTCAGGTCAATTTTTTTTTTCTTTTTGAGATGGGGTCTTGCTCTGTTGCTCAGGCTGGAGTGCAGTGGCATGATCTCGGCTCACTGCACCTCTGCCTCCCGGGTTCAAGTGATTCTCCTGCCTCAGCCTCCTGAGTAGCTGGGACTACGACTACAGGCGCCTGCCACTATGTCCGGCTAATTTTTTGTATTTTTAGTAGATATGGGGTTTCATCATGTTGGCCATGGCTGGTCTCGAACTCCTGACCTCAGATGATCTGCCTGCCTCGGCCTCCCAAAGAACTGGGATTATAGGCATGACCCACTGTGACTAGCCCTCAGGCCAAATTTAGCTTTTGTTTGTTTGTTTGAGACGGAGTCTCTGTCATCTAGGCTGGAGTGCAGTGGCACGATCTTGGCTCACTGCAACCTCTGCTTCCTGGGTTCAAGCAATTCTCCTGCCGCAGCCTCCGGAGTAGCTGGGATTACAAGCATGCGCCCCCATCCCCGGCTCTTTTTGTATTTTTAGTAGAGATGGGGTTTCACCATGTTGGCCAGACTGGTCTCAAACTCCTGACCTCAGGTGATTCACCTGCCTCTGCCTCCCAAAGTGCCTGGATTACAGGCGTGAGCCACCACACCCGACCCCAAATTTAATTTAACAAAGGACTAACTCAGAACTAACTTCCAACCAAAGCTGACTCACCTCAAATCTCATTGGTGCAGAATTGCTTCATACACCCATGTGTAATACAGTAACTGGCAAGAAAAAGGGACTGCTGTGATTGACTCGAACCAACTAGGAAATAGCCCTGGAGCTGAGGCTGGGGACAGGCTTTCCTGAAGCACATGCTGGAGCCACTGAAAGAAAAATGGGAGTTCTCCTTTCTACTAGAAAGGAGAGTGTGTGGATGAACTGGATGCTGGGTGGGCAGCCTCTCACTAGTACTTACGGTAGTACCAAAGACGAGTTAATCAAGGCTCTATTATGTATCCTTAGGCCCTTGATGCATGTCTCATTATGACCTTAGGACAGCCTTGTGGCAGAGGGAATGATTCCATTTAATAGACAGTAAATGGGATCTCAGTGAGGTTAAGGACATAAAGCTAATAAGTGGCAGCACGGGAATCCAGACACATGTCTGCCTGATACCAAACCCATTTTTTCCCATCTGCACGCTGCCTTCTGCTGTAAATATGTAAATGTTTCCACAAAATTCTTTTTCATACTTTGCCCTGATAGCAGCAGGGGCTGCACATCCCAACCTCTTTTCAGCTTAGCTCACCATAAAAAGTGGGATCAGAGATCTACTTTCTCAGCTCTTTCTGATTTCCCCCAGGGAAGTTACAAAAGAATGACAAAAACTTGGAGAAGGCAGATATCATTAGTATTAAAGAGACTGGAGGTTTAGGGGGAAATAAAGCTGAATAAAAAACAGCAGGACTGGCTGAGCGTGGTGGCTCACGCCTGTCATCTCAGCGCTCTGGGAGGCTGAGGTGGGTGGATCATTTGAAATCAGGAGTTCGAGACCAGCTTGGCCAACATGGCGAAAACCCATTTCTACTAAAAATACAAAAATTAGCCGGGCGTGGTGGCGGGTGCCTGTAGTTCCAGCTACTCAGAAGGCTGAGGCAGGAGAATCGCTTGAACCCGGGTGGTGGAAGTTGCAGTGAGCCGAGATCACACTACTGCACTCCAGTCTGGGTGACGGAACAAGACTCCATCTCAAAAAAACAAAACAAAACAGGGCCTATGCATCCCTGAGATGTGAAGTAGGGGGAGATAAGGGATTTAGATGTATATTCTACTAGGTTTTTGCTGTGTTCTGCCATGCAGTTGTCTGGGCAGGATTTATTTATATTTTAATTTATTTCAGGGGCCATGCTAATCATCTTTGTATTGTTCCAATTTTAGTGTATGTGCTGCTGAAGCAAGCACTGGGTAAGGTTTAAACTGTCTAGTTCTGTGTGCTGGGGTTTGGCATTGGAGAAGGCTCTGTGATGCATAGACCTTAAATTAGAGTTAGGTATATTATTAATCCAAAGTGATCCTGAATGCTTTCTATCATTTTTTTCTTGTCCTATTGCACTGGCTAAACTGACTTTTAGTACTACACAGAATAGAAGCAACAATAACAATCATCCTTGTCTTGTTCCTAACTTTAGTGGACTATTTACAATATTTTACTGAGTTAGATGCCTTAGGTTCCACATAGCTGCTCTTTATGAAAGACCTCACTGGGTTACCCTTCAGTCTTGGAGGAGTCTGGGTATTGGCCATGACATTTGCCATGAATGATGGAGTTCTCTCTGCCAGGTCCTCATGCCCTGGAGCTGTACGGCTGCACTTCAGCTGCTGCACATTTGACTTTTTGAGTAGCCCTTGAATCTCTGCTCTTCCTTGGCCTCTCTATAGTTTTTGGTATAATAGCCTCAGCTTAAGTTTGAGTTTTGTAGGAAAACAATGGGCCTGTGCTGACAAAGATACAAAGTCAAGGAACAGGATTTTTTATATCTCAACTAACTTGGTCCTAGCTTTGACATTTACTTGCCATATAACACTGGATGAATAACAGTCTCTTTAAGCCTTAGTTTCATCCACCGTGAAATGGGAAAAATAATATCTGTTTCATAGAGTTGTTTTAGGATCATGTAACTTATGTAAAACACTGAATAGTTTTCCAGGCATGATATAGGCACTCAATCTCATATTATGAATAAGCTTATGATGCATGGGGGATACTGATGACAGCTTTCTTCTGTCCAGGCAGGCCCAGCTACATGGTGGTATGACCAGTGCAGTCACACGGCCTCATGCTTAGCAGGGCTCTGCACTTAGTTGAATGCTCTGCTGTTGCCATCTTGAAATTCTTAATTTTTAAACAAGCATCCCATATTTTGCACTGTTTCTTGCAAACAATGTAGCCAGTTCTGTCTCCAGGAATGGATCCAGCACTAGTACTGGACCTTCTCTTTGGGAAACATCCTTCCATTGATTTCTTAGGGAGTAAATCCCTTGAAGAGTAACCTCCCATAGAAAAATTAGGGTTAGCACCCTGTGTATGTTTATCTCTAACTGTTCCATTCTCAGTAACCTACACATCCTCTCTCATTAAAAAAACAAAACAAAACAAAACAAAAAACACTTTATATTTTACAGAAGCTATTAGATCCAGAGAAGCCGGTAGGGGGTGCTGGTGAAATGGAATGGTGATTTGGGATTTTGGAATCAGGAAAAAGATCTAAGTTCAAAACCCTGCTAGTCCCTTTCTGGCCGAGTTACTTAGACAAGGTAATGTCTCTGTCCTACTGGTAAAGTGTATGTTGCAGGGGAATTACATTTTCTTTGTTGGTAAAATGTATGTCTCAGGGGGATTAAACAGATAATTTATGTAAAGTGCCTTTCACAGAGAGTCTGGCACATAGTAGGTGGTCAGTCACTATGAATTCTTCCAGCTCTTGCCAGAAATAACTAAAATCAGGGCACTAGGACTTCCAAGCTGTGCTGCTACTAATAAAAGAAATAATATGATTTATTTTTTCACAACTGTTTGGGGAAAGGCCTGTGCTTCATACATATGCATTGGAAAGTACTTAGCAAATGAGTAGAAATAATAAAAATATGTCCAAGTAAACAGCTCCTATAAATATGTCACTTGGTAGACAAATTAGTGTTTTATCACTACTAAATACTATTGCTCGCTGAAAAGGATTTCGGATTGCTTGCACAATGGGTACATTATTGAATGCCTCTGTGGAAGGGCATGATAAAGATGAAAAATAGTGATGGTGGTAATGCCTAAGGTGGAGAAAGGAGGAGCGTGGATAAACGCAGCTCGGAGGCCTCTGTGCTGCAGTGATATGCACATTATTTAGCAGCATTCCAATGATTTGCTTGTAATATGTACCAGAGGGCCCAGAAAAAAATGATTTCCACAGGATGTCATGAATCCAAACTTCAATTATTGGATCCAATCAGTGCATTAAGTGCACCCCCTTTCAGAACTGAACCTTCAGGTTGTAAACTAAGTTTACGAAAGGACATCCCCAGGTCTCACCCCACCCTTGTTCTGGACCTATTAACTTTTTTTTCTGTTTGTTTGTTTTTTGTTTTGAGATGGAGCCTTGCTCTGTCACCCAGGCTGGAGTGCAGTGGCACGATCTCGGTTCACTGCAACCTCCACCTCCCGAGTTCAAGTGATTCCCCTGCCTCAGCCTCCCGAGTAGCTGGGATTATAGGCGTACGCCACCACGCCTGGCTAATTTTTGTTATTTTTATTAGAGATGGGGTTTCACTACATTGGCCAGGCTGGTCTCAAACTCCTGACCTCAAGTGATCAGGTCTCCCAAAGTGCTGGGATTACAGGCATGAGCCACCGCGCCTGGCCTGGACCTATTAACTTTCTATAGCTATGATTTCTATCAAGAGAAAGAGTGATGTGGTGGAAAAGGCTGTGCCTTCATCACAGCTAGGAATCTATTTCAGAATTGAGAGGATGGACAAGGTCCTGGCATATCTAGGGAAAAGGAATTAGAGGGAAAGGAGGAGACCATAAATGCCTTTGGAGGGCAGGGCTGGAAATGAAGACTTAGAGAGAAGCAAACCAGACAGAATTGCATCAGGGAAAGTTACAAAAATAGCCAGGAAGGAAAATGAAGGGTACATTTAATTTGGATGTGGGAGGCCTTTAGCAGGTCAGTCTTTCCGTGCATTCCAGGTGATTGAAAAAATCAGTTTTAAATTCCAGCTTTTTGGGGCACAGTGGCTTGTCCCGGTAATCCCAGCACTTTGGGAGGCAGAGGCGGCAGATCGCTTGAGGTTAGGAGTTTGAGACCAGCCTGGCCAACATGGTGAAACTCTGTCTCCACCAAAAACAGGCAAACAAATAAACAAATTAACCAAGCGTGGTAGCGGGTGACTGTAGACCCAGCTATAGGGTGGGAAGATCCTTTGAACCTGGGAGGCGGAGGTTGCAGTGAGCGGAGATCACGCCACTGCATTCCAGCCTGGGTGACAGTGAGACTCTGTCTCAAAAAAATAAATAAATTGCAGCTCCGTGTATTCAAGACACTGCTGGTTGAAAGAAAAAAAAAGCAATACATTCCAGCTCCACCTTTTTCTAACCATGTGGTTTTGGGTAAATTACTTAATATGTAGATCCTCATTGATAACATGGGAATAATAGTACTCAGTTTGCTGGGTTGTGAGGATTGAAAATAATACTTGTAAAGTGACAGAGTCTGATATGTATACGTGATCTTATTATTATTATTTCTGAGGCGTCGTCTCGCCCTTGTTGCCCAGGCTGGAGTGCAATGGCGCGACCTTGGCTCACTGCAACCTCTGCCTTCCGAGTAGCTGGGATTACCGGCACCCGCCACCATTCCTGGCTAATTTTTTGTATTTTTAGTAGACATGGGGTTTCACCATGTTGACCAGGCTGGTCTCGAACTCCTGACGTCAGGTGATCCACCCACCTCAGCCTCCCAAAGTGCTGGGATTACAGGCATGAGCCACCACGCCTGGCTCATGATCTTATTTTCCTTACGATATTCCTTGTTTGAAAATACAAATTGTTCAGAAAAACTAGGAGTTCTCAATAGAACCTAAAGCCTAAGAAAATTGTGTCACTAGACACCATTTAAAAGAAGGATTAGAACTTAATATTACGTTCATGACTAGGCATGGTAGCCCACGCTGGCTAACCATCCCCTGGGCCGCCCTGCTGCTTGGCGGTTTACTAACCACAGCTACATGCATGCGCTCACTAAATCCTCACGCCAACCTGCGTTTCTGGGATGAGAAAACCAGAGTTCGTAAAGGTTAGGTACCTTGCTGAAAGGTGCATGGGTGAAAGGCAAGGATGGATCCTCGCTGAGTCATTCTCATTCTACCACAGCCTTCCTCAGCAGCTTCCTGACTTTCCTGAGGGGAAGTAGCTAGTCCTAGCGGTTTAGACTGGGCAGTGCTAGAGTGAGTGGGACAAGCATGGGTTTTTAGGTCCCACAGACCCGGCTTCTAATACCTCCCAGTTGTGGGACGCTGAATAAGCTCGTAACCCCTAGTGGGCCTGGGTTTCTGCAATCATGAAGCGGGGGAAACCATCGCCTGCTCATCGCACTGAGGAGTCAATGAGACATGAAAGTCAGGCACCTTTCAAAGTTTTATGACATGAGTTCAGAGGTGTTGAGGGACTCGCTCAAGGTCACCAAGCCGGGTCTTGACCCAGCTGAAACTTGGACCTGGACCCTTGGGCGCCTCCCGCAGAGTTGTGTGACCAAGGTAACCAGCAGCGGCCGACCCCATGACTTTGGGGAAACGACGCCTCTTACGGCCCCACGGCTCAGGCCAGCCCGGCCCCGCCGCCGGGAGCCTCAGCTCCGCCAGGGGGCGCGAGCGGAGGCCGCGCTCGAGGCCGCCGGGCGCCTCGCTCTTCTCTATGGTGGCTCGGGCGCGGCGGGAGCGGAGGCGCGATCCCGAGAGGGGGCGGGGCCGAGTCAGGGGCGGGGCCGCGCGGAGGGCGGGAGCGGCCGGGCCGGGCCGGCTGGGGATGGGTGGGAGGGGGGGCCGACTTCCTGGGGCCGCCCGTGAGGATGTCGCGACCGCCCCCGGGTGCCCCTCAGCCCCAGAGACGCCGCCGCGGCGGAGTCCGCAGCCTCCCTGCCTGAGGCGTCCGCGGCCGGGATCCGGCCCCTCCCCTCGCCTCCTCTCCTAGGTGCCGGCCGGGAGGGCGGCCGCAGCAGGTGAGGAGGCGGCGGCGGCGGCGGCGCTGGGGGCCGCTGGGCGCCCGGCCTGGGGAAGGACGGGAAGGGGGACGGTCGGGTGCCGTCAGGCTGTGGTCTGGGGGCCCTTCCTCTGTGTGGGGCGCGGCCTGGGACTCTCCCTGCCCTACAGGGGTGGGGGGAAGCCCTTGGCTGGCTGGAAGTCCCCGCCTTCAGGGCAGCCCACACCTGTCCTTTGAAAAGTCCCCTCAAAGAAAGCGTTTCACCTGTGGGGGCAGTAACAGGAGACGTGCGTCCTCGATTATCCCCAAGCGCCCTGCAGACCGGCAGGTCTAGTTGGCTTGTGGGGAAAAGATACCTCTTTGTACGTCAGAGGAAACTGAGGCAGGTCCGCGGCGGCCTGCTTACCCCTTTAAAGGAACCAGCCCGTCCCTGTCTCCGTCTTAGAGGAGGCGGCTGGAGGAGGGAGGTTTGGAGTTTGGAGGTTTGATGGAGAAGTTTGGGAATGCGGTTCTCCCCGCAGGGTCCACTGTTCCCTCGCTTGGGAGTTGTCCTCTGTTCGCGATGTGTGTGAGGTCGCCACTGTGCGGCAGCGGTCAAGACCGAGAGGGAAATGGGGCCTCTCTTCAGCCGGCTGCCCAGGAGACAGTTGACCAGACATGGGGAAGTCTGGCGAACCAGGGGAGCCAGAGCCTCCGCTGGCACGTCTGCTCAGAGCTTGAGTTCAGGCTGGCAGAAGAGATAAACAACAGCATATCATTTTCTCCTTTTTGTTGGTCTGTCATTTGTTCTAGGGGGGAAGAAGACTGCTTGTGTAATCAAGAGTGTACCGTGCACCCCCCAGTCTACCATAAGGAAGGATAATTGTTAGCTTGGAAATAGGGTTTTACCCACAACTGTCACTTTGCTCCCTGGTTAAAGGCCAGAGTGACGTGATGAACAAACATCCCGGGGTGCATGTGGCCTTCTAAGAAAGCAGTGAGTTCCTTATGTATCCCTTTGATTATTGGTTTGGAGGACAGAGAGACTTCCTGTTAACCACTGTCGCTGCAACTGTTTGGGGTGCCTTATTCTCCCCGTGACAGTTCAATTTACTGAAATGTGGGCCGGGCTGCCCGTTTATTATACCATTCTTCTAGGAATGGGAGTAGGCAGGGGACAAGGTACTGGGCTGAATTTGTGTACAGAGTTCTAGGGCTGCAGCCTAGCCGTGGCAGCTCCTTTCTGTTCAGGGGATTTCAGGTTTGACAACTTCTTTATCCTTTTCTCTGATTACATTCTCTTTCACATTCAAGGAAGTAGATGATGGCAAAGGTTTCCGAACTTTTATTGTATATTTCCTAATTCTGAATTTTAGAGTACAATTCAGAAGTTACAGTTTATTTAGAGGTATTCTTAAGTTTGAAAATATTTGGGTATATTTTCATAACAATTGCAGATTGATGTGGCAGGGCTAATATCTTGATTGTGATTGAAGAAAATGTTCATGTTCATGTAATCTAGGACGCACTCATTTTAATGCCCGTCTAATTACAAAGACCAGCCTGTTAAAAACTTTCATATTGATCAGGTAGACAGTTGTGATATCTTGTTTACATCGGGATCAAGGGTTGTAAATATTTAAATCGACCAGTTTAACCAGCCTCCAAAATAACATGCACAAAAAAAGAAAGCTCTTCTCAGAAACCTTAAAAATCAATTTCTTTCAAACCTTCTCTCATGACCAAGCCAGTTGACATAACTCTGCTTGGTACCGTCTAATAGGAACACCTTTTTTTTTTTTTGGAGACAGAGTCTCACTCTGTCACTCAGACTGGTGTGCAGTGGCGTAATCATGGCTCACTGCAGCCTTGACCTCCTAGGCTTAGGTGACTCTCCCTTCTCAGCCTCCTGAGTAGCTGGGACCTCAGGCATGTGCAACTACACCCAGCTAGTTTTTGTATTTTCTGTAGAGACGAGGTTTTGCCATGTTGTTCGTCATGAACTGGGCTCAAGCAATCCTCCTGCCTTGGCTTCCCCAAGTTCTGAGATTACAGATGTGAGCCACCGCGCCAGGCCGGAACACCTCTTAAGGGTTGTGGAAAAGGCGTTTTTAGTGACCAGCATTTAAGAAGACAAAACAAACAGCAACAATAACAAAAAAGGGCACAATTTCTTTTCTAATTACATGTGCATTGTTATTTAAATACAGTCACACCCATCTCTATGAGCGTCATGCCTAAGACTTTCTGAGAACACCTCTGTAAACCTAAGAAGTTGTTAGGGGGACTAATTCCACCTTGATTTTTTATTCTTGTCATAGAACCTTTAATACTGCCATGGTTTTAATGATAGAGGCTTTTATACCAAACTTGTACTAGTCATAGTGTTTATGTTTTTGGAGGAAAGATTTAACCTCTATACCTTAGAATCTCATAACTTGTTAATACAATAACAGAATTAAGGTATTAGAGTTTAATGAGAACGCATAGTTTAAATTACTATTGGTGAAGTCTCAAGTGAGGAGCTGCTTCATTGTTGTTTGGTAATGGTTACTGGTTTAATGATGATTACTGGTTATTTTTGTTTCACTTCTGGTTATTGGTAATGGTTATTTGGTGTTTGTGTAAGAAAGATTTTGGCAATTGTAAAGATAGTCTTTTTTTTTTTTTTAATTGAGATGGGGGTCTCACTCTTGTCAACCATGCTGGAGTGCCATGGAATGATTTCAGCTCAATGCAACCTTGCCTCCTGGGCTCACGCAGTCCTCGCCTCCCAAGTACCTGGGACCACAGATGTGCGTCACTACGCCCAGCTAATTTTTGTGTTTTTGGTGGAGACAGGGTTTTGCCATGTTGCCCAGGCTGGTCTCAAATGCCTTGACCTCAAGCGATCCTCTGGCCTCGGCCTCCCAAAGTGCTGGGATTATGGGTGTGAGCCACTGTGCCCAGCCTAAAGACAAGCTTTTCATATACAAACAGACTCCCGGGTCTTTCGTAAGGAAATATCTGATTAACTTCTTATTTTGTGACTTTATATTAGTTAAGCAGTTTTAAAATAGTAAAACTAATTTGGCTCTTAGTAGGATATCCTATTATATCTCACATAAAAGCCATCTCAGATAGGTAGGAATTGGCCTCATGTATTTAAAGACCTCTGCCCTCCCTGTTTCCAAGATTTAACAGCTGCCATCAGGACAGCGGTCATAGCTAATCCTGTTATGCCAGTCTTAGTTTAAACCCATTATCCTTTCTCTTCGTTAAGACTGTCATGAAGTTCCTCCTTTACTTTTCTTATGCAGAGTGAATATTCCACATTTTTAATGTATTTGGGCCTGTTAACATTCTGCAGTGAAGCCAAGCAGTTGGTTAAAAGAGTCCTGCATGTTTTTAAACAGTTTCCTTTTTAAAGCATAAAATCTGCATCTTGGCTAGGCGCAGTGGCTCACTCCTGTAATCCCAGCACTTTGGGAGGCAGAGGCGGGTGATCACCTGAGATCAGGAGTTAGAGACCAGCCTGACCAATATGGTGAAACCCTGTTTCTACTGAAAACACAAAATTAGCCGGGCATGGTGGTGCATGCCTGTAATTCCAGCTACTTGAGAGACTGAGGCAGGAGAATCACTTGAACCTGGGAGACGGAGGTTGCAGTGAGCCGAGATCACACCACTGCGCTACAGCCTGGGCAACAAGAGCAAAACTCCATCCCCAAAACAACAACAAAAAACTGCATTTCCTCTGGAGTAAAACCAGCTTTTTGAATCTGATAATAAAACAAAAGCTGTTTTTTCCTGCTCTCTACTAATAGAAAGTCTTTATTAACTTTACCTTACTGGTTTTGTTAGTACAGTGACTAGTGACTGGTAGTAAATGATAACCTAGTGGTAATGGGAGATCCTGAAGTCTCCTGAATCATCAATGACAGGTCACATTGTGTTCAGTGCAGCTTTAGCCTTTTGAGTATGTTTTATTGTAAGGAGTTCCAAACGCCAGCCACTCCTTGAAAGATGAGGTACCTGGTGATTTGCTGCTGAGTCACTGACCGAGATATTCTTTAAAAATGCAGATTTCCCAGCCCCACTTCCTGGAGATTTTGACTGAGTGGGTAAGTGATGACCAGAGAATTACCTTTTATTTTTTCAATTTTATACTTTATTATTACTACTATGAGGCCATACCACGTAGACGCTACCTTTTATTTTTATTATTTATTTTTATTTTATTTCATTTTATTTTGAGACGGAGTCTTGCTCTGTCACCCAGGCTGGAGTGCAGTGGCGGGATCTCGGTTCACTGCAACCTCTGGATCTCGGTTCACTGCAACCTCTGTCTCCTGGGGTTCAAGCAATTCTTCTGCCTCAGCCTCCCGAGCGGCTGGGATTACAGGCACCCACCACCACACCCAGCTAATTTTTGCATTTTTTTTTTAGTAGAGACGGGGTTTCACTACATTGGCCAGGCTGATCTTGAACTCCTGACCTCATGTGATCCGCCCGCCTCAGCCTCCCAAAGTGCTGGGATTATAGGTGTGAGCCACCACACCCAGCCTATTTATTTATTTTTGAGACAGTCTCAGCTCTGTCATCCAGGCTGGAGTGCAGTGAGGTGATCTCGGCTCACTGTAACCTCCACCTCCCAGGTTCAAGTGATGTGCCTGCCTCAGCCACCCAAGTAGCTGGGACCACAGATGTGTGTCACCACACCCGGCTAATTTTTGTATTTTTAGTAGAGACAGGGTTTTACTATGTTGACCAGGCTGGTCTCAAACTCCTGACCTCAGGTGATCTGCCCGCCTTGGCCTCCCAATGTTGGGATTACAGGTGTGAGCCACTGCGTCCAGCAGGAAGCTAGCTTTAAAAAATCTCCCTTGCATCTTTATTTTCAAAAAGCTCCCCAAGTGGTTTTTATTTATTTATTTTTTTGAGATGGAGTCTCTGTCACCCAGGCTAGAGTGTGTGGCATGATCTCGGCTGACCGCAACCTCTGCCTCCTGGGTTCAAGCAATTCTCCTGCCTCCGTCTCCCAAGTAGCTGGGATTACAGGCACGCGCCACTGCGCCCGGCTAATTTTTGTGTTTTTAGCAGAGGCAGGGTTTCACCCTGTTGGCCAGGCTGGTCTCAAACTCCTGACCTCAGGTGATCCGCCTGCCTCGACCTCCCAAAGTGCTAGGATTACAGGCTTGAGCCATTGAGCCACCGTGCCTGGCTTCCCAAGTGCCTTGGATGTGCAGTCAAGTTTGGGAACCACCGTTTTATTGCATTGATACTCTTTTTCAGGGTGGGGGGGGGCATTATCTCCTGTACATCAGGCCCCATGGAACTTTGAAAATTGGGGTTCACTTTTCTTCCCTTTTCTTTCTTTTTTTTTTTTTTTTTGAGACAGAGTCTTGCTCTGTCACCTAGGCTGGAGTGCAGTGGTGTGATCTTGGCTCACTGCAACCTCCGCCTCCTGGGTTTAAGCAGTTCTCCTGCCTCAGCCTCCCAAGTAACTGGGACTACAGACATGCGCCACCATGTCCAGCCGATTTTTGTATTTTTTGTAGGGATGGGGTTTCACCATGTTGGCCATGCTGGTCTCAAACTACTGACCTCAAGTGATCTGCCTACCTTGGCCTCCCAAAGTGTTGGGATTACAGGTGTGAGCCACCATGCCTGACCTGCTTTTCTTTTTTTAATTTTTAGAGTGAAATTATGCACATTGAAATTCCTTATAAATTGGTAGTCCCTCTAATAGAATCGTTATGCTATCCAGGATGTTTGATTTGCTAGAATAGCCCATTTCCTAGTCATGACAGATAACAAAGAGCTTTTATAACTTTTATGTAAATTGCTTTACAGTGAGGCCTCCTCTGCTGTATTATCTATCAGGAGTCATGAGGGAGGGTTTTTGGTGAAAGTAGCTTCGTTTATCTCATGAGTGGACAAATGAATGATAATGTGGAAACAACTAGAGGTCTGAATAGGTAGTTGAATCTAGTTATGATCATCAGTGTTGGACGGCAGAGATGCCTGGGAATTCTCTGTATGTCAAATTTTAGAATAAAGTCAGTTTGCCTGTTTTATTTCTACACAGCTGAAGCCTTTATTGAAAATAATAGGTGCGTAACAAATAGTTAATAAAATTTAGTCAGCAGCCGTTTGATGAGTTCATGGGAGGAAGAATAATTGCTGAAATACAGAACCATCTGATTTAAAACAGATTCAGGCACTAGATACGTTATCTCTAACGTAGTTTGTTTGTATAGACAAACCTGGTTTTGAATTCTGACTCCCCCACTTCCTGGCTGTGCTACCTTAGGCAAATTACTTAACCTCTGTGAGCTTCAGTTTTTTCATCTGCAAGATGAAAATACCTGGTAGGATTGTTATGTGGATTAAAAGGGGGAAAATATGCATGGGAGGATTAAAAGAGAGAAAAATATGTTTTTTGTATATTGTAAGCAACTCAATAAACGTCCCTTCTCCCACTTCCTCACACAATTTTTATTCTGTAGGCTTAAGATGCTTTTCTAAATCCAGCTTTCTCTATATCTCTTTCCAGGAATATCTATTCAGTCAGCTCTTTTAGAAAATGTATGAAAGAGTGAGGACTAAAGTTAAGAACCAGAGAATATGGGTAAGAAGAATGAGTCACAGGACAATTAGCAACACTTTAAACAATTTTTTAGAATGAGTGGAGTGTTGGCATGTACCCAGAGTTACTATCTGCAGGAATAAATGAATAACATTACCCAAATTCTGCCATCTGTATTTGGACGGTAGCCCAGATTAGGCTAGGAGCCTTTGAGGGTGGCCTCATTAAGTAGCACCTGACATCCATTTCTTTCATTATCTTCTTTTCTCCCTTTTGGTCTTCGTTTCTTGTTCCCTGTCTCCTCCTTTTCCCTCTTTTAAAGCTGTCCTTCCTTTAGACTTGCCAATCATCATCATAGATGCAGGCCCAGTCCCTGGAACTCGAGGCTAAAAGAGGTTTCTGGTTGCTAACACCTGTCTCCTAGCTAAATGAATAAGCTCTTTTGTGGGCAGGATGTTAAAAAAGCTGATTAGTACAATACCAGCTTAAAGGGCCTATTAATGATACAGCATATGTAAATCACAGTGATTTAAAGCCATTTTAGAGATTAATTTCTTATATATTTATTTTCTATATTGAATTATGATGTCAGTTGAATTTTTACATCTGAACCATGAATCTGTTTATTACCTAAACAGACTAATTTCTTTCATATTGATTGGGAATCATTTATATTCTAAAGAAGTTTCCACCCTTAAGGGCCTTTGTATTGTTTGGCAAATGTCTAACTAGTGTGTAATACAATTGAAGTTTTGTTCACTGCACTGCTGCCATAACTAGTTTAATTTCTGCTCCTTATATATTTCTGTTGGCAGCTGGAAAATTAAAATACTAGATGTTCCATAAAACTGATTTTTTGAGGGGTGATTTTACTGTCATTTGAATGGACTTAGGCCCCAGGGTACATTTTTTTAAGATGTCTTATTCAACTTTCCTGTAATAGTCTCTCTCTCTTTATATAATTAATGTATTAGACACATAATTGGCTGTTTAAGCATTCAGAAGAGACAATGTTTGGCCTTTTACCCAGAGATTATTTTTTTCTACATCTCTTGAGGAAATGTGTGCCATTTTTGGAAACTCCTAAGTATATTACAGTTACACTAGCACGTGAATTTTTGCAAAGACTAGAGAATGAACAATTCCCAAATCGTTCTATTCTTTTTAGATCATAGTGTTTCCAACCTGATGTGAAAGGAGAAAGGCTGTGATGTGATACCTAGTAAATCCTCCTCATAATTTTTCTATATGTTTCACAGAAATATATAGTCTTCAATAACTGAAGTTACTCTCAAGGAGACTTTACATTTAATTACTCAATCCACACTTAATTTCCTGCAAGATTCTTGGAGAGACACTCACCAGGCTACTGATTTCACGGAGTTATAACCTACACAGGTTTTTATCTCTGTTAAAGCTACTAACCCCCACTTTTTTTTTAGGTTGAAAAGTGACCTTGGTCTGATAATTTCTTCATTGTCCTCTCCTCTAAAAAGATACAGCAAAACCTTCTTGCTCTCTCAGCAGCGTTTTTCAACAGCTACTACCGCCATGTGCTGAATTTGAATTTGAGCACACTTCAGTATATGATTTTGTTGAGCTCATGTTATCTGACTTTTTAAAGCTGCCGCTCTGCAATGCTACAGTTAAACCTACATTTTCTGTTTTCATGTTCACATGCCTTTTCTAGAATTACATATAAAAATATGTTTTCATTATCTCTGAGTTGTGGAGTGTTCCCTGGGACAGTCACTTGTTTCTACCAGTGGCTAGTTCTAAGAGTAGGGGAAATCCACCTGGATTTGAACTACTTGCAGCCAGTATGATCTGCTGAAACATTTTAACTGTCTTGGTCCTTTTTAAAGAAATGCTGCCTACTCATCTTGAAACTTACAGGAAGTTAGGCCAAGTGGAGGCTCTGCTGGCTTCTGAGTGGTTAAATGCAACTTATTAGTGATCAACACCATTGTTTATTTGCAACTGCTGGATTATGTTAAAAGATTTGAAAGGAAAAAAAGCTTTTCTTAAGTAAATTGTGCATCCTCCTCTCCCACCTCACCCTCCTCTTGTTTTACTCTTCATTTGCTTTGGAAAATCTTTCCAGTCTTGGTACTGATCACATGTATATAGTCTTAGTGGCAATTGAATCAGCGTATTTTATCCTAAAATATACAAAAAACTATGTGCCCTACTCTCTGCATTTTCTGCTAATCCTCCCATGCTTTTTTACCTTCATAATGATTAAAGTATGTGCCTGAGAAATAACCAAGCTTCATCCTCTGTCAACTTCCAACCCTCTTCTAGGTCTTGCGTCAGTAGATGCATAACCAATTGCAGTTGGGTTGGATTGTACCATCTTAACTATACTAATTATTATTTTACATGGTGTGGAAGATCAGCCAGAGCATATGCTTTATTCTAAAATGCTGGGCAAAGGAATGTTCTAATTTGGGGAGAGAGGAAGGAGTGTTTTCTAGGGCCTTAGCAGGAGTAGGTCCACTGAAATTCAGCTAGTTTGAGGAATCTGGATTTTTGTCAAGGGGTGGAAAGGAATAGTTAGGGGCTAAAATTATGTGCAAGCAGGGGTGGGAAGGAATAATTTATGAGATGAGGACTTTCCCAGTCCACAGTGGAGAATTCTTAATCTTCCAGATTCTCTTATGTTTGTCTACTTACCATATACTGATGGAAGAGTTTGTGTAATCCTTCTGTGTCAGAGCTAAAGTATACCTTAGCCATTGTTTACTGAGAGGGTGGGAAGAGGGATGTCAGAATATTCTCAGCTTGTCAAAGGGCATTCCACCTTCCTGTTGTACCCTTGGCCATATGGTTGAATCCGGCACTTCAGATGATTCTGAATCATCCCCACCACTCCCATTGATCTAGTTCAGTGTTTCCCAACTCTGAAATGTTGACACAGTTAGAGACCAGCAGCTTGAGGAATAGTGACTGTGAGCCCACCAATTAATGGGGGACATTAAAATGATAGTAGTTCTGCAGCTTCACCTCTAGATGATCTTCATCAGATTCTTAAATTGCATTTACTTGATAAAATCCTCACCACAGCACATCAACATGTCTCTTGCACTACCCAAAAGCAGTATTAAAAAGGAAAATACGTTGACAATTACTATCTAATTAGGTTTTTATTTGAGATACAGGCTATCTATAACTCTGTTGTTATTTGTGGAAATGCTAGCAAAAAAACAGACTGAAATCTTTCTCCTTATGTTGTTGTTTTAGAAACAACACAAACAGGTTGGGCGGTGGCTCACGCCTGTAATCCCAGCACTTTGGGAGGCTGAGGTGGGTGGATCACTTGGGTTCAGGAGTTCAAGACCAGCCTGGCCAACAGGGTGAAACCCTCGTCTCTACTAAAAATACAAAAATTTGCCAGGCATGGTGGTGCATGCCTGTAATCCCAGGAACACAAACATAAAAATAAGCCTCTAGTTTTATTTGGGAGGGATCGATATACCATATTCGAGTTCTGAATATCGTGTCAGGAAAGCAGTTTTTGATGCCACTAGTTAAATGTTTGTGTGTTTTGATATACCATTGGTCTTCCCAACCAAACATCACTTTTTTTTTTGAAACAGAGTCTCACTCTGTCACCCAGGCTGGAGTTCAGTGGTGCCATCTTGGCTCACTGCAACCTCTGCCTCCTGGGTTCACGTGATTCTCCCATCTTAGCCTCCCGAGTAGCTGGGACCACAGGCGCGTGCCACCACATCCAGCTAATTTTTGTATTTTTTGTAGAGACGGGGTTTCATCATGTTGGCCAGGCTGGTGTCGAACTCCTGACCTAAAGCGATCTGTCTGCCTCGGCCTCCCAAAGTGTTGGGATAAGTGCTGAGATTGCAGATGTGAGCCTCTGCACCCAGCCTATCCCTTTTTAAGATGGGGAGAAATGGAAATTTGCTGTTATGTATTACACATATTATGAAAGCATATTAGAATGTATTTTCTGGGCCGGGCGTGGTGGCTCATGCCTGTAATTCTGGCACTTTGGGAGGCCAAGGCAGGCAGATCACTGGAGCCCAGGAGATCAAGACCAGCCTGGGCAACATAGCAAAACCTTGTCTCCAAAAAATACAAAAAATTAGCCAGATGTGGTGTTGTGCACCTGCAGTCTCAGCTACTCAGGAGTCTGAGTTGGGAGGATTGCTTGAGTCCAGGAGTTTGAGGTTATAATGAACTATGGTTGCACAACTGTACTCTAGTGTGGACAACAGAGTGAGACCCTGTCTCCAGAAAAAAAATAATAAAAATCAAATAACTTCTTTATTGGAGATTACATACAAATCGTGACCTTTTTTTTTTATTCCTAAAGTCTTTAGTAAGGTTATATGTTTACTGCAATAGATCTTAAATTTTACTATGATCAAAAATCTCCTAGGTGCTTGTAAAAAATAAAGATTCCTGGTTCCTAGCCCAGCCCTACAGAATCAAAGTGTTTGGGATAGAGATGTGGGATTCTGATGTAGTTTATCTGTAGACCCCACTTGGAGAAAGAATTTATGTGAGAAAGAACCACACATTAAAAAAAAAAAGATTGAGAAATGCTATTATTTTGCAGAGGAGGAATTTAAAGCACAGAAAAGTCAAGAGGCCCAGACTTAACTAGGATATCCAGCTAGTTATTTGACTCTTGCAGACCAGAAGCTAGGTTGGCTGACTACTGTGGATTTGTGCTCTTTCCATTAGATTATAGTCCGGGGTGTGCAATCTTTTGGCTTCCCTGGGCCACATTGGAAGAAGAAGAATTGTCTTGGGCCACACATAAAATACACTAACACTAATGATAGCTGATGAAAGTTTATGAATTTGTGTTGGGCCCGGAGGCCATGGGTTGATCAAGCTTGGATTATGCCAGGGTGCCTCCTTGCTGGTTTATCTGATTGCCTTTAAATCAGAAGCTATAAGATAATGAGGGCAAAGGTACTTTGATTCCTTCAGAACAATAATGACTGAACTGGCACTTCATAGTGTGAAAAGTTTGTGCTTCTTAAACTATCTGTGGTGAAGGACCAGCTTTGTAAGGGTTTCCCTTCACCCCTAATCTGTTGCCAGCCAATAATTGTGTAAAGTACAAGAAAAGGGAATCACCAGAAAAACCATGCACTTGGATGTCACAGCAATGTCAAGCACTAGAAAAGTTTCTAAATGCTTACTGTGATTTTCTGTGTTTTATCTTGACGTGAATGGGCCTCCAGCAGTCTGACACATACACTTTGAATAGCATTGTTCTAAGTGGTTCTTAGGACATCTTAAGAACTTGATATCAGAGGTCCTTGATCATTTTCTTCCTCATGCCACCTATAACTGAAGCTACCATCTGAGAGCTCCCATTCCTACCTGGGGAGAGACGTTTCATGACTTGGTGATTTCCTAGGTCAGAACCAAAGTTGATAATACTTAGGGACTAGTTAAGGAACTATATAGTTAATTTATTTAATTATTATAAATAATTTATATATATTTAATATATATATAATTTATTTTAATATATTTTATTTTTATTTTTAAAAACCAGAACATTTATTGTGTTACTAATTGTTGAAATTCTTAAGATGAACTGGATGCTGCAGCAGCTGCCCTCTTGGGTTTAGGTGGTGTTCTTTCACAGAATCCATGCCTGAATCTGCTGTATACAATTTTTAAGTGCCTCATTTGACCAGTTCCAGTGGTAGTTTGTCTTTTAGCCTTGGCACTCCAGTTATACTTTATCTTGCACTTGGCAGCATAGCCACATTTGCCACAGGTCGACTTCTGAAGGTGGTACGTCCTGTCGCGTCTTATTGTGATGCTTTCCAAACGATGATGTTCCCTTCATCATCTGGCTTCTGTTACTATTATTATTATTATTATTATTATTATTATTTGAGACGGAGTTTTGTTCTTGTTGCCCAGGCTGGAGTGCAATCGTGCGATCTTGGCTCACCGCAACCTCCGCCTCCCGGGTTCAAGCAATTCTCCTGCCTCAGCCTCCCAAGTAGCTGGGATTATAGGCATGCACCACCACACCCAGCTAATTTTGTATTTTTAGTAGATGGGGTTTCTCCATGTTGGTCAGGCTGGTCTTGAACTCCCGACCTCAGGTGATCTGCCCACCTTGGCTTCCCAAAGTGCTGCAATTATAGGCATGAATCACCACGCCAGGCCTTTTTACTATTATTTTTAAAATTACTGCTCCTTGCAGAGCAGGGCTACCCTATAGGCAATGTGCCCACAGTAGCCAACCTTTAATATATTTAAGAGTAAATTGAGGCCGGGCATGGTGGCTCATGCCTTTAATCTCAACACTTTTGGAGGCCTGAGGCGGGCGGATCACTTGAGGTCAGGAATTCGAGACCAGCCTGGCCAATATGGAGAAACTCCATCTCTACTAAAAATACAAAAATTAGCCAGGTGTGGTGGCACGCGCCTGTAGTCCCAGCTATTCGAGAGGCTGAGGCAGGAGAATCCCTTGAACATGGGAGGTGGAGATTGCAGTGAGCCAAGATCATGCCACTGCCCTCCAGCCTGGGAGACAGAGCAAGACTCCGTCTCAAAAAAAAGGATAAATTGATAGAATTTGCATTGGGTGCTTGTATTGGGAGGCATATTCCCCTCTTTTTGACTAAATACTGGAAAGGAGTTTCTAACTTCTTGGCCTGTAACTTAACTCACAGTTAAGATGCTTAAAGATGGGAGACAGAAAATAAAATTTAGGGGTGTGCAATTTCTTCGAGACGCTTTTGTGTTTGCTTTTTAGAAGGCTTTTGTGAATAGTCTACGAGGATGCATTATTAGTTTTTGTGGTTATAATGTCAAAATTAGTGTTGATTTGGAGCAGGCAGGGAAATCTCTCCATGCATGCTTTTCATCCTGGTTTAATTGCTTAGTTGGATGAAATGTCAAACTTGATAGATTATTGGAGCTGTTATTTTGGTAGTTAAACAATAATGAAACTGTTTGAATGTTTTTGGAGAACACTGCTTCCTGTGTCTGGACTTTGCACTGGAGAAAGTTTCAATTGTTCACAAGCAATACTGGTTAGAAAATGCAGCTTCTGTGGCTCCTAACACAGCTGTCTAAATTACTAGCTATATGGGGGCCTTTGGACAAGCACTGCTTAACACTTTTGGAAACAATTTGTTTCTGATTCCAAAAATGTCGATGGTCGTTCCCTGAATACTTGAGAAAACTAGAAATGGGAAAAAGGTATTGCATGTGTCTAGGTTATGCCAGTCAAGTGTTTTTTCTTTAAGCATCTCTAGAACAAATTTACCTTTTTAGCTAAGGATGAGAGGTTTATGGAAATGTTGTAGCAGCCCCCTGGGCCTTTCTTTCCTCCTTGATGACTGTTCAGCAGGGTAGCATGTTGTCAGCTTGTGTGCCAGCTTACAGAGGGCTTGCGTTATTATAACCTTGATTAGGAAAGAGGGATGGGGAACAGGAGTGAGAAGACAGATGTTTTTGAAAGTCCCTCTGCCTGCTATGTGAAATCTTGAATTTTCACTTTGAACTTCACTGTTGTTTGGTGACAGATGTTATAAAACTGTCTTTACAAACAATCCCCTTTCCTATTGAAATTGTATGTTGGCCACAGGAGCTAGGGAAGCATTGGGCATGCTCAGCAGCATTTATTTCACTCATTCCACTGTGTCAGATGATACTTTTTCTGAATGAAATTGTATGCATTCTTCAGTGGGAGTTAGGGGAAGGCTTATTCTTGTCTAAAAGTATGGGAGAATTTGTGTAAGACTGATCAAAAGACTGGCACTTCTTTTGCTATGTGATACTTCTCTTTGTGCCATATTTTACCTGTAGGAAAATTACCAACAGTTATTATGTGCTCTCCAGGTGCCAGGGACTTTGCTGTATTAACAAGTTTAATCCTCTTAACAATCCTATGAGGTGTGTAGGTGTTATCTGTGTTCCACAAATGTGAAAATGCCGCACAGAGAAATTAAAGAGGGGGCCCAAAGCCTCACAGTGTTGGAACCCAAGTATTCCAGCTGTCAAGGTTGAGCTGTCAACTACTGGGTGACAGCTGCCTCACACTCCGTCAGGATGATTACCTTTTGAATAAGTCTTTACAAATTTGTCGGCTGCAGAAGTAACCAGTCCAGAATGAATGAACTCTCACCGCAGTTTTAGCTCAGCAAGCAGTGCCTGCTATCAGAAACATCCAAAAACCACAGCAATTAGACAAATAAATTGTGAAAGATGTGGTTTCCAGGTAAGATATGTGACAGGCTTCTTACTGCAAATAGTTTTTCTTACAAAAGGAGAAAGACTGGTGGGAGAGATGGTGGAAAAAATGAAAACAATGTTTCTTTTATGATTCTCTGGGCCCATCCTCACAGGACTTCATATGTAGTGAAGGCAGAATATTTACCTCAAGCCCAGATGACCAACTTTTACTTTCTACACTGACTCAGGCTTCTTACTAAAAATGGTGTTTCACCATTTATTCCACTAACATCACTTTTTAATTCTTAAAATAAAAAAGAATAGTTTTATTCATAAAACTACATGGGCCTACTTGTGTGGAATGTGATTTAAAAATGATGTTAGCAATACTTGTTACTTATTTTACTAGTTTTAGCTTTGTTAGTGCTGAAGGATGTTTTATAGTTTTCTAAAATTGTAAACATTTTTGATGTGTAAGCCAGTCACCCTTAAAAGCACATTTGGCTAAATAAAGCATTAGGTTAGAGAAGAGTTCACTGGTGGTTATTTTTTGTTTTTTTTTGTGTGTGTGCGCGCGTGTGTGTCTGTGTGTGGGGTCTTCCTGTTTGTCAATAGGCCTTCCCAATTAATTGAATTCTACATAAGATACATAGATGTTAGTGCCCCATAGGGCTTCATCTTGTAAGTGATGTTAGTGGAGTAAATGGTGATATACCATTTTCAGTAAGAAGCCTGAGTCAGTGTAGAAAGTAAAAGTTGGTCATCTGGGCTTGAGGCAAATATTCTGCCTTCACTACATATGAAGTCCTGTGAGGATGGGCCAGAGAATCATAGAAGAAACATTGTTTTCATTTTTTCCACCATCTCTCCCACCAGTCTTTCTTCTTTTATAAGAAAAACTATTTGCGGTAAGAAGCCTGTCACATCTTACCTGGAAACCACATCTTTCACAACTTATTTGTCTAATTGCTGTGGTTTTTGGATGTTTCTGATAGCAGGCACTGTCTGCTGAGCTAAAATTGCAGTGAGAGTTCATTCATTCTGGACTAGTTACTTCTGCAGCCTTCTGGCCCATTACTCATGGCTTTGGTGAGGCTCGATAAAAATATTGTGATGGATAGGGCACAGGTAGTGCCTGAATGTATTTCAGATAGTTGGGCCAACAACCAATCTATGCTTAAATAATCATCTCACCTGCATAGTAGAGACTGCAAAATAGTATGAAACATGCTATACTTTATAAACATTTTGCCTTTTTTAGCTCCCCGTAGTGGCTGGACAGTTGACTGAATAATTTCATGTTTTTTTTTTTTTTTGAGACGGAGTTTCACTCTTGTTGCCCAAGCTGGAGTGAAATGGCACAATCTCAGCTCACTGCAACCTCTGCCTCCTGGGTTCAAGCGATTCTCCTGCCTCAGCCTCTTGAGTAGCTGAGATTACAGATGCACGCTACCATGCCTGGCTAATTTTGTATTTTGAGTAGAGACGGAGTTTCTCCATGTTGGTCAGGCTGGTCTCGAACTCTCCACCTCAGGTGATCCACCTGCCTCGGCCTCCCAAAGTGCTGGGATTACAGGCGTGAGCCACCACGCCCGGCCACTTTTTTTTTTTTATACTTTATTTTTAGGTAATTATATATTCACAGGAAGTTGCAAAAACACTACACAGTTCCCATGTACCCTTCACCCGTTTTTCTCCCATTGGTTATGTCTCATTTAACCATAGTACAATATCAACACCAGGAAACTGACATGGTGCTCTGTGTGTGTGTGCGTGTGTATGTGTGTGTGTAGTTTTCTGCTGTTTTATTACATGTATGGATTTGTGTAACTGTTCTACCACCACAAAGATCCCCATTGTGCTACTCCTTTATTATCATGCATATCCGTTTTCCCTACTGTCCTAATCTCTGGAAACCAGTAATCTGTTCAGTGTCTCTATAATTTTGTCATTTCAGAAATATTATGGAAATGGAATCATAACAGTATGTGACCCAATATGTGACCTTTTAAGACTAGGTTTTTTGTTTTTTACTTTTATATGCATAGAACAATTGGAACTTTTTTTTTTTTTTTTTTGAGACAGTGTCTGGCTCTGTTGCCCAGGCTGGAGTGCAGTGGCGCAATCTCAGCTTACTGCAACCTCTGCCTCCCTAGCTCAAGCCATCCTCCCACTTCAGCCTCCTGAGTAACTGAGACTACAGGTGTGCACCACCACACCCAGCTAATTTTTGTATTTTTTTTATAGACAGGGTTTCACCATGTTGCCCAGGCTGGTCTTGAACTCCTGAGCTCAAGTGATTTGTCTGCCTCAGCCTCCCAAAATGCTGGTATTACAGGTGTGAGCCACTACACCCAGCCTCAAATGTATTTTTTGTAGAGATAGGTCTCACTGTGTTTCCCAGGCTGGTCTTGAACCCGGCATTTTTCACTTAGTGTCACACCCTCCATCCAAGTTATTGTGTGGCAGCAATAGTTTGTTCCTTTTATCTCTGAGTAGTATTCCATGGTGTGTATATACCACAGGCTGTTTAACTATTCACCTGAAGGGCATTTTAGTTGTTACCAGTTTGGGGCTATTACAGATGAAGCCATAATGAACATTTGTGTACAGGTGATTGTATGGACACAAGTTTTAGTTTCTTTGGGTTAAGCATCCAGGAATGAAATTGCTGGTTCTTAAGGTAAGTAAGTGTATGTTCAGTTTTCCAAAGAAATTGCTAAACTTTTTTTTTTTTTTTTGACAGTGTCTCACTCACTCTATCACCCAGGCTGGAGTGCAATGGTGCGATCTCAGCTCACTGCAACCTCTGCCTCCTGGGTTCAAGCAAGTCTCCTGCCTCAGCCTCCCAAGTAGCTGGGACTACAGGTGTGCACCACCACTACCAGACAAATTTTGTATTTTTAGTAGAGACGGGGTTTCACCATATTGGCCAGGCTGGTCTTGAACTCCTGACCTCAAGTGATCTGCCCACGATGTCCTCCCAAAGTGCTGGGATGACAGGGGTGAGCCACCGCACTGGGCCAAAATTGCTAAATTCTTTTCCAGAGTTGCTGTACCATTTTACAGTCTCACCAGCAGTGTATGAGATCCAGTTTCTCTGCATCCTCACCAGCATTTGATATTGTCATCATTTTTAAATTTTTTTTTTTTTTTTTTTTGAGTTGGAGTCTCGCTCTGTAGCCTAGGCTGGAGTGCAGTGGCATAATCTTGGCTCACTGCAGCCTCTGCCTCCCAGGTTCAAGCAATTCTCCTGCCTCACCCTCCCGAGTAGCTGGGACTACAGGCATGTGCCACCATGCCTGGCTAATTTTTTGTATTTTTAGTAGAGACTGGGTTTCGCCCTGTTGGCCAGGCTGGTCTCGAACTCCTGGCCTCAAGCAATTTACCTGCCGTGGCCTCCCAAAGTGCTGCAAATACAGGCATGGGCCACTGTGCCTGGCCACCATTTTAAATTTTAGCTATTCTAATAGGTGTTATATCTGGTTTTTAAGTTCATCAGATTATTTAGTAAAACTGATTCGACTGACAAAGATAGAAGATTTTTGAGTTGTATATTTAGCTCTCTGAATGAATCTGCCTCCATACAGTGTCACAGTGGTCTGCTGACTGGCTTTTTAGCACCCCTGCCATGGTTTCCTTGACAGCAAGACCCTAGACAAACTCTTTTTACCCAGCAATAGATAGCACAGCACTCCCAGTACAGTACTGCCCATAGACAAATAATACAATTTCAAAACTGTGAATTTCTTGTTAATTTTTTATACTTTTGCCTCCATGACTGTAGCTTTAAATGTACTCAAAAGTTGGCTTCCAAAGGCCCTAAAAACTTTTTCAAATTGTTTTGGTTTATGTTATCAAATGGTCTTAGGTACTTTATTTCTAATACGATTAACTTAAACTGCTCACACCTATAATCTCAGCTCTTTGGGAGGTTGAGGCAGGCGGATTGCTTGAGCCTAGGTGTTTGAGATCAGTCTGGGAACCATATTGAGACCCCATCTCTACAAATAATAAAAGAATTAGCCAGGCATGGTGGCATGCACCAGTGATCTCAGCTACTCGTGAGGCTGAGGTGGGAGATTGCTTGAGCCAGGGTGGTCAAGGCTGCAGTGAGCTGTGATCACACCACCGCACTCCAGCCTGGGTGACAGAGTGAGAATTGTCTCAGAAAAACAAAACAAAACCCAGCTAAAATAGCATAAAGTAGAAGTTAGACCCCCATCCCTACTAGGAATAACTGCTATTAAATGGTTTTAGTATATGTGTGCGTGCTCGCTCGCTCTTTTGCACGTGCGCGTGCTCTCCCTCTCTCGGTGTGTATGTATATATATGTATGTGTGTATCTATCATATATAATTAAATATATATTCCCCCCTGCTGTTCACAGTGCTTTTTTTCAAATGGGTAATGTATTATGGAGCATTTTTTAATGTGAATTTTTTGAAGCATTTAGGACCTGGGATGGAGCTTTGGGTTCCTTTCTCCAACCCTTGTCTGTTCTGTTATAAAAGGGATGAGAGAGGTACCTTTGAAAGACCTAAAGAAAATACGTTTTCTTCCTTGTTACATGGGTTTCAGTTGAAATAAGGTTTTAGCTTTATTTGTGAGTAAATTAGTAGAATACTGGATGTTAGGATGCATCTCTCCACTTTATTATAAATAATGCAAGGCTGATTTTATGATGTGATCTCTTGCAGAACTTTGGGGGAAGTGAGAACTGTGAGCACAATAATCTTCAGAGAATGCACAGTCCTTTGGGTATTTGTCTACTCATCAGCTGCTTAGTCAGATGGAGTGTTTTCCTAAGTACTACTGAAGTACACAGTTCAGTCTTTATTTTGAAATCTCTCCTTCTGCCTTCTCTCCCTCTTCCATTACTTTGATTACCTTGATGGGACATTCAAGCTGTGCAGTCGTATCCTTTTATTTCTATAGCCTGCAGAAACCAGGTTGAAGATTAACTGTAGGTGAACAGGTAATCTTATCTACTTGGCTAGAAATCACCCTTCAAGATGAAACACGTGTTGACAAAGGCCCCCTAGACTTGGGGACATGAACAAAGGTAAGTTAATCTTGGGGCATTATTAGTGGAAACCATGGTAGACGTTTAGGAAGTTTGACTTATTGGAGGCAGGGCATGTGTGTCAGGGAGACAGAGCATGTGAGTGTGTGTATTAGGAGAAGAGACGAATTCAGAGGTATACAGAAAAGAAGAATGATGAATTCAGGCAATCTTCAGAGTTGAATTACAGAATCTTTTTTCTGAGAGTATGGTTACTGCGGCAAGGTAGTAATAGGACATGAGCCTGCTAAGTCACTTCATTATGAAGCTATTAGAATTTAGGTGATGGAGTTTGATGACAGGGGTCTTTTCCCTGCCCTTCTACTGTATTAGCTGCTCAGGGAAAAAAAACAGAAAACTAAGAAATAGCCTTATATAGAAAATTATACCCATCAAATGGTTCCAAGGTTTCTGTTGCTGGGTTTCTGAAATGAGCTGCCCAAGATAGCAGTTTGGTCATGTTGCTGACTTCTTGCTGACTTCCTTTCTCCCAGTCTTGTCATCGGGTCCTCAGGCTGGGTCCTGACCCCTCTGGATTCTTTCTTTTCCTGCATACTTGCTACTTTTTCAATTACTGACATACAGGAACCTAGTATTTCATTGTGCCTGAGGTAGGCAGTTGCTAGCCTCTTGATATTGGATACCTTTTCTGAGCTATGAAGTATTATACCATAGTGGATAATAAAGTACTCACAATTGCATTATAGAATAGATTCTGGTAACTGCACCAGTGGGGACAGACTGGGTTAGCATGCCCTCACACAACTGGGGGGTTGTTTTGCAGCAAAGTGCTGTGAAGCAGGTTGAGCCTCATGCAGTGCCAGTTCCTGTATCTAAATGTGAAAGTGGCTCGTTAAAGATTAAAGGGACTGCCTGGTCCTTCTGGCCCCAAGATGGAATGATCTCTGCCATGGCGACAGCCTCTATCTCCCAGGAGAGGCCATTTTATACAGCACGTTTGTGCTTCCAAATGTTACTGTAAGCCTGCACTGGCTGATACTCTGGCGATAAGTTGACATTTGGGCACTCTGAAGACATATGAGCTATATAACATCCCATGGTTTGAATTTCTGGGCAAAATTGGCTCATCAGGAAGTCAAAAGCCTCTACTTTCAACCTGTTCCTTTGGGGGAGGTTTTCTCCTTTGTTTTATTTGACTGTTCTGTTGAGTCAAGTGAACTTTAATTTTTAGCCATAAAAATTCCATTAAGCCCCTTGTATCACATCCAGGTGTGAAAATGTCTCAGTATAACAAGACTGTGGGTGACAGGTGAAATCCTTAATGGTAGTTAGGATAATTGTCTCTGAAGGCTTGAAGAAAATAATGGTCCAACCAACAAAGTGAATACAGTTTGTATTTTTTGTGGTTCTTGTGGGTGAGGGGACTTATGTTTAGGACCTGCTCAGTGTGACTACTGTTCAGCTTAGAGGTCTTTGAAAAAACTTTTTTTCATTTTACTCTAAACAGTGCTTAGGGAACATAGCTGTGTCCTTTTTCTCAAAACATGATCCAAGGCCCATCTGTATCAGAATTGCTTGGAAGGCCGGGCGCAGTGGCTCACACCTATAATCCCAGCACTTTGGGAGGCTGAGACGGGCGGATCACTTGAGGCCAGGAGTTCAAGACCAGCCTGGCCAACATGGCGAAACTCCGTCTCTACTAAAAATACAAAAATTAGCCAGGCCTGGTGGTGCATAGTAATCCCACCTACTTGAGAGGCTGAGGCAGGAGAATCGCTTGAACCCGGAGGTGGAGGTTGCAGTGAGCCGAGAAATTGTGCCACTGCACTCCAACCTGGGTGACAGAGCGAGACTCTGTCTCAAAAAAAAAAAAAAAAAAAAAAAAGGCTTGGAAGAGAGAGATACTTATTAAAAATTCAGTTTTGGCCAGGCATGGTGACTCACGTCTGTAATCCTAGCACTTTGGGAGGCTGAGGCAGGTGGATCACCTGAGGTCAGGAGTTCAAGACCAGCCTGGCCAACATGGCAAAACCCTGTCTCTACTTAAAATACAAAAATTAGCCAGACATGGTGGCATACGCCTATAATCCTAGCTACTTGGGAGGCTGAGGAAGGAGAATTGCTTGAACCCAGGAGGTGGAGGTTGCAGTGAGCTGAGATTGCACCATTGCACTCCAGCCTGTGCGATGAGAGTGAGATTCCGTCTCAAAAAAAAAAAAAAAAAATTCAGTTTCTGGGGCCTCCCTCCATGTCTGCTAATTCAGAGTGTCTGAGGGACTGGAATGAGAAATGTTCATTTTCAATAAGCACCCCTGTTGATTCTTAAGTACCCCTAGAGTTAATTGTTGAGTATCATAAAGTTTACTTCATTTTTCATGTTTAATTTCTGTGATTTATTAGATGATAAATATTTGGTTGCCATCATATTGTTTTTCTTAAATACTATGTTCTATAGTTAAAAAAAAAAAAGGCTGTGAGGTCACTGAACACCAAGATTAGAATTTGGCAATCATTAATTATCAACAAGGTGAGACAGGCACTGATTCCTGGAAATGTGCATTTATCCATTCACCGACTTCTCAGTTAGAAAAAGGATGTGGACACAAGTAAGACTAATTTTGTTAAAAACAAGAAATGTGCAGTATCATTTAGGATGCTGGGGGTAGGGAAGTAGATAAAAGGGAGATGTTGAGAGGAAAGAGTGTGAAGAGAGAGTAAAGCAGTTTGTAAGTGATACAAACTTTAAAATTTTAACTGAATTTTAAACTACCAAGTCATATTTGAATATGTGCTTGTTGTAAAAAAATTCATGATTTTTGGGGGGTAATTTGGATAAAGCTAAACATAGCTATTTGATCTTTATTCCCATTACAGTGCTCTCCCTGCTGTGTGCATCCTCCCAGATCTTCTGTATGTATTTGGTAATTTTCTGTGGATTTGGAAGACTACAGAATCCTGAGAAATGGATATTTTAATTTCTCTTTTGAAACCTGCTTATTGTTTATAATGTCAAGATCTATTGCAGAAAAGAAAGTAAATCTGGGATGTCAATGACATCACATATGTCTGTTCAAATGAAACAATGGGCACATACACATATGCACACTCATTAAATATCTGTTGAGACCACCCTATTAAAAAAAGCATAGTTTTGGGTGCTAAGTTACTTGAGTTTTAAAATAACGTATTTTCTGTTTTTGTTGTTTTTTGTTTTGAGATGGAGTCTCCTTCTGTCGCCTGGGCTGGATTGCAGTGGTGCAATCTCGGCTCTGCAACCTCTGTCTCCTGGGTTCAAGCGATTCTCCTGCCCCAGCCTCTAGAGTAGCTGGGGTTAGAGGTGTATGCCACCATGCCTGGCTAATTTTAAAATAATGTATTGAAAGAACTTAATCAGAAAGCCACAGTTATTATTTCTCCCATAGCCTCATATTCTCATAATTTTCATGTAACCTCATAAAACCTCAAGTGCCTGAAACCACTAGTTCAAACGAGTACCTTTTTAAGCTCTAAAATGTAATCCTCAACCTTTCCACTTTAAAAGGAAGAACTAGGATGGAGTGTGGCTATAATTTGGGGCAGTTGGTTAAAACTGTATCAGAGTCCCAAAGAGGGGAATGATAAGCTGCAGCAGCTCTGTTCACTTGCTCAATGGTGTTTCTCTTAGTCAAGTTAGGAGTTCCATGCCTTTGGCCTTCAGGCTGCTCTTTATATAGTTCGTATCTGTCTCCTGGGCATAGTACTGTCTGGATTTTCTCTTTCTTTTCTTTTTTTTTTTTTTTTGAGACAAAGTTTTGCTCTGTTGTTGCCCAGGCTGGAGTGCAATGGCACAATCTTGGCTGACTGCAACCTCTGCCTCCTGGGTTCAAGCGATTCTCCTGCCTCAGCCTCCCGAGTAGCTGGGATTACAGGCATGTGCCACCACACCTGGCTAATTTTGTATTTTTAGTAGAGATGGGGGTTTCTCCATGTTGGTTAGGCTAGTCTTGAACTCCCGACCTCAGGTGATCCGCCCACCTCGGCCTCCCAAAGTGCTGCAATTATAGGCGTGAACCGCTGTGCCCGGCCCTCTTATTTAAAGTTCACAAATACAGAACAGGTCAGGAGCTTTTCTAATCATTTTTTTTTTTTTTCTGAAGGAGGTTCCATATTTGTCTGTACCTTGAGAGTTGTTTCATACTAGAATTTTTAACTTATCATCAACTACAGAAATATTTTTTTAAAGTGTGGTTGAAGAGATAATGGTTGTCAGCTGCTATAAAGATGTGTTTATCATTCGGAAAGGACTAATTAACATGTACTATAGGGAAACTTCTTTAAACAAAGCCATTTTCTGAAAGGAAAACACTGAAGGGGAGGAAATAAAACAGGGAACATTTTATAATACCTTATCAAAGCTCAGCGTGGCTATCCTACTGGAATAATGTAATTAAGGAGAATTAAGTGAGTTGGATAAATAACTTTTTAAAACTAGCCCCTTGAATAGAAAATTAAGTAGTATAGTTTTTAAACTCAAATTCTGTCTGCACGTACATTTTAATTAACCTAACATTATTGAATGACAAGCTGAGTTGGCAGCTACATCCAGAGTTCATGCCATGTGAGACCTACCTTAAAGGATGAACGAAGCTAGGTGCAGAGGCCTCAAATGCCCTGCTAAGAAATAGCTGATGGCCGTGGGGAACTGTCATACATTTTAAGCAGGAAACAGAAGGATCTAATAGGAACTTTAGTTTCTCTCTTGTCAAATTAAAGCACACAAAAAGCAAGGACTTGATCTTTTTTTTTTTTGTATAACACCAATGTCAATTCTAGCCTGTCAGGGCAAATTCAGTAATTAATAGCTGTTGATGAGCCAGTCATTCTAGATTGATTTTTTAAATAAGCAGGCTAATAAATGAGAATTGACATAAATTTAGGGATGTCTCTTTTCAGAGCAAGTGTTAAGGTGATTTTCATAGTCTTCTGTATTCCCTATGCATCCAGTAGGTGTGATGGTAAATGATTTGGCTTTAGCATAGAGAATGTGGCAGCTGATTAAAAAAAAAAAAAATTCCAGTGCATCTATCTTAATGAGAGAACTTGAGTTGTCTAAAGAAATAGAGAGGTCAGAGGAGGCCTAGTGGGAAAAAAGAACAATGAGCTTGGTTAGAACTGACAAAAATTCACCCTAATGATTTGACTGGCTAATGATGACTGGGCAAGTTCCCTGAGTCCACTGACCCAGATGTTCTAATTTGTAAATGCAAAGTGACTTATTTATCAGCCTCCTGGGGAAATCTTCAGAGTTGTGAACCTGCTATGTTCAGTAATCTTGCTGGCCCCAGCCCCAGCCTGTTCTCAGATGAAATTTTAGAAACTGGCCACTGGAACTTTTTGGGTAAGGGCTCTGGAGGTGGCCAAGTTACCAGTAGTGGGGGAATGAGGTTTACCTGCCCCCAGTAATCAGCACTTGATTTAAAACAATCAGTGAGGTGCCTCTTCTTTCCTAGGTTGCAGTTGATTGCGGTTGGTTCAGGCTGAGTTGTTTGGGAAATAGAAGTTTTGCCCAGCGTGAGTCAGCACTGCCCTGGGTAAACTCCCTGCTGTGTTGCAATCTTGCTTACCAAAGATACATCCCCAGGCGGCACCATTCACTTCACTTGAAAGCCGCTGCTCTTGGTTCCTGAGATGATCTCATCTGAACATGGCTCCAGCGACCTCAGCCACAGGAACTAGAGACAGCTTGCTTTCTGTCGTGGCAATGTTTTGAAACTGGCAAAATCAGGTAACCTCAAACTGTTTTCTTAAGTTTCATTAGCTAGATGAAGCTGCGTTAGAAACTGGGAAAATCCTGTCTTCAGAAGTGAGTCAGGGTTTTTTTTTTTTTTTTTTTTTTTTTTTTTTTTTTGAGACGGAGTTTCACTCTTGTTGCCCAAGCTGGAGTGCAATGGTGTGATCTCGGCTCACTGCAACCTTCACCTCCCGGGTTCAAGTGATTCTCCTGCCTCAGCCTCCCAAGTAGCTGGGATTATAGATGTGCGCCACCATGCCCGGCTAATTTTGTATTTTTAGTAGAGACAGGGTTTTGCCCTGTTGGTCAGTCTGGTTTCGAACTCCCAAGCTCAGGTGATCCACCCTCCTCAGCCTCCCAAAGTGCTGGAATTATAGGCATGAGCCACGGCGCCCGGCCAGAAGTTTTCTTTCATTTGGGTTCTGGATGTGGAGTTAGGTCCAATTAAATCACTGATTATATAAATCTTAGAAAAGTAAAACGTTAGGTTTACAGCTTTATCCATCATTTGCTCTTGTATTTTGTTTTTTTGTGTGTATCTTGTGAGAAACACTTTAGTCAAACTAAGCCATTGTTAAAGGAAAAGAAGTGAAAGCATTTGGTTGCCTTCCTAATAACTAAATATTGAGTTGTGGAGAACACTGTCTTATCAGTGAGTTTGTTCCCATATTCCTTTCTGAATTAATGGGAAGAACCTCCCTCATCTCTAATTCTACTAGGCTACTACTCTATCTCCCTCCTGCTTTTCATCGCCAAACTTTTGAGTCCTTCACCTAATCAGACTATGATATCTCTAGGTAGTCGTCACCCTCCAAATTACGTTTCTGCTCCTTATAATTCCAACAAATTGCCCACGTTCTCTTTCACCTCAGACCTTAGCATATGTAAGCGTTCTTTTACACACCTTCCCCAAGCTTAATCTGGCCAACTGGTTTCAGCCTAGAAGTCACCTCTTCCACGAAGCCTCTTCTTACTTACCAGGGTTGAGTACTCAGGAGAACCTGGTATTTACTCCAATCATAGTATGTATTGAGAATCAGGGTCTGCTTTGCTAGAATTGTATCCATGGTACGTTGCACATAGTAGGTTCTCAGTAAGGGTAGAATGAGCAAGAGCCTGTACTGTACTTTCTCAACTCCGATCCTCTCATCAACCCCTTTTTTTTTTTCTTCTGAGAGGAATCTTGCTCTGTCGCCCAGGCTGCAGTGCAGTGGTGTGATCTTAGCTCACTGCAACCTCTGCCTTCCTGGTTCAAGCGATTCTCCTGCCTTAGCCTCCTGAGTAGCTGGGACTACAGGTACGTGCCACCACGCCCAGCTAATTTTTGTATTTTTAGTAGAGACAGGGTTTCACCATGTTGGCGAGGATGGTCTCGATCTCTTGACCTCATGGTCCACCTGCCTTGGCCTCCCAAAGTGCTGGGTTTACAGGTGTGAGCCACCGCGCCCGGCCTTGTTCATTCTTTTTATGCTCACATCTTTAAATGTGCTAAACCCTGTTGATTTTGTTGGAGTACTGTTTGATGTGTGGCTTTTCTTCATTCCCACTGTCATTGCCTTAATTTACCAGAGGTCAAAACTGGACGTTTAAAGTCAGGCTGGGCATGGTGGCTCACGCCTGTAATCCCAGCACTTTGGGAGGCCGAGGTGGGCAGATCACCTGAGGTCAGGAGTTTGAGACCAGCCTGGCTAACATGGTGAAACCCCATCTCTACTAAAAACAAAAAATTAGCTGGGCGTGGTGGCACGTGCCTATAATCCCAGTTACTCGGGATGCTGAAGCAGGAGAATCACTTGAACCCAGGAGGTGGAGGTTGCAGTGAGCGAGGATCACACCACTGCACTCCAGCCTGAGCAACAGTGAGACTCCATATCAAAAAAAAAAAAAGAGAGTTTGAGACCATCCTGGCCAACATGGTGAAACCCTGTCTGTATTTAAAAAAAAAAAAAAAAAAAAGGCACGCCACGCATGGTGGCCAGTGCCTGTGGTACCAGCTACCCAGGAGGCTGAGAAAAGAGAATTGCTTGCACCCAGGAGGTGGAGGTTTCAGTGAGCCGAGATTGTGCCACTGAACTCCAGCCTAGGCACAGAAGGAGACTCCATCCCAAAAATCAATCAATCAGCCTAAGGGCTTAAAATTTTGTGTGTGAATACTTTTAGGCACCATCAGAGAGAAGGCCTGTACTCTTCAAAGATTACAGATACCACCATTTTCTGACATCTTACACACTGAAGACTTAGCATTTTACCTGCATTGCCTCTAGGAATTTGAGTTTGTAACTCCTAGTTCAGACCCTTATCAAATGGCCACTCCTCCATAAGTCTTTCCTTGCTCCTATCTTCTCCATATTGTTGCCCAAGTTATCTTTTTAAAGTCCACATCTAATCTTTTCATTTAAGGTGCCATTTGTTCCCTGTTTTCCACTTAGCTTGACTTCTAAAAGCTTTCACAGTTGGATTCTTTCCTACATGTTGCTGTTAACCATCTCATCTCCCTCTCCCCTGGCCATTTCTCTCCTCTCCAGCTTCACTGAACTTCTCATGTTAACATTCCATGGATATACCCTGTCTTTTAGGACTCTGCCTTTTCCCAATGGACTCTCCCTTCTCTAACTGGCAAGATACTCATCCCTCAGGACACTTAGTTCATATATGCATCTTCTCTGACTTCTCTGTCTTTTCTGACAGACAGCACTGTCTGTCTCTTCCACTAGACTGTTGAGTTCTTTGACTGAACTTGGTGTCCCTGGACTAGAGCTTGGCACCATCAGAGAGAGTGGCTGACGTGGATCTCCGGGCCCAAACCGTTATTCTTTGCAGTATTATAAGCTTTTTTGTTAGATGGCATGGTTTTTCATTCCTATTTGATGAACATGAGCCCATGGCTGCTTATTTTATATGTGTTACCTGCCACCATCAAGTAATCATTCAAAGTTAATTTGAAGATTTAAAGGGTTTGCTGAGATCTAGTCCCACAATATCACGACATTTTTATGGTGTTTTACAAAATTATTTCCCTCATATGGTTTTATTTGCGTTGGGTAGGCTTTATTTATTATCCCTATTTTACCAGTGATTATAAAGCTAGTCTGATACCAAAGCATATATACATTCAGGTAAGACTCAGAGAGAAAACATGGTTCTTACACTGCATTAAGCAGCTGGTTTGTCTCTTAATATAGTAGTTAAATATACTCTATCAGGTTCCACAGAAATGGTGCCTTTGCTCGATAGGCAAGTGCTAACGGTCTTGCCTTTTACAAGGCCACTTTATCATCAAGGTAGGAGAAGGAGGTACTCTGAACCTGCCTGACCTATGGGAAGGCCCTGGTTGTGGTTAGAGACCTTGATTGAAATTAATGGTGTGCGTACTCCAACCTCTCAAGTTTTTCTTTTATACTTCAAATATCTGGAAGTTGTGAAAACCTGCTGCCCTGGTGGAGTATCAAACCAGGCTGGTGAGTGAAAGCAGTCATCCCAAAATGGAGTAAGCTGAGTGTTAAGGGCAGAAAACCTTTTACAGTTATAGTAAGTAATTAACTTTTTAGATCACTTTACAACTTTTGGAGTGCTAAAATGCCATATTTGGGTCTATGAGAAATTCCATTATAAAAAGCTGAACCATTAGAGCTAGGAAATAATCTTTGTTAGATATTGGCATATGGTGTTCAATTTTGGGTCTCTCATACTTGAGAGGACAATTAAAACGATTAAAAGGTTGAAAAATAGGTCTTATCATTATAAGTTTTAAAAAGGGGGGAAAGATTTTAGCCTAGAGAGGGAAAAGCTAAGGGATAACTTCATTATCATCTTCAAATACAAGAATAGTTTTGCCAGAGGGATTTTTATTAATTATTCTTCATGAACTTCAAAGATTTAAGAGGAAATGGTCTTAAATTGAAGGAGGAACAATTTTGATGAATACGAGAAAGAATTTTTTGATCATCAAAGTGGGGAAATGTTTGAATGACTGCCCAAGAGAGTGTTGAATTTCTGACTGTTTCAGTTGTCTATTGTGTGACACATTACCCGAAGACTTTTGGTGGCATAACATGACAACCATTTTATTGCCTATGATTTTGTGGGTTAGTAATTCAGGAAAGGAGGACATATTTTTTTTGTCCCATATGATGCTGATTGAGCTGGAGGATCCAAGAAGGCTGCACATGTCTGTACCTTTGGAGCTAGCTGTTGGCTGGGATATCTTGGTTCTCTGTGAGTTCTCTTTCTTGGTCTCTCATCACTTATAAACCTATATCGAGTGGCCGAGCGCAGTGGCTCATGCCTGTAATCTCAGCACTTTGGGAGGCCGAGGTGAGTGGATCACCTGAGGTTGGGAGTTCCAGACCAGCCTGACCAACATGGTGAAACCCCGTCTCTACTAAAAATACAAAAATTAGCTGGGTATGGTGGTGGGCACCTGTAATCCCACCTACTTGGGAGGCTGAGGCAGGAGAATTGCTTGAACACGGGAGGCAGAGGTTGCAGTGAGCCAAGATTGTGCCATTGCACTCCAACCTGGGTGACAGAGCGAGACCGTCTCAAAAAAAAAAAAAAAAAAAAAAAATTCTAGCTCGAGCTCCTTTTACATGGTGGCTGGGCCATAATGGAAGCTGCAGGATCTCTTAAGACCTAGGCCTGGCAGTCATACATCATCACTTTTGCCCCATTCTTTTTGTCAGAGTAAGTCACAATTATAGCCCAGATACAAGAGGAGGGGACATTGACTTCACCTCTAAAGGATAGAGGGTAAAAATCACATTGCAAAAGGGCATGCAATGTGGTTGGGATTATTACTACCAACTTTATTTTTTGAAACAGAGTCTCGCTCTGTCACCCAGGCTGGAGTGCAGTGGCGCAATCTCGGCTCACTGCAACCTTTGCCTCCCGGATTCAAGTGATTCTCTTGCCTCAGCCTCCTGAGTAGCTGGGATTACAGTTGCTTGCCACCACACCTGGCTAATTTTTGTATTTTTAGTAGATACGGGGTTTCACCATGTTGGTCAGGCTGGTCTCGAACTCCTGACCTCATGATCTGCCCGCCTTGGCCTCCCAAAGTGCTGGGATTACAGGCGTGAGCCACCGCACCTGGCCTACCACCAATTTTAGATACAATTTACCACACTGACCTTAGAGATTTTTCATGAAAGAATAATCAATATATGTTTATTAAATGGGTAGTTTGGGCATATGATTTACAAATTTGGCTTCATATAGAGTCATCTGGGAGCTTTTTACAAGCATAAGCTCCTAGGTACCAGACCAGTGACTCAGTGTCTCCTGGGGGTGTTGTGTTGGCACATAAGAGACACTCTATGTCCTTTCTTTCAGGTAACTATCAGTAAAATGAGTATGGTGGAGGGGGGATAGATAGATATAATATGTAAGGCAAGATGATATGTACATTGAGATAGATCTCATCTCTCCTGCTTTTAGGACTTGATTGAATCCTATCTAGCATGCTCTTCTTTCCAGTCTGCCTAGTGTAAATTATATTTCATTAAATCAGCCCATCATCAGAACAGTGTTTCTTGATGCCTCTCATTTTTTTCTCATGTTTTCTGGCATTTTTCCTTCATTACTTTTTTTTTAGTTCATAATTCAATATTTATATGATTGTTTGATGTATAATAGAAAAAAATACATCTGCTTTGCTTTCGAGTATCTAACATAGTGTCTGCCTCATAAAAGGCACTCAGTAAGTACTTGTTGAATGAATAAGTGGTTGATTGAATGCATGATTGAATGAAGTGATATTTGAATTTAGCTTTAAAGGTGATTGGAATTTTGGACAGGTAGAGCAAATGAATGGGAAATTTATTGTTCTGAAGTGGAAACTGGATCATATTGCTCATGTAATTTCAGAAAACTGGAGAAACTGGTTTGGGAAAATGGAAGAGTTGGTTTTATATCTAGTATGCTAAGTTTGAGGTATGGAAATTTAGCAGGCATTTAGAAATGAAGCACTGATCTGAAGGGTGAGATTGATTCCAGATATTCACTTTTGGGAGTTACCTGACTGGAGAATGTGAAATCTGTTCCTTTCACAAATACCTGGTAAGCTCCTACTGTGTGCCAGACAGCTATGTTATAGGGAAGGTGAACTGCAGTCTGAGAAGGAGCCAGTCTTGTGAAAAGAGCTAGGGAGAATGTTTCAGCCAGAAAAGGAACCCAAGTTTGTAGGCCCTGGGGCAATAAATAATTTATAATTTTTGAGGAATTGAAGGAAGGTGACCGAAGGACAGAGCAAGGTGAGTGAAGTGGGAGAGCTGCATGAGGTAAAGTGGAAAAGGCAAGCAGAGCCCACATCACATGGGGACTTTGTGGGCTAGATAGTGAGTCTAGCCTTCACTCAAAAGTGTGGTGGGGCTGGGCATGGTGGCTCACACCTGTAATCCTAGCACTTTGGGAGGCTGAGGCAGGTGGATCACCTGAGGTCAGGAGTTTGAGACCAGCCTGGTCAACGTGGTGAAACCCCATCTCTACTAAAAATATAAAAAATTTTAGCCAGGCATGGTGGCTTATGCCTGTAATCCCTGCTACTCGGGAGGCTGAGGCAGGAGAATTGTTGGAACCCGGGAGGTGGATGTTGCAGTGAGCCGAGGTTGCACCACTGTACTCCAGCCTGGGTAACAAAAGTGAAAACTCTGTCTCAAAAAAAAAAAAAAAGAAAAAGAAAAAAAAAAAGGGGTGGTGGGACACCATTGAAGGCTTAAAACAGAAAGTGACAAGCAAAGATTCTTTTTCTAAATAAAAGGTTACCCTGGCTACTCTGTAGAGAATAGAGAGTCACAAAGAAGGGACCAGTAAGGAAGTGTTTGTCTCCCTTCTTGAGAAGGATCATGGCAGATAGGACAGGGTATGGCAGTGGACATAGAACGGGATAGTTGCAGGATGCATTTAAAAAGTAGAACCAGGCTGGGCATGGTGGCTCACGCCTGTAATCCCAGCACTTTGGGAGGCTGAAGTGGGCAGATCACCTGAGGTCAGGAGTTTGAGACCAGCCTGACCAACATGGAGAAATCCCGTCTCTACTAAAAATACAAAATTAGCCGGGCGTGGTGGTACATGCCTGTAATCCCAGCTACTCAGAAGGCTGAGGCAGGAGAATCATTTGAACCCAGGAGGCGGAGGTTGTGGTGAGCCGAGATCATGCCACTGCATTCCAGCCTGGGCAACAGAGCAAAACTTTGTCTCAAAAAAAAAAAAAAAAAAAAAAGTAGAAGTAAAATTCACTAGAGAAGGAAAGGAAGAAGGAAGAGTATGGAGTACAGAACCCTAGGGCCTATGTAGGGGGCAAAAGAAGGAACCAGGGAAGGAAAATAAGGGAGCAAGAGTGGTCATTGATGTCAAAGGTAAGTCAGGCTACCACACTTGCAGTGGGAGCCAGTGTGGGAGAAGGAGTCTGTAAGGGGAATTCAAGTGTATCCAGAGTAAGTGTGCTGTCTGATGTGTGGCAAGTCAATACCCAAGACCTGGGGGTGGGGTTTATTTGTTGGGCTGCAGAATGAGGAGATGAGAGGGAACTGCAAATCCATCCTCCTGAGGAGTTTGGAGCTAGGGTTTTTAAGGATTTTGGAGTGGGCTGGAATGTGGAGATTGTTGGGTGGTCAGAGAGAGAAAGGTGAAGTAATGGGACCCGGAGATGAAAAAACTGTATTATGCTGATTTTATTTCTCTCTGAGGGTCTTCAAACTGGTTGGCATCAGCTGTTTTACCAGAATTTGGGATCTGAAAAATATCTCAAGCAATTCTTAAAAAAAAGCCTTATGCTTCTAATGTCAGAGATACTATCTTTAGAAACAATAGGGATGCAAATGGTCAGTGTCTAGTGCTGTGTGACTTTCGGTTACAAGGAAATGCGTCAAAATCCAGCCTGATTAATGTTTTTTTTTTTTTTTTTTTTTTTTTTGAGATGGAGTTTTGCTCTTGTGGCCCAGGCTGGAGTGCAATGGCATGATCTCAGCTCACTGCAACCTCTGCCTCCTGGGTTCAAGTGATTCTCCTGCCTCAGCCTCCTGAGTAGCTAGACTACAGGTGTGTGCCACCACACCAGGCTAATTTTGTATTTTTAGTAGAGATGGGTTTTCACCGTTTTGGCCAGGCTGGTCTCAAACTCCTGACCTCAGGTGATCCGCCCACCTTGGCCTCCCAAAGTGCTGGGATTACAGGTGAGCCATCGCACCTGGCCTAATGCTTAATTAAAGTTATATTTCTGTCCATAGTTCTTGGTAACCCTCTGAAGACAGCTTCATAATGAAGAATTTGGGTAGGTTTTGGGTGCATGGGGCTTCAGGGAGTCATGAAGGTTGAGGACATAGGAAAGAATCACACATTTATCCATCAGAAGATCATTGGTGACCATTGGCCGGGCGCTGTGGCTCACGCCTGTAATCCCAGCACTTTGGGAGGCCGAGGCAAGTGGATCACGAGGTCAGGAGATTGAGACCATCTTGGCTAACACGGTGAAACCCCGTGTCTACTAAAAATACAAAAAATTGGCCAGGCGTGCTGGTGGGCACCTGTAGTCCCAGCTACTCAGGAGGCTGAGGCAGGAGAATGGCGTGAACCCGGGAGGTGGAGCTTGCAGTGAGCCAAAATTGTGCCACTGCACTCCAGCCTGGGCAACAAAGCAAGACTCAATCTCAAAAAAAAAAAAAAAGCTGTTGGATCGGTATTTACTAAGCACCTACTCTAAGCCTGTCACTGTGTTAGTGTTAAGGATTTGTGTGAATGACCTCTTTTAGGTACTTCATTTTACAGATGAGAAAAATGACGCTTAGGGAATTAATCACCTTAACAGGTCACACAGAAAGAAGACTATGAGTTCTGTCTGACCCAGGCCCCATGCTCCTAAACCTTGCATGACACTGCTCTTTGTAAAGCCCTATCAGGACATCAGCTAGAGAGGAATGAAAGGTTTTTAGAGCCCAGTGATGGCTTAGCCCCAGCTGTATGAATTTGTTAGCAACCCAGTTAAATAAAGTCTTCTGATTTTTCTATAATAATCTGGCAGTTTAGGAATGGAGAGGTGGGGGAGGGAGGGGAAGATAAGGATAGAGTAAGAGTTCAGTAAATTAGAAAGGGGATTATTTTGTTGTTCATAAGTGTAATGATTGGATTTTCATGCACATGTATGAGATGTGCCTCCATCAAGCCTTGTTACTACAAAGTCAGTGCATTACCCATCTGATGTGGGAAAAATAAATCAGAGGCCTCAGCTTGTGGGAATGGTGGAATGCAATGGCTTGTGTTGTTAAGCAAAATTGTGTTTTACAGTAAATATTTATTGTGGTTCTTTTGATGCAAGTTATATTGGGATATGGAGGAAAATGCAAAAATGGATAAGATGGTATATTTGACCTCTACACCGTTAGAGAGGAAGGTAAAGTGCTTCACTATAGTGCTTGATTGAAGGGTATGACAGGGGTGGAAGGTGGAGGAGAAGTATGGGAAAGTATTATACAAGTTAGCTTGTAGAGCGAGGGTGGCATTAGGTAGGGCTGGCCAGGGTGATGCCAATCTAGCTTCTCAGGATGACCCCTCAGGATTTTGGTCACTGTGTCGTCAGTCTAGTCTTGGGTCACAAAATGTATTTTGTGGAGAACCTGGAAATAATTAGTCTTGAAGACAGGATTGTATTCAGACTTGAGTGATTGAGCTCAGAATGGAATGCCAATTTATTATTTTAGAATGAAGGATTCCTTTTCCGTTAACGGGATTCTGGAATTTGTTAGGATAATTGCTTTTCAATATCAAGAGATCTGGCAATCAAATTTAATAATATCAAGCTTGCTTGGTGAGCATGGATTTATAAGATAGAATGGTTTGTGGGGGAGAATATAGTTACAAAAAAGATTATTGTTTCCCATAATGCCTGGTATTGTATTAAGTACTTTGCATACAGTAGGGCATTTCATTGTCCCAGTGATCCTCCTGCAAAGTAGGTACAATTATCTTCAATTTACAAATGAGGAAACCAAGCTGTCTTCAAGCTGATAAGATGCTGAACTGAGATTTGAACCAAGTCCCTCTGCCTCTAAGAGCCCCTACCCCTAGCTGCTACTATATGCTGTACCCATCTAAGCTTTGTGAAATAACCTTGTTCCACTGCAGAGAAGATGTTGTGTCACCTATCTCTAGTATTTCTTGGCTTTGGGCAGTTCTGGCGTCAAAATGCCCCTCCCTGTTTTTTCTAGATTTTTCCAGATTTCTTTGTTAATCAGTCTTAGATGTGGTCACATTCTTTGTTTAAATACCCGTGTATTAATATAGTCATCCAAGCCTTTTTGTCCTCTTCTTGCTTTTGGTTTGGAAGATACTCTGTCTCTTTGGAGGAACTTTACATATCTGTGCACATTGATTTTGTGTTGATTTTATTATCTTAATTTTATGGGTTAAGTTTTTGAGTTTCCTCCAGCTCCTAGTCCATCAACTCCTTCCTGTCCCCTTCCTCTTCCACTAGACTTAAATTCAGATACTAATGCCAATTTCTGAATACTCAGTCTGGCTCCAGTCCACCTATCCAATTTAGACATGGCTCTCTGGATCACTAGCTATTGCCAGTTACTCACTGCTCCTGTATGATCTTGATTTCCTACTTGAGTACCCTTGTTTCTGTTGTGCTTTTGGCTTGGAATGTCATTCTTCCCATGAAGGCTCCCTAGTCTGATCCCTCACTGGGAGTAATCACTTCTTCCTGAGTCTCATAGCAGAGAATTCTCTTTTATGTCTCCTTTGTGGCACATTACACTTTCTGCCATCTATTATAGTTGTTTGTGTACATACCTATCTCCTACTAGACCATGGCCTCACTGAGCAGATCTGTCTGGTTGACCTTTGTCTTTCCCCTAGTATCTAGTTCAGTTCCCTGCACATAGTGGGCATTCAATATCTATTGGATGAATGAATGAATAACTGAACAGAATTTCAGATTTTTAAGTTTCTACTCATCGTTTATTATAGATTCCTTCCTTTTTTTGCTTTTCTTCTTCCTTTCACATTTCCTTTTCTTTCTTTTCTATTAACCTGTGTTTTCCCTTGCACTGACTCACTGAACTTCTCTTTACCACCCCCTTTTTTTTACCCAGATTTTGCCTCATTCTCTCCTCATTAGCAGTCACTATGTGGGTGTGCCACATGCTGCTGGTCAGATTTTCCCCATCCTTTTGTGGCTTGAGTTCCCCCATGAATCAGATGAGCAGCATAGGAATTGACTGGTGATTACATTAACATCTTAATAAAAGACCATGTATAAAGAACAGTACTTAAAATTTGTCAGTATATTGCTTTCAAGAGGGAAATTTTCCAATGCATGTTTCAAGTGAAAGGGAAAGGGAAAAAAAATCTTCCGGTACTGGGGAGGTAGATCAGGGCATTTTATTCACAGTGTGGGATGTGGGATGTCAAAGGCATCTTATTTGACCAAAGAAATAATGCAGGAAACCACAGAAACTTCTGCTAACCGTTAATATTGAATCCTCAAATTTTTCTACAGCTGGAGAAAACATTAGAGATGAGTGTAGTTCAACCTTCCTGTTTTCCAGATGAGAAAACAGACCCAAAGAGGCTAAATGACTTGTCCATTAAGCTGGGGTATTTGTTGCCCAGTGTTTACTTCTAGAACTGAATGTGGCCTGGGAAACCACCAAATCTTTGAAAGTAGTGGAAAGTTACACTTGAAGTGGAGGCTTTAGGTGTCTAAAATTGAAGGCTTTTGCAATGCTGAAAAGTAGACTTTGTCCAGTTGGTAGCAGGTTGGATTTGAGGCAGTGTTCACGAAAGGGCCGTTTAACTGTCTCAGTCACTCCCTTCTGGGAATCTGTTCCTTCTGCATTTGAAAAGGGGCCAACGTTTAATTATTAAAACATTTTCAATTTTTCTTGCTCTTTTTCCCAGCCCTCATATTCGAAGTTTTGTTTCAGGCTTTATTTCCTTATCTCAGCACTATTTGTGTTAAGTTTTTATTGCTTAAGTCAGATGTCAGTACGAAGCATGGGAAATCCAGAAAGTGTCTTAGACACTCATGATTGGTTTTTGGTGCTTGTTAGGTGAATCTTTTACCTGACTCATATAATAATGTACTTTATTGTCACTGAAATACTGTCTAGTGAACCAGTTGGCAGCAGATATGAAAGGTTACCTACTTGTTGAAGGTCTAGGGTGCAGCAGTGGAAAGAGATCAGATAGCCCAAAACAGGAAGTCAAGTGCAAACAGGATGTGTTTGTCTACTGTAACTCGTGTGCCTGTGTTTTGAAACTTGGTGCTGTTAAAAAGTCAAGACTTCTAGTATTTGAGCTTGGCTGAAGAAGTCTCCATTTTGGGTTTGAAAAGAAGCTAACATAACTAGTCCTTTACAGCCCTTGCCTTTACCCATATGCACGTCTTTCTTGTAGGGACCATTCTTTCTTCCTGGGCATGGTTGTTTATCCTAGTTTATACTGTACTGCATCCATATGGTTTATAAAATGAAGCCACTGAATTGACTGTTGATGTTACTTTTGGTAGATATGGGATTCAGTCTGTGTTTGGCTATTTTTTTAAATAACAATGGGAAATTTTAGCCTATAATTCACCATCCTTTTATTTTTTATTTGTTTTTTATTGTTTTGAGACAATTTCACTCATGTTGCCCAGGCTGGAGTGCAATGGCACGATCTTGGCTTACCACAACCTCCGCCTCCCAGGTTCAAGCGATTCTCCTGCCTCAACCTCCAGAGTAGTTGGGATTATAGGCATGTGCCATCACACCTGGCAAATTCTGTATTTTTAGTAGAGACAGGGTTTCTACATGTTGGTCAGGCTGGTCTCGACCTCCTGACCTCAGGTGATCTGCCCGCCTCGGCCTTCCAAAGTGCTGGCATGTGCCATTGTGCCTGGCCTCCATCCTTTTATTTTAATTAATTTTTTTTTTTTTTTTTTTTTTTGGTAGTGCCTGGGGAGTGGCTCATGCCTGTAATCCCAACAGTTTGGGAAGCTGAGGCGGGAGGATCACTTGAGCCCAGGAGTTTGAGACCAACCTGGGCAATATAGTGAGACCTCCGTTTCTACAAAAATAAAAATAGCTGAGTATGGTGGCATGTGCATGTAGTCCCAACTATTCAGGAGGTTGAAGTGGGTGGATCACCTGAGCCCAGGAGGTCAAGGCAGCAATGAGCCAAGAGTGCATCACTACAGTCCAGCCTTGACACCAGAGTGAGGTCTTGCTATGTTGCCCAGGCTGCGAGCTGGTCTTAAACTCCTGGCCTCAAGTGATTCTCCTCTGTTGGCCTCTCACAGTACTGGGATTACAGGTGTGAGTTACCACACCTGGCCACCACCTTCTATTTTTTAATTTTTATTTTTTGAGACTGGGTCTCCCTCTCACCCAGGCTGGAGTGCAGTGGTGCAATCACAGTTCACTGCAGCCTTGATCTCCCAGGCTCAAGTGATCCTCCCACCTCAGCCACCAAGTAGCTGGCATTACAGGTGTGAGCCACTACAACAGGCCCATTTTTTTTTTTTTTTTTGAGATAGAGTCTTACTCTGTCACCTAGGCTGGAGTGCAATGGCATGATCTCAGCTCTCTGCAACCTCTGCCTCCATGGCTCAAGCAATTCTCCTGCCTCAGCCTCCTGAGTAGCTGAGATTACAGGTGCCCACCACCATGCCTGGCTAATTTTTGTATTTTTAGTAGAGACAGGGTTTCGCCATGTTGGCCAGGCTGGTCTCGAACTCCTGACCTCAGGTGATCAGTCCACCTCGGCCTCCCAAAGTGCTGGGATTACAGGTGTGAGCTACCACACCTGGCCCATTCTTTTAAATAACAGTCTGCTTTTGTTGGTTTCCAGAATTTTTAGCCTATCTTTTGAGTGTTTTCTGAGTGTGGTGGTTTACAAATGACTACCGGGTGTTTGTGAACTTTTTTTAGTCTTTGAATTCAAACTCTCTTTGAGTACTGGAGGCTGCATCTAATGCCAGCTGCTGAATTGCTTCACCCCTTGGCAAGTCTCTGGAGAAGAGATTAAGTAAGTAATTTGCTTGGGGTCACTCAGCTGATAAACAATCTCAGCAGCCCCTATTTTCTGAACCCACCTCCCATTTCCCATTGCTTCCTACTGTGAAATCTGCTCTATTACATTCATTAGAGGCCTGGATTGGTTATAGGATAACCATCTGCTCGAGTCATCTCAGGATCTTTGTAGATTATCACAACCACTTGAACCAGGTCCATTCTGCTGGTCTCATACTATAATATGGGACAGGTAAAGGTTTTGATAATGTGTTTGTGTGTGTGTGTGTGTGTGTGTGTGTGTGTGTGCATTCTGTACCCTTACCATATTGCAGAGAAAATCATCTGTCCTTCCACTTTGTAATTCCAGGAGCAAAAGGGTAAAGTAGCAGCATATCTCAGTGTGGATGGTCTAGTGACTGTGTGTGAAAGCAGTGAGAACAACATGCCTTTCTGCTATCAGCACAGGTGTCTTTTTTCTTGACTCTTATCAAAGGGTGGGAATATGAGGCATTTTGCATTTTGTTGTGGGATATAGGCAAATAGTAAAACCTTGAAGCTAGTCTGAACACAGGTGTTCTTGGCAAGGAGAGAATATGGTGAAAATACAAAGGTTTTTGTGACACCAAGAGAACTAGAAATCTCCATTCATTTCTGCTGCTTGGCGTAGATACTGGGTAGATCACATCCTCCTGGCAGGAGCAGAAAACATTTCAGAAAGTCAGCATAATTTTCAGATTGAGATCAAACATCAAACCAAGCTAAAGGTCTGTGGGAGGAAGGGGGTGCTTAGTCTGAATTCATCCTGGATTTATCACCAAATCCTATCTGACTTCAGTGCAGTGCAAGCAATTACAGTGCATCAGGTGGAGGCCGGAGGCATACGTTCATTCTTTGAATTTGGCAGAGAAGAGTTGAGGAGCTAAGGGAGAAATTCTAAACTGGCTGGACTGCAGGGTTGTGGGGAGTAACAAACTCATTAGCAATGGGGTGGAATTGGGAAGAGATTTAACAGCCTGGGGCTGCAAGGAGGACCACTCTGACCACCTCTGAGAAGTTTTTCAAGGGATTATATAATTAAGAACTGGTGGAAGAACTGTAGTCATTTAATTCTTAGAGGAGTGGTTCAAAAACTAAACTGAACCTGATTAGAGGTATTGGCATACCTAAATTTTTTTTAAAATTTATTCCTAAATTTTTATTTTTTTAATTAATTAATTAATTAATTTTTTGAGATGGACTCTCGCTCTGTCGCCCAGGCTGGAGTGCAGTGGCGTGATCTCGGCTCACTGCAAGCTCCGCCTCCTTGGTTCACACCATTCTCCTGTCTCAACCTCCCAAGCAGCTGGGACTACAGGTGCACACCGCCACTCCCGGCTAATTTTTTGTATTTTTAGTAGAGACGGGGTTTCACCATGTTAGCCAGGATGGTCTTGATCTCCTGACCTCACGATCCGCCCACCTCGGCCTCCCAAAGTGCTGGGATTACAGGCATGAGCCACCGTGCCCGGCCCCTAAATTTTTAAAAAGCAGATAGATAGAGGAATAGAACTGATAAACGTCCTTTTAAAGAACCTTAATGGGCTGAGTGCAGTGGTTCACGCCTATAATCCCAGCACTGTGGAAGGCCAAGGTGAATGGATTGCTTGAGGTCAGGAGTTCGAGACCAGCCTGGCCAACGTGGTGAAACCCCGTCTCTACTAAAAAAACAAAAATTAGCCGGGCATGGTGGTGGGCACCTGTAATCCCAGCTACTTGGGAGGCTGAGGCATGAGAATCGCTTGAGCCTGGGAGGCAGCGGCTGCAGTGAGCCAAGATCACGCCACTGCATTCCAGCCTGGGTGACAGAGGGAGACTCTGTATTTAAAAAAAAAAAAAAAAAAGCTGGGCATGGTGGCTTGCGCTTGTAGTCCCAGCTACCCAGAAGGCTGAGGTTGGAGGATCACTTGAGCCCAGGAGGCAGAAGTTGCAGTGAGTGAGACCATGCCACTGCACTCCAGTCTGGGCAACAGAGGGAGACCCTGTCTGAAAACTAAGTAAAATAAAAAAGTTAAGAACCTTAATGGGCCTTTCTGTGTTAAAACAACAACAACAACAACAAAAATAACCTTAAAAAAGTACTTTCTTTAAATTATTTACAGCCAATTTCTGTTGAACATCCATTATTTGCTGGGCTCTGGGTTAAATGCTTTGACATGCGTTATTTTAATCCTTTCAATTATCTTTTCAATGTAGCAGGTTTTAATTAAAGGAGTTAAATAACACCAGAATTCATTCTATACCATGGTACATTTGGCTGCAGTAATTTTTGTGCAGTCCACTTTGGAAAGGTAAATTGCATAATTTTGAGCCTAGATAGAATTCCTGTCTGGAAATGCCTTCTTTTCCCAGTGCATTGGAGTGCCAGAAACCCCTTCACCTAGTCCCTGCCTTCATTTTAAAAAAAATCCTGGTTACCCATTAGTCAGTCATTGTGATAATATCTTGTGAAAGCAGCTTCTTCAGTAGAAGGTCCAGAAGAGCTTATCTGGTAAATCCTCTTTCCTGCACCAGAGTAGTAGGGGGATCAGAGTCTCTTTATTCTTGATGAGCTTTGTCATCAGTTTCGATGGAAGAAGGATCCTGCTGTAATTAAACTGCAGGTCCATTTATTCTGTTTTCAGCGTTGTTAGAAGACTTTACTCTGAATTGCTTTGTTTCCTGATTGACTCACCCTTTGGGGCAGAATGCCTGGGTTGAAATGAAAGCGTAGGTTTCTCTGCTGCGGTGTTCAATCTGTCATCTCTCCTAAACTCCACACTAAGAAGCAGCCATTTAATTGGTCAGACCCCAGGGGTGATATTTTGGCACAGCTCCATTGGTTAGAATTACTTTTCCCTGAACTTCATAGCAGATGCTGAGGTCCCTCTGCAGATATTTGTCATAGAATAGTTGAAACCAGGGAGTTTCTGAGAACATTTATAACTTGTGATTATTATGTATGTCTTTCAGTTGTTAACAGTTACCACTTAAGAAAAAGAGCTCACTTATTGCTAGTGGGAAGTGAAATCTCTCTCCTTTCCCCGTTATTCATATTATTATTTTAACAGTTTATGCTCCAAGACCCTCTGCTCTGGTTTCCTGTATCATTTTGTTATGTTTCTCCTTCCACCTTGCTTGGGCTGTGCAAGTCGGGAAGAACAGGCAAAGGTACACCCAGACCTGGGTGTGTCTGGTAGAGGTCGGTTTCTTTGATTTCTAGCATGTCTTTATTTTACATCTGCATTTGTTGTTTTCATGTTTATTTGTATTTGCAGTTCCCATTGCAGCACCATTCCAATCCAAAACAACAGTGAAGGCATTGAAGCCTTCTGTGTCTTTTTAGGAAGAGATGGAAGTGACCGTCTTGTTCCTCTTCCAGGCTCTCCTTTTCTGGTTTTGTCCTTCTGTAATAACAATTTAAACCATTTTTCTTTTCTTTTGTTTTTCAAGTAATCTTAGCAGACAAAGAAATTCTCTTCAGTCTTTCGTTCAAGGTATTGCTGTGGTTATGTGTGTTTAAAATCCTTAATTTACTGATCATCCTGGAATCATAATTGTGCAGTTTCTGTCCTTTTTTTTTTTTTTTTTTGAGACACAGTCTCACTCTGTCAGCCAGGGTGGAGTGCAGTGTGCAATCTTGTCTCACCGCAACCTCCGCCTCCCAGGTTCAAGCGATACTCCTGCCTCAGCCTCCCGAGTAGCTGGGACTGTGGGCATATACACCACCACGCCCAGCTAATTTTTTGTATTTGTAGTACAGATGGGGTTTTGCCATGTTGGCCAGGCTGGTCTCAAACTCCTGACCTCAGGTGATCCGCCGGCTTCAGCCTCCCAAAGTGCTGCGATTACAGGCGTGAGCCACTGTGCCTCGCCAATTGTGCAATTTTAAGCATGAATTTCTGTCCTTTTTTTTTAAAAAGCGCTCTATTGCTGTTATCATTAGTTAATAATTCAACAAATATGTGTTGATTACCTGGCATTAAGGCTGAGAATAAAGCTGTGAAATAGACTTACTCTTGTTTCCTGTTTCACTTTCCACACCCTAAATATGGAAGAAAAATACTTTAAAAAGAATTATACAGGCCGGGCATGGTGGCTCATGCCTGTAATCCTAGAACTTTGGGAGGCTGAGGCGGGCAAATCACTTGAGGTCAGGAGTTCAAGACCAGCCTGGCCAACATAGTAAAACCCCATCTCTACTAAAAATGCAAAAAATTAGCCAGGCATGGTGGCACGTGCCTGTAATCCCAGCTACTCAGGAGGCTGAAGCATGAGAATTGCTTGAACTTGGGAGGTGGAGGTTGCAGTGAGCTGAGATCATGCTACTGCACTCTAGCCTGGGTGACAGAGTGAGACTCTGTCTCAAGAAAAAAAAAAAAGAATTATACAAACTGTTATCCAGTTGATTAGATACAGTACTGCTAGAATGCTCTTTCCCCCAGAATGTAATCATTATGAGATTCAAGGACCTTGCCTGTTGTTGTTCCTCTTACGTTCTCCAGAGGTACAGGAGATTCATGCTAAATAGTCTGATAAATCAATTCTGGTTATAAGGAAGTGTATAAGATTCTATGAGGCCAGGCATGGTGGCTCACGCCTGTAATTCCAATCCTTTGGGAAGCTGAGGTGGGAGGATCACTTGAGCCTGGGAGATCGAGGCTGCAGTGAGCTGTGATTGCACCACTGTACTCCAGCCTGGGTGACAGAGTGAGACCCTGTCTCAAAAAAAAAAAAAAAAATGTTATGAGAGCACAAACAGGATCAGGAAAGGTTTCCCTGAGGAAATAAATGATATGTAAGGGAGGTGAGGTGGCAACAGTGCTCCAGGCTGAGAGAATAGCTGAATAGCTTGAGGGAGGGAGATTCCTAAAGCCAAAATAACCTTGGTGTTTGAAGAACTGAAAGAATAGGATAGAGTAAGGAGTAAGGCCCTGAGCACTAAGGATTTGCTTTCATTATTATTTACTAGTTACCCAGTGACAACACTTACTTTATTTTTTTTGAGATGGAGTCTCGCTCTGTCTCCCAGGCTGGACTGCAGTGGTGCAGTGTCGAGTCACTGCAACCTCCGCCTCCCAGATAAGCGATTCTCCTGCCTCAGCCTCCATGCAGCTGGGATTACAGGCACCTGTCACCATGCCTGGCTAATTTTTGTATTTTTAGTAGAGACGAGGTTTCATTGGGATTACAGGTGTGAGCCCGCCGCGCCTGGCTGACAACACTTATTAAAAGGAGGGTAGACCAGGTGCGCTGGCTCATTGCCTGTAATCCCAGCACTTTGGGAGGCCCAGGTAGGATTGCTTGAGGCTAGGAGTTCAAAGACCAGTCTGGGTAACATAGACCCTGTCTCTACAAAAAAAATAAAAATAAAAAATTAGCTGGGCAAGGTGGTGGGTATTTGCAGTTCTAGCTACTCAGGATGCTGAGGTGGGACGATCGCTCAAGGCTGCAGTTTGCTATGATGGTGCCAATGCACTCCAGGCTGGGTGACAGAGACTTGTCTCAATAAATGAATCAATGAAATAGAGCATTAGTTGCAGTTGAGACAATTAAGTCAGAAAAATCTCAACTGGAGCAAAAGTAAGAAGAGAAACTGAAATACACCTTAAATATCAATTAAAGGCTTTATCTTTAGAAGGTTGGGGGTCTGTATCACTGGTACCCTGAACTTGTAGAAACTAGAAATGCAGATGACTTATGGGATGTATAAATTAAAGTTCTGTAGTCCCAGGAATGGTTTTTCTATGTATTATACTTTTTACAAGGTGCTTAAGGTACTTTTTATTGAATCCTACAAAAATCAGACCATTTTAATTCTGATTTTTGTAGGATTATTGTGTTAAATAAGACAACAGATGCAAACATAACAACTAACTTGGCACATTTTAGGTGTTTTGTAATGTTTTTACTTTGTAATCTTCTGAGAAATGACTTCAGGAACCCCAAGTTCTGAATAACTCCCCCAATTTTCCCCTTGTCTGCCATCTGAAATAATAGCACAGAAGATTATGTCATGTCTAAAGTTTTGATCCTTTACATTAAAGTATAACTTGGGGACTGGAGGAGAGAAGAGGCTCTAGTCCTTGTGTCTTTGATGTTACTGACATCTCTGTGTGAAAGGAGGCTCTGGAAGCTGGTTTGGAGAGAGGCAAACATTTAATCCTCATGAGCCCATGCCTTATTATAATGACGGCTATTTACTGAATGTCTAACACTGCCCTCTGCTCTTGATGTAAGATTGAAAAGTCCAGTGAAGTTATGATCCCCCTTTATACTGAGCACCACCTCTATGTCCAGCCTGTGAGGTGTAGGGAATTTATTCCTGTTACTCTGAAGCTCCTAGTGGCAGCTTACTCAAGCTCATTCATTTATTCAGTGTTAGAGCCAGGATTTAAGGTCAGGTCTGACTGATTTTAAAGCCAAAGTAAAACATACTTGGGAACAGCTTTTTTTCCCCCCCACCTTTCTCTCCAACTGTTCTGTCTTCTTAAACTTTAGCCCTAAAATAAAATTCTTACCTAGGAAATATGCATTTATCCGTTACCCATATCCAAAGGACTGCCTTGGAGGATAGAAAATGTCTATTAGTATTAAAAGCTTTGGAAATGTTTTCCTCCCCTGAGTTCTGGCCTGTGAAATATTCCTTGTTTATATCCAGCCCATGCACCACTTCAGCAGGGCTCTTTATTCTAATTCAGGCCTTAGATTCTAAAGTTCTACCATATACATGTCTTCTCTATGACTTAGGTATTCTGAATTCTTTTTTCTTTTTTTTTTTTTTTTTGAGATGGAGTCTCATTCTGTCGCCAGGCTGGAGTGCAGTGATGTGATCTCAGCTCACTGCAACCTCTGCCTCCTGGGTTCAAGCAATTATCCTGCCTTAGCCTCCTGAGTAGCTGGGACTACAGGTGCATGCCACTATGCCCAGCTAATTTTTTGTATTTTTAGCAGAGATGGGGTTTCACCATGTTGGCCGGGCTGGTCTCGAACTCCTGGGCTCAGGTGATCCACCTGCCTTGGCCTCCCAAAGTGCTGGGATTACAGGTGTGAGCCACTGCGCCCGGCCACCGAATTATTTATTCTAAAATAAATATCTCAGAAATAGTATCACAGAGAACATGCTTCATTGTCCCACCCCCAGCATATGAGACCAGTTAGTAGTATGGTTTACTCAGCAGGCTGCTTACTTACAAATGCAACAGTTGTCCTATTTTATGCTCATTGTGTTGTCACCAGCATTTTAAATCTTTACAAGTCAGGGTGGGTACCTCAGGCGGGTTTGCTGGAAAATTCCAGTAAACAGTTTCAAAGGAGTTCAAGTTGCTTGCCAGACTAACTTATTTTTAAAAGTAAGCAGCCTTCCAAGTTAAGAGATGATTTTAAATTTCAGGTGAGTTCTCAGGACATTGTGATTTTTTAATTATGCTGTTGGTATAAATCAGCTGTGTCAGGGCCTGTCCCACCAGGAGCCTTGGGTGGTAAGAAACCCAAGCTTTGGGTGACCAGAGAGAGGAGAGAGACCTTGGGCTTTCCAGCCAGTAATGCCTATGAAACATGTAGGTCATTGGCATTTTATTTTATTTATTTTTTTGAGATGGAGTCTCGCTCTGTGGCCCAGGCTGGAGTGCAGTGGTGTGATCTTGGCTCACTGCAACCTCTGCCTCCCGGGTTCAAGCGATACTTCTCCCTTAGCCTCCTGAGTAGCTGGGACTACAGGCATGTGCCACCACACCACTAATTTTTGTGTTTTTAGTAGAGACGGGGTTTCACCATGTTGTCTAGGCTGGTCTTGAACTCCTGACCTCAACTGATCCGCCTGCCTTGGCCTCCCAGAGTGCTGGGATTGTAGGAGTGAGCCACCATGCCCAGCCATCATTTTAGAATTATAATTTTTAGCTGGATGCAGTAAAAAAAATCCTTTCTCAGCCTTCAGGTCTCATCTCAAGTATCACCGACATGAGGAGTCCTCCCCCATTTACACACACCAGCTCGGTGTGAAGAACCGAAAGGTCACTACCTTTCGGTTCTTCACACACCAGCCCACTATGGCTTGAAGTTAACGAGTGAGAAAAGTAGCACGGCATGAATTGGAGAAGTGGTCAGGGTCTTTAACCATGTAAGAAGTGATTATTTTTATTCTAAAATGCAATAGGAGTCCATTAAAGAACTTTTTTTTGAAGAGTTTTTAAACATTTTTATGTACAAAGAGTTAACATGATTTCTTTCATTGGGTGGATGCCTTGGATAATCCATCCAAGGAAGATCACTTCTAGGAACAAGCAACATTAAAGAGCTTTAAGTGTGTGTGTTGAGGGGAGGAGGGCAGTGGGTGATGCCTTGTGGAGAAATAGGTGGATAGAGGCAAGAATTAAAGCTAGGAAACCCGTTAGGAGGCTGTTCTTTTACCCAAGAAGCCATTCTAGACTCTGGAAATTCGGTAGAGCACAAAGTCCCTGCCCTCATGGGGTTTCTATTCTAGTTAGGGAAAGCAGTTAATAAGTAAGCAAATAATATCAGCTAATACCAAATGTTATTAGAAAATGACATTAAAAGGCTGGGCGTGGTAGCTCACACCTGTAATCCCAGAGCTTTGGGAGCCTGACGCAGGAGGATCCTTAGAGCCCAGGAGTTCGAGATTACAGTGAGCTATGATCAAGCCACTGCACTCCAGCTTGGAGAGAGACCCTATCTCTCTCTCTCTCTCTCTCTCACACACACACACACACACACACACACACACACACACACACACACACAAAGAAAACGACATTAAAGCTGATGTTTGGATGACAAGAAGGAGCTAAGCATAGGAAGTTCTAGGGAGACCAATCCAGGCAGAAGGAACAAACAACAAATCTAAAGGGCCTAAGGAGGGAAATGTGATTAATATATGAAAGATGATGTTTTAACCCACCAGCAGGGGCAGGGGAGATGAAGGTAGGAATTTATGCATCTTTGATTTAAGAAAAGTTTTTTTTTTTTTTTTTTACTTTTTTATTTTTTGAGAGAGAGTCTCGCTCTGTCGCCCAGGCTGGAGTGCAGTGGCATGATCTCAGCTCACTGCAACCTCTGCCTTCCAGGTTCAAGTGATTCTCCTACCTCAGCCTCCCAAGTGGCTGGGACTACAGGTGCCTGCCACCATGCCTGGCTAATTTTTTATATTTTTAGTAGAGACGGGGTTTCACCATGTTGGCCAGGCTGGTCTTGAACTCCCGACCTCAAGTGATCTGCCCGCCTTGGCCTCCCAAAGTGCTGGGATTACAGGTGTGAGCCCCCACACCCGGCCAAGAAAGGTATTTAAAGCAACCTGAGGTGTGATTGGAGAGGGAGGCCTAAGACAGCCTGGACACTCACAACATTTAAGAACAGAGGGAGGGGTAAGAAGCAGCAAAAAGGCTTTGAGGTAGGAGGAAAGCCACGGGGGCAGAGTGCTAGAAGCTAAGAGATGTTTAGAGGGGGAGAGTCGCTTGTGTCCAGCATTGCTGAGAGATTAAGATGAGGATAGAGAAGTGTCAATTAGATCTGGCCACTTGGAATTCCTTGGTGACCTTGAAGAGATTAGGAATGGTGGTTGGCTCAAGCTAGATTGGAGAAGGTTTAAGAGTGAATTAGAGGTTAAGAAAGTGGAGTCGGCCAGATGCGGTGGCTCATGCCTGTAATCCCAGCACTTTGGGAGGCCGAGGTGGGCAGATCACCTGTGGTTGGGCGTTTGAGACCAGTCTGACCAACATGGAGAAACCCTGTCTCTACTAAAAATACAAAATTAGCTGGGCATGGAGTTGTATGCGTGTAATCCCAGATACTCGGGAGGCTGAGGCAGGAGAATTGCTTGAACCCGGGAGGCAGAGGTTGCAGTGAGCTGAGATCGTGCCATTGCACTCCAGCCTGGGCAACAAGAGTGAAATTCCATTTCAAAAAAAAAAAGTGGAGTCAAATATTTGGAGAAATTTGATTTAGAGGAGATCACAGAAAAAGAGCTTTACTGGGGAGGGGGAGAATGTGGGGTCAAAATGGGGTTTTATTTTTTATTTTTTGGTTATTTTTTACAAATTACAAATATTTGACTAGGTGCTTTAAAAAATCTGTCATTGGCTGGGCGCTGTGGCTCATGCCTATAAGCCCAGCACTTTGGGAGGCCGAGGTGGGCGGATCATGAGGTTAGGAGATCAAGACCATCCTGCCCAACATGGTGAAACGCCGTCTCTACTAAAAATACAAAAATTAGCTGGGTGTGATGGCACGTGCCTGTAATCCCAGCTACTCGGGAGGCTGAGGCATGAGAATCGCTTGAACCCAGCAGGCGGAGGTTGCAGTGAGCCGAGGTCGCGCCACTGCACTCCAGCCTGGCGACAGAGCGAGACTGCGTCTCAAAAAAAAGAAAAGAAAAGAAAAAAATCTGTCATATAGACTGGGTGCAGGGGCCCACGTCTGTAATCCCAGCACTTTGGGAGGCTGAGGCGGGTGGATTGCTTGAGCCCAGGAGTTCGAGATCAGCCTGGTCAACTTGACGAAACCCCATCTAGACAAAAAAATACAAAAAATTAGGTGTGGTGGTGCGCGCCTGTAGTCCCAGCTACTCGGCATGCTGTGGCAGGAGGATCACGTAAGCCTGGGAGGTCCAGGTTACAGTGAGCCATGGTCGCAACACTGCACTCCAGCCTGAGCAACAGAGTGAGACACCCTATCTCAAAACAAAACACAACACTCATATAAACTTTTAATTCAAATGTAACTAGAGAAGTATATAAATTATAAGTGTACAGTTCGATGAATTTTTACAAAGTCAACATATCTACGTAATCAGCATTCAGATTAAGAAACAATGTTACCAGAAGCCCCTTGGGCTGCCTTCCATCTGTAATCCTACCTCACAGGATGACCACTATCCTGATTTTGAACACCATAGTTTGCCTGTTTTTGAATTTTATGTAAAACGAATCATTTCCCATGTATTCATTTATGCCTCCTGCTTTTGCTCAACATAAGATTCATCTGTACTATTGCATGTATCAGTTGTTTGTTTTTTCTCATTGTTCTGTGAACATATCATAATTCTACCGTTGATGGACACTTCAGTTGTTTCCAGCTTGAGGCTATTACAGTAGGGCTTCCATGGATATTCCTGTATACTGTTTGGGTGAATGTATTTCTGTTGGGTATATGCCTGGAAGCAGAATTGCAAAGCCATGGAAAGAGATGTGTGTGTGCATGTATATGCACGCGCGTGCGCACACACACACAAAATTTCCAAATTGGAGTAATTTACACTTCCACCAGCAATATTAGAGTTCCAGTTGCTCTTTTTTCCTTTTTTTTTTTTTTTTTTTGAGACAGTTTTGCTCTGTCATCCAGGCAGGAATGCAATGGTGCGATCTGGGTTCACTGCAACCTCTGCCTCCCAGGTTCAAGCGATTCTTCTGCCTCAGCCTCCTGAGTAGCTGGGATTATAGGCATGTGCCACCACGCCTGGCTAATTTTTTGTATTTTTAGTAGAGACGGGGTTTCACCATGTTGTCCAGGCTGGTCTCGAACTTCTGACCTCAGGTGATCTGTCCGACTTAGCCTCCCAAAGTGCTGGGATTACAGGTGTGAGCCACCACGCCCGTCTGCTCCAGTTGCTCTTTATCCTTATCAACATTTGCTAGTATCTCTTTTTCATTTTAGCTATTCCAGTGGTGGTAACACTTTGTGGTCGTAATTTGTACTTCCATTATGACAAAGAAGAGTTTTTAACACCTGGGAGATTCTGGAGCATACCTGTATGATGATAGGAAAGTTCCTGTAGAGATGGAAAGCAAAAGCTCAGAGGGGATGGGCCACAGGGTAGACAGATTGATTTTTTAAATTAAATCGGGACTACATCTCAAGAGGGTACGCTTCAGGGTCTAAGTGACCAAGGTTCAAAGCTTGGCTTTGCTATCCTCTAGCTGTGACCTTTAACAAGTTACTTAACTTCTCCGAACCTTTTTTTCTCACCTGAAAATGGGAAGAACTAATCTACCTTGCCAGAATTGTGAGGATCACATGAGATAACACTAGGTAAAGGTACCTATCTCAGTGCCTGGCAAATAAGCATTCTTCCAGCAGAGAGTGGCTACTTTCTTCTTTACTTCTCAAAATATGTAATTACTTATCAATTATTTTAGAGAGGCTTAGCCTAAGCCCTGTTGATAGACTTTTCACAGAATTTCCTTTCAAAACCATTGCAATTGTCTTTAATTGCTTTTTAATGATAATACACGAGATGAAGCTAAGCCCATTCTGTACTAATGATTCATAATGTGGGATACTTTTCTTTATGCACTAACAACATAGATGCTTTTAACCATTCCAGAAATACGTTAGTGACAGTAGGTGTACCACCCTCAATAAACTGTACATGATTCTGTAAGGCTTGCTTTCCAGCCCTTTTCTGATTTGCCATGTCAGAAAGGCATTTCTTTAAGGTTTGGGGACATTTTATTTAGGTATTTTAAAAGGATTTTTGTAAACTTTTATACAATGGTGCACCATAAGTGTGTTAATTCCAAGATGTAGCTGTCTATGCTTTTGTGTAAAGCCTGTTGTTGCAGAACTACCTTGGTGCACAGAGCAGTTAATTAAAATCAGAATAGATTGGATGAGAACCTTGGGAATTTTTTTACTGCCTTAGTTTTTTGGTGGTTTTGGAGTTACATTGCAAACCAGCATGGCCCTTCTACTCCTCTCTCCCCTTCATGGGAAGACCCATGACAACCACTGATCTGCTTTAAATCATTTGCCTTGGGCAGGTGAACAAGCGGAGAAGTGTTTTGAAACTACTTAGGAATCTAGGACTTAATAGGTAGAAATCACATTATCTACCCCCTTGCCTCTAACTATGACTGTACCAAGCCCACCTGGAATAGGTAATTTATCTTATTGTGTTATTAACACTGTTATTTTCCTGTTCAGCAGGGCTAAGTCTCCCAAGAAATACTAGCATACTTATCAAGCTGACAAAATCCTACATGCTAGCTAGCCATTCTTGCCTCATATCACAAGGTTCTTCCACAGGGAATAGTAAATGTTTTTATTCACTACTGGCCCTACATCTCCCATTTTTCTCCCTTTTAGGGAAAGTGGAAGAGGAGACCCTAGCAGGCTTCAAGCAAGCTCTGTAGGACAGCAGTTAGACACTATTTTTGAGGACTAAATTGCCAAGTCTGTCTTTTAAGAAGAGGGTGAGGGGAGTTTGGGAAGGAATGTTCAAGCCCTGAGTGAAGATCCAATAATTTTCTTTCAAGATCAGAAGGAGATTTGTAGATAAGAGAGAAAAGTTTTTCATTTATCGCCTTAGGGAGAATTCTTTCTACACCTCACAATTAGTTCCACTTTCAGTCCTTTAATAGCATTATCAAATGCCATGTATGTATATCTATTTAGGGATGAGGAATGAAAAAAATATTCCCAAGAGAAAAGTATTTTAGCTTATATAGCATTGTTAGGTACAAACTCTTTCCTTCCGCCCTCTGAAATAACCCTGAACGTAGTTGTTATTTAGGGTTAGGGCTTTCCAGTTTGGCAGGAGAGTACTTCTAACTGACCACATTAGGACATGTTTCTTTTTTGGTATTTAAATATCTGTCAGAGTGGCCGGGCATGGTGCTCATGCCTGTAATTCCAGCACTTTGGGAGGCTGAGGCAGGTGTATCACCTGAGGTCAGGAGTTCAAGACCAGCCTGGCCAACATGGTGAAACCCTGTCTCTACTAAAAATACAAAATTAGCCAGGTGTAGTGATGCACACCTGTAGTCCCAGCTACGCAGGAGGCTGAGGCAGGAGAATCGCTTGAACCCTGGAGATGGAGGTTGCAGTGAGCTGAGATCTTGCCGTTGCACTCTAGCCTGGGTGACAAGAGTGAAACTCCATCTCAAAAAAGAAAAAATTTATATATATATACATATATATATGGAGTAAAAAATATATATAGATATAAATATCTATAGATATAGATACAGATATAGGTATATAAAGAGTAAAAGCCTAGTCGGCTGACTTTGGCAAACCTGTTCTGTTAGACTGAGCAGGTCTAAGGTATGTTAACACTGGAGAATCTTGCCACTACCTGATCTTTCCTGTAATAACCCCCTTCCCCACATATGTATATTCCTAGCATAAGACTTCATTCTCCACCTAAACTTGGAGACTGTGGGGTAGCAGAATGGCAATTTTTTTTTTTTTTTGAGATGGAGTCTCGCTCTGTTGCCCAGGCTGGAGTGCAGTGGTGCAATTTCGGCTCACTGCAACCTCCACCTCTTGGGTTCAAGTGATTCTCCTGCCTCAGCCTCCTGAGTAGCTGGGACTACAGGCATGTGCCACCACGCCCGGCTAATTTTTGTATTTTTAGTAGAGACGGGGTTTCACCATGTTAGCCAGGATTGGTCTCACTCTCCTGACCTTGTGATCCACCCACCTCAGCCTCACAAAGTGCTGGGATTACAGGCCTGAGCCACCGCGCCCAGCCAGCCTCCTTTTTAAAAGTAGCCAGATAACTTGAATAGGCTGATAGCTCTTCTTTCGGAGATGTTCAGAAGAGGCACTTAAGGTTAGAACCAAAGTTAAGAGAATAAAAATAGTGTGGAGGAAGATGGGTTCTCTTGACTCCAACTAAAGAAGAGTTTTCTTCTGTCTTGTATCAAGATGTTCAAGTTGAGCTATATGCCTTTCAAGGCTCCAAATCCCCTCGGGACAAAGACCTAGTCGAAATCACTTTTGGTGTTTCCAGTACCCACAATATAGCTGGTGCTTTGTAAGTACTTGTTAAAGTACATTGATTTTTGCCGGGCGTGGCAGCTTCCACTTGTAATCTTAGCACTTTGGGAGGCCAAGGCAGGTGGATCACCTGAGGTCAGGAGTTTGAGATGAGGCTGGCCAACATGGAGAAACCCCATCTCTACTAAAAATACAAAAATAAGCTGGGTGTGGTAACTCCCTGTTGTCCCAGGTACTTGGGAGGCTGAGGCAGGAGAATCGCTTTAACATGGGAGGTGGCGGTTGCAGTGAGCCAAGATCGCGCCATTGTACTCCAGCCTGGGTGACAGAGTGAGACTCTGTCTCAAGGAAAAAAAAAAAAAAAGAGTAACGTGGATTTAAACAATATACAACTTTCCAGTTTTTCCTACTGATTGTGCCTTACCAGGTGGGTCTGCCTATTTTGTGCAAAGTCCTTTTAGGAAAAATTTACAACCTGTAGATTCCTTGTGTGGAACAAAAGTTTATTTTTTTCTTGTGGCTAAATCTATCTCCCCTTTCCTTTTTTATTTTTTTAATTTTTGAGACAGGAACTTGCTCTGTGGTGCCTAGACTAGAGTGTGCTGTGGCATGATCATAGCTCACTACATCCTCCTGGACTCAAGTGATCCTCTGTCCTCAGCCTCTCACATAGCTGGGACTACAGGTGCGTGCCACCATGCCCAGCTAATTATTATTATTATTGTTATTATTTTATTATTTTATTTTTTATTTTTTTTGAGACAGAGTCTTGCTCTGTCACCCAGACTGGAGTACAGTGGTGCGATCTCGGCTCACTGCAAGCTCCGCCTCCCAGGTTCACGCCATTCTCCTGCCTCAGCCTCCCGGGTAGCTGGGACTACAGGCGCCCGCCACCACGTCTGGCTAATTTTTTTGTATTTTCAGTAGAGATGGGGTTTCACTGTGTTAGCCAGGATGGTCTTGATCTCCTGACCTCGTGATCCGCCCACCTCGGCCTCCCAGAGTGCTGGGATTACAGGCGTGAGCCACTGTGCCCGGCCTATTATTATTATTTTTTATAGAGATGGAGTCTCAGTGTGTTGCTCAGGTTGATCATGAATTCCTGGCCTCAAGCGATTCTCCTGCCTTGGCCTCCCAACATGCTGGGATTATAGATGTAAGCCACTGTGCCCAGCCCCTTTCCTGTTTATTTTGTACTTTCACTTTTCTATTGCTAATACTATAAACTTACATTTAGTTACACCTGCCTTCACCTCTGCCCCACTGTCTGGTGAATGAGGTGACTTTTATCCTGCCCGGGAATAGACCTACCCCCTAATCTGATCACATGATCACTTCTTTTTCTTATGTATTTATTTATTTATTTATTTTTGAGACAGAGTTTCGCTCAAAATGCCCAGGCTGGAGTGCAATGGTGTGATCTTGGCTCACTGCAACTTCCACCTCCCAGGTTCAAGTGATTCTCTTGTCTCAGCTTCCCCAGTAGCTTGGATTACAGGCGCGTGCTACCATACCCGGGTAATTTTGTATTTTTAGTAGAGATGGGGTTTCGCCATGCTGGCCAGGCTGGTCTCGAACTCCTGACCTCAGGTGATCTGCCCACCTCGGCCTCCCAAAGTGCTGGGATTACAGCCGTGAGCCACCATGCCCAGCCATATCACTTCTTTTTCTACTCCAGCCTTTACTCGTATTCCAATCATTTATTGTCAGCTTCACTTCCTCTACAGTCTCTTAATCTTTTGGGGACTCCTCAGCAGTTTGTGAATATGTCTGCATTTATCCTGGTGACACTGGATCTTCTTTAGCAACTGCCTTCTCTCTTCCTTTCATTTTACAGTCAAGTTTCTTGAAATAATAATTTATCCTTGGAACTGTGTGAATTCTTACTTCTCATTCACTTTCCAAGCTATGATTATCAGCTTCTTTCTTCCTAAACTGCTTAGGCAAAGAGCACACATGGACACTTTCCTAAACCTTAGTCCATTGGGCATTTTGCATTCTTCATTGTATTCTGTTCTCTGAGACATTTGACAGCGTTGATAATTTCTTCTTGAAACTAAAAACACTCTTCCAGTTCCCCCTGCTCTGAGCATTCTTTTTTCCTCTTTTCTGCTGTGGGCTTTCCCCTGCTTGCCCTATAGATGTGGTTTTCCCATGCCTTCTTCTCTTCTGACCCAGACCATCCAATCAGCCTCCGGCCCCACTCTGGCTTTATGTACTTCCAGTGGGCCATGTGTTCCCAAACCTTTATCTTCAGCCCAAACATGTACCTGTGTATACATCAGCATGTCCCGTGAGTACAAAACTCAACTCATCATCTTAACCCATCCCTCTTCTCCACACACAGATACATGCCTCCTCCTGAGGGCTTCATTTCAGTAAGTAATTCCACCATCTATTCTGTTGTGTAATTCAGAGACCCTAGACTTTGTCCTAGACTCTCTTTTCTCTCCCCCTTCTCTCGTCTGCTAGTTCATTCTGCTCATTCTATCAGATCTGCACCTTTTTAAAATTTCCATATTTACCCATCTTGCCTCTCTACTGCAGCAACTTCCTGCTTCCAGCTGGCCCCTTGCTGATCTGTCCCACACACTGCTTATAAGTGTGCACTCTAATATGCAAATGAGACAACAAAATGCCCTAATCGTGTCCCATTACGTATAGGATCCAGTCCAGGTTCCTTACCAGGGAATAAAAGGTTTTTCTTGGCTCTTTGTTTACTACTTGTACCCTCATCTACTCCCTGCCTTGCTCCCTGACCCAACCAAGCATTTTGTAGTTTCTTTTTCTTTTCTTTTTTTTTTGAGACGGAGTCTCGCTCTGTCGCCCAGGCTGGAGTGCAGTGGCGCGATCTCGGCTCTCTGCAAGCTCCGCCTCCTGGGTTCACGCCATTCTCCTTCCTCAGCCTCCCGATCAGCTGGGACTACAGGCGTCCGCCATCACGCCTGGCTAATTTTTTGTATTTTTAGTAGAGACGGGGTTTCACCCTGTTAGCCAGGATGGTCTTGGTCTCCTGACCTCGTGATCCTCCTGCCTCGGCCTGCCAAAGTGCTGGGATTACAGGCGTGAGCCACCGCACCCAGCTGCATTTTGTAGTTTCTTTAATGCCGTGGTGCATATTACTTGTTTTCTGTTGAAAATTCCTTCTCTTCTTGACTTTCTGGTAAAGTCCCAGTTACTCCCACATCATGATAGGATGTGCGGCACCTCATTTGAAAAGTCTTCTCTGGTCACCCCTCTTCCCCTGTAGAGCTGATCATTTCCCTCTGTGTAGCCTCCCAATAATACATGGTGCAAACCTCCGTTAAAGCACTGATCACCCTGAAATTTCAATTTTTGGTTTACATTTCTAGTACCCTGACTAGACCATGAACTCCTTGAGGGTAGGTACTTAACCTTCCTTACCTAGCACTGGAAACAGCAAGGCACTGGTTTCAGTAAAAGTTGCACGCATCATGAATGAGTAGAGAGTTTAACAGAAGTTAGTGAATTGTCCAGGTGTGGTGGCTCACGCCTGTAATCCCAGCACTTTGGGAGGCCGTGGCAGGCGGATCACCTGAGGTCAGGAGTTTGAGACCAGCCTGGCCAACATGGTGAAACCCCATCTCTACTAAAAATACAAAAATTAGCCAGGCATGGTAGCAGGTGCCTGTAATCCCAGCTACTCGGGAGGCTGAGGCAGGAAAATCACTTGAACCTGGGAGGCAGAGGTTGCAGTGAGCTGAGATCATGCCACTGCACTCCAGCCTGGGCGACAGAGGGAGACTCCATCCCAAAAAAAAGTTAGTGAATTGCCTACAACCTTGTCCTCTTTGCAGGGGACAAGCCCAGAAAGCCAGATGGTAATTGTTGTGAAATCTGTAGACTTATTAGGTTTATTTTGTACATTTGCCTTCCCAGAAAAATTGTAGTTAAAAGCATTGTTATAATGTGGATAACAACAACTATGTTTATATAGTGCTTTATAGCCTACAGACTGTCCAGAGGAGAAAAATGAAGTACAGAAAGTCTATTACTTGTTAGAGGGAGGTAACACAGCCCTTAAGTAGTAGAGCAGGACTTAGGACTGAGGCCTTCTTATTCCAGATTCTATATTCTTTTTATTATTACATACTGTCTCAGATTTGTCTGTCAACGTGTGATTTAAAGAATTACGAAATTTGGCTGGGCATGGTGGCTCACACCTGTAATGCCAGCACTTTGGGAGGCCGAGGCAGGTGGATCACTTGAGGTCAGGAGTTTGAGACCAGCCTGGGCAATATGACAAAACCCAGTCTCTACTAAAAATACAAAAATTGGCTGGGCCTGGTGGCTCACGCCTGTAATCCCAGCACTTTGGGAGGCTGAGGTGGGCAGATCATGAGGTCAGGAGATTGCCCATCCTGGCTAACACGGTGAAACTCCATCTCTACTAAAAATACAAAAAACACACACAAAAAAATGCTCACCATCACTGGCCATCAGAGAAATGCAAATCAAAACCACAATGAGATACCATCTCACACCAGTTAGAATGGCAATCATTAAAAAGTCAGGAAATAACAGGTGCTGGAGAGGATGTGGAGAAATAGGAACACTTTTACACTGTTGGTGGGACTGTAAACTAGTTCAACCATTGTGGAAGTCAGTGTGGCAATTCCTCAGGGATCTAGAACTAGAAATACCATTTGACCCAGCCATCCCATTACTGGGTATATACCCAAAGGACTATAAATCATGCTGCTATAAAGACACATGCACACGTATGTTTATTGCGGCACTATTCACAATAGCAAAGACTTGGAACCAACCCAGATGTCCAACAATGATAGACTGGATTAAGAAAATGTGGCACATATACACCATGGAATACTATGCAGCCATAAAAAATGATGAGTTCATGTCCTTTGTAGGGACATGGATGAAATTGGAAATCATCATTCTCAGTAAACTATTGCAAGGACAAAAAACCAAACACCGCATGTTCTCGCTCATAGGTGGGAATTGAACAATGAGAACACATGGACACAGGAAGGGGAACATCATACTCTGGGGACTGTCATGGGGTCGGGGGAGGGGGGAGGTATAGCATTAGGAGATATACCTAATGCTAAATAACGAGTTAATGGGTGCAGCACACCAGCATGGCACATATATACATTACATATGTAACTAACCTGTACGCTGTGCACATGTACCCTAAAACTTAAAGTATAATAATAAAAATAAAAAATTAGCCAGGTGTGGTGGGCGCCTGTAGTCCCAGCTACTTGGGAGGCTGAGGCAGGAGAATGGTGTGAACCCGGGAGGCGGAGCTTGCAGTGAGCTGAGATCATGCCATTGCACTCCAGCCTGGGCGACAGGGCAAGACTCCGTCTCAAAAAAAAAAAAAAAAAGAAAGCAAAAATTAGCTGGGCATGATGACAGCTGCCTGTAATCCCAGCTACTCAGGAAGCTGAGGCAGGAGAATCACTTAAACCTGGGAGGCGGCGGTTTCAGTGAGCCGAGATCATGCTACTCCACTCCAGCCTGGGTGACAGAGTGAGACCCCTGTCTCAAAAAAAAAAAAAAAAAAAAAAAAAAATTACAAAATATTTCAGAGGGCTATTCCTCCTCTGTTGTCCCCATTTCTCTTGGCAGCAAAGAACTCATTTACTTTATCATACACACACTCTGTGAAGAACTCTTTACTTCATTATTCCATGTGAACTGTTAATTGCAAGTAAAGGCAGATTACTTGCAATTCTTATTCTAGGAACTTAAGTTCCTGGGAACTAAGTTCCTCTCCTGGGAACTTAGAACCCTCAGACAGGTTATATTGAGTCAGAGAGAAATGTTTCTGATGTGCTGAAGATTGAACAAATGTGTGATTAGTTAAGACTTAGATATTGTATATGATTAATTCATTTGCTAGTTCTTGTTGAGCTACCTGTCTAATTGGGCACTGTTAGACTATCACAATCCCTGTTGTCGTGGGGGTTACAGGCAAGTTGGGGAGACAGGTGTTAATCAGAGACCCCTGCAAGGGAGCGAATTATATCACAGGTGCAGTGGAGGCAGTGTTGGAAAGCTAAAAAGGACCTAGAGAAGTGAAGAGGCCTGAGGTTATGAGCTATTTGACCTAGGAAGTTACTTCCCCTTGCTGGTTCTCATTCTTTTTTCCTCGATGAAATAACCCAAGTTGAATCAGTTGGCTTCTTAGTTCCTTCCAGCTTATGAAAGTGCCCTTGTTAAAACAATGAGTCAGGAGACAGCAGAGCATTCTATTGTGTGAACCGATTATCAAATAATAACACTGAATGTTTCATTTATTGTCTCTGTAAGCAAAGAGTTCAGGCTCAAAGTATCTACATGGGCTGCTTTAGTCTACTGAGAAAAACATACTCATATCTCACATCAATGCTTGGCATTTGAGTGGGCCCTCTTACAATTGTTAGGTTATTCTGACATTTGAGGGATTGGATCCAGATCCTCTTTGTTTTGTGATCGTAAAAATCATCAGCCCTTTGTCCCCAGTACCTGCATTTGATGTGTACTATGGGAGTAATAAACCAACACTTTTTTTTTTGTTTGAGACAAGGTCTCACTTTGTCACCCAGGCTGGAGTGTAGTTGTGCAGTGGCACGATCTCGGCTCACTGCCATCTCCGCCTCTCAGGCTTAAGTGATCCTCTCACCTCAGCCTCCTGAGTTGCTGGATTACAGGTGTGTGCCACCACACCTGGCTGATTTTTGTATTTTTTTGTAGAGATGGGATTTTGCCATGTTGGCCAGACTGGTCTTGAACTCCTGAGCTCAAGCAATCTTCCCACCTTGGCTTCCCAAAGTGCTGGGATTATAGGCGTGAGCCACCACACCTGGCCAACGCTTCTTCTTCTTTTTTTTTTTTTTTTTTTTTGAGATGGAGTTTTGCTCTTGTCACCCAGGCTGGAGTGCAATGGCACGATCTCCCGTCACTGCAACCTCTGCCTCCTGAGTTCAAGCAATTCTCCAGCCTCAGCCTCCCAAGTAGCTGGGATTACAGGCGCCTGCCACCCTGCCCAGCTAATTTTTGTATTTTTAGTAGAGATGGTTTCACCATGTTGGCCAGGCTGCTGTCGAACTCCTGACCTCAGGTGATCCACCCGCCTTGGCCTCCCAAAGTGCTGGGATTACAGGAGTGAACCACCGCACCTGGCCCAACACTTTTTTTTTTTTTTTTTGAGACGGAGTTTCACTCTTGTTGTCCAGGCTAGAGTGCAGTGGCACGATCTGGGGTCACCACAACCTCTACTTCCCAGGTTCAAGCCATTCTTCTGCCTCAGCCTTCCGAGTAGCTGGGATTTCAGGCATGCGCCACCACACCCTGCTAATTTTGTATTTTTAGTAGAGATGGAGTTTCTCCATGTTGGTCAGGCTGGTCTCGAACTCCCGACCTCCGGTGATCCACTCGCCTCAGTCTCCCAAAGTGCTGGGATTACAGGCGTGAGCCACTGCGCCTGGCTCTGAACACTTCTTAATAAACCTACAGAGGCTCTGATTCAGTAAGGAAGCAAATATTTGTTGAGCTTCTACATGGACAACAGTGCTAGGGAACAGTACTGTACATAATGAATAAATATCCCCTGCCCTGGAGGAATTTATGGCTTAGTAGTAGAAAATAAAGAGCAAGATATACCTGTGCAAGAAAGTATAATAGGTGCTGTGATAGAAGTTTATCTAGGATTGGGGGTACAAATGTAAGAGTAGTTTTACTGGCTGGCAGGAGGGGAAATCAATGAATGGACAACATAGTATAGGGAAAAGGATGTTAGGTTTGGAGTCAGAAGACCTGGGTTTGCAGAATCTCAACTCTGTATATTAGCTCTCTATATATTGGCTATATATTTGATTTCTTTGAGTCTGGGTTGCATCATTTATGTAAAGCAATGAACAATAGTCTTCCCCAGCTCAGCGCCATGGCTCACGCCTTAATCCCAGCACTTTGGGAGGCCGAAGTGGGTCGATCACAAGGTCAGGAGTTCGAGACTAGCCTGGCCAATGTGGTGAAATCCCATCTCTACTAAAAATACAAAAAAGCCGGGCGTGATGGCGGGCACCTGTAATCCCAGCTACTTGGGAGGCTGAGGCTGGAGAATCGCTTGAACCCAGGAGGCGGAGGTTGTGATGAGCTGAGATCACGCCACTGCACTCCAGCCTGGGCAACAAGAGCAAAACTCCATCTCAAAAAGAAGAAAAACAAAATCTGTTTGAAAACACATCCGCCCCTCCACCTTGGTGGCATGCGTGCATTGAGTGTCACTGCTCACCTGTGCTCTCGGACATCAAAAGGACAGTAGAGGTGTGTCTTAACTCTGACCTTTTCCCCTTTCCTCCCTTGCACCAGATTTTATCATGTGGGCAACCTGCTGCAACTGGTTCTGCCTGGATGGACAGCCTGAGGAGGTCCCACCACCCCAGGGAGCCAGGATGCAGGCCTATTCCAACCCTGGGTACAGCTCCTTCCCTTCCCCAACAGGCTTGGAACCAAGCTGCAAGTCCTGTGGGGCTCACTTTGCAAACACGGCCAGGAAGGTGAGTGCTGACTTCTTGGCCTGCTCTGCCACTGCAGCCTATGGACCATGGGCAAGCGCCGCTGACCCCTCTGAATGCCTGCAACCTTGCCTTTCCCTGTGTGATGCTGGTGACCCAGACCTGTCCCTTTCACAAAAATGTTCAAGAAGAACTAACTGAGTAAAAGCAAAAGCAAAGCATGTCAGCATAGATTTGGAGTCAGTAGACCTAAATTCAGTTATCAGTGTTGCTACCTACTAGCTATATGATCTAACCTCTCTTGAGATTCAGTTTCCCTGTTATAAAATGGGGATGATTGTAGTCCTCATCTTTCAGGGTTGTGGGAATAAAGTGAGACAAGAAAGCCATGAAAGGTGCCTAGCACAATGCTTAGAATGTCGTAGGCACTTGATGTTATTTCCTTCATTAGCCACCATCACAAAGGCCTGATTGCAGATTAACTTGTTCTTTTTATCAAAAACAACGTTAAGGATGCCTCAGGTACATGAAGACCATAACAAAGACTGGAGCTTATTTACTGTAGCAGATTTCATTTGAAATGCTTGGGAGCCATGCTTCCCAAATGAATGAGCTGGAAAAAAAATTACTGGCTAGATAATGGTGTCTAGGTGTGCACCCTCCCTCTTCCAGAGGCAGTGAGTTATCTGTGATCAAGCATGACTAGGGCAGAAGGTAAACCCTCACCTGGATAAAGAACTCCTGCATTCTGCATTTTTCTGCAGAATGAGAGGTTTGCAGCTCAGAATAAGTGAAAGGATATGATGTTAAAATGGTGATCATGGGAAATTTGAGAGGAAATCATACTTTTAAACCATCTGCTATGTGCAAAGGACTGTTTAAGGAATTTAAATTTTTTTATTTCATTTAATCCTCACAATAGCTATGATATAGGTTTTAGAATCTCCCAAATCCCATTTTACATATGAGAAACTAGGGCTTAGGGTTTAAAATTTAAGAAGAACATTGAATGTGTTAAATTCCTGACAAATAGCATGAGAGATATTAAAATACTCATTCTTTTCCCTTGACTTCAGTAGTGCTCAAGATCACATAGTTATTAAATGACAGAGCCGGGATTCAAACCCAGGTCCTTGATTCCAAAGCCCCTCCCAGAAGACATTCAGCATGTCGAGTAGAAGATGACAGTTACAGGCCTAGGTGCCTAGAAAAGCATGGCAATGATTAAAATAAGGTGCTTTTTTTCTTACTTATTGGAAAATGAATTACTGAATATCTACTGTGTATCAGGAATTGCCTGGGCTAGGGAGGCAGAGATGAAGAAGGCCATTGCTGCTTAACAGGGAGCTTGCAGTCGGACAGGGAGGTGAGGACAGTGCACACCATACGATGTGACAAAAGAAAAGTGTGTGTAACAAGAGCTTCTGGAGGGGAAGAAAAATTCCAGTTTGGATGGTAAAAGATGGTTATTGGTACAATATTTTCTTGCTACAATATTTTCTTGCTACAAAAGTATGAGTTAATTTTGTGCAATTTACAGTGAATTTTGTGAATATTAAGGGTGTTTTCATCTATGAGAATTTTTCATTTGTAATTTCATGCTTAAGTGGATCAGCATTCTTATCTTAAGGGTTTGGCATTTAACAGCCAAAATGTCTTTTTCTAGAAGTGCTTGAATTGAAATGATTCCATGGATCCTACTATCTTTTTCTTTTCCTTATTCTTCATTATGGTCAGTACTTTCTGAATGCTTATTGGGTGCAAAGCACAGATAACATTCAGGACTTTATAGACAGAATATAAGTAAGATGTGGCCCTTGCATTCCCTGAGTTTTCAGTCCTAAAGAGAAATGGCAGGCTGTACTTTTGCCACAAGCCAAATACCCCATCTCTATTGGTAATACCTCCCTGTGGTTTAGCAGCGACCCTGACAGTTTTGGAGGGAGTCTGGCACCCAGCCTCTTTAGTTGGACCAGTTGGAGGATGAGGTTATGCTTGGAGCCATGGAAGTGATATTCAGATCTCAGAGTGTTAAGAGAGGACTGGGTCTTAGGTGCTGGTAAGGGGAAAGAAAAAGGTAACCGTGTTACCTTTTCTGGAGCATCCACCTTGTGCTAAGGTTTTATATACATTCTCTCATGTAATACTTCCCATATTCCAGGGAATAGGGTGGGAGGGAGTAGGAGCAAGGGAAGGGCAGTTGGCAAACAGGAGCCAGCAGAACCCTGCACACGGCATCCTTGAAGGGTGGTGTCGGCCTGAGGCGCCACGGCCAGTTCTGTGATGCTGGATATCTCAGTACACTCTGGGCATTTCTGCAGGCATGTTGGTTGCCTCCACTAATTCATCTTTCATGCTACCTGGTTACTGAGTTGTTTTGAACCATTCGGCAGAATTTATACATAAGTGTGTCCTTTGCTCATTCTGCCTGCATTTGTTGACAGCCCTTTTTTCCTTTCTTCTTGTTCTCTTCTGCCACTGCAAACTGGGGTTTTAGCCTCATGCCCTATCCTGTTCCTGTAGGGTGTGTTTCAGATGCCAGCTTATTTCAGAGTTCCCTGTGAGCCAGCGGGTGCATAGAAGCTAGGTTGTTGTCTGCATTCTGATCTTGCATCCAACAAGCCACACACATTTGAAGAAAGAATAGAGAGTTGTTTGGATCTGGCTGATTGAGCAACGCAGGCTTTATAATTGTGTCAAGCTAGGTCTTGTCAAACTGCATCGACTTAAGTAATATTCCATGTCAGGCCCACAGGTTCATGGCATTGAAGCCTCTTTGTTTCAGTCTCAGTCATCCTAAACAGACTTCATTTCCCAATAGAAAAGCTTTAGATGTGAATGAACCCCAAATACCTGAAAACATCCATTTTCTGCCTGCATGGCTACTGGTCCCAGAACCGTTACAATGCTAGTGCAGCCATGCATCCTTTTAAGTCCATCTCTGAACAGTATTGTTTGGTTATAACTGTATGGAGAATTAGGGAGCTTGATATATGTCCCTTTGCAATGCCTTCTAAGTCTTAATAGCCAAAACTGGGTGGTAAATATTATTTCCTTTTCCCTTTACTATGTGAATGATACTTAGACAAAACTTATATAACTATCTTAACTATGCAGACATTTACTTCAGCCCAGAGTGTCTGTGATCTTGACTATGAGAATCTTGTCTCTTGAGCTTTCTTTTTTAGCTTGAACTGCTTTCTATATTTCGAAAAGATGGACCAGAAATATTTAAGTTATTACTTAAGTCAACACAGGATGAAAAGTTTTTAACTTCTTTAAAGGATTAATGAGGGTGCCCTCCAGGCCAATCCCAGTGTGCTCAGGAATTACCTCTCTTGTTGGGGGTGTGACATGCTCTTGGCCAGAACAGAGCTCAGCCGGATGTCACTGTGCTCGCTCAGCCTGTGGGGTGAGAGGCCGAGGATTGCTTCCTGTGGGCTGAGTAAGCCTTCCTGTGTTGTCAGCGACTGCCAGACTAGCTGCTGCCAGGCAGTACCAGCTTGCCCATCAGGCGCTCTTGTTGCCTAACTGAGACACTCTGTGCTTTCAGGAACGAGAGTACCCTGATGTTCAGACAGCCTCCCGTTGCTGTCTAAATATTTGTCTTGGATATGCTTGTAAGCACCACTGGGTTCCCAGCACTCTGAGTGGGCCTTCCTGGAGTGGGGAGCCTGTGTCGATGGAGCAGCGGGTGGGGAATTTGGAGATGGAAGCCAGGCCCTTGACTCAGAACTGCTCTGTGCTTGAATGGAACTGAGCTATGCAGTATGGCCTGGTGGAAAGAATGTGATCATGGGCATTAGCCTCTGACAGACCTTGAGTGTGAATACCCGCTCTCCTGTTTATTGCCTGACCTTGAATACAACAGTTGATCTCCCTAAGCCTCGGTTGCTTTGTCTGTGAATCAGGGAAGAACACTAATACCTACTTTGCAATGTCGCTTTGAGAATTAAATGACAAGCTAGCATATAGAAGCACCTCAATAAATTAATATTAATTGTAACAACCACCACCACCATAACCTTCATGCAGAAATAATTACAGTTTAGGATTTGAATCCTGGCTGTCACCGTTAGGTAATATTTCCTAGCTGTAATAAAACAGCTTACACTTGTTGAGGACTCATTTTGTGTTAGATATGCTAAATGGGTTCTCTCTTAATCTTCACAACAACCCCATGAGGTAGATACTGTTATCACCCCCATTTTACAGATGTGGAAACTGAGCACCAGAGAGGCTAAATTACACACCCAAGGTGACACTGCAAGAAATAAGGGAGGGAGGCTTAATAAAAATGCAGAGCTTTTTGATTCTAAAGCTGGTAGTCTTGATTAATACCTCAGGTGCTTCAGGAGTAAATAAAGTAAGCCTCAAATTAAATAATAAATGTGAAGTGTCCTGTACATGGATATACACAATACACACTGGAGGTCTTCCACCCGAGTGGCTTTTAATCTAAAATCTGAAAGTGGCTTGCACCCTTAGATATGTGAGAGAGCTTAGTAAAAGTAAGAGTGACTGGAGGAGATCCTGCTGGGCTTGGCAGCTCTGAAGCTCCCATCGCACTCTCTGTCTTGTTCTCTCAATCTGACATGGTTTCCTGTGTCTTTTGCTCTAAGCAGCAGACCTGCTTGGACTGTAAGAAAAATTTTTGCATGACCTGTTCGAGCCAAGTAGGGAATGGGCCCCGCCTCTGCCTTCTCTGCCAACGGTTTCGAGCTACAGCCTTTCAGCGAGAGGAGCTCATGAAGATGAAGGTGAAGGACTTGAGGGACTATCTCAGCCTCCATGACATCTCTACCGAAATGTGCCGGGAGAAAGAAGAGCTGGTGCTCTTGGTCCTTGGCCAGCAGCCTGTAATCTCCCAGGAGGACAGGACTCGTGCCTCCACCTTGTCCCCAGACTTTCCTGAGCAGCAGGCCTTCCTGACCCAGCCTCACTCCAGCATGGTTCCACCTACCTCACCCAACCTCCCCTCTTCATCTGCACAAGCCACCTCTGTTCCCCCAGCCCAGGTTCAGGAGAATCAGCAGGTAAGGGCCCATTTGTAGTCTCTGCCAGTCTGTGCCAGTTTGAGGGCTCATTTTCATTTTCCTCTCCTGCCTTTGTTGTGAGAATGGGGTATAAGGCTAAGTGTCTTGATTATGTGAAGCCTTTCTGACTACTGGTGCACCAAGTGTTTTCTGGGTATCAGACTCATGTTTTGGCTTTCTTCAGAGGTGATATGCACAGTACCAATTTTTTTGTTTGTTTTTTGTTTTTAATACACACATATCCTAGTTAGACATTTTTTAAAGTTCATCATTCCAGAAATATTTTGAGAAAAGTAACCATTAAGCCATCAAATTTAGTTCTGTTCCAATTTGTCTTTCAACTTAACTCCTTTGTTGCAGTCTTCATTGGAAACTTAGTTCCTTAGTAACCATCACAAGGAATATAGGAAAGCAAAGGGCTATATGGAGGCAAGGGAGGGTGGGGAAACAGACAAAGACACTGCTTCTCTTACCAGTCACTGGCTGGAAGCAGGAGTAGTTGGCACGCTGTACTTGCATGCTGCTTCTTCATTATCCTGGGGGGCTTGGAAGTGGTAAGCTAAGAGCAGCACATCAACTGAATCATGACCCAGGCCTGGGGAGTATAGAAATGAGTAATAAACTGTCTCTGTCCTCAGAAAGCCCCCAGAAGAGGGAAGGTAGACAGGTAGACCAACTAACTACTGGATTAGAGTGAGGCCAGTGGACAGAACTGTTGTATAAGAAGTGATGATGTTGCATAAGTGCCTTAAGTGACTCTGTTATTTATAGCAGCGGCCCCTAACCTTTTTGGCACCAAGGACTGGTTTTGTGGAAGACAATTTTTCCACAGACTGGGGTGCGTTGGTTTCGGGATGAAACTATTCCACCCAGATCATCAGGCATTAGTTAGATTTTCATAAGGAGCATGCATCCTAGATCCCTCGCATGCGCAGTTCACAACAGAGTTCACATTCCTATGAGAATCTAATGCCACCGCTGATCTGACAGGAGGCAAAGCTCAGGCAGTAATGCCTACTTGCCAGCCACTCACCTCCTGCTGTGCATCCGGGTTCCCAACAAGCCATGGACCAGTACCAGTCTGTGGCCCAGGGGTTGGGGACCCTTGATCTATAGGGCTTGGGCAATATGGGGGAATTAGGAACTACAAGATCCAATTTCCACATCCACTTTTGTCACTGACTTCTTGGTCCCCTTGGGCAAATGTTGAGCCTACAACAATGAAATGAGGTTAGTAATCACAGACCACTTTTGATCTTGCCTGGATGTTGAGAGACCTGAATGCGTGATACCATGTCTAAAAGAGCTCTGAGTTACTTAGAGCTGGTATAGTGCTAGTGCTGTTGGTTCCCACACATGATGTGGATGGCTGCTGCCACTTGTTTATGATCACCTCCTTTGCCAGGACTGGGCCCCCTGATTCAGCTCTTGACAACCACTGAGGCATAAAGGCCAATGTGATAGCATAATTTAACTGCAGTAAAATCATTTAACTCCCTTTTTGGCCTGAACATGTTTTTCTCCGCAGCTGGACTTTAACTCTTTCCTAAGCTCTGACTCTTGGTCTGCTAGACAGATTTAAACTCCTGCTATACATTCTTCCCTTTTTTTTTTTTTCCACTCTATGTATAAGGAGCCAGGAGAAGAACCTGAGGAATTCTTTTTCTGTAAAGAACCTTGGCTGGGCGTGGTGGTTCATGCCTGGTAATCCCAGCACTTTGGGAGGCTGAGGCAGGCGGATCATTTGAGCCCAGGCATTTGAGACTAGCCTGGCAACATGGCAAAACCCTGTCTCTACAAAAAATACAAAAATTAGCTGGGCGTGGTGGTGGGTGCCTGTAGCTACTCAAGAGGCTGAGGTGGGAGGATCATTTAAGCCTGGGAGGTCGAGGCTGCAGTGAACCATGATCATGCCACCACACTCCAGCCTGGGCAACAGAGTGAGATCCTGTCTCAGAAAACAAAAACAAAAAACCAACCAAACTTTTCAGGTAGATTTTTCAATGAAAGATGATAAGCTTCCTGTCATTAACCAGAAATTTCCAGATTGCACCTAAAGGTCACCCTACATACAAGATCTAAGTGGGTACTTTTCCTCTGAGATTTTCAAGAGACATTAATGTCTGCTTACATCCCCTGTTCTGGTGAGAGCTGCACTTTGCAAGCAGGAAAAACAGGCATGGAAGAATTAAGTAACTTACGCAGTACTGTCTGACAAGTTCGTAAATGAGCTGCACCTAGAATGTAAATTTCCTTATAATACTTGCTCAACCAGAGTTCTCTCTTTCACCTTTAGTGCCCTAGCAATCAATAGTTGCTAGGCAAGGAAGTATATACAATAAGCACAACTGTGGACAGGTACTAGTTTTGGATTTTTATTTAGCCAGTGGGCAAACTGGAAAGACAAGAGCATGCTTTGCAGCATGAGGTCGTTTCTCTTTCTAGGAAACAGGACATCTGAAAGATATCTACTTAGGAACAGGTTAGGCTCTGAAGGATTCCGGGGTAATTCCAAGGTAACACTACCTGAGAGACCAGTGAGGATCTACAGTAAGCTAAGAGAAAACATTGTTGATGAAGACACTGATTTGGATCCATCCCCATACATGTGTACTATGCATTTGATCTTGCCTTCATTTGGCATTTTGTTATTTCTACTTTTCATTTCCATTGCAGTTGGTTGCCTCTTCTTGATTAGCTCCATATTATGAATCCTAATGTGGGGTGAGTGGCTGGGGTCGGTGGGTGTCTTTGGTTTCCCAGATTGTCCCTTCACTGGCATCCCCAGAATCTGGTGGAAAAGGCCTGTGAGCTCAGACACCTCTTTGCTCTGAGCTCACAGCAGGCCCTTTGCCTGCAGGGAGCAGTGGGCGAAAAGGATCTACTTAAGGGGTTTGTGGCTTAAATGGTGATGGAATTAGGAGGCTAACAGTTCTGCCTACTCTTTGGCCAAACCTCCTAAAGGAGTACTCAGGAGGAACCTTTTGAGAAGTGAGAATTCCAAGCATAATGAAATTCCGTAAGCATAGGCAGTGTTTTATATAGTGTTAGGCTAATAGATTCTTAGATACATTAAAATACTCTTTGACTAGGTCTGGACATAGCACTTAATAATAGTGTGCTCAACATGGGGAGCACATTTCCAGAATGTGAGAGTAGTTACTAGGCAGAAAAGAAAGAGACTAGGGTGGTGATGGTCTGGAAACTTTGTCCCATCAGTGTCAGATAAGGAAGCCAGGGAGATTTAGTGTGAAGGAGGGGAAAACATGGTATAAACAGTTTGGGAAAAACAAAAAACAAACAAACAAAAACCCCAGTAGACTATGGTCTGAGGAGCAGAACCAGGGATAGGGATGGCAATTTTGGATCAGTGTCAAGAAAAACCTTGATGCCAGATAGAGAGCAGTCCAGCAGTGGAATGGACACAATGACCTTCCCTTCACCTGTCGTGCTCAAGCTGAGATTAAATTGATGATGAGTTGTGGCTACTGCCATCCTGGTGTGTGCAGAATTAATGCAGTTTTGTTCTAGAGGGCAGCTTTGTCTATTGAAATGTATTTTTGTTGTTTCTCTGCTTGACAAAGTTGGTATGAGAGAGCAGGCTTTTGTAATGATGCTGTAAGAGGCTCCGGATTTCTGGGCATGATGGGAGTACATTCTGGACATTGTGTGAGTTGAAAAGAGGCCCATGCTATGCAGATCTCTGGGACATCTCTAGATGTGATGTTACTTTTCTCTTCCCACAGGCCAATGGCCATGTGTCTCAGGATCAAGAGGAACCCATCTACCTGGAGAGCGTGGCCAGAGTACCTGCTGAGGATGAGACCCAGGTGGGGCCTCTGCTTGGGTCTGTGTCTTCACCTTTCCTCTTTCACTGGTGTTCTTTGGAACCTCTTAGCAGAGTCGAGTGGAGAGAGAATAAATGTGTGATGATAGTGCTTCCGAAATTATATTTTGGGGGTAGGGTTTAGTGTTAGTGTTCCAGGTTAACTAGTGAAGCGGTCAGTGTATTTATAAGGAGTTGTGAGGTCACAGTGGAGACAGAGAAGCCTCATGGCCCATTGTATTTCCAGTCTCTTGACTTTCTAAGAGCTGCCGGAGGGCAGGCTTGTGGTCCTGCTGTTAAAATCTTGTTCTTTTCTTGCTTCTAGCACACTGTAGCCATTGTCAAGGGAAGGAGGTCAGACAATTAGCCAGGCAGGGCCAGTCCAGAGCACAGACCAGGGAGCTGTGGCCAAGGTTGTGTATAGAGGAGTACTTGCCAGGGAAATGTGCCTCTTGTGGGCAAGCAGAAGTCTCCAGGGGAGAAGAGCCAGCACCATGCTGGGTTTCATGTGCGGCCATATTTAACCTCTACAGGACCCCTGTGGGGTAGGACTGCTCTCTCCCCTTAATGGAGGGGCAAACGGGCTCAGAGTGGTAAGCAACTTGCTGGATATTATTTAGCATTAACAGCAGAGGAGTCAAGATTCAAAATTAGGGTCATATGACTCAAACCAGCACTCCTTCTACTATACTTCTATCTAGTACTATATCACACTGATTGGTTGGTCTGTGTCTGTTTGCTCCTGAGCACAGAATCGTGGGTCAGGAAGAGATTCTAGTATATTTTGCAATGCAGAGCACCATGCCAGGTACTCATCCTGTCTCTGTTCCTACCCTTCATGAGGTCAGTCACCAAAATTATGATGTGGTGACTGCTTTGGGGTCCTTGGAGAAAGAGCTTGGGGAGGTAAGAGCTGAGCACACTGATCTCATCTTTGTCATTGCAGTCTATTGACTCAGAGGACAGCTTTGTCCCAGGCCGAAGGGCCTCTCTGTCTGACCTGACCGACCTGGAGGACATTGAAGGCCTGACAGTGCGGCAGCTGAAAGAGATCTTGGCTCGCAACTTTGTCAACTACAAGGGCTGCTGTGAGAAGTGGGAGCTGATGGAGAGAGTGACCCGGCTATACAAGGATCAGAAAGGACTCCAGCACCTGGGTGAGGGGCTATCTGCATGGTAGCTTTACAGAGCTCAGGAGTGTTTGCTGTCACTCCAAAGCATGATGGTATTGACCTGACTCAATTTCCACACTTTTAGCCATGGAAGGAGACACCTTACATATTTGCACCGTCTAATAATAGCTGTCATTTGTGGTTGAGTGTCAAAACTAGATTAGGCATTGCATGTATGTATTTATTCCTTAGAGCAACCTATGAAATAGACATTATTAGCATCACCCCTTTATCTGAAAGGTAAAATTTAACTGAAAATTTTATGGTCATAAAATTTAACTGAAAATTTTATGGTCTAAGTCCATAGCCTTTCTCACCATATGCTATCCCCTCCCTACTCACCACCACCTTGTAAGTTTTCTTACCTTAGAATAAGAATGCTTGTTCTGAAGATTTGGGAGGTAGAAAGTGAATCTACATACATGGCAGGAGAAGATAGCTGTTCCATCTGCACTTGGGCTCTTCCTTTTGTTCATTTCCCAGAGCATTTTACACTGTATCATTCAGGAGATGCCCAGGAAAATATCTGGGTCTGTGGTTAAATGAGTTTAGGGAAAAATACCTCATATCTTCATTACTGATTTATGGTAGATTTTTATATTAAAGGCAGAGAAGTCCTGCAGAAGAGAAATGTGTTTTGGCTGTTTTGAACTTAGCATTTCCTGAAATTATTTCACCACAGAATCTTCTCCTTTCCTCCCATCCCCAGTTGATTTGGTTCCTACAGAGCAACATACTGATTCCTTGCTTGGTAAGAGTGGTTGAAGTCAGGTTTCAGGCTCTCTTCTACCAGTAGCTCAAATTCATCAGTGTTAGGGGTCATCTGACTGACTCTTCACCCGATTACAGACTGAGGCCTACTGACATGGAGTCTGTTTCCCCTTTGGGATTGTTTCAAGAGTCTTCTCTCGAGTCGTCAGGACCTGGGGAACAGAACAGATGACTCCATGTGGGAACTTTATCCAGATTCTCTGACTGACTGAAACAGCTAGATAGTTCATTCTTTCTTGACTTTAATGCTGACTTCAAAATAGAAAAGGATATTGCACATATACAGTATCCTTCTACTTGGCAGTTTGTGCAAACTGGTGGAATACCTTTTCCTAAGAGTAGACCAGGCTGGGTGTGTTGGCTTATGCCTGTAATCCTAGCACTCTGGGAGGCTGAGGCAGGTGGATCACTTGAGATCAGGAGTTCAAGACCAGCATAGGCAACATGGTGAAACACCATCTCCACCAAAAACAAAAAATTAGCCGGGAGTGGTGGCATGTGCCTGTAGTCCCCAGGTACTCAGGAGGCCGAGGCAGGAGAATCGCTTGAACCCATGAGAAAGAGGTTGCAGTGAGCCAAGATCATGCCACTGCACTCCAGCCTGGGCAACAGAGTGAGGCTCCATCTCAAAAAAAATAAAAAATAAAAAATAAAAGTAGACCAGATGCACGAGTAGGAGCTTTGTGTGAGTTCTGAGCATGTAGAGTGAGTAGAGGGCAGATGTCCATCTAGGCTCTTGGCAAGCCTGGTTCCCAGCAGGGAGTGGTAAGAGTTCAGAAATGATGTCAGGGCAGTAAGAGACTGTGTTTGTACCATCATGCCTTACCTATTCAGACATCCTTCTCTTTCCTTTTCAGTCAGTGGTGCCGAAGACCAAAACGGTATGTAGTTGTTTCTGTTTGGGAATGGGCTTAGGCCCTTTTGTCCTTCCCCTCCTTCAACCCCAATCACTTTAGTAGTCTAAGAATTCTGAGCATTTGAGCCCCCAGAGAGAGGGTGTGTGGGAAACTCACTGAGACCCAGGGGGCCTCTCACCATCTTTAGAAATTCTCTCTGCTCGCTGTGCAGGAAGCAGAGTGGAGCATACGTAGGGGCGGACTGACTGATGTGCATGTCCCTGGGCTACCTGAGCTCAGAAGCCAACATTTGTAAAACACTGAAATAGAGGAGGGGTGGCATGTATCACACTCAGCTCATTTTTTAAAATCTTGGTGTTTTCAGTTCTGGTCTGGGTAGGGAGGGTCTCTGTGTACACCTTCTGGGGAATCAGGGTGTTTAGCAGCTTCTGGTACTAACCAAAAAGAAAGGGTGGTGACCTGAGACAGCCCTATTTGTACAGGGCTGGTAATGGTTAGAGCTACTCTGGAGCTAACACATGTGCTACTCTCTGGGCACAAGCTATATATCTCAGCTCAGCTGCCACTCACTTAAAGACCACCACTGGGCCCTCAGGTACTCCCAGAACACACTGCAGAACTCCTGACCATCTGTGGGGACATTCTAAAATATGCTATGTGTTTTCAAAAGCCTCAAGGGTATATGGTTGTGAACTCCCTTCCAAGAGAGAATGTTCTTAGAGTAGTGTTGGACTAGCCTGCAGCATTTTAAAACTTATTTCAGAAGACTTCCCAAATTTATTTAGTAAAATGGCCTTTTGCTCAGAATGGGCAATTTTATGTCTGATTACTTCTAATCAGACATAAAAAACAGTTGAGCTTTTCTCAATTCCCCAAAACCATTTGGAGTTCTAGACCTACCTCCACCCTCCAACCCCCCAGCATCACCTGGTACCAAGATCAGGCTGATCTACTTGGTGCTTCCTTTCTTTTTCTGATTCCCTGGGAGAATGCTGACAACTGAGTTAATGTGTTTGTTGTTACTCCTGAGAGAATGAGTAACTGAAAATTATAAATTATTCCCATTCATCTTAGGTATTTGTATAGTCTCCAAACCTCTGTTAGGACCAACAGCACCTCAAAAGAGGCAAATGGGTTTCACTCCCTTTCACACCCAGCCTACCTCCTAGGGGGAAGTATTTCTTAACTTTTTAATAGTCCAGAAAAGAGAAAGTATAGATGCAATAAGGGAGAATTCCTCTATGGGTTGGCCAACCCCCAGATGGTAGAGGTGACTTGTGTGAGATCAGTTCCTTTTTATGGGTACCTACTTCAGGCTACAATTTAAGACATGTTGGAGATGGCTGGGCTTTTGAACATGATTTTTTCTGTTTGGTCAGCTCTACTAGGATACTGGTCATGCCCACTATATTCTGCTAGTGACACAAGCCAGTTAGCATTTATTGAGAACCCTGTGCACTCGGCAGTTGATACTGTCTGGATAGTTTCTACTCTTAGGGCAGCTAGGCAGAAGGCCATTCTAGAGCAGGTGCTGTGGGGCCAGCCTGCCTGGGTTTGAATCCTGGCTCCTCGACTTAGCAGCTTTGTGCCCTTGGGCAAGCCACTTAACTTTTTTGCCCCAGTTGGCCTCATCTATAAAATGAAAATAACAAGAGGTCCTACTTTATAGTTTTTGTGAGGCTTCAGTGAGTTAACACATGCAAAGCTTTCAGGACCCTGCCTGGCACACGGTAAGCATTCAGTAAATGTGGGATGTTGTCATTCCCTTGGGAAGATGTTCATTCATCAGACATTTAGAGTACCTACCATATAACTGGCATTGGGGGCTTCAAAGATGAATATCTAACCTCGGAGCATGGAATAAATGCTAAGCATATAATTGTAAAAATTGATTAAATATGTTGAATTAAAGAGCTCATAGTCTACTCTGGGAGTAAGTAGGCAAACTCAAAATTTTAATCCAATGTGATAAGCAGTCATGGGGGTATAAAAAAGTTTTGTGGGGGTAGAAAGAGGGAGCAGTAATCTCTGCCAAGTTTCTCCACCAGGAAGTTTCCTCAGGAAACCTGGGAGTAGTTTGTGAGATAGCAGAGGGGTCCCCCATGATCCCTGACTTTATTAAATGGAGGATATGTTTATAGATAAAGCCTTGTGATCCTTAATGAACCACTCATCACAGTTCCATTTCTATCTAAACTTTTCTGAACCAGTTTTATCTTTTTAGCCTGTTCTGCCTCAGGGGATAATGAGTCCCTACATGCCACTCACACACTCACTATATTACAGCCCCAACAGTCTGAAAATTATTTCTTTTAAGCTTTGAGAACTTTGCCTTAGTTCTCATGTTCTGGGATGTATCTGATCCCCAAGTGCTGCGTACTTTTCAAATCTATACCTGTTGGAGGGGATGAAGTGTGGATTAAACAAGTAACCAGAGTTGGTTATTGAGGAAATGTTTCCTTGGAGGAGCTCTATTTGAGGGAAGCATGTGCACTGAGAGTTTGTTTACAATGTACCTGTTATCTCCCACCTCCCTCCCCCAGTCACCCCTATACACTTAAGACATTCTCCTTACTTACTCCTCTGCCCCTTTTTTTCTGCCCTGTGTGTTTGTACAGGGGGAGCAGTACCATCAGGCTTGGAGGAGAACCTGTGTAAGATCTGCATGGACTCACCCATTGACTGTGTTCTTCTGGAGTGTGGCCACATGGTAACCTGTACCAAGTGTGGCAAGCGCATGAATGAATGTCCCATCTGCCGGCAGTATGTAATCCGAGCTGTGCATGTCTTCCGGTCCTGAGAGCTTGCATCGGTTTCTTCAGTGCCTTACAGGGAAATAGCCTGGGGTGTCTGGGCTCAGGGTTGGCCAGCTTGCAGAGGAGCAAGCTAGTCGAAATATTGCAGGGTTCCCAAAACCAGGTCAAGCAAGATGCCATGTCACCCCTGAGCATGCCTGTCTTCCCAGGGGTGTACCTCTTGGCTGGCAAAGCCCAAGGCCAGTGGGAACTTGTATAAATCACATGGGTATGTTCTTGGTTCAGTGATCTTGGAGTGATGATGGTAACTGATGAACAGAGAACTTTCCAGAACTTGGGTCCTGTCTTCCTCCCTGAACCTAGACAGTTTCACCCCTCCTCCTGTACCCAACCCATCCCCACCCCATATGGGAGATGCTTGCCCATGTGTTTCATCAATCAGAAGTCCTCCTCCCCAGCACATTTGGATTTAAATTTCTGGTCTCTCCAGCTTTCTGTGCTTTAACTATCTTTGCTAAAGTCTCTTGCTACATTGCCTAAATCCATTTGTTTCTTTGGACCAAAAATGTTAGTTTACCAGACCGATAGTGGTCCTTAGGACAGATTTTAGACCAGTAAACTTATCTTTGGTGAGAAATGAAATACAAATGCTATAGAAAAATTTCAAAGTTGTTAAAAGCCACTTCCTTAAATGCTGGGATTGGAAGCTGTTGGTCTCCTGACCTGACTCTGGGAGCCAACAAAACATCAGGCTCCCAAACTGCTGGGAAATTCGTTTCTGTCTGCAAGGGATAGTGCGTGCATAATCCCTGCTGCTGCTTCTCTTGGGACCTGATTTGCACCATCCTTAGTTTATGCGGAAAGGGGAAGCAATGGGTGGAGGCAGTGGCCTTCTCCTTAATTTTGGCTTGGCTTCTGATCCTTTTCCCAACTAGAAGTCTTAAGCCACTTTACTCTGAAAATGAAATCCCTCCCTTATCCATGGTAGTTTTAAATTTGGTTTCATTGAAGAAATAGATTTAGGCAAAGAGCCTGTGCTCTTCTCTGGCCAGACTGCTGTTGAAGTTCCTGGAGAGCAAATGTTAAGACAGAGCACTTAAGAGCTTTCAGGAGGTACTGAATGAGACTGGATTCTGTTGTGAGCCGACAGTTCAAGTCTTTATTTCCCAGGTTGGTGGGGAGTGAGGAGACCCTACTTTCATTCCCTTTCCTAGCCTACTGATTTTTGGGGGCAGGTCAGGGAGAAAGCATTTTTTTTTTTTTTTTTTGAGTCTCACTCTGTTGCCCAGGCTGGAGTGCAGTGGTGCAGTCTTGGCTTACGGCAACCTCCACCTCCCAGGTTCAAGCTATTCTCCTGCCTTAGCCTCCAGAGTAGCTGGGATTATAGGCACCCACCACCACACCAGGCTAATTTTTGTATTTTTAGTAGAGACGGGGTTTCACCATGTTCACCAGGCTGGTCTTGAACTCTTGACCTTATGATCTGCCCGCCTCAGCTTCCCAAAGTGCTGGGATTACAGGCGTGAGCCACCACACCCAGCAGGAGAAAGCATTTTCTAGGCTCTTTAGGAAGGACCATGCAATGAGTAGGTGATGTATTTGAGCCCTCACAGTCTTTACACCCCTAGAGGAGCTGGAGGACTTAAGAGTTTGCTGCAGAAGCGTGGCCAAGCACAAAACACATGATCAGGAAAGCAGAGTGTTTTCCCATTACCAATGGATGAACTATGCAAACCCTAAACGCCTTGGCAGACAACTCCCACCCCTTACCCCTCCCATGCAGCTGAAAAATCTGAGACTAGAACCAATCATGACTCTGGATGGCAGAGGGAAACCTCTAAAGGGACTTATTACATTGGTACAGACATATTTATGCTTTCCTCCATCACCAACCACTAAACCCCTTTGGAGGAATGAAATAACTGCATAAAATAGTTGTCAACTGAACACTGGGCCACTTACCTCAACGTTATACAAAGTCCTGGATGATTTGATTCTGAACCACAGCCTTTGCAGGAGTTGGGGGAATCAGATTTGCTCATGAAGACATCCCTTTCCACTTTTGTCATGGGCAGTAAATACTATAGTTTACAATGCCTACCAATTAGCAAAGGATCATTCATTCAGCTACTCAGTTCCTCTGTAAAACAGGTCTATGTATGTGCAATTCAGCTAAGATCTAGCAGTAACTTAAGGGCAGAAGCTGGCTCTCTACTTACAACCTGTTTCTCTGCTGAAGCCTTACCTCCTCTTCAGTTTCCCTCCTAGACACAAATCGAAAATAATTAATATACTGACAGCTGGTTAGTAACCTCAGTAAGAATTAAAACTGAGGTTGTTTACTCATTTTGCCTTTAAATCTTTTATCCCCTTTTGGTGAAGGTTTCCCTTTAGGAAAAAAGGTGTCAAACAACCCTGATTTTTTTTTTTTTTTTTTGCATCATTTTTATTACACCAAATAAAAGTTGGGAGTTCCAAGATCCCATTCCAGTTAATATTTAACCAAGGTCTAAAATTTGATTTTTTAAAAATCTTTGAATCCTCCCTTCTGCCCCTCATGGATCCTTGGTTTTAATGATATGGAAACGTCTAATTCTTAGAATTATTCCGTAGCTTTTGCTGATTACTCTGAGATTTCAGTTAAGACTTGTTTCAAAAGACAGATAGCTGACTGGTTCATAATACATTGGAATAGTTGGATCCAAACTAATAAGAATAAGCTGTACAGGAACTAGTGCTCAATACACATTGTATAAATTTGTGGAAATTTCTTGGATGTGAATTGTTACTTCAAGTGGCTTTTATTAAGATTTTCTCAGACTTACTTGGAGGTTAAAGCAAACCCAAATGTGTATTATTTTGTTACAGAGCTCTGCTTTATAATTTTGTAATAAAGTTTCAATACAGACACCTGTCCTGTCTGGTGCGAGGATGTTAGAGGTTGATAGGACTGACAGAAGAGCCTGACAGTGGTTCATGCTATAATTTCGACACTTTAGGAGGCCAAGGTGGGAAGACTGCTTGAGCTCAGGAGTTTGAGACCAACCTGGGCAATGTAGTGAGACTTTGTCTCTACTTAAAAAAACAAACAAGGGCCGGGTGCGGTGGCTCACGCCTGTAATCCCAGCACTTTGGGAGGCTGAGGCGGGCAGATCACGAGGTCAGGAGATCGAGACCACCCTGGCTAACACGGTGAAACCCCGTCTCTACTAAAAATACAAAAAATTAGCCAGGCGTGGTGGCGGGTGCCTGTAGTCCCAGCTACTCGGGAGGCTGAGGCAGGAGAATGGTGTGAACCCGGGAGGCGGAGCTTGCAGTGAGCCAAGATTGCACCACTGCAGTCCGGCCTGGGCGAAAGAGCGAGACTCCGTCTCAAAAAACAAAACAAAAAAAAAACACAAACAAAAAACCCAAAAAAACCAAAAAATTAGCCGTGCATGGTGGTGCATGTGGGTAGTCCCAACTACTTGGAAGGCTGAGGTGGGAGGATCACTTGAGCCAGGAGATTGAAGCTGCAGTGAGCTCTGATCGCCACCGCACTCCAGCCAGGGTGACAGAGTGAGACCCTGTATTAAAAAAAAAAAAAAAAAAATTGACAAAATAACTGATAAACCACAAGCTAATCCTGGGATGTGCACATGGCCTGGGATTAGCCTGTGGTTGGGCCAAGTGACCTTGGTCAAGATGCTCAGTGTTGTTGTAACTAACTAACTTGCTCAAGACCACAAATGTAATATGTGGAAGAGGCCATGGAACAGCCTAGAAGAGAATGAGAGCTGGGTAGGAAAAGGATGAATCCCAAGACCAATTGGGTTGAAGCACCAAGTGAGTTCAGATATTTACACTGATCTAGAAGAGATGGGCCTTAACTGAAATCTGAGGACAGTTAGTATGCCCAGTTAGGTCTTCAGGTTACCCTGGGAGATACATGGTACCTTTTGGATACAGCTGTAGTACAGCTGGACTATGGCTCAGAAAATGTTGGCCCAGGCTGGGCGCCATGGCTCACGCCTGTAATCCCAGCACTTTGGGAGGCTGAGGTGCGTGGATGATTCGAGGCCAGGAGTTTGAGACCAGTCTGGACAACATGGCGAAACGTGGTCTCTACTAAAAATACAAAAACTTAGCTGCGAGTGATGGTGTGTGCCTGTTTGTTAAGTCTCAGCCACTTGGGAGGCTGAGGCATGAGAATTGCTTGTGAACCCGGGAAGCAGAGGTTGCAGTGAGCTGAGATTGCACCACTGCACTCCAGCCTGAATGACAGAGCAAGAGTCTGTTTAAAAAAAAAAAAAAAAGGTTGGCCCAGCCTCGTGACAGACTGCTGTGTGTGCGCAGGCTTGTACAAACCTCCCTCACCAGGCGCCCAAGGAGCAGGGAAAAGACTACTGAGAATGCAGCCCCTGGGAGAACAAGATTATGTGTCCATCTGCTGTGACTGAGAAGAGAAAGGAATCTTGCCAAAAGGGCATAAAGGATCGAGGATGAGCCACAACACTTTGCTCACATTGCCCTAGGGAGCTGACCTGTTCAGCACCCAGTGATGACCTCTGCTTGATGCCAGCCAGCAGCATGTAGAGGTTCAGAAGAGGGAGGCCTCCAGCATTCTGCTGGAGAGATTTATGATGATGATGTTGAGGGCTGCATTGAAATACATGAAAGAAATACATGAAAGGATACAAAATAGTATATACAGTCAGATCTCAGCAGCAAAGACTGGAAGAAAATACATAAAAAACCACTGACATTGAAATGGCAATAACACACACTAAGGCAGAGAAGGGACAAGATGATCACCTGCAGCCAGCAGAGGCCCTTTCCTGTGAGTGTGCACTCTGGGTGTAAGCAACCAGTAAGGGCAAGTGGGGCTGGGTCCAGGTTGGAGAGGACAGTGCCTTTGGCAGGATCCTGAGGAGACAGCCTTGTTCTGCTGCCCTGTCCAGTTGTTTGTTTGGCCTGAGGCTGAAGAGAGAAATGGAAATCTATGTAGGTCAGTACTCAAAGGAGGAGCAGCTTTTTGTCTCCATAGAGGATGGAATAAAAAGTATCTTATTCCTAATACTGAAGCAAGGCTGAATGGTGCCTATTCAGAAACACCAAATGTCCTGGGCTAGAGTCAGGAAAGTAAACCCCTCCCCCGTGCTGTCCCTACTCCCCCAACATACACATTTTAAACAGTAGGTGGAAGCCAAAGTCAATCAGATCAAAGTTGGGGGGGGGGTGGGGTGGCCAGGGGGCGCAGTGGTCCTTGATCTTATAGGTCCAGAGCCTGTTAATTTGTTCATAAGGTGAGAACTGACCCTCAAGAGCTGGAAGGATTGGGACATGGCAGCCAGTTTACAACCATATGGTGTCCTGATGAGCCTGCACTCAGAGTGGAGTGTTAGCTGGAACATGCACACCTGCAACTGAGGGTTCTAAAGTCATAGGTTAGGCCCTTCTCCCGGGTAGGGTCTGGACATGCACACCAGCAGTGACGTTCCCAACTCTAGATAACTATGTGCTAGGCTCTGGGCTAAGTGCTTTACATAATGTTGCTCAGGACAACAGGACAACCCTATGATTTAGGTGCAATGGCTATTCCCATTCTACTTGGAGGGATTGAGGCTTAGATGTTAACGTAACTTGCCTAAGGTTAGAGCCATTAAGTTTCAGGAGTCTGATCTGAACTCCGTCTACACCTGCACTGTCCAGTGTGGTAGTCACTAGTGACATGTGACCATTTGAAGTTGAATTAAAATAAGAACTTCAGTTCCTTAGTTGTGCCAGCTTCATTTCAATTGCTCAGCAGCTGTCTGTGGCTAGTTTGGTTGGATACTGCAGATTTATGGATATTTCCACTGCTGCAAAAAGTTCTATTGACTAGCACTTGTCTACACTAAATTGTCTGTCTTCCTTTTGTTCTTCAAATAAATCAGCCTCAGGTAGCACAGGAGCTGTTCTTTGTAAGCAGGTTGTATGGATCTGTTCTCAGGTGTGGATTTTTATTTTTATTTTTTTCCCTGCAGATATGGAGTATATTTTCTTTAAGAAAATAAAAACTAAGAAGAAAATGCCACTCAACATTGTTGGTATTATCAATAGGTCAGCAGGAAAAAAAAAATACTGTGATAAACTTGTCTCTCTGATACCAAGAAGAAATTCTAGTCCGAGCTTCAATATGCTTCCTGTTTTTTTCGCTAGGTATTTCTTTTACTGCTGCTCTTCATTCTTTCCCACATTTCATATTGGAGGATTGGTACAGCCTTTAGAACTTCATTGACAGGAGCAAATCCAGTATCCACTGATTTCTTCTTAAAGGCACTCTAACCCATCAGATAGCCCGGCAGTTTCATTCACATGAATACTCCAGCCATGAAAAAACTCAGTAGGACACAGACGAATCCAATGAATAGAAGAAAAAAAATCGATTGAGTTTTGGGATATTTGGTGCATTCGACTGGTCCAGCATTATGAAACCTAAACCTCCCATTGTAAACAGGAAGCTGGATGCAAGTCCTTCCATAATATACTGTCCATTTACTTTGTAGGCCAAGAAAGCTACTGGCCTCTGATGCCCATGTTCATCAGCCAATACTTGGGGGTTCAACAATATCATATAATTATTCCTCCAGTCATGAGGAAGTAAGACACCACCACCAGAGCATACACAGTCATGGCTGATGGCATGTGCAGCCAGGGTGGCTTCTTCAACTTCTGGTTGGAACACTTGAGCACTAAAAATGGGATATGGTACAAAGTCTCCATGTTGGTGGCAACAAGGGCTGTTCTTGGCCTCAAGCCCCATGTGGATTTTTATTCTTAAAGAACAGTCCTGTTTCCAGGTTTTGGGGATGCAGATCTTCCTGGAGCCCTCTATCTCTCCAGAGGAGTGGCCCAAATAACCTCCCCTTTCTTCATAAAGGCCCCATTTTCCTACCTGACCCTAGTCCCCTCCCTTCAAACTGGGGATCCTCACCCTGTAATAGGAGAACACAGAGAAGAAAGTCAAAAAATTCATTTTGTTTTCTTTCACATGAGGGTTTGTTCCTGGCAAAGCGTGTCAGGCTGAATACAAGTTCTGCTAAACAGAAGCATTTCCGAGGGCAGTCCTTTAAATACAACTTTAAAATGAGCCTGGAAGTACAAAGGAACAGGCAAGGATGGGAGAGAAGGCTTTGTGGACAGAGCTGCCATAGCCCAGCCTTTACTCCTTAATCTCTAGGGAAATTATTGGGGGTGCAGGTGGGGAAAGGATAAAGATAACTGCAAGATATTTTATTTATAAAAAGGGTAACTAAGCTGCTTTTCAAAGAAAACAAAAAGATGGCAAACCCAGCACCCAGCTCTGAAAGATCTATTTAAACCAGCAAGACAAACTGACTTCAGCTGTGGCACCCACAGCAACTAATTCCTGGTCCAGAAGAGACAGTGGAGAACTGGTGGGTTTGGGAGAAGCAAGCCCATTCCCCCTATACTGTGTCTATCTGCCTCCAGCCTGAGTCCAGTCCAGTAGTATGGTAAAGGAGAGTATGGCCTGAGGGAGAGGGAAGACAGCAAACCTAGCAGGGAGCTACCAGTCTCCGTTTCCGGATACATGCCCAAATCCACTCTGGGGAGACCTGCTGAGCCGCAGGGTTCTTGTCCCTGCTACCCAGCACGTGTGTGGCTGAAGTCATATCAAATTCCTGTACCAGGTCCCCGTCGAATGCCACAAAGTAGCGTCTGAGACGGCTGAAGTCTGGTGTGGAGGGTGGCAAGTAAAGCCGCACCCCAGTGAAGATGTCCAGCAATACCTGCAAATGCAGAGGGGTCAGGGTGGGGTCAGACCTACACTGGGTACAGATGGGTCTTCACCCAGATGAGCACGGGACAGAATGAGGGAGCCTAGAGTTAGGACACAAGCAGAGAAGTTCACTGGAATACCATGCATCAATACCCCCACCCTTCCAGTCACTCCAAATTATACAGGACTGACACGCCCCTCCATCCCTGCCTAGGGGAAAAGGAGAGTGGACAGGCCTTGACATCTGGGACCTGGAGATGGGAAGAGTACATGTGTATAAGAGCCACCCAGTCATGGTGGGCAGGTGGAGCTGGCTCTGACTCAGTGCCCCCAGACTCAGTGATGTCCCCTGAGACCAAGCAGTCTACTCTGTACAACCTGCTAGACTGAGGGGTCAGGAGTCCTGCTTACTACTCTCAATGGGTTCAAGGACTTCAGGCTGGGAAGAGAGAGGGGAAAGGTTTCTACAGGTCTGTTGGGGACCGAGTTCAGGCCTTGAGCTGTGAGACTTCTATGCTTACTCCTGGATGGCGGTGGGGAGCGTGGGGGCGCAATGACATGGGTGTCAATCATATGTTTACTTCTCTATCTGTCCTTTGAGCCATCAGCTCCCCCAGAGTTGAGCCAGTACTAAACCTAGTTCTTGGCATCAGAAAGTGCTCAAAAGAGGCCGGGTGTGGTGGCTCAGGCCTGTAATCCCAGCACTTTGGGAGGCCAAGGCAGGTGGATCACTTGAGGTCAGGACTTTGGGACCAGCCTGACCAACATGGTGAAATCCCGTCTCTACTAAAAATACAAAAATTAGCCGGGCATGGTGGCACATGCCTATACTCCCAGCTACTCGGGAGGCTGAAGCCGGAGAATTGCTTGAACCTGGGAGGCGGAGGTTGCAGTGAGCGGAGGTTGCAGTGCGCTGTGATTGCACCACTTCACTCCAGCCTAGGCAACAGAGCGAGACTTATCTCAAAAAAAAAAAAAAAAAATTGCTCAGGAGATGTTGCCAAACCCAAGACTGACAAGAAAATGTAACAGGGAAAAGGCTCCTCAGGTGGGAGGAGAGTCACCAAGCCAGTGCCCTCTCCCCGACTCACTGCTTGCTGGACCTGCTTCCACCCTGACCACAAACTCAATGCTGCATTCCCACACCCAGACTGGGCTTTCCCCTTTAATGTAAATTTTGACTTGGGGCCAGCAGCTGAGTGAGTCCCTGCAGTCTCTCCTGGCTAGGCCGGGCTGTTCTATCTCCTGCCTGCTGGCACAGTTCTTCCTCTCTGCTCACTGGCTGGCCGCCTCTGCAAGGCAACAAGAGGACACAGGGTGAGCAGCAGCATTGCTGACCCTGCCCACGACAGAGGAGTGGCTACAGGCAGGGAAGAGGTTTAGCCGATGTTCCCCAAACACCTTTGCTCATCCTCTTTCAAACTTCTTGTACAGAAGGTTGGGAACACAACCTGGGCTAAACTGGCCCACGTGGTGTGTTGCTGTTTTTACCCTCACCTTTGTTTGGCACAGCATCTCATCAGCAGCTTTCCGCTTCTCCCCTACTTTCACTGGAGAAGACTTTGTGGCCAGCTTCTCCCCCACCTTCATAGCGGAAGGCTTTGCAGTCTGCATGTTGCCTGCAGGACAGAGAGGAAGCTGGGTGTGGTGGTGCACACCTATAGTCCCAGCTACTCGGGAGGATCAATTCAACTCAGGAGTTCGAGGCTGCAGTGAGCTATGGTCGTGCCACTGCACTCCAGCCTGGATGACAGAGTGAGACCCTGTCTCTAAAAAACATACGATACAAAAGAACTAAGAGGGTAGGGATTGCTGATAATGCTCCCTGAAGTCAGGGGCAGTAATGGGAAGGACCAGGGGCTTTCTCCGCTATGAGCATAGGTGAGAGGGGAGTGAAGAGTTATCAGCTAAGCCCTTTACTCAAAGGTAGCTTATTCCATAGTCAGACTGGCTGTCCCCAGGGTACTGCTCCATTCAGGTTTGCTGAGCAGATACAGGGTGCCCAGCAGAAGGGTCTCTGGCCCATGGCTGGACACACACCAGGAATGTAGTCTGTGTCCACTGCAGTGGACATAGATAATCATGAGATCTCAGGGCTGGAATGTGAGACTGGGTCCCTGCCCTTGGATCTCTGCCCCTCACACCGCCCTCTTCACCATACCAGCCCCCTCCCTATCCTTACCATCTTTGCTGTTGGAGTTACTCAGCTTCCCTTCTGCTTTCTTGGTACTGGCTGAGGGCTTGCTGGGGGCCTTGCGGGACACAGCAGACCCTGAGGGACCCTTATTCTCTTCACTGCTACCCCCTGTAGTGGAGCTCCCCTCATCTCCAGCCACTACAGTGAAGTCTGCCTTCTCCTTGGACAACTGGTACAGTTCCTGAGGCGGGGAGGGACAATGTCAGAGGGTTTCATTGCCTTCCCAGTCTGGCCTCAGAGGTGGTGTGTGTGGTGTATTTTAGGCGCATATGGGAACAAAGATGTGAGAAAGATAAAGAGCAAGGAAAAGGAGTTGGCTCCCTTGGCACCATTCCAAAGTATGGCCCTATAGCCTGAGTAATCAGGGTACAAATCATTGTTCTCTGTACAGCAAAGCAGGCTTTGCTGGGGCAACAGGAGCAAACTCTTATTCCCCAGACTAAAGGCTGCTCAGTGGGGCCTTGCAAATGCAAGGTTCTCTACTCAGAGATGGAGGGAGAAGGAGGTCTAGTGCTGTGCCCCTGGCCCAGCAGCAGTTTGTCTCCCTCTCTAATTGCCCTCCTTGCTCTGCCTCAGGAGAATGGGGGAAAGGAGAAGACAGAGGACATGTGAATGGTCTAGATGCCCAAGGCTCCAAGGCCTGGACAGTGGGGTGGAGAATACATATACAGCCTAAGAGCTGCTACCTTGAGTTGGGGAAGGTTAGTGGCAGATTTCCAGTCCTTATCATCTCGGATTCGGGTGCAGCGAGGGAATCGGATGGAGATCCCGTCAGCTGTATGAGCCTCCGATTTGGAGAATTCAGCCCCTGTGATCTCCCACACGGCAGCTTTCTGTCAGGAGTAAGCCAGCAGGTCATCACTGGTTAAGAAGATAGTATCAGTGGCCGGGTGTGGTGGCTCACGCCTGTAATCCCAGCACTTTGGAAGGCTGAGGTGGGCAGATTACTTGAGGTCAGGAGTTTGAGACCAGCCTGGCCAACATGACGCAACCCCGTCTCTACAAAAAATAACAAAAATTAGCCAGGCATGGTGGTGCGCGCCTGTAGTCCCAGCTACTCAGAAGGCTGAGGTATGAGAATCGCTTGAACCCGGGAGGCAGAGGTTGCAGTGAGCTGAGATCATGCCACTGCTCTCCAGAACGAGACTGTCTCAAAAAAAGGGAGAAGCAAGTATTGGCCAGGCGCAGTGGCTTGCGTCTGTAATCCCAGCACTTTGGGAGGCCAAGGCAGGTGGATCACCTGAGGTCAGGAGTTTGAGACCAGCCTGGCCAACATGGTAAAACCCTATCTCTACTAAAAATGCAAAAATTAGCTGGGGGTGGTGGCACCCCTGTAATCCCAGCTACTTGGGAGACTGAGGTGAGAGAACTGCTTGAACCCAGGAGGCGGAGGCTGCAGTGAGATGAGATCTTGCCACTGCACTCCAGCCTGGACAACAGAGTGAGACCCTGTCTCAAAAAAAAAAAAAAAAAAAAAAAGTGCTAGAAGCAATACAGAACAATTAAAACCAAAAAGGCGGCTGGGTGCAGTGGCTCACGCCTGTAATCCCAGCACCCTGGGAGGCTGAGGCGGGCAGGTCACCTGAGGTCAAGAGTTCAAGACCAGCCTGACCAACATGGAGAAACCACATCTCTACTAAAAATACAAAATTAGCTGGCCACGGTGGCACATGCCTGTAATCCCAGCTACCTGGGAGGCTGAAGCAGGAGAATCACTTGAACCCGGGAGGCGGAGGTTGTGGTGAGCTGAGATCACGCTGTTGCACTCCAGCCTGGGCAACAAGAGTGAAACTCCGTCTCAAAAACAAAACAAAACAAAAACCAAAAAAGCTTTGGCTAACAGCTGGGAAACTTGGGTCCTAGTTCTGCTGCTGCTGCTGCTGAATAACCTTAGGGAAGTCCTGTTTGTTCTCTAGATCTCTTTCTTGGTCGGTACAAGAAGGGATTGGGCCAGATTACTTCTAGAACACACCCTTTGTGCTGAGGGGATAGGTACTCTCTTCTTCTCTCTCTTTTTTTAAAGCAATTGTATTGCAGAAAGAATTCTATTCAAAATTCCTCAGAGTTGTCTGGTTGTCCCTGTGCCTATCACTCAGCTGGAAATCCAGACCCCTATCCCTGGGTGGACTTTCAGCGAGGTGAGATGGATTCTCTATGGCACTAGAGAACCTGCAAGCTAATTCTATGAGCTGGAGGGCCCCCAAGCCACTGGGTTGATACCTTTGGGTCTGGGACGATGAAGTCAGGATAGTAGATCTTGTTGACCTTCAACCAGCTGGGTATTTTGCTGGGGTCCTAGAGGAGAAAAGATGCTATTTTGGGCTGTTCCCAACCTGGAACAAGGCTTAAATCCCTTCTCTTGGTAATGAGATTATAAGAAGCCACTTAAACAGCTGATGTTTGAGCCATGTGATCCTCCCAGCCCACAGTGGGTATGACCTAGAGGCATGCAAGCCATTTTCCACAAGAAGGCATTCAGAGATTTTAAGGCCTAATCCTGCTCCCCTGAGCAAGCTGCAACCCTTCTTTCTGGGGAGACAGAAATACCTGTAGTCCCCAAAGCACAGCCTCTGTCTCAGTGATGGCGGCCAGTCCAGAGGCCATGGCCAACCAGGTCCCTTCCTCACCTTGCTGATCTTCACCATGTCTAGTTCCTTCTGCAGGCGGGCAAGCGTGGCATCATCATGGCCTCCTGCACACTTGGTGACTGTGCACCACTTCTGGCTGCCAGGGTCATAGCAGCCCATGAGGAAGATTGACATCATGCCGCCTGGGAGGGGAGTGTGAGATGAGTGTGGGTTGGAGGAGCCATCTCTGCCAGTCCCAAGAGCCCAGGGCCAGGGAGAGGACCTGGGTCCTGGCCGTCAAGGGCCAGAGTTTACCTCTTGGAGCTACCTCTTACTAACTGTGTAATTTTAACCTTTATAAGCCCCAATTTCCTCTTCTGTAAATGAGGGATAATCACACCCAACCTGTTGGGCTCTGGGGCATTGAACTGTGTTGGACACATGATAGATTGCTTAAAAGTATTAGTTCCTCAGACTCCAGCTTCCTTTCCAGTCAGGAAAGAGATTTTCCCTGAGGAGAAAGCTGTCAGGCCCTGACAAAATAATTGGTGGTAAGCGTCCTTCTGCTAGGCTAGCATAGGGTACTCTATTCTGACTTCTCCCTAACCGAGTAAGCAGCTCTGCCTGAGGTGACTCAGGCCAGCTTGGGGCCCTAGATCCTAGGACTTCGGAAGTCATAACTGGCCATGCTGGCAGATCAAGCCAGTAACAAGGCCAGCCTGTACCTCAAGCAGTACCTTCTAAAACAGTACCACCCCAGGGGGCAGAGGCCACCCTGACCTTTGCTCCCTTGCCCATAGAAGGCTCCAAGGACCACCAGGTCAGCTGTGTCGGCCATGGCCCCCTCGTTCAAATAGTCTTTCTTCACTTTCAGCCAGTGCCGCTTCCCAGGCTCATATGTACCCTGAAGGGAAGCAAAAGAGAGACCACAGAATAGAAAGGCAGCTCCATGAGGATGGGTTCACCCCTTCACTGCTACACACCAGATCTAGCCCAGTGCCCCTCCCTCAGGGTAAGAGCCCTCAGGCTCCAGGCACTATAGGAGACACACAAACCAGTCCTCCAGATCCAGGACACATCTGCCCACACTTCCCCAGCAGCCACCCCAACCACTGCAGGCTGCCACCGCCATCTCCTGGTCAGGGCTGGAAAGGCTCAGGGGAGAGGGCTGCGAGTGAGTCGACAGGAGAAGCCAAGCGGGGCCACTTTACCTTCACATCCTTCAGCACCAGCCCCTCCAATCCCTCCTGGATCACCCGGGTTATCATGTCAGCCAAGTCCAAAGCTTTCTGAGGGACAAGAGAGATGCTGAAGTTGGTGTGAGAGTGGAGAAGGTGGTGAGTGAGAGGGGGTTGTTCCTTTTCACACACTAGTTAAGTGCCCACTGGAAACACCCTTACTTGAAATATAAGGGACAAAGGGTTAGAAAGCAGGTTGCTTCTCATCCCAAACAGAGGGCCTGCTGTGGCTTTGAAACACAGGAGGCTTACCTAGGAAGGATTTCCATGCCCTACCCTTCTGGGTGAAGACTAGCAGGCAACATATACAATAGTCAAAGGCCAACATTATCAGGAGGCTCCATAAGACATTAAGATTTATTCTTCCAGTCGCAGTTGACCCAAGGAGTTCTCTGCCCTGCTTTCAAACTTCTAGGACACTGCCTAGCATAGGGTCTTCACTTACTGTGACTCGCTTCATTTCTGAGAACATGATCCGGTTTGGAATTTCAACCATGTTGTCATGAAGAAACTTCCGCCGCTCACACAGAGGTCTGAGGAGAACAGGAGAGCTGAGGTTAGGCCGGGATCCTCCCTCCCTTATTAGGAATTCTGAGGAAGGAAGGGCCACAATGATAAAACTGCTACTTCAAGAAAGGGTTTGCCATGGATCAAAGACCTCATGTGTAACAGTTCTGCTGTCAAGGGCTACAAGGGCTCCATCGTGACCGAAGATGGAAAATTGTGAGCTGTGGCATAGAGCCAGTTCATAGTTGTAGTTCCTATTTCTACTTCATCAAGCGAGCCAAGGGAGAACTGGCCTGTAGCCCAGATTGTATAAATTCTGGTCCCACTTGAAAAACGACTCCAACTCTCGTTTTTTATCCCCTGCACCCTGCTTTGCCCCGATCCCAAGGCCAACCCCGGGGTAGGCAGGCTGAGACAGGCCTTGGGACCCAAACCCCAAATCCTACCCCCACCAATTCCTTCCCTCTCTACTTCCTTCTCCTTCCCCAATCAAGGATGTGGCTGTTGCAGGAGAAACAGGGGTAGAGATACATTTCTAAGTGAGGAAAGGGCTGATACTGGTTTCTCAGGCACAAGCATATGGATGCAGCTAAGTCAAGACTGCTAATTCTCTCCAAGATGGTCCCACCCATGGCCTCCCCTATAATCCGGAGCTTCCTGTTGTCAGTCTCTTCTGAAATCAAAACCTCTGAGCTGAAAACCATCTGCCTTATGCCCCCAGGGGTGCCACTGGAGCCCCTAGGGGTGCCATTGGAGAAATAAACTGAAACCCCATATGCTCACAGTCTATTTCTCTGCAATAGTCCATTTTGCTTTAGTAGAGAAACTTCTTTGGGGGTTTGGGTTTCTTCTGTGACTTAAGCTCTCAGAGAAGAGATGGAGTCAACACATGGGCTCTTTCTTACACTGAATGGGGAACTGATCATGTAGCAATTGTGCTTCCTCTCAGCTCCCTCTTGCCATTGCCTTTGGCAAGCTCCTGAGCACAAACGTATGTGCCAGCTGGTTCCCTGTACCCTCCTTTCCAACCTGAAGCCCCCATCTTCCTCACCCAGGAAATGAAAACAGATTCCTGGCAGTTTCTGGGTTTAAAGATGCTAGCCAACTCACCTGTCCATCAAGCTGACATCATTAAAGTAGATACAATCAAAAACAAACAGGCAGACATTAGCATCCTGGAAGGCTGCTTTCTGTAAGGGAAAATGAGGTAGTAGGTACACATAGGACAAAAGTCAGTGAGAAAAAATAAGAAGTACCAGTCCACTTCTGGAGGCCCCCTGAGGCACCGGATGAGAAAGTACTATTTCTGCTTTGAAGCCCCTGGGCCATAAGGGCACTGAGCAGATAGTGCTAAATGGAAACCAACCCAGTTATAAACTGGTTCCCAATACCAGCCCCTTTTTAGGAGAAAAACAAAAGACAAAAAACCAAACCAGAAATAGGTCAGAAGCGAAGAATAAGGGCCACACTAAGGGATATTTCCTCCCTTTTCAGACTGCAGCGTGCACCCACATGTACATACTCACACTCATTCATTCTTGCACATATGGCCCTGAGCTAGTACCTTGTGCACTCCCAGAGTCCCAAAGGGCAGTGGTTTGCCTGTCTTGTTGTCAATCAGAAGCACTTCAGAATCCAAGATCATGCTGTGGCCCCCAGGAAAAGCCTGGGGAATGTAGTCCTTAAAGTGGGCCACCTGAAAGCAGAAGGGGAGCTTTGGTGAGGGATGACACGGCAGCAGGGACCTCAAACCATGCCATGGAGGGCAAAGCCCGGGCCCAGACAGGATATAGAACAACATGTGGAAGGCCCAGCTAATGTGCAAAACATATAGCTAGGCCTTGCGAGCCACCTGGACAAGAGGGAGAGGCCATCTGTTTCAGTACTTCTGTCCGGGCCCAGGAAGAGGTCAACCCATGCTGGGTCACTTTCTATGGGCTGTAGAGAAGGTACAATTTTTGAGGAAAATGGAAGAAACAGATTAAACCTGTCGGGGGAGGAGGAGGAGGGTAGGTGGGCAGAGATTAGTGCCTACTGCAGAAGATGTGTGACTATCAGGCTGGGGACTGGATTAGGGGAGAACAGACTACTTGAAACCAGAAAGGTAGAAATGAACTCCCTCAGGTGCAGCAAGGAAACTTGAGCAGTGTCTTCTCTGAGTGGGAGCCCTGAACCCACAGCCATCACTACCCAGGATGCTTAGAGCAGGAACAGGAAAGGCCAGCACATCCATGCCATTCCCCTTCAATCCCTAACCTAGCCCTTTAAGAACCCAAATCACAGGAGAGGCAAAGGATGAGTGAATACTGGGTAAGGGAAAATTAAGGAAAGGACTAAATCTGGAAAAGTGTGCTCAGACTTCTTCCTGGGTCACAGATGGTGTCTATTTAACACCAACCTCACCAGAAACAGCTCCTGAGTGATTTGCAGTGCTTCACAGAACACGTGAACCTGCACTAAAGCTCCACAATGAGGCCACTGCTTAGCCCCCCTCTTGAACATATGAAACAAATGGCCTGACTGCTTTGTTCCCAATGCTCCAGCAGGAAGGCAAGGCTGAGGTAAGCACGGGCCACACAACATGTTCCCCTGAACCCCCTGAGGCTCTGAAAAACTGAGTCTGAGTTAGGAAAGAAAAGGATAGCAAAGATAGGAATTCCATCTGCTCACAAGCTACCGGAGCCAGATGTTCCAGCTGCTTTTCCCTGAAGACACTCCCAAAGGCTCACAGGATCCTTGGGAGTGGAGAAGGGCTAAGGAATAAGGTTCCAAATGCCACCCCTGATTAGAACAGGAATCTAGGCTCCTAGATGTCCCCATAAGACTGTGTTTACATCAGAATGTAAACTTCATGGTGGCCAGAACTTTTGTCCATTTTTTCCACTGCTATATCCCCACCAGCTATAACAATGGGTAAGCATCTGATAAATAATTGTTGAACAAATTAATGAATGACAGCCCAATAGCCCCTGGTATATAAGCCTTAGTCTAGCTCACAGGAAGCATCTGGGACATGGAAACACAAAAGACACACAGCAACTCACCAACTGAGCTCACTGTCCCAATATCACTGTGGGCAAAAGAAGTATCACTGTTCCAGGGAGCTCTATCCTCACGAACCCAAGTCAGGGCTCTTTGGCTCTCCCTGCTGAGCAGCCCTTCATTATGGGAAAACTCCAAAAATGAATAAATGAATTAATTCATTCAACAAATAAAAAATAAACCCTTATTGTGTACCACAGCTGGAATGGCTATGGGACTCTGGCCCTGAGGTTGTTAGAGGCAGAAAGGGGAAAGACGGTCCTGGCAGAAAGGAAGGCACTCATACCTTGTGAGGAAGGACGGGCTTGAGACTGCGGCTGAAGTAGCTGAAGTGGTCTCCATTCTTATGCACCTGGACTCGCTCTCCATCGTACTTGATCTCAGAGAACATGCCATTGGGACATTTCTTCATTGCATACTCAACGGACTTGCAGGCCTCCGCCTTGGGGTGGGGAAAGCAAAGCCTGGAGACTTTCAATGAGGGGCTGCTAAGCAGCGACAGCCAGAGACCTTGCAACTGGGTTAGTGAGGGCAGGACCTGGGTCTTGGGACTGACTGCCCACAATTAATGCTCAGGGAAGGCTGTTGAAGAGGTGATGGGAACGGAAAGGGCTGGGCAATGTTGTATTCTGCCTATGAAATAATCACCTGAGCTGACATAGGAGCTTGCCTTTTGAGGAATATGAATGCTATTCATTGTACAACAAGTAAAAGCCCAGTGAAACAAGATTTAATTCTTTTCTCAATAATTCAGGCCTTGCAAGGCCTCTGGCTTATTATAAAACACATCAGTTCTCCCAGTAAAAGAGGTATGTGAAGCTAAGGTTAAAGAGTACAGGTGACAGTGAGGCTGGCAGGGTGAGTGATCGTGGGTCCCTACAACAAACAGGGTTTCCAGATATTGGAGCACTTACATGCCTACCTGTGCTAGCCTAACTAAAACAACAATAGCTACCATTTTGGGAGCGCTTCACATACATAATCTCATTTCATCCCCGATGTGACATCCTATGTGACAAATATTGTTTTCATTTTTGGATGATAAAACTGAAGGTTAGAGAGAATAGGTGCTTGCTTAAGTTACACTAAAAAATGGCAAGAATGAGATTTGAATCTAGGCCCACCTATAAAACCTGTGTGGTTAACCACTAAGCTATATAACCCATGCCAGTCTTTAAATGACAAACTATAGAACAGACTCCAGGAGGCATTTTTATAAAAGTCAGAAAGGCCACTACTGCAGATGGCCGCAGTCCCATCTCTGGGATGGAGATCTCACTGTTTTGATGCTGGCTATCCCACATTCCTAGCAGGGAGAGAACACTTGCCTATCTCAAACATAAAACCCTAAACCAAGGTTTTAGTATGACAAACAAGACAGTTTCAAAAAAAGCACTGTACATCACTCAAAAATCCAAAGAATCTCACAGTAGGCATGGCACCATATGTGGTGGGCCCTGTCACACAGGAAAACCAACACTGGAAAGGAAACCCCATTTCTTACGAAATGAGCAGAGGCCTAAGATGATGTCTGTCAGAGTCAGCCTTCATTCCTTATGTGTCCTCCCTCTTCCCAAGTCACCCTGTCACAGGAAGCCTGGCTCTGCCACCAACTCTCAGATCTACTTTGCAGTAGGTCACAGAATCTCAGGGGTTACTTAATACATCCATCTGTCTTCAGGTAAGATAACAGATAAACCATTCTAGGGGGATGCCTCAGGCAGTCTCAGACGTCATCCACACAGGAGACTGAAGGACAAGAGAGGCAAGTCACTCATCTAAGATTCTACAGCTTCTTGGTGGCATAGCTGGGCCTACAACTCAGGTCCTTCCACTAGATCCTCTGTCTTCTCCTTTGCCTTCGCCTCCTACAGAGAAATACCCCCTTGCACCTCCCTCTTCCTTCCCTAAACTCCTCCAGTCAATTTGCAAGCGCTCTCAACACTCATACCCTATCTGATCTCAGCCCGAAGGATGTGGAGCTTGGAGAGGCTGGAAAGCAGAGGCAGGGGAGCACTCCTCACCAACATGGGCTGCACAGGTGTCATCAGCGAGGCCTGGACGCTCAGAGCTCGTCTCTGGCCCGGCTCCTTCTCCACCTCCTGCGCGTTGTGAAGGACCCGCTCCACCACATCCTGCAGGTTGCGCGAGGCTTTGAAGGCTTCATAGGCATTGGGGTCAAGGGCGTCTAACCTGCCAAGGGGTACAGGAACAAGGAAACAAAACCACTGCCTTTGTTTGACTCCATGGCTTTGGACAGCAATCTGTCCTCACAGAAGAAATCCTCATCTGTAGGGAAGGGGTTGTGCTCTATTGTCTAAAGACTTTCACAAGAGGAGAGAGAGCTCTTGGAAAACTCAGCTCTTTTGAGATACTGTGCCTATGTGGATGCCGCCTTAGCGAGGAGGGGGCTGGAGTAGGCAAGAGACTCATACTATACTCACTGAACGTATGCCACACTTCAACTGTAAGAACTCTGTGAGAAAGGTACTGTTATCTCCATTTTATATGGGAGAAAATGGAGGCAGAGACAGGTCAAGTGACAGATCAGGGTCTCACAGAAAGTAAGAAGGTGGAAGGGGGATTCAAATCCTGATTGGGACTCAAAAGTCCTGACACCAGTTGGGAACAAACAAAGCTAACAAATGACAGCTCAGGCTGTCAGAGGAGCTGCTACTTACACATGTTTTGCACCTGAGTTCATCTTCAGATCATGTTTGATCAACCTGATGATGCATTTAAGGTCATTGGCTGTACACCTAGGGGGATGAAGCACATTTAACTTGGTCTTGAAGAGCTCTGGAACCCCAAGGGAACCTTCCCTTCCCAAGAGAGTTCATCTCTCTATGGGCATGGTTTGACGGAGGCAGCTCCCCCACCTGGAGGCAATGTCCTGTAGGGCCTGTTGCTGCTCATCCTCCTTGGTGAGCTTGGACAGCCGCAGAAGGAACTCATCCACTTCCTGGATGGTAAGGAGGCTCTTGGCAGCTGGGGGGAAAGACTTGCTCTGCTCAAAGAAGACTCTGATTGTCTCTGACACGTCACCCTGTCTCCAAAAACCAAAATGCCACTGCTGCAACCCTAGGGTGGCCAAGTGTATCCCCCAAGACCCAGGACTGAAGATGAGTCAAGAAATTTCAATCATAGCTCCTATCCCAACTCAACATATCTAGCCCACTTCTTAGAGACACTAGCCCATCCACAATTCCTAGAAGGGGATGGAAACTTGCCATGGTACCAGGGATAGAGTCACGGACAAACCAAAGCTTGGTAAAGCCAAGTTATAGGAGAAAACAAGCAAGAAAAAAAGAGTCCAGAATAAAAGCCCCAGGAGAGACAGAGGGGGCAAGTCTCAAATTCTGCCTTTTGAGAACCAGGCCTTTGTGGTTCAGCAGTTGTATGGTTTCCACCCTCAGAAACTTACGAAATTAAGAGCTATAGCCTCACATTCAGCTCCCCCTATAACGGAAGCTTGCTCAAATGGGTTTCAGTTTCCTAAAACAGTATGTGTCCCAACCAGAAAAAAAAAAGAGGCTGCAGGTGCCTGGCTTGGCAAAACCCCACCTGGAATGTAGCCTACCCTCCCTCCCGTTCCTCTGACCTGCTCTAGGTCCCGTGCCATATCATCTGGGTTGCAGTTAAAAATGCGACTGAAAAGCTTCACAATCTGCTTATCATTCAAGTTGTAAACAGTCTTAATGACTCCTGGCAGCAGCAGCTTCACTGTTAGGTACACATCACCGTGGAAACCATCTGGAGACAGAAGAAAGGAACCCTTCTTGAGAAATAGAGCTTAAACAAATAAATATATAAACTCAAAGAAGGCTGGGCAAGGTGGCTCACACCTGTAATCTCAGCACTTTGGGAGGCCGAAGCAGGAGAATTGCTTAAGCTCACAAGTTTGAGACCACCCTGGCAACAAAGAAAGACCCCATCTCTACAAAAAATTAAAAAATTAGCTGGACATGGTGGCATATGCCTATGGTTCCAGCTACTTGCAGGAGAAGACAGGAGGGTTGCTTTAGCTCAGGAGGTCGAGGCTATAGTGAGCTGTGATCACACCACTGTACTCCAGCCTGGGCGACAGAGCAAGACACTGTCTCGCACACACACAAAAAAATAAATAAAAAAATAAACTCAGACCGCGCATGGTGGCTCACGCCTGTGATCCCAGCACTTTAGCAGGTTGAGGTAGGCAGATTAATTGAATCCAGGGGTTTGAGACCAACCTGGGCAAAACAACAAAACCCGGTCTCTACAAAAAATACAAAAATTAGCCAGGCATAGCGGCACATGCCTATAGTCCCAGCTACTTGGGAGGCTGAGGCAGAAGGACTGCTTGAGCCCAGGAGGCGGAGGTTGCAGTGAGCTGAGATTGCACCCATGCGCTCCAGCCTGGGCAACACAGCCACATTTTTTGTCTCAATAAATAAATAAACAAACAAACTCAAAGAAGCAGAGACCAAAAGATATCTATATATCGCTGCCCATGCTCCTATAGTACCCTGTGCATATCGCTACAGTAGGAGACAGCATGGAGTTCAGAGGCTGGTGGATTGTGTCTGCCTCACCTTTAGCCTACAGATGAACTCTTGTTGGACAGAGTGGTTACTTTCACTTCACGTGCCCAGTGACAAGGACATTAGAGATGCTCATCGACAATTTGTTAGATAAATGAAAGAAACAGAGTTGGAAGATTCTATTCCAAACTGTGTATATGGTTCACAAAAACCTAATTAAATATGTAGGACAGTAAATTTTCTAACTAGTCAAATAGGATGGGTTCTTCTGGCCTCCTAGGAGCAGAATAAGGGGAGAGGAAGACAGATGCCAAAGTGCTCTGAGAAAAACTGGCTACATAATTTGTGGAGTACAGTGCAAAATGCAAATGCGAGGCCCCTTGTTCAAAATTATTAAGAATTTCCAGACAGCACTACAGTACAGCATTAAACCAAGCATGGGACCCCGGGCAACTATACAGCTCACATGCCCAGGAAGGCAGCCATGGCCTTGAGCTCTCCGGAGGAAAGGCCTATTCAGGATGCTCATGCCACACCTCCTGCTGAGCCTTTCCGAAGGAAGTCCTGGATGATCTGGGTCTTCGTGTTGTAGCTAGGATTATCGGCCACCATGGCGCATAACTTTCGAAACTCCCGTAGCAGACAGTCCTTATGCCTGGGGTCACATTTGCTTGAAGACAGACTTCTCTTAGGGGTGGGGCTCGAGGGGGCTTCCCCAGAGTTGTTGGGCTTGGCTGTTGGAGAAACAACAGAGATGAATTCATTCTGCCTTTCTGAGAAGAAAGAAAGGGAAGGAAGGAAACTAACAGATATTCTGCTGGTATTTAGCTTTATTTAATCTCCCCGAATAGACTTTTGGGGTAGATGTCATTATACCCATCTTACAGATAAAGAAATGGAGGCCAAGTAATTTTCCCAAATCTTACAGCTAATAAATAATGTTAAAGGAACAATGGCCTCCTTAGACCCAAGCAAAAGACCAGACTGATGTGCATCTCTTTATGTGAGCACTTCACTGAAGAATAGAGACCAAAGTCATGCCAAGAATGATCAGGACTGGCTGGGCACAGTGGCTCACGCCTGTAACCCTAACACTATGGGAGGCCAACGCGGGAGGACTGCTTGAGCCCAGGAGTTCGAGACCAGCCTGGGCAACATAGTAAGATCCTGCCTCAAAAAAAAAAAAGTGGTCAGAAGGATCTCAGAGCAATTGTAAAGCTGATCCCAGAAAAGCTGGCATGAGAAAGGGGTAAGAAATCAAGTACGTGTTAGACAATGTGAAATTACTGCTATCACAGGTTGTCAGAGCTGGAAGAAGCCTTAAAGATTATCTAGTTAAATGTTCTCTTACTGATAAGGGGACTGAGGTCTGAGAAGAGCAAATGACTTCCTGGCCCACTTCCTTCTTGAAAGAGCCAGGACAAAGACACTACTAAGAAAGTCAGATTCCATTAGTACACTCAACATCCCCACCCCTCGCTGCTTCAACTTTTCTTTTCTTATTGTCAAAATAAAACCGTGCTCCCCAAGGAGCAGTTATAAAAAAAAAAATACATTTTTACAAAAGGTGGTCAAGGGGCAGGGATTTCCTCCAGACACTTAAAAATAATTATGTGCAACTCATCGGTGATTCCCTTTCACCTCCTCATGACCATTTACAAAGCAAATTTTATTCGGCAAACTTGTGGCAGAGCCATTACTAAGCTAACTGCTGTTGTACACTGTTTCTTGTCTGGGCTTTGTAAATTATAAATCCATCCTCATCTCTGATCCGGAATCTAAATATGATTTTAGAGGACAAAATCTCCAAAGTGTCAATGTTCAACCAGGTTGCAAGAACTAAAACACTCTGTTTCTCTCAACTCCTCCCAAATTCCATCCCCAACACCGGAGCCCTTCCAGAAACATGCTGTCCTTATCATCACCTGGACTCTTCTCTATCTTTGGCCTACCAGCAAACAACAAACCAACCAACCTCAGAATTTTTTTTTTTTTTTTTTTGAGACAGAGTCTCGCTGTTGCCCAGGCTGGAGTGCAGTGGCGCGATCTTGGCTCACTGCAGGCTCTGCCCCCAGGGTTCACGCCATTCTCCTGCCTCAGCCTCCTGAGTAGCTGGGACTACAGGTGCCTGCCACCACGCCCGGCTAATTTTTTGTATTTTTAGTAGAGACAGGGTTTCACTGTGTTAGCCAGGATGGTCTTGATCTCCTGACCTCGTGATCCACCTGCCTCGGCCTCCCAAAGTGCTGGGATTACAAGCGTGAGCCACCGCGCCCGGCCCAGAATTTTTAAATAATAAAAATCCTATAGAGCCAGGCACCGTTTTTGCAATGTTATCTCTTACAGTCCTCATGAGAACACTATGGGGTAGATGAGGCATGGAGATATGATGAAGCTTAAACAAATAAATACACAAACTCACTGAAGCAGAGGGGAAAGTAATCTATATATTGCTGCCTGTGCTCCTATAGCACCCTGTGCATAGCACTATGGTAGGAGAGGCCACTGCTGCTTCATAGACAGAGGCTAAAGAGAGGTAAGGACGTGCTCAGGGATCTGAGCTGTCAAGGACCAGAACCCAAGTCTTCTGACCTCAGGTCTAGGCTTCTTTCAATCACATAAAATGTCTTTCAATCTCCAAATGACTTCTAAAATAAGGCCAAGTGGTTTGGCTTTATTTATTTTCTTCAGCTGAGTCAATCACAAGAATGTCTCCAAACAATAAAAGCAGCAACACAGTGTAGTATAAAAGAGCACAAGTACTGAAGTCAGACTTCAGTACAAATACTAACTCCATGATAACCCTGAATGTCAACTTTCTCAGTCATAAAAAGGGCCTAATAAAAAGTACTTCCTAAATAAAAGTACTGTCTAGGGTTAACTGAAGAACAAATGAAACTATATATATAAAAGCCCCTAGTCCAATGCTGTCTGTTTACGTAAGGCCAATAAATGATCCTGATCTTCTCAACTCCTATCTATACCACATGCCCCAGCAAAGTCTTCCTGAATCCGTCTATGAAATAGTAATTCTATATTTTATATAAAAGAAACTATATATGTGTGTATACACGTGTGTGCATGTGTGTATTTTAGTGAAGAGAACAGGAAACTTAACACTTTATTGTTCATCTGTCCTACAAATAATAGCCACAGTCCTCCCCTTTAGGAGATGGGATTTGAACCCAGAGCTCACTGATTCCAAAGTCTGCAAGCTTCATCCCTAGGCTGTACTGCCTCCCAACAAATAGCAATATCCTTCAGATCTTTTTTTCCTTCCTTTGTGTTCCATGAAGTTCCAGTGTTTTGAATAAACAGTTTTAAGAATCAAGAAGGGAGATCCATGCATGACATCTCCCTTCTTTCATACTTTCATTTCTAGGCATATTCAGGGATACAATTTCTCAAAATGCTTTCTTTATCAAAACACAAGGAAGTAAACGACAGGTTCTAATAATCTCTGTCTGACCCAGGTAACTATTTCAAGGGGAAAAAGTCTTGACAAAACAAATCTTTCCGCTGCGATAGAGGTTAAAGTATACAAAGAAATGCTATACAAGTGGAATGCTGGCCGAGCGCAGTGGCTCACGCCTGCAATCCCAGCACTTTGGGAAGCTGGGGCAGGTGGATCACCTGAGGTCAGGAGTTTGAGACCAGCCTGGCCAACGTGGCGAAACCCCATCTCTACTAAAAATACAAAAATTAGTCAGGCATGGTGGCAGGTGCCTGTAATCCCAGCTACTTGGGAGGCTGAGGTGGGAGAATCGCTTGAACCCAGGGGGCGGAGGTTGCAGTGAGCTGAGAATGCACCACTGCACTCCAGCTTGGATGACAGAGCAAGATTTCGTCTCAAAAAAACCCCAAAAACCAAAAAACAAACAAACAAACAAACAAAAACCACGTGGAAGGCTTAGAATTAGCCATTACCAGTCTCTGCTCAGACAGAAGCAAATTATTAATGAGATGAGATAGCACAGAATTTTCACTCTTTAGCCAGAATCCTAGGTAGAATACAAAATAAAAGCAGCACTATAACAGCTAAAGTAGCCCTAACCTATCTTACCTGAAAAGCCAGAAAATTTCCGGGGATTGGTACTGGTGACAAATGAGGCGCCTTTCACTGGAGAAGTCACCTGGCCAGTGGTTGTCAACTTAGCCTGGACAACAGCTTTCTTCTTTGGTGTACCTGCTGCCTTAGAAGACAGATCTGTAGGATCCCAAAAGAGTATAAAATATCCTTCAGTGAACGATCTCTGAAAAAAACATCCAAAGAATCTATCAACTGCTCCTAGGGCCTTGCTTGTTAAGTCACTACCCTAGCACTAGCCCAAGGCTGGCTGGTGGCTGGTATTTTTTGAGTGGGGGTAGTAGGTAATAGGGTATTGTGGGGACAGAAGGGAAGGATATGCTGGAGACAAAAGATCCAGTTACCATTTATCTCTATTAGTACCTTAAATTTTCATCAACATTCTCCACTTCTTATCCCATATGTAAGTCTCCAGAAATAACAATTTGGGGGAAATCAGAAATCATAGTTTGATGGATAAAACTTAGGGAACCCCAACCCCACAGAATTAGCTTCAATTTAGAGATGAACAAAAAGTAAATGAGGATCACAGAGCATGTCAATCTAGCATAGGAAGGAAAATTTCCAGATGCTTAGTTATCTGAGTCATGAACTCTACCTGTATTTCTCTTCCTCCAAATGAGAGATGGGTCAAGAAGTAACAAAGGCCGAGGCCAATAGCTAAGGCAGTGCAAGGTGGGATGGGGAGCCTGAGAATAAAGTATATGGGAAGCACAGTTTTCTTTCCTGGAAGTCTTTTTTCCTTTCAAAGAACAAGGACAGATACCCATTTTTAGAGCCATTGTTAACTGTCTTCCTATGGTGACCAGAACTAAGTTGAAGATATGAACATTATTTTACAGACACTGAAGGTCAAAGAGGACTAACTGGATTTGGGGGTATTGGCATAAAATTTCTAAAATATGCATATGTAAATATGCATGTACATGCAAACATGTTATATATAGCCATATATAGGTATGAATTTTACATGCATATACACGCACATATTTTCTAGCTCTGTCTGCTGAAAGGGCTTAGAAACAGACACGCCATGGCTGGGCGCTCAGGCCTGTAATCCCAGCACTTTGGGAGGCCAAGGTGGGTGGATCACTTGAAGTCAGAGGTTCTACATCAGCTGGACCAACATGGTGAAACCCTGTCTCTACTAAAAACACAAAAATTAGCTGGGTGTGGTGTCAAGTGCCTGTAGTCCCAGCTACTTGGGAGGCTGAGATAGGACAATTGCTTGAACCTGGAAGGCAGAGGTTGCAGTGAGCTAAGACAGTGCCACTGCACTCCAGCCTGGGTCACAGAGTGAGACTCTGTCTCAAAAAAAAAAAAAAAAAAGAAGAAACAGATACCCCATGACAATGTGTTCACATAGTATCCGGGTTTTACTCTTTAATACCATTTCCCACTAACAGGATAGTGCCACTACACTCCAGCCTGGGTCAGAGTGAGACTCTCAAAAAAAAAAAAAAAAAAAAAAGAAGAAACAGATACCCCATGACAATGTGGACACATAGTATCCAGGTTTTACTCTTTAACAGGGATCCCCACTAACAGGAATCCCCAGAGAAATTACCAATTTCAGGGCTGGGGACGGATACATATGGGATAAGACTAAAAGCATCTTGCTATGCTGAAGAGTAAAGAAGCACATTAAAAAAAGTTAATGAATGTATACAGGACACAGAGGACAGTGTAAAGGGGTTCCTAATTGGCCAAATATGGGACAATTAAGTATCAAATTAGTTAAGTACAGTAATGAATTATATGCTACAAGAAAAAAAGTAAAAGAGGATAGTAATCAGTACTATATTCTTCCAAAATATCAATGTCATAAAAGAGAGACTATGGAAATATTTCAGATTAAAGGAGGCCAAAGAAACATGACAACTAAATGCAACACCTGATATGATCCTAGACTGGGATCCTATTCTGCAGGAAAAGGCTACTGAAGGTATGACTCAATCCATTGACAAAATAGTATACAGATGGTAGATTTAAGTATTATATCAAGGACAAATTTTCTGAAGATGATAGCTATATTATAGTCGCATAAGGGTCATATATCCTATTCTTAAGGTATATACACTGAAGAATTTTAAAGGGCCATGATGTATGCAACTTATTCTCAAATGGTTTAAAGTGAGTGCACGCACATGTGTGTATGTATGTAGAGAGAGACAGCACATGAACAAATATGATAAAGCAAATAGAGTAAAATGTTAATAGGTAAATATGGGTAAAAGGAATATGAATGTTCTTTGTACTATTTTTAATCTTCCAACACTTCAGTGAGTTTAAAATTATTTCCAAATAAAACGTTAAAGGCTGGGCATGGTGGCGTGCGCCTGTAATCCCAACTACTTGGGAGGCTGAGTCAGGATGACCTGAGTCCAGCAGTGCAAAGCTGCAGTGAGCTACGAATGCAACATTAAACACTGGCCTAGGCAACAGAGTGAGACCCCATCTCTAAAAGAGCAAAGTTAAAAAAAAGAGAAAGAAAGCAATTGAACTCCTTATCCCTTTTTCTCTCAGCACCAGTAAGATGAGAAAGCAGTGTTCTCTACCTTACCTGCAATGTGCTGGGTTATCTGTTCCTTCTCATTATCTTCCAGCTCTTCCCAGCCTTCCAGCTCTGTGAGGTCCTCGATTTTTTTTGTGGTGGCCCGGGCCCGCTCTAGTTTCTCAAACATGCATTTAATGTGGTACCACTCTTTCATATCACCCCCAGACTCTGAGAAGGGATTGGGCACCACTTTGCCAATTCGGCATACGCCCTTCACAATCTTTTCCTTGCATTTTTTGCAGCCAGCTGTGCCACGCTTGGCATAGTCCACACAGAACCGTTGCTCAGCCATCTCACAGGGGCCACTGCAGAGTCCCACATGCAACCCTGGCAAGAAAACAAGGTAGGTGGCACGTGATCTTAGATGGCTTCCCTGGAATGATAGAATAGGCTTTCTTCTCAGGAAGAGGGGATGTCCATGAAGCAGATCTGTTTCTGACCACTGGCTGAATTGTCTTACATCACGCCAGTGACGTTTTCGGAATAGGCACAGTTCTTTTCGGCTGAGTGCACGGAGGGTTTGTGGAAAGAGGATCTTGAAAGCCAAAGACATATAGCTGTACGAAAGAGTAGGAGGCCAAAAAAAAAAAAAAAAAAAGATATAAACAAGGAGATAGGCTTCCAATTTTCCAAAGGCCAGCGTCTTATATAGTCCATGATGACTAATCACACACTTTCCAAAGTATTACATTCATAGTCTACTCTACAGCATGAAAGAGTTCTGATACAGGAAAAGCCAGCTCGCAGAAGGATGTTCAATTATCTAATGCACACATGTACATCTAGTACATCACAATGAAGAAAATCCAAATAACATAAAAGCTCTTTTTAGGCCATCAGCAACATATGATACTCATAATGGATGATGACCTTTAAGTATTACAAGATCCTGAACTTTCTTTTTTTTTTTTTTGAGGCGGAGTTTCACTTTAATTGCCCAGGCTGGAGTACAATGGCGCGATCTTGGCTCACCGCAACCTCCTCCTCTCGGGTTCAAGCGATTCTCCTGCCTCAGCCTCCCTAGTAGCTGGGATTACAGGCATGCGCCACCACGCCCGGCTAACTTTTTTGTATTTTTAATGGAGACGGGGTTTCTTCTTGTTGGTCAGGCTAGTCTCCAACTCCCGACCTCAGGTGATTCGCCCGCCTCGGCCTCCCAAAGTGCTGGGATTACAGACCATGAGCCACCGTGCCTGGCCCTGAAGTTTCGTTTTAGTCACCAGTAAAAATTACATTATGTTCATGAAGTTTTTATTGTGAAGTTTAACACATATGCCATCCTCAGAAATCAAGCCACTATATAGATTTGGAATTGAGTTAGAATCCCTATATTGAGAGACAACTAAGCAGAGCCTGGAATCAGACTGCCTGAGTTCAAATCCTAACTCAGCCACTTACCAGCTGTATAACCTTGATGGGTTTCTTACCTCTGTTCCTGAGCTTCCTTATCTGTAAAATGTGGCTAATTATGGGGCCTAACTTAAAGAGCTGTTCTAAGAGTAAAACCCTTAAAACAGCTGGGCACACAGCAAGAGCTCTCATTAACGTCAGCTCCTATTATGATCGGTGACGTCGTTATCTTTCAAGAAGAGGCTTCCCATGTGCAATTAACCTGTTTATCATTCAGCAACTTGAATCAGAGAATGCTGAAGTCACTGGGCAGCAAGACTCACAGGAACTCATAAATCAATCCAAATGGAAAAAGATTATATCAGCATCTTCTTATATTCATGTTTTCTAAAGCATTTTATAGTCCTAGTTTTAAGTATACTGGAATTATGTTCAGTCTGCACACGCTGTGAAGCAAAATTGCTGTCACGTTATAATAAAAAGCAGGCTTTGCTTACTGTAGTGCAACATGATGTGAAGGAAAGCTGGTGGACCTGGAATAAGGGATGGGAGTGCAAGTCTGACTGTACAGTTTACTGACTGTTACCTCGGAGAAAACTTAATTTATCTGCATCTGTTTTCTTATTTCTAAAGCAGGGTAAATAATACCTACCTCACAGGGTAGTTGGGAAAATTACAAGGAATCCATGAATGCGCTGGTTGTGGGGGAGGGAGGCGGTTCTGAGCTCTCTAAAAATGTATACAAAATGTACATTCGATAAAAATGCACGGTTTTTTGGAGGAAGTCTATCACTTTCGTGATATTCACAAAGGGCTATATAACTCCCAAAGTTTAAGAACACAGAGGTGAGGTAAGTGGAAGTACGGCAGACCCATAAAAGGAGGTCAGAACAAGTGAGTTTCAACACTTTTCCTAGAAGATCAATTTACAGAGCAACCTCTAGGGCCCCAATAATGAAAGGAGTGGACTTGAGGGAGGCTCGGGAGGCGCTGGGCCACGAGGAGGTACAATGCAGCTTTGAGGAAACCCGTCTGTCCCTCGTTCCGCACCCTCACAACTGCCGCAGCCCAGGGGCCCGAGAAGGAAATCGCTGAGGCCTGGCCGCCGCCGCTTTTCTCGAAGGGCTTCCCGCGCCGCTGTCGGAGAGTGGCGGGGACAGTGGGGTCGGCGGCGTAGGCCGCGACCCCCGGCGAGGCAGAAAGGAGCGCTCCTCCACCGTGTCGGGGACGCAGGCGGGAAGTGATCAAGGCTCCCTGAGTCCCACCCGAGCGCTCCCGGTTCAGCGCAGGAGGACGCACGCCGGGCCAGGGTACGAGAAGGCCCCGTGGGTTCCACAGGGAACACAGCCCGGGCGCCGGCCTCCCCGCCTCACGCGGCCCCGTGGGGGTCCCGGGGAGCCGCGAGCCTCCCCCTGGGCTCCCGGGAGGGCCGCCACGTCACGGAGGGTGTGCCCCGGGGCTCCGCAGGCGGGCGGGGGAGGAGCCGGGGGGCTGGCTCCCCGGCCGCGCCGAGCTCCCCGCCCCGGCCCGCTGCCTTCCCCACGCCGGGCCCCGCCGCGCCGTGCCGCGCCGCGTAGCCCCTCACCTGCCTCTCCGGCTCCGGCGCTCACCGTAGGCCTCGGAACTTGCTCATTACAGGCCGCGGGCAGCCCACGACGGTTGGAGGTCCTGTCTCTTTAAATCCGGGTCCTAGAGCGGGAGGCAGCGCGCAGGCGCAAGAGCCAAGGCCGCGGCCACGCGACCGGTCCCCGCCCCCGTCTGCCACGTGGGTCGTAGTTGCATTCTGCCTGCCCTGTGATGTTTGGGAGTAGTTTTCAACCTGCAATCGCGGCCCGGGAAGCGGAGGTGGGGGGACGTGGCGGCTCCTCGGAACGCAGCCTGGCCTGAACTTCCGAGGCTCCCCTTGATTTTCTCATACTGTTAGAGAGGATCTGTTTTTAAAGATATTGGTGGAGAAACTACATTGTAATGAGGTCGGGGAAGGCAAAGATCGCGTCAATCTATTTTTTAAATATAATCCCTCTGTTTGTGTCCCGCAGACTCCCTAGTAAATAGTTTGTATTCAGTAGCTTTCATGGAATTGAGACGAGGCACTAAATAGCAGATAGATATAAAATGTAAAGGAGTGATGGAGGAGAAACTCCTTGATTGTATATCATTCAAAGTGTATTATCTCAAATCTGAAGCCAGCTCCATGAGAGTTGGGATGGCGATTTTTACAAATGTAGCAGCCTGAGGGTAAGTGACCTCTTCAGAGTCTAGGAACAGCAAACAACTGGGCCTTGTTAGGTAAGCAAAGAACAGGTTCCCGAGAGAATTCTGTGCTGTGTGATGAAGAGTGTCGTCTTTACTCTGTAGAGGACGGAGAGCCATGAAGAGTCTTAGGGAATACTGCTGAAGCTGGGTGGGGAGAGACTGAGGCAAGGGAACAAATCAGAAGGCTCTCATAGTGACCCATGTGGGAGATGATTCAGCTAGTTAGGGTGGAGAGTAAAGTGCGTTTTTGAAGATCATTTAGAATTTAAATGATCTTCTAGATAAAGTGCTCGTTTATGGATAAAATAATAATAATTTGAGTGAGCAGAAACATAATGGTACCATCAACTGAAATAGAAAATAGAGAGGAAGAGGAGGTGTTAGGGTTAGAAAGATGAGTTTTGTATTGGATACATTAAGTTTGTTTGACTAAGTTTAACTGCGATTCTACTGTTTGGAGGGGAGTAAAGCCTGCTTTTAATGCGCTGCAGAATGAACCAGGGCTTTGGTTCAACCAGGCAATTGGAAGGTCGCTGGAGACTCACGTCCTAGCTATGATAATTGAGTGATCTTGAGCACGTCTCTACAACTACATTTGCTACATTTTTTTAAGTTTCCTCAACCGTATCTGTCTTTTTCCAATGCTGTAATCACTAGCCACACGTGACTATTGAGCACTTGAATGTTGCATGGAATTGAGATGTGCTATAAGTGAAGAAAATACACACCAAAAAATTCATACTAAAAAAAGTAAAATATCTCATTAATAATATGTACCACATAATGACATTTAGGCCAACAATGGACCAAATATATGAGGGTGGTCCCATAAGATTATAATGGAGCTGAAAAATCCCTATCATATAGTGACAGCACATTACTCATGTGTTTGTGGAGATGCTGGTGGAAACGAACCTACTCCATTGCCAGTTGTATAAAAGCATAGCACACACTATTATGTACAGTATATAAAACTTGATAATGATAATAAAGGACGATGTTGCTGGTTTATATATTTAGTATACTATACCTTTTATTGTCATTAAATTAAATTAATTAATTTAGTTATTTTTGAGACAGAGTCTCGCTGTGTCGCCCAGGCTGGAGTGCAGTGCCACGATCTTGGCTCACTGCAACCTCTGCCTCCCAGGTTCAAGTGATTCTCCTGCCTCAGCCTCCCAAGTAGCTGGGATTACAGGCCCTTGCCACCACAATGGGCTAATAATTTTTTTTTTTTTTTTTTTTTTTTTTTTTTTTTTTTTGTTTTTTTTTTTTTTTTTTTTTTGCGACAGAGTTTTGTTCTTGTCGCCCAGGCTGGAGTGCAGTGGCAGGATTTTGGCTCACTGCAACCTCTGCCTCCTAGGTTCAAGCAATTCTCCTCCCTCAGCCTCCTGAGTAGCTGGAATTACAGGCACCCGCCACCACGCCCGGCTAATTTTTGTATTTTTAGTAGAGACGGGGTTTCACGATGTTGGCCAGGCTGGTCTCAAACTCTTGACCTCAAGTGATCCGCCTGCCTCGGCCTCCCAAAGTGCTGAGATGACAGGCATGAAACACTATGCCCAGCCTTATTGTTATTTTAGAGTATACTACTACTTATTGAAAAAAAAAAAGCTAACTGTAAAACAGCATCAGGTAGGTCCTTTAGGAGGTATTCCAGAAGAAGGCATTGTTATCAGAGGAGATGACAGCTCCACGTGTGACATTGCCCCTGAAGGCCTTCCAGTAGGACAAGATGTAGAGGTGGAGGATGGTGATATTGATGATACTGACCCTGTGTAGGCTTACTAGGCTAATGTGTGTGTTTCTGTCTTGTTAACAAAAAAGTTTTAAAAGTAAAAGGAATTTTTTTTAATAGGAAAAAGCTTATAGAATAAGGATATAAATAAAAAATATTGGCTGGGCACAGTGGCTCACATCTCTAATCCTAGCACTTTGGGAGGCTGAGGCAGAAGGAGTTCAAAACCAGCCTAGGCAACATATTTATAAGAAATAAAAATATTTATTTAAAAAAAGAAAAATATTTTTATACAACTGTGCTGTTTGTGTGTGTGGTTTTATTTATTTATTTTTTTGAGATGGAGTTTCGCTCTTGTCACCCAGGCTGGAGTGCAATGGCACGATCTCAGTCCACTGCATCCTCTGCCTCCCAGGTTCAAGTGATTCTCCTGCCTCAGCCTCACAAGTAGCTGGGATGACAGGTGCCCACCACCACGCCTGGATAATTTTTTTATATTGTTAGTAGAGACGGGTTTTCGCCATGTTGGCCAAGCTGGTCTTGAACTCCTGACCTCAGGTGATCTGCCCGCCTCAGCCTCCCAAAGTGCTGGGATTACAGGCGTGAGCCACCATGCCCAGCAAAGCTTTTTAATTTTAAAATACTTGATTCTTTTGTAATAACCTTTAGTTTAAAACACAAACAGGGCCCATCGCGGTGGCTCACACCTGTAATCCCAGCACTTTGGAAGGCTGAGGCGGGTGGATCACCTGAGGTCAAGAGTTCGAGACCAGCCTGGCCAACATGGCGAAATCCCATCTCTACTAAAAATACAAAAATTAGGCATGGTGGCCTGCGCCTGTAATCCTAGCTACTCAGGAGGCTGACGCAGGAGAATCTCTTGAACCTGGGAGGCGGAGGTTGCAGTGAGCCGAGATTGCGCCACTGCACTGCAGCCTGGGCAACAGAGTGAGACTATCTCAAAGAAAAAAAAACAAAAAAAAAGAAAGAAAAATTAAAAAGCTCATAAAGTAAAAAAGTAAACAGTAAGCTAAGGTTAATTTATTATTGAAAAAAGAAGACATTTTTAAAGTAAATTTAGTGTTGCCTAAGTGTACACTTTATAAAGTCCAGAGTAAGGTAGAATAATGTGCTAGGCCTTCATATTCACACACCACTCACTCACTGACCCACCCAGAGCAACTTCTAGTCCTGTAAGCTTCATTCATGGTAAGCGCCCTATGCGGTGTACGATTTTCTTTTCTTTTTTCTCTTTTTTTTTTTTTTTTTGAGACGGAGTTTCACTCCTGTTGCCCAGGCTGGAGTGCAATGGCGTGATCACAGCTCACCACAATCTCTGCTTCCCAGGTTCAAGCGATTCTCCTGCCTCAGCCTCCCGAGTAGCTGGGATTACAGACATGCACCACCACCCCCTGCTAATTTTGTATTTTTAGTAGAGATGGGGTTTCTCCATGTTGGTCAGGCTGGTCTCAAACTCCCAACCTCAGGTGATCCACCCACCTTGGACCATTTTCTTTTATACCTTTGTGTGTGTGTGTGTGTGTGCTGTGCTTTGCCTATGTTTAGAGACACAAATACTTACCATTGTGTTATAGTTTCCTACAGTATTCAGTATAGTACATGCTGTATGGGTTTATAGCCTAGGAGCAATAGCCTATACCATATAGCTTAGGTATATAGTCAGCCATATCATTTAGGTTTTGTAAGTACACTATGATATTCCCATCACAAAATCACTTTACGATGCATTTCTCAGAAGGTATCCTGTTGTTAAACGACTCACGACTATCCTATCTTTATGTTAATTATTTATTGAAATGATTTTTTTGGATATGTTATGTCAAATAAAATATAGTAAAGTTCATCTCACCTGTTTATTTTTACTTTTTTGAAAATGTGGTGACTAGAAAATATAAAACTGCACGTTTGGCTTACACTACATTTCTGTTAGAGTACACTGCCTTAGATTTCAAACCTACATGTAGAGGGTGGCATCTGTGCTATATGCTCAGTGCCTAGAACAGTGCTGGGCACATAGCAGATACTCAACAAATATCTGTGAATAATGAATGAAACTCATGAGTGAATGGAATGAATGAATAAAACTCTGGAAGTGATAAGATCCCTTAGAAGGATGTTTATTATATCATAACAATATTTGATATAAACTTGCAAAGACTTAGGCTGTAAATGATTTTTGCTTGATGAGAGCTCCCTGAACCCCCTGATTCTCTCTGATTCAGGTCCCCTGCTGTGAAATAGAACTAGGTACAAAAGAAATGGAACTAGGTACGAAAGCCGGCAGTTGCACTTCTTTAGAAAAGTGGGAACTGGCTGGGTGTGGTGGCTCACGCCTGTAATCCCAGCACTTTGGGAGGCCGAGATGGGCGGATCACAAGGTCAGGAGTTTGAGACCAGTCTGACCAACATGGTGAAAGCCCATCTCTACTAAAAATACAAAAATCAGCCAGGTGGTGGCGTGCACCTGTAATCCTAGCTACTCAGGAGGCTGAGGCAGAAGAATCACTTGTACCTGGGAGGCAGAGGTTGCAATGAGCCGAGATCGCGCCACTGCACTCCAGCCTGGGAGACAGAGCGAGACTCTGTCTCAAAAAAAAAAAAAAAGAAAAGTGGGAACTACTCTACCAAGGAGAATGAGGCAAAGTGTGGTGGGAAGAGCAGGGCTTTGGATTTGCACAGACAGGTTTGAATTATGTTCCACTACCAGCTGTCTGTAACTTTCATCTATTTTCTTAACTTTCCGGGTCTCAGTTTTCACCGTGAAATGGGGATAGTTTTACATTTAGGTCCCGGATCAATTTTGAGTTTATTTCTGTGAAGGGTGTAAGATCTATCTAGATTCAATTTTTGCCATATGGATCCCTTGTTGATCTAACACCATTTCTGAAAAGACTGTTTTCTCATTTGTATTGCTTTTGGTCATTTGTCAAAGATCATTGACTATATTTATGTGAATCTGTCTGTGGGCTGTGTATTCTGGTCCATTGGTCTATTTGTGTGTTCTTTGACCAGTACCACACTGTCTTGATTCCTGTAGCTTTATAGCAAGTCTCAACTTAGATAATGTCAGTCCTCCAACTTTGTTCTCTTCCTCCAATATTGTGTTGGCTATTCTGAATCTTTTGCTTTTTCACATAAACTTTAGAATCAGTTTCTAAAGCCAATATCCACAAACTAACTTACTGGGATTTTGATTGGGATTGTATTGAATATACAGATTACATTGGAAAGAACTGACATCTTGACAATATTGAGTATTTGTATCCATGAAGATGGAATATTTATTGATTAGTTTGTCTTTGATTTCTTTTATTAGAGTTTTGTAGTTTTCCTCATACACCTCTTGTACATATTGTATTAGATTTATGCTTAAGTATTTCATTTTTGGGTTGGTGGTGAAATGAGGATAAAAATAAGTCTTGGGATTGTAGGTGCCAATTAAATGAGATGACTGATGTCAGCTTGCAAACTGCTTGGCACTTAGAGGCATTTCAATAAATGTACATTCTCCTGCACTACGCAGCCTGGATACATTCATACCACTACAGAGTGTAATCACTCAGTCATTGATTGGTCAGTCAAGTATTTATTGAGTGCCTACTCTGCATCAGGCACAATTCCAGGAGTGTAATACAGTAGCGAAACAAAGCAGACAAAAATCCAGCCCTCATGGAACAAACTAGTGTGGGAGATCAATAACAAACAGGGAAGTAAAATGTATAAGGTGTAAGAAGTGAGTGGGTGCCATGGAGAAGAAGCAAGCAGAGGAGGGTGGGACATGCGGGGTAGGGGCAGGGTGGCAGTTTTAAATAGAGGTCAGAAAGGCCTCACTGACAAGTAACAACTGAGAAAAGACTTGAAGAAATGAGTTGGCCTCATGCAGATTGAGGGTAGAGGGAGCATTAGATAAAGGCTTGGAGGCCAAAAATGTGACTGTCATTTAGGACAATAGCAAGGAGATCCATGTGGCTAGAGCAGCTGGAGTTAAGGTTGAGAAGAGCAAGGAGACAGATCCTGTAGGGTCTTGTAAGACATTGCAAAGACATTGGCTTTTATTCCAGGTGAGAAGGGAAGCTAGTGGATTGTATTGAGCCGAGAAGTCATGTGATCTAACTTAAGCTTTAACAGGATCACTATCACTCTGGTTGTTGTGTAGAGAAGTTGGGAGATGAGTCAGGTAGCTATGTTAATAATCTAGGGGACAGATGAAGGCAGCTTGGGTGGTAACAGTGATAGTAAGAAATAACTGAGGCTTATAGACCCCTAGGGGAACTGTGGATGGGCTCAGGGGTGTCCTTGAATTTCCTGAAATTTTACATAAACATTTGTGTGCATGCGCATTTTTGGTGAAGAGCTTTTATGGAGTCTCAAAGCAGTTTTATGATCCAAACAAGAGCTAAGCTGGTGGTGAATAATCAGGATATCTTATGCTTGTTCCTAGCTATTCAAAGTCCTCAATTAAGTTCTTTCCACAGATGTTGACTGTAAATCCTCTAGGGCATCTATCCTGTTTGTGAGCCTCTTAAGAGTTTTGACTATCTCCTTTAAGTCTGTTCTAACCCTGACTTCCAGTTAAGACTCATCAGAATTGTTACAAAGAAACAGAGCCATAAGGAAATGGGTAGATTCTGTTCATGTTCTATGCTACTAACTGTGGTAGTTTGGGAGCCACAGGCAAGAATTGGGAAAAGGCTTGACACTTTCCTAGAGATAGTGAGGGGCACTTGTGAGGCTAGTCTGTTCTCAGTGGGTTCCCTTTTTTAATAAGCTGTGGTCTATGAATCACATAAACCCCAGCAGCAAGAGCTGATTTTATGGGTTGGTTTGCTTAATAGTCACACAATTCAAATAAGTTGTAAAAAACGGTGCTGGTATTTGCCAGGATAAATATTTAAAAGGGAATAGCTGTAGAAAGATATAATAATTCAAATCAGCTCATCGTTCTTCATTCTCAATAAAGGCTGCGGAGGTTGGTTCTTAACCAGGGGGGTTTCTTGGCCTCTCCTTTGAATATGTTGTGCTACAGCTGTCAGGTTGAGAAAGGGCAGAGCTGAGAGAAGTCATACTTGCCTTTGGGAGTAGCTGATCCATGACAGAGAGGTTCTGGGACAGGGTTAAGAAGAGGGTTGAGGTCACAGATGTGGTGTGAGGAAAACTCAAAGTTGCCACCATCTTCCTTGAGCTCCTGGGTTGGGTTTTCTAGCGTGAAGTCCTGGTGGTTGTTTTTCAGGAGACAAGTTAATAATTTTCAAAGGAAAATATATTTTATGAAGAGATGAGCCTATTTGGGAGGTAAACTCCCTTTACTGGGAGTTTAAAGTTCTCCTTTACTGGGCTCTGGGCTGGTTGATAAGGTAGTTTTGATGATAGTTGGTTTTTTAGCTTTGGTGCAGTGGCAGAGGTTGAAGACTGGGCTGAACATTTTACCTCTCTTGTTCCTCCTGCCATTCCTGTATATTGGGAGAGCCTCTACCCCTTTTCTTTCCTTCTCTAGATGTGCCACTTTAGCCCTCTTGAAGCATTCCTGACCACCCATGCTGCCACCTCCCCTGCCTACAGCTCCTGTCTTGATCTTGGTGATGGATCCTCTTGGGAGGGTCCTTAGTACCCAGACATAGCCTAATACTCCAAGAGGATAAAACTAAGGCTCAGGGAGTAAACTGACCAGGTAGATATCACAGCTAATTGGTGGCAAAGTGGGACTCAGACCCTAGACTTTTGATTAGCCCTCTTTACACTGCGTATAACCAGTAGTTTAATATTTTGGTCCTGCCCAATTTCTTTTCTTTTTTTTCTTTTTTGTTTTTTGGAGATGCGGTCTTGCTGGAGTGCAGTGGTGCCATCTCGACTCACTGCAACCTCCACTTCCCAGGCTCAAGCGATCCTCCCACCTCAGTCTCCCAAGTACCTGGGACCCACAGGTGCATGCCACCAAAACTGACTTTTTTATATTTTTGGTAGAGATGCGGTTTCACCATATTGCCTTGGCTGGTTTGGAACTCCTGAGCTCAGGTGATCCATCTGCTTCAGCCTCTCAAAGTGCTGGGAGTGCACCACCACACCCTGCTAATTTTTATGTAGAGATGGCATCTCGCCATGTTGCCCAGGCTGGTCTTGAACTCCTGGCTTCAAGTGATTCTCCCACCTCAGCCTCCCAAAGTGCTGACATTACAGGCGTGAACCACTGCACCTGGCCCCTGCCCAGTTTCTTATATACTATTTATAACACAACCAGATTGTAATTTCCTTGAAGATCAGGGCCACTTTTTCACTCATTTATTCAATAAGTATTGTTTGAGTGTCTGCTTTGTGCAGGGCATTGAGTGAATAAGATAAACTCAGACTCTGCCTTCAGGGAGAGGTTGATATATACCTTTGAATTTCTTGCAGACCCTTGTACCGTAGTGTACACTAAAGAAGTACTCAGTGAACATCATAATAAGTATTATTGAGGGCTTCTTATATGCCAGTGCTAAGCAATTTGTGTGTATGTATTTAATCTTCACAGTAAACTTGTGAGGCAGGATCTGTTATCAACAGATGAATAGGTTGACAGGTTATGTTATTGCTTCAAGCATTGGTTTTTGCCACTGCAGAACTACGTGAAGAACTTGTTTAACATACTGTTTCCGATGCCCCAACCTAGACCCACTGACCTAGAATCTCCTTGAGTAGGTCAGCATAGGGCATTGGATATAGTTGGGTTAGGGAACCATTGTCTTTGAAATGGGCCCATTTGGACAGACTAGGTGAGACAGCCCTTCATCCAGAACCTGCACACTGATGTCTGATGCTGCAAATGTTAGCCAGGTGTCCTCCTGCCCAAGTATCTATCTAAAACCTAAACTCTCTTTAACTTGGGTTTTAGCTGTGTTCTGTACTTTTCTATTTCTTAAAGAAATTTTTGGGTAATGGGTACAGGATGTTTGTTACATTATTTTCTGTACTTCCCTGTGTGCTTCTATTTCCTAAACTTTTTGAAAATTAAAATAAAAAGACATCAACCAAAAGAATATATCAGTTTCTGCTATGAGAGGTTTTCAAGTAGCTTCAAGGACTATTTGGAGGAGTAAAATTGAGTCTTCTTCTTGAGTGAATCTTGTGTTCTAAAATAGGAGGGCTTCTCTAGTTTTTCTTCCCTCTTATTTCGAGGAGTATAGAAGCTGTGGGCTGAAGAGCCAATCCATAACTGGAAAGAAAATCCAGATTAAAAGAAGGAATTACTCATTTTTGTCCATCGTCTCTATCTTTTCCCAGTTGAGGATGGTAAGTCTTTCCAAGAAACGAATGTGCTTTTTTCTCTTCCTTCCCACGCTGGATTTCTGCTTTCAGGCTGGAGTCTAAATTGCTTAGGATCATATGCAAGGTTCTTTGTAAATCTAGTCCCAGTGGACTTCTTGTCCTATTTCCACCACATCCTTCCATGTACTTGAGGCGACAGTTTCCCCAGCACTGCATACTTTCCATGTCTCTGTGCCACTGTTACCTTAGTCCACAATACTCATTCCCCCCTTCACTGCTTGGCACAGTCTTTCTCATCCTTCAATGCTGAGTGCAAATTTTGCCTCCTCAGAAGCCTTTCTGAACCCTCCTCCCCGCAGTCAGTTGCTCCTCCAACACACTGCCCACTCAACACTTTGCACAAACATATTTTATCATATTATATTATAGTTAGTTGTAAACAGACCAGTAGATCTCAACTGGGGGCTACTCTTAGCTAACACGATGAGGTGGTGGGGTTGTGACAGTGCCACTGGCATTTAGTGGATAGAGGTCAGGGATGCTGCCAAACATCCTACGATGCACGGGACAGACCCCAGCCCAAATAATTATCCAGTCCCAAATGTCAATAGTGTAGAGGGAAGCCTGGTACGGTGGCTCATGCCTGTAATCCCAGCACTTTGGGAGGCTGAGACAGGAGGATCACTTGAGTACAGAAGTTCAAGACCAGCCTTGGTAACAGGGAGACACTGTCCCTACCAAAAAAAGGGGGAAAAATAGCTGAGCGTGGTGGCTCGTGCCTATAGTCCTAGCTACTCAGGAAGCTAAGGCAGGAGGATCACTTGAGCCTGGGAGTTCAAGGCTGAGATGAGCTATGATCACACCACTGCAATCCAGCCTGGGCGTCAGAGCGAGACCTTGTCTCGGAAAAACAACCCACCAACCAAACAACCAACCAAACAAAAATAGTGATGGGGTTGAAAAGCCCTGATCTAGACTGAGATACCTTTGTTCAGGGCCACATTTTATTCATCTTTGAATCCCTAGGAACTCTCATAGAGTAGGTTCTCAATAAATGTCACGTATACAAATGAGAGGGAGTGAATGGAAGCAAGTGGGTCTAAGCCACCTTGGGAAATAACTCTACTTAATCCAGTGCCTCTTCTACTTCTAAATTATCCCCAAAAGAGCAAAAGCATTTTCCCTCAGATACCCTCTGCGGATGGTCACATGGAGGAAGGGCAGTCTCCTAGAATACGGAAATCATACAGTACAATAATAACAGGCAACACTTAGTGAGTGCTTACTGTATGGCTCAGGTGCTATACTAAAAGCATTGACATGCGTTTAACTCATTTAATCTTAGGAGACAGGAACTATTACTCTCCTTGGATTATATTAATAGTTGAGGAAACTAAGAGTGAAGTGACTTGCCCAAGGTCACCTTGTCAAAAAGCGGTGGATCACAGGGCACTTTGTAACTGTTGTTTCCCATTGGGATTTCTGAGAACTGAAATCATCATTCTTCCTCCCATCAGAGACCACTAAGGAGTACACACTTTATTGCTGGCGAAATAGGGTAAGGCAGAGTATTGTGGGAGTGTGTGGAGAAAATCTGAGGATAACACCCTGCAACAAAGAGGACTTCCCAGCCTAGCAAGGGATTGTGAAAAGCAATGGACTGCTTTAACCTTGACAGCAAACTTCCCTCATCTTAATTCTTGCTATTTTGGGGATCCTGTCATGTTTTGCACATTTTATTATTAAATATAGAAAATATATTGGACTAGGAAATCAAGTTACATCTAGTCTTAGTGATTAACTTACTGAGTGACCTTGGACAAGTCATTAGACATCTAAAATGGAGTGATAATAGTTGTTTCACTTTTGGTCGGGGGTGGTGAGATTAAAAAAAAACCGATCTCATGCTACCGATAAAAACATACCCGAGACTGGGCAATTTACGAAAGAAAGAGGTTTAACGGACTTACAGTTCCACATGGCTGGGGAGGCCTCGCAATCATGGTGGAAGACAAGGAGGAGCAAGTCATGTCTTATGTAAACAGCAGCAGGCAAAGAGACAGAACTTGTGTAGAGGAACTCCTCTCTTTAAAACCATCAGATCTCCTGAGACTTATTCAGTATCACGAGAATAGCACAGGAAAGACTTGCCCCCTTGATTCAGTTACCTCCCACTGGGTGCCTCCCACAACACGTGGGAATTCGAGATGAGATTTGGGTGGGGACACAGCCAAACCATATCAGTTGATGAGTAAAAAATACTCTATGCAAGTATATATTAATATTAAATAATAATGATGCAGTGTAATAGTGGGAAGAACAAGGGCTTTGGGATTGTTGTCTTGAGTAAGTTGTTTCACTTCAGAGCCTCAGCTTCCTCATCTGTAAAATGAAGATTTCATATACTTTACAGGGTTCTGAGGATGTGACATGGTGTATACCAAACCCTAGCATAGTGCCACCCATATGGTAGGTATCCAGTCAATGGTAGCTATTATTAATAACCCGATCAGCTGGCTTGATTGATACTACCTTGTAACTACACTTGGCAAAACAACAAGCAAACAAACAATACACAACAATGAAAACAACAAACACTACCATCATCAACCACTTCGTGTGGTCCTCCTCATTCCCCTAAAGATGACTCTTGGCTTCCCAGTGTGCTTGAAGCTAAACAAATGCTGCTAGCAAAATGGAGGTGCAGCCAGATGGACCTGGTTTCCTCCTCTGAGAGACTGGGGGTACTTACAGTGAAGGATGGCTGAGTGCATAGATGCACTCTGAAAGGTTTTGACTGCCAAGAGACAAGGGGTGAGCCAAATGAAATGGTGAGGGCTGAGCATGGCTGGGGGTTAGTGAGTGCTTGTTGGCTTTGTGATCTTGCCCTGCCACTGGGTAACTTTCCTCCTTCTGGTATCAAGGCTGCCCAAGAGCTCCCACTGACATATGGAGGTCCCTCTTTGCCTATTTGGTGCCATGAGGAATTCCTGTCAGCTAACTGTGAAGGTGGCCCATTGCACCCTAGAGGCTGTTGTGTATACCTCCTTGCCCTGTTGTGTGCTCAGAATAGGTAAAGGCTTCATGTGCCAGAGAAGTAAGGAAGACACATAGTTGGAAAAAAGTACCTCAGCCCTCTGTTCAAGCTGCTAACTGGCTTTTATGCTGGTTCTGATTTCTGTAGTCAGCTTGATCTTTCTGCCACTTTCCCAAGCAACTTCCAGCTATGTGGGTGGTATTCATTCAACAGGTGTTTACCGAGCTCTGTTATGTGTCTGACATTATTTTAGGTTGCAACTAAGACAGACAAAATCCCTGCTCTCATGGAGTTTACATTCTATTGGGGAGAGATGTTAACTTAGATACAAATAAACAAGCTAACTTAAGATAGTGATAAGTTTAGTGAATTCATAAAGTATTGTGAGTGACGGGTGGCTGTTTATGCCATCTGAGAAAGGGACTTTAGAGCTGAGAACTGAATGACTGAGAAGACTGCCATGCTATCTGAAGTCACATTCCAAGCAGAGAAAACCACAAGGGCACAAGCCCTGAGATGTCACATCTGATGGCTAGAAAGCTAGCCAGTGAACTGGGACATAGAGAATTAAGGGGAAATGTGTAGTAGATGAAGTCAGAGAGGTATGTTACAAGGTGGGGGCCCACAGATCACACTCAGCCCACAGTGTTTTTGATATTTCACTAAAAAACAATCCTGACTTGCAATTTCTCTTAAGTTAAAAAAAAAATTTGGGCCAGGTGTGGTGGCTCACGCCTGTAATCCCAGCACTTTGGGAGGCCAAGGCAAGTGGATCACAAGGTCAGGAGATGAGACCATCCTGGTTAACATGGTGAAACCCTGTCTCTACTAAAAATACAAAAAAATTAGCCAGGCGTGGTGGCAGGCGCCTGTAGTCCCAACTACTCAGGAGGCTGAGGCAGAATGGCGTGAACCCGGGAGGCGGAGGTTGCAGTGAGCCGAGATTGTGCTACTGCACAACAGAGCGAGACTCCGTCAAAAAAAAAAAACCCACAAAAACCAAAAAAAACAAATTGGCCATGTCACTATGCCAGGCCATTATTCCTGAATAACAATTGCTTTCAACATAGAGCAGTTATGCTCTCCTGTCCCCTTCCACGCCACTTTAATGGAGCTTACTGTCATCAGTTTGTAAGCAGTAGACATTTGAATTAGCAATCCCTGAGTACCATGTGGGCTTAATAAGGGCTTGGATTTCTTGCCTACCACCCCGCCCCCCAGTGTGATGGAAGCATATAATGAATGGTTTTAAATGATAGAGTGACTTGATCTAAAATTTTAAGATCATTCTGACTACTTTGTGAGAATAGATTGTGATGAGGGTAGGGGGACAGGCAACAATGAATGAGATGTTGGTGGCTAGGGCCAGTGGAGAAAGAAGTGGACAGATTTTAGGCATATTTTAGAGGTGGAATGGACAGGACTTAACTAGTGCATTAGATTTGAGGGAGAGGAAAGAGAAGGAATGATGGCCCCCAGGGTTTGTCTTGAGCGTCTGGGTGGCTAGTGGTGCCATTTACTGAGACAAGTCTCAGTAAAATTTACTCAGTAAAGTTTACTGAGACAAGTTCTCAGTAAACCTGAGAACAGGTTTGAGAAGAAAATCAAAGCTCTGTTTGAGAGTTATTATATTTTGGACACCTATTAAACCTTGAAGTGGAATGTTAGGTAGGTACTGAGCCAAGCCAGAAGCTTAGGTGGAAGGCCAAGGTTGGAGGTATAAATTGGGAATCTTCACTACATAGGTGATATTAAAACCCATAGGAAGGGATCAGATCACTGAGGAAGGAAATGTAGATATAAAATTGAATGCGAGGAGTTCTGAGATTTTTTTTTTCCCTGTTCAAACTTTGTTTTTTCTTTTGAGAGACAGAGTCTTGCTTTGTCGCCCAGGCTGGGGTACACTGGTGCGATCTCAGCTCACTGCAACCTCTGACTCCCGGGTTCAAGCGATTCTCCCACCTCAGCTTCCCAAGTAGCTGGGACTACAGGCGTGCACTGCCATGCCCACCTAATTTTTGTATTCATTTATTTACTTATTTTTAGTAGAGATGGGGTTTCACTATATGTTGGCCAGGCTGGTCTCAAACTCCTGACCTCAGGTGATCCGCCTGCCTCGGTCTCCCAAAGTGCTGGGATTATAGGCGTGAGCCACCCAGCCCGGCCCTTGTTCAAATTTAAATCTTCTATACTCCTGGTATTATGCAGGCTAACAGACTATTAGTTTGAAAAAGCAATCTAAGGTTATCTATCTAGTCATCATTCCTATGAATACTTACTCAAACCCCCGGCACAACATCTAGCCAAACAGCTAGCCAATTGGTGCTTGACAGGAAATACACTATTTCCATTAAGACCTTCCATTCTGTGTTCATCAGAATGAGTCCATGTCTTGCTGGACTCTCACCATACCCCTGTGAGGAATTACATATCTTCATTTTATAGTGGAGCAAACTGAGGCTCAGAGACGTGACTTGGCCAAGCTCATTAACCATTAAAAAGTAGAGTGGAAACTTGAATGCAGGTCTTCTGTTCCATGGTTCTTTGCATTACTACACACTAATCTAGTGATTGTTACTATTAAAGATCTTAGGCCTAAATTACATTTTCTCCTGCAATTTTAATTTCATAGCCTATTTTGTCCTCTGGTGTGTAAAAAGCAGTCATTACTTCCATCAATAAACGAAAATTGTAAGGCACTGGACACATATATATTTGAAGGCTAGTTGGATCAGCATTTTTTTTTTCCTCTTTCAAGTTAGGGGTATTGATTTAAATCGATAAGTGAAGTTGGGTGAGAGGATACCTTTATAGCCTTTACACTTCTATATTGTGATGACGGCTGAATTAGGGGGCATTCGAAAAAGAGAAGTGACTGGAGGGAGTCCTTGGGACCAATTCTTACAATTTAGGAACAATGATGGCATTCAGTCAAATGCCAAAACCTATTTGACTTAGCTCAGAGAAGGCATAATAATGGAGCTTTCCAATGTATAAGTGGATCAGGAAAGATGCACTAGCTACTATAGCTGCTTACGCTGACCTCAAATTCAACAAGGATTCATTGAGCACTGATTATGGTCAGGGCCCCATTTCTACTGCTCCGGAATACAGAGCATTGAGAATCAGATTTTGAGGGCTTTTTGGCCGTCCTAAAAGCCCAACGGGGGTTCACGTGAGTAGTAACACACACCTGGCACTTCTTAAGCACTTCTTTGTGTTACAATTAAGGACTCAATTTACAAGGATAAATTGTTAACTTAGAAAGTTCAAATTCCTTAGAGCTTGGCATTCAAGCTCCTCCACATGTTCCTAATCTACCTTTTCAATCATAATTCCCACTGTTTCCAGGACTGAACCCTCTGCTCTAGTTAAATTGGATGCTCACTACCTCCTGAGCATGTTTATCTTTTCACCTGGATACCTTACTCTTTAGATCTACGCTGTTCTTTATAGTAGCCACTAGTCACATATGGCTATTGAGTACTTGAAGTGTGGCCAGTCTAAACTGAGATGTGCTGTTAGATACACCTAGATTTCAAAAATGTAGTAAAAATAATCAATCTTTAAATATTACATATTGGAACATTAATATTCTGGACATAGATGAAATAAAACACATTAAAACTACTTTCACTTCTTTTTACTTTGGCTACTAGAAAATGTAAAATTTATCTATGGCTTGCATTATATTTTATTTTTTTACTTTTTGAGACAGGGTCACACTGTCACCCATGAGGGAGTGCAGTGGCACAATCACAGCTCACTGCAACCGCCACCTTCCCTGGCACAGGTGATCCTCCCACCTCAGCATCCCAAGCAGCTGGGACTACAGGTGAATGCCACCACATCTGGATTATTTGTTTATATTTTTTGTAGAGACGGGGTTTTGCCATGTTGCCCAGGCTGGTCTTGAACTTCTGAGCTCAAGTGATCCACCTGCCTCGGATTCCCAAAGTGCTAGGATTATAGGCATGAGCCACCACACCCAGTCGCATTTTATCTTTAGTGGACAGTACTCCACTAGATTGTGGGCCAAGGCAGTACTGGGCCCACCATTCAAACCCATATTTGTACTTTCTTGCTAGAGTAATAGTGATGAATGAAGGGAAAATTCTGATAACACTGGGTTCACACATTTGAGGCAAGCAAGCCGTGTCTCATCAAATAGAAGCTGCTATCACTGATCAGCTAGCAGCTCAAGGAGGAAGACTGCCAAAGGCAGCAGGACAATTATTAATAATAATTTGTGGTACACAGCAACTGTTCAGTAAGTGTTAGATAACTCCTTTTAGGCAGTGACACTAAATACAAACAAAATCTTGAATCTCATACTTATCCCTCCTGTTTTTCTTCTTCCACTTCTAGTCACTAAAATTTAGCTATTCTGGCCGGGCGTGGTGGCTCACGCCTGTAATCCCAGCACTTTGGGAGGCCAAGGTGGGCAGATCACGAGGTCGGGAGATTGAGACCATCCTGGCTAACACGGTGAAACCCCGTCTCTACTAAAAAATACAAAAAATTAGCTTGGCGTGGTGGCGGGTGCCTGTAGTCCCGGCTACTCGCGAGGCTGAAGCAGGAGAACGGCGTGAACCTGGGAGGTGGAGCTTGCAGTGAGCCGAGTTTCCGCCACTGCACTCCAGCCTGGGCGACAGACCGAGACTCCGTCTCAAAACAAACAAACAAAAAAAACAAACAACAAAAAAAATTTAGCTATTCCTATGACATGCTTTCACTTCTATTCCTTTTCTCCCAATCCTCAGCTAATCAGTCTTGTCACCTTGCTTTTGAAAATATAGTTTTCAAATAGCTCCTAGCTTCCTTCTACCCTCTGTGTTCATTCCATTCTTTATACTGTTAATAATGTCCCATGATACTTCTTTGCAGATGTAATTCTTTGCTCAAAACCTCCATTTTCATATGAACTTCATCAAAAATTTTCACTTAGCATTCAAGGCTTTTCAAACCTTATCTCTTGGTACTCCTCTCCATAAAAAAAGAATTTAGGGAAACTAGATTGAGTTAATATATGTAAAGCACTTAGAACCATGCCTGGCCCATACTAAGAAATATATAGGTCTTAGCTATTATTATTATTGCTCACTTTTATTTGAATATGCTGTATGCATTTCAACTCCAGAACACTGCTAATTCCCTTTTCCTATTTGAGTACCTCAATCTCTAAAGGAAGGAGTGATTTAAACTATCAATGACCAGCAAGAGCCAATTGTTACTGCTGGAAAGACAACTTAAATATTCTTTCTACAATAGATAGGACCCGCAAACAAGGAACCCTAATTTACCACCAAATAACAAAATTTAAGGCTGGATGAAATAAATAAAAGATAATATTTTTTCCTTCATTCAAGAAACAGCAAATTTATGGAATGTGTTATTTAAAGAAAAAGAAAAAACCTGAAAAACATAAATGGGTTCTGGATTTAGGGCAGTTACTCTCTAACCCTGGCATATATTAGAATAACCTGGGTGCTTAAAAAACACAGTTGCCTGGGCCCAATCCCAGATTTATTGAAGGGGAAGGCCTCAGACACTTTAATTATTTTAATGCTTCATAGGTGACTCTCATGTGCAACCACATCTGACCATCATTGGTCTGGTCAAGAGAAACTTTGGTTTAGGGAGGCTGATCATGTTTGGCATATAGTTTTCTTATGTTTTTAAAATAAAGCATACTAAGAGAACTGATTAACCTACAATGACTTATGTGTTTATGAAGTGTTCTAAAAAACCATACAAAAACCAAAGAAACAAGAAAACAAACCTTTTCAACTTGATGTAGGGTTCAGAAGATACATACATTCCAAATACCACAGTAAGCATTCATCTGAAAGTTTGCTGGTTGGTCTTTCTATTAATTAAAAAAATTCAAAACAGAATACAGATTTAACTATGTACAATATTTACAACTTACAGATTTTACAACGAAATTATACAGTTAAGTCTGTCGTGGAAAAGTTGGCATTTTGGTATATAACACTTCAGAAATTTCAAAAACAACTTTACCTCAAAAACATGTTACACAAATTTTCCAAAGTGCTGTAGCTCACTGGCTCATTTTATCTCAACAATCCAGTTTAGCAATCCAGGTACGCAAATCTTGAGGCATGAAGTAACCGCTATACTACTGAGAGACAGCACTTTTTATACAATAGCAGAGGCTGTTAGAAACCTTGGGTCTTTAAAACCCTATAACAATGCCCCTTTCACCCTCCAATCCTGAGACAACAAATCCTGTAGTTCCCCCTCATCATCGCTGTCAGCATTCTCTTCTTCCTTTTTCTGCAGTTCTTTTATGGTCAGGATTTCTTTAAGTTTATTTTTTATTTCATCCTGGCGATTCCGTAGCTTTTCCACCCGTCGGTAACACTCTATCTGCTCATCGATCTCCCCAATTTGGCGGTCCAACCGTCCCTCCTCATCCTCTTCGGCAACTATGGCTTCGGAAATAGTGTTGACCTGCCTCATGGCTTTTTGGAATTCGTCCCACTCTTTGTCCATCTGATCTTTTGGAGCATCAACCTTTCGTACTCTTGCATCTACCTCAGGGTCGTCAAAAAAACCTTCCGGTAACGCTTCCGCGGTGTTTTCTCTCCTTTCCACCACTTTTTCATGTATTTCTGCTTTCTCAATTGACCCTGAATGAGGAATTATGGGGGCCTTGGGAGGATTAGTACTAAAGAAATCGTTTGGCAGCACACTACTTGTTACCTCCCGTGAAGAGGAAACTGAGTGCTCCTTGCCCTGTGCGTCGGAGAGCGGCTTGCTGGCGTCCCCCCTTTTTCTTTCTCCATCTCCTTCCTCCTCCTCTTCCTCCTCCTCCTCATCTTCATAATCGGGGAGTAAACTGAGTCCTGAAGGCTTACTGGGAGTCGCTCTAATGAACTCCTTTCCTATTTTGTCCAAGTTGGTGGTCCACGCAGATGTGGAGGGCTGTACCTGAGGCACCAAGGTGGCCTTCGCTCTCTTGACATCTTGGTCGTCTGCGTCCGGCGCTTTCCTCTTGACGGACTGAGGCGCTGAACTGGCGGGCGAACCCTGGCTGGCTTCCTTCGCGCCTTTCAGCTCGGCCACTTTCTCTCGGTGCTGCTTTCCCAGGACGTGAGTCTGCCACAGGAGCTCGCTCTTAACCGGAGTGTTACACAGGGCACAACTCAGCTGCCCCAAACGGTTGTACTTCGCGAATGGAGATTCTATCCGTTTCCGACTGGTGCTCAGACGCTGCTTCTCCTTCATTAACCGCCGCAATTCTTCCTGATTTACCACTCGCTTCCCTGCCGGAGTCCGGGCGGAGGCGGAGGACGCCATCTTGGCGACCAGACCCAAAACGATTCTGGTTTCCGTCGGGCGAGGCATGATAACGTCACTTCCGGTAAGGGCGATGATTGGCCGAGGCTCAAGAGAGCGTGGCGTCGCATTGCCGTTTTTGCTCAGAATCGCGACTAAGGCTTTTTTTTTTTTTTTTCTCCCTCTGAACGGTTAGGCTATGGCTGCGATAAAGGCCGTCAACTCCAAGGCTGAGGTGGCGCGGGCCCAGGCAGCTTTGGCTGTCAATATATGCGCCGCCCGAGGGCTGCAGGATGTGCTGCGGTCCAACTTGGGTCCTAAAGGCACCATGAAAATGTGAGACAGCGGTTGGAGCGGCCATTACGCGGCTAGGGGCCCGTTGGTGTCCTGTCGCCCTCTGAGGCAGGCGTCCGCGTAGCGCTGTGGATGTTCTTGCGAGCTTGATTTCCCTCATTCTCATCCCTGCTCTGAGGGTATTTCTCGCCTGGTGCAGGTGGAGGAGGAAAGCCTCCCCTAGTAGAGGGCCCCAGGAGTGAAGCTGTGGCGCTTCCCCCACCCCCGACTTGTCGTCAAGGTTCATATGCAGTTAGAAAGTCAGTTAATTTAGTGTCTCATTGGAAACAAAGCATTTAACTCCTCTGCTCTTTAAGACTGTATACCCTTGGTCCATAAATTCAACAAGTAGTTTTGTTTTTTGTATGGCAATGTAGTGGAGAGGACACAGGCTTTGGAGCCAGGAAGGCATGGGGTCAAATCCAAGTTCTACTTGAATACCCCGTGTCTATGGTTGTTCATATCTATTCATCTTTTCAGTATATATTAAGCACCCTTTTCTATAGACAAGAGTGAGGAAAAGAGACCAGTGAGGGCAAAAGGGTATAAGAGGAGAGACACATCCTCATAGTAATGAACAAAATAATATTAATGGTAAAATAAGTCACTTAGGTACCAGTTGCTGGGACACAGAAATGATCAAGATAACGGTTTCTGTTCTTAAGGAGATGTGGTAGAGACGGATGTGGTAGAGTAGGATGTGCTAATTATATATAGATGCATATGATTATGCTGAGGAAAGGGACTGATGGCAGAAGGAAAAGCATCTTAAGTAACATGTTTGATCAGTCTTGAAAGAAGAATAAGACTTCACTAGTTGGAAGAGGGAGTAAAGGCCTGGGCAAAGTAATTTCAGGAATAAGAAAGACCAATGGTGCAAATCCAACAGAAACAAAACAAAACATGGTATATTAAGGGAACCAGAAGATTTGCTTGTGGAAAAGTAGATGAGGCAGGGAAGATATTGGGAAAGGTCAAGTATGTCATTGCTGTGTTTGGATTTTAACTTGAAAATGATAGAAAACATAAAAATCATTGGAGGACTTTTGATCAGGGAACTGACTGAATCACGTTGCCTTTTAGAAAGAAAAATGTGTGGAGGGTATATTTAAGTTTGGAGATATCCGGATGCCATCCAAAGTAGAGCTGATAACAGTGGAGATGGAGAGAAGGGGGCAGATTCAAGAGATATTTAGGTAGTAGAATTGATAGAACTTGGTGATCTAATAAATGCAGGGATGAGGGAAACTAAGTTGAGTGACTGAATGAATGAAAACATTCACCAAAATTAAAACCTGCAGGAAATTTGCGAATTTGTGCTTTGTAGACTTCCAAGTATTCTTTGACCAAACCACTGTTCATAACTCATCAAGTGCTTTTATCTTTAAACCTGTAAATGGTCCATTTGGAATGAAATCTCCATAAGCTGTCCATCTGGGGAGAAATGATTCTGTGAGCTGCAAATGGTGGTAATTACCATGGCATATTCCCATGGTACAGTGGAAGTTTTCCGAGCCCAGTTCCCTCTATTAAGGATAATGGAGTGGCAAGCACTGGGAGTGTCTTCCTACCACATGAAGTTAATATCATTCTTCTCTGAACAGGCTTGTTTCTGGTGCAGGTGACATCAAACTCACCAAAGATGGCAATGTGCTGCTCGATGAGATGGTGAGCTGATGCTGCTGACTTTAATAAACCTTAATAAGCCTTAATTAGAAGCATAGTAGAACTTGTGTATCTTTAAGCCAAGGCTGTGAGCTAAATACTGCAGTCTTGAGATATGCTGAAGACTGTTGAATTAGACCTCAATAAAAAAATTTTTTTGGCCGGGTGTGGTAGCTCACTCCTGCAATCCCAACACTTTGGGAGGCTGAGGTGGCCAAATTGCTTGAGCCCAGGAGTTCAAGACCAGGCTGGGCAACATGGTGAAAACCGTCTCTACAAAAAAAAAAAAAAAATTTGCTCAGTGTGGTGACATACGCCTATAGTCCCAGCTACTCTGGAGGCTGAGGTGAGAGGATCACTTGAGCCCAGAAGGCCAAGGCTGCAGTGAATGAGATTGTGCCACTGCACTCCAGCCTGGGTGGCAGAGTGAAACCCTGTCTCAAAAAAAAAAAAAAAAAAAAAGTTTTTTTTTTTTGGCTGTTTCCAAGTCTTTGTATACTTAGGCATACTTATAAATCAATAATATCTTTTAAGGGCACTGCCTTATGTTCTTTGTAATTATGGAAAAATAAAAATATCCTTTGCAAGTTTAATACATGTATTCATTTTGAGATTGAATGATTTAATCTTATTTTAGAAATGTCATTGCATTCTGAAGCAAAGACTTTTATGAAATGTTCAGGCCTCATTACCTGTCACTTTTAAAATTTTGGACTTGACATTTAGGTATTGATAATACAAAACTTGTAAACTTGTAGAATGAAGCTTATTTCATTTTTTAATTTTGCTACTGACCCCTAGGTTATCTTGCTTTTGGTGACCTACTTCCTTATCTCATCCTGTCTTTTTAAATCTGTTGCTTGCTTTTTCCAGCAAATTCAACATCCAACAGCTTCCTTGATAGCAAAAGTAGCAACAGCTCAGGATGACGTCACAGGAGATGGTACTACTTCAAATGTTCTAATTATTGGAGAGTTATTAAAACAAGCTGATTTGTACATTTCTGAGGTATTAGAATTTCACAGTTTATATGTTATTTTGAATGGCAAATTATTTTTTTAACTAGTAAAATGGTTGAGTTTTAGACAGTTGATTTTGTTTTAATTAATTAATTAATTAATTTTGAGATGGAGTCTCACTGTGTCGCCCAGGCTGGAGTGCAGTGGCAGAATCTCGGCTCACTGCAACCTCCGCCTCCCAGGTTCAATCAATTCTCCTGCTTCAGCTTCCCGAGTAGCTGGGATTACAGGCATGCGCCATCATGCCTGGCTAATGTTTGTATTTTTTTTAGAGACAGGGTTTCACCATCATGGCCAGTCTGGTCTTGAGCTCCTGACCTCAGGTGATCCACCTGCCTCGGCCTCCCAGAGTGCTGGGATTACAGGCATGAGCCGCCGTGCCTGGTCTAAACAGTTAATTTTAATTAAGATATTCTTGGACAATTATAAATGGAAATAATAATGAACTTTGTTGGCCAAAATAATGCCTTTCGTTGGAATTATATACCTCTTTTAAAAATGAAATATTTAACGGACCTAAAAAAGTAAAAAATTACCCATGTATCCATGGGTAATTAAGAAAGAAAACACCATAGATAAAGTTGAAACCAAATTATGCACCTTTATAAAACAACTGGAGAAAAATTATTGAAGGTTTTCCTTATTGTGAATTTACCTTCCTTTCTAGTTTCATTTTCTTTATAAATCATCTACTTCAGCCAGACTCCTCCGTTCACTGGCCTCAGAAAACATCATGTACATTTCTACCTTTCTCTAATTAAGTATCTCTTTTCTCCATATCTGAATTTTTTCTCTCTTTCAGGGACCATTTCAGCAAAGAGTAACCTAGTCAAAATGATTCTCTGTGTTTCGTTTAGTATTGGGAATTTTCTATTAATTCAGTACTTGCAACTTAGGATACTTTTGGCTGTAAACAACTTGACTAAAACTCACTTGAACAATAAGGAAATGATTATCTCCCATAATAGAAAATTGAGAGATAAGGCAGACTGTCAGGTTGTGTGATAACAAAATTCAGTCATCAAGTACACAGGTTATTTGTCTCTTACCTCTTCCACTCACAGTGCTGTTTCATCCTAAGAGTATTTCCATCTTGAAAGTAAGAGGCCAGGTGCGGTGGCTCACACCTGTAATCCCAGCACTTTGGGAGGCCGAGGCAGGTGGATCACCTGAGGTCGGGAGTTCGAGACCAGCCTGACCAACGTGGAGAAACCCTGTCTCTGCTAAAAATACAAAATTAGCCAGGCGTGGTGGTGCACACCTGTGATCCCAGCTACTCAGGAGGCTGAGGCAGGAGAATTGCTTGAACCCAGGAGGCGGAGATTGCGGTGAGCCAAGATTGTGCCATCATACTCTAGCCTGGGCAACAAGAGTGAAACTCCATCTCAAAAAAAAAAAAAAAAAAGGAAAGAAAAAGAAAGTAAGACTGGCTGGGCACAGTGGCTCACGCTTGTAATCCCAGCACTTTGGGAGGCTGAGGCAGGAGGATCACTTGAGCCCAGGAATTTGAGACCAGCCTGGGCAACATAGTGAGACCCTGTCTTTAGAAATAATAAAAAAAAAATTAGGCTTGGTGGCATGCTGCATGTGGTCCTGGCTACTTGGGAGGCTGAGGCAGGAGGATTGCCTGAACCCAGGAGGTGGAGGCCGCAGTAAGCCATGATTTCACCAGTGTACTCCAGCCTGGGTGACAGAGTGAGACCCAGTCTCTAAAAGAAAGAGAGAGAGACAAGAGAGGAGAGAGGAGAGAGAGGACAGAGGAGAGCAAAGAAAGACTGTCAGAGGAAATTAGGCAGAGGGCAAGATAAAGCCATTCAGGAGGCTTTTCTTTAGTATGATTGGGCCAACTTTAGTATTATGTCCATCCCAAGCCAGTAACAGTTTTTATGGGAATTGACTTAGACTAATCAGGATCCACTCCTTGAGCTGGGGATAAGATCAGCTTTCTCCAAAGCACAAGTGGGAGAGGGAAACCCAAACTGAATTAGGGTTGGGTTAGGAAGAAAGGAGTTTGGCAAGGGTGAGATGCTAACAGACATTATGAAACTCTGTGGTGGTGCAGTGATAGAGCCGGGCACAGTATATGATGGAATCACTGACGCTGGAGGGACGTCCTAAACTAGCCTGAAGTAGTCAGGAAGAACTCTCTGGAGGAAGTAAGGCCTGGCCTAAATCTTCAGGATGAGGAGGAGTGAACCAGACAAAAGAGCAAGGGGTGAGGAGAATGGCTTTCCAGGCAGAAGGAACAACATAAGCAAAGTCACAGAGAAGACAAGCAACATGGTGTTGTATGAAGCTACAAGCATTTTGGTGTTGCTGGAATTTCAGGTGATGTGAACAGTAGTGGAGAAGAGACTGGAGAGGGAAGTGGGAGCCAGATCAGAGGGCATGTAGTATGCTAACCAAGAAGCTTAGATTTCATCCAGTGGTATTACAGACCAAACAGAAACATACTAATGACTGATATGGTCAGGTTGGCATTTTAAGTATTTGGGGGATGGTTTTAAGGGAGTCTAGACCAGAGGTTTTCATGGTAGTCTGGATGAGAGATTGTGGGGTCCTAGCTTGAAGACATTTTTGAAAATGGTTAATAACATAAGCTCTAAAGTCAGGTCTCATGGGTTTAAACAACCTGGTTTCACTTCTTATTATCTTGGTGATCTAAGGCAAATTACATTATCCCTTTAAGCCTCGGTCTTCTCATCTGTGAAATAGGAAAAAAAAATAATAATACCCACTTCATGATGTGGCTAGAGAATTAAATAACTTGTGTAAAACTCTTAGTCATGTCTAGCACAAATACTCAATGTCAACTTTTAAAGATTATTAAGGATTGATGTAAAGAAAAGTAGTAAGGGAATGAATTAGACCAAGTGCTAGCTTTCACAAAGTTTGTGTATTATTTTATGGAACAAAAAATACTATTAAAATATTTTTTCATAATTTTAGACCTATAGAAAAGTTGCAAACATACTACAAAGAATTCCTGTATACTTTTTACCCAGATTCTTCAAGCATTTTCATTTCTCTCATTGCCTGCCTGCCCTGTTCTCTTCCTTAGTATCAGTGTACTTATTCTTTTCTAAACTGTATGTTGCAGACATGATCTAAATATTTCAGTGTATATTTCTTAAAACCAGGGAATTATATAATTGCAGTATAGTTATAAAAACCAGGAAATTAATAATAACGTTAACACATTGATACATTACTGTTATCTAATCTGCATTCTATTCAAACTTCACCACTTATATTAATAGTGCTCTTTATAGAAAAAAAAGATCTAAGTTCATGCATTGCACTCAGTTGTCGTGTTCCTTTAGTATCCTTTAAGCTAGACTAGTTCCTGAGCTGCCTTTTATGCTTCATGATATTGCTACTTTTAAGCCATTTATTTTGTAGAAAGTCCCTCAGTGTGGATTTGCCTATTTCCTCAATTAAACTTAGGTTACAGATTGTTGGCCGAAATACCATAGAACTGTTGTGTTCTACTGAATGCATCATGTCAGCAGGCATGTGACGCCTGTCTGTCTCATTATTGTGATGTTAACTTTGATCACTTGGTGAAGTGGTAGACACCACAGTGTTCTATCTGCCACTTTTCCCCAATTCAGTGGTGGTTCTTTTCCTCTGCATTGAAAGGAATCTTTTTATGTGTGCCCATTCAGAAGGGCACCACATAACAACAATGTAGTCATAATTTTTGGAAATAAAAAGGACTTCTGTAATTTTTTATACTAGACTTGAAGCCTTACTGTTAAGGTTGAGATTATTTCAAGTATGAAGCACTAAAATGACTTTTATAAATTATGTACACTTATATTTCATGGCATTAATGTGAGTAACTTTTTTTGGACATAATAATCAGACAGGTTGGTTACTTTTACATTGGGTGACTTATTTTATAATTTATAATTTTATGTTGATGTAACAGGGCCTGCACCCTAGAATAATAGCTGAAGGATTTGAAGCTGCAAAGATAAAAGCACTTGAAGTTTTGGAGGAAGTTAAAGTGACAAAGGAGATGAAAAGAAAAATCCTCTTAGATGTAGCTAGAACATCATTACAAACTAAAGTTCATGCTGAACTGGCTGATGTGTTAACAGAGGTATGTTATTAAACTTTTGCATTCAGAACAAATATAGCCTAATGCATGGTGATATTTTTCTTTTTCTGTAAGATAATCAAGTATTTCATGTGGTTTTTTGGGCATAAAATATGGAAGACAGACAATTATTGTATAGGCCTAACTGTAGATTAGATTTGACTGGTCAGAACAGTATTTGTAATTTTCAGAAGTATCATACTAGGCCTTTTTTTAAACGTGACTTGAAAGTTGGGAGAGGTTTGGCTGCCTGCAGATCATCTCCTGTGGAAGCTCTTGAATAGTATACTGGTCTTTTTAAACCTAGCAGTCCATATTTTATTATGTGAGGTGACACACAAGATAGTTGTTTTAGCAGTGTACCTTGTAGATAAGGTTACCAATATAATGAAATGTGATATGATATATTAATATATTAATATTCACATATTGGAAATGTATGTTTGTTTAGTTTATTTCTTTTATTAATTTATTTGAGACAGAGTCTTACTCTGTCACTCAGGCTGGAGTGCAGTGTCATGATCTCAGCTCACTGCAACCCCCATCTCCCAGGTTCAAACGATTCTCCTACCTCAGCCTCCCGAGTAGCTGGGATTACAGGTGCGTGCCACCACGCCTGGCTAATTTCTGTATTTTTAGTAGAGATGGGGTCTCACTATGTTACCAAAGCTTGTCTTGAACTCCTGACCTCAAATGATCCACCCACCTCGGGCTTCCAAAGTGCTGGGATTACAGGCATGAAGTCACCACATCTGGCCAGTGTTTTGTTTATTTCTAAAGGTAGAATATATGTTATATAGGCTGGGCACGGTGGCTCATGGTTGTAATCCCAGCACTTTAGGAGGCCGAGGTGGGGAGACGACCTGAGGTCAGGAGTTTGAGACCAGCCTGGCCAACATGGTGAAATCCTGTCTCTACTCAAAATACAAAAATTAGCTGGGCATGGTAGCAGGCACCTGTAATCCCAGCTACTTGGGAGGCCAAGGCAGGAGAATCACTCTGGGAGGGAGGGGGAGGTTGCAGTGAGCTGACATCATGCCATTGCACTCTAGCCTGGGTGACAGAGTGAAACTTTGTCTCAAAAAAAAAATATATATATATATATATATATTTTATATAAAGACAAGATTGGCTGGATATTTTGGGAAGGCTTTTATCATGTGGCAATGATTTGATATCATTATTGTTTTTTCAGCTTTGTAATTTCTGAAACTTGAATATATTTGTTTACCAGGAAGAATGATAAATTCTTAGGAAACAAATTCACAAGACATTGACATACAAAGCAGAATACTACCTTAATAATTTACTTTGAGAACTACAAATGCCAAATGTACTGGAATACTTGAGTTGTTTCTGATCGATTCTCCTTACCGTTAAAAAAAACAACTTGGGAAATCAGATTAAGATCAGACAATTTCTTGATGAGCAGAGTCAGAAGAAAGGCTCTGCTGTGTTTTCTGCTGTTAGAGTACTTGAATGGCCCCAAATCTTCATGCTGCTAGGGCACCCATTCTGTTTTAGAGTTACAGAAACAGTGATATTCTCACTATCCAATGGCCTTTGTCCTATTTCTTATTTGCCTCTAAAATAAAATATTATGTCACCTCAGGCAAAGTTTTCTAAGATACAGTTTTTTCTGCTTTATGTATATTTTAGGGTAGTTATAACTTAGCCCTTAATTTCTGCAGTTATTTATTATTTTTATATCATTTTCTGAGCTAAGCAATAAGACGTGTTGTGCTGTGCTTCTTAAATTGTATATCCCTGGTCATATGTGACAGAATAAATGAGACGTATCTTTCTGGAGTGTCAATTTTACTTTACAATTTTGGGGGAAAACATTATTTTTACATTGAGATGAACATATTATGGGATGACATGGAAACTTTTCACGATAAAACATGAGACTTTAACATTTCCTGTTATTACAGCCAGCAAATTGGAGCTATTACCTTAGATTACCTTTCCTTCTTTTCCATTAAGGTGTCCTTTGGTGGAAAAGTTTGGATAGTCTTGGTATGATAGAAAGAGTAGTCGCTGGGCAGTTAGGGAGCCCTGAATTCTAGTCCCGGCCCTGTTACTAGCTGTTAGATCTTATTTAAAAACTGTGACTTCTTAAGGTCTTATCTCAGTTGCCTTATCTGTAAAATAAAAGGTTTGGACCTAATGATCTCTGAAGTTTCTTTAGACTCTAAAGTGTCTGTTGGCATTGGCTATTGTTAGCATCCATAGTAAAGTGGCACATATTGGTCTTGCCCTAGGTTTTGAATCCTGAAGGCTTTTATCTCCTTAGTCTGGTGATAGATTGTTTGGGCCCTTGGTTTATTTTAGTAGTCCAAATAACTTAACTGTTCTCATTCATTTCTCTTTCAGGTTGTGGTGGATTCTGTTTTGGCTGTTAGAAGACCAGGTTACCCTATTGATCTCTTCATGGTAGAAATAATGGAGATGAAGCATAAATTAGGAACAGATACAAAGTAAATTACATAAGCTTTGACAACATATGGGTTCTAGAATTTTTTAAAGATATTCTTTTATTAAATTCATTACTTACTTTTATTCAACATAAATATATTCATTCAACATATATTAAGTCACTGCTCTAGGTAATGGGAATGAGAGTAAACAGAACAGAATTTCTTTCCCCAAGAAGCTTATGTTTCTAATTGAAATAGAAAAAAAATCATGTGTGTGATTTTATAGTGGACAGGGAAGACTACTCTGATAAGAACCTGGAGAGCTAAGAGGTCTCTGAAGAAACAAGGGAGCTAGCCATGTGCACATCTGGAATAAGAGGGTTCTAAGCAGAGGGAATGACCTCTGAAAGGGTCTTGAGGCAGAAGTGTGACTAGGTTGTTACAGTGTGCCTGGAGCACAGGGAGAGGAGGTGAGGCAAAAGGGACCAGATTATGGAGTACCATGTTGATTTTGGATTTACTCTTTTAAAACTTTGTATTATAGAAAACTGTGAACATATATAGAGAGAACAGAATAGGGAATTTCCACACAACTGTTAGCTATCTTTATCAATTTCTAACATATGAAGCATACCCTTCCCTCTTTCCCCCTCCCACCTAGGATTATTTTGAAGCAAATCCAGACATCATATACCACCTGTAAATATCATATAATCCATAAAACATAAACCCCCTGCTTTTACCTAATATATCCACAAAACATTATAACACCTTAAAAATGAATAACTCATTAATACTATCACATTTCCAGTTTATAGTCTAATTTGTCTAACAGTTGTCTCAGATTTTTTTCAGTTTTGTTTGGATTAAGATCTACGCACAGTCTGTATAGTGCACTTAGGTGATATCTCTTTTAGTCTCTGTTAATTTGTTAATTTGTAGGTTCTTTCTTCCTCTCATTGTTTTTCACCTTGATAATTATTTTGGAAAAGTCTGATTATTTGTCTTGAAGAGTTTTTGTGGGAAGATTTTTGATTACTCATGCAATTTTCTTCTTCTTCTTCTTCTTTTTTTTTTTTTTGAGATGGAGTCTCACTCTGTCCCCCAGGCTGGAGTGCAATGGCGTGATCTTGGCTCACTGCAACCTCCGCCTACTGGGTTCAAGTGATTTCCCTGCCTCAGCCTTCTGAGTAGCTGGGACTACAGGTGTGTGGCACCACGCCTGCCTAATTTTTTGTATTTTAGTAGAGACGGGTTTCACCATGTTGGCCAGGCTGGTCTCGAACTCCTCACCTTGTGATCCACCCGCCTCGGCCTTCCAAAGTGCTGGGATTAAAGGCGTGAGCCACCACGCCCGGCCCCACTCATGCAATTTTCTTAATGGCTATAGGACTAATTAGGTTTTCTACTTACTTTTTGAATCATTTTGGTAAGTAATGTTTTCTTAGAAATTTGTCCATTTTGTTTAACTCTGAAATTTTTGGTATAAAGTGTTCATAAATATCCTTACTGGCATAAAATTTTTATAAGGATCCTGTTTGCAGGATCTGTAGTGGTATCACCATTTATTTCTGGTGTTATTTATGCCTTTCTTTCCTTGTTATAATTTTTCCCCAGAGGTTTGTTTTCGTCTCACAGTGTCTTTCTCTTTATTATTTAATTTACTTTTTTGGAATTTTGTGGGGACTTTTTTGCTGCTTCTGTTTTATTGTGATAGCTACTTAGGTTATTAATTTTCAGTCTCCTGCTTTTGAATACAGTACTTAAGGCCTTAAATTTTTCTCGAAGTACTATTCAGCTGCATCCTTCAAGTTTTGATATGTAATCTTATGATTTTTATTCAGTTTAAAATATTTTCTAATTTCAACTAGAAGTGTGTTTCTTAACATGGGGAAATTTTAGTTATTACTGATACCTAGCTTAATTACATTGTGGTCAGAGAATATGCTCTATGAGATTTTTACTCCTTTGAAATTTGTTGACACTTGCTTTGTGGCTCAGTGTATAGTCAGCTTTTGTTATGTTAATGTTTCATGTACTTGAAAAGAATGTATGCTGCAGTTGGTAGGTACATTTTTATATACATGTCCATTAAGATCAAGGTATCCTGTTAATCCTGTTGTTCAGAACTTCTATATCCTTATTGATGTTTTGACTGCTTATTCTGTCAATTACTGAGTGAAATGTATAAATATCTTTCAATATTATTTTCTACCTGTTTATATTTTACTTTAGTTTTGAGAGTTTTGCTTTATATATCTTGAGACAATCTTTTTAGATGCATAGTTTTTAAACTGTTACATATTTTCTGGTGCATTGAACTTTTGTACTGATATGAAGTGACTTTTTTCTAGTAATGTCTTTAAAAGTATAATTTATCTGATATTGATAATTATATTTAAAAAATCTGTACATGTTAAAAGCTGTTGTACCAGCTAGCTAGCTTCCTTCCTTCCTGCCTTCCTTCCTTCCTTTCCCTCCCTCCCTTCCTCCTTCCTTCTTCCCTCCCTCCCTTTCCTTTCCTTTCTTTTTTTTTTTTTTGAGATGGTGTTTCTCTCTTGTTGCCTAGGCTGTAGTGCAATGGTGTGATCTCGACTCACCGCAACCTCTGCCTCCCAGGTTCAAGCAATTCTTCTGCCTCGGCCTCCCTAGTAGCTGGGATTATAGGCATGTGCCATCGTGCCCAGCTAATTTTGTATTTTTTTTAGTAGGGATGGGGTTTCTCCATGTTGGTCCGGCTGGTCTTGAACTCCCGACCTCAGGCGATCCGCCCACCTCTGCCTCCCAAAGTGCTGGGATTGTAGGCATGAGCCACCGTGCTCGGCCTTTTCTTTTCTTTTCTATGATTTTCTCCTTTTCTTTTCTTTTCTATGCTTTTCTCCTTTTCTTTTCTTTTCTCTTTTCTTTTCTTTTCTTTTCTTTTCCCTCCCCTCCCCTCCCCTCCCCCTTCCCTTCCTTTCCGTTCCTTTTTTTTTCTGAGACAGGGTCTTGCTCTGTCACCCAGGCTAGAGGGCAGTGGCACAATTACAGCTCACTGCAGCCTTGACCACCTGGGCTCAAGTGATCCTCCCACCTTAGCCTCTTGAGTAGCTGGGACTACAGATATGCACCACCATGTCTGGCTAATTTTTATATTTTTTTGTCAAGACAGGGTTTTGCCATGTTGCCCAGGCTGGTCTCAAATTCCTGAGCTGGAGGGATCCACCTGCTTGGCCTCCCAAAGTGCTGTGATTACAGAACAGAATAAGCCACCATGCCAGGTCCATCCAGTTTTTTTTTTTTTTTGAGATGGAGTTTCACTCTTGTTACCCGGGCTGGAGTGCAATGGCGTGATCTTGGCTCACTGCAATCTCTGCCTCCTGGGTTCAAGTGATTCCCCTGCCTTAGCCTCCCAAGTAGCTGGTATTGCGGGCATGTGCCACAACATTCAGCTAATTTTGTATTTTTAGTAGAGATAGAGTTTCACCATGTTGGTCAGGCTGGTCTCAAACTCCTGACCTCAAGTGATCCACCCTCCTCGGCCTCCCAAAGTGGTGGGATTACAGGCATGAGCCACTGTGCCCGGCCCAGTTTTCTTTTAATTAGTATTTGCCTGTCATATCTTTGTGTATGTTTTTACTTTCAGTCTTTCTCTCTTTACATGATTTTTTGTGTCATATAGGTAGATTAAAATATTAAATCTGATACTCTTTATTAACAGGAGCATTTAATCCTTTATATTTAATACAGTTATGGATATATTTGATTTAAAATTTAACATCTTAACAGTGGACTTTGGGGACCCCGGGGGGAAGGGTGGGAGGAGGATGAGGGATAAAAGACTACACATTGGGTAGAGTGTACACTGCTTGGGTGATGGGTGCACCGAAATCTAAGAAATCACCACTAAAGAACTTAGTCATGTAACCAAACACCACCTGTTCCCCAAAAAGCTATTACAATAAAAAAAGCAAATTAAAAAGTTTGCCATCTTGTTTTATACTTTCTACTTAGCCTTACTTCTTTTTCTTTTTTTTTTTTTTTGAGACGGAGTGTCACTCTGTCACCAGGCTGGAGTGCAGTGGCTTGATCTCGGCTCACTGCAACTTCCGCTTCCCAGGTTCAAGTGATTCCCTCAGCCTTCCGAGTAGCTGGGACTACAGGCGTGCACCACCACACCCATCTAATTTTTTGTATTTTAGTAGAGACGTGGTTTCACCATGTTGGCCAGGCTGGTTTTGAACTCCTGACATCAAGCAATCCACCTACCTTGGCCTCCCAAAGTGCTGGGATTACTGGTGTGAGCCACCGCGCCCAGCCATCTGTGTAGCTTTTTGCATCTCAGCCTTCCATTTGGGATTCCTTTTCTTCTGCCTAAAGTTCATCCTGTAGATTTTCCTTAGTGATAGTTTGTTGGAGGCATACTTTCAGTTTTTCTTTGCCTGAAAATGCCTTTATCTTTATTCTTTGATACTTTCATTGTGTGTTTACTAGGTTGGCAGTTAGTTTCTTTCAGCTGATTGAAGATATTGTTCTGTTGCTTTCTAGCTTTCATTATTGCTGTACAGAAATTAGCCATGAGTCCTTTATAGCCATGAGTCCTTTATTTACCTAGGTGATTTTAAGATATTTCTCTTTGTCTTTGGTGTTGTATACTTTTACTATGATGTAGCTAGGTATGGATTTCTTTTTGTTTATTCTGGTTGGCATTTTCTGGCTTTTTGAGTGCTATCATTTATCTGATTCTGGAAAATTTCCATCCATTATCTGTTTAAACATTTCTTTTGTTCATCCCTTCTTCTCCTTCTCCAGTTAAATGTATGCTTGATGTTCTTAATTTAGTTTTTTATGTACTTTTTGTCTTGCCGTCTTTCGTGTTGCATTCTGGATAATTTCTAGTGATATATTTTGTTGTTTGCTAATTTTCTCTTAAACAATGTCTACTCTACTTTAAAACCAGTCCCTTGATTTAAAAATAAACTTTCTAATGAAGTGTAACACACACTGAAAAATGCAACTATCATAGCAATATGACTTGATTAATTTTCCAAATATATCTGTGTAATCAGCACTCTCACAAGAAACAGAACTACTAGTACCTTAAAAGCCCCTCTTTTGCTTCCTCTCAGCCATATTTCTTCTAGAGTAGTCTGAATTTCTGCGGCATAGATTGTTATATGTTTTGTACTTGTATAAGGAATCATAAGGTAGGTACTCTTTGTTTCTGACCTTTTTCATTTAGCATTGTTTGTGAGACTCATTTGTATTTTTGTGTGATTAGTAGATTGGTCATTCTCTTTGCTATTTAGTATTTTCTTGTGTTAATATACCACAGTTTATTCATTCTGCTGTTCATTGGCATTTAGGTAGTTTGCATTTTTTGCCCATTATTAATAGTGCTGCTATAAACATTGTAATATTCTTTTATTAGACATATGGATTTATGTCTGTTGTTTTCTTGAATTTTTTATATCTGTGTGTATATGTGTGGATATCCGTATTTACTATTTATAGAAGTTCTATTTGGTTCTTTCTTAAATCTGTCATGTTACCTTTTATGGTGTTCTATTCCTTGCAAATCTTTCCAAACTTGCCCTTTTTTCTTTCTTTAAACATATGTTTAATATGTTCATGTTTGATAATTATAATATCTAAAGTTTTGACTTGTCCCTTTCTGGTGTTTATTATATTTTACTGGTTCTCACTCATCATGCTTTGTGTTCACATGTGCCATTCATTGTGCTTGAAAAACATATTGGTAGAAATAATTTGAGACCTAGAATGAAGCTGCCTTTCTGCAGAGAGGATTTGCATTTGTTGCCTCCCTAGGGACTAATTTAAATTAAATTCACAGCTTGGTTTTTGGGAATATCCATTTGATATGAATTCCGACTGTAAGTCCATGCGAGGGCTGATTATTTCTAGCTCTTCCTTCTGGATAATCCTGAGTATGTAGCCCTTTGTGGTTCCAACTTAATGTGAAGAGGGTCTCCTGTAAACACTCCACCTTGGATGAGCTCTGTGCTTTTAATTCTGTTTTCTTCTCATTGTGAAGACATTGAAACCAAAGTTCAGATTTGCCTGGATTGTCAAATGACTTTAAGATAAAAGAACCTACTGTTCCTGCAGTTCTCTACTTACCTGTTGGAGTTTCTGTTTTATTTCAGTTTTGGCCTTGTGATTATATACTATCTTATAGCTCTTCAATGTTGCTAAGGTTTTTTTGCTTTTAAGCCAGCATGTTTAGTTGTTTTTGATAGTAGGACTGATCTCAGTTAGCCTACTATTGCTGAGGATAACAAGTTCTTGATTTATACTTCAGAAGGTTATCTGTGGTTTTTGTGTGGGGAATACACACAAAACGGCTGATTGGGAGGTAAAAGAGGGCCAAAGGCAGAAACCAGAGACCAGTTAGGAATGTTGGTATACTACAAGTGAGAAATGAAAATGATTTGGATTAGGATGTACTTAGAAGGAAAGGGCAATAGGATTTGTTGAGGGTTCAACATAGGACATGACAGAAACAGAGCGGTCAGAGATATCTCTTGGGCTTTTTCATGATCAGCAGGAAAAGTGGAGGTGCTGTTTCTTGAGATGGAGAAGACTAGGAGGAGCAGATTTGGGGAGATAAATCAAGAGTTCAGTTTGGGAATGTTATGTTTGAGATGCCTATTAGGCATCCATATGGAGATGTTGATTAGGAATTTGGAGAGATGTGTCTCGAATTCAGAATAGAGGTCTGCACTAGAAGTATGTATTTGAGAATCATTAGTGTATAAATGACTTAAAGCCATGAGTTAATGAGACCATCTGGGAAGTGAATATAGTAAAGGAAGTTTAAAGCATGATCCCTGGGAACTTGGATGTTTAGAGTTTGAAAAGATGAGGTGGATTCAGCAAAAGGGAGTGAGAAGGGGGCAGTCAAGGAGGCATTAAAGCCAAGGGAGAGTGGTGTCCCAGAAGCCAAAGGAAGAAAGTATTTCAAGGAGACAATAATCAGCTGTGTCATATGCTGCTGAAAGTTCGAGTACATTGCCGTGAACTGAGAGTTGATTGTTATATTTGGAAAACATTTACTTTTTTTTTCTTTTTTGAGACGGAGTCTCGCTCTGTCGCCCAGGCTGGAGTCCAGTGGCGTGATCGCGGCTCACTGCAAGCTCTGCCTTCTGGGCTTACGCCATTCTCCTGCCTCAGCCTCCCAAGTAGCTGGGACTACAGGTGCCTGCCACCAGGCCCGGCTAATTTTTTGTATTTTTAGTAGAGATTGGGTTTCACCGTGTTAGCCAGGATGGTCTCGATCTCCTGACCTCATGATCCGCCTGCCTCGGCCTCCCAAAGTGCTGGGATTACAGGCGTGAGCCACCGCGCCTGGCTGGAAAACATTGACTTTTTTAGTGGTTTTAATGAGAGCTGATTGAATAAAGAGGTGGAAATAAAAGTCAGATTGAAGGTGGCTCAAGAGAGAATGGTAACTGAGAGAAGTGTAGTTATGAAGGAGAACAGAGAAATGGGGCAGTAGCTAGAAGGGAATATGGGAATGGGGCTGAGGGAGAAGGATTTTTTGTATTAATGATAGGAATTGTTACTGCAAGTTTGTATGCTGGTAAGGATGGTTCTTTAGGTGAGAAGAATTGATATAGGGGACTAGGGGACAGTGCAAGAACAGAGAGGGAAATGGAATCCAGTACACAAGTAGAGAGGCTACCCATAGAGAGGAACATGGACAGCTCATTCATAGTAGTAGGAGGTTCAGGGTCAAGTGCAAGTGGATTGGTAGAGGTAGTAATGGGACAATGTTTCTATTTTCTCAAAGAAACAATGTCATTTGCTGACAGTAGGGAGGGAGGAAAGTGAAGGAGGCTTGAAAAGTGAGGAATGTTGAACATAGTGTTATTGTTTCTAGATATGTTTACATTCTGTTAAGAGGTGGAGTAATCTAGTTAAAGTAAAATTTTGAAAACTTCCTTATAATTATGTTGAACTAAAATAGTTTAAAAATATATAACAAAAATTAGTTATAAAGGATTCATAAGTAGAAATTCCATCCCCTGAATGTTTTGTAAATGAATTTTATAAAGTTATAAAAATACTGACTCTTGAAAGATTATTTGGAAAACAGGAAGAAACACCTCCTTTCCAAATCATCTATATTCCTACTACCCAGGCATAACCCCTACTCTTAGGTCCCTCCCATTTTTTTTCTTTTTAATGCCAAGTTGTTTTTTTTTAAAAAATTTATTTATTTATTTATATTTTTTATTATACTTTAAGTTTTAGAGTACATGTGCACAACGTGCAGGTTTGTTACATATGTATACTGTGCCATGTTGGTGTGCTGCACCCATTAACTCATCATTTAACATTAGGTATATCTCCTAATGCTATCCCTCCCCGCTTCCCCCACCCCACAACAGGCCCCGGTGTGTGATGTTCCCCTTCCTTGTTTGTTGTTAAAAAGAACAGTTATAGTCATGCTTCATATGCAATTTGTCATTCTATGCTTATCAGCTAGCCCTATAAATATTTTTCCATGTTATTACATACTTTTTATAACCATCAAATAGTTGGGTCATTATTTGCTGAATAATACCCTATTGTTGGACATTTAGGTTAACAATTTTTAGTTGTTCCATATAATCATTTTGAATAAATGTTCCTAAGAAACTCATTGTATACAAACCTTTCATTACTTGATAAGCTGTGTCATATTTTTGAATCAGATAACTTAGAAAATAATTCTGGCTTGACTTTTTATTGTGACTTCATAGTCACACTGTGTTAAAGTAGATTCTCTTTCCTAATTTTACTAATTATATGTTAGGTTTAAAGTCAATGCAAGGAGGTGGGTGAGGTGGTGCACTCCTTTAGTCCCAGCTACTTGGGAGGCTGAGGCAGGAGAATTGCTTGAGCCCAGGAGTTCTTGGCCAGCCTGGACATCATAGCAAGACCCCCATCTCTGAAAACAAAAAACAAAAACACCAAAAACTGTTAAAATTGGTACAAGGAAACAATGTGTGTCCTGGAAGTATTGATGTAACTTTAATAGTACAATGATAATTTTATACCAAATTTTAGAGTATATATTCAAAGTAAGAAACATTAATATTTTTAATAGGTTGATCCAAGGATTAGTTTTGGATCATGGTGCCCGTCATCCAGATATGAAGAAGCGAGTAGAAGATGCATTTATCCTTATTTGCAACGTTTCACTGGAATATGAAGAAACGTATGTGTTACTTTCTCTTTATAACTTTTGACATTTTTTTTCTAAAGGTGTTTTAAAATCTCTTTTTCCTTCCAGATGTTTGGTGTAGACTACTTCTATCTTTTTTCCTTTTTCCTCCTGCCTTTACTAGCTGGTTTTTATTAATCTTTTAGAGAGGTGAACTCTGGTTTCTTTTATAAGACTGCAGAAGAGAAAGAGAAATTGGTAAAAGCTGAAAGAAAATTTATTGAAGATAGAGTACAAAAAATAATAGACCTGAAGGACAAAGTTTGTGCTCAGTCAAATAAAGGATTTGTCGTCATCAATCAAAAGGTGAGAAAGAAAGTTTAGATTTTAGTTATTTGTAAATGTTCTTAAGCATTTCTTGAAGTGTGGTCTGTGGACCCCTAAGAATCCCTAAGACTTTTTCAGAGAGTCTGTGAGGTCAAAAACTATTTTCATAATAATAATTACACCTTTTACATTGTGTTGACATTTGCAATGATGCTGCAAAAGCAATCTGTAAAACTGCTGGCACCTTAGTACAAGTCAAAGAAGTAGCACCAAACTATACTAGTAGTCATCGCATTCTTTATTGCTATACCACTGCAAACTTACAGTGAAAAAAAAAAGGCAGTATCATTTAAGAGTGTCTTGATGAAGTGGTAAAACTTATTAATTTATTAAATTTTGATTCTTAAATATGCATCCTTTTATTATTATGTGTGACAAAATATGAAGTATGCACAAAGCACTGTTTTTTTTTTTCTTTTGAGACAGGGTCTTGTTCTGTCACCCAAGCTGGAGTGCTTGGGTGGCACCATCATAGCTCACTACAGCGTTGACCTCCTGGGCCCAAGTGATCTTTCCCCCTCAGCTTCCCAAGTAGCCAGGACTACAGGTGTGCATCACCATGCCTGGCTAATTTTTAAGTTTTTTCGTAGAGGCTGGGTATTGCCATGTTGTGCAGGCTGGTCTCAAGTGATCCTCTTGGCTTGGCCCTCCAAAGTGTTGGGATTATGGGGCTGGGAACTTCAAAGCTCTTCTACTGCATACCAAAATATGATGGTTGTCTTGAAGGGGAGCACTTGTGTAATTGTTTAAATTGCAAGGTAAACTAGCCACTTTTTCATGGAATGCCACTTTTACCTGGAAGAATGACTGACAGACAAACTGTGGTTATCTAGATATGGGTATTTGGTAGATTTCTCTCAAAAATGAATGAGGAAATTCTGTGACTTAAAACAACTGACAGTATTTGTTGTCAATAACATTTGAACTTTTTTAAAAAATTAGAATTTCAGAAAACTTGTATCTGCCATGTGAACTTGACAGCTTTCCAATACTTAAAAGACTTTCCTAATAATAGTAGTGATATTAACGAATGTGAGTTTTTGTTCACTGAGATAGGCAAAGTTTCCACATGCATAACATGACACAGTTTCTACATGTATAACACAACATTTTATATATGAAATGTGTCAACATGTGGAAACTTTGCCTAACTCAGTGAACTGATGCTATCTACATGACTAAAAATGCATGATTTTTATAAAATCATACATGGATAAATAATCCATTCAGTGTGCAAGTTACACCAATGTGTTTTAATGTGAGATAGTATGAAAAGTTCATTGCTATGGTTCCATAGTGAAACTAACCTTTGAGAAACTATTACTTACTGAGTTTTGGTATAGTATCAAAGAAGAATTTCCATAATTATCTGAAAAGCCTATTAAAATATTACTCCCTTTACAATATTTATCTGTGTGGGGCCAGATTTTCTTCATAAACTTGAACCAAAATAACATATCATTCCAAATTGAATACTGAATGAGATATGGGAATCCATTTGTTTTCTATGAAGATAAACATTGAAGAGATTTGCAAAAATGTAAAGTAATGCCACTGCTAGCTCACTATATATATTTTTGTTTTCAAAAGTGTAGTAAATTTTCATTTAAAATGTTATGTGTATTAACATAAAATGGGCTTATTTAAATGAATTAATAAATATTTTAAAAATTTCTCAGTTTTTATAATACAAATATTATAGATAGAGCTTACATAAACAAAAGCTTTTTGGGTGCTTAATCATTTTTAAGAGAGTAAAGTGGTGCTGAGACCAAAAGGTTTGAGAAATACTGGTTTAAAACATGTTTATAATTTTTATGTTAATTTGATTATAGGGAATTGATCCATTTTCCTTAGATTCTCTTGCAAAACATGGAATAGTAGCTCTTCGCAGAGCAAAAAGAAGAAATATGGAAAGGTAAGCTTGCAGATAATTATATATCCTAAGTTTTTAACAGAGTAAATGGAAACTATCCCACGTGTTTTCCTTTTAGCTTATGTGTAAATGTTGTTGAACAAAACAGTGGCATAAAAAAATCCAAATTTTGTTTTTAGTTTCAGTAAATAATTGAACTGTCAAAAAGCAAGGTTGTTAACCTACTGCAGAACTTTGTTGAAGTATAAGGAAAGTTTTTATCTTTTTAAAACAGATTTTAAAAACAAAACAATACAACGTAATACAGCATGATCTCACTTTTATATATGGAATCTAAAAAAGTTGAACTCATAGAAGTAGATAGTAGAATGGCGGTTACCAGGGGCTGGGGCAGTGGGAGGGGAGGGGCACTGGGAATATGTGGGTCAAAGGATATAAAATTTCAGTTAGTTAGGAGGAATAAATTCAAGAGATCTATTGTCCAACATGGCAACTGTAGTTAATAACAATATATTGTTCTTTTTAAAAATCTTTTGCAAACCCACCCGAGAATGCACAATGTGTTGGATTCTTGAAAAATGCTGAGAGTAGATTTTAACTGTTCTTATCACACAAATGGCTAAATCAAGCCTCACATAGGCAATATGTATGTTAATTAGCTCAATTTAGCCATTCCACAATGTATACATATTTAAAAACATCATCATGTTGTACTCGATAAATAGAGACAATTTTATTAGTCAATTAAAAACCCAAAACAATACAATACAGTAACAATACAGTCTTCTGTATTAGATATCTTCTCTCCTCTAAGAAATTAGTATTAATGTTCTCCATAATCAAGCTATGGTGACATATATGTAATTTCAGACTCTCTCTTGCTTGTGGTGGAATGGCCATGAATTCTTTTGAAGATCTCACCGTAGATTGCTTGGGACATGCTGGTCTTGTGTATGAGTATACATTAGTGAGTATTTCTATGAACAGTGGTTATAAAGTGAATACTAAGCCCCCTTTTTTAAAGAAAAATACTACTTGACCTTTTATTTCATGTTTTGTGTTTTGAGATCTAATTCACAGAACAGATTTTACAGTTTATTTACCTAAATGTTTGTTAAGAGTTCAGATATAACTTAACTCCCTTAGTTATGCTTGATAAGAAAAATTCAAATGAAGATTGTATTCTAGTATAAATTGTTGATTTTATAATGACTTCAAATATTAAAGTTATATATTTTTGTGCCACCCTTTAGGGTGAAGAAAAGTTCACTTTTATTGAGGAGTGTGTTAACCCTTGCTCTGTTACCTTGTTGGTTAAAGGACCAAATAAGCATACTCTCACACAAGTCAAGGATGCCATAAGAGATGGACTTCATGCTATCAAAAATGCCATTGAAGATGGTAAGCTCTTTCTTGTGATTGATATGAACCTCATGTATATGTGTGTATATATGTATATATATACACACACACACCTATGTATGTATATATGTATATTTTTAGACAGAGTCTTGCTCTGTTGCCCAGGCTTTAGTGCAGTGGTGCGATCTCAGCCCACTGCAACCTCTGCCTCCCAGGTTCAAGTGATTCTTCTGCCTCAGCCTCCCAAGTAGCTGGGATTACAGGCACACACCACCACACTTGGCTAATTTTTTGTATTTTTAGTAGAGATGGGGTTTCGCCATGTTGGCCAGGCTGGTCTTGAACTCCTGGGCTCAAGCGATCTGCCCTTCTTGGCCTCCCAAAGAGCTGAAATTACACGTGTGAGCCACCATGCCTGGCCTTTAAATCTTTTTAAATTTTATTTTTATTATTAATCTATTTAATCTATTTATTTCTTTTGAGACCAGGTTTTGAAACTGGCTAATTTTTGTATTTTTGGTAGAGATGAGGTTTCACCATGTTGCCAAGGTTGGTCCTGAACTCCTGGGCTCAAGGGATCCACTTGCCTTGGCCTCCCAAAGTGCTAGGATTACTGGCATGAGCCACTGCGCCTGGCTGCAAACCTCACATATATATATTTTTCTCGAGACAGGGTCTTGCTCTGTCACCCAGGCTAGAGTGCAGTGGCACGATCATGGCTCACTGCAGCCTCAAACTCCTGTGCTCAAGTGATCCTCCCACCTCAGCTGGACGACAGGTGCATGCCACCACACCTGGCTAATTTTTAATTTTTTTTTGTAGAGATGAGTTCTGTCTCTGTTGCCCAGGCTGGTCTTGAACTCCTGGCCTCAAGCAGTTTTCCCCCCTCAGCCTCCCAGAGTGCTGGGATTTGTAGGCACAAGCCACCACATTCAGCCCATGTTGAGCATCTTTTAATGTGTTTATTTGCCCTTCGTATATCTGGTGAATTTTCTGTTTAAATCTTTTGCCCTTTTAAAAAATTGGATTGTTGGCCATGCACAGTGGCTCTCACCTGTAATTCCAGCACTTTAGGAGGCCAAGATGGGAGGATTGCTTGAGCCCAGGAGTTGGAAACCAGCCTGGGCAACATAGCAAGACCATGCCTCTACACACACACACACAAATAGCCAGGCGTGGTGGCCTATACCTGTAGTTCCAGCTACTTAGGAGGCTGAGGCAGGAATATCACTTGAGTCCCAAGAGTCTGAGGTTACAGTGAGCTATGATCACACGACTGCACTCCAGCCTGGGCGTCAGAGCGAGACCCTGTTTCCAGAAAAAAAAAAAGAAAAGAAAAGAAAAAAATTTGTGTTAGTATACTATTGTTGAGTTTGAGAGTTCTTTGTATATAATTTGGGTACAAGTGCTTTTTCAGATATATAATTGGCAAATTTTTCTCCTCTGTGGCTTATTTTATTATTAACAGTGCCTTTCAAAGAGAAGTTCTTAATTTTGATGAAGTCTAATTTATTATTTTTATTCTGTCATGGATTATGCTTTTGGTGTGGTATCTGAAAAATCTTTACCTAACCTAGGGTCATAAAGATTTTCCTCTAAAAGTGTTACAGTCTTATGTTTTACATTTAGGTCTGTGATTCATTTTAAGTTAATTTTTGTATATGGTGCAAGTATGGATACAAGTTCATTTTTTTCATATAAAGGTATCAGATTGTTTTAGTCTTATTTGCTGAAAAGACTTTACTTTCACCACCGAATTGCCTTTTCTTGTGTATAAAAAATCAGTTTTTCATATTTGTGTGGCTCTATTTCTGTGCTCTTTTTTCTGTCCTACTGATGCATTTGTCTATTTTAATGTTAATATCATACTGTCCTGACGACTGTAGCTTTATAATAAATCTTGAAATCAGTATTGTTAACTCTCATTTTTTTAAAGTTATTTTGGTCATTCTAAGTCTTTGGCATTTCCATATGACTTCCATATGAATTTTAGAATCAGCTTGTCAATTTCTACCAAAAAGACTGCTGCTGGGATTTTGATCAGAACTTTTTTTTTTAGAAAGGATCTTACTCTGTCACTCAGGCTGGAGTGCAGTGGTGTGATCATGGCTCACTGCAGACTTGACCTGCTGAGCTCAAGTGACTCTCCCACCTTAGCTTCCCAAGTAGCTGGAACCACAAGCATGCACTACCATGCCTGGTTAATTTTTTTTTATTTTCTGTAGAGACAGTGTCTCATTATGTTGTTACCCAGGCTGGTCTCAAACTCCTGGGCTCAAGCGATCCTCCCGCCTTGGCCTCCCAAAGTGCGTGGATTACAGGTGTGAGCCATTACACCCTGTTTGATTGGAATTTTATTAAATCTGTAGACCAATTTGGAGATAGTTGATATTTTAATAATGAGCCTTCTAACTCATGAATATCATCTTATCTATTTGAGTCTTCTTGAATTTATCTCAGTAATATTTCATAGATCTTAGTATATGAGCCTCACATACTTTTTTCCATATTTATCTCTATATATTTTATGTATTTTGTTGCTATTGTATATGCTATTTTTAAAATTTCCATTTCTGATTGTTAGTTGCTAATATATAGAAATATATTTTATTTTTGTACATTGATCTTGAATTCTGCAACCTTGCTAAATCACAATTAGCTTTCTTATAGGCTTCATTGAATTATCGATATAAGTGATTACATTGTCTGCTATACAGTTATACTTTTTGCTTTCCAATATGGATATTTTAAAATTTTCTCCCTTATTTCATGGGCCAGAACCTCCAGTATAATGTTGACTAGAAATAATGAGAATGGACATCCTTTCCTCATCGCTGATCTTAGGGGGAAAGCATTCAATCTTTCTCCATTATGTATGATGTTAGCTATAGGTTTTTATCAGGTTGAGGAAGTTCTCCCTTCTGCACCTAGTTTGCTGACAGTTTTTAATCAAGAATAAATGCCAGGCTGGTCGCAGTGGCTCACGCCTGTAATTCCAGCATTTTGGGAGGCCGACGTGCATGGATCACCTGAGGTCAGGAGTTCAAGACCAGCTTGGCCAACATGGTGAAACTGTCTCTACTAAAAATACAAAAATTAGCTGGGCATGGTGGCAGGCACCTGCAATCTCAGCTTCTCGTGAGGCTGAGGCAGGAGAATTGCTTGAACCTGGGAGGTGGAGGTTGTAGTGAGCCGAGATCGTGCCACTGGACTTTAGCCTGGGCGACAAGAGTAAAACTTCTTGTTGTTGTTGTTTTTTGTCAAAACACACACACACACACACACACACACACACACACACACACACACACGAGAATAAATGCCAAATGCTTCTTGTGCATCTATTGAGATGATCATATGATTTTTTTTTTTTCTTTTGAGATGGAGTCTCACTTCGTTGCCCAGGCTGGAGTGCCATGGCGCAATCCTGGCTCACTGCAACCTCTGCTTCCCAGGTTCAAGCGAATCTCCTACATCAGCCTCCTGAGTAGGTGGGATTACAGGCATGCACCACCATGCCAGGGTAATTTTGGTATGTTTCAGTAGAGATGGAGTTTCACCATGTTGGCCTGGCTGGTCTCGAACTCCTGACCTCAGGTGATCTGCTTGCCTTGGCCTCCCAAAGGTCTGGGATTACAAGCCTGAGCCACTGCACCCAGCCCTCATTTAGTTTTCTCGTACAGTAAATTACATTGATTGATTCAAATGTCAAACCTTACATTCTTGGGATAAACCATACTTAGTTATAATGCATTTTACTTTTTAAAAAATTAATGGATTACATTTTTTAAAATTATTTTTTAAATTGTGATAAATATACATAACATAAAATTTACAGTTTAACAATTTTTAAGTGTACAGTTCAGTGTTAGTAAGTGCATTCACAATGTTGTCTAACCATTATCACCACCCATCTCCAGAACTTTTTTTCCTTGCAAAACTGAGACTCTGAACCCATTAAACAATATCTCTCCATTCCCTACCCACCTCCCCAGCCCTGGGTAACCACCATTCTACTTTCTGTCTCTATGAGTTTACTCTATGTATCTCATATAATTGGAATCATACAGTTTTTGTCCTTTGTCTGGCTTATTTCACTTTGCATAGTGTCATCAAGGCTCATTCATGTTGTAGCATGTGCCAGAATTTCCTTCCTTTTTACCATTGAATAATATTCTATTGTATGTATATACCACATTTTATTTGTCTATTATTGGAAACGTGTTGCATTTACCTTTTGGCTATTGTGAATAATGGTGCTATGTGTATTCTTCTTTTTATGTATTATTTGATTTAATTGGCTAAAATTTTGTTAAGAATTTTTACATATGTATTCATAAGGGGTATTGGTCTGTGTATATTTTTTCTTGTAATGCTTTTATCTTTTTCGGTGTTAGAACAATGCTGTACTCATAGAGTGAATTGGAAAGTTTTTCTTCTTGTTCAAATTTCTGAAAGTGTTAAGTTGTTGTGGAGAATTGGTATTATTTGTATTATTTCTTTCTTAAATGTTGGTAGACTGTCAATAAAGCCATCTGAGCCTGGAGTTTTCTTTGTGGGAAAGCTTTTAATGACACATTCAATTTTTTTAATAGACGTAGGGCTATAAAGGTTTTGTTTTTTTTGAGTGAGCTTTAGTGGTTTGTAGTCTTTCAAGAATTTGTCCACTTCATCTAAGTTAGGATCATCAACTACTATCTATGAGCTAAATCTGATTTGCTGCCTGTTTTGGTAAATAAAGTTTTGTTGGAATGTGGCCATACTCATTTGTCTATATATTGTCTGTGGCTATTTTTGTGTTACAGTGGCAGAGTTGAATAGTTGGAAAAGAAATGGTATGGCCTGAAAAATATTAACTGGCCTTTTGCAGAAAGTTTACTAACTTCTGATCAACAGTTTCAACTTTATTGTCATAAAGTCGATCATAATATTCATTTGTTATTCTTTTTAATATCTGTAGAATCTGTAGTGATATAAATTTTCTCATTTCTGACATTTGTCATTTGATTAATTTCCACTTTCATCCTAACTATTTCCTTTCTTTTGCTTATATTAGGTTTCATTTGTGCTTCCTTTTTTAGTTTTGTTTTTTTTTTTTTCTTTTTGAAACAGAGTCTCGATCTGTCGCCTAGGCTGGAGTGCAGTGGCATGGTCACGGCTCACTGCAGCCTTGACTTCCCAGGCTCAGGCAGTCCTCCCACCTTAGCCTCCTAAGTAGCTGGGATTACAGGTGTGTGCCACCAAACCTGGCTAATTGTTGTGTTTTTTGTAGAGATGGGGTCTCACTGTGTTGCCCAGGCTGGTCTTGAATTTCTGGGCTCAAGTGATCTACCTGCCTTGGCCTCCCAAAGTGCTGGGATTATAGGAGCGAGCCACCAGACCCTGTCCTTTTCTAGTTTCTTAAGGTGGAAGCTGGGGTCATTAGTTTGAGAACTTTCTTCGTTCCTAATATAGGTGTTTCGTGATATAAATTTCTCTTTAAGTACTGCTTTAGGGATGCTAAAATTTTGATATGTTGTGTTTTCACAGGGAATGGGATCAGGGAAGTTTTCAAAGGTTCTAGTAATCTCTTTCTTAAGCTGGGTGGTAGGTACATGGATACATTTGTTTATTTGTGCATTTATTCTTTATATCTTATACATATAAATATTCTTTTGAGTATATTCTGTATTTAACAAGGAACTTTTAAAAAATGTGAATGGGAGGTAATGATGTAATCATCTGGTGGGTAAACAACTCTTTGAGCGGTTATGTTGTGAAGTGAAGCAGTGAAAGGGGGTAGTAATTTTAAAATGATGTGAGATAAAAGGGGAGATTGTTTTCGTATTGTTTTGTTTTAAAGCAAGTTTGCTGATTTAAATAAGAGTCATAAACTTTATGAAACCATACAAGTAGCAGATATAAAAGTCATATCCTGATGTGAAATTTGATGTGTTTAACCAAAACTCTTGCTTTAGAATAATAATACCACTTAAATTTTTTCTTAGATAGCAGTTTGAGTTCTGCTGCAGTACAAAAAACAAATACTTCATTGAGTTCCAAGAATTCCCTATCAAAAACTAGACAAATGATCTTGGTCTAAAGAATTTTCATGTCAGATATTGTAATCAGTTACCTGTCAATATAAATTATAAATACCTCTTAAAAGTAGTCATAAGGCCGGGTGTGGTGGCTCACACCTGTAATCCCAGCATTTTGGGAGACGGAGGTGGGTGGATCACTTGAAGTCAGGAGTTCAAGACCAGCCTGGCCAACGTGGTGAAACCCCATCTCTATTAAAAATACAAAAATTAGCTGGGTGTGGTGGTGCACGCCTGTAATTCCAGCTACTTAGAAGGCTGAGGTAGGAGGATCGCTTGAACCTGGAAGGCAGAGATTGGAGTGAGTCAAGATCATGCCACTACAGTACAGCCTGGGTGATGGAGTAAAACTCCATCTCAGAAAAAAAAAGTAGTTATAAAAGAGTAAGATGAAGGTAAAAATAAATTATTCTTGTTTACCAGAGGGTAAGAAGCAAAATAAGCTGTTTGCAGCCAGTTATCTGTACTATGCCTATTTATTTAATGACATATAACTTCAGGATGTTTCATAAGACAACTGAGTAATTACTAAGCTGTGCAATTTATTTGGTTTCTGTAGATAATAGAACATACTTAAATAGTGAATTGCTTTTCTCTCTCTCTCTCTCTTTTGGTCTTTATGGCATGTCTTGCCAATCATATTTTTTCTCTCCAATAGGTTGTATGGTTCCTGGAGCTGGTGCAATTGAAGTGGCAATGGCTGAAGCTCTTGTTACATATAAGAACAGTATAAAAGGAAGAGCTCGTCTTGGAGTCCAAGCTTTTGCTGATGCCTTACTCATTATTCCCAAGGTACAACTACCCTTTCAGCCAAATAACAACTGCTTAGACATAAAGGTGTTTAATTACAAATTGCCCATATTATCTGATAGTTAATGGAGTAGACAGGTATTTATATGCATTTCCTTACACAGTTTTCTCTTAGATATTTTACAACTAAAGCAGGGAAACTTTTGCGATAACAGCCCAGAATCCTTGCATGATCTCATGAAATAGCCAACTTACCCCCTTGCTTCTTTCTCTGAGTTCCAAAAATTAAAGCAGCTCCAAAAATTTCCTTCAGAAATGACTCATGATTAACTAATCATAATGAAAAAGTTTAGAATTTAAAATTTAGTTAGATTTTATGGTACATCTTTGTTTTGTTAGTGGTATCCAAATGTAATCAATTTAAATTGTGGAGAGGGAGGGCTTGAGGTTCTTTAGCACTCCTAGATACAACCTTACATTTGTCATCATCATTATAATTCCTAGAAAAAGAGAAAACAGAATTTTTCCATGTGGCAACCTAAGGACAGAAAGCGACCATTCCTTTGTCTTTGCCTTAATTGGTTTCAAACCACCTTAGAAATATAGTAAAACTACTTCAAAGATGCTATTACCATGAATTAAAACATTATTAACAATGTTAGCAAAATCTCTTTGCTAATTTTTATTAAAATTTTTCATAATTTGTGAAATCTTTGTGAATTAGATTTGCTATTTTTTCTTTCCCCAGAGCAGCAAAGTCAGTATGATCCTGCTGTTGACAGAAATTGGTAACCCCAGTACACATTACATTGGTGGTACCTTTTTCCTCATCAGCTGGTGATTTGGGGCCACTTGGAAATGAGCCTGGTTTGGAGTGCAGGTATCTCCAACCCTGTTACCACAGGTCGTGACTCTCCTCATGAAGATGAGGGGCACAAAGGTGCTGCAAATATTCTGGTTTCCTTAGCAAGTGCCTATGAAGAACTGGAGGGCATGTGGCTAGCGGCACTAGAGGAAACAAGAATATCATTCTACTTCCTTCCATACTAAAAAACAAAACAAAACAAACCTTTTGCAAGGAGGGAAATTAATGTAGTAGGGTAGAAATGGGGGAACTCTGATGTCCTCAGAATTTAGTGTGACGTGCATAGGGGAAATGTTTAAGTAAATATAAAAACTACTAGATAGATGAAATAATAATTTGATTTAGATTAAAAGTGGAATTCTTCAAAAGGAGATGATTGCCATGTTATGGATGTGTTTTTACAAGAGTAAAGAGTATTTTTATATTTGATATATGTGAAGGTATTATGCATATATATATAATATATATTATTATTTTTATTCCTAAAGGTTCTTGCTCAGAATGCTGGTTATGACCCACAGGAAACATTAGTAAAAGTTCAGGCTGAGCATGTCGAGTCAAAACAACTTGTGGGCGTAGATTTGAATACAGGTAAGAAAGTGAAGGAAAATTAGCTGCTTAATAAAGAGGTTATTCTTTAGTTACCCAGATCTTATGGTAAAGGAGTAGAGGTTTGGGTAACTTTAATATTTAAATTTTGGATGCCTTTAGTTTATTTTTGAGCTTCTTAAAAAATGTTCATTCATTTAAGAAATAGTTATTGAGTGCTTGTTTTCCTCTTGGGCTTCACACAGAACAAAACACACAAAAATATCTGCCCCTGGGAGCTTATGTTGTAGTGGGAGAAGGTAGGCAGTAAATAATAACTTTAATAAATAAACTCCTTCAGCATTTTAGAAAAAGTAATGAATTATATGAAAAAAAAGAGTGCTATAATAATGATCATGAATGCTAGTACAGGAGGGTGGAGAGAGAATGACAGCTTAAAGGGTTGGTCAGGGTAGGCATCATCTAGATGTCTGTTGAAAAAAAGTGGAAGGAAGTGAGGAAATTAGCCATGTAGGCAACTGGGGTTAAGTGTTCTAGGGAAAGAGAACAGCCAGTGGAAAAGCCAGTGTCTGATGTTTCTGAGGAAGGAGGTGAGAGAGGTGACAGAAGGTCAGATCATGCAGGGGCATTTGGACCAGTCTCAGGACTTTGGCTTTTACTTTAGAGGAGCAGGGAGCAATTTTGAGCAGAGGTGTGACATGGCCTAATTAATTAATTTATGAGACAGTCTCGTTCTGTCACCCATGCTGTGGAGTGCAGTGGCACGATCTTGGCTCACTGCAACCTCTGCCTCCCAGGTTCAAGCAATTCTCCTGCCTCAGCCTCCGGAGTAGCTGGGAATATAGGTGTCTGCTGCCACGCCTGGCTAATTTTTGTATTTTTAGTAGAGACAGGGTTTTACCATGTTGGCCAGGCACGTGGCCTAATTATGTTTAAGAGAATCACTCTGGCCACTCTCCACTTTGTAGAGAAGTCAACTGAACAAGTAGAAGGTTGGAGTTGCAATCAACTGTGGTGGAGAATACTGGCTGGAGCAGGTTGTGGGTGAGAGGACATCAGCATTCAGTTTTGGCAGAGTCAAAGTTGAAGCATCTGTAATCTTTTAATTAAAAAAGTTGGATATATGGGTCTGGAGTTCAAAGAAGAGGTCTGGGTTGGAGATTAAAACCTGAGAGTCAGGCCAGGTGCAGTGGCTCACGCCTGTAATCCCAGCACTCTGGGAGGCCAAGGTAGGTGAATCACTAAAGGTCAGGAGTTCAAGACCAGCCTGGCCAACATGGTGAAACGCCATCTCTACTAAAAATGCAAAAATTAGCCGGGGATGGTGGCAGCCACCTATAATCCCAGCTACTTGGGAGGCTGAGTCAGGAGAATTGCTTGAACCCAGGAGGTGGAGGTTGCAGGGAGCCGAGATGGCACCACTGCACTCCAGCCTGAGTGACAGAGCAAGATCTCTGTCTCAAAAACAAAAACAAAACACCAAAAAAAAAAAAAAAGAAAGAAAGAAAACAAAAAACAAAAACACCCAAAAAACCTTGAGAGTCATCAGATGTGTATGATTTAAATCTAAAAGTCTGGATGAGATCACCTAGGGATTAAGGGTAGAGAGAAAAGAGGCTGGGACTGAACTTTTGGGTACTCCAACGTTAAGAGGTCAGGGAGGAAGAGGAAGAAGCAGCAAAGTAATCAGAAAAGGAGCCACTAGTGCAAAAGAAAGAAAACCAGAGGAGTGTGGTATCCTGGAAGATAACACAGAGTAGGCGGGAGAATGTGATCAACTGTGTTAAATACTGTTAGATGAGGTCTGAGAATCAACCATTGGATTTAACAATATGGAGGTCATTGATGACCTTGACAAAAGTAGTTTTGGTAATGTATTAAATATTTTTAGAAGATATCAATTAATATTAATAGCAAATACTAAGATTTTGGTATGAAAATTGTTTTTACTTTTCAGGTGAGCCAATGGTAGCAGCAGATGCAGGAGTTTGGGATAATTATTGTGTAAAAAAACAACTTCTTCACTCTTGGTAAGTTCATATGAACATAAAGTGAAAGACCTGTAGAGTTATAATTGATAATATTAAGATGAAATTTTTTCTATTATTTTTGTCCCTGTACAGTGGAAAAATTGTCAAGTGTATGAAAGGTGTGGTATTCAGTTATTAGAACTAGCTTCTGTCATTTTATAGTCCATAGTCCCTTTTATATTTTAGATCTAGCAGTGTTAAGTTCTAAGAAAAATTAATCTTACTATTTGAGGGGGAAAGAAAAGGGGAAATTTACTGAAATAATAGCACATGCATGATGGAGAAAATCAAATGATATTGTAAAAATAAGCTCAATTTTGCTGAAATATAAATCAGGAATGCACTTTATCAGCAAAGGAGTTTAAATTATAATACAAAGGGTGACATTTGGGCCGGTGCGGTGGCTCATGCCCGTAATCCCAGCACTTTGGGAGGCCGAGGCGGATGAATCACCTAAGGTCAGGAGTTTGAGACCAGCCTGGCAAACATGGTGAAACCCTGTCTCTACTAAAAATACAAAAATTAGCCAGGCGTGTTGGTGGGTGCCTGTTATCCCAGCTACTCGGGAGGCTGAGGCGGGAGAATTGCTTGAACCTGGGAGGCAGAAGTTGCAGTAAGCTGAGGTCTTGCCATTGCACTTCAGCCTGGGCAACAAGAGTGAAACTCCATCTTGGGGGGAAAAAAAAAAAGGGTGACATTTGTATTTGTATTTATAATAGCCTTGTCTCATAAAACATCATACTAACATCATTAAAGAACAAAGTACCCTACATAGGTAAAGATTGCTGGGGAAAAAAGCTAAGAGTGGATTAGTAGGCTTTACTCACCCTCTCATCTTTTTCCTTAGCACAGTGATTGCCACCAACATTCTCCTGGTTGATGAAATTATGCGAGCTGGGATGTCTTCTCTCAAATGATGATTGAATTCAAAATCAACCCTTCTAGAAGATGAAATTTAGTACACTTTACATCTGACTACTATTGTGTAGCCTGAGCCATTCTGAATTTCTACACAATAAATGCAGTTTATGTCTTTTGGGTCTTAATAGTCTCAAAAATATTTCATCAAGGTATAAAGAACACAATAAATACTTTTACAGTAAAGGAATAATATTTAAATATTTCCCCAAGAGTCCTAACTCCCCACTCTTTGTTATATGCTATTGCAGTTTTTATAGCATAGGATCTTTATGATACTTAGACCTTTTGACAAGTTTTAATTAACAAAATAGAGGTTTTAGTACACCCAAGTAAATTTCCAATTTATCAGAGGGTATAAATATAGTAGGACAGAATGTTTCATTTTCTCTCAAAATTCTTTCAGTGACTTTTTGCTGCCACTCTTTCCTCTTATAAATATGGCGTGTAGCTTTGGGTTGCATTGTTTATAATATCTGACTCAATTTATTTTGTATATCATTTATTATATTTTATCTGGCTTTTTTTGTATGTGTGATTAACAATTTATGCTACTGTGCTAGCTCTGGTAGCTCTCTGTCTAGATGGTGAGATAGAACAGGTCTCATCTGGAAAGATGAGAATTATTGACACCAATGGTGGGAAATAATTATTTTTGGCTTATAATACCACTGTTCAGTATAGATATTATAGCAATATCTTTCTTGTTTGAAACTCTAGAATTAATCTATTATGCTTTTTATTTTTATTAGAGTTCTTGTGGTTAACTTCTTTCCGTGGATGGTAGTTGATAAGAGACTAAAATATGGCAGGTGCATTAATGGAACTTTGGCCTGTTTGTGCATATAGGAGAAGGTTCCTTTAACCCTATAATTTTATAGCCTGTTTTTTCCACTTAATATGCTGTCAGCATCTTTCTAAGGCAGTATCCAGACTTCTTCTTCTTTTTTTTTTTTTTTTTTTTTTTTTTTTTGAGATGGAGTCTCACTCTTCACCCAGGCTGGAGTGCAGTCATGATCTCGGCTCATTGCAACCTTTGCCTCCCAGGCTCAAGTGACTCTCCTGCCTTATCCTCCTTAGTAGCTGAGATTACAGGTGCACACCACCATGCCTGACTAATTTTTGTATTTTTAGTTGAGAAGGGGTTTCACTATGTTGACTAGGCAGATCTCAATCTCCTGACTTTCGGTGATCTGCCTGCCTTGGCCTCCCAAAGTACTCAGGTTACAGGCATGAGCCAGCACACCTGGCCTAGTATTCAGACTTCTGAACCATCACTTATTTATGGTTACATAGCATTGCATTGTATGGTTATACCACAATTTATTTTACTGATTCTGTTTTCAATTTTTTTTTGCTGTTATAAAGAAAGATCTCCTTTTTAAACTTGTCTTTATTCTATAGGATAGGCCTTTTAAAATGGGCTTACCATGCATATGGCCAGATCTTTTCTGTGTAACATTGTTTAAATTTTGAAATATTTAAAATATACCAAAAAGACAGAAAGTAATATAATAAACACATTTGTACCCTCCACCTAGCTTTAACAAATAGTAACATTTTGCCATATTTGTTTCAGATTTTCTTTTCTTTTCTTTTCTTTTTCTTTTTTTTTTTTTTTTTAAGGCAGAGTCTCCCTCCTGTCACCCAGGCTGGAGTGCAGTGGCACCATCTTGGCTCACTGCAACCTCCACCTTCTGGATTCAAGCGATTCTCCTACCTCAGCTTCCCAAGTAGCTGGGATTACAGGAGCCTGCCACCACGCCTGGCTAATTTTGTATTTTTGGCAGAGATGGCGTTTCACCATGTTGGCCAGGCTGGTCTCAAACTCGTGACCTCAAGTGATCTGCCTGCCTCGGCCTCCCAAAGTTTTGGGATTACAGGCATAAGCCACTGTACCCAGCCAGATTTTCTTTAAAGAAATACCAAAATACAAAATGTTAAGATGCCACTTCCCCCACCCACTCCCCATCATGCTTTTTCCACCCTTCTTCCCTAGAGGTGATCTTTATTGCCTATTCACTTTTATTTTTCCCACTCTTTATTCTTTTTTTTTTTGAGACAGTTTTGCTGCTCAGGCTGGAGTACAGTGGTACGATCGCGGCTCATTGCAACCTCCACCTCCTAGGTTCAAGTGATTCTCCTGCTTCAGCCTCCCGAGTAGCTGGGATTACAGGCACCTGCCATCACGCTTGGCTGATCTTTTGTATTTTTAGTAGAGACAGAGTTTCACCATGTTTGCCAGACTGGTCTTGAACTCCTGACCTCAGATGATCTACCCACCTCGGCCTCCCAAAGTGCTGGGATTACAGTTGTGAGCCACTGCGCCCAGCCACTCTTTATTCTTTTGCATACCTGTGACAACATAAAAATTTTGTTTGGGGTATTTATTTATTTAGTTTATTTAGAGACAGGGTGTCACTGTGTCACACAGGGTGTCACTGTGTCACCCAGGCTGGAGTGCAGTGGCACAATCAGCTCACTGCAGCCTCAAACTTCTGGGCTCAAGCAATCCTCTCACCTCCGCCTCCTGAGTAGCTAGGACTATAGGCACATGACACCACACCTAGCTAACTGGTGAATTTTTCTTTTTTTTTCTTTTTTTCCATTCTTTCTTTTTTGTTTTTTGTTTTTTGTTTTTTTGTGGAGATGGGGTCTTGTTATGTTGCCCAGGCCGTTCTTGAACTCCTGGCCTCAAGCAGTCCCCCTGCCTTGGCCTCTCAAAGTGGTGGGATTATTGAGTACCGAGCCTTTTCTTGGGTTTTTAAAATGTATAAATTGTATCGCTCTGTAGATATACTTTTGTGCTTTTATTTCTCACTTAATGGTTTTGAGACTTATCCATTCACTCATTTTAGCAGTTTTGGAGTATTCCGGTGTATTTCTTTTTTTAAAAAAAGTTACACAAACTTTTATTTAAAAAAACACAAAAATACAGCCTTTTTTCACTTCAGTTATATGGTATATTGCATTTTCCAGTTAGTTCAATGCTTTAATGCTCAAGGATGCCTCTGCTTTTGATTGTACATGGGCCTGAAGCATCCTAGGTTTTGGCAAGCAGACAGGAGATTCAACAAAAACCAAAATAGGAACATTAATGCAGGCCACATCTGTAAACATATGATACATTTACAAATTACAGTATCAGCCAAAGTGACACAGTTTACAGGTGAAATGAAACTATCTGGAACTGCCTTACCCCAAGTTTCTGAATCTGGACTCATATGATAAGTTATATATATATAAAATGTATTTTAAAAGTTTTGTTTACATCAAGTGGGATTTGCAATCTATGCTTATACTTTTAAAATCTAAGCAGGGCATATTCCAGTATATTTCTTGTATGTATGTATGTATGTATGTATGTATGTATGTATGTATGTATGTATATATGTATGTATGTAGAGACAGGGCCTCACTGTGTTGCCCAGGCTGGTCTTGAACACCTGGCCTCAAGTGATCCTCCCACCTCAGCCTCCCCAAGTGTTGGGATTACAGGTGGGGGCCACCCCACCTGGCTTTCAGTATGTTTCTGTACTACAATGTCATGTTCCAGGAAGTTAAAGAAAAAAACTTCAACATCAGAATTTTCAGAATATGTGTCAATGGCTTAGAAGAAAATACCAGAGATAGTAGTAGAGACTTTTTCATGAAATGTTGCATTACCGCTTCTTGATGGTGAGAATGAGTGTCAGAGACTCTAAGTTGAAAAGTGATTTAGAAGAGTTGGACTCTTGATTATGAAGTCTTAAGAGTATCTTACCTTATTATTTTGCCTATGTTATTAATGCATAGGAACGATATATGATAAAAAATTGTATATGTAAGTTTAAAAAGCTCTTACAGTAAATATAAAAAATGTATGAATGATAAAGTATTATGTCATGGTTGAAGTGATAGCATTTTCTTTTAGTCTATGAAGTAATGGGTGCATCTTATAATGAGTGACATTTTAGATTCAATGAAATATGGTACTATTTATATACTGCTGGACTCAATGCTAATATTTATTTAGGTTTTTACATGTGTTCATAAGCACTGTTGGCCTATAATTTTACTTGTTCTACTTTCCTCTTCTAATTTTTACATCAGTGACATATTAGCCTCATAAAATGAGTTGAGGAATTATTACTCTTTGTTTTCTGTGGAAGTTTGATTGGTAAAATGGAGGGTTATCTATTTCTTGACAGTTTGGTCTGAGTCTAGTAGTTTTTTAGATGGGAAGGATAGATTTTTGACTACTGATTCAATTTTCTTTATTATTTTAGGTCTCATGTTTTCTATTTCCTTTCGAGGCTGTTTTGATAATTTATATTTTTATAGTAATGCTTTATAAAATGATACTTTTTCCCTTAAAGTCTTATTTTGTTTTATATTCATCTAGCAATGCCAGCTCTATTTTGGTGCAGGGGATAGGGAAAGGATACTATTTTTCTAGTATGTTTTCCCATCCTTTTATGAAATTTCTTTGTTTTCAGGTATTAAATGTGTCTCTAAAAACATATTATTGCTAGATTTTATTAATTTAATAACTCATTGCAACCTCGATCTCCTGGGCTCAAGGGATTCTTCTACTTTAGCTTCCCAAGTAGTTGAGACTACAGGTGAGCACCACCACATCCGGCTCATTTATTTTTTATTTTATTTTATTTTTAGTGGAGATGGGGTTTCGCTATGTTGCCCAGGCTGGTCTGGAACTCCTGAGCTGGACTGATCCTCCTGCCTTGGCCTCCCAAAGTGCTGAGATTGCAGGAGTAATTGGGCAGTATCTTTTAACTGGTGAGTTTAGTTATTTTTGATGATTAGTGATAGATTTATTTCTACTATATAATTTTGATACTTTTTGTTTACTCTTCTTTTTAAAAAATGCTTTCTCTTTTTACTACCTTCAATTAGATTGATTCAATTTTGTCTACTTCCCATTTTTTTCTCTTTGATGGTTTGGAAATGATATATTCTATTTTTATTACTGTAGGGTTAATTTAAAATTTTTAACTTGCATACTTAACATAGTAACTCTGCTCCTCCCTAACAATACAAAGTCCTTAAAACATTTTAAATACAGTAATTCCTCCTGTGTTTACATGTGTTCTCATTCAATATTTTAGTTCCTTCTTGTTTTTAAATCTCTTAAATTAGTTATAGTAATAATCACTATTATTATTATTATTATTATTATTTTGAGATGGAGTCTCACTCTGTCGCCCAGGCTGGAGGGCAGTGGTGCAATCTCAGCTCACCACAACCTCTGCCTCCCGGGTCCAAGCGATTCTCCTGTCTCAGCCTCCCAAGTAGCTGGGATTACAGGCGCGCACCACCACGCCTGGCTAATTTTTGTATTTTTAGTAGGGACAGGGTTTCACCATGTTGGTCAGGCTGAGAATCACTATTATTTTATAAAGTCAGTTTCTGTTTAGACTTTCCATATGTTTATTCGTTTCTTTGTTCACCACTCTTTCTTGCAACTGTCTTCTTCCTTCTGGATTCACTTTCTTTCTTACTGCTATATATTCTTTCCCCTTCTAGTGTACATCTGGTAGTAATACTCTCTTAGTTTTGCTGCCCTCAAAAGGTCTTTATTGCTCCTTACTATTGAATGATAATTTACTAAGTTACCCATTGTTTTCTCTCAGCACTTTGAAAATATTATCTCATTGTTTTCTGCTATTGTACAGGCTTTGTTATTATGGCACATATTTCCAAATTCCCTTCCATAGGGTTTATACCAGTTTGCACTCTCATTGGCAAGTTATAAACATGGGACCATTTTTACCTTTTTTTTGAAACCCTCAGGTGGTATAATTTCACAATCCACACCTGAGCATGGTGTAGGCCTAGAGCTTCAGTTTCTCATAGGCATCCTGAGCAGAGCAAGTTTTCCCATTACTTCACTTGGCAGGTGGGTGGAGTGCATCCAGCCTCTGCATTGGCCTCCGTAAATGTGCCTTTTTAAGGCTCTTGTTTCATTTAGGGGCCTTAGCTTCAACTCCTTCCTGCAAGTGTGGTCCTGTTTCTGTGTGAGTGTTAAAAGCCTGACATCTAGACTAGATCTTACATCTAGTTTCTTATTTTCTCTGGCTTCTATAGTTCACCTTCAGAGTTTGTCACTCTGCTTTGACTTCCTTTGGAAGATAATTTCCCTTTCTCTTTTTTAAGCTCAGACATATAGTTTTTGTTTCTGTTTTGTATGCTCCTTATTTATTTATTTTAATGGTAAAATATATATAACATGAAATTTACCATTTTAACCACTTTTAAGTGTATAGCTCAGTGGGATTAAGTATGTGTGCATTGTTGTGCAACCATCTCTACCATCCGTCTCTAGTACTTCTTTTCCGTGCAGACCTGAAACTCTGTACCCATTAAACAATAACTCCTCATTTCCCCCTCCCCCTGGCCCCTGTTAATCACATTCTGCTTTCCGTCTCTATGAATTTGACTACTCTATGTACCTCATATGAATGGGATCATACAGTCTTTTGGCGACTGGTTTATTTCACTTAGCGTAATGTTGTCTATGTTCATTAATATTGTAGTGTGTGTTAGAATTTCTTTCTAAGGCTGAATAATATTCCAATATATGTACCTACCACATTTTATTTATTTATTCATCCATTGATGGGCACTTGGGTTATTTCTACCTTTTGGCTATTATGAATAATGCTGCTATGAACATGGGTGTGCAAATATGTTTGTCCCTACTTTCAGTTCTTTTGAATATATACAAAGAAGTGGATTTGCTGGATCACATGCTAATTCTATTTTTAATTTCTTGAGGAATTTCTTTACATTTTTGTACTCACCAGCAGTACACAAGGGCACTAATTTATATCTTCACCAATATTTGTTATTTTTTGATAACAGCCATCCTATTGGGTATGAAATGGTATCTTATTGCAAGCCATACATTTCCTCTAGCATTTTTATGTTTGTAAATTAGGGGTGAGGTGGAGGGTGGTCCACATTAGCTAGACTGCTATGTGCTAGAACTGCCAGATCTATCTATTTTTAATGCATGTGTTAGTCCATTTTCACACTGCTGATAAAGACATACCTGAGACTGGGAAGAAAAAGGGGTTTAATTGGACTTACAGTTCCGCATGTTTGGGGATGCCACAGAATTATGGTGGGAGGCAAAAGACACTTCTTACATGGCGGTGGCAAGAGAAAAATGAGGAAGAAGGAAAAGCAGAAACTCTTCATAAACCCATCAGATCTTGCGAGACTTACTCACTATCACAAGAATAGCGTGGGAAAGACCAGCCCCCATGATTCAATTACCTCTCACTGGGTCCCTCCCACAAAACATGGGAATTCTGGGAAATGCAATTCAAGTTGAGATTTGGGTGGGAGCATAGCCAAACCATATCATTCTGCCACGGCCCCTCCCAAATCTCATGTCCTCACATTTTAAAACCAATCATGCCTTCCCAACAGTCCCCCAAAATCTTAACTCATTTCAGCATTAACTCAAAAGTCCACAGTCCAGAGTCTCATCTGAGACAAGGCAAGTCCCTTCCGCCTATGAGCCTGTAAAATCAAAAACAAGCTAGTTACTTCCTAGATACAATGGGGATACAGGTATTGGGTAAATATAGCCATTCCAAATGGGAGAAATTTGCCAAAACAAAGGGGTTACAGGGCCCAAGCAAGTCCAAAATCCAGCGGGGCAGTCAAATTTTAAAGCTCCAAAATGATCTCCTTTGACTCCAGGTCTCACATCCAGGTTATGCTGATGCAAGAGGTGGGTTCCCATGGTCTTGGGCAGTTCCACCCCTGTGGCTTTGCAGGGTACAGCCTCCCTCCTGGCTGCTTTCTTGGGCTGGCGTTGAGTGTCTGCAGCTCTTCCGGGTGCAGATGCAAGCTGTTGGTGGCTCTACCATTCTGGGGTCTAGAGGACGGTGGCCCTCTTCTCACAGCTCCACTAGGCAGTGCCCCAGTAGGGATTCTGTGTGGGGGCTCCAACCCCACATTTCCCTTCCACACCATCCTAGCAGAGGTTCTCCATGAGGGCCCTGCCCCTGCAGCAAACTTCTGCTTGGGCATCCAGGCGTTTCCATACATCTTCTGAAATCTAGGTGGAGGTTCCCAAACCTCAGTTCTTGACTTCTGTGTACCTGCAGGCTCAATACCACTTGGAAGCTCCCAAGGCTTGGGGCTTCCACCCTCTAAAGCCACAACCTGAGCTCTATGTTGGCCCCTTTCAGCCAAGTCTGGAGCAGCTGGGACACAAGGCACCAAGTCCCTAGACTGCACACAACATGGGGACCCTGGGCCTGGCCCATGAAACCACTTTTTCCTCCTGGTCCTCTGGGCCTGTGATAGCAGGGGCTGCTGTGAAAGTCTCTGACATGGCCTGGGGACATTTTCCCCATGGTCTTGGGGATTAACATTAGACTCCTTGCTACTTAGGCAAATTTCTGCAGCCGACTTGAATTTCTCCCCAGAAAATGGCTATCACATAGCCAGGCTGCAAATTTTCTCAACTTTTATGCTCTGTTTCCTATTTAAAGCTGAATGCTGTTAACAGTACCCAGGTCACCTCTTGAATGCTTTGCTACTTAGAAATTTCTTCCACCAGATAGCCTAAATCATCTATCTCAAGTTCAAAGTTCCACAGATCTCTAGGGCAGGGACAAAATGCTGCCAGTCTCTTTGCTAAAACAGAACAAGAGTCACCTTTGATCCAATTCCCAACAAGTTCCTCCTCTCCATCTGAGACCACCTGAGCCTGGACCTTATTGCTCATATTATTATCAGCATTTTGGTCAAAGCCATTCAACAAATCTCTAGGAAGTTCCAAACTTTCCCACATTTTCCTGTCTTCTTCTGAGCCCTCCAAACTGTTCCAACCTCTGCCTATTACACAGTTCCAAAGTTGCTTCCACATTTTTGGGTATCTTTTCAGCAATGCCCTACCCTACTGGTACCAATTTACTATATTAGTCCATTTTAACACTGCTAATAAAGACATACCCAAGACTGGGAATAAAAAGAGGTTTAATTGGACTTACAGTTCCACATAGTTCGGGAGGCCTCAGAATCATGGCGGGAAGTGAAAGGCACTTCTTACATGGCGATGGCAAGAGGAAAACGAGGAAGAAGGAGAGCAGAAACCTTGATAAACCCATCAGATCTTGTAGCCCATCAGATCAGTATTCTCACTATCATGAGAATAGTAGGGAAAAGACTGACCCCCATGATTCAATTATCTCCCACTGGGTCCCTCCCACAAAACATGAGAATTCTGGGAAGTACAATTCAAGTTGAGATTGGATGGGGGCACAGCCAAACCATATCAATGCAAATTACTTAACTAATTTTTCTGTCTGTTGGAGAATATCCAACTTTTAAGTACATAAAAAATTCATGACAGTTCCCTTAAAAATAAAAAATACTTTATCCTAAGATTGTTTCATAAATCTCCCAGCTACAGTTAAAATATCATGAGCCAAGAATCGATATCCCCCTGTCTGCCATTCTCCTGACTGCTTGTTTCTAACCTATCTTTTTTTACAGTCCTTTCTGTAACAATAACTATTTCTTTGCGATCACTTTATTGGTGCCATCACTATTGCTTTATGTTTTGATCCTGTCTCATAGTCATACATTACTACCCTCCCAGCCTCCCACAATACCACTGCCATCCCAGGGTTTTGGCTCTTGAACGTAATTCAGTTAATATCTCTAGGTATTAAGGCCTTGTAACAATCCATTCACTCTTCCTTTACAGCTGCCTATATAATTGTCAAAGAGATCTAGGGGAACAAGGATATAATCATTAAGGACATCCCCAGTGACTCTGTAAATAGTCTTGCTTTCCTTATTCTATTCTAGATTGAAGTCTTTAATGAGGGAATCAAGTGCCCCAGAATTAGATTTAATCTTCAATCATACTTTTTCTGGCCTGATGTTTAGGCTAATAGGAAAGGGACAGAGATGGGAACCTGGAAGATCAGTGTTTTTGGTTGGCTTTTGTGAAAACAAAAACAAAAACATATGCTGCTAAACATTTTATAAAGATAGCCTTATAGTATTGAATTAATTGTGGATTCCTGACTACCCTGCTCTTTAGCTACTTCATAAATGTTAGCCCTTCTTTAAAGAGAACACTTGGGGACCCGAGTTGGGCCTTTACTCAGGGATATTATGTTTGAGGACAGAGAGAGAAGGGAAGTGCCGGGGTGCAGGTATTTCCCTAGAGCCCACAGATGGTAAGAATGGTTTTCCCATGGGCCTGACTTGCCATCTTCTCCATGCTTGGCAGAGTTCTTGGCATTAAAGAACTGAGCTAATGATGGTCACAATGAACAATGACTACAGTCTCCTTCCTTCTGAGACTTTCTCAATATTTCTCAATTGCTTAGTCCAAGAATCACCTGACATAGCCCTGTGTCTGTTTGCTGCCTGGGCCAGGATGAAGCCAAGTGCCTTGTTGGACAAATATCCTGTGGGCCTGTATCTGGCTTCTGCCCTTAACTTGGAGATAAATTTAGATGCAGAGGTTGAGAAACAGGTTTGGGCCATATGCTTGCCTGGCAGGAGCTTCACAAAAGCTCAAAATGCATAAGGAAAGGCTTTGAGAGCAGTGAGCTTAAAACGATTTTTCCTATTGCTTCTTTCTTCTGTAGTCCTAGAGCTGTATACAAGGGCCAGTTGGTCATGCAGTATTAGTGGGGGCACACCATTCATTGTGCTTGACTGTTCTATCAATTGTAGAACTTTCTAGAGATTGTAGGATGTTTCACACCCCTGGCATCCAGGCACTAAAGGCCAGTACCACCCTCCATTCTTTGTGACAGCCAGACGTACCTTGTGTTTCCAGATGTGCTCAGGAAGATGGTACCACTGAAGAAAACTTTAACTGTTCAGGAGTCTACCTACTAGTATATTGTTTGGGTTACTTGGTTCTTTGTCTTCACTAAACCTTAGTCTTAAAAGTACTCTTTTCTACCCTATGCCCCAATCTAGGTTGGAGAATGTGGTGGACTATCCTATGGGGAGGACAATGTTGGAAACCCCTCTGTCATGCAGTTGTCTTTGTGAAACAGGGTTGTGTTGGCAATTAAAAATGTTGAGGCTGGGCTTGGTGTCTCATGCCTGTAATCCCAGCACTTTGGGAAGCTGAGGCAGGAAGACTGCTTGAGCCCAGGAGTTCAAGACCAGCCTGGGCAACATGGCAAGACCTCATCTCTAGAAAAAATAAAAAATTAGCCAGGCATGGTAGCATGCACCTATAGTCCTAGCTACTCGGGAGGCTGAGGTGGGAGGAGTGCTTAAGCCCAGGAGTTCAAGGTCATAGTGAGCTTTGATTGTGCCACTGCACTCCAGCCTGGGTGACAGAGCAATACCCTGTCTCTAAAACAAAAACAAAAACAAAAACAAAAACAAAAACAAAACAAAACCACTAAAAAGAAGAATGTTAGCTCTGGAACCATAGTGTGTGGAACCATATTCCACCTTTACCATCTATCAGCTGTTTGACATGGGGCTAGTCACCTAACCTCAGTTTTCTCATCTATAAATGGATTATAATATTTTACCTATCTTACAGGATTGTTGTGAGGATAAGTCAGTATGTGTTGATCGCTATACATAGTGCTTGAGCCATACTTTGTACTTAACGACTGCTTAGCTACCATTATTTTTATTATGATCAATAATTATGCATCAGTATGCATTGGGCATGCAGTTTGTTACATAAATAGAGCAAAATCAACTAATGACAATAACTCTGCAAACTTTTGCCTCTAGCAGTGGAGAAGTGTCAACACTACTTTGGCTGTGGGACCAGGATCCTGCTGCCTGGAGGCAGATTGGTGAGTGTGCCACAGGGGTTTGCCAAATACATGTGTGCTTTCCTGTTTCCCCCTTTGGCATTCTTTCAATCTCTGCCTCAGAACTGTGACTGATGAGATGTGCAGTTTGGGGGGCCTAATGTTGCCAAAAGGCCACAAGGCCTATAAAGCCATTTTTCCTACAGTTCAGGAAAAATATTTCTGCCTAAGCACTGCATGATGTGAAGTGAGATCCCTTTTCTGTTACTTTATTATTATCACATTAAACTTTCTAGAGATGCAGGCTTAACCTTACACCCATATGTGGGTAAGCTAAGGGACTATAGTTTGAAGGTACCAAGAATGTCCCGACATTCAAACTTCCTACCTCCTGTGGCTAAAATTCCAACATTAGTATTTCTTTTGGTCTGGGTTTTTGTTTTAAAAGCAAGTATGTAGAAAAGAGTTATAGCAGGCCCAGGTTTTATCCTTTGAAAGGCCTGCTTTCAAGGTTGGTCCTTGGTTGATATCTGGGAATTTGGATTTGGGAGTGTTCTCACTACCCTATGTTCAGACTGTCAGTATTATTTATACTGAATACCTGCTTTCCTTTTGGAAGTCTGGAATTTTGGGTACATTTGGGTATGTAGGCATGTAGTTCCTATATAATCAGCTTCTAAAAAAGATCCTGGACTCTGGGTTTCTAATGTGCTTTCCTGGTTGGCAACATTTTACACATTGTCAATTTGTTGCTGGAAAAATTAAGAACATCTTGCCTGACTCCACGAGAGAGGACCTTGGAAATTTGCACTTAACTTTCCTCTGGACTCATCCCATGTGCCAGATGGGATAATTTGCCGATTTTGCTTTGTATCATTTCTCTGTAATAAACTATAGCCATGAGTATAACTACATGCTGAGTTCTGATCCACTGAACCCAGAAGTGGTCTTGTGGGCTTCTGACACAGCAAGTATTCCTGATATCAAAGAAAAGAACATTACAGAACAATATCTGAGCAAAATTCTTTAATGAAATATGAGCAAACTAAATCCAGCATCATATAAAAAAGATTATATAATATGACCAAGTGGGATTTATCCCAGGGATGCAAGGTTGGTTTAATATCCAAAAATCAATTAATATAATACACCAAATTAGTAGAATAAAGGATAAAACTACACAATTATCTCAATATACACACAAAAATTCTTTACAAAATCTATGATAAAAACTCAAACTTAGAATAAAGGAAACTTCCTTAACCTGATAAAAGGCATCTACAAAAAACCTACAGAAAACATCATAGTTCAGGGTGAAAGCCTGAATGCATTCTACCTAAGATCAGGAACAAAGGAAGGCTGCCCACTCTTACTTCTTCAACATAGTACTAGAGGTTTTAGCTAGTGCCATTAGGCAAGAATGGGAAATTATTTTCAGACAACATGATCCAGTGTCTAGAAAATTCTAAGGAATTCATAAATATAAGTATTCCTGAGAAAAGAGCATGTTGTCAAGTTTGCATGAGAGTGAGTTTATAGGATTTTCTATGGGATCCCTGAAAGAGTCTGGCAACTTGGAATTTGGAGGCAGAGGAGATGTTAACTGGGAAATTAAAAATCTCCCTTCTGTCTGGTATATGGTTAACTTACCTACTAGAGTGCATAGGTAAGGTGTAAGACAATCTGCTCTGATGTGCATCTCTGAGACAAGAGCAGGGGATGTAAAGGTTTTCAGCTGTTCTAAACTCTACTGTAGTGTTTGTGCCTTCTCATGAGTTAAAGAGAGTGAATTTTCCCAAGGGCTGTTACCAGAAGGATTGGAGGAGTATAGCTTTTGGAACCAGAAAGATTCAAGTTTGAATCACACTTCTTAACTGTTGGATTTTGGGCAACCTGTCAGCCTGTTTCCAAATGGGAATGATGGTAAAGCTACTGTATAAGTCAAGACATGCATTTGGCTGCCTGAAGTTGAGATCAGGAATGATATTAACTTAAGCAACACAGAAGTTCATTTTTCTCGGGCCGGGCATGGTGACTCATGCGTGTAATCCCAGCACTTTGGGAGGTCAAGGTGGGCAGATCCCTTGAGGTCAGGAGTTCGAGACCAGCCTGGCCAACTTGGTGAAACCCTGTCTCTGGGTAATAAAAAATTACCCAGGCATGGTGATGTGTGCCTGTAATCCCTGCTCCTCAGGAGGCTGAGGCACAAGAATTGCTTGAACCTGGGAGGCAGAGGTTGCAGTGAGCTGAGATCGTGCCACTGCACTCCAGCCTGGGGTGACCAGAACAAGACTCTTCTCGAAAAAAAAAAAAAAAGGTTATTTTTCTCTCATGTTCAGAGACAGGGAAATCAGGATTTATGTATAATGGTTTCTCACTATTATTTGAGGCCCAGGCTTCTAATTTTTTTGTTCCACTCTTCTGGGCACATAATTTTCATCCTCAGAGTTGCCTTAATGATCTGCAATGTCTGTTGGACCTTCAGCCATTATAACAGAATAGAAAGGGCCCACCTCAGCAGTCTCACTTCCTTTTTTTTTTTTTTTTTTTTTTTTTTTGCAGGGGGACAGAATCTTGCTCTGTCACCCAGGCTGGAGTGCAGTGGCGTGATCTTGGCTCACTGAAACCTCCGCCTCCTGGGTTCAAAACAATTCGCCTCAGCCTCCTGAGTACCTGAGATTACAAGTGCACTCCACCACGCCCGGGTAATTTTTGTATTTTTAGAAGAGACAGGGTTTCACCATATTGGTCAGGCTGGTCTGGAACTCCTGACCTCAGGTGATCCTGCCCACCTAGGCCTCCCAAAGTGCTGGGATTACAGGCGTAAGCCACCACACCCGGCCTTCACTTCCTTTTAAGAAGCTTTTCTAGAAGTCTCACACAATGACTTCCTCTGACATTTCATTATCCAGAACTTAGCCCTATGGCTACACCTAATTGCAACAGAGGCTTTAAAATGTAGTCTTCAGTTAGGCTCATTGGCAAAAAAACCAGGGTTCTCATGCTGAGAAGGTAGGAAGAAGGATGCCAGACAGGTAAAGCAGCCTCAGCCTCGTCTACCCTGCTGAGCTAATGGAAGGGGTCAGTGATGGAATGCAAGAAAAATGCCAAGCACACAGCAGGATCTCATGAATGCTCCCTTGCCCCTACCCGCCCCACCCCTGCTCATGTGCTTCAGCCAAGAGTAAGATGACTGTCCCTTATGGGTCTGTGTGTAGGGTGCAAGTGAGAGGGGCACCACCAAGGGATCCTTCCAAGGGCAGTGTCTTTCCCATGTTCAAATACTTTTAGCTCACTGCCTGCCACTAAACAGGTACCTATAAGTGCCTTTTGAATGAATAAAAGAGCATGGGAAGGAGAGACAGACAAACCTTGTATTTGAATCTTGTCTTTGCCATCCCTAGTAAGGTTACCTAACTTCTTGAATCTCAATGTCCTCATCTATAAATTGATGATGATAATACCTACTCTACAGAGTCGTTGAAAGGATCAGATAGAAAGGCACTGTGTCAACTTCCCAAGCACCAAATGGATAGCATCACCATTGAATTTTATGGGGAGAAAATAGGCTGGGCGCAGTGGCTCACCCCTGTAATCCCAGCACTTTGGGAGGCTGAGGCAGGTGGATCACCTGAGGTCAGGAGTTTGAGACCAACCTGGCCAACATGGTGAAACCCATCTCTACTAAAAATATAAAAATGAGCCAGATGAGGTGGCGTGCCCCTGTAATCCCAGCTACTTGAGAGGCTGAGGCAGGAGAATCGCTTGAACCTGGGAGGCAGAAGTTGCGGTGAGCTGAGGTGGCACCATTGGCACTCCATCCAGCATAGGCAACACAGTGAGATTCTGTCTCAAAAAAAAAAAAAAAAAAAAAAAAAAAAAAAAAAAAAAAGAAAGAAAAAGAAAAAAAGGAAAGAAAATAGTATGAAAGGCAACATTTGTCCCCTGAGCCTTCTCACCTACCCCTTGCTCTATCTGCTTCTCTTCAAGCCATCTTTGTCCAGGTTCCTGTGCTGTGCATCCTAATAATTAGGAACACAGACTCTGAAGCCAGCCTACCTGGTTCAAATCCCAGCTCTGCCACTTAACTGGTTGACTCTTTGGGTAAGTCACTTAACTTCTCTGTGCCTCAGCTTCCTCATCTATAAAATGGAGATTATAACAGTATCCACCACACAGGGTTGGGAAGATGAAGGGACTTCAAATAAAGTTTTAAGAGCAGTGCCTGGTGCATAGTGTTAGCTGCTATTATTATTGTTACTTGGCATCTTCCCTTCTCTCTGTCTGCTTTGTCTAAATTTTACAATCTTTTCCCTTCTCTACAGAAATCCATATTCTCTTGTCTCCCATGAGTAATGAACCACTTCTTTCTCCCTCGCCACAGCCATCTAGTGAGCCCTTCCTCACCATCCCACTTCTGGGATGCCTCAGTGGACGACAAATATTTGTCACCTCCATGTCCTCACCAAACCTTAAGCAGCAGCAGAGCATGGGCCTGGGAGGCGGGTGTTTCTGTGGCAGGAATGGGAGGAAGGCTTCTGCCAGGAAGGCTCTCCCGTATCCCCATTCCCACCCATCACAATGGCCTAAGAGGCCCCACACCTGCCTCTCCAGCCTCGTCATCTCTTACCCTCCCAACTCTCTCCAGCCACACTGGCCCTCCTGCTGTTCCTCCTGTCAAGCTTGTTTCTGTCTTGGGAACTTTCCCTGACTTTTTTTTTTTTTCTTTCAGAGACGGAGTTTTGCTCTTGTCGCCCAGGCTGGAGCTTAGTGGTATGATCTCAGCACACTGCAACCTCTGCCTCTGGGATTCAAGCAATTCTCCTACCTTAGCCTCCGAGTAGCTGGGATTACAGGTGCGTGCCACCATGCCCAGCTAATTTTTGTATTTGTAGTAGAGAGGGGGGGTTTCACCATGTTGGCCAGGCTGGTCTTGAACTCCTGACCTCAGGTGATCCTCCTACCTCGGCCTCCCAAAATGCTGGGATTACAGGCATGAGCCACCGTGCCCAGCCAACTTTTCTCTTAGCCAAGAACACTCTTTCCCCAGACTCTCACAGGGCTTACTCCCCCAACTCAACTTAGTTACCCTTTCTTTTTTAAAAAAACAGCTCCATCTCCTGCCATGTTCTGTATCTTCTGCTTTATTTTATTTGGAACAGTCATCACTATTAAATAAAATCCTGGATTTGTTCATTGTTCATCTCCCCCCAAATCAGATTGGAAGATGCTCTCTGTTCCCAGTGGATTTCTCCCTGGCACGTCTGGGGAATTTTACTGATTGAGTAAATGGTTAAGGCTGACCTAGGTACTCCATCTCTGGCCATGCTTTCTTTTTGAGGGATGAGCAAATACTCCAGGAGGTGTGGACAGACTCTAGGGTGGGATAGGGTCGGGGAGGCTGGTTGTGGTGGGCTTCCACAGCCAAGGTTGGGATGCTGTGTGGAGCCCCTGTCTTAGCGGACTCCTACATTCTCCTCTCTTGGCTCCAGATCCTCTGCTTCAATAATTAAAAATAGCTTCAATCAGTGTTCAAAGCAACTCCATATACATTGTCTTCTCTTAATCTTCACAAATATAATAATTAACTCAGGGAGGCAGAGTTCCCCTTGTTTTCTAACAAGAGTTGACCGCAGGTAACACTGGCTTTGGAATGACTCTGGGAAGTAATGAGGACCCTGGCCTCGGAGACCAGGCCACCTCTTGGCAGGAGAGTTTTGGTAGCTATGCAAGTGCCTGGGTTGAATTACATGGACTTTGTAATCCTTTCAAGCCTGGAGGTTTAGGATTCCCCAATCCTGTCTTGCCCACGAGGATACTAAAGGCTTGCTCAAGGTAGAGATCTGGGGATAGAGGGGTGTGAGATTCTTAAAGCAAGGTCTGCAAACACCCTTCAGGACCGTTTGATTTGTGCACAGCAGCATGTTTCCACCTCCCTCGTTTCTCGCATGCGGGTGCAGGGGAGAGAGAATCCAGGGTGCGCGGTCTTCTTCTCAAGGCCGCCAGGGCGGCCAGTGTGGAGGAGACAGGGCTGAAGGGCTGGGCTCCCTCCCTGGCCCAGAGCCTGCTTAGTGTCACCTCCCTCCCCTCCCCAGCCTCCACATTTTGCTGCAGGCTATTAAGGGCCCCCATCTGTACCACCTCTCATTAATTAAAAATGCTACAAACCGTCTGTTTAAGGAAGCCTCAGAGAGGGGCTGCCTGCCTAAGGCAGCATTCTCTCATACTTCTCAACTTTAATTGAAAACATATTTTTCGAATAAAACCCAGCCCCATAAACCCTTCTTGCTGCTGTTGGCAGTGATGGTGGAGAGGTGAGTATGATGAGCCCAGAGCCAGCAGAAGCTCTGGAGTTGGGGACCGTGGTGTTGGCAGAATTTAGGAGGAGGCATGTGGTTTTGCCAGCTTGCTGGAGTGAAGGCACTCCAGCCTCTGGCGGATAGCGGGAGGGAGGAGCTGAGACGTAGATGCTGGCTGCTAGAAAGATAAGGACAGAAACATAGAAGGGCCAAGCTTAGAGGAGCACACCTTGTGCATGGGGGGAGCCAGAGGGCCCCTAACTCTGAGAATCCTAACTCTGCCCCCACTGGGTGTGGGACCAGGGGCACTTCCCCAAGTGAGCTACTTCACCTCCCTGGGTTACTAGAGTCCAGATGGGCCCCTGGCTCTCAGCAATGGGATGGTTTAGTGTTGGGGATGTGCTCGAGGGTCCGGGCCCCCCACCAAGGGCCCTCTGTGGGGAGCAGGACAGACCCCAGGCCTTTCTCCTGGCTGTCACTCTGCTTTCCTCGGCTCTAGGTCCATTCCCCATTGTTCTTGTCCTGCCTGTCTCCCTGGGAATATTTTAAAAGTTTGAGGTCACTGTCACTTATGAGATGGGGGCTGGGTGTGGTGGAAATTTCAGCCCAGGGCCTGGCCGGTGGGTACTCTGTCTCGTGGCTGGATTCCTTGGAGACAGACAGGGCAGCTCCCTGGCAATGGAAAAGATGGTAGCCCTTCTCCCCCAGTCCATATACAAAAGGCCCTGGGGCTCACTAATTACGCTCTTTTTGACTACCCTGCAGTGAGGCAGAATAAGAATTATCATCCCCACTTCCCCATTTTCAGGGAAGGAAACTGATGGTTAGAAACAGAAGGTGACTCCAGATCACACAGCGATTCAAGCCAGAGCTGGTTCCAGCATCCAGGCCTCTGGCACCAAGGCCAATTCTCCCATAACACTTCTCTTCCGGTTCTCCCCTCCTCTGGGTCTTTTTGGAGCAGAGGCGATGGTGGAGGCAGGGACAGTATACCCTGAACCCAGAATGCCAGCCTAGCCCAGTCCATGGTGGGCATTGCTTGCCTTTGATTTTCCTGAGCATGTCTTTATTGCCAGCCAGAAGCAGCTAATTCATCTCTGTTCCTGGTGCCTCCTGCAGAGCCTCATATAGATCCTCAATCATATGTATGGAGTGAAGAGGTGAGTGAATAAATGGATGAAGGAAAGAAGGAAGGAAGGAAGCTTGTTCCCTCTAAGGTGAGCCATTCTGCCAGCCTCTAATTCATAGAAATCAGAGAAATCATGAAAGGAGAGACCACTTAATGAGTCTACATTAGTCCAACCCAGTCATTTTAAGGAAGAGGCACGGTGAGAAGTGGCAGGCCCAAGGTCACAAGTTTCCTTCAGGAGAGCCAGGCCTGGAACCTGGGTCCCCTAACTCCTGTTCTTTCCTTTTGCCCTGGCCAGGGATCAAGGACAGGAGGATCTGAGCCGATTAGAATGGGCTTCATGTTAAGTCACGGCAGCCTCTCTCCATCTAATCTCCCCAAATCAATTTGCAAAACTTCCATTAATACTGTCAGGAAATCTGCAAGCTGTTTAAAGCCAGGGCATCGTGGTAACTGCCTGTGTAATGGCTACCTGGGGGGAGACAGACATTAACAGGATAATTAAAGATTAGTGTGGCCTTGGGCAGTTCAACAAAATTTACCTTTCCCAGTAGCTGATTTTGGAAAAACTTCATTGTAGAGGAGCCTCATACTAAGGGCTGGGCCAGGTGGTTCTCTGCCACCCCTCTTTTTTTTTTTTTTCTTGATCATTCTTGGGTGTTTCTCGCAGAGGGGGATTTGGCAGGGTCATAGGACAATAGTGGAGGGAAGGTCAGCAGATAAACAAGTGAACAAAGGTCTCTGGTTTTCCTAGGCAGAGGACCCTGCGGCCTTCCGCAGTGTTTGTGTCCCTGGATACTTGAGATTAGGGAGTGGTGATGACTCTTAACGAGCATGCTGCCTTCAAGCATCTGTTTAACAAAGCACATCTTGCACCGCCCTTAATCCATTTAACCCTGAGTGGACACAGCACATGTTTCAGAGAGCACAGGGTTGGGGGTAAGGTCATAGATCAACAGGATCCCAAGGCAGAAGAATTTTTCTTAGTACAGAACAAAATGAAAAGTCTCCCATGTCTACTTCTTTCTACACAGACACAGCAACCATCCGATTTCTCTATCTTTTCCCCACCTTTCCCCCTTTTCTATTCCACAAAACCACCATTGTCTTCATGGCCCGTTCTCAATGAGCTGTTGGGTACACCTCCCAGATGGGGTGGTGGCCGGGCAGAGGGGCTCCTCACTTCCCAGAAGGGGCGGCCGGGCAGAGGCGCCCCCCCCACCTCCCTCCTGGACGGGGCGGCTGGCCGGGCGGGGGCTGACCCCCCACCTCCCTCCTGGACGGGGCGTCTGCCACCCCTCTTATTGACACTGTATTTGCTCCCAGGAGGCCAGGGGTCTTCTGGGAGGAGGGACATTGGAGCAGCAGTTCAGCAACTTGTTTTGCCTGGTCAGGTGAGATTGATCCAAAGTAGCACTGCAGAGCAGGGCTTCTCACACTCTGGTGGCAGCCACATCACCTGGGCCTCCTGTGAATGCAGATTCTCATTCAGAAAGGCTGGGGTAGGGCCAAGACTCTGCATCTCTGCATTTCTTTTTTTTTTTTTTTTTTTTTGAGATGGAGGCTCGCTCTATCGCCCAGGCTGGAGTGCAGTAGTGCGATCTTGGCTCACTGCAACCTCTGCCTCCCAGGTTCAAGCAATTCTCCTGAGTAGCTGAGACTACAGGCGTGAGCCACCAGACCTGGCTAATTTTTGTATTTTTAGTAGAAACGGGGTTTCACCTTGTTGACCAAGCTAGTCTCGAACTCCTGACCTTGGGTGATCCACCCACCTTGGCCTCCCAAAGCACTGGGGTTACAGGCATGAGCCACTGCGCCTGGCCTCTGCATTTCTTTTTTTGTTTGTTTTTTGTTTTGAGAAGGAGTCTTGCTCTGTCACTCAGGCTGGAGTGCAATGGTGTGATCTCAGCAACCTCTGCCTCCCAGGTTCAATTGATTCTCTTGCCTCAGCCTCCTGACTAGCTGGGATTACAGGCATGCACTACCACACCCGGATAATGTTTGTGTTTTTAATAGAGATGGGGTTTCACCATGTTGGCCAAGCTGGTCTTGGACTCCTGACCTCAAGTGATCTGCCCATCTTGGCCTCCCAAAGTGCTGGGATTACAGATGTGAGCCATCGTGCCTGGCAGACCCTGCATTTCTAATAAACTCCCAGGTGACACCCATGTTTTGAGTTCTTGGACCACACAGTGAGTAGCAAAGCTGTGGAGATAAGTCCAGAGATGAGGACAGGAGCTGTGGCCCAAACACTAATAAACACAGGAAGAAGAGGCCAGCCACCAGGCTGTTTCAATAATGTTCTAAGCCAGCCCCATCGAGGGGTACTTATATGGTGTACCAGGGATTAAGACAGATAACTCTAAAATTCCTACTGTCTCAGTTCAGAACGTTGGCTCCAGTGTTCAGCCCCAGAAGATGGAGATAATAGCAGTACCGACTTTATAGCATTGATGTAAGGATTAAATGAGATCATTCATTTAAAGCATTGGCTCTGAGCATGTAGGAAGTGCTCTGTGTTGGGGTGAGGTATTTTCAGTCCTCAAAGACAGTTTTTAAGCACAGAAAAAAATTTTAGAAGTTGCTTTGGCTTTTGGAAGGAATGTCTAATTTATTAAAGTTATACATGGTATAAAAATCTAGTTTTTCCTTACCTAGTACGATTTACCAAATTTGGGCTGGGTGCAATGACTCATGGTTGTACTCCCAGCACTTTGGGAAGCCGAGGCAGGTGGATTGCTTGAGCCCAGGAGTTTGAGATCGGCCTTGGCAACATAGCGAAACCTCATCTGTACAAAAAATGCAAAAATTAGCCAGACATGGTAGTGTGCACGTGTGGTCCCAGCTACTTGGAAGGCTGATGTGGGAGGATCGCTTGAGCCCTGGAGGACGAGGCTGCAGTGAGCCATGATTGTACTACTGTGCTCCAGCCTGGGTGACAAAGTGAGACCCTGTTGAAAAAAAAAATAAAAGATTAACTAAATTTTAGCAGTAATTTTAAAGGGGCTTTTGGATGGCGTCTGTTCCATTTACAAACTTAATAAAATACCTTCACATATTTAAAATATCATTTTATAAATTTAATATATTTCATTTTTAAACACTATACTAACCCAACTGACTACTTTTTTTCCAAGTAATTATTACAAATCTAAGAGAAACTTAAGCATGTATAAAGTTAATGTGATTTTTTAACTAAAAATCACAAATCTAACTCAATTGTAAAATTATATTTTAGATTGGAATTAAAGGCTGACCAATATTCAAGTAGGCCAAATTCTCAAACATTATACACACTTAAGGTACCAAATACACTCAGACTCTTTCACATCTAAAAATATTCATCCTGTGGGTTTGAGAATCTAAAATATTTCTATATTTAAGGATGAAAGAGCCTTACCACTAAGGAGATAATTATACCTTCCCAAGTAGTTTTGGGGGTCACCTTCTCAGACAATTGAAGTTGCATAGTAATCAGAATTATTGACCACAATGTCGGCTGGATTCTTATCAGTGGCATTTATGGAAGCCACTAAGCTCCTTTTTTAGATGCTCTTTGTCAGGGACTCCATTAAAAAAAAAAGGTGGTGTTCATGCACAATCCACGCCCCAATATTCTCAGTTCTTTAGTCAACTCACAGAGATTGGCAACCCCCTCCTAGACCACCACAGCACACGAATGGATTTTGCATTTGTTGGCTTCTTGGGATATTTGAATATCCTTCTGTTTCCAGGCTCCAAAAAACTTCAGCTCTCAGGGCATACTACAATTCTGTTTATATTCTTTCTATTTCTTAGAGTCACACTTCCCTAGATGTAGAGATGGCATCCTTTGGAAATCTGGTTCTCTCTTGGGGTTTGGTTTAACTTTGTGGTCACCATTCCTAGGGACATGCTCTGATAAATAAATGTTAGCACTAATAATTACCATTGTTGGCACTGATCGTCTTAAAATGAAGGGGAGGGGACTCTCTGGAGGCCCCTGGGGACAAAGGAGGATGCTACACAGTGGCCGTCAGACTCCTGGGGTCCTGAGGATCTTTGGTTGCTTTTTTTCTGACATTTATGGTGCAGAGGAAAGAGCATTGGCTCAGGGGCAGGTCAGAGACTTGGGGCAAGTAGCTTTTCCTCTCTGACACTCAGTTTCCTTGTCTGTATGGTGGAGATTGTAGTATGTTAGTATATCCCTGGACAGGGTTGTCAGGAGCAACTGATGAGATGGATAACATAGCATGGCCTGTGACACTTTGTAAGTGCTGCAAAAAGTCATATTCTTGTTCCTTCAATCCATTTTCAACATAGCAGTGGATTACACACACACACATGCACATGCACGTGCACACACACGCACACACACGTGCACACACACGCACACACACGTAGACAGATGGCTCCTCAACTTTGATGGGGCTGTGCTTTGATAAACCCATCATAAATGGAAGGTGTCCTAAGTTGAAAATGCATTTAATACACCTAACCTACCTAACATCATAGCTAAGCCTAGCCTGCCTTAAACATGTTCAGAGCACTTACTGTAGCGTATAGTTAAGCAAAATCATCTAACACAAAGCTTATTTTATAATAAAGTGTCAAATATGTCATGTAATTTATTGAATACTATACTGAAAGTGAAAAACAGAATGGTTCCCAGCAGTGCTGGAGAACATTGTACTGCATATTGCTAGCCTGGGAAAAGATCAAAATTCAAAATTCCAAGTGTGGTTTCTGCTGAATGGGTATTGCTTTCACATGATCGTAAAGTAGAAAAATTGTAAATGAAGGACTGTCTGTATACATATCTGTAATTCCATAATTATAGAACCAATCCAAGCCAACAGACCAGACATCCTTTTTTTCAGAAAACTACCCACATGCACTACCCACCATGGCTGCTGGCTAGGTGAGAACATCACGCTGGCAATGTGTGTATGTTGGATGGGGTCTCCGGGGGTGGCAGCTGGCTGGCTTCAGGGAGCCAGCACCATCTGTCCATCATCTCTCCTTCACCCCACCTTGCGCCCACTCTACCCTCGCTGCCTCTCCTGCAGCACCCTTCTCCTGGGAAACAAACTGGCGTCTCTAGAGGCATAGAAGGAACACAGATGTTAGAGCCAGACAAACCTGTATTTGAATTCCAGCTCTGCCATTGCCTGGCTGGGGAGACCTAGGCAAGCCATTTTCACCTCCTGGGCTTCTGTTTCCTCATCTGCAGAATGGGTATGACAGAACAACCCCCGCTTTATGAGGGTGATGTGAGTGTAAATAAGATGAAGTGTGCAACAGCACTTAGCAAATGGTAAAGCTCTGTATACATGTTCACCATAAGGACCATTGCAGTGTTAGAATGACATTATTAAAATGAACCATTGCAGTGTTAGAATGCCATTATTAAAATGACATTTTTCCTCCCCAGGTTATCTGCCTGACAAATTTCTGAGGGTTAGCACAAATGCCTAATCTACTGCAAAACCTTTCATAGCCAGAGTGAAGCCTTCCCACATCTTTGTTCCCTTGGAACCCAGAACACTCCCTTGAGAGTTTGTGTGATGCTGTAATCCAGCTAGTGGTTCGTAGGTATGGCTCCCCTACTGCATGGGGAACCTTGGACTGTATCTTTCTCATTTCTGTCTCCCTGATGTAGAGCAGGCCTGCCTCAATGGATACTAGTTGAATGAACAAATAATTAACTCACTAAGGACATAGTAAAGAGAGCTGCGACCTATTCGTCCAAGAATTTTTTCTCAAGCTGCCTTCCCTTCCAAGTTCCTCCCTGGAGTCCACTGGCCCACCCACTGCCCCTGGCTGGCTGGCTCCCTCCCTCCTCATTTTATGCTGGGAACCAGATGTGTAGCTCCTGCTCCCTGTCTGAAGGATTAAATGCAGGGATGAGAAATGTGTTTTCTTATTGTTTTAGGAAACTGAGCAGGATGGGGGAGAGGGAGGAAGAAATTGAATCAGAAGCAACAATTTATCTTGTGTTAAAGGGACTACAAGGATTCCAGGAAGCCAGGAACCCACCCACCCACCCATGCAGACCTCTCCTTTGTTTGAGAGATAGTCAGGACAGCTGGCAGTCCACATGTGTCTGCCCTTGTGTGGGAGGAGATGGGGCTCAATGGCTTGAAGGGAATTCTGATTCTGCTTGGGAACCGCTTGTCATCGTAGGAGCATGCAGGAAGACCTACTTCACCTGGGGTCACAGCTTTGCCTAAATCCCTCCCTGCCATTCACAGCCTTCGCTGAGGTTTCCTAGACATTGAGGTGCCTGGGGAGATGCAGTAGGAAGGACACAGGCAACTTTGGTTCTGCTGTTGCTGGGTGGGCCACATACAGCCTCTGTTTCTCTCTCTCAAAATATGGTAAGGACAGAAATGCATGCCTCACATGGGCTGGCTGGGTCCCATGACCTGGCCCATGACTTGCTAGGCTCAGAAACCAAATTTTGTCCTTACACTCAAGAGGTCGTGCCTTTGAGGCCAATTCACATTGACAGAGACCTACAAGAAGCAGATGCACAGAAGCCAGAAGGCTACTCTGTGGTTTACACAGAGAAATGCCAGGTGGATGGAATGCCCACCTTGCCAGGTGGCACAACAGAGGTACGGGTCTAAATATGGGCTTTGACTCTTACCTGTTGTGCAAATTTCTGTAAGTTGGAGCCTCGATTTTCTCTTCTGTGAAATGGGAAGAAAAATGATACCTGCCTGATAGGGCTGTTGTTGGGTAAAATGCACTGTGGTATATCAAGTGCTTAATGCTGGATGGCAGTTAGAAAACACATGATAAAAGATTAGCTGTTACTGTGATTATTAGTAGCAATTAAGCAAGATCTTAATTAAGCAGGGCTTTCACTCATCACTTGAGTAGATTTGAAAGGAGGAATGGTCCAATCTCCTTAGCCAAAATGCTCTCTTCCAGGGTAAGAGAGCTAGGATAGGCGCCATCAAGATTTGCTTCTGGGAAAGCCATTCTTTCTGTTTCCATTGCTGACCAAATATCTGTAGACATCAGGCACAATGCAATGACAAGTTTCTACTTACTCAGTTGCAGTTGCAATCTCATCTTGCTGCGGGGGGTTTCCTCCTTAAAGGAGGATGATGAGTGATTTGGCTGTTCCCAAACTCCTTGCTCACATGGTCAGGGTCAGTCTCTGGCTGGGTCCCAGAAAATAAGATTAATCATAGTAATGATATGTACAGTAACACTTTTCAAACATTTACTACACACCAGGCCACTATTCTAAGAGTTTACATACATATGTGACAAAACAACCTCTGAAGTGGGTTCTGTTGTTATTTCCATTTTGTAGATGAGGAAACTGAGCTCCAGAGAAGGTAAGTAACTTGGCCCAGTGTCCCACATTTGGTTAATTATGCCCACTGGTGTGGGATTTGTTGTACGGCAATGATAGCCTGGTACATATTGCATGGGTGGAAAGATACCTGTTGGGTAATTTCCTAGAAGTGGAAGGGCTGAGGTCAAATTTTGCTAAATTGCCTTCCATATACATTTTATCAATTTTCATCCTTACCAACAAAACATGAGACTTCCTGTTTCTGTTATCAGAAAGGGGTCCCAGTCCAGACCCCAAGAGAGGGTTCTTGGATCTCTCACAAGAAAGAATTCAGGGCAAGTCCACAGAGTAAAGTGAAAGCAAATTTATTAGGAAAGTAAAGGATTAGAAGAATGGCTACTCCATAAGAATAAAAGAATGCCCATTCTAAAGGAATAAAAGAATGGCTACTCCAAAATGGACTAATTGCCCATTTTTATGGTTATTTCTTGATGACATGCCAAACAAGGGGTGATTATTCATGCCTCCCCTTTTTAGACCATGTAGGCTGACTTCCTGACATTGCCATGGCATTTGTAAGCTGTCATGGTACTAGTGGGAGTGTCGCAGAGGTCTACTAGAGGTCACTCTTGATGCCATCTTGGTTTTGGTGGGTTTTAGTGGGTTTCTTTCCTGCAGCCTGTTTTATCAGCAAGGTCTTTATGACCTGTATCTTGTACCAACCTCCTATCTCATCCTGTGTTTAGAATGCCTTAACCATCTGGGAATGCAGCCCAGTAGGTCTCAGGTCTCAGCCTCATTTTACCCATCTCCTATTCATGATGGAGTTACTCTGGTTCACATGCCTCTAACATTTCCACAATGGAATATTACCAAACAGAATTATTCTAAGTGATGAAAAGCCACAGGTATCCTGCTGTAGCTTTTGCATGTGTGTTTTCCTTCTTAATGAGATTGAAGATCTTATATGTCCAAGAGCCATTTTCATTTCCCTTTCTGTGAATTGTCTGATTGTGTTCTTTATCCCTTTTTAAAACTGGGTCTTTGATGTTTTCTCATTAACTTTCCATTCACCTTAAAGAAATTAGCCCTTTTTCTGAAATAAGAATTAAATGTATTTTCCTTGAACTCATCATTTGTCTTTTCACTTTATGTCTACTGTTTTTCAGGTAAGTTAAAACATTTTTATGTGGCTAAATTTACCCATCTTTTCTCTTATGGTTTCTGGGTTTTGTAGTTTGTGTCCTACTTAAAAAGGTGTTTTGTTCACTTTAAGATTTATCTCTCTTTTCTAGTACATTTATGGTTTCATTGTTTATGTTTAAATTTGAGATCCATCTGGAATTTATTTTGGTGTATGGAGTGAGGTAAAGATCTAACTTAACATTTTCCCCAGATGGCTACTTCCTCAAATACAAAGAAATGGAAGTCTGCAGAGGCTGTGACTTATTTGGGTTTACACAAATCATAGGATTTGCAATAATCCTGGATGATCCCTATCATTCAGAGGCTGCAGTAATCAGACATGTCCACAAAGTGATTTCCCAGGACCCAGCGAAGGGGACAGGCAGTAGCTCCAGGAGTTTCCTGGGATGAGTGGGGTTGGGGGGTGTGGTTGGGAGGGGGCAGGCAAATGATGACTCCTCAAGGGATTAAACCTCCATAGAATATAATGACAACGAACATTTCTTGAGCACTTCCTGCAGCATCCTCAGTGTGTTACAGGTATTGGCACATTGAATCCTCACAACACCACCAGGAACTATTATTATTCCCATGGTTGAGATTGAGGTTTGGAGAGAAGTGCCTTGCCCAGGCTCTTGCTGTGGAGGGAGTGCTCCTAGGCTCTGCTGCCTTTCACAGAATGTGAGCAACAACAGCCCCCAGGAGACTGAGCCCAGAGCTTCTCAACAGGTGTGGTGGGGTGGGCTGAGCGCTGGAGACCCTGCCCCCACACTGGGGCACATCTGACTCTCCTGCGGCAGGGAGGATTCAGCACATGGCGAAGCACATTCAATGTTAACAATGATTGGAAAGGAATCTTCCCTTTGGAAGACAAATAAACAAAAACCCTGTATGTTTTTCATAATACAGATCATAGAAGGGGTATGAGATTTGGATGTTGTCCCTGTGTATTGGTCAGGGTTCTCCAGAGGAGTACAGCCAATCAGATGTGCGTGTGTGTGTGTGTTTGTATACATTTATTATAAGGAATTGGCCTACACAATTATGGAGGCAAGTCCCATGATCTTCAGGGTGAATTTGAAAACTGAGGATCTGGGAGAGCCAAAAGGTGGAATTCTAGTACAAGTCTGAAGGTCTGAGAACCAGGAGAGCCAATGGTGTAGTTCCTGTCTAAAGACCTGCAGGCTTGAGACCCAGGAAGAGCCAATATTTCCCTGAATTCCGAAGGCAGAAAATAGCCGATTCAAAGGCAGTCAGACAGGAGGGATTCTCTCTCCTTACTTCAGTGAGGGTCAGCCTTTCTGTTCAATTCAGGCCTTCAACAGATTGCATGAGGCCCACTCACACAGGGGAGGGCAGTCGCTTTACCCATTCCACTGGTTTAAATGTTAATCTCGTCCAAAAATGCCCTCACAAAAGCACCCAGAATAACATTTGATCAAATATATGGGGACCCTGTGGCTCAGTCAAGTTGACAGATAAAATTAACATCATACCCTGTTTAAGGGGCATAGATTAAAAAAAAAATTAGTAAACACTGGTCCAATCTCTTCAATTTGCACATGAGAAAACTGAGATCTGAAGAGGTGCCCAAGATCATGGGGTGGGATTGGGGAGAATCTGAGCTTGGGGGTCAGGGAGGCTAGAGGTCAACCTCATATCCTAGTAACTGCATGACTTTGATCCAGTCCCACATCCCCCCTCAGGTAAAATGGGGGGAAGACCACCTAAATCTTAGGGTGGTGCAAGGAGTGAGGTGTTCTAAATGATGAGATGGGCATAGCTTGCAAAGTGAGGCGGGCTCTGTTCTTTTTATTAGTAATTACAGGCAGAGCTAGGCTTGGAAGCTGGTTCAAGGACTCCTTATGGGTGCTCTGCCTGACGTTGGCAGACAGATGTGGCTGTTTCTCTTTTCTCTCTCCCACCCTTGCTTTAATTCCTCCCCACTGTAGCACCCCAGACCCTAGGCGAAGATGGGGTGAGTGCCCCCTCTTCTGCAGCGGTAGAGGGAACAGGAGGGGAGGAGGAGTGCCATGCCCAGGAGGAGATGGTCGGTGAGGGGTGGGGAGCCTGCCTGGGAGCAGCTCAGGAGCTGCAGCTCCTGTTTGGAAATACAAATTGCAGCAAATTTGTCGTCTCTGGAGAGAAACTGCATTTGGCAATTTCAGTGTTTTTTGTGCTTTGATGCTCCTGTCTGTTTAAGGGGAGGGGGGAGAGAGTGGAGGGAATCAAACTGGGCTTCATTGAGTGGAAAGAGGGGCTGAAAGTGAGCGGGAAAAACAACTGAGGGGCTGAAAAAGGCTCCTCTCCCAGTCCTGGTGGGGAGGGTCTGACTTCTGAGATCTGTCCTTTGGGACTATCCTTCAGCCCTGGTCATGGCTGGGTGGTGGCCTGGGCATACGGCCGTGTTCACAGAAACATCACCAGACTCAGACCCAGAGCCTGTCACTGTCCCTTTCTGGGAGCCTTGCCCATGGGTGGGGACTTGGGCCAGAGGATGGAGTAAAATAATGTGTCAGGCTGGAAAGGCTCAAGCCCAGTGGTTGACCTTCTCCCAGTTGGTAGATAAGAGCAGGGAGCAGACACTTCGGTAATGGCTCTTACTCTGTACCCGGCACTACTTTAGGGCTTTAGATCTATCAACTCATTTGACCCTTACAACAACTCTGTGAGGAGGGTACTATTATTTCCCCTGTTTTGTGCATGGAAACTCTGAGGCACAGAGAGGTTAAGTGACTGGCCTGTGATCACACAGGAAATTGGTGCAGGAACTCAAGCCTCTTACCCAGGTTTGCTCCTAAGTCTAACCTGTGAGGTCAGTCCTGTCTGATCCTCCAAGACCAGGTGTAGGGGAAAGTGTGGAGGGAAAGTGACCAGGGGATTCTGAATCAAGGAGAATTGTTGGGGTCTGTGTGGTTAATCTTGGGGGCTTGCTGGAGCAATTAGAACAATCTGAGAGGTCCCAGGTTGATGTTGGGGGCACCCCAGGCCTCTGATCCTGCATAGGCAAAGGCTGGGAAGCCGGACTGTGATGAGGGACTTTGGACATCTTAGCAGTCTTGGAGACTTATTTGAGGAAGGAGAAGAGACATCAGTGGGCGGAACACTAGCACCTTGGTTCCTTCATTCATTCATTCATTAATTTGCTATTTCGTAGCAGGTCCTGTGCTGGGTGCTAGGGATACAGAAATGAACAAACACAGTCCTGGCTCTGGAGTTGCTCACAGTCTTTGCAAGACACACTTGTAACAAGGTGTGATAAGGACTTTGATGTTTGGAGGTACTAGGGGCCCTGGGAGCCCAGAAGAAGGGCATATAGCTGAGGCTGGTTTTCTAAGTGATGAGATGATGGTTAGTGAAAGCTTCCTAGAAGAGGTGACCTCTGAGCTGAGGTATCATAAGAAGCAGCTCTTCCACCAGAGGTTCTCAAGTTTGTTTGGTAGAATCCACCTGGGGGCTTCCAAAAAACCTGATGCCTGGGGCCACCCAGACCTATCAAATTGGAATCTCTGCTGGTAATTCTGCTGTGCAGCCAGCACTAAGCGCTGCTGAATTAGAGGAAGAAAGGTGGAGCAGGCATTCCAGGTTGATGGGGAAGGGGATAAGAGCTAAGACAAGGGATGACATGAAGGTGGGAAAGAGGCAGGCATGTTTAGGGGGCTGCAAGCCAGACCACAGGGACTGTGAAGCAGTGGACAGATGAAGCAGGAAGAGCTATGAGGGCTGCAAATTGGGGGAGCTTGGGCAGACCCTGCAACCCAGGTCCCAGCTGTCTTGGGCAGGAAGCCTCCATGCTGGTAGGCCACCCCATGTTCTGCACCCATCCTGCTGTGCTAGCCACCTCGGTAAGGGGCAGGAATTTAAGGAATACTTCCGTTCCCATCGCTGCCTTTCTGTGGAGCTGTCAGCTGCGCTGCCAGCTGTATGCAGAGCCCCACCACTTGGAAGAGCACTGGATCAGTCATAAAGAGCCCATGGCACTCAGAGGGAGCTCAGGGCTTCCAGAGCAGCATAGAGGCCTCATGGGGTAGACCGAGTGTGTCTCATGGCCTGTCAGAGACCCTGGGTCGTGGGGGCACCCTTGGAGGGGCCCAATGACTCACCAGGCAGCCCAGAGCCCAGGGCTACTGAGAAGCAGAGGCAAGATCCTGAAGTCTTGGGAGGAGGATGGAAAGGAGCTGAGCCGACTGCTGTGTGCGCTGGTCCATGAGGTGTTTTTCATGTGGCAATGGCCCTCTGGGTGCCAGGCTCTCTGCTAAGTCCTGTCTTTGAGCAGGCTCTGTCTTATGGACTTCTGGCACCAACCCTGAAATTACAGTGTGCTGGGGTCAGATCTGAAGTCCAATCCCAGGGCTGGCTGCTGCAATTTCTCTCTGACCATGGGCAAAGGACGTCTCTTCCATGGGTTTCAACTGCTGTGTTGGTAAAATGGGGCTCACAGTCCTGAAAACCTTACAGGGTTTTAAGATTGAAATGACATGTATGAAATGTTCAGCACACAGTTCAGGATCAGCCACTGATTCCTCTCCAATTCTTTTCTCTGCTTGACCCTGGCTTTCCCCAAGCCATTAGTCCCTGGGATTAAAGAACTCTGGGTTCTTACAGCTGCGCTTTCTGAAAAGTGATCTCAGACAACTCTGAACCCTGTCTGGATGGTTCAGAGTGGCCTTTATCCCTTTTTGCTTCTCAGGGCAGAGTTGTGGCCCCACTCCTTTGCCCTAGTCCTGCCCAGCCCAAGCCCGCTGGCCCTCCTCTCCACACAGAATGCCCAGTCATCTGAACACCTGAGTACCTTGTGATTGAGGCTCTCACCAGTGCTGTCTATGGTTCTGGCCCTGGGAGACGACCCCGGGGGATGTGTGAGGTGTGGATCTCTAGGCGAGAGCAGCTGGTGCTCTTGGTGATTTAGGAAGGATTCGGGAGAGATGCTTGTTGCTAGGTGACCAGCAGGGGCCAGTTGGAAGAGGTGAAGCAGGACTGCAGTGGGAAACCCAGTCCCTTTTCTTGTTCACTTCTGGGTGAATTCCTGTGCCCTTAAGGGTTCTGTTCTTCTTCTCTTCCCCCTTCCCTTCTCCCCTCATCCAGTGCCATAGAGACCAGAAGTATGCAGGGATGGAACAAAGTCCCAGATTGTTGTCTTGAGATTTTAATTTTCTTCCCTTTTAGTAATATTTTCAGTATGTGTTGTGTGTGTGAGTGGGTGTGTGTGTGCATGTGTGTGTGTTTGTGTGTGTGTGTGTGTGTATAAGAAGATAGCTCACAGAGGGGTGGCCATGATGACTGTTTCTCCATAGTGCATGCTTGTCATGTGCCGGGAACTTGCTACATCGTTTTACATAACTCATCTCCAACAGCTCTCTGAATCCTCCTAGCCACCCTGGGAGGTAAGCTATCATACCCTCTTTTACAGATAAAACAAACAGGCTCAGAGAATAAATCAGTTTGTCTGAGGCGCCTTAGCCAGGAAGTGGGAGATTGGGGATTTGAACTCAGGTCTACTTGTATGCTTCAGCAGTAAGTACTATTCTGTCAAGGGTTCCCTGGCTTGGTGAAACCATTCCTGGCCTCAGGACAAAGCTGCATGCAGGGACAGTACCCCAGCCTAGGACTCAGCAGGCTTGAAATCTGGTTTCAAGTTTGTCCCTAGTGACTCACTCTGACCCTAGCCAGCCCCTTGTCTTCTCTGTCCTAAATGTGAATGACCCCGTTGAACTGAGCCCCATGGTTCTTCCTAAAAAGGAGTCCAGGCCCCCATGCATAGCCTGACTCCTGTAGATATGGGGGCTCCAAGTCAAGGGCAGGCCAACTCTTGGGGTCCCTCACAGAGCCAGGAAGAAGTCCATGCTTCCCGTCTGTTTAGTGGTTCCTGGACTCAAGCAGACAGATTTAGCGTGGTTGATGCAAGGGGTCCCAGAGCTGGAGTCTGCAGTGAGCCCAACACTCTGGTGAGGCATCTGAGATGCAGAGAGCTGACTTGTTTACACTACACTGCGTGCACCAGTGACCCCCATCATCAATCTGTGGGGACATCTCGCTGCTTCTTCTAATGAAGGATCAGGGGCTTTGACCTGGAATCCAGAGCTCTAAGTTATGAAGAGTTTGACTGTTGGATGGGGGACCCTGAATATTGGAGGGCCCAGCACGAAATCCCTCAGCTGGCTAACAATTCATTGGTGGTATCTGGTTACTGATCATTCTTACTCTGCACAGACCTACTGTGTGTCGGGAGCTTTATACACGATCCAAGAATCACTGCATGAGTTGGCTGAGATGAGTTTGGAACTCAGTCAAGTCCATCCCTAGAAGGACTTGCTTTTGAATATGTATGTACCTGGCTTTGTGTTAAAGCCTTCAGAAGTGATGTCCCCTTTCAATCTTTACAAACACCAAATGAGGCAAGAATTATTTGCCTTCCTTTATAGATGAGGAAACCCTGAGACCCTGAGATGGCTCAGGGAGGAAGTGGTAGAGCTGGGATTCAAACCCAGGGCAAAGCCGAGAAGAAACTGCCTCGCCAAGCCCCTGGGCTGGCTTGGCTTGCAAGGAGTGAGCGGACTCCAGTCCCCACTCAAACTAGCTTTTAAATGCTGGTTAGCAGTTTTCCTGGTTGGTGTGGGCACACACTCCTTGCTACAGACACTTTCTAATTAAGAAAAAGAGCAGTAGGCATAAGGTCTTTCTGGAAAAGGGGCTTTGGGCTGAAGGAAGCAGAGACATTTGTGTTAAGGAGATGCTCATGCTCTTCACGTTGCTGCCCTTGGCCTGAAGCTCCTCCCGCCCCACTGGCTCCTTTCCAGTTTCTCCCCTCCAGGCTGCCCTAAGGGCATGACACTGTGTCCACTCAGTCATATCCCTCTACTCTGGACTGACCAGGACTGGAGCATTGGGACCTGATCTTCAGTTGCGGCAGGAGGGATTCTGGTTGGATCCCAGGAAGTACTTCTAGGTAATGGGGGGTTGTGGGAAAGTGGAGGATGGAGGTGGGAGGGGATTTCTTAAGGCCCAGAGTCAGCAGGAGGGACAGTGAAGGGGGTGCAGGTGGTGGAGGCTGGCACATGCCCTCTGACCCTGTGCTAGGGGAGGGCTCTGACTCAGGAGTTATCTCTGCTACCCCCTGACAAATCCCACATCCAAATGCTGGACCATGAGCCCCTCCACCCTCCTTCCTGACCCCATGCTCTGAATCTGCTCCTGACAGCCTTTTAAATAATGGATTTCTCCCAGCCTCAGCATTTGGGGGTGGGGCTCAGGATCCCAGAGATTCCCAGCAAAGAGATTCTGATACTTCCAGCCTTGGTCCTCCTCCCTCTCATTCTGGCAAAAGGATTTCATGTTTTCCGAGCACAGCAGCCTCCTCCTCAGGCTGCCTGTTGGGGGCAGCCTTACCCCACGCACCCTCTGCAGAGCCCGGTGGTGGCCAGTTGCACTGAGGGTGAGGTGGGGGAGCCAGAAGGAATGGGGAGAAGGGCTGGGCCCCTCCTCTCCTCTCCTGGCCCCATGGGGAGGGAGATGTCATGGCCTGAAGGTGGCCCGGGGTACAGCTGGGGTGCGGGGCATGTCGGTGGGCATCCAGGAGTGCTGAGACCCCACTCAGGCTGCTGCAGGGGAAGGGTCCTCACCCATGTCTGAAGCTCTCCAGTGCCAGGCTGTGGTCACACAAGCCTCCCCTCAGCAGGGCCCTGGGGGTGCTCTGGGCAAGAGTGTGGAGGTGGGAGTGGGGTGGGGAGGTGGGGAGCTAAGCAGATGGCTGCCTGGGCGGGAAGAGAGGGAGGCACTGTGTCAGGAAGTGCAGTGCAGGCAGGGTGTGACCTTGTGCAGACTCACCCTGGGGTCACCTCACCACCCACCCAAAGGATGTCTGGTCACCGTTGCCCAGAAATGCATGGGGGTGGTGAGGGCTTTGGGCTTAGGAAGACAAGGCTGGGGTGGAGTGGAAGTAATAGGAAAAGGGAATCAAGACTTGACTCAAATCGCTTCAGCAAGGAGGCCTTAGGCTTTCTGGCCCTCAGTCTCCTGGTGATGAGAAGGCCTGGCCCCTGAGGCTGCTGTGTTGAATAAAAAGGTGAGGAAAGTGCTTGGCACACAGTAGGTGTCCATCTAGGGGCAGCTGCCTCTGGCCACCTTGTCCGGAGAAGTGGACTTTCTCAAGCTACAGCTTTAGAAAGGCAGCAAGCCCCACAGTAAGCGCACAGCCTGGAGCCACAGTGCTTGGCTTTATAAGCCTGGCTCAGCACACACCCTCTATGTGTCCCCAGGCAATTGACCGAAGCTACCTGTACCTTGTTTTCTCTGTAAAATGGGTAATAATAATTCCCTCTTCAGAGGGTTGTTCTGAGGGTGAAAGGAGTTAATACACACAAAGCATTTAGAACAGTGCTTGCTCCATGCGAGGGCTCTGTAAGAGTGTGTACCATTGTCACTATATCCTTTGTAATTTTTAAGAAAATTTATTTACTTACTTGTTTTTTATCTTTTTAGAGACAGGGTCTTGTTCTGTTCGTCACTCCAGCCGAAGTGCAGTGGTGCAATCATGGCTCATTACAGCCTCAACATCCTAGGCTTGAGGGATCCCCCTGCCTCAGCCCCCTGAGTAGCTGTGACCATAGGTGCCTGCCACCACACCCGGCTAATTTTTTATTTTGTAGAGATGGGGTCTTGCTATGTCGTTCAGGCTGGTCTGGAACTCTTGGGCTTAAGTGATGATCCTGCCTCGCCCTTCCAAAGTACTGGGATTACAGGCATGAGCCACTGCACCTGGCCTCATTATCAATAACTGCCACATTCTCCTACCTCTGCCCAATCCTGGGCTCCTTACAATGCTTTCGTCTAAGTGAGCTGCTTGAATTTCCCACAGCAGCCTCAGAGACATGTCCACCAGGAGTCCCACCGATTTTACAGATGAACGCACAGAGGCTCAGAAGATGAAGCAAACTGCTCATGATCATACCCTCCCCTTATTTAAAAAGTGACACTTAAGTTCTTTCTTTACTTATTTTTATTCTTTAGAGACAGGATCTTGCTCTGTCACCCAGGCTGGCATGTGTGATTATAGCTTACGGCAGCCTTGAACTCCTGGCCTAAAGTGATCCTCCCACCTTGGCCTCCCGAAGTGCTGGGATTACAGATGTGAGCCACTGCGCTCAGCCCCTTACTTTCTTCTCAGCATATGCATGGTCCTGAGTACCTCACTGCTTGCCCCAAGCCTGGTACCTCCAGTAATCCAGGCCCAGAGTACCCACTTTACTCTAGCGCTGGATGAGGGAAGATGGCTTCTCTTCCTTCAGGTTGCTGAGGGGCAGGGCTACCATGCATGGGGGTTTGGTGAAACAGGGGAGGCAGGTTCAAGGTTTCCAGAAGGGACCTGGGGGCCTGGGTGGCTGGAGCAAGGGGAGGGTGGGGGGTCCTGAGCCCGAGGGGCTGAGTGGGGGTTTCAGTCACTTCTGAGATGGGCTTTTCTCTGATTAGCATTTGCAGGTGGTGGGTGCCCCAGGTAAGGACTTCCATCTGACTAACGGTGAGGCTTATCTCCTTAGCGGAGAATTGACTTTTTAATTGACCAGGGTATTTTACCTTTGATGGTGTCCACTGGTAGTTTGAATCCTGGCAGGGGAGGGGGCAGGAGCGGCCCTCTCTAACTCAGCTCAGCCTCCGGTCTTTTTGGCCATGAACTCAAACCCAAACAAGAGGGGGTACTGCTCAATGGAGGGGAGTGTGGATCCCAGAGGCACAGGTAGACAGTACAGGGCATGTTCTCTGCCTGCCTTCTAGAGTCGGAGCGGATCTGAGTTCCAGCCACATCACTTAATACCTGTGTCACCATGGTCAGCTTAATTAATCCCTCTGACCTTCCATTTCTCCATCTGAAAAGGGGGCTAATAGCATCCACGAGACACTTACTATGAAGAGTACACACAATTAGCACAGCACCCAGCACCCTTGTAAGTGCCAGTTAAACGTTGGCTTTACTCATCATCTCTGACTGTGGCATGCTCTGAGGACCCGTGCGGTGTCCAACTCCAGGTCGTTTCTGCCCTTGGCCCCACTTCAGTGCTCGATCTGCAAAAAATTCCCAGCCACCCTGCCTGAGAGCTCCCACCCCAGGGAAAGGGCTTCTCCACTCAGCTTTTCTTGAGCACCTACTATGCACTGACCCTGTGCATGCCGAGCTGAGTAAGACTCTGCTCTGTTGTCCAGGAGCTCAGTCTCTGGGGCCATGAGTATATCCCAGGGAATGACAAAAGGGGGTACATCGTCGTGGGCACTGATGAGGGAATAATGGGCCCTGAGGGGTGATTGTAAATGGCTTCACAGAGGAGGTGACATATGCACTCTGCATTGAAGCATAAGATTTTTGGGAAGGGTAGGTGGAGTGATTTTTTTTGCAGACGAAACAGCATTTACAAAGGCCTGGAGGCAGAGTCTAGACAGCTTCCCCACTCTTACAGGAACACTTGGGAAGGCTCTAGCTAGAGCAAAGGGACACATTCCAGTATGGGGGATGCAGAGCTGGGTTGGGCTGTTCAGGGAAGGCTTCCTGTAAGAGGCATTGGGAGGCCAGGTTTTACGAGACTGGCAACAGGATTGGGGAGCTTGGGAAGTGGTACTTCTGTTTGGCAGAAGGAGGTTTATTTAACAAAACAAAATGGATGGTGGGGATAGAGGAGGAAGGCAAGACCCACTGGTGCTCTCTTCCCCTCCTGTGCTGGGTGAGGGGGTGAGGGCTAACAGGTATCACCTATATCTCACCTCTGGTTGGGGTTGTGGCTCTGGAGATGAGGGTGGGCAGGATGTTAAGAGACACTCATCCCAGGTGAGAGAGGGGCACCTGCCAGCCTGAACCTGGGAGCCTGGCATTCAGGGGAGTGAAGAACCTGTTTGTGGAGCTTGGAGGACCTTTAATTAGTTTTACAAGAGGCCTCCATCTCCAAGTATTTCTCTTCACCAAGATTTCCTAGGGAAGAAAGGGGTGGAAGGGAGAAGGGTGCACCTGTCCAGAGAATTCCCCCAAATCTTCATCCCTGCAGCATTTACCTGGGCCTTTCTCCCCCTCCCCTTGCCTGTTGTCTCACCTAGAACAGAGACTCCAGGATCAGAGCTGGGAGAGGGAGCAGAGGTAAGCCTGGGGTGCCTGCTTGCAGCTATGGATGTTGGATGTGTATGTAGAAGAGATGCTGGGTGGCAGGAAGCATGAGAAGGGGCTTACTATTATAGCTTTGCCACTTACCAGCTGTGCAAACCTGGGCATGTCCTTTAAGCCTCTGAGCCTCAGTATTGGAATCTGCAAACTGGGGGAGTAATGCTCATCATCCACAGCTGTTTTAAGGACGGAATAAGATATCCATGAGGCATCTAGCATAGGTCTGGCAGTCTTGTCTTCAGCTTTGACTTGAGCTGACCTAGATAATGTCATGCTGAGAGAGAGGTATCAGGGGAGGAGAGGTCTGTTAGCAGGTGGATGGGTTACTAGGTAAGACCATCAGCCCTTGAGGCACATGCCTCAGTTTTTAGATGTGCAAAATGGGGTTAATAATAATACTTCACAATGTTGTGTGAAGATTAAATGAATTATAGATAACAGTATCTGGCTCAGGAATACTCAGAGTGCTCAATAATGCTAGCTATTATTATTGACATTTATTTATTTATTTATTTATTTATTTTTGAGATGGAGTCTCTGTCATTTAGGCTGGAGTGCAGTGGCGCGATCTTGGCACACTCCAACCTCCACCTCCTGAGTTCAAACGATCTTCCACCTCAGCCTCCTGAGTAGCTGGGATTACAAGCGTGCACCACTGCACCCAGCTAATTTTTGTATTTTTGGTAGAGACGGGGTTTCTCCATGTTGGCCAGGCTAGTCTCGAACTCCTGACCTCAAGTGATCCACCCTCCTCAGCCTCCCAATGTGCTGGGATTACAGGCTATTATTGAATTTTAAATTACTATTCAGTTGCTATTAAAGCAAGGTCTCAGGCCAAAGGATTTGGTCACAGGTATCAGAATGGGAGCCTCAAGTGGGACTTGGCCTCAACAAGGAGGCAGGAGGCCACAGAAACTGTTGGTTGGAACCCAGATCCAGGTCAAAGTTGGAACCTCTAGGTCATCCAGCCTGGGGAGTATAGGGCTGGCCCATGGGTTACCACCACCCCTCCAACCTTTCAATCCCCTCTCAACACATTTTCCTGCTCACCTTGAGTTCCAGCTGGAAGGGCCAGATTAAGGTGGCCATGCCAGGGACACCTGCATCCCAGGCACATCTACACAGAGTTCCTGCAAGGCTCAGAAAAGACCAGGCCCAGCTCTGGGAGGAGAGGCAATGTCAGTGAAGTGGGCTTTCATCCTAGCCTTGAGCCCCAGTGGCTTTTTCCCACTAGGGCCTGTCAATCAGAACAGAGCTCCTGGTGCTGAGGGAGGCAGCAGGCTCTGGGTCGGTCAGGCCAGAGCGGAGATTCTGATGAAGCTGGCATGTATGGTAATGACCCCTCTTAGCCCAAGGACCTGTTTGCATTCATGGATTCGTGGAAGAATAAGATTTTGTGGGGGGCAAGCACTGAATTCTGTCTACAAATAGGGTGACACAAAATGGGGTGACACATATTTAGAGTTGTGTCTGCTGGACCAGAGGGAGGGGCAGTGGAGACCAGGGTGCTGGGGGACAGTGGGGTCCCTGAGAGAGAATTCATCATGGGGGCTGAAAAGGTCTAGCCTTGAGGTCTGGCTGCTGCAGACTGCCTGAGAAACAGAGGGGCAGTCATTCTGGGAATGGGTGTGTGAACCCCTCTAAACCAAGTGACTTTGGTGTGCCAAGCGTCTCCAGAGAGCAAAAGCTGTGTGTGTGGACAAAACATTTCATCAACTCTCTAAGCCTTTGGTGCCCAAGCAGCACCCTGGTGGGCACCCTCCTTGCAGCCCCTGGACAGGGCATGGGTGACTTTTTTTCCCTTGCAGGAGCAGGCTGAGCTCTTAGCCCAGTGCCGGCTACAAAGTCGGTGCTCAAAACTATTTGGTTAAAATAATACTATGACTTTTAACAAGATCATTTAGTGAATGTTTTTCGTCATAGCCAATTTGCAGATGTCTTGGGAGAACAAAGCCACATGCAGAGCAAATTAGAGAGTGGAAACCCAGCCCAATCCATGGTGAGAGGCCTCTTGGGGCTCCCAGGAGTGGGAGAGGGGTTTGCAAAGGATTGAGATCCCCTGAGTTGGCAGATAGGTGCTTGGAACTTGCAATATTTGGGTGTTGTTCATGTCATTCACACCCACAGGCTGGTGGAAAAAGGGCTGTATCAGTGTTTTCTGAATGAAGAAAAAGAGTGGTTTGTCAGCAGGAGCGATGGGATCTAGGTGGGGGAGACTGAAGCCATTTGGCAATGCTGATAAAAGCTTTACACCTTTATGTCTCACATGCTGACAACTTCTCCTTTTTCTTTCCTGCTAATCTTATTGATGCACTAACCCAAATGTGTTCACGTGGCTCTTGCTACCCGGGGTGCATGGGCCCTGACAGGAAGGAATCAGCAGGCTTTCCAGTGCCAGACTCTGCCAGCCGTCTCTCAGGGAGACTTGAAAGTTCAGATAGGCCAGAGAGGGTTAAGTTATTTCCTCTTTTACTTTCTCATCTTCTTGTACCCGATGCCCTCATGGTCTTCTCCCTCTCCTTCTCAGCAATATAAGATCAAAGACTGTAAATTATTCATTCACAATTGAGTGGAGCACATTTCAAAGTCAGGGCTGCTGGGCATCTCTTCTCAGAATTGCCAAGGGTGAAGACCCACATTTTTGGGTATATCAGCTCTGTTAAGTCACAGCCCTGAGATCCGGAGCCTGCCTTGCCTAAGCTCTGGCCTCCCACTAGTCTGATCTCCTCCCTGCCCTTTCCCTGTCCAGATTGTACCCCCCTCCATCCACATCCTTACTCCAAATGAAGCCCAGGATCAGTGCTACCTACCTGGCTACACAGCGGTGGCCGTGGGTGCCTAGGCTACCATTGCCCAGGACTCCTGTGCTGTCTCTTCCAGCGGGGAGCAAACATGGGGAACCGACATGTTTGAGAAGAGTGCCTAAGACGTGCCAAGCACAGGACAAGTATCAATGCTTGACAACCACTCCAATAATTTGTTCTGGGCTCTCTATGTGTCAGGTATTCTTCTATGCACTTTAAATATAATATCACTATGAATACCCACAAACACTTGTGGGATGGGTACTATTCCTATTCTGATTTTACAGATGAGGACTGAAGCTGAGGGAAGTCAAATGACTTGTCGAAGGCCACACAGCCTTCCAGTAGCTGGGCTGGTATTTGAACTGAAACAGTGTACAATATGCCACCCTGTTAAAACATATGTGATTTCCTTTATCCTTACATTGACTCCATGTATAATGTATAGAGGGGGAAACAAGGTGTTTTTAGTTTTTAGAGACAAGGTCTTCCTCTGTCTCCCAGGCTGGAGTGCAGTGGTGCCATCACAGCTCACTGTAGGCTTGAACTCCTGGGCAAAAGGGATACTCTCACTTCAGCCTCTCAAATAGCTGGGACTACAGGCATGTGCCACCATGCTTGGCTAATTTAAAAAAAAAATGCAGAGATAGGATCTCTCTATGCTGCCCAAGTTGGTTTTGAACTCCTGGGCTCAAGTGATCCTCCTACCTTGGCCTCCCAAAGCACTGGAATTACAGGTGTGAGCCACTACACCTGGCTGGAAACTAGGTTTTGAAGAGAAAAGTGCTTATACCAGGTCATGTGGCCAGTAAGTGGCAGAGCCAGGATTTGAATGTAAGACAACATCCATGATCTTACTAGCACAGCTCCCTGAGGCTGATGGACAGGCTTGTGTTTCAGACATCTGATGGGAGGAATGAAAGAGACATACTCCAGGGCCCAGGGAACCTCATCCTGCGTGTGGCTGGATTTGTCAGGGTCATCAGGGAACCCTGGCTGATGGATCCAGAGCCTCTGGAATTTCCTGAAAGTGAATTTCAGCATATGTGTCTGTGATATGGCTTAAATCTAACACCAGCACCACTTAAAGATTCCAAAGAACCAACAAAGAAAAAGCCACAAACCTACGTTTTATCTGAGCCGTTACTTACTATTGGGAGCTTATCTCCAAGAAGCAGAATAATCATAATGCACAGCACCCATGTGTGGCTGATTAGCTTTGTGGTAAGTTTTATTGGATTACAACACAAAAAGTCTGTTCATGACTTAGGGTGCAGCTGTATGGCTGCTTGCTCACAAACAAAAAATAGAAGTAGAGGGAGTGTCAGGGCCCAGGAGCATCAGATAATGAGGTTGGTACTCCAAGAGCATGTTAATCAGCAAAGACCATTTGTGCAGCCCCTTCCAGTGTGCAAAGCCACTCTGCATGTGTCTTAATGGGCCATCACAGCCACCTGATGTTTTCTTCCCATGGGGGCAATGATCAATAGTTTTGGCCATTCGTAGGGGGTGGGAAATAGGGGGAATGGGATAGAGAAAGTGTTGGTTTCCATAAAAACCATGGATGTGAGGGTTGGACTGCGTGTGTTTCATTTTTAAGGCAAATGAAAACACTTAGTCTTATCTGGTGCCTGAACCGAGTAGTACTAATCCGATTTACGTTTTTTTTTTTTTTCCTTCGAGTGCTTACTATGTAAGCACTGACACTATGGAGCAACCTTATCACGTAGGGAACATTACTGACCTCATTTTACAGATGAGGAAAGTGAGGCTTGAGAGGTGAAGGGAGCTTGCTGCAGGGAGTGGGATGCGCAGCCAGGTGGTCTGATTCTGGAGCCCGGACCTTTCTTGGGAGGCTGCTCGGCAGGACAGCATCTCTCTGTGCTGCACAGTGGAATGAAGGGGCCCTGGGGAGGAGCTGGGACCTGTGTTGGCCTCAGCGGTCCCATTCAGTTTGCTTGGGGCCTCCAGGGAAGTACATAGAACAGGATCTAGAGGTAGGAAGGCTGGCTTGTCCTGGTCCACAGGGCCTTGAGCAAGTCCCTCAATGTCTCTAAGCTGCACTTTCCTCCTCTCTAAAATGTCTGCCTGGTCCCATCACACAGGGTGGCTGTGTTCCTGGATAGGAGGTAGTGGTGAGCAGGGCAGAGGGACACTCCCTACCTGGAAGAGATTGGCTTGGACAAGGTGTCGGTGGGCAAGGGCTGGAGACCTGTGGTCCCTCTGCCTGGAAATGCTCTCCCCTCCCTGTTTCCCATGACTGGATCTTTTAAAACTTTCAGCTGTCAGCTTAAATGTCACCTTCTCAGGGAATGATCTTCCCTCCCACTTCTGATGGACTGGCCTAAGCCCCCATCTCTGTCAGGAGCTGCTTTCCCCAGTTCCTCCACTTCATCCCAAACCTCCCAATGAGACCCAGTTCTACCCAGGTATGAATTATTCACATAGAGGCTGAGGGCTCATTATGGGGACAAATATTTCAGCAAAAGTCATCTGGCAAGAGCCGAGAGGGACAGAGATGGGGTGGCATTTATTGTCAGGAAATGGTTTCCCATGGCAATTAAATGCTCACACTCACGTGCACCTGTTGTGCACAGCATGTGTCTGTGTGTGCCGGGGAGATGCATTTTATCACTGTCCTCCTCCTACCCCAGGGTTGCATCTAGCCTGTGTCACACCAGAGTCCTGTGTCTACACAGAGCCCCACCCCTACCCAGCCACTTGGTCGGGGGAGGGGAAGGGTTGGCAATGGAGGCAGGAGGTTTCCGGACTGCTCTCTGTCGATTGATGTTTTCTATTAAAAAACAAAAAAGAAAAAAGGAAAAGACTCAGTGCCTCAGTGAGGTTTCATGAGAAATGGTGGGAGCAGCGGGTCGAGAGGAGCTGATTATGTAGATGTGTTTAAGCTCTCAGCTGGGGATGGATGGCTTCCATAAACCTGCTGGGGGCCTCAGGCCCTGCCGCAGGCTGGCTCCATTGCAGCTGGGGGCCTCAATCCCCACCGCAGGCTGGCTCCATTGCAGCTGGGGGCCATTTCTCAAGTTCCTAGAGGAGGAAGGGGGTGAGTAGGTGCTGGGGGGGGTCCCCTGTCAGGTGGGGCCCCCAGGCAAGGGGCAGGTGAGAAGACTGTAGGGACAAGCCCTTTCTCTCTGGGAGTACACACTCAGCCCTGTCCCCACCGGGGCTGGCTTCTCGGCAACCCTTGGCTGGACAGATTCTAAGCTGGCCTCTGCTAGGACATGCTGTGCAGCCTGAGGCGTGGCTTTTGTCTTTCTGCACTTGGCTTTTCAGTCTGGAAAATCAAGGGAAGCGCTAGAGATGGTTGCCCAACAATGTGAATGCACTTAATGCTGCTCAAATGTACACTTAGAAATGGTGGAAATGGTAAATTTTACAGTATGCATGTTATACCACATAAAAAAGGAAACCTCTAAAACATCAGGTGAGTCTGAAGTTTCCTTCCAGACTTCATGCTTTGGGGATTCATGATCCTGGGCTCAAAGAAATGTGAGGGGACGCGTCGTTGTTCCAGGAGCAGACTGTGTGCCCCGCTAAGTCCGTTTCTTTTCTGATTTTACCCCCTTTGGTGATGCCACCATCACCAGCTCAGCATCTCTCAGGGGCTGAGGGGGACCTCTGCTCCTGAAGATTGAAACCATTGCTCGCTAAGCTATTGAAAATTTCATGGATGATTCAGGAACACAAATCAAACAGGAGGCCAGAAGCTCTGGATTTATGAAGAAAAATGAGTCAAACTTGGTGATTTATGAGCACCCCAGAATAGTGGCACGTGGGGATGAGGAAGGGATGGAGGACAGGTCTGAGGGCCAGGGGCACAGTGCGGGGAGGCAGAGGTGGGAGTGGGGCTGGAGAGAGTGTAGGGGGCCTGGGCCTCAGCCCCAGACTATGAGCCTTGGGGGAAGTTGTCTGTGCCCTGGACAGATGGGGCAAGCGTGGTCCAATGAGGAAGCAAGGACTGTCCTTAGGCATTAGAGGGAGGGGCTACTCACAAACCTTAATCTGATTTCTCTGTAGACCAGGCCTGGGCTGGGTACTGAGGAGAAGAGGGTGAGGGCAGAGGAAAGGGGGCACTAGGCCAGCGTCAAGGGGCTTGGCTGGCCTTCCAGAGCAGACATAGCCTTCTTCAGGAGTGTGTGTATGTGTGTTTGTGTGTGTGTGTGTGTGAGAGAGAGAGAGAGAGACCCAGTTGTCCAAAAGGCTTCTTCTGAGACTTTTGCAGTCTCCCAGGGGGTCCTTTCAGTCTGAGGGTGGTGAGATCCCCTACAGCAATCCAGCCCCAGAAGCCTAGAGAGATGTCCCAAAGGCTATCCCCAAGATCAAAGCCCCAGAGCTTTATGGGCCTAGAACAAGTGGGGTTGGAATCTGACTGGCTTTGCCCCCATAACTAACCAGTAGAGGCTGGTCCCTGCCACCTCCCAAGGTGGATCCTCCTGGGATTGTCCTACTTTCTGTCCAATTTCCTCTGCTTGGGATGGACTCCAAGAAGAGCATTCTCAGGTACATGGTTTGATAGAAATGGCTATGTCTAAGGATCAAGGATTGAGAGACCTAGAATGAGTTCCAAGTAGCCATTGCTTGTCAGGGTGACATGAAGCAAGTCATATCGCTATCGCATTTTAGAATCTCAATTTCTTCATCTCAAAAATGGGAAGAGCATTCCCTTCCATCAGCCCTTCCTCATAGCTAATAAAGCTGTAGTATTAGTGTAGTATGAAATAAAATTATAAATGGATATGTGCTTGGTATCCTCTAAGGTGCTGTATGAAGGTGATGGATTCTTCTACTAATTTTCCATGGGCATCTGCCACAACGACAGCTCCTTTCTGGGCTTTAGCTTCCCCATGTCTGAAAGGAAGAGATTAGACAAAGTCAACTCTCAGTTTCCCTCTACCCTGAGTAACATCTGATCCTATGACTATTGTGGTCCCTCAGTTCCTGATCAACATGCTTCCAGTTGCAGGTGAGGCTTCCAGGTTCTAGGATTTGGAGGAGGGAGGACTTTGTTCAGACAACCATTTAACAAAAATGATTTCTAGGTAAGGGCCTTGCTACTTTCTCTTCTCTTAATCTCTTCTAGGGTCCTCCTGAAGATGTGTTTGAATGCATGCATTATTATGACCAAGTACAGATGGGAGGGGCTGTCCCTTAGGTTGTATTAGAGAGATTTCTCTAGAACTCAGGGCATTTGATTCAAAACATTTCCATTTTAAGAAATGAAGGAGATGGGCCGGGTGTGGTGGCTCATGCCTGTAATCCCACCACTTTGGGAGGCTGAGGTGGGTGCATCACCTGAGGTCAGGAGTTTGAGACCAGCCTGGCCAACATGGTGAAACCCCGTCTCTACTAAAAATACAAAAATGAGCCAGGTGCGGTGGCCCATGCCTGTCATCCCAGCTACTTGGGAGACTGAGACAGGAGAATTGCTTGAACCTGGGAAGCAGAGGTTGCAGTGAGCCGAGATTGCACCACTGCACTCCAGCCTGGGTGACAGAGTGAGACTCTGTCTCAAACAAACAAACAAAAAAGAAATAAGTGAAGGAGATGGAATGTCAGAGGGCTTAAAGACTGTTGTGGTAGAGAAGATAGGGATATACTGTTGATTTGAAAATCATTATTTTGAGCCAATAAATAGTCATTGATCTTATCTTATATGCCAAATGTCGTTCCAGGTACCTTCATATTCATTATTTCATTTGATTCTATAATAACCATGGAAGGAAGGCAATGTTATTTTCTTTTGGCAGATTTCTTTTAGCAGATGGGAAAACTGAGGCTCAGATAAGTAAAGGAACTAATTGTCAAGGTCACATAGCTGTGAGTGTCAGAGGTGGGACACAAACCCAGGCCTATCTGACCTCATAGTTAGAGCTTCCCCTGCAAAGCAATTTCTTATTCCAGGCCCACTTCTGTTCCATTGAAGCCACAATGTCAAGTCACCATGGTCTCAATTGATTGCCTTTTCTCTTGAGTATGGTCACATTTTCCTGTTTCTTCATATGTCTAGTAATTTTGGATAGTATCATGAACATTGTGAATGATATATTGGAGAGACTCTGGGTTCTATTGTATTCCTCTGAAGAGTGTTGATTTAAAAAAAATTGGCTGAACTCAGAATTCAAACTCTGTCTCACCTCTGGTGCACAGTAGCCAAAACCTCAGTTTATTTCTTTTAATCTTAGCTGGGTTGGAACCTTCCCTATGTATGTATGCTGAAGGATCAGCCAGAGATTTGGGCAGTTTATACATAGAAATTGGGGTTTAATCTCTGTGACTCTCTCCCTTATAGGATTTCTCAAATCACTTTCCACTGGATTTGTTCACCCACATTTTCTCTGATTCTTCAAGCAACTAAGACTGTGGATTTCCTATAAACTTAGCTACATTATGTGACACTGATTATGATCTGCCTTTAGGAGAAAAGCTTTAAAAACATTAAGTCCACCCATTGCTATTCTTCCAAGTGTCAATTCCCTTCCATTTTTGCCTGCTTTTTGTTTCACCAGTGCCTTTAAGTAGCTTTAAAATATCTTTTCCAGAGTTTATAGTTGTTATCTGAGGGAGGACAGATCTGATGGTAGCCATTTGATCATTATTGAAAGCCTTGTTTCATTTTTGAGCAGGTGATTCCTCCAATGGCTCTTACCAGGCAGGGTTTGTTCTTAAAGCTACGTCAGGCTCAGCAGAGTCTCTAGGAATCTGGTCTTCAACTCCTAGCAGTAGATACTTATACCATGACAATGATGTGTTGTACCTGGCTCTTGGAAGCATTTGCAACCATGTGTATGCCAACCTTCTGGGTGGTGTTACCTTCTGTGTTCCCTTTACTATCACCTTCCTTGGGAAGGAGAACTCTAGGCTACAAGGGGCATCCGGCCTCAGGTCCCTCTCCCAGGTGCCCTCTTGTATGGAGGTGGAGGGGTGGGCTTTGTCCCTTCCTCAAGCACACTCTTGGCAAAGTCTTGATTGGGAGAAGAAGAGGTGTCAGAAGGGAGAGAGAGGCACACTTCCCAACTTGGCAATGCCATCCAAGTGTATGTCTCTTTAAACTCTGCCTTAGGGGGCTTGTCAGATGGCCACCACCTGTTCAGGTTCCCCCAGACACTTCTGGGGCTCCAGATGTGTGCCAAGAGCTGGGGAAAATTGGCTCTTCCACAAAATTCCTTTCCTCTTTCATTGGAGACATCAGAAAGGCCAGAGCATGATGGCAAAATCGCTGTGCTTTTAAAAATGTTCCTGCTTTGTAGAGGCGTTGTTTTCCTCCCCTGTTTCTTCTTTTAAAAATCTCCTGTGTGTCAGAGATGAAGCCAGAAGAGAAATGTCCCTTTGATGGCTGAGAATTATTGTTCTAAAGGCTTTATTTAAGCTGCTCTTAACAAAACTCAAACATCTGGCTTGTGGTGCCTGTGTGCCAGCTTTCAGCTTGAAGGGGAAGGCATAGAGACGGCAAGCTCTGAGGCTTGGGGGAGGAAGGCAGCGCCTGCTATGGCCAGCTCTGCTTCCGAGGCCACTGCCTGCACTGTGCCTCCTTGATGGGGTTCTGTGGCCGGGGGCAGAGGAAGAAAACCACTTTCTTGAGCTTGCCTTTATGATAGAGACATTTTGCTAGAGTAAATGTATCCAAGTCCATCCCTCAGGGCTTAAAATATGAGAGAGAATCAGAACTTGAGCCTAAGAGAAGCTGGGCTGTGCAGAAATGGAAGGAGGGTTGTATTTATCCAACACATATTCTATGCCAGATATTTTTATATCCATTGTCAGGCTCAATTACTGCAACAACTCCATGCAGCAGATATTAATATCCTTTCATTCCAGATAAGAAAATTGAGGTTATAACTTGCTCAAGTTTACCTAGTTAGCAGGTAGCAGAGTCAGGACCCAACCTCAAGGCTGCTGCCCCCAGAGCCTGGGTTTCTTCCATTATGTCTGACCTCCTCTCACATGAGCCCTGAAACCTGGATTCTCAGGGCAACATGCTGTCTTCCTCTTCCAAAATGCACAGGGGATCTTTGGTTTGGAGAGGAAAGGGATGGGATCTGATGGCAAATGACTTCTCTGACAGTGCAAAGGTAAACATGCACTGCTCCAGGCTGGAATTCTGACCTTGGCAACCAAGAGCTGGGTGATGTTGAGCAAGTTACTTAACTTCCCTGAACCTTAGATTTTTCAGGTGGGGATAAGACCACTCACTGGGGGGATCCCAGCAAGAAATGTGTGTAAAAGCCAATGGTTCTGTGCCCAGCCCAGAAGAGGTGCTTAGCAAGTGTTAGTCTTTCTCTTCCTCCTCTTCTACAGCTAAGAGAGGTTCAGGGCCCAGCCCCAGAACAAGGAGTCACAGACCTGGAGGAAATCGAGGGGGACTAGGCCAGGTACCTTGAGGGGCTCCAGCTGCCTCTGGTTTTTCGAGGCTGGTGTTCAACCCCATGAGGGGACTGAGTGAGCCTCAATGTGGGGCTGGTCCGCGTGTGTCTCTCACCTGGTGGGCCCTGGATCCTGGAGGTCTCCCTTCTGGAGGTCCCTCAGAAACCACTGCATCCACCCTTCACATTTTACAGGCAGGAAGACGGAGGCCAGAATAGGAAAGAGACTTGGCCAAGGCTACATAGCAAATAGGAGGACGAGCTGGAGCTAGGCCTCAGCCTTTTAGCCTCTGAAGCCAGCGCTGGATGGCAGAGAGTGCATGTACTCTCTGTGCCCTGAAGGCACCAGGGCTGTGGTTTCCCCCAGAAACTGTGCCTCTCCTGAGGCCCAGCGGCCCTTACCTGAAGCCAGCAGGGGATGTGAAGAATGCCTGGAGTGACTCCCACTCCTGCTGATGTGGCTCTGATCTGCCTGCAAGCATCTGTTCACCGCTCTCTGATCATTACGTGGGTGGAATCTGCCCATTAGTACTTCACACCCAGGGTCTCAGCATTGCCAGGCAATTAGGATGCCCAAGATCTGAATCACTTGCTGCTGCTTCGGAACGTACTCAGGAAAGCTTTCTCCCTTTTTCTTGAGGCCCAGTGTTTCCAGCTGTGAACTGAAGGCAAGGGACCTGCCTTGGAGGATGACAGTGTTTGGAGAAACACTAAATGCTGCTCTGGAGGCCTGAGACATTAAAACAGATAAATATAGGGCATCCCTATCATTTGATCTTTCTTCCCATTTCCCTCAACAACTGCTCTTCCCTTTTCCTCCCTTTCTGTTTCCTCCTTTCCTTCCTGTCTCCCTTTCTCCTTTCTGATACTTGTTGAGCATCTGAGAGGCGTGATAGAGGCCTGGGAAGCGGCACTGGGCAGTGGAATCATAGGAGACAGGGCGAGTATGTTTGGAGAGTTTCTTGAGACTCCCAGGAACAGGCGGAGCCACAGGAGAGAATGGAGAGAAACTGCAGAAAAGATAAAGGTGGTCATCAGAGCAGCGCCAAACCTCAGGAGAAGCTGGAAGAAGGACATTTAAGAAGATATTGGGCCTTCAAGGAGCTGAGAATTAAGTTGAGCCTGCAGGGACCCAGCCAGGGACTGGGAATTCTACATCCTTTTCCAAAAAAACAGACACCTAGGTGGCTTTTGGTCCATGTTTACCGCACGGGACTCATATAGCAGTGCCTGCTGTAAGCCCTGCTGGCTGAGATCCTCTCTGGAGGTTGTAGGCTCTGAGCCTGGAGCAGAGGACCTGTCTTGTTGACCTTTGGCAGGGGCATTGCTGTGGTCTAGATCCCAAGATAGCCTATCCCAGTGGGGCTGCCCATGGGTTCCTCCAGCATCTGCTCTGCCCTTGGCACCCTGTTCCTGAGGAACTGCTTCTTCCAGAGGAATAGGATATCCTAAAGACAAGGCCTGTGTCGTATTCACCTGGGGATCCCCAGACCCTAACCCACCATGACTGATCAAAGTCAAGGCAGAGGCATTGTGGAAGAACAGAAAGAGTAATGGTGTCCGAGTCAATGACATTTGAATTAGAATCCCAGTTCCGCTGTGTTCAAGCTCTGTGACTGCCATAGGTCAGTTTCTCCTGCAAACAGATTCTGGAGAACTAAATTTGTGTGCAGAAGGTTTACAGGGGTGTGCACTCAGGAAAAATACCTGTAAGGGAGTGAGGGAAGCAGGATGGGGTGGAGGAAGAAGTTGAATCACTCTGCTGCTGTTGCAGCAGAGGCCTCAGCCAACCCCCTGGGGGAGTTCTGGGGCTAGAATAGCACTTGAACATTATCCCAGACTGAGGAAAAGGAGGCTGTACCTTTGTAACTCTCGTAGAACAGTCATTGGAGGTGGGCTTTCCAGGGAAGGGGCATATGCTTGGGTGAGGCAGCTTTTGACTGAAGGCAATGCCTGAAGAGGGACTCAGCTGTGAGCCCTCAGTTGTCAGCAGACCTGGCAGCTGGGAAAGTGAGAGCCTCAGCCCTTAGGGGGAGACCTTGGCAGCATACCACAGTATCCACCACAGTGACCTTGAGCAAGGCGCTTAGCTCAAGTGGGGACTCAGTTTCCACTTATGAAATGGAGAGAATTGATTTATTTGTTCAGAATCTCTTTCAGGTGCTAGAGAATATGGCAGCAAACAAAACAAAGCCCCCGCTTACACGGTAGCTGGAAAAGAGAAATGACTGGAGTCAGAGGGTGTTAAGTTCTATGGAGAAAAATAAGGCAGTAGGAGACAGGGACTGCTGAGTTAGGCAGCTTTTTATTTTCCACAAAGTGGACAGAGTAGACACCTGAAAGAAGTGAGCCAGGAGACCATCTAGGTCAAGGTTTATCCACCTTAGTACTAGTGACATTCTTGATTGGATCATTCTTTGTGATGTGGACTGTCCTGTGCATTTTAGGATGTTTAGCAGCATCCGTGGTCTCTACCCACTAGGTGCCAGTAGCACCTTCTCTCCAGTTGCGACAACCAAAAACATCAAATGTCCCTTGGGACACTGTCCCCTGGTTGAGAACCACTGGTCTGGGGGAAGAGAATCCCAGGTAGAGGGAACAGCCAGAGCAGAGCCCCACAGGTGAGCACATGCTTGGCGTGCCATGGTCCGGTGAGGATCCCAGCATGGCTGCAGTGCAGTGAGTAGGGGTCAGCAGGAGAAGAGAGGGCTGGCAAGATGGCAGGTCATGTAGGGCCCTGTGGGGCATTGTTAGGATTTTGGTTTTGACTCCAAGTGAAAAGGAAGCCTTGGAGGGTTTTGAGCAGATAAATGATATGCTTTGACTTATATTTAAAAAGAATTCTTTTGGCCGATCGAATGGTGATCGAAGATTAAAGATGAGGTTTCTGACACATTACAGGTGCTCAACAAATGGGTCTGTCGTCCTCAAGAACAGGGGAAGCGTGCCTTTGGTTTGCATTGAAGGTCATTGGGCAACTTGGCTGCCATGCTATCCTAGGTATATAGAGTTTTGTCTTTGTGATTCAGGCCAATAAATCAGGACCTTAGAATGTGAGGGGTGGACAGAGCAAAAACACTGAGCCTAGAGAGGTGAAGCGATGTGAACAGCCATCCCCTGAGTGAGTGGCAGTGCCAGGGTTAATATCTGTGGAAATGCCCTTTGGGAAGAGCAGTCTTTGATGGTGACCTGATTTGTGTCTCCTTATGTGAGTGTTTTTTTTTTTAATTAAAAAGAGAGATAAAATTCAAAGACAAGAAGAATATGCTCAAGGCTGGATGGGCTTTTGCACAAATAAAAGATTTGCCTGGAAAATTAGTCATAAAATAATAACAATCAAAAGATTGCTTTGGCCCTGATCTTCCAAGGCAGGAAGCTGGATTGCTGAGTCAGCATCTGGCAGTGGCTTCTTTCTGAAGCTGGGGAGCTACTGTTTTGTCTCAGCAGAACAGGCAGAAGGAATGTCTGCTGTGAGACCCACTTGCTTCCGCTTTTGTGGTCTTGAGTGATATTTCTCTAATGGATGAGTCCCATTCTGAGATGGGAAAACAGAGGCAAGGATGACCTTGAGATGGTCCCCTGCTCCAGGTCCCCTTTGACTACATTGACTGGACATTCAGCATGGTGTAGACAGAGCCTGGATCTATAGGCCAGAGATCTAGGCTCTATTAGATCACCACTGTCTGGTTTTGTCACATTGGTCAGGTCATGAAATGTTCTGGTGCCTACATTTCCTCATCTCTTGGCTAGAGACATTAGTTTCTCCGCTCTCCTAGGGTAATCTTATGATAAAAACACTTTATCTTCCACAGTTTCTCAGCTTACTGCTTTGCATTGAATGGGCACCTGATACACATTTATTGAGGAATGAATATTTATTGAGAAAAATGAGGTGATGTATGGGAAATATTAAACTGGAGCATGAAGGACTTTGTAAGAATACCTCAACATTATTTATTGTGTGAGCCCTTGGCCTCTGGTGAGTCGATGGGCCACAGATGGAGAGATTTCTTTTACCTGCTCACCTACCCTAGGCCACACTATACAGAACTTTCCAGGAGGGAAAGTTTCTTTGTTGTGCTTTGTGGCCCTTTCTGAGCGGTGGTTAAAGTACTGCCTCTGGGACAGGGTAGCACCATTTGATTGCTGTGGCCTGATGGGGGCCATTCCTGACCCCCATGCACACAGGCAGTGGTGGACATTTCCCCAGGGCTTGGGGCTCCTAGTAAGGAGAAGTTCAGTCGTGATCACAGGAAACACAGTCCTTGCTCATGGGGACTTCTCCATGCCCTCAAAGGAAGCTTTGGGGTCTGCAGACCTGGGTTTGAATCTTGGCTCTGTCCATTATTATTATATGTTCTCAGGCAAGTTGCTAAATTGCTCTGCCTCACTTTTTTCATATATAAAATGGGGTTATTACAAATAACAAAAGAAAAAATAGATACATTGGACTTCATCAAAATTAAAACTTTTGTGCTTCGTAAGATACTAGCAAGGAAGTGAAAAAATAACCCACTGAATGGGAGAAAATATTTTAAATCATATATCTGATAAAGAACTTGTATTTAGAATATATAACAAACTCTTGCAACTCAATAATAAAGGGACAAATAACTCAATTTTAAAATGGGCAAATGACTGGGCATAGTGGCTGACACCTGTAATCCCAGCACTTTAGGAGGCCGAGGCAGGCAGATAACCTGAGGTCAGGAGTTCAAGACCAGCTTGGCCAACATGGTGAAACCCTGTCTCTACTAAAAATACAAAAATTAGCCAGGCACAGTGGCACGTGCCTGTAATCTCAGCCACTTGGCAGGCTGAGGCAGAAGAATCTCTTGAACCTGGTAGGTGGAGGTTGAAGTGAGCCGATATTGTGCTATTGCACTCCAGCCTGGGCAACAGAGTGAGACCTTGTCTCAAAAGAAGAAAGAAAAGAGCAGAGAATCTTAATAGACACTTCTTCAAATAAGGCATACAGATGGCCAATAAGCAAATGAAAAGATGCTTAATATCATTCCCCTTACAGAAATGCAAATCAAAACCACAATGAGATACCACTTTATCACTTTATATCTGGTGGGATGACTATATAAAAAAGACAGATAATAACAATTGTTGAGGAGAATGTGGAGCAATTGGAACCCTCATGCACTATAGGAGAATATAAAGTGGTGAGCCATTTTGTCTGGAAGTTCCTCAAAAGTTAAACGCAGAGTTTCCATATGACCCAGCAATTCTGCTCCTACGAATATACTCACAAAATAATGAAAACATACATCTACACAAAAATGTGTACACAAACATTCACAGCAGCATTGATTCACAATAGTCAAAAGATAGAAACAACCCAAATGTCCATCAGCTATGAAATGGGTAAGCAAAATGTGGTATATCCATACAATGGAATATTATTTGGCCATAAAAAGCATGAAGTACTAATATATACTATAACATGGTTGAACCCTGAAAACTTAATGCTGAGTGAAAGAAGCCAGTTGCAAAAGACCACATATTGTATAATTCCACTTACGTGAAATGTGCAGAATAGGAAAATCTACTGAGACAGAAAGTAGATTTGTGGTTGTCTAGAGCTGGGTGGATGAGAGGGTTGGGGTGAAATGATAACTAAAGGGGAGAGGAGTTTCTTTCTTGGGGTGATGTAAATGTTCTAAAATTGTGGCGATAAGTCACACAACTCTGTGAATAGAATAAAAACCATCAAATTGTGCACTTCACTGGGCGAATTCTGCAGTATGTGAATTATATCTTCACAAAGCTGTTGCCAAGGAAAAGTGGGGGTTATTAATAGGTTCTACCTCTCAGTTTTGTTGTGAGGGACAATGAGATAAAGCACAGCCTCTAGTATATAATGAGCTCTCAGTAAGTGCTCACTATTTTATTATTACCATTATCACTGGGCCATTGGAGATTGTATGCAATAAGGAACAGAGTAGCTAGCATACTTCCTGACGTGTAACTGTTGATTCCAACGTTAGTGCCCACTCCTTTCTTTGGACGGGCAAATCTTGGAGGTGCAGGAAGACTCCCACTGAATCCAGGACTCTGGTCAAGCTTACCCTGTGGCAGGAATATTTACAGCTCCACTTGGGAGCCTTAAGCAGCCAGGGCAAAGTTTGGTTTTGGCCCCATAACAGGGTTTATTAAAACTACAGACCTCTAAGTTTCTCCAGAGAAACTCAAAGGGGCATTTGTGGTTCAAGTCCTGTCTGCCAACCTGTCCCTGTTTCACTGCTCCCTGTCCCTCCATCCCACTCAGGTAGGAGCTCGGCAATTTCTCCTCTTTGTTCTGGGTTTGCTCAGTAAGGAGCTGAATTATTGTCTTTATTATTGGGCCCCCCTGAGCATTTTCAATTTGAATTCTTCCCTGTAGCCTAAGTCTTTCCCCTCAACTTCTCTTTGTAGTGCAGATTAGCTACTTGGAAGGATATTTTACATTATTTTGCTCCCAGGAGGCATTGGGAAGACACAGGGCTGAGCTGGGGGTTGAGGTGGGAGGCTTTGGTGCAAAGATGCTAGTTTTATTGGTTTTAACTCTATCCCACACTTCTGGTCCAAGACACAGCTCTTGGGCCTGTCCTTCTTATCATTCACCTTCCCTCTCCCCCAGCCATTTTCCCCCCGTCTCATTTATCAGCTACAGTGGTAAGTGTGGGTATGGCAGGAGGGAGTCATGGATATGAGGGAATAACACTGCACCAATTCCTTTATTTCCCCATAGTAGTATCTAGTACAGAGAGGGAGTTTCAGTGTCCTGTTTTCACACAGGGCATGTGTGTGTGTCTGTGTGTGTGTGTGTGTGGAGAGGGTAGAGAGAAAGAGACAGAGAGAATATGTGTGTGTGTGTATGTGTGTGTGTGTTGAAAAGAGACCCAGAGGAATATTCCAAGAATTCTAACATCAGAATAATAGGAACTCCAAAACAGAGAAAACAAAGGGGTAAAGATTATTAAAAAACAATACAAATAATTGCCTACGTGGAATAACCTGAATCTACACACTGAAAGGGTCTGTCAAGACTGGGCCAATTGGAGATCCATGTGAAAAAGAAATGAATCTTAGTTCTGATATCATACTATACACAAAAATTAATTCAGGATGGATCATAGACATAAATGCAAAAAGTAAAGCAATAGTTTCCAAAGGAAACCTGCCCCACCCCCCAGAAGAATTGCTTCATGTCTTTGAGATGGGCAAAGGCTTCTTAAACAGAATTAGAAAACCCATTAATTATAAAAGAAAATATCATTAAATAAGACCCTATTAATTTTTGTTTTGTTTTGTTTTGTTTTGAGACAGAGTTGCCCTGTCACCCAGGCTGGAGTGCAGTGGCGTGATCTTGGCTCACTGCAACCTCTGCCTCCCAGGTTCAAGTGATTCTCTTGCCTCCTGAGTAGCTGAGATTACAGACGTGTGCCACTATGCCCTGCTAATTTGTGTATTTTTAGTAAGGACAGGGTTTCACCATGTTGGCCAGGCTGGTCTTGAACTCCTGATCTCAAGTGATCCACCCGCCTCAGCCTCCCAAAGTGCTGGGATTATAGGCATGAGCCACCGCACCCGGCCAACCCTGTTAAAATCAAGAACTCCTCTTCAGTAAGAGACCATATTAAGATAGTGAAAAGGCAAGCCAAAAATGGAAAAATATTTGATTTTATATACATATATATATATGAGCTAATTTCCCAAGTGGCTACTTTTGGAAAGTTATCAACTGGGAGGAGATATGAAGGGACTCACTGGGGTCCTGGAAATGCTTATATCTTGATATGTATTATGAATTTGATATATATAGGATATATATCAAATTCCTTTTTTGGGTATATGTGTATACACACACACACACACACACACACACACACATATTATTCACATATATCCAGAAAAGGAATTGTATCTACAGTCTATAAGGAAACCACATAAATTCATTCATAAAGGAAGAAATTTTTGCTTTTAAGAATAAGCAAAGGATTTGAATAGGCACTTTACAACGAAAGTCAACAAAAGAAATACAGAGTGGTCAATAAACATATTAAAAAGTGCTCAATATTATTAGTCATCATGGAAATGCTAATTAAAACCACAATTAAATACCATTACATCCCTACTAGAATTGCAAAAATAAAGGTCTGAAAGTACTGGCAAGAATGTGGAGCAACTGAAACTCTCAAACATTGCTGGTGGTAGTTTAGGTTTGTACAATCACTTTGAAAAGCTGTTTGGCAGGATCTACAAAAGCTAAATATATGCTTACCCTGTGATCCAACCATTCTATCTATAGATATACACTCAAGTGAAATGAATACTTATTTCCACCAAAAGACATGTACAAGAATGTTGTAGAAGCACTGTTTATAATAGCTCAAAACTTGGGACAATTTCACTAAGTGAAATAATTCAGAAACAGAAAGTCAAATACTGCATGCTCTCACTTACAAGGGGGAACTAAACAATGGGTACACGTGGACATACAGGGTGGCATAACAGACATTGGATAAAATACAGAAGGTGAAAGGATGGGAGGGAGATGAGGGTTGAAAAATTACATATTGGGTACAATGTTCACTATTTGGGTGATGGGTACACAAAAAGCTCAAACTTCACCACAACATAACATATGTATGCAAGAGGCCTGCAATTTTACCCCCTAAACATAGTTTTTAAAAAACTGGGGACAATTCCAAATGTCCATCAACTTTGTTTAAAGAAATTGTACACACAACAAAATATTATGCAGTAATGAAAAAGAACGAAAAACCTCTACATGGAACAATATGGGTGAATGTCAGAGAAATGTTAGGCAAAAGAAGTCAAACAAAAAAAGAATACATACTGTAAAAGTCCATTTAGATGAAACTCAAAAAAGGAAAAACTAATCTATGGTCATAGAGGTCAGAACAATGGCTACTCTTGGAAAGTTATCAACTAGGAGGAGACATAAAGGGACTCATTGGGGTCCTGGAAATGTTTATATCTTGATATGTATTTGTGTAGTTTATAATATGTTACAAAATTTGTTACAATAGCTACAAAACTACCTGTAAGTTCCAGCTTAAAATAAGAAATAAAGGGCCCCATTAAGCATCCAACACAATAAATGAAAAGAGCCCACACCAATTCACACATCACTGTGAGTCAAAAGAGCCACAGGAGAAGAGAATATTCTAAAGATTTCCAAGAAGGAAGCCAGGTCACTTTCAGAGGAACAAGAATCAGACCTGCACCAGACTGTCATCAACAACATCAGACACTTTCACATTCTGAAAGAAATGATTTTCAACCTAAGCTTTCTACATCCCACCAACCCATTATTCAAATTGCAAGAACCCATAGACTGTCTCCCATAAATCCTTTTTAAGGAAGCAACTTGAGGATGTCTTTTAATAAGTAAGGGAGTAAACAAAATGGGGAAGACTGGGAATGCAAAAAGCTATACATAGAAATCAGAAGAGCTGTGCACAAGCAAAAAGAACAACCAGTCCAGATTGAAGCAAGAGAACTGAGTGCTCCAGCAGGCAGGGGTGGTGGTGGTCCCTAAATAAAAGGGGAACTTGGTAGAATGGGCTTTATAAAGACTTTTAAAAAATTGGAAATGTGACAAAGACAATTAGGACTAAAGAATAAAGAAAGACAACTCAAAACGTATAAACACACACATACACATTTGTATCTGAAATGAAATTGTGATTATAGTACACTACTTGGCTCTGCAGTGAACAGTCTTTACCTAGGCACAATAATAGAAATACTTTTCAGTGATTTTCAACTCTTGGAATCAATCTGAAAGAACTATTGTGGTTACAGAGTAGATGTAGATATTATCAATTTTTACAGTGTAAAAGTAGAAGTGTAGATGACAGACAGCATTAGGAGGTAGAAGTGGGAGAGGTGAGGTGAAGGGAAGGATGGGGGTAGAAATATTCTCTTTGTACAATGTACAAATTCTCTTTAAAAAGTGCATCTGTAGAGGATGGAAGATCACAAAAGTAACCAATAGAAGAACTAAAAATAGAGATATGGCAGGAGGGATGGAGGTGGTGTGAGTGAGATAAATCCTTGTCTATTCTAGCAGTAAGTCAATAGATTGTGTCTAAAATTGATGAATCAAGAAATATCAGTAGAAGCCTATTATTTAGAAAAATGGAGGTAAATATAAGAAAAGCCATTTAAAAAAGTTAGATGTGGCTGTCTAGGGGGGACAGAACAGGGAGTAAGAAGTATTTTCACAGGAAACTGTTTTTAACCTTGTGCATATATGACTTTGAATAAAAACAGACTTTTTTTTTTTTTTAAAGAAAAAGGGATGCAGGCCAGATCTAGGAGGAGATTATAAAACCATCATCTTTTCCTAAGGACAATCAAGGCATCAAAGAGCCCCTAGTCAGCCCCCCACCTGGAACAGGACTTCCAGTAATGCTTTGAAATCTGGTGGCTGTGAACTCATTCAGTCTTTACAGGAGCAGAGATTTGGATACTTTGAAATGTCACTAATTTTCTTGCCAAGGCTTCTTTGTGATAAACTTCAGCTCCCCCTTTATCCCCCTCAAAAATACAATTTTCAATAAATAGCAAACTCATAAATAACATGGGGCACCGTGGCTCCTAATGAAACAATGACAAATGCTATATCTTCATGGGATCAGGAGAAATAACAAAGGGGGGCACATGGAGGGAGCTGGAACCCTCAGAGCATGTGAGATTTTATTAAAAATCCTTTAAGTTTCATGTGGCCCATTACAGTCATTCTCTTGCAAAATAATTAAACATTGTTCAGAGACATGGCTGCTTTATTAGGAGAATGCTTTATTAGTGAAGGGTAGACTTCAAGTCTGCCCAAGAAAGGTGGAATGGGCTGGCCTGCAGTCTGGAGGCCCGGGTTCTCTCTCTAGCTCCCTTGAAAGGCAACTGTATGGCCTGGGAGAGTCCTTGGTACTCCCTGGGCCTCAGTCTCTTCCTCTGTAAAATGGGAGGGCCAAACTGGATTTTTGTTCCTAATCTGTTTGTATGTGGTGGACAGGTTTTCTCCCTCTGGAAAATGTGCAGCCACACACATGTAATTTTGTACATAATTTCAGGAGGCTCGCAGATCCTTGACATCCCATCTGCAGTCCTCTAAGGTCATACTAGCTTGGATACTCAAGGATTCTGTTCTTTTCCTTCTCCATGGATCATAGCCTACAGCATCTGGCTATGGTTTTAATCAGATCATTGTTTTAACAGGGTGAAGCAGAGCTTTCCAGGAAAGTTCTTGCTCTCCATAGGTACCATCTTTCACCAAGCACTGGCTGGTGGTGTGAGCATCTAGTGCTTGGTGCAAACCTGGCTTGCAAACATCTGACCTAGGAATGTCCTGCACGATCAGCTAGCGTGTGCTGGACTCAGCTCCGCAGCAGCTGATCCCTGTGGAAGGAGACCAGCTCCTTGAGACTTCAAATCCCTGTTCCTGAGGGGGGCGGTCCCAGGCCTTTTCCTGCAGTTGTGATGTATAGGGGAGCTCTGTGTGGCTCACTTTCAGGGTTCCTGGGCCAGCATCTTCAAGTTCCCCACTTATTCTATTCCCCAAATGCTACCTATGACACTGCCTCTGGAATCCCGCTAAGCAAATGATTCTCTGCTTCTTAAGCAAATCTTTCTCCCCCTAGACTGGGGAGGCCCATGAACCTCATCCTCCGTCCCTGCACAGTGTGTAGGTTCTTCTGTCTCCCTGTGTGTGTCTGGCTGCTCATCAGCCCAGCACATCTATCCTAGCCTCCTAGGCTGCTGATACCACTTGGAAGCATAATAACCACCATTTCTTGAGCACCTTTTACATGCCTGATGCTGAACACAGTGTCTTCATCCCCATGGTTACAGAGGGAAAAACGGACACTCAGTGAGGTTAAGGAAGGTGGCCAGGGATACAAAGCTGGAAATGGCTGTGGGTGGCAAACTTATAAGATAGTCCCCCAATGACCCCAGAATTCCTGCCCCTTGGTATCTATGCCCTTGAGTAATTCCCTGTCTCTGAGTGTGGGCTGGACCTAGTGACTTGATTCTAAACAACAGTGTCGCAAAGGTGGTAGGATGTCCCTTTTCTGATTAGGTTACAGAAGATTGTGACATCAGTGTTGCTAGCAGGCTCTTTATTGCCCTCTTGGCTTGCATGCTTTGATGAAGCAAGCTGCCATGAGGGGGAGGCCCATGCGGTCAGGAACGGAGGCCCTCATTGCGACGGCCTGCAAGAAACGGAATCCTGCCAACAGCTATGTGAATGAGCTTGGAAGTAGATTCTTCCCTACTCAAACCATTAAATAAGACTGCAGACCTTGGGCCAACCCCTTGATTGCAGCCTTGTGAGAAACCATGGCTTGCAGAGGACTCAGCTAAGTTGCACCCAAATTCTTGACCCTCAGACACTGTGAGATAATAGATGTGTTGTTTTAAGCTGCTAAATTTTGGGAATAATGATTACACAGCAATGGACAATGAATACAATGGCCAAGCTGGGATTTGAAGCCAGGCCTGCCTGGCGTGGAAACTCTGGATGGGTTCCTTTGCACCAGGCTGCCTCTCTCCACCTTCCCAGTTCAGCCCCAGGGTGGAGGAGCCGCAGGGATCTGGTGGGCCCTGTAGCACCTCAGCCTCACATACATAGTGCGGGGTCTGGTGGACAATGACATAGCCATGACTGGAGGCTGGGGGATGGTTAGTGAAAGAGGAGAGCACTCGATCAGGAGCCTCTGGGCTTTGCTCCCAATGAGCCCTGGGACCTCTGATAGGCTTTGCATGCTTTGGGGCTCAGTGTCTCTGTGTAAAATGGGGTTGTTGGAGGAGGACATTGCTAAGGCCATTCCCACCTGGCTCCTCTGAGTGAGAGCTGGATTCTCTGTCTTTCCAGGCAGCCCCAGCTCCAGAGTGGAGTGATTGCAGAGGGAGGATGGAGGGTGGGAATAGAGGCTGTGGGAAGCTGGTCTGGTGGCCTTTGTGACTTGAGTCCCTAGTCGAGGGGAGTCCTGCCTTAGTCCCTGAAATTCCTATCTAACTACCATTTTTCTGGGGGGTCTATTAGCGAGTTTTGGGTCTGGGGAAGAAAAAGAAGCCCTCTGGACTGGAGGCCTTATTCCCAGAGCAAAGGTGAAGGTGGTGGGACAGTGTGTATCCTAGCTCCGGTGGTGAGACTGGACTTCAATAGGGGACACTTAGTATGTGCAGGGCGTGATAAACGCGTGCTCATCTTCCCTCTGAATTATTTCAGTTCTCTGGCCCCGGGATGATTTATGCAGCTGAAAGGCTAAAACAAAAGTTACTCAACTTATTTCTTCCTCTTCTTTCCTTGCCCTTTTCTGTATCTCAACAGGGGCAGAGATGGGAGGAGTCTTTTGGTTCTTTCTTTTTTTTTGTTTGTTTTTTTTTAACCATCTCTAGTAAATTATACATTTGGATACTCACACAGGCCCCTCTGCTGTCTCTGAGCTGCATGGAGACCCTGAGGTCCAGAGAGACCTCCTGTAATGCTCTAAGGAGACAGGCAGGTAGAGGGCTTCAGCGTGCAGGCTTGGAGGCAGACCTTTTGGTTTGAATCCTGGCTCCACCACTTACTAGCTGTGTGACTTTGCCAAGTTACTTAACCTCTCTCAGCCTCAGTTTTCTCATTCTATAAAATGAAGACTTTACCTTATTTCATAGGATTGTTGTAAGTACTGAATGTGACAAAGTATGTAAGGAGCTCAGCATGGTGCTGGGACATAGTTAGCAGTGAGTCAATGCTAGTGATGATGTTTATTCGCTGTCCTGAGATGCGACCAACTTTAAGTCTGTTGACCTTTAATCCTGTGTTTTTCCCCAGTAGGCTGTGTTACCAGCTGCGCCTCTCTGTGGAGTTCTGTTGCTCCTCTAAAGTTGGCACTTTGTTTAATTCTAATTTAACCTTGTTTTTCTGCTGCTTCTTGAACGTGTCCTTCAGTCCTTTCTTGGAGGCAGCAGGGGTGAGAGGAAGATGAGAAGGAAGAAGAGGAGGGGAAGGCAGAGGAGAGAGAAAAGAGAGCATGATAGTGGGCCCCAGAGGAAGAGGACCTAGCTTCTCACCTTGGAAATCTACCTAAAATTCACCAATAACTTTCACATTCATCATCCTTTTCCCCCCCGCATCTGTAGAATAGATGGGGTTATTAACATGTGTAAGGTTTTATTGTTCCCATTTGACAGAAGGGAAAAGCTGAGATTCAGGGGAATAAAGTGACTTGCCCATGGCAACGCTGCTGGAAAGAAGTAGAGTGGATCCACCTTGGTATTTGGGTCAATGTCTGGAACCTTCGCCATTGTTCCAGGGCTTCAGACTCACCCTTGAGACTCAGTGACCCTTGGTGAATCTCCTCTCTGGCCCTCTGTTCTCTTGTTTAGAAATGAGGTAGGGCCCAGATCATCTTGGAAGGCCCTTCCAGACTGGTTCTTGCTCCCAAGTGGAGCCCAGGTCTGCCTGGTCCTCAGATGGGAGGAGCAAATGTCACGGACTCTCTCTGACTTGGTTGCTGATGGGAATTTTCTGCCTCAAGTTCTTTGTGTTTTCTGGAGTCTTGGGCCCTAGATGCCAAGCATCGTACTTAATAATTCAGAAACCCATGTATCCTCTGTAAGCTAGAAATACACTCCGACAGGCAAGAAATGCCACAAACTGTTTATTGCTCTTTGCTTCAAATCTGGAGTGGGAGGCAGGGGTTGGGCAGCACCTCTGGCTGCAGGAGGCAAATCCCTGTTCACATTTGGGCGTAGATGCTCCCATCTTATCTGGCTGTGTTAGGGAACCCAGGTTCCCACTCTCCCATCCACCTGCTGAGTGGCTTTTGGAGAGCTATTGTCCCTCTTGGAGCTTCAGCTTCACCTTCTGAGAAATGGGTTCACATACACCCTGCCCTCTAGGAATGGCGAGTTGTGGAGCTCACTCAGGACCTGAGAGAATTTCTCAATCATGGAGTTGAATAATGTTGCTGATGGGGTTCACCTGGTCCATTTCCTGACCTGGGTGCCGGGCAGGGAGGGAGAGTATAGAGAAGCAGTCCCTAACCTCTTTGGCACCAGAGACTGGTTTCGTGGAAGATAATTTTTCCATGGACTAGGGGTGGGGGTGGGGATGGTTTTAGGATGATTCGAGCCCATTACATTTATTGTGCACTTTATTTCTATTATTATTACATTGTAATAGATAATGAAATAATTACACAACTCACCATAGTGTAGAATCAGTGGGAGTCCTGCACTTGTTTTCCTGCAACTAGATGGTCCCCTCTGGGGGTGATGGGAGACAGTGACAGATCATCAGGCATTAGATTCTCATAAGGAGACTGCAACCTAGATCCCTCACATGCACAGTTCACAACAGGGTCCACACTCCTATGAGAATCTAATGCCACCGCTCATCTGACAAGAGGCGGAGCTCAGGCAGTAATTCGAGCCATGTGGAGCGGCTGTTGATAAAGACTCTTTGCTCTCTTGCTAGCAGCTCACCTCCTGGTGTGCGACCTGGTTCCTAACAGGCAACAGACTGGTACTGGTCTGTGGCCTGGGGCTTGGGGACCCCTGGTGTAGGTAACTACAGGAGGGTGAGTGGAGATTTCCTTTGTCTCAAGAGTTTTGGGGGAAGGAGGATGTGCCTCTTCTTCTAGGGATTCATCCCAACCCTGCAAGGTCTCTTCTTTCGTGGGCTTAGGGGAGCATCAGCTCTGTACAGGGTCTTTGGATCAAGATGGTAGGAAGTAGCTGTGGGCTCATCAGGCCACTAAGGGGGAAGAGAGAAACAAGTGGGTCAGTCGCTGGGCTGAGGACTTTACTTAGCTGAGTTTATCTGCTCTTGTTCAGCAACCTTGTGTAGGTGCTGGTCCAAAGGATTTCTCGAGTCAGGATTATGACATCACTCATTAATCAATTCATTAATTCAATCACTTAGACATGCATTTGACCAGCATGTAGTGAGCCTGACTCTGAGTCACGCTCCGGGCTCAGCTCTGGGTAGTGTGTGTGTATGCATGCATATGCCTGCATGTGCACATGATAAGACAAGATTAAGACTCAGTCTCCAGGGATCTCACAGTTAACTAGGGGAGGCAACCACACACTGGGGGCTGGGGTGGCAGCATACACTGGACAGAGCAAGCTACCGAGGAGGGCATGGTCCATTCTTCATTAGAAGTGGTAGAGAGGGGATATCGGGGAAGGCTTCTTGGAGGAGGGGATCTTCATGTCATATAGGATGCCTTGAGTGTTATTATACTATATGGATTTTCTTAGAATTATTACAGTGTAATTATTCCTAATGAAGAAGGTGTAAGTAGAGGGGACCAGGACCAAGTGGCCACGTCTTCCAAGTTAACTGCAGAATTGGACTGTGGGGTCAAAACTCTTCCCTCCATCCCATGTGCAGTGCTCTTCATCTGGGACATGCTCCTCATCCCTAAGTGCTCATTGCAAACAGATCCCTTGAGTCTTCACACTGTGGGCAAGTGGCTTGGCTGGGACAAGCACCCTGGCCTCCCAACCCCCAGCACAGTGCTCTTGCCACTCCTGCCGTTGTCCCTGTCCTCCACCAGTTCTTCTAGATAAGACTGCCCACCACTCAGGTCCTCTGCATTGTGAGGGTTCTCCACTCCCTGGGAGCTCACAGGGGCAGGCTCAGACGCTGAAGGGATTGGGCCAGCACCCAACACTCAGCACCCTTGTCCCTGCAAGGTGAGGCCATAGAGCAGGGTGCTCCTTGGGAAGAAGCACTCCCCTCAGTACAAAGTGTACCTGGGGAGATTTATTTCAAATGCAGCAAGAGTCACTGAGTACTTACTGTGCATGAGACACTCCTTGGGCCCAGGGTGAGGATTCAGAGAGAATCCAGGCCTGGTGGTCTCTGCCTTTGTGTGGTCAGGGATGCACCTGCAGGCTTCAGTAAGGTGTCTTTCCTGGTGGAGGGGGCACTTTCCCAGTCTATTCTTTGCTGTGTGGGCTAAAGTGGAATGTGTTTCCTATTTGGAGCTGGAGGATGTACCACATGGGGCAAGACCAAGACAGGTCTCATCTAGGAGACCACAGCATATTCCAGGCAGGTGACAACAGCAGTCTGGTGAGGTCCGAGCAGAGAGGCAGATGCTACCAGTGCCTTGCCCATGTCCCCTTGGCACTCCCTATCTCCATGCATGAGGACCATATGGTTGCCAACTGCCAGCTTGCAACCTGAGACTCTTTGCCCTAAGGCCTTTCTGGCTACTGGAACCTGCTCAGCCATCTCATGCCCTCTGCTCCTGACTGACAGGAGCTGGAGGTTGTGTACCCCAGCTTCCTTTCTTGTTGTGTGGATAACCCTGAAGTCTGCTCTCTCCTGTCCCTGAGTTCCTCAGTTGTCCTCCATAGAAACCTGGTCACTGACCTGGTTATTGACTTCCTTCTCTTCCCTGTCTCATAGCCCTCCTCTCCCTCTGATGCTTCCTGGAGTCACCTCATAAATAAACTTCTCGTACTCAAATCCTGTCTCAGGATCTGTATCTGGGAGAGCCTGACCTAAGACACATAGTCATTAAGACAGTGGCATCAGACTTAATCCAAATCTGGCTGTCTTGTAGTTGGTTTGAGTCTGACCCCATCATATCACCACAATATGATTGTAGGCAAGTCACTCAACCCACTGACTGTCAGTGCCCCCTCTTGAGAGCTGGGGATGGCGATAATGCCTTGGGTGGTTTTGAGAATTAACTGAGCAAATGTTTCTGATTCATGGCAAATGCTGAATGAATAGGAGCTGTTGTGGTTATTGGACATGCAGAAAGTTTGAAAACAACCCAAATGTCCGATGATTAGCACAGTGTCCGTGGGGCTGGAAAGGTTGGGGGAATAGGAAGCTCCTTGAGACCAGTCAGAGGGAGCCAGATGGGAAGGGGAGGAAGAGGAAATTTGCCTGGACTTTTTGGACACAGGCCCCACTGTCCTCAAGGAGTTTGGCTCCAGGAGACTTGATTTCTCAGAAATGGTGGCAAAGCTGGTGGAGAACTGAGGGGCAGCCTTGGCTCATTACATTGGAAGTGCCCCTTGACCCAGGGTTCTGCTAGCTTCAGGCTCAGGTTTGCTCAGGCCCTGAGTGTGCCTGCCATGAGCCTGAACCCCAACACTCAGTCACAGAGCCTCATCTGATGGTTGCTCACCCTACCCCCCTTTTGAGCCCAAGCTTCACTGAGAAGTATTTATTACACGTCAGTGTGATAAATGAAAAGTCATATTTTACTGTGAATTATCCCCAGCCCATGCGAGGCACAGATCTATAGCCTGGAGAGTTATTAAGTGCTTACCACGAAATGCTATAAAAAACTCATCATTTTCCCCAAGGGCCTCCCCCACCAGGGACTGGGGAGGGAAGGGGACTGGGGAGAGAAGAGGCGGCAGTCTCAGTTGTGGGAGGGGGACAGGGAAGGGTGGCGGAGCCCCCTTGGCTTGCTCTGCTTGGAGAAGGCACCTGGGGAGGGGTCCTGGAGTTCCTGGCCTTCTGTGTTTGCTTGTGATCTTGGGTAAGGTTCTAGGACTCAGTTTCTCCATCTGTTGAACAAGTGGGCATAGGGAGCAATGGTTTGGGAAGTCGTGAGCCACAAGCCACAACTGATAACATCAAGTTTAGTACCGTAATGAAATGAAGCCGACAACCAAGTGAATCTTACTCACATTTCCTGGAACTACTGACTTAACTGCACAATGAAGAGAGACTGTATCGTTTACTTTTTTTGTCTGATTAGGGATCCTGTGTATTAGTCAGGATCTTGGCAGGAAACAGATGGCACACTCACATTAGGATAATTCCACGGGGGTTTTCAGTACAGTGACAATTTATTAAGGTGTGGGCAGGGTATAGAGAAAGCACACAGATTAGTGTAGTCCCTTGGGGTTAGTAACAAGTATTACCTGGCTGTGACCCTCCTTAGGCAGCGACTGGTGAGAGCAGAGAGTGATGACCACAAGCCAGATGTCACAGGGACTGTGTGATGCAGTCTGGTCAGAGAGGAGCTGTGACCTTCTATGGAAGGAAGCCCTGCAGAGAAGCAGCCTGGGAAATGTTCACCTCTCTTCTCTTCGGTCCCCTTCCATGGCTCCCCACTGGTCAGACCGACAGAAGTCAGAAGGAGTCAGGGCCTGTGATGGGGTCCAGGCTGGTCAGCTTCCTTGGGCAGGAACAGGGTGAAGACAGAGTGGATCTGAGAGGGGAGTGGAGGAGACCCAGCCGGCCCTCCGTCACAGCTGGTCTCCACTCGAGCATTCCAGGTACAGGGAGTGCACAGCGTCCCTGAGCAACAGGTCCCACTGTCCAGCAGCTCTCATTACTGGGAAACTCTCCCTTAGAGCAAGCCCAAGTACGCTTTTCTAGAAATCCTCTCCATTTAACAACAAATACAGTGGTTACCAGGCTGCATTTGGGGGAAATGGGAAATATCCAGTTTGACTACTAATTGTAGGTTTTGCACGACCAATGCAAGTTTTCATAGCTTTTTTCTTTTTATGTTTGTTGATTCCCCTCTGTCTATGAACGACGATGATACTGATGTTTGCCCTGATTCCGCATGCTGCTGGATGCTTGTGGAAGGTTTGTGTTCTCACATTGATGTGTTCGCTAAAAGATGAATATGAGGGGTCCAGTATTTCAGTGTGTAAGGAACCCTGTGACCTTGTAAACTGCCCCAGATGACCTGGAGCTGAAATGCTTTTGCTTCTCTTTATACCAGGCATATAAACTGCTTGGTACAGATATCTAGCAAGGCTGACCAGAAACCCCCACTTCTGCCCAAGCAGGTGGTCATACAGGGCAAAGGCACCTCTTCCAGGACCAGAGTCCTTGCTGGGCCAGTCCTGCAGGCAGATGCGTTTGTCCTTCAAATGCTGGTCTATGAGGACTGGGGACAGGATGGGGAATGTCTGCCTTCACCAATTTCAATTTTTAGGCCAGGTGCCTTCTTCCCAGCCATTGCCCCTAAAACGCACTCTCATGGACTCAGAGGATCTCAGGAATGGGATGGACCTCAGAGGTGTGACTCTCATTCTGACTCAATAACCCTTGAGAGCTGACCAGGATAGTGGCCCAGTTTCTGTGTGAATATCTCCGGGGACAGGAAGCTCACCACCTATAAAGGCAGCCCATGGATGTTTTAGGAGCTCTGATTATTATCCAGTCAAGAAGGCTCCTGGCCATTTTAAGGGTTTCAACTGCTAATGACAGAGGGGAAACAGGCAGGAACAAAGAGAATAACAAACACCCAAGTGACACAGGCAGTGACCACCGGGGTCTGCTCAGCCTTTCCTGTCTTGCCATCAGAGAAGGCTGGGAAGTGCTATTCACCTTCCCTGCCTGCCTCTTCCCACCAGGCCAAGAGCTCCACAGAGCTCCCGGCCCAGCCGGCCCTAAAGTTGCCAACCCATGGGGCCTGGATTAACTGCTGGGTCATTTGCTTCTCAGGGCCCTCCAAGCTGCCTCTCCTGTCACCCTGGGCCACCTGCCTGCCCTGGAGGGGTCGTTATGGGATAGCCCTCCTCAGGAGCCTCCCCAAGCTCACTACTGTCTCAGATGCCTGCCTTCGTCTCACATGCGCCAGGCTTAGCCTGACAAGCCCGCGTCTCTCCTTGGGATTTCCTGCTGCTGCATCCCTTGCCTCTGCCCTATAAGGGGCAGCTATGGGCTTCCAGACTAGACTTCTCTCCTCTGAGGAGTGGGAGGACCTCTGGGCTCTGTGGAGATTTGGGAAGGGAAAGAAGTTGGAAGAGGCAGGGCCCCACAATCTAGTCTTTGTAACAAGGCCTTTGTCCTATTAGGGAGGCATCTTCTTCCTTCCTACTTTACCTCCATCCTGGGTGAGTCCTCCCACCCTGCATCCTCTCCCACCTCCATCCTAAGTGAGTCCTTCCACCCTCCATCCACCTTCTCCTGGGTGAGTCCTTCCACCCTCGTTCCTCCCCACCCCCCTCCTAAGTGAGTCCTCCTATCCTCCATCCTTCCCTACCTCCATCCTAAGTGAGTCCTTCCACCCTCCATCCACCTTCTCCTGGGTGAGTCCTTCCACCCTCCTTCCTCCCCACCCCCCTCCTAAGTGAGTCCTCCTATCCTCCATCCTTCCCTACCTCCATCCTAAGTGAGTCCTTCCACCCTCCATCCACCCCTCCACCCATCCTAAGTGAGTCCTTCCACCTTCCATCCTCCCCCCACCTTCTCCTGGGTGAGCCCTTCCACTCTCCATCCTCCTCTACTTCCATCCTAAGAGAGTCCTCCCATCCTCCATCCTCCCCCCACCCCATCTTGGGTAAGTCCTCCCACCCTCCATCCTCCCCACCCCCATCCTAAGTGAGTCCTTCTACCCTCCATCCTCCCCACCCCCATCCTAAGTGAGTCCTTCCACCCTCCATCCTCCCCACCCCCATCCTAAGTGAGTCCTTCCACCCTCCATCCTCCCCACCCCCTTCCTAGGTGAATCCTCCCAGTCTCCATCCTCTCCAACCCCTCCTGGGTGAGTCCTCCCACCCTCCATCCTCCCCACCCTCCTCCTAGGTGAATCCTCCCACTCTCCATCCTCTCCAACCCCTCCTGGGTGAGTCCTCTCACCCTCTACCCTCCCCTAACCCCCATCCTGGGTGAGTCCTCCCACCCTCCATCCTCCCCACCCCCATCCTAAGTGAGTCCTCCCACCCTCCATCCTCCCCACCCCCATCCTAAGTGAGTCCTTCCACCCTCCATCCTCCCCACCCCCTTCCTAGGTGAATCCTCCCACTCTCCATCCTCTCCAACCCCTCCTGGGTGAGTCCTCCCACCCTCCATCCTCCCCACCCTCCTCCTAGGTGAGTCCTCCCACCCTCCATCCTCTCCAGCCCCTCCTGGCTGAGTCCTCTCACCCTCTACCCTCCCCTAACCCCCATCCTGGGTGAGTCCTCCCACCCTCCATCCTCCCCCACCCGCCTCCTAGGTGAGTGCTTCCTTCCACCTCCCATTTTCCCCACCCCCTGGATCCAGGTGGCTGGCTGTTCTTTTCCTGCCCATACTACCCTGCAAAAATTATTGATGTATTTACTTATTTTAAGAAAGCCTTAACCAATTACACAGATAATGCCTATTATTATAAAAGAATTAGAAAATATAGGTAAGTGTAAAGATGATAAAAATGCACAATCTACCACCTGGAGATAAGCACTGTTGGAATTTTGGGTGTATATATTTCCAGGCTTGTATAAAGATATTTTTCCCCTTACAAGAATGGCATCATACTGTACATATTATTTTGCAACCTGCCTTTTCACTTGAAATATATGTAAGCATTTTTCCACGTCAATAAATATCCTCCCAACATTGTAGCTTATGGCCCCGCAGTGTTCTGTTGTGTGCATGGGTCAGGATTGTGGTTTTAATTCTCAGGGTGCTGGGGGTACAGGATAGAGATTACCTTCCCCATCCCCCATGTATGCAGGACGACCTCCTCTCCCCCTCCTACCTGTTGGCAACTGCCCTGTTGCCCGCCCCCGCCCGGCCTCACTTCCAGGCTTAGGTTGTGTTTTTATTCTCTTCAGCTCCCCTTTCTCACTTTGCCATTCATCCTTTTCTGAACCCTCCATTGGTGCTGCTGTTCAGAGGCTGGCCTCAGTTCTGCGACTCTCCTGGGGTTGGGGTTGTTGGCAGGGTGTGGGGGTCAAGTGCTATTGTAATTTTCAGTTGATAGAATTTCTAGTAGCATAGCAGTGGCTGAGCCAGAAACTGGAACTGGTTTTCCCAATTCCTAATCTGGAGCCCCAGACATTATCCAACATCCACTGCGCATCTCCTGATGGTCTCTGAGCCCTGAGAGAGTTGAGAAGCAGGGTCTCAGCCTTCACCTTGATCCTTTGGCTTGGGTGATTTGGCTTCCAGGGCTGTGCGTAGAGTGTTTGGTTTGGCCATGGCAGAGTGGGTTTGGGGTGTATGAGGATGACCAGATTCAGGGCTGATGGCTTTTTGAAGACAGTGGAGGATTTCATGAGCGTCTTCAAGTCCTTTCTTCACTGGAGCATTTCAGGTGCTTTCTTGGGTTCAGAGAGGGAGGGCAGGGAAGGGGTAGGCGTGGATATTTGGGGAGGTAAGAACTCAGTGGTTTCCAAGCCCAGCAAAGCCCAGCTGATATTATAGTTTCATTCTGTGTCTGATCCCAGTTTGGAAAACATAGAAATGACTCCACCTCCTTAGCTCCTCCCCCGATTGGGGAAACAGAGGTTTCCAGTGGCAGATATAGACTAATATCCTGCCTGTTTGCCTACCTCCGAGGCTGGGAGGGACGTGTTCTGTTCTCCATCTCCATCCTGGGAGTCACCAGCTTTGCTCTCAACCTCCCCCAGAAACTGTGCTTTTTCACCTTTTCTACATGGCAAATCCAGGGCAGGAGTCACCTATATGCTAAGGGGACTTAGCATGCACTAAGAATATTAGCAAAATTATGAGCTGTTTAGCTCTGATGAACTTAGGCATCATGGGCGCTTGGCATTGCACAGCTCAGTGCCGTTTTGTCTTGAATTACCTATGTGGGTGCTAGTAGGGCAGCACCACAGTCTTTTCAGTGCTGGGTGCTTCCTAAGGTCTCACTTTGGCTCTCAACAGATCTGTTTAGGAATCACTTGAAAGCGATAGTCCCTCTTTCCAAAAAACAGTAAGTATAGACAAGCATTTTGCATGCACTTTCAAGCTCCACAAGTGTCTCTCCTTGTTTGGAATACCCGTTTAGATGGTATAGTCACATTCTTTTTAATGCAGGGTGAATTAACCTACCAAAAGGATAGTGTGGGAGGGCAGGCATTCTGTCCGTAGGAGTACCTGGATTGATGGGAGGCATGTCCCTTCCCTGGGGGAGTTCCTGGTCTGAGGGCGGGAAAGGCAGCCAACATTCTCTAGGAGCTCATGGAATGAAAAGAAACAAACAATTATGGAATGACCTATACTCATTGGGGGCTGAGAAGAGTCCCAGAGCTTGAGGTGAAGGGCTGGGAAATAGATGAGTCTAATCTGGGAAGTATTCCTGGAGAAGGAGTCGAGGAAGTGATTCAAAGCAAGGAAGGATGCAGCGAAGCCAGAGGTGGTGGGATGAGGGCCTGTCAGTGTGCACGTCCAGGTCCTGGTGCAAAAACTGAACTCAGCGTGGTTGCCAAAAACAGCACGATGCCCCTTCACACGTGCGCTGGCTTATAAGGTTCACCTTTAGGAACATCTGCTTGTTTTCTCCCCTGACAAAGGAAAACATAAATCTGGAATGTTTCAAACATAAATCTAGAATGGCTTCGATGGATTTTTCCACCCCCTCCCTGATTTCAGGGCCTGAGGGTGTAGGCAATGCGTTGTCTTCTGTGTTTATCACAGCCAAGCAGAGCTGGGGGTGGCAGGCCTGCCAGCCTGGTCATGTGAAGGTGATATATGGAGGTTTGCGAGAGGGCCCCAGAGAGGAAACTTGGCATTCGTCCTTCAAACACAAAGTCATGCTCTTCATTTATTTATTTATTTATCTGCTGCATGGGGACAGCTTGCTTGCAATCCCACTGTGGAGACGTGAGACACAGGCCTGGGGAGGGAGGACCGGGGGGCCTGCTGTACTGGGCGTCCCCAAGAAGAAGCCAATATAGCCCCCCTGGTGGGTTAGGCCTTGGTGGCTGGGCAGCTGGGTGGCCACGCTCTCCTGTTTCTTTCCAGGACTGTCCTGGAGCTTTGATTTCTGTGACTCTGGAATTCTGTGCTGCTGTAGACTCCGTAATCAATGCTGGGGTCTGTGACTTAGGACTGAAAGACTCCAGAATTCTTTCCAAACTCAAGAAGTTTGTGGTTTTACAAAATGCACCAAGAGTTCTGTAGGATTCTCACACCCTGTGGAGGTGAGATGGGATCTATTTTTTGCTTACCCTGGAGTCTCTTCCAGGAAAGAGGAATGGGAGATCCCCTTGGGTGAAATTTTGCTGCTGGGAAAGAGAAAAACCAAATTGAGCCCAATTCTTCATTAACATCCTCTTGACAGATAGAATCCTAGATTAAAACCCACCCCCAAACATTTCCTTCTCAATCCTGAAATTTACCCCATGAATCTTCTTTCACTAGACCCATTTTCACCACCAGGCGAAAACTCCCCCCTGGGTGCCAGAGAACACCCTGTATCTCACTCTCTACCTTGGTCACCAGTCCTTCGGGCTTCTTATATATTTCTGGTTCATTAAACTTGGTTTTAAGCTTCTCACTTGAAGAGTTATGGGGAGTACAGTGAGGGGGCCTTGGGATGACTGCTCATTTCATTGTTGATCCTGCCTCATTGTTAGAAAGTTCACATTCTTTTGCTCTAATGGATCTCTTTACTTAGTTGCACTATGAAGCAGTTGCCTCCTAAATCCTTTATATAAAACACCCATTATTTGAGACCTTTTGGGAAAATAGCTATTTAGACAAGATAGGTCAGGTTATGCCATGGTGACAATAGCCTGAAAATGTTAATGGCATAAGGTTCTTTTCGTACCTCTACAAAGGTTGCCAGGGGTGTCTTCCAAATGACAATTTGGCAACCTGGGCTGCTTCCAGCTCAGCTCAGTTCCACCATCTCACCACAAGGCCTTCTGGGTCACAAGACCGGAAGAGACTGCGGGGAGATCACATGCTTCTCTGCTTCTCCATGCTTCAGCCCGGAAGTGGTGCTTGTTGCTTCTGCCCACAGCCCATTGGTCAGAGCTGTCACGTGACCTCAGCTAACTGCAAGGTGGCTGGGAAGTGTGGGGTTCCAGATGGAATATTTGGTGAGCATGGCTGTTTCTGCTGAACTCCACCTGCCCTTTCTCACCCTCAGGCAGGTGGAGATGCCCTAGTGGCTGGGGAGTGGCTGTGCAGGCGCTTGAAGGGGAACCTCCATGGAATAATCAAAGTAGAGTAGGTGGGAGCTGGAAGGACCGTAGGAAGCATCTAGACCTACTTCCTCCTACCTCCATTTTATAGATGATTAAAGTGCAGCCCAGAGACACTCAGTGGCTAACTCATGGTCACACAGCAAGTTAGGGGCAGGGCTGGCCTCAGGGAGGGCCCCCAGAGCCTCCCAGTTCTGCACGCCTGTCCCTGCACCCTTTCATCGGCTGGTCCCATCGGGCAGCTTGGGAAGGTGGAGGAGGGGTGCACTGGGAGAGTGCTGGGGCTGTGCAGCTCGGGGTGCCAAGGCCAGGAACTGGCCAGCCGCTGTTGTCTGACGCATTCATCCTGGGCATGATGGCCAATTAGTCATTGTGCCCCATTATGCCGCCTTAACAACTACGTTAGAGGCAGTCAGCACCCATGTTGTGTGGCAGCTGCGATGGACGGCGGCAGTTGTAATTAGCAGAGAAACCAGGGAGGAAGAAATGTGAAGCTTTTATAGTCAAGCAAACCTCAGAATTGAAATGACTGCTAATTGTGCTTTGTGAGCTTATTAACACGACTCTGGTTAGTAAATAATGCCCCACATCTGTGGGCTTCTCTCTCCATTGTCTCTGGGGCTGAGAATAAGAAAGAAAACAGCTTGTCCTTCTTTAGTGAGCACCTACTATGTGGCAGGCATTATTCTAACTGCTTTGTGTGTATTAACTCATTTGGTCTTCACAGTTATGAAGAAACAGAGGCACTGGAAGGCTGCGTGTCTTGCCCCAAGTACTGCAGCAGTAACTGAGCAAACAGGTCTGGCTTGGATGCTCTTAACCACTGGGCTGTAGGCACAAAGCTGGGTCTTTGTGTAAAGCAGGAGAGTGTGGGAAAAGTCAGAGGGTCCATGACCTTGGATGGGAAAAAGTTGCATCTTTCTTTTCACCAAACTTTAACTGAAATTGAGCATTTCCTTTCATTATGAAATGAAAGGAAGGTAACAAACCACGGCAGAATTAGCCACACCTTGGATTTGTCACTAATAGGAATCATAGATGTTTTCATACTATATTACAGATGTTTTAATACTTTGAAAAATAATTTTTGCTCATCAATTACTTCCTACCACAAGATCTTGTCATATAATACATTGATAAAAGGCACATATGTTACTACAGATTGCATTTAAAAAGTATTTTGATGATACTTTGATCCTATATATTTTATTTTATGCTTTTAAAGGCATAATTCTGAGAAGGATCCTGTGTGCTCACCAAAGGCAGCCACAGTGCAAAGAAGATGATGAATACCTCCTAGAGGGTATCTCTGGGCCTCACTCATGTGCCCCAGAAACCATGTTATTTGGGAGTGAGACAGTTAGATCTTGGTTCACACTCTTTCTACTCTATGTGGAGCTACTGGCAATTCCTGGAATGTGCCAAGTTCTCTCTTTTCCACACCTTTGTGCAAGCTATTCCCCATGCTGGGTCAGCTGCCCTCCCTGCCCCTCCCCCTATTCCCCATGTTGGGTCAGCTGCCCTCCCCGCCTCTCCCCCTATTCCCCATGCTGGGTCAGCTGCCCTCCCCACCCCTCCCCCTATCACCTGGCTCCTTGGTGCTCTTTGGGAAGTGAAGTGCAGTGACTCCTCCTCCCTCTGGGAAATCCTCCCCAGACCCCCAAGCTGCGTTAAGTGGGCTTCCCTTTGTGCTTTCCCAGGGTAAGCTCCAGGGTGGTATCTATCATATTAGATTGGCTCTTAAAAAAGTGAATTGTGATGGAGGATTTTGGAGAGATAGGCTTCTGGAACACTGGGGTGGTGAGCAGGGGCTTTGTTTGGTGACACCGAGGCACCAACTCTGTTTTCTACTCTGGATGAAGATGTGGCTGGGTCAGCTTTAAGAGTCTGGAGTGTCTATGAACATTCTCTGAAATGAGAGCACAGAGACCGTCAGGGCCAAGTGTCTGGTTGATGCCCTCGCACGTGGAAGGGCAATGCCGTCGCTGGAGTAGGAGGAGGCCTGCCTTTGTGAAGAGGGTCTCCAGCAGCTGTGCGACTGACTAGGCCTCAGGGTCCAGGGACATGCAAAGCGATGCTGTACCTGCTCCAGCTCTGGATGGCGGTTTAGGTTCCCCATAGTGCATGAGCAGATGTCCCCTTCCTGCCAACCCACAGCTCAGCGAGATGCTGCAAGCCCCCGCTTGCTGCAGTGCTGCAGGTGCTGTTCTGAGCAGATTGCATGGAAGAACTCATTTAATCTTCAAAAGCCCCCTAGAGATCAGCACCATTATCTTGATCATACATATGTGGAAACTGAGGCACAGAAAGGCTCCATGCCTTGCCCAAGATCACGGTGGATGGAGTCAGGAGTGAAATCCCAGCACTCTGATTCCAGAGCCAGAACTCCGAACACCAGACCCGTTGCATCATGTCTGAGACACATGCTCCAGAAGGTCTTGTATAATTTAGAAACTTGCATAATTTAGAACAAATCCTGACAAAGCTTGGTAGGTGTTTCTGTTTATCAGTTAAAGTGGCATTGCTGTGCGGTAAGCATGCAGACGGTAAGTTTACAATTCACTGGCCTGCCAGCTTCAACATTCTTCATGCTTAAAAGCAAATGTTTGGGATACATATTATTTCAAATTTTGCATATAAAGTGAGACTTTATTAATATCTTTATATCATAGTGTCAGATTCACATAATGCAAAATCTCATAAAACATGAGGACACTATTACTGCCGAGTGGCTTTGATTTTGATGAGTTTGGGGAGGCTAGACTGTGAGCTGCTCCAGGGAAGGCTCGTCTTTATTCATTGGCATCCCATGTGCCTAGCACAGTGCCTGGCACTCAGCTCCATGAAGGGCCACTCAACAAACACAATCTAATTCAAAGCAATGCAGTTTGGTTGGCTATGAGTTTGTTGTTGTTGTTGTTGTTGTTGTTGTGGGGGTGCAGGGATGGGAGCTACCTTGAAGGTTATACATCTAAATAGTTTTGTTCATCCCGAATTTACCCCCTCCTTTTTCTTCCTTAAAAGAGGGACCAGAGGGAATTAGCTGATAATGAAAAATGGGGGCAGGGGCAAGGAAAAAGCCAAGGATGGGCAGCAGGGCAAGAGCCCACATTAAAGAAAGGGGATGTCTGTGTCCAGGGGGCGGGAATGACTTATGTATTGGTTGGGGTATTTGTCTTTCAGCAATGAAAACCAATTCTGGGTAACTTCACAAAAAGGGGATTCAATTTAAGGTTTATTTGTCCTCCCGAGATCAAAACGAGGCTGGGAGGGTAGTCTTGGGGACAGCGTGTAGTGAGGGGGCTACCACAAAGCAGGAAGCCCGGAGAGGAAGCAGGGCAGCCCAGCCAGGAGGCTCTACCACGGGTGAGCTTCCAACCCTGCCCACAGCACACAGAGTGGGGAGCTTCCTGACAGGGAGGCTGGGTGCTTAAAGGCAGGGGATGTGGCCGCTGGTGTCCTCACTTGCATCACTGAATGGTCAGGTTGGAGGGACAGGGAGGGTCCTGTGTTGCAGATGAGGCATTGAGGCCTTGGCCTCTCTGCAGTAGTGACACAAGCAGGACCAGAGCTTGTCTCCTGGATGCTCTCTCCAGAGAGGGGCAGAAATGTCTTAACATTTTAAAGGGCCTTCAGAGCACCCTCAGTCTTCATCATGATAGGCCAAAAGCTCTCCCACCAATACACCTTGACAGGGCCTCCCTCCTTCTCACCCCAATTCTTCCTTAACCCGTAGGATGTAGGGTCTGGGACAGTGTTGGGAAGTGGAGGGATGGAATTCTGATCAACTCCAGGGGGTGGATGGCATCATTATACTGTGATGGAGGGGTGGTGTATGGGGCTGAGGATACAGGCATGGTGGCCCCTAACCACACCCAGCCTACCATGTTTCTAGGTGAGCAAGGAGTAAGATGGGACGATGGCCTTGAAGCGCAAAATAAGGAGAGGAGCTTTCCTAGAAGTGTATAAACCCTGGGTTGGTGTGGGAGGGGTAGTCGGAAGTCATTTTTATGTTCCTTTGTGTGCTTTTGTGCTACCTGCTTGTGAATATATGGGCCCTAGATAACTGACTGCCTGAGGATATGGCCATGGCCTGCACTTACCAATTCACTGGGCTTCACTCTAGGTAGGGCATAGGGGCAGGGAAGAGAAACTAAGATTAACTGAGCACCCACTATGTGCCAGAACTTTGATGTATGTGATCTCATTGAATCCAATATTTACCCCAACCCCATGAGGCAGTTATGATGACTCAGTCTTACTGGTGAGGAAATCAAGGCTCAGGCAGGTTAAGGTACCTGTATAGGCCCCCTCGGCTGAAAAGGGGTATTTTCATTCTGAATAAAGACTACCTTTTCCAGCTTTCCTCACAACTAGGTGTGGCCATATGACCAGATTCCGGACAATGGAATGAAACCAGAAATGGTCTCTGCAACTTCCAGGAAGTGTCATTAAAGGGAGGAGAGGGCCTTCTCTTCTGCTTTTTCCTCCCTGCTGGCTGCAATGCAGATGTAATGATTAGCACTGCACCAGCCAGAGTGGGCCACGAGGTGAGGTTAGGGAAGAGGCTATGGAGCAACAAAATGGGTGGAGCTGAGTCCCTGACACCGAAGGCACCCTGACAACCCTGGGCTCTCATCTGGAATGTGACAGCTAAGCCCAATTCTGATTTATATATGCCAACTTACAATCACAAAATCTATAAATTTGGAAAGGAGAACTTTATTTCTTGTAAAGGATTGCAACCTGCAGGCTGGGAAGCATAGCCTCCCATAGGGACGGAAAGCAGGCACTTAGAGGGAGGGAAGATGTTACAGGAGTTTTCTGCTTGGTAGATTAGCTAGACATACATATTTAATAGGTTATAGGAGGAAGATACGAATATTCATGAGGGGAAGTCACACTCGTGTGGAAAGCAAACATATATGTTACATACATCCTCTATTTGTTTACTTTGGGGTGGAGACAACATTAAAATGTAGTAAAATTAAGCTATATATGTCAAAAGGCACAAGGAGGACACAGAGGCACCCTGGGCATAGCTTCTGTGAACTGCCAGACCCAGCTTGGGGTTGGTAGTCACTTATAGGGAAGGAATGCTGGCGAGAGGGAAAGGGAGTGGTGCCAGGCAGTTGGTTGAAGTCAGTGAAGGACTGAGTCTTCCATTCTTTGTTTCCAGGGCTGGTTTCTGTTTAATTTTTAGAAAAAAAAAGTCTACTGGTGGTTAGCAAGGGACAGGGTATAAAGAAGCAGGATTGACCTGTCTTGTCCTTACTGGAAAACTTAGGTTTTGAGGTTTTTCTGGAATCTTCTTGGCCAAGAGGGCTTCATTCAATTGGTTGGGAGCTTAAGATTTCATTTTCATCTCACGTGTGGCCACTTCCTTGCTGGGGCTCAGCCTCTCTGGACCTCTGCTGGCTGGACCTGTGCAGTCGGGAGGGGTGACTGGGCAGCAGGGAGATTTCAGCTCCAAGGGGACAGAACATGGGAAGGGCTGGGGTCTCAGTTCCTTCACAAAGGGGAGTTCAGAATTAGCTGTTTGAGAAGAAAATGGTGTAGTGAAGGGGGAGGCGGTGTGGGACAGGGTCAGCTCCTGGCCTTGCTACCTTCCTGCTGGTCAAGCGCCCTTAAGCAAGTTGCTCTCTCTGAACCTTAGTTTCCTCATTTGTAAAATAGGGACAGTGATACCTACTCCACACCATTGTTGAGACAATCGGAGACAGTGTACATAAAGGGCCTGTGTGAGGCCGGTGCTCCATGAGTGGTAGCTCTTATTTTTATCGCTGGCTGAGAGTCAAAAGATCTAGAATTTTGGGTGTGCCATTGTGATCACGGGGTGAGACATTTAACTTTTCAGACCTTGGTTTGTTCCCAAGTAGAATAGGGGGGAGGATGGCAGGTTGGACTGCATGAACTCTGTGGTTCCTTCCAGTCCTGATATTCAGTCCAGTCCACCCTGCCCTCGTTTTACAGACAATAAAACTGAGGCTTATGGTGGCAGAGACAACTGACTGTGCTCCCCTTCCGTGGTATAGAGTTACTGTTGGGAAGCGGCTGCCCCAAAGGGACTGGACTTTTCCCAGTCTGGTTCTCACCAATAGAACGTGAGCTGACAGGATGTTGTATTATTACTCTGGCCAAGAGTTAGGGCATGGCTGTATCTTCTCCATCCTCTCTTCTGCTGTCTGCCTGCTGAACGTTGTGCCCTGGGCCATCTGGGAAGCTGCATGTTGAAGATGGCAGAGCCTCTTGCAGCCTGGGTCTGTAAATGGCACCCTCTCTTCCTCCCATCCCAGTGCAATTTTGGACTCTATGTGGTCAAGGCACACGCTTGCACTGAATGAAGGCCCTGGGATTTCAGGGTTTACCTGTGTAGCAGCTAGTGTGATCTTAGCAAACACACCCAAGAGGTAGCGTGGCTTGGCCAGCATCTGGGCCTCCTCTCTGATGCTTGGTGGCATTTTATGTGACAGTCTAGACCTCTCAATCAGTTTGCCAGTTCGTTGAGAGCCAGGATAGCTGCTCATACTCCTGTAGGCTCATGACAGCGGGCACTGGCCACTTCTCATCCACCCTACAGGGATGACCTGCTGGGACCAGGCACTGACTAGTCAAGCCTGGTTGATTTGAACTGGGCATCCACGAGGCACCGCCTGAGGCCTTCCAGGCTGAGAGCTGACCCTGCCCATTGGGTTCCACTCCCACATCCCTGGAGGCACTAGGGTTTGGGAACTGCAAAGCCATGGCCAAGGGAGCAATGGAGTTAAACTCTCAGAAGAGGGTGGGGGCAGAGGAAGGGCAGGAGCCAAGATGATGGGGTCCGGGAGAGGTGTCTTTGAAGTGGAGGCAATGATTCTTCGTGGAATTGAGGGTAGAGATCTGGAATGGGGCCAAAGCCCTGATCTGAGTCCAGCTCTGACCCCAACTTGTAGGTGACCCCACACAAGTCTAAGGTCACTGAGGAGTTGGTGACAGGAACAGAGACCCAAACCCAGCTCTCCATCTCCAGCCATGGATGAGCTATTTCTGGAAACTACCGTCGCTTCTCTGTCTTCCCTGGAACCTGGGCATCTCTGATTAGGATGCTAATGGAGGGAGGGGAGTGAGGAAGCCAGGGAGCTGCAGAGCCAGGGAAACACCCAGGGACTGGGGAGCCAGTGGCTAATTAAAGGCTCCATGTCAAAGAGGAATGCCAAGTAGGTAATTTCCATGCATTTGAATAATGGGGAAAATGGTTACCATTTCTCAAGTTTGCTTGTTGAAAAGAGAGAGGGGAAGAATGAAAGGAGAGGGGAGACTGTGGCTGCAGGGATCTCCACTTGCTGTTGAGGAAGCTGGGAAGGGGCAGAAGCAGACTTGCTCCAAGAACAGGGAGGGAGGGAGAACCGGAGGAGGCAATTTTCTGCCTTCTTCCCAGAAGGTCCTAGGAAGTTCCCTGAAACCTGGGCTAGGGGAGAGAGCAGCCATGCAGAGTGCAGTGATGCTATGTCCCAGGAGAGTTAAGGAAAGCCCCCCTCATGGGTGCACCACACTTCACAGTTTACACAGTTCACGTACCTTCTTTGTCTCACTGCATTGCTATGACAGGCTGTGAGGTGAGCAGGGAAGGGATGGTGATCATGATGTTGATGATGATTCTGATTTTAGAGGTGAATCACTGAGCCCCAGAGAGCAGGAGTGAATTGCTCAAGGCCCCATTTGCTTATGTATTCATTCATTAACTTAACAAAGCTCTTTACTGGGAATGCCAGACTGAATATCAGGTCCAGTGCCATGTGAGAAAGGCCCAAGGATGATGAGGGCCCAAGGTTGATGAAGACCCAAGGATGAGTAAGACACGGTCCCTCCTGGCAGGAACTCGGATTCCACAGGGAGAGACGCAGGAGGTGAAGCCACACATCACTAAGTGCTGTGGGTGCTGAGGTGGAGGGACCTAGCCTACCTGGGGCCATAGGGACTTCCTGGAGGGACTGCCTGCAAGCTGAGGTTTCAATCAGGAATTTGCCAAGTGACAGGGGAGGAGCACATGCCAGGCTGAGGGAATAACATATGTAGAGCTGGGGAGAGCCAGGAGGGCTTGTCTTGTTCAGGGAATATGAGAGGCCCATTGAAGAAGACAGGAGGGGTCATGGGCTGGGGCAGGGTTGAGGGCTGGGGCTGGAATCCTTGGTGGGAGAGGGATGAGACCACAGAGGCAGGCCCCAGACAGGCTATGGTTGGGCCTCGTGTGCTATACTAGGATGTATGGACTTGATCTTCAGGCCACAGGACCTAGAAGGTGGCTGAGGAGGAGCTAGTGGAATGGAGATCACCCCATGTCCAGGGCTGCTGCTGTCTCTCTGGAGCCGGCCATAAGAACCCAGCCTCCCACCCCACTTCTCCTGCCCCCAACCTCCCCATCCCAGTCCCTTGAGCTTCTTGAAGTCATGGACTCCCAAGAAGAGGAAGCCAAGCTGTGGGAAGGAGGGTCCCTACTGCTCTGGCCTATTCTCCCTTTTTATTTTCTGTGTTTCTGATACTTTGTGGTCTGGGGCCTGGCTGACCTTGGAGAGACTGCCTCTCCCATTGCCAGCCAATTCCTAGAGGGTGCATTTCCTATGCAAACCAACCCATAGAGAGTCCTTACCCCAACCACCTTCTTTATCATGCTCTTATGCTGATATTCCTCTGCCCTAATCACCCCAACTAGAGATGGCCCCTACATCTCAGAACTCGCTGAAATAATGCAAACCAGCCAATCCTGAGCCTGCTTACCCTGCCTCACCCACCCTTCCCGTAAAGACCACAATAAAGGCATTTGCCCATGTTTTCATCTTGCTCCCTCTGCCTGCCGAACAGCCCTGGCTTCCCACGTGGCCCCTGCATGGCTTGGCATACCCCCTCCCCTTGGGAACGGTAACAAACCATCTTTTCAATGGTAGCCACTCCTAATCTGTTAGCCTCACCACACCTGAAAAATAATGAAATGCACATTTTAAAACACCACCTTGCATCAGTTGCCTATTGATGCATAACAGATTACCCCAGAACTAAGTGGCTTAAAAAACAACAAATACTTATTGTCTCTCATAGTTTCTTTGGGTTAGAAATTTGGGAACAGCCTAGCTTGGGGTTTCTTCTGAAGTTACAGTCAAGATGCTGGCCCAGGGCTGCAGTTGTCTGAGGGCTTGATTAGGCTGGAGAATCTGCCCTAAGATATTCATTCCATTGCAAGATGGCTCACTCAATGCCTGGCAAGGTGGTGCTATGGTCAGAAGACCTCAGTCCTTCACCACTTGGACCTCTCTACAGCTGCTTGAGCGTCCTCACAACATGGCGGCTGGCTTTCCCGAGCCAGTAAGAGAGAACAAGGTGGAAGTGCAATGATCTGGCCTTGGATGTCACCCACTGTCATTTTGTGATAACCCCTTGGTTACACATTGTGGGAGAGAACCACACAAGGGCATGAATATCAGGAGATGAGGATCAGCCAGGCTGTCTTGGAGGCTGGACACCACACCCCTCCTTCCAAGGAAGAGCAGACAGAAGTCCTCCTCACCTCCCGTAGCAGGACGGTGAGATAAAGTTGTCTCCTTGCAGAAGGAGGGCAGGGCTTCCTAGGTCACTGGGACAGGGCAGGTCTCAAATGGCTGTGCCACTAACCGGCTGTGTGCCCATGCTCTTCAGGCCTCTGTTTGCCATCTCTGTGCTGTGGGAAGAACTTGTTCTGCTCTGTGGGGCTGGGAGAGGGATGGAGGATCCAGTTTCTAAGGGGGTGGTCCTGAGAATTGCAGAACATAGAGTCTTCCCCCTTTTCATTCTTAATCTTGTTTCTTCACATAGTCAGATAATCAGTTTCCCTGGAAGTCTTTGCAGCAATAAATTTGCATAACCACCCAAATAAGCACCATTCTTTCCTTTAAGTTAACCTTGGCCTATATTTCCAGTTAACTGTGCAATTAAACCAGGGTGAGGCTTTGCTTTCTTACCCCCATGACCATGTCTTTCCTGGATGGCTTGGAGCAGAGGCAGAGGCCTATATCAGCTCTGCTCACCTCCCCAACATTACCCCACACACTGCGTGGCCAATGCCCGGGGGTCAGTCTGGGCCAGCTCTCCTCTTCTCTCCTTTTCAGCTTCCCTTGGTGGTGAGGGACTCAGGATGTTGGAGCAAAGAAGGACCTTAGGACCATCTCATGTAATCCTTACATTTTACAGATAAGGCTCAGAGAGGGCCAGCAAGGGGTCAAGGTCACACAGCAAGTTGGTGGCAGTAATACTGGGGCGAGAACCAGGTCTTCTGACTCCCCTGCAGGGCTCTTTTGTTCTCCCTGTTGGGTATGCCCAGGAGATGCCCGACTGTGGTTGTTCTAGATGGGTCTTGGGCCACTGTGACTTAGACAGTCCCGTCTCCCTGCAAAAGGCAGGGTGGGTGCCAGGGTGTCAGGAGGGAGAGTGGAGAGGAAGGGAAGCTGTCAGTGTGGAATGGCCAGACCCCACACTTACCTGGTGGAGTGTGTGTATACAGAAGAGAGGAAGGTTAGGGGAGGGGGCATATATAAGAGAAGAGAAAATGTGGACCCAACCCTCTAAGCCTATTGTGCTCAGGGGAGGAATGACAGAGCAGGAAGTGCTCAGAAAGCTAGTGCAGAATGACCCAGCCTCCATGGGCCTGGAGGCCTGAGAGACCCTTCAAGTTTGGCTGAAATCGGAGTAGTGCATGTGAAGAGGAGGGTGAGCTCCCAGCCCCCAGCCTCACTCTGCAGGACACAGAAACAGGCCACCCCAGGAAGGGACGAGGAGGCATGGAGCTACTGATTGGACCCTCAGCTTCTTCTCCCACCTTGCTAGGGATGGCCCTTGTGCTCACAGCAGGGTGGGAGGACCCTCCTTCTCTCTGGCCTGGGCTGATGATCAGCTGTATGGCCCTTGGTCAGTGAGGCCCAGGGAGGCTCTGATATCCTGCAGGGTGGCCTCCTCCACTCCTCTTCTAGGCTCTTCCACTGCCTACACTGCCCCATGGGGTGGCAGGAGTGAGCCCACTCCTGGCCAGTTTCACTTAGTAATTTCTAAGTCTTCAATTTTGGCCATTCCTCTCCCCTCAATTGTCCTCCATTGTGAGCTGAGAAAGGCAAACACGTTTTGATCTTGGCTTAAGTAAAGCTGAATCTCAGTTTAAGAAAAAGAAAAGAAATCAGCTAGAGCTAGGAAGATATCAGCCCAGGTCCCCAAGAGTAAGTGGCTTCTGAATTATTCAAAGACTAAATTTCTCTCCCCATTAGACTAGAAACGCTCTGAGGGCAGGGTCTGCGTCTGTAACATCAGATGGCAGGGAAGCAGGCAGGAAGCCACATATGTTGAGGGCCTGTTGTGTCAGGCACATAGTACCTTGGAGGAGGGGTGAATGTTCCTGGTGTGGTACCATTTCTGTTTCCACTTTATGGCCAGGGAGCCTGAAGACCAGAGTCACACAAGCCAGTATGTGGCAGAGAGGGCTTTGGAAGCTGGGCTTAGGTGATGTCAAAGCCTAAGTGTTTTTCCCTACACCATGCAGGAAGGCAGAGGTGGCAGGTGGGGTCCCACCCCCATCCCCAAGCCCTGCAGTTGTTAGCCTTGCCAAAACCCTCAAGGAGCTGGCGAGGAGCAGGGGCCCCAAGGGAAGCCAGACTTGCCACCTGCAGGGGACTGGGTAAAAGCAAAACACTGATGCTAATTGGGGAGCAAGAGCCCCAACACCCTTATTTCCTGTCTTGGCTGCTTAGCCTAACAAAAGAGCTTTGTGTAAGTTGGCCCAGTGACAGCATCTTGTCATGCTCTTCCTTTCTCCTTCAGCCCGGCTCCTTCTTAGATTTTTTAGTGCTCCTTCTACTCTCTATTGCCATTTGATATAGAGTCATGGACAGGAGACCTGGGGTGCTGCCCGGGGGGCCACCAACTTACTATGTGATCTTGAGCAAGTTGCTTAACATCTCTGGGACTCAGTTTCTCCACCTGCAAAATGGGAGGAAGAGGACTGGATTGGATGGTTGCTAAAGTTCTGTGATGACTTTCTTCCCATCTTGAGGACTGGTATTTGGGAGGGCAGCAGGAAGCCAGGGCCAGGCCCACTTCTCAAGCTGCAGAGATGAGAGACGTCCTCACGGAGAGGTGTCTTTATCTGATCACAGTCTCATTAGAGAGAAATGCCATTTGATTATAATTTGCACTTTCTTTGAATTGTCAAAATGTTGACATACTCACCCCAATTTCTACCACCCTGTTCCACTTCCTCTCCTACTACCTGCTTTCTATGCCCCGCTGCCGACCAATGTCAGCCCTGGCTTTGTCTTGCCAAGTTGCCTTGTTCCAAAAGGATGACTGAGTTCTCCAGGAGGGTCATGCTGGGCCTCAACTGCAGCCCCTGCCTGGCTTTAGAGTGAGACTCAGGTTTGTAGGATCCATGATATGCCTGGAACTGTGCAGTGTGACCCTCATATTCACCATTTTTTTTTTTTTTGAGACAGAGTCTCACTCTGTCGCTGGGCTGGAGTGCAGTGGCGCGATCTCTGCTCACTGCAAGCTCCGCCCCCTGGGTTCACGCCGTTCTCCTGCCTCAGCCTCCCGAGTAGCTGGGACTACAGGTGCCCGCCACTATGCCCGGCTAATTTTTTTGTATATTTAGTAGAGATGGGGTTTCACCGTGTTAGCCAGGATGGTTTCAATCTCCTGACCTCGTGACCCACCCGCCTCGGCCTCCCAAAGTGCTGGGATTACAGGCATGAGCCACCACGACTGGCCTGTATTCACCATTTCTAAAGAAACTGAAGCTCAGAGAGGCTGAGAAACTTGTCCAAATCACACAGTGAAGTGATGGAGTCAGCTTTTAAATCCATCTATCCATCTCTGAAACCATGCTCCCCTCCCTGCTGCAGGCTGTTCACTTGTCTGGGGATGTGCTATGGGGCAAGAGCAGTGGCCTGGCCGGAGGTGATGACAATGATGACAGAGACAACATTACAGTTGGTACTCAAAGTGTGATCCCTGGACCAGGAGTGTAGGCATCACCTGGGAGCTTACTGAAAATCAGGCTCCAACCCAGACTCCAATCAGGATCTGCATTTTATCAGGACCCCTGGGAGATTCGAGAGCATATTAAAGGTTGAGAACTGTAGAACTCTTTCTAGCACATTGGCTCCTAGATTCCAGCCACAGGATGCTTTCTGGAGGCAGAACCTCATGATATCAAAAGGGCCTTAGAGGTCTTCAGGATGGTGGTTTCATAAACTGTGCCCTTTGGAGCAGTGGGGTTCTCAGAGATGTCTTTATGGCTTCTCTGGTGTGGGGTTGGGCCGAGTCCAGTAGGAAGAACTCCAGAACTCCCGCCACCTGCCACCACCTCAACCCTGGATTAAGTTTTATTAACTTCTCATGGGACACAAATTCATTGGGGGTGGGGTGGGGTTGTTAGGGTTTATTGCCTAAAAAAAGATTTTTAAAAACATGCTCTATTCCATCCTTCTAATTAGAAGGTGAGGAAACTGATAAACAGAGCATCAGGGACTTGTCAAAAGTCATAGAGAATCTAGGACCAGAATCCAGGTAGATCAATTAGGATTGTTTTTGGCTGCAAAACTAACAGTAAACTCACTAACAGAGGCTTAAGCAAGTAAAATTTGTTTCACGCAACAGGCAGCCAGGCATAGACTGATGAGTATTGGTACCTTAGCAGCTCAAGGGTGCATCTGGGGCTCAGAGTCTTCCTGGGTTTCCTTTCTGCCACCCTTAACCTGGGGCTTTTATCCTCGTGGCAGAAGATGGCTGCTACTGCTCCATGTCTTACATCCATGTTCCACACATGGAGAAGAGGAAAGGATGAATGGGCAGAGATCATTCTTCTAGTTAGTTTAGTTTTTTTTTTAATTGAAGGAAGGATGCCCTCCTCAGAGGCTTCTTCTTATTGCTTGTAGTTCTGAATGAATGATGTGGCCACTCCCATCTGGAAGATAGCCAGAAGGGAAGTGAGGAACAGGTTTGGGTCAAACCCCCTGATGGTGAATGTCTAGGGATCCTGTCCTGGTGTCCTGAAATTCTTCAGGGTCCCAGAATTGCATCTTTTGGGCTGAGATGGGGTGTGTTTGAATCAGACAGGCACCCGCTCAAGGCTCGAGCTTGAATCTCTTATTACGGCAATGGTCTTTATGAGAACCGTGTGGTGTGGGCACAGGAGCTTTGCTAAACAAAGATCTACAGACTTGGGGGCTTAGAGACAGAGGAACTGGATTACAGCGAAAACCACAAGGGCTCATTCTAATTCTCTGAGTATCTCCACTGCTCACAGCCCCTAATGAAAACATGTGTAAGAAACCCGCAAGGTTAATTTTGCCGAGAAAAATTCCAATAAAGCTCCATTAGATTTTCGCATTAAATTAATGTAATGGATGCTTAAAAGCCATGCTAATTAGGCTTTGTTATTAACAGGAATGTCAGGTGGATGGGATCTGGCCCGGAGCTGACATTTTATTCGGGCAACCTATGGGAGATGGATTTGCCAGTGGTCGGGAGACACCACATCATCCAGCCCCAGCTCCGACTCCGCTCACGCCTTGGAATGTCTTTAGTCATTTAAGTTCATTTGCCTGGAACTGGCATTGTTTCTCCAGTAAGATGGCAAATAACAAACTTCATTTAGTCTTGGCTTTTATTTTTATTTTTGGATGTTCCCAACTTTCCCATCTTTGTTTCTCTGCTAGGGTCATGGCTCTAACAGGTCACTCCCTTGCTCAGAAACCTTCAATGGCTCCCTATTTTCTATCAGATAAGGAGTCCCTGATCTGGTATTCAAAACCCTCTGGGATTTGGCTCCAATGCACCATTTCAGGCTCCCTTACTTCTCTCCAGGTATACAGAGGACTGATTCCTCTCTGAATGGGACCTTTCCAGTACCCCTTAGCTGTGGTTATAACTCCCAAACTCCATCATCTCAGCCTTCCAACACTTTTATTACTCTTTCCATTGTGTAATTGAGGAAACAGATCCTCAAACTGTCAGACCCCTGCCCACTCAGACCCCATGCCTCCCATATGTAAAAGCCCTGGCATGTTTTGGGTGCTCAAGCAAGATCTGTCTCCTACTTTTCCTCATTTCCCTCAATCTCTCTGCTGGGCCTGGTAGAACATCTTCAGGGTGGCTACCTGTCCTGCACCAGGGCTTGGGAATTCCAAATACCAGAAGGCATTTGGGGTGAGGCTCCATTTGGGAAAGAGGACATTTACAAAGCTAGGGATGAGTAAAAGGGAAGGCTTGGTCCCTCCCCGTCCCATCATCCTAAGACTTCTGGCCCAGGCTATGTGTTGGATACTGGAGTGAGTTTGCATGCCTGTAGGAAGATACCGACTCTCTACCTCAGGCTTGTCTCGGTTTTTACAGGGGACAGACTGAATCTAAGCAGTCTGGATTTGACTGCCAGCTGTTGGTTGTCCAGCATCTTGGGGTCCTTGGGGCCCATGGGAAGCTGCAGGTCAGAGATGGGCTGGGAGAATGATGAGCACTTTAGGAAGCTAAGCTTAAGTGCAGCCACCCTGTGGGAAGAAGGGGACCTAGAATTACTTTCCAACAATCCTATTCCTGCATCATAGTCCAACCCCAACCCTGGAGACTTAAGGATATAAACCTTTTCACCAGGGGAACTGGCCTCTCCAGATATGAACTAGAAGAGAGGGAGCTCATTTACGAGACTGCAAGCTGTCCACGGCACTAAGGAGGCACCTGGGAGAGGTCATTTATTTTTTCTTTTTTTTTTTTTAATTTTATTTTTCCATAAGTTATTGGGGTACAGGTGGTATTTGGTTACATGAGTAAGTTCTTTAGTGGAGATTTGTGAGAACCTGGCACACCCATCACCTGAGCAGTGTACACTGTACCATATTTGTTGTCTTTTATCCTTTGTCCCCTCCCACTCTTCCCCCCAAGTCCCCGAAGTCCTTTGTGTCATTCTTATGCCTTTGCATGAGGTCATTTAAACCTCTTCTTTTTCTGTTCTTTGGGATCTGTCATGTTTACATTCAATCCATGGTGCTGGCCATTTCCCCTTAGGGGTGAGTCGGATTTTCCCTTTGGGGTCACCATCCGCAAGGTACCCAGATTCGGGGTAAATTCCCTGGGATCTCACAGGAGTAGTCTTTGTTGGGAGAGTGAACAAGTGACCCATGGCTAGGGTTGGCAGGAGAAGAGAGGGCTTGGATCTTAGGAGCCTCATTAATCATCTGAAGGCTTTTTTTTTTTTTTTTGAGTCCTAACAACTCAGAACAAGGAGGAAGGAAGAGAAGAGCTCCCTACCCCCCTGAGAAGCAGCTGGAGCAGCTTAATACTTTCAAAACCACACAGAGGCATTCTGAGAAAACCCAGCAGCGATGGAGATGGGACAGCACAGGGAAAGTAAATGAGGATCCTCTGGGCCAAACCTCCAGACTAGAGGACTTGCTGGAGGCAGAAATGTTAATGTTCACTGCCATCCGGGGAGCCAGTCAAGTCAAAGGGCCAGCAGGAACTGTGTGTGTGTGTGTGTGTGTGTGTGTGTGTGTACATGAGCACGCACCTGTGTGTGGTGTGTGTAGTTAATGCAGGACTCCCACTGAAGAATAACTTGCCCAACTGACCCAAGGTAGGAGGCACATGCCTCCTCTCTCTTGCACAATGGAGATCTCTTCAAGACTGAGCTTGTCAGCAACATTGTCTGAAATGCAAACCTATGCTGGCTATCAACACATGGCCAGGCCACAGCACACTGTCATGGGGATGAGAGGAAAGAGACCCAGGCCTTCCCTTGCTGACCCCATGTACAGCCCACCTCCCATAACTCTTCTTCATTAAGGCAGGCCATGCGGCCATGTGGGATTTGCCCCTGAGCCTTGCATGACAGGTGGCACCCAGATGGGACCCACCTTGCCTGACACCCTTCTCCTTGAATCTTCTTTAAATGCCTGAGTGACCTCTCTGCCTCGCAAATCCTGCCCAGGTGGCAGGAAGTCCTGGCAAAGGTGCATGAACCCAGGTACCCAGTGTCTAAAATGAAGTGCGTGTGAGAGTGTGAGTGTGCATGTGTGCATATGTGAGAGAAAGAGAGAGAGAGAGAGAGGGAAAGAGAGACAAAGAGATTGAGAGAGAGAGTCTGGTGGGAATCTGGAAGCAAAGGATATGAACAGCCAGTTTGGGCAAGGATGGAGGGGAGAGGGACCTCATATCGTGGAACGTGCCCCATCTGGCTGGGTCCAGGCCATTGCCACTGCCACTTTGGTGCTGGCCTTTGGCACAGGTGGGCAGGGGATCTCAGAACCTCTCAGAAAGGGGAGCCTGGGCAGTCTAGCCCACCACCTGGGGCCTTGGTGCACAGCTTATGGCTGTGAGTTCACTGAACACTGGGGTGAAATAACAAGCACTAAGGAGGCAAAGCTGCAAAGGAAAATGCCCAGGAAACCTTTGCCTTTCTGGTCTGGGAGGTGAGTTAGGGGAAAAGAGGACCAAAGGCCAAATGGTCTTTTTTTTTTTTTTCTTTTTTATTGATCATTCTTGGGTGTTTCTCGCAGAGGGGGATTTGGCAGGGTCACAGGACAATAGTGGAGGGAAGGTCAGCAGATAAACAAGTGAACAAAGTTCTCTGGTTTTCCTAGGCAGAGGACCCTGCGGCCTTCCGCAGTGTTTGTGTCCCTGGGTACTTGAGATTAGGGAGTGGTGATGACTCTTAACGAACATGCTGCCTTCAAGCATCTGTTTAACAAAGCACATCTTGCACCGCCCTTAATCCATTCAACCCTGAGTGGATACAGCACATGTTTCAGAGAGCACAGGGTTGGGGGTAAGGTCACAGATCAACAGGATCCCAAGGCAGAAGAATTTTTCTTAGTACAGAACAAAATGAAAAGTCTCCCATGTCTACCTCTTTCTACACAGACACAGCAACCATCCGATTTCTCAATCTTTTCCCCACCTTTCCCCCCTTTCTATTCCACAAAACCGCCATTGTCTTCATGGCCCGTTCTCAATGAGCTGTTGAGTACACCTCCCAGATGGGGTGGTGGCAGGGCAGAGGAGCTCCTCACTTCCCAGTAGGGGCGGCCGGGCAGAGGCGCCCCTCACCTCCCGGACAGGGCGGCTGGCCGGGCGGGGGGCTGATCCCCCCACCTCCCTCCCGGACGGGGCGGCTGGCTGGGCGGGGGGCTGACCCCCCCACCTCCCTCCCGGACGGGGCGGCTGGCCGGGCGGGGGGCTGAACCCCCCACCTCCCTCCCGGACGGGGCGGCTGGCCGGGCGGGGGGCTGACCCCCCCACCTCCCTCCCGGACGGGGCGGCTGGCCGGGCGGGGTCTGACCCCCCCACCTCCCTCCCGGACGGGGCGGCTGGCCGGGCAGAGGGGCTCCTCACTTCCCAGAAGGGGCGGCCGGGCAGAGGCGCCCCCCCACCTCCTGGACAGGGCGGCTGGCCGTGCAGGGGGCTGATCCCCCCACCTCCCTCCCGGACGAGGCGGCTGGCCGGGCAGAGGGGCTCCTCACTTCCCGGTAGGGGCGGCCGGGCAGAGGCGCCCCTCACCTCCCGGACGGGGCGGCTGGCCGGGCGGGGGGCTGACCCCCCCACCTCCCTCCCGGACGAGGAGGGAGGACGCTCCTCACTTCTCAGACGGGGTGGCTGCCAGGCGGAGGGGCTCCTCACTTCTCAGACGGGGCGGTTGCCAGGCAGAGGGTCTCCTCACTTCTCAGACAGGGCGGCCGGGCAGAGACACTCCTCACATCCCCGACGGGGCGGCAGGGCAGAGGTGCTCCCCACATCTCAGACGATGGGCGGCCGGGCAGAGACGCTCCTCACTTCCCAGATGTGATGGCGGCCGGGAAGAGGCGCTCCTCACTTCCTAGATGGGATGGCGGCCGGGCAGAGACGCTCCTCACTTTCCAGACTGGGCAGCCAGGCAGAGGGGCTCCTCACATCCCAGACGATGGGCAGTCAGGCGGAGACGCTCCTCACTTCCCAGACGGGGTGGCTGCCAGGCAGAGGCTGCAATCTCGGCACTTAGGGAGGCCAAGGCAGGCGGCTGGGAGGTGGTTGTAGCGAGCCGAGATCACGCCACTGCACTCCAGCCTGGGCGCCATTGAGCACTGAGTTAATGAGACTCCGTCTGCAATCCCGGCACCTCGGGAGGCCGAGGCTGGCGGATCACTCGCGGTTAGGAGCTGGAGACCAGCCCAGCCGACACATCGAAACCCCGTCTCCACCAAAAAAATAAGAAAACCAGTCAGGCGTGGCGGCACACGCCTGCAATCGCAGGCACTCGGCAGGCTGAGGCAGGAGAATCGGGCAGGGAGGTTGCAGTGAGCTGAGATGGCAGCAGTACCGTCCAGCTTCGGCTCGGCATCAGAGGGAGACCGTGGAAAGAGGGGAGAGGGGAGAGGGGAGAGGAGGGAGGGGGGAGGGGAGAGGGGAGAGGGGAGAGGGGAGAGGAGCTCTATCTACCACACAGTCCTTCTCTGAATGCCAAATGGTCTTTGGGAGAAATTTGTGCCTATATTATGGGTAGATTAGAGGCCATGGTGCTGGGGAGATTAACCCTTCCCTTTGAATCTTCCCTTCCCTCTCCCCTGCCCCCACAGTCAGAGGAAGCACAGGGCATTGAAAAAAGGGGAATGGGGGCCAGGTGCGGTGGCTCATGCCTGTAATCCCAGCACTTTGTTAGGCCAAGGCGGGCAGATCACTGGAGACCAGGAGTTCAAGACCAGACTGGCCAACATGGTGAAAACCTGTCTCTACCAAAAATACAAAAATTAGCTGGGCGTGGTGACATGCACCTGTAGTCCCAGCTACTTGGGAGGCTGAGGCAGGAGAATCGCTTGAACCCAGGAGGTGGAGGTTGCAGTGAGCTGAGATTACGCCACTACACTCCAGCCTGGGTGACTGAGTGACACTCCATCTCAAAAAAAAAAAAAAAAAGGGAATGTGGGTTATTTCTGCTCCCTAGACCTCAGACTCTACATGTGAACAACTGGAACAACCCTAAAATTTCTGTCCATTGCCTTCCCAACAACCCACCCCCCAATTCTTTCTTGGTATCAGAACTCAGATACTAGCAGCCATATTTTTCAGGGGAGTCTGGGACTCTTTCTACCCCAGGAATGAATCCTGATTTATCTAAAACAAACGTAATAATTCTATTTTGCTTGCTGTGGGGAAGTGGTGCCTGCTAGGAAAAGCTTTCTGAGATCTAAAAAACTGACTTGCCAGAAGTAGTTGCCCCACCCTGCCACCTTTGGATGTTGCTGGGTGGGAATGTGATGTCTGGAGTTGTGGCAGCCACATTAGGATTACGGGGCCGGTGGGGAGGTGGGCAGATAAGATGCCAAGGAAAGGAGAATAAAGAGGACCTAGCTGAATTAACCACATTCAGAATTGCCTTACTGCTGGACCTGTTATGTGAAATAATAAATACCTTATTTTAAAAACCATTCATAATTGGGCTTTCTGTTGTTTGCTTGTGAAAACAGTCAACCTGATCAAATTTCAAAGTCAGGATAAAATAATTCAGATTCGTCTGTCTGCCGTGATTCTTTCCTTGGGGGTAATAAAGACATTTTTGAGCTTACTGGAAACTGAGCTTAGCTGGAACTGTTCCCTTTCCTTCTAGGCAAGAAGAGTCTGGTTTTGGGGCCAAAAGGACTAGGTTCAAGTGTCAGGGCCTCTGTGCATGCACTGTATGACTTTATATCAATGATTTAAACCAGGGATTGACAAACTTCTTCCGCAAAGGGCCAGATAGGTTTGATGAGCCATACGGCCACTAATGCAACTACTTAATTCTGTCGTTTTAGTTTGAGAGCAAGATATAACACACAAATAACATAAATATTTATTTATAACACATAAATAAGTGGCATAGCTGTGTTCTAACAAAATTTTATTTACAAAAATAGGGGGCAGACTGGATTCAGGCTGTAGATCATGGTTTGCCAACCCTGATTAAACTCTCAGCTTCCTCACCTGAAAAATGAGGCTAATAATTTGTTTTCCTCATGGGGCAAATTTGAGTATCAAATGAGCTGATTTAAAACTATCACCTGGCCGGGCGCAGTGGCTCACGCCTGTAATCCCAGCACTTTGGGAGGCCGAGGCGGGTGGATCACGAGGTCAGGAGATTGAGACCATCCTGGCTAGCACAGTGAAACCCTGTCTCTACTAAAAATACAAAAAAATTAGCCGGACGTGGTGGCGGGCACCTGCAGTCCCAGCTACTCGGGAGGCTGAGGCAGGAGAATGGCATGAACCCGGGAGGCAGAGGTTGCAGTGAGCCGAGATCGAGCCACTGCACTCTAGCCTGGGTGACAGAGCAAGACTCTGTCTCAAAAAAACAAAAATAAAATAAAAATAAAAGAATAAAAAAAAAAGCTATCACCCTATAAAATACAATGTATATGTGGGCTGCCCTTTCCCATGAGAACCAAAGGTCCTGGTGCTCAAGAATGAAATGCTAGATTTTGCCACTTGCCATCACTGTGTGACTTTGGGAAAGTCACTTAACTTTCCTGAGTGTCACTTTTCTCTTCTGTCAAGTGGGGATGCTAATACCTACTTCTGATAATGTTGCAAGGTTTAAGTGAATAATGCATGTAAAGTGCTGCACAGACCAAGTCCTCAACAAATAATAGTAAGAATAGTAAGAAGAAGAATAATAAGGAGGAAAGCCCTCTGCTCCTGACCTGGCAGATTCCATCTCATCTCACCCACCTGTCCCTTGACATTTCATAAATCAGTTTCCTCCCTCAGTTTCCATGGGCCTAGGAGCCCTTGGGGGCTCCAAACCTCCCCCTGCCATGTGGACTGTCTCCCCCCACCACCCACCCAGTGCCCTCCCCACCATACCCGCTTCCCCTTTTAACAGAACGAGTAATTAACAATGTTAATTCTAATCTCATTTGCTAATGAAGGCAGTCTAATTGCACCATAATTGGCAACAGCAGCAGCAGAAAAAAACACAAAATAAGCCCTGTGTGTGTAATTTGGTTTAACTTCATTATAATTACCTTGCAGGCTGGGACTGGGTGGTTGGGGGTGGGCTTGGGAGGTTGGAGAATTAAGAGAGCAGGGGAGTCAAGACCTCAGGTTAGGGGAAGGGGTTAACAAATCCTTTCTCCTATCAGACTCTCCTGATTATCCCAAGACCTCAGAGATAAACCTCCACAGAGAAGTTTCTGGAAGCACTTGGCAGAGGTTCTCGTCTTGCTAACCTGTTGTGTGACCTTGGTCAGCTCTTTCCGTATAGTGAAAGGCTTGTACTCCATAATTTCTCATTTCCCACCTGCTCTCAGAGTCTAGGACTTTTTGCAATTTCATGGTTGAAATTCTTTTAACATTCTAAATTCCAGGCCTCTCTCTTTTCACCAGAAGTGAAGTTTTGCACCTAAACTTCTTGCACAGCCTTCTCCCAGCTCTACCAGGTAACCTTACTCTGATGTGGAGGATCCTGAAAAAATAAGTAAACATCTTCTCTAAACCTTAATTTAATGTCTCCCACATCTTACCCAAGTAAGCACTACTTCAGTAACTTCCCCTGCCCAGTTTTGGAAAGAAGCGAGCGCCTAAGGTATTTGTTCTGTGTATACGTATAATCATTTCCATAGCAACCAGCTGAGATTTACGATAAGCTACAAACTGCTTTTGGTTAGGGGGTGGTAGGTGAGGAAATTTTGCATCTTATGTCTCTTAGAAGACATGTCAGAGCTCTTCTTCTGAGCCTGGAGGCTGCAAACGCCGTATCAGATGTGCACATCCGCTGCCCCTGTTTTTAACTGCATCATGTGGTCTTTCTTTTTTTTTTTTTTTCTTGAAAACATCCCTCATGGAGCCCTCCATCCTTCCACTCTCTCGTGCACTGACCTGCATAGCTGCAATCCTGGGGTTTCTTCAGCACCCCCTGCGAAACCCCTTAGCTTCTCTCCTGTTTGGACATCATGTTTCCTGGATCCCACACCTTCATTTTTTTCTTGGCTTTTGCTTTTATTCTGGTGGAGCATGGGAGATAACATTTCTGAGACTGCTTATGAGAAGTTTAATGCCATTCAGCTTCCTGATCCTTGGTATTGAGCCAGATTTTTTTCTTTCCTTTCTGGTGTCTTTAATGTCTTTTCTTCATCCTCAGTGTTCTGAAATTTCCTAATTAAGTGGCTTTGTGTCAGGAGGCCCACTAATCTGGAAACTCACATCCTCCAGTACTAAGACATTTTCTCAAGTTACTTCGGTGATAATTGCCTTACCTCTGATTCCATTCTCTTTCTGGATCTTCTGTTAGATGTTGGATCACCTGGACAGATTTTCTGAATTTCTAATCAATTTTCTCCTGTTATTTTTTTCATTCTTTTTGTTGTAATTTGTAGGAGATCTCCTCAACATTATTCATTAACCTTCCATTGGAGTATTTTCTCTTTTTAATTCTATAAGTTCTTTTTCATTGTCTCCTGATTTTAAAAAAATAGGATCCATCCTTTTTTCCTGTCTTTTTTTCATAGATGCAGTATCTTCTCTTATTTCTCCAAGGGTAACTTTAAGGTTTTGAAATGTTCCGCGGCTTCCTGCATTGCTTTTGTTTCATCTGAGCCCCCTTTGCCCCATTTGTTTTGTTTTGGTGGTTTTTGGTCTCCATCTTTCCTGCTGGATGCTCCAGCTGCCTGGAAACTCATTGTGCATGTGCCTGGTGTGTGGTGGATAGGGGTGGAAGGTGATCAGGCTGGAGGATGTCATTAGGGGACAGCCCCTCTCCATCTGTCCCTAGGCTGTACTGTTTCATCAGAGAGGAATCCCCCCCAGCTCCAGATTGGATGGTAGAAACTGGAGGATATTCAGCATCTTACCCTCAGCCAGATCTTATTTGTGTTCTGGATTTTAAAGTCCTACAGATTCACTTCTCTTCTCTCTTGTGCTGGGGGCGTGGGGTGGTTTCTAGAGGATCTAACTGCTTCTTATGTAGAATTTCAATCAATGCTTCTGTTTTTATTTTTAATTTTTTTAGAGATGGAGGTCTCACTATGTTGCCTAAGCTGGCCTCAAACTCCTGGGCTCAAACGATCCACCCCCATCAGCCTCCTGAGTAGCTGGGACTACAGATGTGCACCATTGTGCCCAGCAATGCTTCTGTTTTCAGCCTGAATTTGTAGCCCCTCTTTCAGAAGCAGCTGAAGTCACCAGTACATGAGACTTTCTGGGCTCCTGCCCTAGGAACTAGCTAGTTCGTGGGCTTCCCCCACTGCTAACTTAGGTTTCAGCCTTCTTGGGGCTCCCAAATCAGTTATTATTCATCCATCTGCTTCCCAGCCTTGAACATTTTGTTGTGGGCTGCCTCGTTTTCTGTTCTCTCTGTCTTTTACTTCTTAATGAAATCCCTTTCAGTTACTTAGTGAGGGATTGGGAGGGAGAGAGGTAGAGAATGCCTTCCTCATGTGTGCACAGCACTTTTGAGTTTACACAGTCCATTCACATCCATTCTCTCATGCGTCTCCACAAGACCCCAGTAGTCCAGGCAGGGGAGGAGGTTTTATCTGCCGTGTTTGACTAGAAACTGGAACATAAATCCTTAAGCGGCATTTGAACACAAGTGAACAAGAGTTAGAAACAGAAGTGAGAGGTGATTTCACTACTGTCTCCTCTGCTTCCCCATGCTCCCCACATGGAATTTAATGAGAAGTGAAATGCCATTGATGACGAGGGCCCAGTGGGAAGGGGAATTTGGAATCAGGGCTTCTAGAAACAGTCTGGATCCAGGGCACCTGCAGTAAAATTGCTTTGATGTAGTAACTGATGATGTGAAAATTAAAAGCAGAAAATCAAAGGCAAAGCATGATAGTGGATGGTAGGCATTGAGGGAGGCCTTTGGAACTCCTTCCCTCTCTTCTCAACTCCTATTTTTCTCTTCATGCCTATCATTTCTGCTCATGTGCATGCACGTACGTGTGCATGCATACCTGCATGTGATATGTACATGCATCCATGTGGGTGCATATATATGTGTGTATCCGGAGCACATGCATCTGCATATGCATGTGAATGTATTTGTGTGTGGGGAGGTAGGGAGCAAAAATTACAGCTTGTGAATTTCAACTTGGCATAGTAAGAAAAGCTAAGGATTTAAATTAGACCTAGATTCAAGGACGCCTGTTTTCTTAGGCCACTCGAGCTGCTGTAAGAAAATACATAGACTTACAAACAATATAAGTTTATTTCTTACAGTCCTGGAGGCTGAGAAGTCCAAGATCAAGGCATGGGCAGATTTGATGTCTGGTGAGGGCCCGTTTCTCAGTTCATAGACGGCGCTTTCTGTGTCCTCACATAGTGGAGGGGGCAGACAAGCTCTCTAGGGCCTATTTTATAAGGACACTAATCCCATTCATGAGGGCTATGGCCCTATGACCTGATCACCTCCTAAAAGGCCTTACCTTCTTTATTTTATTTTGTTTTGAGACAGAATCTTGCTTTGTCACCAAGGCTGGAGTGCAGTGGCACAGTCTCGGCTCACTGCAATCTCCACCTCCTGGTTGCAGGCAATTCTCCTGCCTCAGCTTCCCGAGTAGCTGGGATTACAGATGTGTGCCACCATGCCCAGCTAATTAATTTTTTATTTTTTATTTTTTATTTTTAGCAGAGACAGGGTTTCACCATGCTGGCCAGGCTGGTCTTGAACTCCTGACCTTGTGATCCGCCCACCTCAGCCTCCTAAAGTGCTGGGATTACAGGCATGAGCCATCACACCCTGCCTAAGACCTTACCATCTAATGCCATCACCTTGGGGGTTAGAATTCCAACACGAATTTTGGGGGGAACACGAACATTCAGACCACACTACCCATACACTTTTAGGCAATGCTCTTGCTGTATCTGAGTCGCTGCTTTCTTACCTGTAAAATGAGGCTTATGATGTCAAAGCTGGCTACCATGTCGTGTGGGTGCTTTGAGAGTTCCTAGAGCCATCTGTGGGAAAACGCTTTGTAAAGCGTCAAGGCTTATGCAAGTATCGTTCATTCATTCATCTGAGAAACACTTACTGAGCAGGGTCTCCATCCTGAGGAGCACACTTTCTCTTGGAGACAGAGACAGGCATGTACCCTACGCTGCACAGGGAGCCTGGAGGAGCACAGGGGAGGGGAGGATGGGCGCGAGCTGGAGGAGGAGGAGGCCCTTTAGTGGTCCTGGTTGGGAGTGCTGGATGTGGAGTCGATATTGGACAGGGAAGTGGAGGCAAGCAGCCTGGGTTAAAACACCTTCAGGCAGAGGAACACAAGTGCAAAGACATGGATGTGAGAGAGAGTGTGACCTATCAGTGATGTGCCACGAGTGGGTCTCAGGGACAGTGGTCCAGCCCCGAGTGCCACGATGCTCTGGCCCACTGCCTCCCTCCCCTTCCACTGGGAAGGGGTTCACTCTCGAGCCCATTCTTTTATTCACTCTTGAATGTAACAAGTATTTATTAAGCTCCCACTCTGTGCTGACCCAGTGGCAGGCTCTGGGGATGCAGCAAGGAACCCACCCAGTGGCACCTGAAGCCATGGGGAGCCCCTGTTAACAGCCCCAGCTCCCATCACCCCTCCACCTGCTCAGGCTGGCTATGAAGATTCATCCAGAACAATGTCACTGCAGAATTTTATGCTGTTTTTCCCCCTTCCAGGGGAACGTCTGCCAATGGCTTTTACGATGCTGAATAAAATGCTTTTTTTCCCCTTTAGATATTTTTATTTCACCTTTAAAGGATGTACAGTAAGGGCGAGAACATCTTGATGAAATCTCTGCAGTAAATAACTCTTGGATCCCTTTCCCATACAAGTGAAAGGACAAAAGGATGATATGCTGAGATGGCCTCTTTACCTGCACCAATGCCAGGGCCAGGGTGGGTCTCAGCTACCCACCCCCAGGTACGGAGGGTCTGGAGGAGGGGGGCGAGGCCCTCTATGGCCCCTGGGGTCCATGTGTCCTAGCCACTCTCCCCGTCTCTGGGAAGGGGCTGAGGGTCCTTGGCCTGCTAGAGTGCATGCCACATGCTGTGCTGGGTACTTCACATTGGTGTGAGTGTTAAGTGGACAGGACTGCGGATCTGGTCTGCCTGAATTTGGCTCCTGCCTCTTTCACTTGCTAGCTGAGAGAACTTGGCCAAGTGACTTGACTTTCTGTGGCTCAGTTGCCTCATCTGTAAAATGGAAATGAATGTGTTTACTGATTAGGGTTGTTGGGATGAATACATAAATTCATGCCGGTAAAGAACCTAGAAGAGTGTCTAGGATATAGAGAAATGTCAACAAATGTCAGCTGTTTTATTATCCTTCTTATTTCCTCTTTGCCTCAGCTGAGCTGGCCTTGGCTGCATGCCTGTCTTACCTCTCAGCTGATGGTGTTTACAAAGCGCAGCCAAGGTCCAGCCTTACACCAGCCTATGAGAAGGGTGAGGCTTGGGAGAGTTGAGTGACCTGTGTGAGGTCACCGAGGGGAGAGTTTAGGGGGTTTTCAGGGTTCAGGGGACAGTGGGGCTGAAGGATAAGTCTCTTTCTCTATAAAGCAGCCCCCGGGAGACCTGCACAGCCCCTGAAAGTTCAACTCCAGAAGAATCATTTGGAGATTTTCCTCTTGGAGCCGGAAGGCAGACCCAGAAGGGGCCAGGGGGTGGGTGACTTCCCCAGCACAGATCCAGGGTCTGCATACACCTGTCTCCACTGACTCCTGGTCCTAATCTCACCCTTCTCTGCAGTGAATCCATTGAGGGTAGATTCATCCACTTGGGGGCATCAGACTTAAGAGGTTGCCCTTTGATCCCCAGACCCAGGAAGGGGGGCACCCATGGTCATAACCAGTGGAGATTCAAATGCTTGACTCTAAGCCGGGCTGTGCTCTGTGTTGTGGGTGGCAGGGGTTGGGTCGTGGCCAGGGGGCTTGGGGTCAGCTATGACACATGCCCACAGGCTCTGCTGGACGGAGAGGCACTGACTGCAACTGTTTTTCATGAAGCTGTCAGCTGGGCCCCCGGGGCACAAGGAGCTGGCTGGGCAGAAAATCATCAATTTACACAGATGATGAGTCAGAGGCTTGGGTGGGGCAAGGGCCTGAGGGTCAGCAGGGCAGCATTGGAGGAGCTCTGTCGGGAGATCATGACATAAACAGGCTCAACTCCGCTCTGGTGGCCCTGACCCCACTCACCCAACCCCACTGCAGAGGCTTCCCTTTGATGCTCAGGTCAGTTCAGCAAACCTGGCCTCAGCCTCAGCTCCATGCCAGGAACTGAGCTAGTGCTGGGAATAGAGAGAGACCGCAGTCCCTGCCCTCAAGAAGCTGGGTCTGATGGTGGAGATGAATACTTACACAGGCAACCCACCATGTGATATTCATCATGAGAGAAGCACAGGAGAGGGCTGGCTCTGGAACTTGATTGCCTGTGTTTAAATCTTGGCTCAGCCTCCCCCTAGCTTTAGGACAGTGTGCACGTTATTGAACCTCTTCTTGCCTCAGTTTTCGCATCTGTGAAATGGGATGAACTGTAAGCTCTTTGTGACTATTATCGGTGGGTAACAAATACCTCACACTCAGAGATGTAAAGAAACGACCACTTTACTATGCCTGGACAGATTCTGTGGTCAGGAATTTAGGAAGGGCAGCAGGTGGTTTGTCCCTGCTCCACGATGTGGGGGGCCTCAGCTGGAGGACTCACATATTTAAGGGGGATGTGAATGGCTGGAATCATCTGGAGACTTCTCACTCACATGTGACTCCAAGGCTGGACTCAGCTGGGACTGCCAACGAGAGCACCCACGAGTGGCCTGTGTGGCTTGGGCTTTTCCCAGTGTGGTGCACTGGTTCTGGGAGGCACATCCTGGGAGGAAATGTCTGGAGGGTGAGCATTTCGAGAGACCATGGTGGAAGCCATGTGACTTTTTATAGCCCAGCCTTAGATGCTACATTGCATCCCTTCCACTGCACTCCTATTGGTCTAGGCTGTCACAAGCCTGCCCAGGTTTACGCGGAAGGGATGGTTTTAAAACTGTCACTCTGCCTCATAGATTTGGATAATTTAATTAAGGAGACATATGCAGGGTCCAGGACAGTGCCTGGCGTATAGTATTATTATAGTTGTTAACAAATGTATTATAGTAAGTAATACTTAAATGTTAAGTTTTACTATAATTAGTAAAGTATAAATAAATGTTAAGTATTATACTTAGTGCTGTTGGAGGAAGGAAGTGGTAAGGAAAGGTTTCAGAGAAAAGGTGCTATCTGAGCAGGGTTTTGAAGGATGAATAGGAGTTTGCTATGAACCTTTTAAGGAACACAGTTTAGGTAGGGGAAACAGCTTGGGCAAAGTCACAGGAGGCTTGAAACAATGACATGCTTGGGGGAAACCATGAGTAGTCTGGTGTTCTTGCAGCACTGAGGGCAAGGAAGAGCATGGCTGAAGTGAAGTTGGAGGGTTGGTGAGGTAACAGGGTCTTGTGGGCCTGACCGAGAAGTCTGGGTTTTGTTCTGAGAGGATCAGGGAACCATGGAGGGTTTCAAGCAGGAGAGTGACATGGCCAGGTTTGTCAGATCATTGTGGCAGCATTGTGGAGGAAGTGTTGGAGGGAGTAAAGTGAAGTCTAGGGGCTAGTGGGGAGGCCCTAACAGAACAAGGGCCTGACCTAAGGGTGTGGCAGTGGGGACTGAGGGAGGGAGAGGATGCAGAGCCATCTAAGCCATGATGTTCATTGAGCAGGGGATCATGGGAGGTGGGAGTGGTCCAGGGGAGGTCGAGGTCTGTGACAGGAGCGCTAGGTTGGATGACATCGTTCTCATTGCTGAGCAGAGGCAGGGGTGTGTGGCCACCACTCACCCTCCTCTGGGCCAGGCCTTCAGCCTGCCACCTCGCTAGAGGATGCCTTTAACCACACCTTTGTCTCCTTCCAAACTGGGCCACGCAGCTTGGGGTCCGATGGGTCATGGAGGTGAAGGAGAAAGAGTAGAGGAGGACTCCCTCTTGACAGCAAGGTCAATGTCTTTTGCCTCCAGTGCCCCAAGTTTGTGAAACCTTTCCCAGGAACAGAGGGGGCCTCTTTCCTCAGAGACTTTCCATGGGCTGAGGGCCAAGTGTTGGTGATCTTGGCTGGGGGTGACTTGGGCCACAGAATGGCAGAATTCTAGAACGCTGGAATGGGGGACCCCTGAAGGGAAGCCCTGAGTCTGGTACTAGACAAGACGGGGTTTGAGCCCTAACTCTGCCTCTTCCTGGCTGTGTGGTCAGGGTGCTGTGCAGAATGGAGGCCACATTCCCACCTTCCACACAGCCTGTGGGGTAGGGGGTTAAATGGGACCACAGACAGGAATATGATTGAGAAGTGCTTGTTACACCTGAGATGCCATGCCAGAAGAGAAATCTGGAGCTCAGAGAGGAAAAGAATTGCTCAGGGCCACCCAGTAAATGAGTGGCGAAGCCAGAGCTCCAAGCTGAGCCACCTGATTCCCTTCCAAGGCTCCTGTCCCCTCCCCAAGCACCCAAGGGGGACAGGGCCATCCACTTGTATTTCATACTCCTCCCCAGTGTGGTCGTCTGGGAAAATTAGCTCCCTGCCTTCTGGAGCCATCTCTCACTTGTGTCTGAAGACCCAGTTACACAGGGATGGGAGAGCACAGAACAGAGATTTCTGCCAGTACCCCTACCTCCTGGCTGGAGGACAGAAGTGGCCTCTTTCTCAGAGAGAGTACTTTGTCTTCAACCACTAGATCTGGGTTCTAGTTCTGGCTCTGACACTTTCTAGTGGAGCAACCCTGGGCAATCACTTCTTCCTGGCCCCCAGAGTTTCCTCCTCTATGCAGATAAATGTTTTGTAAGTCTATGATTTGCGGAGTGACCATGCTGCATGTGACAGCATAAATGTGGGATTTGGGCCAGGAGAGCAACAATCAGCAGAGTATAGCACAGAGGTCAAGATGCAGGTGCTGGAGCCAGCATCCCGGAGCCGGCAGCTCTGTGACCCTGCACCCAACTCTGTGATCCTTCCCACCCCCGCACCTTAATTTCCTCACCAACAAATGGAGATCCAGCGAGATAATGCATCCCAAGTGCTATCAGAGTATGGAGCCAGGACAAACACTCAAAGAATATCAGTCATTAGATGTGCTGAGAGCTATGGCATGCATGCATTTTACTTACCAAGACTCCTCAGCTGGTCAAATCATCCTGACAACCCTGAGAGGTGGTGGGGCAGAGACGTGACTATGTGCTCCCCAGACCCAGGTTCCTTTTTCTTCCAGACACACAGTGGACTACACTTGCCAGCCTCCCTGCAGCTCGGGCCATGTGACCTAGATCTGGCCAGTGAAAAATGGGCAGATGCAACGCACGCTGTGGCATGCAGGCTGGCCCCTCAGAGACCTCCTGTGTGAGGCTTGTGCACCCTTTCCTCCTTCCTCTGCTGACTAGCTGCAGAGGATCCCTCAAAGGATCTAGAGCAATGATTCTCAGCCGGGGGCGATTTTGCCTATGGGGCAACATTTGGCAATGTCTAGAGACATTTTCGGTTGTCACAACTTGGGGGAGTGCTACTGGTGTCTAGTGGGTAGAGGCCAGGGATGCCGCTAAGCATCCTACCGTGCACAGGACAGCCCCCACAATAATTATCCAGCAGATGTCAACAGTACTGAGACTGAGAAACCTTGGTCTAGAGGTGGAGTTAGCCCTGCTGCCAACTCCATATTAGACTGTAAGAAGAAGAAATATGGTGTTATAATATTAAACTACTGAGATTTTTAGGATTTTTTGTTGGAACAGTTGGCCTACCTTGACAAATGCAGGTTGCTATGATTATGTCCATTTAATTGACGGTAACTGAGATATAAAGTTACGGGACTTGTAAGTGACAAAAGGTGGGTTTGAACCACTTTTGTCTGGCTCTAAAGCCTGTGCTTGCCTTGGTATAGTGGTATAGTGCAGCCTCTTTTCAGCTCCTGATTCTGTCCCCTCTGTCTGCATCCCCTGGGGGATTTCACGTAGAGCAGCAGCAGAACCAATCACCAAGTTGCTGCCAGGGCTTCCCGGTGCAGGGTCCTCCTGCTATTGGGTGGAGTATACTCCCCAGAATAAGCTGGTTGTGTCCTTCACGGTCCCATCCCAGGCAGCTCATGTTGGTTATCTGTGACACCGGCTCCCTTAAAAAGGGTTGGCACATACTCCCTGTATGGGCCCACTGCCCCACTACAAGGAGCCCCCTTATCCACTCTGTCCTCCTCCCAAGCCAGCCCCCACCTGCTCCTGGTTTGAATTTCCAGGCAGGTGTCTGGAGGCGTCTTGGCTCCCAGTTAATTTCCTGATTTGGCTTCCTGAAAGGCAGGAGGGCTTGGAGGTGGCTGCCTGGAGCGATGAGGAGATAGTGATGTCTGCTCTGGCTTCCTGCCTGTCTGTGGGGACACCCTGCCCATCAGCCTACAGAGGGCCCCTCCCTGGCAGTCCCCACCATGCAGAGGGATTTGAGGGTGGGGACTGGCAAGCCGAGCTGCAGGTGGGCTGCAGAGCCTCATCCGGGAAAAACATGGATGTTCAAGCTTTTGAGTGTGTGTGTGCCTGCGAATATGTGTGGTGCCTACACACTGACAGTAGATGCCCAAGAGTTGTAGGAGCCTCCAACATGTCATTTGGCTCAATCCTCTGTGTCCACACAAGTTAGCACCTTTCCAGAGGATTTTGATCTTTTGAAAAAGTACCAAGAGTAAAAGATCTCTTTTACTTAGGTAACTTTCAAGGGTGAACTCAAGCCTGTACCAGTTCTTTGACACGCAGGTAATCCTTCCTTGAAACTGCTCCAAGTTTCTCTTGCTGGTCTGAGTCCATTGCCTCTATTTTGTGGAACTAGGTGACACTTTTTTTTTTTTGCCTCCCTGATGTAAACCCTTCAAGCACCTGCAAATAGAAATTGAGTGCTTCCCTGAAAATACTTCCCAGATTCTCTTTTGCAGACCAAGCAATTCCACCTACCCAGCCTTTCTTCATGGAGGATGATGGCTGGGGACATGTACAGTAGGAAAAGTGTGCTTGCAAGGTGCCTCTTCTCTCCTTTTTGGAGGTTTCTCTCTCTCTTTAAAAGTCCTCATGGCTGCAGAAAAAGCACAGTTTTTGGGGGCCTAGCAGGCGTGGGCTTCAATCTCAGCCAGGTTATTTAACTGCTCTGAGCAGGGCTCAGTTCTGGCACTTTGCTCAGAGCAAGCCACAGAGCAGATGCTCAATCAATGTTTCTTTCTCCCCACTGCCTTCCTTCAGGTGCCCGTGCACTCCCCACCCTTCCTACTTTGTCTCTGGCTGCTGCTGTCTGAGAAACGACCAGAGGCACTCATGACCCACACCAAACCTGGTTAGCTGGGTGGCACTGGCACATGCCATGTGCGTAGGAACAGGAAGCAGGCCCCAGACACAGGGAAGGGAGAGGGCTTTCCTTGTTGTCTCTGCTCATGGAGTCCACTCTCCACCCCTCTGGCTGCTGAGTCATTCTCTCAGCACCTTCTCTCTGTGTCTGTGTTATTCTATCAGCCCCAATGCCTCTGTCTGTTGAAGCACTGACCGGTTTTGCCAGGTGTGATATAGGGTCCCTTCATTCCCCTACAGCAGGATGTCCCAGGTTTCTTAGAATCCTAGAGTGCTGGAGCCATTTTCTAGATGGGGAAACAGAGGCCCAGAATGGGGTCCTGATCTACCCGAGGCCTCCAATCAAGTGGGGGTGAGATCCCAGGTATCTTGACTACAGGCCCAGTTTTATCTCTGTTAGAAGTGGAGCTTTGTTGTGAATCTGACTCCCTAGGAGGGTCAGACCTTTCAAATGCTGTGATGCAAAGCTCCCTGAACACAGCAGGGGCACAAGAGGGGTCTGTCTAAAGAGTTGCCTCTCTCTTTTTCAGGAGGAGGAGGAAGATGGTCTGGGTTGCGCTGAGCATAGGAGGCTTTGGGGGGATCGCAGCTCATTTTCCTGAAGACTGGTGTAGCATTAAGTTCTTATGTCCGCCAGCAGCCTTTCAAATTGGCTACTGCCACCCTTGTCTGTGTGTTACATAAATCCTTACAGCCAGCGATCTGCAGAGACAAGAAGCAATTAGGCGAGTGAGGTAGGGAGAGAGCGAGAGAGTGAGAGAGCGAGAGGGCGAGAGAGAGAGTGCACACAGAGATACACACATAGATTCAGATAGAGACAGAAAGAGAAAGTGAGAGACAGAGACAGAGAGGGAGAGAGATGGTAGGACTCAGACAGAAGAAACATAATCACACAGAGACAGACAGTGAGGCAGAGAGATGAAGTCAAAAGAGAAACTGAGAAGAGGGAGAAGACAAAGAAGACAAACAGCAAATCCGAGGCAGAAAGGGACACACAGAGATATACAGAGTGAGGCAGAGAGAGAGGAAAGCAGGAACAGAGACACTCAGAGACAGAGGAGGGAGAATTGTGGACAAACACACAGACACAAAGGGAGGCTCAGTTAGACAGACATAACAATTGACTTAAAAAGAGATGCAGCCAGGCGCAGTGGATCACACCTGTAATCCCAGCACTTTGGGAGGCTGAGGTGGGCGGATCACCTGAGGTCAGGAGTTCGAGACCAGCCTGGCCAACATGGTGAAACCCTGTCTCTACTAAAATGCAAAAATTAGCTGGGTGCGGTAGTGGGTGCCTGTAATCCTAGCTACTTGGGAGGCTGAGGCAGGAGAATCACTTGAGCCCAGAAGGCAGAGGTTGCAGTGAGCCGAGATTGCACCACTGCACTCCAGCCTGGGTGACAGAGCCAGACTCCATCTAAAAAAAAAAAAAAAGTAGACAGAGAGAAACGCAAAGACACAAAGCAAGAAAGCAAGCAAAGGGATCCGGAGAAGATGTGTTTTCCTTTTGCAAAATTTAGAGATTAAAGGGGACTAGAAAAATAATTGTGTAGAAGTTTATGTTTTCACACACACTTGAGCTTTGCCAAAATATTGTGGGGTAGAATGCACAGTGACTATTATCACCTACATTTTAAAGGCGGGAAAGTGGAAGGTCAGTGAGATACAGTAAAATCCAGAGCCCCCTGAGCCAGCCAAAGGCAGGGTGGTGTTTGCACCCGGACTGGCCTCACTAGCAAGGTTGACGTTGCTCTGTGCATCTTAATGGCACTGAGCACCTTCATTGAGTGGCCCCAGGAGCCAGGGACATGCTAAGATGCTCTGGATTCTGTGTCTAGTATATTTTCTCACGCTGGGGTGGTGGTGGAGGTCACTCGGGAAGTACAGCAAATTTGTGATTTATGCCAGCCCGGTATAAATCTTGCCCCTGGTTGGAAACTTGCCTCCTCCCCTCTGTGAGTCAGAATGCTCACTGCAGTTAGTTTTGAGCATTGAATGCTCAGAATTAACTGTGTGCTTCTTGTTCACCTAAAACCCTGACCACAAATGGATACCTACTCTTTTTTTTTTTTTTTTGCAAGAGTCTTGCTCTGCTGCCCAGGCTGGAGTGCAGTGGTGCAATCTTGGCTCACTGCAACTTCCACCTCCTGGGCTCAAGTGATTCTCCCACCTCAGCCCCCCAGTAGCTGGGACTACAGGTGCCTGCCACCACACCTGGCTAATTTTTGTATTTTTTGTAGAAATAGGGTTTTACCATGTTTCCCAGGCTGGTCTCGAAATCCTGGGCTCAAGTAATCTTCCTGTCTTGGCCTCCCAAAACGCTGGGATTACAGATGTGAGCTACTGTGCCCGGCTGACACCTGCTCTTATATGAAATGAGATGCCCAGTGCCTCTGATAGCAACTAGGGACTTTAAGAAGAAGACACTTCCTCTCTCCGTCCCTCCCTTTCTCTCTCCCTCTTATTCATTTTTCAAATGTTCAATATGTGTCAGGCAACCGCACTAAGTATTGAGGAATATGACAGTGAACCAAATGGATAAAAATCTCTGCTCTCAAGGACTTTTCATTTTAGAGGGCAGAGACAAAAAACTAAATAAATAAGATATACAGCATTATTAATGAGGATGAGTGTTGTTGAGAAAGAAGTAAAGTACAGAAAGGGGTTGGGGTATCTGCGGTGCAATTTGAAGATGACAGCTGGGGAAGGCCTTACCTAGCAGATGACGTCTGAGTAAAGAACTGAAGGCGGGGAGGAAGCCATATGAGTATCTGTACATGTGCAAAGTCCCTGAGGCAGGAGCAGGCCTGCAGGAGTGAGGGACAGCGGAGAGGCTGGTGTGGCTAGGGGAGAAAGGATGCAGGGGAGAGTGGGAGGTGACAGGGGCAGAGAGACAAGAAGCAGAGCAGGCAAGGCCCTGTGGACCATTGCTCTGACTCTGGCTTTTACCCTGAGTGAGACTGCTGTGGGGGTTTGGAGCAGAGCAGTGCCATGACCTTACATCTTAACACCATGGCTCTGATGGCTGGGTGGAGCCTAGTGTGAAGGGGGCAAGAACCGGAGCAGGGAGATGCATTTTTCAACATTAGTGAGGTTCCATGAGGTGGCAAGATGAAAAAGCTCAGTACCTGCTCTGGCATAGAGTTGTATTTAGTAGGAGGTAAGGGGGTCATGGGGATGGGTGACCTTCACTGCCACACTGTACGCCCCAGAGGGAAGAAAGGGCTGAACTTGCAAGGCAAGCTTCTGAGCTAGACATAGGAGGGAGGGCAAGGAAAGCAATTTTGTTAAGTACATATTAGGTGCTGAGCACTGTTCATACCAATACAATTTAATTTAAATCATCACACCAGCTTAGAAGGCATTTTCCCCTTTTTATAGACAAGGCCCCCGAGGCTCACAGTAGTTAATTAAGGAGCTTGACTGAGCTTATGCAGAAAGTGGGAGCTTTGGTGTCCAAACAGTCGCTGCCTGCTTGTGCAACCCCCATGTGCGCTTCTGGGCCTGATGTCTCCCCAGGTACCCTCTCCTTATTCCCGCATCTAGGAAATCCCAGGGCCTGTTGGTTCCTCCTAAGGATATAGCATCTTGGTTCCCTCCATTCCTCTTTGTTCCCTCCACCACCACCACCAGGGTCTGAGCTGGCATTGTCTCTCTCCAGGACTGTTCTCATGGCTTCCTTTTCTGTGTTTTTGTTTTTCTTTTGTTTTCTGAGACAGGGTCTTGCTCTCTTGTCCAGGCTGGAGGGCAATGGCGTGAACATGGCTCATGGCAGCCTCCACCCCACTGGTCTCAAGGTGAGAGAATCTCACCTCAGCCTCCTGAGTTATTGAGACTACAGGCACGCACCACCATGCCCAGCAAATTGTTTTAATTTTTTTTTTTTTTGCAGAGACAGGGTCTTGCCATGTTGTTCAGGCTGGTCTGAAACTCCTGGCTTCAAGCAATCCTCCCACCTTGGCTTTCCGAAGTGCTGGGATTACAGGCACGAGCCACCGAGCCGGCCCTCTCACGGCCTCCTAACAGGTCTGCTGTGTCTGCGTTCTTCAGGCTGCAGCTAGAGTGGGCTATTAAAGATGCAAATCTTCTCCAGTTTCTCCCGTTTGAAACCCTTCAGTCACTTCCAGCCACTCTCAGGATAAAATTCAAAACCCTTACTACCACATTCAAGGACCTGCACCAGCAGGCAGAGGCCTGACCCTTTGGCCCCATCTGCAGAGTCCCCACCCTGGGGGCTCTCTTTAGTGCTTGAGAAAATGAGTCAAGCCATTTCCTGCCTCAAGGCTTTGAGTAAGCTATTTCTTCCGCCTGGAACACTCCTCTGCAATCCTCTTTCTGGAGCAAGCCCCACTCACCTTTCAGGTTTCAGATACCAAGTTGCTTTCTCAGGGGCCTCCCCTGATCACTGGAGAAGTCAGTGTCCCGAGCACATGCCTTTTCTAGCACTCAGGATTTTACTTCAACGTTCATCATGGGGCAAAGACAGGAAGCAGGGAAGGAATGAAAGATGCCAGTGGATGGGGAATAGAATGTGAGGCATCAGGCCATGCAAGGGTCAGCAATAAGCCACCACTACACCTACAGGGAATACTGGCTCCAAGGACAAGTGGACCCGTCCAGGGCCATGTGCGTAGTGAGCTGCAGGCAGCACCTGCACCCTGTCCTTCTGACCTTAAGATAGTGACAATTCCTTGATGTCTCTTGTCCACTTCTCATCTTCCTCCCCTACATTCACCAGAGAGAGGGCCGGGGAGAAAACTAGGGACGTGAGACCCTGAGAAATGAGCCATTTGTTCCCAAGAACTCAGTGAGGCTGGAACTTGGACAGAAACACCAGCACCCATTTCCCAACTGGACCCACTCCCGCCAAGCCACCAACCGGTTCCCACAGGTGGGGCGGGGATCCCTCGTTGCCCTCGTCACTTGCACCCTTCCCAGCAGCTGGAGAGATAGACAGACCTACCCAGCCCAGCCCTCTACCCCTGCTGTTGCAGTGGGGTGGGGAGGGGGCTGGAGCCTGCTGTCCCCTCCCTCATTTCACTCTTCACTCACTGTTTCATCAGAGCCCCACTGCTCCCAGCTCTCTAGCGCTAGACACATTTTAAGCAGAGGGCTGGGGGGCCAAGGCTGGGGAGAAAATGGTGTTGGTGGTGAGTGATCATGACAGTGAGTGACTCCAGAAGCAGTCAGGGATGCCTCACTTTCCCTCTGGGGAATTTCACCTTCAAAACAGCCTTGGAAATGGAATGCATTGGCTTAAGAGAAATCAGACCTCAGGTCGAATGAAATCAGGAAGCAAGCTCAAAAGAAGCAAAATTCCCTTTTCTTCTGTTCTATTCTCCTGTGTTCAGTACCCACAGGGCTCTGAATTTTGCAGATGCCTGCCTACTCTCGCTTAATCCTAGAAAGTGAGAGGAGTCTCGGGGACCAGGACAGGGAGACAATGATTGCAGGTAATGAGGAAGGTCACTGGTGGTGAAACACAGTTTTTCCTGTCCTGGTCTCTGGGACTTTGATTTTATCCTGACTTTGTTGGGAGCAGATCTGGTCTGACATTAGGCTTGTTATTTGTCTGTCTTCATCGTCTAGCCTCCTATGACAATTCCCATTGGTGCTGGCTTCTTGCACAAGGCATGAGGGTGGTGCACTGTAAAGGACACAGACCGGGAGCTGGGAGCCTGGACTGAAAAGCTATGTGATCTGAGGCCTCACCTCTCCTCTTCAGTCCCCATTTATGACTAGAGGTCATCAGGGCCCCTGGGTGGATGGCAGCAGGTCAGTGTGGCCAATGCATGTGGCCAGGCCCTCTGGGAGGTAACTGGATTCAGCGGGGATGAGGCCTTGGCTGACACCGGACCCTGCAGGTCTAGGCTTCTTGCACTGGAAACTCCAGACTGGCCTTCTCTCACCTGGCTCCTTCCCCACACCTTGGCATCCTCATTGGGGTCCTGACCCCAATCTGCTTCTCATACACTGATGGGAATTTCCCTCCAATGTAGCAGTGGCCTCCATGAATCTCAGCTCCTCCAGGGTGCAGGACACTTTATTTAGCAGACACAGGGCTGCGGATCCCTGTCTCTTTCTTCCTGACACCCTGGCCAGAGATAATTGTGGGACCAGATGGAAATGTAGGGTTTGCGGAAGGATGCTTCTCTTCTAGATCTGGGCCTGTCTCTGTGGTGGTGGTGGGGATGGGCTCCCCCAGGGGAATGTGGGCTTGCAGGGATGAAGTCTCTGTTTATCCATCCTGGGGTTGGTGTTAGGAACAAGCACCAGGGAGTAGAAGACAGGATGCATCTCTGGCTTAGGTTCTAACTTACTCTGAACATCTCTTCCTCTCTGTGGGCCTCAGTCTCCTTATCTGTAAAATGAGACCATGGGACCATGGCAAATAATGGTTCATAGGCTCCTGCATCAGAACCATCTGGCTGCTTGTTTAAAATGTCGAGGACCAGTGCCCTTTACAGACCTTTGGAATCAGAGCTCCTGGAGAAGCGCCTGGGTATCTACTTTTTTTTTTGAGACGGAGTCTTGCTCTGTCACCCAGACTGGAGTGCAGTGGCGCGCTCTCGGCTCACTGCAACTTCCGCCTCCTGGGTTCACGCCATTCTCCTGCCTCAGCCTCCTGAGTAGCTGGGACTACAGGCGCCTGTCACCACGCCTGGCTAATTTTTTTGTATTTTTAGTAGAGACGAGGTTTCACCATGTTAGCCAGGATAATCTCTATCTCCTGACCTTGTGATCCGCCCGCCTCGGCCTCCCAAAGTGCTGGGATTATAGGCGTGAGCTACCACGCCTGGCTGGAATCTACATTTTCAAAAATCACACCGGATGTTCTGATGCATGTGAAGTTTGAGTTGACTACGGCCTGAGCAGATGATCCTTAAGCACCCACTGGCATGAGTGCCATCCCAGCTGGACTCTTCATGCTTGGCATGTGATTGGGTGTTAGGTGCCGTGTGCCAATGTCACATGTCATGTGAAGTCCTAGAAGACAATTGGGGGAGTTCTAACCCAGAGAAGAGACTATGAAGAAGGGAACAGTCATCATCTTCAGGGGATGCCATGGGGAGAGATTGGGCTTGTTCTGTGTGATCCTGGAGTTGGATCTAGGGCTCTGGGTGAATGTTGCAGGAAGGAAGTGCTTCTAACAATCAGAGCTCCACAGGGTGTCTTCTATGGTAGTGAATGCCCCATCAGTGTAGGAGTGTGGGCAGATGTTGTGTGCTCTCCTGGGGAAAATGTTGTAGAAGAGATTCTAGCTGCAGGTGGGGAGACACTGGGTTTGAAGATATTTATGAAGGTGGCTTCTAAGTCAGAGCTGCTAGGATTCTATAAAAATCAAGGAGTTTTACTTGCCCAGGGTTTAAAGCAATGTGTGTACACCCACGCACACTCCTACTCACACATGTACAAAGAGACATTCATGTGTACAAACCTTCAGACACGTGTGTACATGCACATGTTTACCTACATGATACAGAGCATGTTTTCATATATAAGGGCACACACACACAAGCACAAATACAGGCATCAACAAACATGCACATACCTGCCAGTTCACACAGCACACATCTGCCTCAGCCTCTTTTCTCTGGCTGTTTATTTTCCCCCACTCCAGAGCCTGGGCCTCCCCGTGCAGCTTCCAGGCTGGTCTCTGGAGTCAGAGCCTTGCTTAATCTCCATTAGCTCTCTTATTTCCTGCACCAAATTAAAAGTGTGACCAAAAGTTAATTATTCTAATTCAATTTAGCCCTAATGTTCTGTACGTGGCAATGGGGAGGCCTGCGTGGAGGTGAAGCTGGCATAGGCAGGGGGAGGAAGCGTCAGAATTTAATATGTCTTAATGACTCTTACAGGAAAATGCCCTGAAGCCTTCTTCTCTGTGGATTTTCCCTGCCACTTCCCCAGGCCCAGCCCCCAGATTTTCTGGAAATCTCGGGGTGCTTTTGGGAGCTTGGCTTTGGGAAATATTTGAGGAGATAGCAGGCCTCTCTCTGGAGGCCAGGACAGAGGTGAAAACGTTTGTGTGTGTGCGTTCGTGTGTGTTCGTGCATGTGCACAGGTGCCTATGTTGATAGAACACAGACCAGACTGTCATGTCAGAAGGCCTCCAGAGAGATGAGCCAAGGCCTCTCTTGCTGAGCCTTCATCCTTGGATAATGCTGAGAGAACTGAAGATCACTGCTTTTGCCGGACATGGGAACAGCCAGCCCTCCTCTCCTCCACCACAAATTATTTTTCAGATCAATCCCCTCCCTCTGCCTCTCTGCTACTTAGACTTCTCCATGTATTCTTGCTCAGGAATATAGAATCTGGGGACTCAAATCCAGCTTTCCCCAGTAGCCATGTCTTCCCTAAACACTAAGCCTGGCCCCCACATTTGAACATGGGGCTCTTAACAGGTGCTGAGGCCAGGGGCAGCTAGGGCGGATTCTGAAAAAAAGTTAGTCCTGTCTCTACAAAAGATACAAAAAAATAAGCTGGACATCATAATGTGTGCCTGTAGTCCCAGCTTCTTGTTCTTGGGAGGCTGAGGTGGCAGGATGGCTTGAGCCCGGGAAGCAGAAGTTGCAATGAGCCAAGATGGTGCCACCACACTCCAGCCTGGGAGACAGAGCCAGATCCTGTCTCAAGAAAAGAAAAGAAAAAAAAAAAAAAAAAAAAAAAAAAAGAAGGAAAAGAAAAGAAAAGAAAAGAAAAGAAAAGAAAAGAAAAGAAAAGAAAAGAAAAAGAGTTAGCATTCTTGTCCTGAGGGTTTTTGGTCTCCTGAGAGTGTCGAGCCCAGGCCTAGGGGGATCTTAGACTGATGGAGGAGGCAGCATCCTAGTTGGGGATGACAGATCATAAGATCACAGAATCTAAGGTCTTGAGAATGTTTCTGCGTTATGTCACTGATGTCAAGCTGCTAGCTGATGCTCGTGTGGCTTCTGCAACATTCTCACCTGTTTGCACAGCCAGGAATAGAAGCTTGCTGTCTCTTAAGGTCACCTGTTGTACCTCTGTTAACATTACCTTCCTGTGTGTGGAGCTGTAATCTGCATCCCTGGGAATTTCCTGCCACTGGTCCTAGAGCTGCTGTCTCATGTCACTTGGGTCAACTCTGCTCTATGATGATGGATAAAGTATTTAAGGACAGTGTACAATGTTCTCTGCTGAACCTCCTCCTCTACAGGGCAACAGTTCCTCAGCTGTTTGTCATGTGATGAGGTTGTGAGCTAACCTGTATTAGTTGGGATAAGCCAACTGCTGTAAGAAAGACCCTGTCTGCAAATCTCAGTGGTTTAATTACCAGTAGTTTATGTGTCACTCACGTATTTGTCCAGCGCAGGTATTCAGTGGGCAACCTTCTGTGCAGTAATCCCTGTTTCCTTCCATCTTGGAGCTCTTTCCTCTCCATTTAGACAGTGCATGGGGAAGAGAGAACCTGAAGGCTGCCTGGGAGGTTTTTATGGGTTGTGTCTGGAAGGGACGCACGTCATACTTGCCCACATTCCTTTGGCCAGCGCTCAGTCACATGGCTGCCCTACCTGCAAGAGAGGCTGCAAATAGAGTCTGGTGGTGTGCCCAAGAGGAAATGGGACACGGTTTGGGGAATAGCCAGTCTACTGTTCCATCCTTAGGTCATCCTTCTCCAAAATGCTGCAGCTTGTTCTTATCCCATTTAAGGGTGATGCTCAGACATTTGAAAAAATAGGGGGCTAGGTATGGCCTGATCAGGTACTAATAGGAGCTCACCATTTCCTGAACATATAGTATGTTCTAAGGAGCGATGTGCTGGGGCCGGCTCACACCAGCTCCTGAAAGCCAATTTGGCACATCTCTTCCCTGCTCCCATTTCAGGGACATCATATTTGTATCTTGAAACAAGTCTTGAGGGGAGTGTTGAAATCAAGGAAATGGATACATGCTGCAAGCCAGGGCTCCTCCCCAGCCCCTCAAGCTTGTGTCAGCACCCAACCCCCTGGCTTTACCTGTTGTTTTGCAGGAGCCTCACAAGACTCTTATGAAGCAGGCTCTGCCATTTCTATTTTATGGTTTAAAAAACTAAGGTCACAGGATTTGCCCAGCCAGTGCAGAAAGGGGCCAGACCCTGCTTCCCTGTTCTGGATGCATCCATCTCTTAGTTATTTCCTTCGGATGGCTGTCAGGATGGGAAGAGCTGAGCCCCGACCTCAGCTGCTGGTCTTATGCAGGGTGCCATGTCTCCTCCTCTGCATTGTCACCTACTTGTGGCCAGGACCAGGTCTCAGTCTTTGTTCAGTGAAGTATCCAGCACATCAGCACACAGTAGGAGTTAAGCAAATACCTGTTTAACCAAATCTAGTAGGACTTGTTCTGGGGAAGCCTCCAGCCGGTGAGGGAGAATAGACCTTTTCCCGACAGAACTCCCAATCTGATGGGGGAGGAAGTGCCCTGTTGTGTGGGTGCTCCAGCCCGAAAAAGGGATAAAGGCCTCCACTCACAGAAGCCCCAATCTGAAGACATGAGGAGTCTTGGCCTGGGTCCTACGGGGGCTTGCAGTTATTTGCAGAGCCATCGTTCTTTTCCATCAGGAACTCCTAATCAAACGGAGAAGGATTTAGATCCAACCTCCCTCACCAGAGTGTATTGGTGGCTATGGATGAAGTTTGGCTGGGAATCAGGGGAGAGAGGAGGATTAATCTGTAGGGAGTGTGGGTGGTATCCTCTACCCCTATGGCCAAGAGCTACTTGAGTCTATATGCCCCAGCACGATGTCTTCCCTTCCAAGAGCTCAGGGACGTGAGTGCAGGTAAAGGGAAGTGAATGCTCCACAAAGAGAGGCCTGATGCCTCTCTTCTGTCCCCTGCAGTTTGAGCCTTCATTCTTATCTTCTCATGAGAACATGCCATAGATACAGGGCTGGGCAGTGGTTAGGAACAGGGGCTGAGTGCTGGGCCAAAGAGAGGGGATGTGTCTCCAGATGCAGCCCACTGGCCTCCCTGTGTTCCTGCATAGGAAGTGCTGGGGTCTAATTATTAGGAGCACTGATCTGTAGCGTGCATTAGGAGGAAACAAAGGGAAGTTATATTTTGTTCTTAATCCAATTAGGGAAAAATACCAGGTATGGTAGGTTTGTCTGTTACTCACTGGCTCAGCCAGCCATTCAACTGGGCATTCTGGCTTAGCTGCCTCCAGAAAGGCACAAGGAGTAAGTTAGCAGCCTGAGTGGCTGAAGGGTGAACCAGGAGGAAGGATGAGTGTGCATGGTAAGGGCAGGGGGTCATCTCCAGGATGAATGGAAAGTTGCCTGGACTTCACCTTTAGGTGACCCCAACACTGACCTTCTCACTAGACAGTAGGCATCTAGATACTAACCAACAGGATAGAGTTTGGTATAGGAAACTTCAGGGTTTCTCTATACCCTTGAAGGTTGGGCTGGATTTATATTTTCTGATAATCCTTTCTCCTCTTCCACTTCCTCTTCTCTCTCTCTTTTCTTTTCTTTCTCTTCTTCATACTTTAGGATTTATGAGGATGGTGAAGAGTGGAGAGGGGTTCCCAGCAAAGGATTTAGCATGAGTAAAATCAAGGAGGGATAGAAGAACCATCCTGAGCTAGAGGAGGTTTGAGAAGGAGAATACTGAGAGGTGAGACTGGACCAAATGTAAATGACCTTGAATGTCAGCCTGAGAGGTCTTTGAAGTCAGGGGCTGTGACTGATTCATTGTTGCATCTCCCGTACCTACCACCATCTAGCACATAGTAAGTGTTCAGTGAATATTTGCTGAGAAAATGAATGACACTATCCTGTAGACAGCGTGCAGCCTGAACCTCACCCAACAGAGGGGGTTGAGGGGGAGGGTGGCATGATCCAGACACTTACTAAGTACAGGTACACCCCAGGGCACAGGTTCTACAATGGAAAAGGCACTGGTATGGGGTTATAGCCCTGGAGAAGCTCGCTGTCTGTTTTAGTCTGTTCTCACACTGTTATAAATAAATACCTGAGACTGGGTAATTTATAAAGAAAAGAGGTTTAATTGGCTCATGGTTCTGCAGGCCCTACAGGAAGCGTTGTGGCTTCTGCTTCTGGAAAGGCCTTAGGAAGCTTCCAATCATGGCAGAAGGCAAAGAGGAAGCAAGGCATCCAACATGGCTGGAGCAGGTTGTTAAAAAGTGCTATACATGGCTGGGCGCGGTGGCTCACGCCTGTAATCCCAGCACTTTGGGAGGCCGAGGCGGGCAGATCACAAGGTCAGGAGATCGAGACCATCCTGGCTAACATGGTGAAACCCCATCTCTATTAAAAATACAAAAAAAAAAATTAGCCGGGCGTGGTGGCGCATGCCTGTAGTCCCAGCTACTTGGGAGGCTGAGGCAGGAGAATGGCATGAACCTGGGAGGCAGAGCTTGCAGTGAGCAGAGATTGTGCCACGGCACTCCAGTCTGGACAACAGAGTGAGACTCTGTCTCAAAAAAAAAAAAAAAAAAAAGCTATACATTTTTTAAAAAATTTTTTGAAATGAAGTTTTGCTCTCGTTGCTCAAGCTGGAGTGTAATGACATGATCTCGGCTCACTGCAACCTCCACCTCCTGGGTTCAAGCTATTCTCCTGCCTCAGCCTCCCTAGTAGCTGGGATTACAGGTGCGTGCCACCACGCTCGGCTAATTTTTGTATTTTTAGCAGAGACAGGGTTTTACCATGTAGGCCAGGCTGATCTTGAACTCCTGACCTCAGATAATCCGCCCTCCTTGGCCTCCCAAAGTGCTGGGATTATAGGCATGAGCCACTGTGCCTGGCCAAAATTACTATACACTTCTAAACAACCAGATCTCATGAGAACGCACTACTGCGACAACAGGTCCAAGAAGGATGGTGCTAAACAAGTCATAAGAAACTGCCCCCATGATCCAATCTCTTCCCACCAGCCCCACCTCCAACATTGGGAACTGAACATGAGATTTGTATGGGGACACAGATCCAAACCATACTGCTGTCCAATTAGAAGGATAATCCATTCATGCATGAAGGATTGTAAGGCAATGTGTGTGAGAAATAGCACAGACTTGCTGAGGAGCTTCAAAGTAAGAAACACATAGTTGTGGGGATAATTAGGGAAAGGTTCTTGGAGAAAACTGGGCTTTGATTTGAATTGGTGGAGGGGAGGTGGGAGGGCATTTCTGGTAGGAGGAACAGTAGGAGCAAAGACAGGGGGCAATAGGTGTTTGTTGGGAGGGGACAGTGAAGAGGCTGCTCCATTTTAATCAGCTCCTAGAACTGGAAAGACTGTTTTTGGTTTGTTTATTTGTTTTTTTCAGATCAGCAAACTGAGGCTCAGAAAGTGGAAATAGGAAGCACAGCAAATGCTAAGAGGATCAGAACGTTATGGATCCCAGTCCAGTGCTCTTTCCTCTACACCACACCACTGGCTACCCTTTCAGACAGAGCACAGAGCAGACATTTAACCAACTTAGTCACAATATGTCAAGGGAGGAGAAAGAAGCCCACATTGTGTACCCTTTCTAGGCATTTGCATTATTCTAAATGTCTTGCACCTTTAATAGGTTTCCATTTGCAGACACTAGAAAAGTCCTGGGCACCCTGTGGGGTGATGAGGGAAGATGACGTGCATGTGTGTGTGTGTGTGTGTGTGATGGAGAGATGGCTTGGGTGGGTGCAGAGTTCCAACTCAGTTTTCCCTATGGGAAGCCTGGGTGCCTATCTCCTTGGCTTTTACCTTGACCAGGGAGGGTAAGCAGTTTCTGTTCAGGTCAGACTCACTGGATCTCACTTTGGGATTTGGGGACTTGGACTGGAGTTCTTTATTTGAACTGTTACTCTTTTCTTCTTTTGTGGTCAAAATCCTCCCCATAATGATGGCTTTGGGGAGAGTTTTTGCTTTTCCTTCGACTAACTCTCTGTTGTCTTAGACTTTGCAGTGTGCACATCAAGTTTCTCGGGGCCAATCCTGGCTTTTTTCTGGGACCTCTGCTGTTTAAAAAGAAAAAGAACAAAGTTGTTCTCTTACTTCCAGAGAGCGAGTACAATTTGCCAGGACCTCGGAAAGATAGTGCTATGTAGGAATAGACTATGAAGACTGCTAAATTGCCCTGATAGTGTAAGAAAAATATCAGAGTCAGGCCCCAGAGGTAGACCCTGCCATCAACTCTCTGTGTGACCCCTTCTCTGAGCCTCAGTTTCTTCCCTGGGAATATGGGGAGTTGAGCATGTTTTCTTTAAAGTGTGTTTTAATTTTAGCCATCTAAAATCCCATATTTCTTTATTATGCGATTTTTCCCTTGGTCAGATGTATTTATTGAAAACTCCTTTTGTACAAAACGCTCTGCAACCCCCTCTTCCTTACCTCCTCATATGGAATGTCCTAAAGCATAGTCGCAAAGTAATGTGTCTCATTACACATCTCATTACATAAGCAATGAGAGGGAATTTTAGCATTAGCATCATGGCTAACGGCATGGGCTCTGGGGTGGACCTCTCTGGTTAGAATCCTGGCTTCACCATGTATTAGCTGTATGACCTTGAGCTAGTTACATAATCTGCCTGGATCTAAGTTTCCTCAACTGTGAACCTGGGGATACTAATAGTACTTATCTTACTGGGTGGAGAGTAAATGAGGTTATCTGGTAAATTGCTTAGCACCAGTCTCGGCACATAAGAAAGCACTCAGTAAATGTTAGCAATGATTGCAATCAGAATTTCTGTTTTGTTATATATCTTATCACTCTCCTGACTAAAATTCCTCATCCTCATCCCCTCTGTTGCCTATGCCTATGGTACAAGCCACTTAGTGTGGCTCACAATGTTCCCTCTGACATGGACCCTGCCCACATCTTGAGTTTCCAATCCATTCTTTTGCCATAAAAACAAACAAACAAACAAAACCAAAAAACCATGAAAACTCTCACTCCAACAGTACCCAACTGCTAACAATTCTCTTAAATTATGACACGGATTCCTCCTTAAATGTCCTTGTATAGGTGAGTACCTTTGCCCAGGAATGTCTGCCCTCATCTTAGCTTCAAAGCCTGGTCCAGATGCGCCGTCATCTGTGATGACTTCTGTAACCCTGCAGGTTGTTCCAAGGACAACCACTTTCCTTGGAAAAATGAAGCACCCAGAGCACACTATCACTGGATGGATCCCATGGTGCTGACAATATTTGTTTACTAATCAAACTTCTTTGCTGTGAGCTACCTGTGGTTGCTCATTGCTCATTTTCATTTTTATTCTTGGTGTCTAACACAGCACCTGAGTTAACTCTGCCCCCATCAAGCCATCTCTGTCACACACAGAGCATAGGGTTGGTTCTCAGTAAAATTTGCTGAGATCTACATGAAACAAGAAAAATAGATGTTGGGCATATCAAGAGCATAGAATAAATCAAGTGGTTTTGGGGTGGGGATGCAGGAACAATCCAAGAAGATTCACCAAAGATGTAAGTCTAGAAGTGTGTTTGGAATCTAGTTCAGGGTCTCCTGCATGGGAGCAGGGGCCTTTGTGGGGCTCATACCAGGTATCTCAGTCCCTACTTGGAAACAAGGAACAAGTATATGTTTACCTAACCAAAAAACCCAATCTAGGTCCCACCACTAGCCCTTTGCTCATGTCTGGAACCGGGGAAACCCTAGGGCTCCTTATCTCTAACCCCCTCATACTCTCTCGCAAGCACCAAGCCATAGATTTAACCTCCAAAATATCCCTCCAATCCACCCACTTTTCTCAATTTTCACTGCCACCATCCCAGTCCAAGCTACAATTACCCTTTGCCTGGATTCTTTACCTGTAATAACTTTCTAACTGATGTGTTGGTATTCACTCTAGAGCCCTGTGTCAGTTAGAATTAGGTTAAACTATGAGTAACAGAGACCCAAAATTACATGAAAAGTCTGCAGGTGAGAAGTTCAGGGCTGGCATGGTGGATTTGCTCCATGGTGTTGTCAGGCACTGCAACCCCTTTTTATTTTAATGCCCTGACTTTTTTATCTTGTCACCTCATGGACCAAGATGGCTGCTCCAGCTCCAGCTATTATATCCCCAGTCCACACAGCAGGAAGGAGGACACTCTCATTAAGGATGCTTCTTGGATAGCACCCACTACTTTCATTCACATCCCACTGGCCCAAACTGAACATTGTGGCCACTCCTAGATGTAAGAGAGACTTGGGCTGGAGTCCTGTGCCCATTGAAAGATGAGAGGCACTGATGAAGACAGGGAGTGTTGATACTGGGTGACAATTAGTGGTTTGTACAATAAAGCTCTACAAAAAGTTCATTGTCATTTCACTCTCCAGATTAAAACACTTCAATGGCTCTCAAATTCTTTCAGAGTGAAATTCAAACTCTTAATATGGCCTACTAGATTCTTTACGATCCTCTTTTGCCTCAAGTCCCTAACCCCCAGCCCCTATGCTGTAACCATCTTCTCTCTCACTTTTTTTTTTTTTTGCATGTGCTATTGCTGCTGTCAGAAACATTATTTACAGCACTTTTGTTTGTTTTTTTTTTTTTGCTTCATGGCATACCCTTTCAGCCCATCTGATTTCAGCACAGCTATTGTGGACACTTCCAGGCATTCCTGTCTGAAACACAGGCTACATTGTCTTTCTGTTTTTCTGATGGAGGGCTTTCTCCAAAGTGGTGGAAAGTCGCTGAGCAGGATAGTTTACATCCTCAGGGGAACTAATGGGGGATAGTAGTTAGTGAGCAAGTGTTTCTGTCCTCTGTTCCTGGAGAAACAATTTTAAGGTGCGTTCTACGTAGTTCTTCAGAGGATCTGCAGCAGGACTGAGCTCCAGTAGCCCACAGTGTAACCAGACCAACCATATACATTTTATTGGTCTTTCTCCTTCCTTGTCTTGCTGTCCTTAGTCCCTTACTCCAGTTTCCTAGCATCATCTCCCAAGTCAACTACCTGCATCTCTGACCTTGTTTCAGGTTCTGCTTTTAGGGAGAGATCAACTATGACAGCTGATACTAGAAGTCACCCTAAAAAGCTCCTCTTCATTATGGGATTCTGGAACTGGATCATTAACCAGTCAGATGGCAATAAGGACTCCTTTGCAGGCATCCAGTGGGGTGTGTGGCAACTTTTAATTTACTGAGCATCTAAATTCTTGAGATTTTCACTTGGTGGACTGGGTGTGGTACAGGACCAGCAATGCTAAAAACCAAGGCCAGGAGTGAATAAGGAAGGCAAAGCTGCAAAGAGGGTTTAACATGCAGCTTTAACAGGTCTTTTAGGCTCAAGTCAGATCCCTGTTAGAGAAGGAGTGGGACTGTGAGATATGAGCTGGGGATATTTGGGTGGATACATCTGAGAACATTGAACTTCCAGCTTCCCCTGAACCCTCCTGGCTGGCAATAGCAGCCTCTTCCCCCTTGTTAGAGTAGATCAGCCTCTCCTTGCCTCTCTTATGCAGAAACCTCTCTTGTGGTAGATGCCTTGCAAGATGATACTTGTCCAGCTTCAAGATCTGCCCCTACCTATATCTAGATTAATAACTTGGGTCAGGCCAGATGCAGTGGCTCATGCCTGTAATCCCAGCACTTTGGGAGGCCGAGGTGGGTAGATCATCTGAGGTCAGGAGTTCGAGACCAGCCTGGCCAATATGGTGAAACCCTGTCTCTACTAAAAATACAAAAAAAAATTAGCCGGGCATGGTGATGGTGGTGGGCGCCTGTAATCCCAACTACTCAAGAGGCTGAGGCAGGAGAATTGCTTGAACCCAGGAGGCGGAGGTTGCAGTGAGCCAAGATCGTGCCATTGCACTCCAGCCTGGGTGACAAGAGCAAAACTTCATCTCAAAAAAACAAAACAAAACAAAACAAAAAAGAACTTGGGTCAGGTCTTAGCATAGCTCAAGAGAGGGAGTATAATCCCTGTTAAGGGAGGAAATAGCTTATTCACTGAAAGAGTTGCAGGAGGACCTGGCTACTGCATGGCAGCTGGAACTGGGAAATATGTATAAGAATGGAATTCGAGAAGTTGGACTTCGGTGGGGTGGAATATAGACTGGAAATAAGACATTTATTGACATGGGGACACTCTTCCAAGACAGGATTTAATGTTTTGGCAGGGAATCCTGGAGCCTTCTTATGCTGCTTGGACAGCTCCTTGGAAATGTCAGAACTGTTAGAGAAGTGAGTGTATTAGAATGGATTTTATTACACAAAACCAGAAAACCTACCATGTAAATCTATGTACCCAGAGAAGGGCAATAGGACACTCTCAGCGTTAGAATGATAAGCAATGCACTAGTGAAGGAGGCTCCAGCCTCAATGAGTGGCTCGGTGGTGGCTGTCCTCTGTAGGCTGGAGCAGACAGGAGATGAAGCCATGGGGTTGAGTTCTCTGTGTCAATGGGGAAGAGAAGAACCTGGACTAGTAGAGGTCTGGTGTCGGCATTAACAATCAGAGGCAAAGTGGACATAATTACTGTAGTAGGAAGCAAGGCCAGAGTGGCCACCAGTGTGCCTTAACATACAAGGAGCTCTGGTCCTGAAAAACACACCGTGGTGTTCCCAGGGTCTAGATGATAGGTGGCCAATGAGGATATTCCATGACTTGCATAACCACAAGAAAATTAAAACAAAACAAACTGATTATCTAATGGCTGATATCAGCCACTGCAATAGAAAATCATGATTCCTCGTCCTCTGTCCAGATCTGAGCTAGTTCTCAGAACCAGAGCCCATCCACTGATGGAAAACCAGGTCCTCTTGAGGAAGAACCTGAAATGTTACCAAAGTATATACAATAAATATTCCCTTTCTTATTCAACAAAGGGACCCTTGGCCATTTGCCAAAGACAGGGGATCACCCAGACCTTTTGAGCACTGTTGAATACAAGGTCTGACTATCACTGATGCTAGGGGACCTGGCCTGTGATGCCATCAAAGTTCCCCAGTGAAATTGGGAGTATGTGAAGGCAATGTGGTAGAGTTCTACCCTACATTCACTTTCCAGTACCTCTAATAGTCCCTGGACTATTCTTCCCTAACCCTTGTATGCATTATTGAGATGGATATATTTAGATGTTGGCAGACCCTCACATTGGTGCTCTCACCTGTGGAGTAAGAGTTTTTATGGTAAGAAGAGCTAAATGGAATCTCTTGAAACTGCTCCCCTCTCCAGCCAAAATAGAAAGTCAAAAGCTATCCAGGTGAAATTGCAGAGATTAGAGCCACCCTGAAAGATGTAAAAGATGCAGGGTGGTTGTCTCCATCATATCTCTACTCAATTCGCTGTTTTGGCCTTTACCCTCATCTGATTTGATTTGTTGTTCCTGTTTGCAGTGCCTCTGCTAGTATGACTATCTGAGATCTCAAAACGTGACTGATTTATCTGCATGGGATCCCACAAAAACATAATCTCAGACCAAGAGATTTATTTCATGGTGCAGGAGGTCAACATAGTCACGAGACATGTAATTCACTGGTCCTATTATACACCAGACCACTTGGAAGCAGGTGGCCGGATAGAATACTGGAATAGCCTATTAAAGGCTTGGAGAAGACACCAGTTTGTGGAAAATACCTTGCAGGGTTGTGGTACTGACCTCCAGGATGTGGTATGCATTGAACCAATGGTTCATGCATGGTGCTATGTCCCCCGAGAGCTAGAATATACATCTGGGAAACAAAGGTTAGAAGCAAGTTGGGTCCATCTATCATCACTTCCAATAACCTTCAAGAAGAAGATGTGCTTTCTGTCTCCCCAACTCTAGGCTCTGGTGGAGGCCAGGTTCCGGTTCTGCAGGGAGACACAGTAGAGTTCTACTGTGTACTGTGACTGACCCTGAGTGATCCCGGGTCACTTTGAATCCTTCATGTCAGTGGACTAGCAAAAAGAAGGTCGGAATAATTGACCACGATTTTCACAAAGAGCTGGGGTTGCTGCTACCTAACCAGGATGGGGAAGACTCTGTCTGGAACTCAGGGGGTTCACTGGCGCATCTCTTAATGTTTCCATACCTGACGATAATAGTGAATGGGTAATTGCAGCAAAAACAGCCTAATGGTACTGAGGCAACCAGGGGCTTACCCCCCTTACCTGTCTCATGGATGTTGGTCTGGGTACCTCACTGAGCAAGTGACCCAGGCTGGCAGAATCAGGTAGGCTGAGGGTAAAGGAAATATAGAGTAAGTGGTAAAGGGCATGGGGGATGGATATCTCTCAGGACCTGCTGTAGCTGTTGGAACTGTACCCTGGCCCATTAACCTTCCTGTCTGAAGAACGTTTTAGAAAATAGAGATTAAGGCCTGCCTTTTCTTGAAAATTCAGCAACAAGGTGAACTTATTTTGGGTCACAGGCAGATCTGAGCTCTACAAGGGGTGGACTGTAGCAGACACTTTGTGTGCCCCACACCACATTCCCTTCATTGATCTGATTTCAGTGCAACTGTGGTAGACAATTGTGGGCATGCTGCCAGCATCTTATCCCAAGCATGCAAAGTGGTATCTCTCTGCTTTTCAGACTCAGGGCTTTCTCAGAAGTCTGAGAAGGCTGTTCAGCCTGTACAAACATAATGAAAGTGCAGGGAAATGAATACCACTGGGGCTAACCCTCAAACAATGGGGACGGGAGTCAGAGGATAATGTCCTATCCTCCTTCCTTAAGGGATAATTCTGTGGCATATTCAATGTGGTTGTGCAGAGGGTCTGGAGTTTTCTACAGAAGTAACTCACTTAATCTATCTTTATTGATTTCCCTTTTTCCCTGTCTCACTCCCCATTTGACTCCCTCCCTCTGGTTTCTTGGGATTATCTCCCAAGTAAATTATCTGCCCCGAAGCCCTTGTTTCAGGCTCCTTTTTAAAGGGGAACCCAAACTAAGATACTTGTTTTCTTCTTTGAGCTTATATAATTCCTATTCAGATCTTCTTCTATGCCTCTTCCTCCCGAATTCTTCCCTGACCACTGGGCCTGGGAGAGAGACCCCTCTTTATTATGACTGTGCCCCCAGTGCCTAGTTGGGTGACAGGTGAATAAAATTCTCTTTGAAAATATTTGTTGAACAAACAGCTTTCCCAGTGGACTCTTCCCAGCAAGAGAGGAGTCACGGACGACAATCGTAAGTGTTGCCACCCTCCGACATGATGCCGCAATACCCGAATACGCCAATGCCAGCTCCCTGTGTGGGGACAGAAGTCCATTATCTGGTCTTATCAGACTCTAATACACCTCAGCGAGGGGCCTTGGTAACTAGGCTGGATAAGTGCTGCACAGACACCATCTCCCTCCCTCGTCTTCCTCTGCTCCCGCTCCCCGCCACATTAAGTGAGTAAGTAATGAGAATGGCTAGAAATTGAATTTTATGAAAAAGTAATCTGCGGCTTAGAGAACAAGCAGGAGGAAGGGGGAGAGATTTGATGAGATGGGGGAGATGATTTCAGGGCCATCAGGGAGAATGAAGGAACATGGGAGCCGACAGGAGAGTCAGGTAGGAGAGTCATTCAATTAGGGAAGCTGAGACGGTGGGGGGACTTGGTCCCCTTCTTCTGCTCTGTCCTTTTTTACCTCTATCCTTTTCATCTCATCTATGGGTATTTTGTCTTCATGCTCATGGGGTGGAGAGGAGGGAGACCAAGACAGAGATGGCAGCAGCAGGGAGCAGAAGACGTTCTGACCACAGAATACATTACTCTGCCTGCAGTTCAGAGAACACTGATGACTGGAATGAACAAGGAAGGAAGGCATGGGGCTGGAGGAGGCGCAGGGATAGATGAAGACACAGAGTGCTAGCATGGCCGCCACCTACCCCATCCCTCTCCAGTAGTCCTGGGCCAGCCACAATGGGTGAGCCCTGCTGTTGGGCAAGTTGTGGTCAAAGTAGAGAGCAAGCGAGGCTAAATACTTGTTACAGGGAGGAGAGCATGTTTGTTGTGCATCCTATGGTGTGTGAAGCCCTCCCTGAGTGTGTGTATGAATGATCTTGTTATATACTGACAGCAACTTTGCAAGCATTCCCATTTGCAGGATGAGTAAAGTGAAGCCCATAGAGATTAGAGGAATTCCCAGGGACTCTCAGCTGGTGAGATAATCAGTCCACTCATAGAAGGCTGAGAGCTGCCTAGGATGTACCATGGGAATTGTGCCAAAGCCTGTACTGACCAATGTCCATGCTTGTGATCAGAAGATGGTCAATTTAGGGATTGATTGTGGGCAGGGCAGACCTGTGCCCTGGTATATTCTTTTCTCACAGTCAGCCAGTCTTCATCACAAACCTCATCTTCCTCCCCAACAGTCCTCCTACCATTGTGTTTTCTTACAAACACCCTGTTCCCCCTCCTTGGACTACAAGCCTTCTGCTCACCCTCCACCCACCCCACTGCCATTTGCAAACAGCTAAGTGGAACTCAGCTTGAGCTTGATGCTTGGTGATGATGAGTTTCCCAGCAGGGGAAGGGTTTGCTTTGCAGAAACAAAAGACCAAAGCAGTAACATTAAATCTTCCTTCTTGTCCACACTCAGAGCTGCTGAGGAGGCCCAGACAGACTCTCTGGGAAAGCAGCAATGGGGTAGAGCCAGAGCAAACAGAAACCCCAGGGGGTTAAATGCCATCAATAGCAATGCCCAAGCAGGGCTGATGGGATAATGGAAGGGGGTATGTGTGTGGCCATTAACAGGCAGATAAACTAACAGAACCACAGGGGGAAGAAGCCACAGTGAGACTGGGCTTGACTAGAAAACTGAGGAGCTGGATTCTATCCCTGGGTCCATCACCTAATCATAGAATGATTTGATGCTTCAGAATCTTTATTCGACTTCCTTTATTGGGGCGGGGGGGTGGGATTAGATTATTTTTAACTCCAGCTAAACTGGAATTTAACTAGCCAATGAAACTATAAGTTATTCTATGAAAGGGACTATATTTTAGCATAGTTCCTGCATTCAGAAGGGGCTCACTAATTTATTCATCCAACAACTGTGTAACCAGGTCTGATGTTAGGTCCCGGATATAAAATGGTAAATGGAACTGGTCTGAACCCTGCCCCTGGAGTTCCTATTCTAATGCAGAAGGAGACATTAGTAATCACACAAATATCTATATATCATGACAGCCACAATCTGTGCTATGAAGGAATGAGATAGCATCTATGGAGATTTAATTTGAACTGCAGTTTTGATGCAGCCCTCCCTGAGGAAGTGAGGCTGAGGCTGAGATATTCAGAACGAGCAGGAACCCTGTGAAAAGTGGGATAAAACTTCCAGGGGGTGGTATCAGAAGCGCCTGAGATGGGGAAGGGCTTGGCAAGAGTGAGGAATGGACACAAAGCCCACGTGGTGCACAAGGAAAGGCAAGGAGGCTGGGGAGGTAGGTGGGACAGAAGCGGCTGGGCCCGGATAGAGCAGTGAGGATCCTGGGCGATGGGTGGAGCTGTCCTAGGTGCTGATCAGGAGAGCCCACTAAGCCACCAGCCAGACCTTGGGAACTGTGCGAGGGAATCTCAGCCTGGCTGTGGCTTCGAATTAAGTGGGTAATGGGTCCCTCTCCGTCAACCCCACAAACACCACTCTCCCCTTGGCCTTTGTGCAACGTGATACTTCAGTGTCCCTGACAATTGTCATTATTCTGAATATTTTATAAACTCTCTTCATCATCTTCTGAGGGAGCAAGGGGCAGGAAAGATATTCCCTGCCCTAGGAAGTCAGAAAACTGAAGAACCTTGTGATTTTCTCATAAAGAAGGTAAGGCTCAAAACTCACTAGTCAACCATCTTCTTCATCTTTTCACTCATTCGTTTGAAGAATCCAGAATTGTAGGACACAGGGAGCCTCCTGACCAGGTTATGAGATAGGAACCTAAAGGCCCATAGGAAGGTAGCAGAAATGAGTGAAGTGGGTCAGGCGTAAGAAAACTGAGGGATACACAACAGGGAAAGGTGAGGTCTGGGGCACACTGGAGGGGCAACAGTTATGCAGCAACACATGACTGTTGCCATGGAGAGATGTGGGCCCAGTGCTGTCACGGCTTCTGATTTTTAAAGAGACACTGAACATTTGGATTTTTAGGTAAAATTTCCTGATGTATGTGTGTCTTAAAACAATCGAATAATTTAAAAAAACCCTCCTTATGGCTCACAGACTGTAATCCCAGCATTTTGGGAGGCCAAGGTAGGAAGATTGCTTGAACTCAGGGGTTCAAGACTAGCCTGGGGAACATGGTGAAACCCCATCTCTACAGAAAATACAAAAACTATCTGAGTGTTGTGGTGCATGGCTGTAGTCCCAGAAACTTGGGAGGCTGAGTTGGGAGGATCACTTGAGCTGGGGAGATTGAAGTGGCAGTGAGCCGTGATCATACCACTGCACTCCAGTTTGAGCAAGACTCTGTCTCAAACAACAACAACAACACCCCAAGCCCTCCTCTTGTGAGCCATGCAAAGTGCATCTGTGGGGTCAATGGGCCCCTGATTTGCAACCTCTGTGGTCTATTGTCCTTATACTTTAGAGGGGTAACTGGGGTCTATAGAGAGGGTGAAACTTGCCCAGGGTGTCAGGGAACGTATATTATTATGAAGTAAAATGTACATTCTCTAACTTATAGTTTCTATAACGTGTGAGGCCCAGTGGACACAAAAATGTTTTCAAAAGTTCCCAGCCCTGTGCAAGCACATAGTCTAGTGGGCAAGCAGTCCCATCCTTTCCAGGACACAGTGCGATGGTTGTTAGAGATTGTACAAGGGACCTCTAAGGAAGCACAAGTGGCACCCCAGAAATTTCTGGCACTAAAATGCCAGTGGGGCGGAGCCATTCAAAGAATTTGATGGTTCCTTCTGGCCCCAGCAGGCAAAAGGCTTTCTGGTGCTCAGGGGCCCAGCCTCAGAGGGTAGTCCCTGTGCGGGTCCTGAGGCTGGAGACTACCACTTGCCGCTGAAGCCTGGAGTGCAGGAGGTTCAGGCAGGGGATCCGCACTGTGCCCAGTGGAGGGATGGCTGTACCAGCAATTTACAGCCTGCTCTCTGCTACCTAATTGCACCATCGGTGCTTGGTGTCGCAGGGCCAGTGTGAGGATAGATGGGCCGCTGTTGTGGATCTAATGGCTGCAATAAAGTGTGGTGTTTGCAGTGTTAAATAGCCTGGCCCACCCGTGCGTGGGGGCCACCTTCCAGCTCCATGTTGGGGCCAGGAGCTCAGTGCATCTGGGCTAGGTTTTTGAGTGGCTTCAGAAGGGGCTCCCCATGAGCCCACTCTGTTCCTTACATCTCCTCCCCGGTCTAGGCAGTGGGGCTCCATGTTAGAAATACAGGCCTCCCTGATGTTGTATTGTTTTCTCCTCCTCTCTCTGGGTCTCTGAGCCAACTTTGAGAACCGCCTCTCAAAGGGTAGGGGCTGTGCCTTTACTGAAGGACAAGGGGTCCCCCGAGACAAAAGCAACGTCTCCCCTACAAGACTGGGCAGTTCCCACTGGGCAGGGCTTTATATCTGTCATCCAGTTGGGTGTATTCCCAGAATAAAGTTATATCCCCTCTTTGGACTTGGCTCTCTGAAGATGGGGCATACCCCTGCTCCAGCAGACTGTGTAATATGTGCTCTGTCTCCCTACCAGGGTCTCTGGAGTGAGGACTCCATTCTTTGATTCTTTACCTTGTTAAGCCTCAGCTTCCTAATCTGTAAAATAATCTCTCAACATCCTTCTGCAGGTTTTCTTTCTCTTTTTGTTTTTGGTAAGGATTCAACCTTGTTCCTCAAAACATGGTCTGCAGATAGGCAGCCTCAATGTCATCTGAGAGCTTGTGAGAAATGCAGAATGTCAGGCCCCAACTAAGACCCACCAAATCAGGATCTGATTTTAACAAAATCCCAGTGACTCTTATGCACTCTAAAGTTTGAGAGATGCCAATTCACAAAGCGCCCAAGAGAATGCCTAATGTAAGTGGGCCTCAGTATGTTTTGTTTCTCCTCCATCCTCATTTTTTTGTTTCCAGTGTCACTATAGAGGCAGTGCAGCTGCCATGAGTGGGTGGAGATGGAAAAACAATTCCAGGGAATGGTGTGAAGTAGGTGCTCAATAAATGTTTGGGCAATACATGAAGAGGTCACTGCATCTGAGCTCTTGAAGTCATCCACCCTGTTCACTAGACCTTGGCCTCTCTGTTTCTCTCCAGATTTTATTCCCCTTCTTCCAGCTTGAGGGAAGAAGGATTACAATTGAAGGATGAGCAAAGCTCCCATGCTACTATGGACAACAATGTGTGCTGAGGCCACATCACTTGGGGATCGAGCAGAGGAAGGGTAGTGGCCAGACACCATGCTGCCCTCAGAGAAGGGACTCCAAGTCCCTGGACACAGTCTTAATCCACTGTGGGGAGAATCCTGGGCCAGGTACCCATCCCCATCCCTAGGGGCACTTGTTATGCAGCCCAAGGTAAGGGAGTCTCCCTCTCTGTGGAAAGGAAGACTAGTCCCTATAACATATGTAGGCTTAGAGGGGACCTAGAGATCCAGAGAGTTGGAGCAGATGTAAGCATGCCTCCTGACCTCACACTCAGTTCAAGACTCCCCTCCGCAAGGTCTCTAATGAGGGAGCAACAGTCCTCTCTCTTGCATTCCCAGTGCTGGGAATTTCCCCCTCACAGGCCAGCCTTTCCATGTGTGGACACCTCTCATGGTTAGCAGGGATCCTGATTACAGCCTCCCTATATTTCAATTAAATTAGACTCAACAAACAAAATCAATGCCTACTCTGTGCAGGGCAAGGGGCTAGGCTCTGGGAAGATAAGACATGATCCCTGCTTCAGGGAGTATTTGGGGAGGATAGGGGCCTGTGCAGACTCCTGTAACATTAGGCAGAACATGATGATCAGTTTGATAGAGAGCTCAGCAGTCTGGGATCACAGAGGGAAGAGATCATAATTGTTGCGGGTGTGGAGGAAATCGGGGAAGCTGCATGGAGGAGGGAGTGTTTGAATTGGGCTTTGAAGACCGGGTAGAATTTCAGTGGATGTGCTGACTATTCTTCTTGGATGTCTCTCAAATCTACCCCTTCTCTTTATGCTCACAGACCCTGCCTTGTTTCCAGTGGCCTCTTAACACTTGCTTATCACTCTGTCTCTCTCATACCCCCACTCCCTGCCCCTATCCATCCTTTGCTCAGCTGCAAGCATTTGCTCACAGCTGTCAGTGGCCCTGCTGCATACTCCTTGGCACTCAGACCCTGAGGTTCCACATCTCAGCATTATTCCCCTAGTCTACACTCTCCTCCAAGCTCCCCATGTGTGTGTGTTCTTTATGACTATGAGCCATTGCACATGCTATTCCCTTTGCTTGAAACACCCTTCCTCCAGCCTTCTTATGCACCTGCTAATCTTCTATACGTATACTTCAGGACCCAAACTGTGCTGCAGGTGCCGTTTGCAGCCCTCCCTCTACCATAGCAGCCACTACACTATATTTTAGTTACTTTTTGGTGAGACTGTCTTCTCTTGTTGCATCAGGCAGAGGCTTATTAATCTCGTCTTATTCAGCGTTTTATTAGTAGTGCTAACATAGCTACTTAGTGCGTGTTGAAGGAACAGATGTCTAAGATACTAAGCAGCATTCCAGGCAGAGAACACAGACTGGGCAAAGGCATGGAGGATGGATGGGATGCTGAGCTGCTCACTGTGGCTGGAATGGGAGGTCAGGAATGAGGTAGGAACAGCTGGGAACCAGGGAACAAGCATGTAGGAACAGGCAGGAGCTATTAGGTCCTTCTGGGTCCTAATCCTACTTTTTGGGGGAGGGACTGTCAAGCCCTGGGTCCTAGGTTTGGATGGATGGAGAAGCTGGGCACCTGTCCAGGATTTCCCAGCCTCCTTGGGCTTTGCCTTCCTCATTGAGATTCCTCCCCAGAGGCGAGGGGGAGGGGAGATGACTTAGGGACGGCAGCTCTCAGATGTGTCCTTATCCAGCACAGGGAGCCCGCCGGCCGCCCGTATATCAGGGCCAGTGTTGTCTTGTTGCTCGCTGGGAAGGGAAGTGGGGGAGATAATTGTGTCTCCTTGGGAAGAAATATGGGTGCAGGCAGAAGCATCTTTCTTTCAGCCTTGGGAGAAGAGATGTCTACTCAGCATCTTCCTCCGGAGTAGGGTGGGGTAGGGGAGAATGTTTAACCCTTTCCCCTTAAACACTGTCTGTAAAATCAATTCCCAGAGGTTAATAATGCATAATTATGCAAAAGGAATTTGGAATAATTCAAAGAGGTTGGCTGGGGAAAAGTTCTTGGGGCTAGGAAGGCAGAGAGGAGGTGGGAGAACCATAGGAGTTCAGGGGGCCTGTAGGCAAGTTGGAACAAGTATCAGTTTAGAAAGTGGCTGTGGTGGCCGGATGTGGTGGCTCACGCCTGTAATCCCAGCACTTTGGGAGGCCAAGGCGGGTGGATCATGAGGTCAGGAGATAAAGACCATCCTGGCCAACATGGTGAAACCCCGCCTCTACTAAAAATACAAAAATTAGCTGGGTGTGGTGGTGCGTGCCTGTAATCCCAGCTACTCGGGAGGCTGAGGCAGAAGAATTGCTTGAACCAGGGAGTTGGAGGTTACAGTGAGCCAAGATCGCGCTACTGCACTCCAGCCTGGTGGCAGAGAGAGATTCCGTTTAAAAAAAAAAAAGAAAGAAAAAGAAAGTGGCTGTGGTGTCCATTTTAGTCTTTTATGTCTATCCCAATGTCTATCTATCTATCTTTCTTTCTTTTTTTGTTCTTTTTCCTTTTTTTTTTTGAGACAGAGTTTCACTCTGTATCCCAGGCTGGAGGGCAGTGACACAATCTCAGCTCACTGCAACCTCTGCCAACCCAGGCTCAAGCGATCCTCCCACCTCAGCCTCTTGAGTAGCTGGGACTACAGGTGGGCACCACCAGGCCTGGCTAATTTTTTTGTATTTTTGGTAGAGATGGGGTTTCACCATGTTGCCCAGGCTGGTCTTGAACTCCTGAGCTCGAGCAATCTGCCTGCCTTGGCCTCCCAGAGTGCTGGGATTCCAGGCATGAGCACTGTGCCTGGCCAATGTCTACCTTTCTAGATGCTCTTGTTTCACCCAGCCCAAGGCATCTCCATTCATCACCTTCCTGTTTCACTCATGGGGAATCTGAGCCCTGGTCCAAGGCCAGAAGCTGGCTCAGCAGGTACAGAAGGGGCTCTTGCTCCGGAGCAGGGAGCCATCCCTCTCCATCACTCAATCAACTTGATTTCAAAATGAGCTTAATCTCACCATCCTCCTTTCATGGCCCCAATCTGCAATTTCCACTAATTAATGATTGCAAATTGCTAAGTAACGAAACACTTGATGGTACTGCTATTATTAATGGCTGGGAGTGGACATCGATTAGGGGGAAGGGCCATTAGCCTGGTGTGGAGGCCATCTGTGCTGGGGACAGGACCTGCAGCCCATGGGGAGGGCAGAGGAAGGGTAAGGGAACCTCGGGTCCTGTCTGCTCCTTACCAACTTGGCTGGTAGGATGACTTGCAGCTAACTGACATCCCCCTGGTGGTGGCTCTGGGATCTTGGGTGACAGGGTTGGGGACTGAGGGAGTTGGTGGTCAAAGCTATGCTAGGAATGGCAAATTGGGAGAAGGCATAGGGCCTAGAGAGCTGGAACTGTGAAGTGATCTCCAAGATAGCTGGTGGCAGGGGGCAGGGTTGGGGGAGAAGAGGGCTGGGCCACCAGAAGATGCTGAGAGCAGACTCTAGGTGCTCCAAGTTGGCTCAGCCATTGACAAAACATCCACAAGGCAGCTGGGTTCCCAGGAAGACTGCATTGCATGCTTAATGGAGACATGACATAGGGCCGGGAGAGATTCTGGGAATGGAATAGTTGATCATGCCTGGGGGAAGCTTGGAAGTCTCATGGAGAAAGCACTACTTGAGTAGGACTTTCTGATGACAGGAAAGACCTAACTGCAAGTGGGCAAGGGAAGGACATTTCAGGAGGAGGGGCCAGCATGAGTGAAGCTAGGATATTTTGGGAACAGCTAGTGGTCTGATGTACCATGTGTGTGCACATGTGCCTGCATGCACATGTGGGATAACCGAGGAGGAAAGAGACAGAGACGATAAGGCTGGGGAAGTGGGCAATGTCAGCTTGGAGCTGCAGCCTCGGGGGTGTGAAGAGTATAATAGGCTCCAGAGTTGGAACCATATAGGTTTGAATCCCAGCTCTGCCACTTATGGACTATGCTCTGGGGCATGTTGCTTGGCTTTTCTGAGCCTTGGTTTCCTCATCTGTAAAATGGGGATAACAGCAGTATCCACTTTATAATAAAGGTTTCTATGAGGTTCAAGTGAATTAATGCATATAAAGTGTTTAGAATAGTGCCTGGCATAGAGAAGGTGCTCCATGGATGTTAGTCATTATTATTATTATTAGAGGGAGGGGGTCTCACTCTGTTCACCAGGTTGGTGTGCAGTGGTGTGATCATAGTTCACTGTAACCTTGAACTCCTGGGCTCAAGCTATCCTCAGGCCTCAGACTCCTGAATAGTTGGAATTAGCCAGGAATGTGCCACCATGCCTGGCTAATTAAAAAAAAACGTTTTTGGAGAGACATCATCTCACTACATTGCCCAGGCTGGTCTCCAACTCATGTGCTCAAGTGATCCTCTTGCCTCAGCCTCATAAAGTACTGGGATTATAGGTGTGAGCCACTTGCCTGGTCAGCCATTATTATTACAATTATTCTATAAAAAACATAGCACCATTGCAATATTTTCCAAGAGAGCAAGACATGATCAAAGGAACTAGAGACGAAGTGCCCAGAAGGGCATTCAGAAATAGAAATGCGTGGGGTGCTTTGAGTTTTCACAGTGGCCGGGATTGGGGGGAACTCCTGGTATTAGGAGGGGACCAGGGATGCTAAATATCCTGCAATGTGCTGGACATCCCAGCTGATGAAGAACCATTTCCCCTAATATACTAGTGGTGACCAGTGAGAAACTCAGCTTGGATAGCTAGCTCTGGCTCAGGGAGTGATTAGTTTGAAGACAATGAAGATCAACTTCAGCTCTTGGTCCATGTGACCATGTGCGGGACTGGCTGTTAGCAACACAAACTCATGTGTCACTTTTTCCTCCCCTCCCCTCCCTCCCTCCCTCCCTCCCTCCCTTCCTCCCTTCCTTCCTTCCTTCCTTTCCTCCTTCATTTGCGCCAGATACTGTTAGATTCTGGGAATAAAATGGTGGTTGGTGACTCTAGCATCTCATGGAGCTTAGAGTCTAGAGAGAGAGACAACCAGATAAGCAGGCATTGTCATACTGGCCTATGATGGGGAGGTATGCAGTGCTGTGGGAATGTTTGGAAGGGCATGTAACCCAATTCTCGGTTCTGTGTTCAGACCTTTAGACTGTAAAAACAGAGACGTTCACTCAAGTTCCTCAACAAATGGACCTTACTGTAAGGCTCCAACAGCAGGATAAGTGGGAATCCCATGGGAAGTACAGGATTCAGGCATCGGTCATGGGATCCAGGAAAAAAAGTCAGGATCCAAGGTGACTATTGGCTCTGGTGTTTCCTTGTTCCCCCAGCAGCACTGAGCCTTGCTGTGTGTCTCTCTGCTGAGTGAGACATCATGAATATGGCTCAGCTGTGCCCTGCATGGTGGTGGCTCCTTTCTGGGTCTGTCTGTTTCTCCTGCTATCAGCAGCTTTCTCTTCTTCTCAATGTTCTCGTCGTTTCTATTTACCTGTAACTTCTAGTCACTCCTGGTCCCTTGTGGCCCCTGGCAGCCTCATGGCCTTGGCTTGCACTTCTTTACCTCCTTGGTGTATTTTCCAGTTAAAATTCTGCAAAGAAAGAGTCTGACTAGCTTAGCCCAGCCCTGTTAGGACTTTCCCAGCTTGCCCACCTCCAAGGAGCCTGCACCTGGTTCAATCAGCTGTGACCTGGTCATGTGGTGCAGGTCTCCTAGTGCAATGGCCAGCAAGCATGGTGGTCCCTTCATTGGCTTGTCTATGATGTTGGGCCTTGCAGGTACACACACCCTTCTTTCTAAACAGTCAGCCCCAAAGCTGGCCCAGCCTAACAGGGTACAACAACCACATTCACAATGGTGGGTGCCTTCCTCTTTTTCCAAGAATGACGATGACCTAAGTTTAACTATAACCAGAGGTGAGTTCAGATGGCCACTTTAAGAGCTCCCCCTCCCTCCAGAAGCTTCTTTCCCCTATAACTTGTCTAATTTCTGCTGTTACCAATGGTGAAACTCTTGATGGTTATTCTGGCCATAGTTAGCCTTGATTCAACTGGCACAAAGGCCTAAAGAAGTGGGCCATATCACGATTTTCCCGGAATCCTGCCTACCCTTGATAGGGTTATTTCTTTTCGTAGAATGTGGTACGGTGAGAAACGGAGTGGCGAGTTTGAATCCAGGCTCTGTCATTTACCAGTGTGACCTTGATTATCTTCTTGAGCCTCAGTTTTTCCATCTGTAAAGCGGGGATCACAGTATGGACATCACAAGGTATGACTGAGTGAGTGGCTCACAGCATTGCTCAATAAAGAACTGCTCCCTCCTCTGCTTAAGGACATTGGCTGTCATGAGTTTGATGTGGTGGTAGTGGTGGAATGACTAAAAGACCTTGGATGATAGGGTTGCACCAGGTTCACAGCCATGAATTTTGGTATGATTCCATTGGAAGGAAGGAATTGAGGGGGCTACAAGGAGATGGTCTGTCCCTCTCTCAGGATTTCTCCAATGCATTCCCCTTGTTCTTTACTCAGCTTAACCAGCGCCTGTCGCCTGTCTTCCAATTCTCCTGCAAATACAGCACCTCTGCTCGGCTTTGTAGGCTACATATCTCTGCTTATATGTAGCTATATGTATATGTAGGCTCCCTCTGCTCAGAAGGATTTTCATAATTCCTCCTGGGCCTGGAACCAACTATGCATCTAATTTCTCTCAATTGCACTTCGATGAAGCTTAATATTCACCATCTCCTCCCCAGTTTCTCTGTCTCACCTTCTCTTCATTTCTCCACTTTTCTCTTACTTTTGGTTCCATTTCTTTGGTTGCATCTCCATGGCCAAGATGCTTCAGTGGAAGCTATTTTTACTCCTGCTAAAGTCTCAAGGAGATGGCTAGACATCTAGAATAACTTCCTAACACCACTTATGACCAAAGCATTTTGTTGACATCTTTCTGAAAAGATGGTTCGAGGGAGACAGATGCCGATCTCTCTGCAGGTCTCCAGGGAAGTTGTGGAGTATGGGAGGGAGATGGGTGGGATTTAGGACTCTGCTGGGTGGATTTGAATGCAATATTGTTCTCCGATTGCTAATTCTCCATCACTGTTGGATAACTTTAAAATCTTTAAAGATTTTTGACACTAAATAACGTTCAGTGGAAAAAAAATTGTCCAATTGAACAATAAGCCATTTTCATCTCTCCTCATCTCTTCCAGCCTTTGTTAACACACTTACTTGTTTTGCTTCGTTATAACCAACGTGTGAAGACATTTTCTGCTTTTCCCACTTCACGGTATCTTACATGAATGTTTCTATCGTACTCACTTAGTCTACAGAGCTGTCATTTTTAATAACTACAGCACATTAATATAACCACTGTTTGCTTACTGCTATTGTTGGGCATTTGGGTGGTGGCCAAATTTCCAATTTTGCAAACAGTGCTGCCACGCACATCTTTGTCAAATTACTTTTTTTTCTTTTTCTTTGGATTATTCCCAAGGGTTTATTCCCGAAAGGAGAATTAACAGGTCAAAGGGTATAAACAGTTTTGTAGCTCATATTCCACATTGCCAGATTGCTTTTTGCAAGGAGAGACTCAAGTTGTAGCGCTACCAGCAGCGTGCACACGGATGGAACTGAGCGGTGGGAATGGGTGTTTCTGTTTCTTGGGACTAGGATCAGCCACCAGTTTGCTGTGTGACCTTGGGCCAGTCACATCCCCCCTCTCGACGTAGGTTTTCTTGTCTGTAAAGTAAGGGAGTTGGGCGAGATGCTCTTAAAAGGTCTGTGCTGATCTGATCTGGGATGGGATCCCTCGATAGTGAGCTTGTTTGATTGGGGGACACTGGGGTTTCAGACTCATTGAGTTTTGAGTCCCTTTCCTCATCAGTGGAGACAATGTCAGGATGGTTTGCTGTTTGTATTTTAGATGGGTTGCGCTGTATGTTTGGGGTTTGGGGTTGTGGGGAGGCAGCGTCTGGCGATCCCATGTGGGAGTTGCCTGGGGCCTCTCAGTTCAGCTGTACATATTGTTTACATGTGGCATCCATTTTGCTTGGTTGACATCCATGCTGGTTGTTAAGTGATTGGAAACTCATTCCTGGGCATGCAGGAAATATGTGAGAGTTGAACAGAACTGGGTTTGAGTCCAACCTTGCTATTTGTTGGCTTTGTTGGATGCGAGAAGATGATTTAATATATCCTGGAACCTCAGTTTTCTCATCTGTAAAATGGGAATAAAACACTCACTTTATAAGGTTATTCCAGAGGTGTAAATGAGATAATGCATGTAAAACATGATGGCAGTGCCTGGCCCTCCAGAATACTCAATATTAGTAACATTTTTCAAGAACTTTGTGTTCTCCCAGTCTGGTGTGATGCTTCTCAAATGGAATGTTGACAACACAAGTTATTGCTGTTTCCTCTCCTCTGAGGAGGATAAATGGGGCAGGGTTCTTCAAGGTGTCCAGGAAAGGCCTTATCTTCCTTGGGGGTAGCCCTATCCTGATGTCTTCTGGATTCTGTCTATCTGCTCACTCTTCTCTTGACCTCCCTTCCCTCTGTACTCACTGGCCCGTTGGCAGAACCTCTTGGCTCTGGGGCAGTTGGAGTAGTCTGAGACTAGCAGGGCCCATCCCTAGCATGAAGGCAGCCTGTTGGATTCTCTCCCACCTCTGGCTCTGATTCCAGTCTTTGATCAGTGTTCCATTCATGCTTCCACCTTGTCCTGGAGCCTTTCCTGCAAATACGCGCTTTTAGAATTGGGATCCCTGGACACTTTCTCCAGCTCCTGCAGAGCCCTGATCCCTTCCTCAGAGCCAAGCCCCTGCCAGCGGTGCCTGTCCCTCCCTCCTGCCTTGGCCGCAGGCCTGCAGCCAGGCTCTTCTGGGTCCAGCTGCTTGGGCTTTCCCTTCATCCATCGCTCTCTGCGGATTTCCCCAGAGTGCCTGCCCTTCCAGGACCTCTCGCCCACCCTCCCTTGCCATGGGATCATCTGCCTGGGGAGAGAAACCAGTGGAAGAGCCTCCCAGAGGCAGCCTGCCCATGGGGAGATCAAGCCAGGGCTCCAGGCCCAGAAGCTTCTAGGCCAGCAGGTTTCAAAAGGGTGGTAGCCTTCCTCTGGACAGTCAACCATGGAAGGTGTTGCAGGAGGTGAATGTAGTGGGGTGGGGACTTCTGGGGCTGGGCCTCACTGGCCTCTTTGGGGAGTTGCCAACAATATGGGCAGTGCCCTCCCATGCTGTTCTAATGTCAAGGAGGAGGAAGATTTGCCACCAATGCCAGGATCGATGCTAAGTCCGTGGATGGAACCAAAGGAACACAGGAGGCATGGTCAGGGCTTTCAATCCAAGAGACTCAAGTGCTCGCCCTCTTCCCCACATGCTCACTGTCAGACCTTCTTTTACTGTCTGCTTCTCTCATGGAGCAAACTTTTCACCAGTGCTTCCCTGTGCTAGGGATGGGAGGATTCATAGGAGGCATTGTCCTGTTGCTGCCTCCAGGGAGTTTTCATTCAACCAGGAACTGGAAAACTCCAGCCTGTGGGCAAGTCCAGCCCACCAGCTATTTTGTCCATAAAGTTTTATTGGAACACAGCCCATTTGTTGCTATATGGCCGATGCAATATTCCCTCTACAGCGGCAGAGGTGAGTAGTTGGTATAGAAATTGTACGGCCTGCCAAGTGTGAAATATTTTCTGTCTGGTTCTTTAGAGTCTAGATGGAGCAATTGGAGCCCAGCTCCTGCTCAGGGACTTGCTGTAGGTTGGCTGTGAAGAGAGTGGTCTCAGAGCCACATGTTCCCAGAACGGCCAGGCTGAGACAGCTGCCCAAGCACAGATGCCCAAACCCTTCTGTTGCCTGCCAGGCTTCCCAGTGAGGTATGCAGACCCCAGCCCAGGCCAGGATGGTGGTCCCCCAGGAGGCTTTTCTGACTCTCTGTTGGGGCCGAGGGCCGGGGTCCTTCCCCACTTCTTTGAACACTTCCTCCTCCATAAGTGGCCAGAACTTTGGGGAAGAATCCGCCCTAGTCCAGCCCTGTCCTTTCCACTTTCCTTGTCAGATTGACAGTAGACGTGGGCAACGTGGAAGGGAGTCCAAGCTGCCAAACCACCAGACCTTTGTGTCCTTTTTGGGCTCACTTTATCCACCCATAACATGAGGACAAGAAGATTCCTGGGTCCTTGGCTCTCCCAGAAAAAAGTGGAGGCCTTCATTCTGCAGTCGGTTTGGCTGTTATTGCAGTTCATTTGTGGGGGAGGAGGGGAGACAGACCTCTTCAACAGAGAACCGTGGTTTTCCCTAATGAGCCCAAGGCAGTTGACTCCCATTCCTGAAAAATGTCTTCCCAAGTCCTAGAAGCAATGCAATTAACAGCCTCTTTGTTCACAGTGTTAATTAACTTGTTTTTTTCTGAACACACCTTCTTCCAGGTACAGCCCTCATCTCTGGGGTGCTGGCAGGAGGAAGGCAATTAGATCCTCGTTACTATGCAATTAATTATGGCTTGAAAACTACTTGGGGAGGCTGGGAGAAATTCCTCGACAGCACCAGCCCCAGAAAGAGGCCTGGCTTAGGTGCAGGTGGTGAGCTGATTGGGAGATTAGAGAAAAGGCAGTGGAGCCTGATTCAGGAAACTGCAGAAAGGCAGATCTGGACACCTCTCTACCCTCCTCAAGGACTTCCAGTGGCTTCCTAGTCCCTACCAAGTCAAGACCAAACTCCTTACATGAACATTCAAGCTCATCCATCTATTATCTGGTCTACACCCATCTTCCCAGGGTTATCTCCCATCACAGCTACACGGAGTCTATGCTCCCAGAAAAGCTAGAGGTCATGCTACTTGAACACAATTTCCATGCCTTTGTTCACACTATTTCCTCAGCTGGGATGGTGTTCTCCTTCCATCTCTACCTACTGGAAAGGTCTTTGTCCTTTATCTTGTTGCAAATACCCTCTCCTCGCTGGAACCTTTCCTGAGGGCAAGTGCGGTCTTAGAAAGATGAAGGGGATTGGACCCAGATAAACTTGGACTCAAGTTCCTTAACCTGCCAGATCCTCATTCCCCTGCATTCCCTACCTGGCAAAGAGTATGTCAAGGCCCGCCTCACAGATAACGTGTGCCAAGTACCTGGCTTGGGTGCTTGGACCTTTACACCCCCTCAATGCTTGAGCCATAGCCTCCAGCATCGTTCTCAGCAGTAATGACCTCATTGCACCTGGGTAATGGGCTCTCCTGCTTGCAAACCAGTTTCCATCCTTTTTGCCCTGTGTCCTTGGTCTCTGCCTGCTGAGGGAGGTATGAGGACCCTGGACATAAGCCTCAGAGAGGGTCTGAGGCTTTAGATCTGATCTCAGTGAGGGTCGTACCATCCCCAGAGGGCATTTTGGGCCATCATCATGATTTGGGGGTGTCCCTGGCTTTTAGTGGGCGGGATAAAAAATGTTACCTGTCCCAGCCAGGTGTCACATATGTGAAACACCAGTGAATGTTTGTCCGAGGTGAGAACCTCAGGCTGTATAGACGCTAAGCTGAGGCTGTGCTATTTAGGTTTCACTATTTTTTGTTGTTGTTGTTTTTTGTTTTTTTGTTTTGTTTTGTTTTGTTTTTGAGATGGAGTCTTGCTCTGTCGCCCAGGCTGGAGTGCAGTGGCACAATCTTGGCTCACTGCAACCTCCGCCTCCTGGGTTCACGCCATTCTCCTGCCTCAGCCTCCCGAGTAGCTGGGAATACAGGCGCCCGCCACCACGCCCAGCTAATTTTTTTGTATTTTTAGTAGATACAGGGTTTCACCGTGTTAGCCAGGATGGTCTCAATCTCCTGACCTCATGATCCGCCTGCCTCGGCCTCCCAAAATGCTGGGATTACAGGCGTGAGCCACCGCGCCTGGAGGTTTCACTATTTTTTGGCATGATTTAATATATATAAAATTTTCCAGGAATGCAACCACCAGTAAATTGAGGGAAGACTGGACTTGGTTTTGATAAGCATTTTACTAAGAATTGCTTACCAGTTGGAAAACCACTACATGGATGGCAGTCCTGCTCATGGTGCCTCAGTCCCTAAAAGAACCACCTGATCGATCATCATTTGTGGGTGTTCAGGTGCCCCAACATTTAGGTGCAAGCTTCTCACTCTTTCCTGTGTCTTCTTGGGTGGTGGTGCTCAAGCATTCACATACAGAAATACATAGTGTTTTATCATAACTTTTCACCCCTGTTTATTTCTCCTTGATATTATAACTGGGCAAAATTATGTATGCAGGTACATAATGTATGGAGGTAGGTTATATACTGTATAAATTTCATTACAAAATGTTTGTTATAAAAGGGAATGGTAATAACCCCAGGCTGGAAAAATGCCTGGCTGGGCCTCATCCTGGCTTGTTCAGGGGCAGAGACCAGGTGGTGGTTCTGGGGGCTGCCGGGGGCCGTGCTGCTGCTTCAGGTCCCCCCACCCCTACTGCTGTTAGTGTGTGTGTGTGTGTGTGTGTGTGCGAGAGTCAGGCTGATAGTCTCCTGAGTGGTAGGCATGTGTCTGTGCATGACATGAGTATGCAGAGCCATGCGTGCTGCTGTGTCTGTGCTTATGAAGACATTCACCTCCAGTGGTGCCTCCACATCTGGGCATGCCTTGGGGGCTGGGTTGTCAGCAGCTGCTAGGCGCTCCCTCTTGTAGCCTTCAGTCTCTCGAGTGAGAAGGAAATATTGTTCACCTTTTGGGGAGCCTGCCTTCCAGCCTCTCTGGTCTCTGCCTGAGATGAGACAGCCATTCCAGCTAGGGGGGGTACCTTCTGCCCTGCCCGGCTCCTGCCAGCCCCACCCACCTCCCAGGATAAACCCGTTAACCAGATAAGGGATCATCAGGGCTCCCAGTCTGAGCTGAAGCTAAATCAGCAGAAGCTGTCCCATCCCCACCACATCTGGACATTAGGCCTCATTTTCCCCAACTGGACAACCCAGATGTTTCTCTTGCACTCACATTGATCTAATCTAAGATTTTCTCTTGAATTTCATATCTTTCCCCTACGTCCTTTACCCCTTTCCAGGGCTCCCAGGCCAGGCACCCTGCAGCATCTGGAATGGATTAGAGAGTTAATAAAAGGCTTCCTGAAGCATGCTGCTTCTTCCCCACCCCAGGCCAGTCTCTACCCTGCCAGTCCTCCTCCGGGGCTGTTTGTGTTTGCAGTGGAAAGTGGCTCCTAATAGGAAGCTAATGTCCCAGAACGCAGTGCCTGCCTTCAGGAGCGCGGGCCCCTCGTTACCCCGCAGCTAATTAGCTGGTGGCTGTGGCAGCAGCCGTGTGGCTCGAAGGTGATGGCTGTGGGGGATGTGGGAGGGGCTGGCAGCCTCACTGCTTACCAGCTTTCAATCTCCAAGCAGTGAGGCACCTGTTAGCTTGGGAGAGCAGGGGGCCGGATGTGCTGCACAGTGCTGGGAATGTATGCGTGTGTGCATGTCTGTATTTAGGGATGGCATGTGGGATGAGAGGGAATGACTCAGTCGCCTACGGCTGATGACTGATCTTGAACTCCTTCTCAGTCCTGACCTAGACTGGGTCTGGGCCTTGCTCTATGGCCTATCATTCTGGGGGTGGGAACCAGCTGCTGCAGGGGTCCCTGAGGGGCTCCTCCTCCTGTGTCCAGGGCTCTGGGCCTGCGTCTAGCTGAGGCAGGTCCTCCAGTTGGTAACACGAAAGCCTTGTCCTAATGAGCTTGTCTTCCCATCCAGGCCCTTCCTCTCTGAATAGCCCTGCTCTGTGGCTTGTGGGCTGTTGGAGCCTGGGCTGGCAGTTGGGGTGATAAAGGGATTTGAGGTGACTGAGTCAGTGATTGGCTCACTAGAAGCCAGTGCTGCAGGCTGCTTGAAGCTGACACCCAGACCCTTGTTCAAAGACCATCTACACATGTTTCAATCTGAAACAGCCTCTCCCTGCTCACCTCACCCAGGCAGTAGGCGAGAATTCCAGGGGACGGCCTCTCTTTTGGCCCCAAGCCCAGAGGCTTAGGAGATCCTTACATCTAATTGTTGGACCCAACATGTAAAATGACACATTCTTCTACTAAAAAAATTATTAGCTGTTTATCTGAAATTCTAATTTAGCCAGACATCTTGTGTTTTATTTCTCTATGTCTGGAAAACCTGGAAGGCAACATGGTCCTCTGAAAATGGGCTTGCCAGGGTGATGGCTTGCCCTGGATGTGGACCGGTGCACCCCTGAACTTGCTCATGCATGAAACAGGGATTCCAATGACAAGGTGGGAGGGTGAGAAAGCCCATGGATTTTAAAGTTTGGGTTGGACAGCCTCCCACCCTCCTCTTCTGATCCTGGTGTCCTCAGAGGTCACACAAGGTCCTGCTTCCCAAGCCCGACCAGTCTCTTTTTCTGGAAGGAGCAGTTCCCCAGGCCTGGGCTCAGGCATCTGTGTGACTGACAAGCTGTGAGGTGACTCCAAGGCCCATCTGGGATGGGGAGGGGCAGTTCCAGTCTAGCCTCCTTGCTGCACAGATGGGGACACGGAGGTGAAGCCACAGTGTGAGTTCTCAAATCCAGCTCCCCTGCTTCCAAGTGCTGGACCTTGTTTCTGCCAGCCTTCATCCTACAGCAGGGCAAGCCACAGAGAGAGGTGCTGTGCAGAACAGGGCATGAGAGGGCCTGGTTACTTCAATGGGGCTTCTTCGTGCCCTCCTGGGTCCTCTGCTGGCTTAGGTACAGGCACTGAGCTGAGCACAGTTTGGGAGATCAGAGAAAAGGCAATGGAGCCTGATTCAGGAGATTGCAGAAAGGCAAATCTGGGCACCTCACTACCCTGCTCAAGAACTTTCGGCGGCTCCCTAGTCCCTACCAAGTCAAGACCAAACTCCTTACTTGAACATTCAAGACCATCTATTATCTGGTCTAGACCCATCTTCCCAGAGTTATCTCCCATCACAGATACAGAGAGTCTATGCTGGTCTCTGGGATACACACAGGCCCAATGCTGCCTTCTGGGATTCTTGGGCACATGGAGGAGACAGATCTTAGCAAGGTGACAGCACTGTGGGCTGTGTGCTGGGATAAGAGGCCAGATGGAGTTGTGCATGGTGTGGAAAGATGAGGCATCTAGGTCCATGAGGCCAGTGCAGGACAGTAAGCTCACCGCTGCCTGCCCCACAGACTGGATTCATGGCTCACTCAAGCCCCCTCCTCAGTGCCTTGTGCAGCAGCTCCTGCCATCAGGTCTTGTTCACACACTTACCCCTCCCTACTGCCAGGCCCTACCTTTTCCTTTAATCCTGGACACGGAACATCATTACTTGACTATGCATCCCCAGCACCTAGTGCATTGCATGTAGTAAGTGCTCAATAAGCAGCTGCTGAATGGATGGATGGATGGATGGATGGATGAATGGACACTGGAGTTAGAGTCAGAGGACTTCGATTCTTGCCTCAGCTTGACCACTACCTGGCTGTGTGCTTTAGGACAAATCACTTAACCTCTCTGGGCCTCAATTGTCTACTCCCTAATTCTGTTAACACAGATTAATTGAGTGAACATAGACAATTTGTGATCCCTTATTAATATGATCGCCTTGGCCCTAAGTCCCTAGGGCACTTCCTTCCTTCCACCTAACCACACGTAACAACAGGAGAACTGTGCCCACATCCTGTGTGTGCCTTGTCTTCTAAAAATGGCAGGGTCCAGGAGTTCTGCCACCCATCCACGTGACCATTCATCCACTGAAGTGCTGATCTGTACCTCCAGCCCTGCCAGCCTTCCATGCTATCCTAAGGCGCATCCATCCGGGCCTCTCATTTCCCTGCTTCCACAAAACTCATTACACAGGAATCTAAACTTAGCCTCCTCTTCCCTCAACCTATTGCCACCCCTCTGAGTTCCTTCTCCTCAAAAAATGGCCCCACTGTCCAGCCAGTAGCCCCACCAGAAACCCAGGGGTCAGATCTTCTGCTCAGTGTCCAGCATGCATGGCTACTAAGTCTTGTTGACTTGATTTCCTCCCCTCCTCTGTCCCTGCTAAGGCCACCAATCCCACCAGTATTAGCCCCTCTAGCCTCGCTTCTCAGATGCACATCTGAGTCTGTCACTTTCTCCTTTAAAATCCTTCTTCCCTATGTCTCCCTATGTTCCTCTAGGTCAAGTCCAGACCCTTTTAATGCAGGCTTATGTGTTCGTTCCACTCTGCAGCCTGGGCTTTCAAGACCCTGCCCCTCCTGACTCCTGACTCCAGCCCTTCCAAATGAGCTGCCTGCATTCTCAGGGATTTGCTGTCCACCTCCCCACTGCTGGACCTTAGCACGTGCTATTCCCTACCTCTTACCTGGCTTACTTCTATTCAAACCTCAGGCAGGCCTCTGATTTCTGGAAACTTTCTCTGGCTTCCTGAAGACCCCTACCCTCAAGATTCTCCTTCTGTACAGTGATACAACACTAAGTTCTTATCATAATCTCATCACATCTTAGGTCACCAGCATTTACTATAATGTGTTGCTATGCCACGTGTGTCTACCCCAACAAACTGTAGCTTCCTTGAAGGGACCGTGGCTGGTTCCTGTTTGTGTCCTCAGTTTCTAGCACAGATCCAGACACAGGTAGGTGGGAAGTAGCAGGGAACAGCAGTTAGGAATTCAGCTTCATCTCAGTATCCTTCAGTCCAGCAGCCATGTGCCACATGCAGGCATTGAGCAGATATGCTGTGAGTGTGAAATATTCACTGGATTTTAAAAATCTGAGACAGGGTCTTGCTCTGTTGCCCAGACTGAAGTGCAGTGGCCCAATCACAGCTCACGGCAGCCTCGACCTCCTGGGCTCAAGCAATCCTCCCACACCAGCCTCCCAAGTAGCTGGGACCACAGGTGCCTGGCACCATGCTGGCCTAATTTTTGTATTTTTTGTAGAGACCAGGTTTCTCCATGTTGCCTAGGCTGATCTCGAACTCCTAGGCTCAAGTGATCCTCCTGCCTCAGCCTCTCAAAGCGCTGGGATTACAGGCATGAGCCACCACCACACCTGACATACACTAGACTTTGAAAGCTTAGTGTGGAAACAAGAAAGTAAAAAATCTCATTAATACTTTTAAAAATGTTGATTATATGTTGAAATGAAAATATTTTGAATATATTGGGTTAAACAAAATATCTTATTGAAATTATTCTTATTTATTTTTACTTTTTAGAATGGGGTTGCTAGAAAATTTAGAATTACACATGTGGCTCACTCACACTTTACTTCCATTGGAGGGCACTGCCCTTGAGCTAGACTCTAGATTCAAATCCCTGCTCCATGAAGCATTAACTGTAGAGCCTTGGGTAAGTTGCTTAGATGCCTCAGTTTTCCCATCTGTAAAATGAGGACAGTGTTAGAATCCTCTTACAGAGTTGTTATAAGTATCAAATGGGTTAACATGTGCTTTGCAGATAGTAAGCCAAATACAAATATTAACCATCATTCTGATTAGTTATTCAATATTTGTTGAATAAAGCATTGAATTCATAAATCTTAACCTCCTTATCCCCAGACCATCCTTGCATCTACCACTTATCTGTCTGTCATTCAACATTTATTCAGCAAATATTTATTAAGAATCTACAATGAGCCAGGCACTGTGATTGACACTGCAGGCAGAGAGGAGCATTTAATCAATCAATTAATTAATTCAGTGAATCTCTGTTGAGCGTATCTTTTGTGCCAGGGGCTGACTGGACTCTGGGATACACACAGGCCCAATGCTGCTCTCCGGGATTCTTGGGCACATGGAAGAGACAGATCTTAGTAAGGTCATGGCACTGTGGGCTGTGTGCTGGGATGGGGGGCGAAAATGCTGGACAGAAACCAGGTGGGAAAAGGAGGACAGTGTCAGGAAATGCCGCCTGATGGGGCTATGAAGCATAGGGAGGGTCTGGCCAGTCAGAGGAAGGCCACTCCCGGGAGAGGAAAGACATTTCCTCTATCATCCATCATACACTGAGCAGAGAGAGGCAGGGTCACGAAACTTAACCTGAAACGCACAGCCACATCAATATCAGTTGAGGCGGCTGTTTGTTTCTAAGTGGACAAGCCAGCTGGTTGATTGAATTTTTCACTCATCATTAGGGTGTTGAACAGAATCTGGAAAACAGCCCTCCAGCCAGGAGCCTCAGCATCCTTGGGCTTGGGCTTTGGGCCCCAGACAGTAGTGCCCCTCCAACTAACTCCCCTCCAACTCCCCTCCCAAACCCTAAAGCCAGGCTCCTCTGCCGTTCAGTGCACAGCTGGTAAGTTAAAAGCAGTTTAGCGATAATTCCACCTCCGCACTGAAGACTTCCAGGGACTGTTAATGAATTTAAATGCTGGGGATTCTCTCAGATGCCTCATTGCATATGTTCCTCACATTAAGATGCTAATGAGAGATCTGCTGGACAGGGGTGCTGGAGCCAGACCAGGGACTGTGGCTGGATAGGGTCACCAGCTGGTCAGGGCTTTTCTAATTCCTTATCGGCACGTGATCATTGAACTCTCCCAACAGGTTAACCAGCCTCAGTCTCTGTGGAGATTGGAGATTCAGTCAGCTGGGCCTGGGCCACGCTGGCTCGTAGCAGCCTTCTCCTCAAACCCGAAGGCTGTTGGGCACAGGCCTTATCAAGGAGGCAGGAGAATTGCTGCAGGACTCGAAGGCCTGGGACCCCTTCAAGAAGCCATGCCTTACTCAGGGACCCAGATGGACTGTGCCAAGGCTTGGGACCCAAGTCCGTGCTCTCGGGAGGTTCCAATTTTGAAGGGAAGCACCGATTCTCATGGGGCGGAAGAAGTGGCTGAAAGAGGGCAGGGCAGGTAGAAGATGGAGGTATTTACCAGGAATGGAGTGGCTCGGGCATTTGGAGGCTGGGGAATGGTCAGGATGACACTTGGGGCTGCCCTTAGGAACAGCATGAGAAATAGTTGGCTTAGCATCCCCATGGGTGTGGGAAGATGGGTCTCCTTTTGGCAGAAGCCAAAAGCAAAAGAGAGAGGCAAGAGACTAAGGCTGTAGAAGGGCACAGAGGTTGAGAATGGTTGCCCTGGCTTGGATCCTGCCCCTGCCATTTATGAGCTGTGTGACCTTGGGCAATGAGTTACCTAGCCTTTCTGTGCCTCAGTTTTCCCATCTGTAAACAGTGACAATAACAGTACCTGTGTCATTCCTGATGATGAATTCATATATGTTCAGCATTGGCACGCTGGAAGTGCTTACTCCGCATCTATAATTATTTCTATCAGTAGCCGTTGTGGCTGAGGTCCTCCCAGACCAATTTTCAGGTTCTGTTTTTAGGGAAGAGACTGACAGAGGAGATATGTGGAGAAGCAGGGTCCCTGCCAGGAGGTGCTGGGGAAGGGGTTCTGAGGCATGAAGCCTCCCCATCCCTGCCCGCTCCCACGCAGCAAGGCAAATCCCCCTGGCAGGACAGCAGCTGCCAGCTTCCGCGGAAGCCACTTCCCTCGGCTTCCTGCAAATCCACTGACAATTTTGTAAATTTGCTTAAGGATTAAATTAATAAGCTGCTCTTCCTTGGCTCCCACAGTGGTACAGACCTGCGCTCCCGTGCTCCAGGAAGCGCCTTCTGAGGCTGAGTTTGGAGGAAGTGAAGCCACCTCAGAACTGAACCCCTCCTCAGTGGAGCCCCCGGGGGTGACCCCAGCGCTTCCTTCTGCAGCCTGTGGCTTATGCATGAGTGTGACAGAAGGTCAGGGGACCTTCTCACTGGTGGGCATTTGCAAGTCCATCTTTGTGTGTTGTCTTCCTCTCTCAGACTGGAGTTCTTGAACTCAGAAATCATACTGGCAGATCTGCCGGGATAGGGTCTGTGTCTCCCCCATCAGACTGCACTCTCCCAGGGACTGTGTCTGCTTCTCAGAGGGGAGCCTCTCATACCTCTCAACATGTAGGTTTAGGGCCTGGAACCCCCTTTCCATGTCCATGTACCCCTGAATGGGGAGGAATGTCTGGGGACAGAGGAAGGGGGGCTGGCAGGACCCTGTTCTGGATATCTCCGTATATGGCAACAATCCCAGTTCAATTCTGGAGGTGGGACACATCCTGGGGGTTGATTGCAGGGAAATTGTTCTATCCATGCTGCCTTTTCTGGGCTTCTTAGGGCTGGTTGGTCCCAGAGGGAACACAGGGTGTTGAGGTTGGGTGGAACGGGGGATAGAAGGGGTACCTAGGGTTGACAGAGGCCTCCCCACAGTCTTCAGATGCCCCCTGTGTGCTGCTGGCAGCCTTTGAAATGGGAAGGCTGTGTGTGGGGAGCAGCATCTTTCAGGATTCTATGATCCATTCCCTGACACCAGAAGAGCCTGGACTGTCCCAAGGTCCCCAGCCTCTCCCCTCCCTCCCCTCAGCACAGGCCTCTCCAGGTGGCTGGAGCTCTGTGGGCCTGGGCCGGGCTGGAAGCTGACCCAGCCCTGGGCTGAGGCCATGGCTGTGATCTCCCCCAGGACCGTTCCATCTTCGCTGTCTTCATCTTCAGCTCCTTCTGCTTCTTGCCACCAGATGAACTTCCTGCTGAGTAATTGGAGCTGGAGAAATGGTGCATCCATCCAGCTGCTGCGCTTGGAGACTTTGATTAAGGGTCAGCAGGTTAACTTGTTGCCATTCAGCATGCAGGCGGGGTGGGGGCACCTCCTGATCCCTCCCCTCCACCAGCCAGTAGCTTTGCCAGGAGAGCAGCAAATGAGAAGCCTTGGAGGCTCTGGGAGGGCAGGGAAGGGAGAAGGCAGGGTCCAGAGCTCTTCCATTAGTCACAAACTCTCTCCTGGCTCAACTTTGCCTATGCCCATCAGGGTACCCCATCCAAGGCACTCAGCCCCTCCCAGAGATCCCTGGAAACTTAGGGTCCAAGAGACTGCAGAGGTACCAGATCTAACCTTTCTACAGAAGTACTGCTGGAGGGCATTGAGCCTGTGCTTACATGTGTCTAGGGATGGGGAGCTCACCACCTCTCCATATGGCTCATTCATTCCAGAGTGGGATGATTCTGCCTGTTAAAAAGCTGTTTCTTGTACCAAACCGAAATCTGTCTTCTGATCACATCCATTTCCTGGCATGGTCCTGGCCTTTGGAGATACACACCATAAGGCTCAACTCTCTTTTTCTTACTGGCTTTCAAGGACTTTAAGGCAGAGCCATTTGTCCCCTTCTAGAGAGTGTCCTCTCTTCTGTCTGCTGTGCAACACTTCACCTTATTTGCTGGCTTCCTCTAGACACTCCTGTGGACTTTGGAGTCAAGAGGCCTGGGTCCCTGCTCTGCCACATAGTGGCTTTATGTTCTTGGGCTTAGCACTTTCAGAACTGGAAAATGGGTACAGGTTGAATGAGAAGGGGTGTAAAGTGCTTAGCATAGAGCCTGACATGGAGTAGGTCTTTAAGACTCAATGTTCCCTTCCTCTTCCCTTCCTCTCCCTTATCCGTGAAAGAATCCCATCCCTGATTATCAGCCTCACTCAGACACAGAACACAACTAGATGGGCCCATCTAACCTGTACCATGGCTCTGTCTAAACCAGGCCTCCCTCCATCTGTCCTTACCATCCACGGGCAAAGGGGACAGCCCTTACCATGGTCTAAAAATGAGCCCTGGTGATAAGAGAAGTTCTCCCCGACATTGAACTCCCTCCTGCTGCTGCAGTTGGGCGTCCACTGAGTTCTCCCAGGATTGCAGGTCCTGACCACCTTCTCCTTCCCCACCCTCAGCTCCTCATCCTGTCCTGAGGAGTCCCTGGCCACCACCCTGGGTTCAGCAGGAGCAGGGCACACCACTGTAGCACTATTTCAAGACTTTCTGTTCCGAGGAGAGATTTTAATTATCCCTGGAGACATGTCTGAATTACAAACCCCCACGGGCCCATGGCACACACTGTGTATGTTCTTCCGTAAGTAATTGTGCCTTGGTGAATTATGCAGTCTTGTGGAAAAACACAAGTTCAGCAGTGGAACTAGAGATGCTAAGATGGTCTTGCCTTCCTCCCAGCCTGGGTTTCCAGGAGCTGCACGTCCTGGTCAGCACCAGCAACTTGGGCTGTGCCTCTGTTTCCAAAGTGCATTCACACATCCACATCTTCCCCTCTGTCATGCCGCCAGACATTAGTCTGCCCATGTCATTGCTTGATTTGGCTGATGTCTTAATTTGGGGTTACCCCTACCCACAGCAGACCCCAAGTGGCAGATTGTTTAATGATCATAAATTCCTCCCACGCTGCATGCACATGCCTTTGCTGCAACTCCAATCCCGAGACAAGATCTGTTTCTCTACCCACCATGAACCCGGGCTGATCTTGTGTCTTGCCTTGACCTATGGAATGTAACAGAAAGGGATGTTGTTTGTGATCTGGAGCGTGGGCTCAAGAGGCTTGCTGCTTTCTCGTTTGCCATCTTGGGGCACTGTTGTGAGGCTGCCATGCAAGTCCAGCTACTGCAGGGTGAGAAGCCTCGAGGAGGAGGAGGACAGAGCCTTCCCCGGCCAACAGCCTGCACCACCTGCCGAACAGTGGGTGAGGCCAGCTTTGATCTTCCAGCTCAGGGGACCCTCCGGCTCTGCGGGACCCAGTGAAACCTCAGAGGAACCGCCCAGCCAACAGCCGAATCAGGGGAAATCAGAAATCCTTGCTGTTTCAAGTGATTCTGGGGTGGTTTGTTGTGTAACAATAGTGCCTGAAACACACTGACACAAGAATCTGAGTGCAAGGAGTATATCTGGGAGGTGATCCCAGGAAATGCTCTGAGGGAGTGGGGAAATGAGACAGGAAGGAAGGAGAGCCAGGTATGGGGTGTTCACGAGGGTTATCTCTGTGGGTCTGTGGGCAGCTGGGGCTCTCAGGCTCATAGCGGATTCTCTGGAATACTTCCCAGTGTGCCTTATTTTGGTCCCATGGAGGGGCGAGGAAGTTGGGGAATTTATCCCCCAACCCCAGCCCTCCTTGGCAGAGGGTTGTCTGTGGGCTGTTAGCTCCCTGGCGCTTTTGGCCTGATCAGTACATGGATTGGCACACTCCCGGGGCTGGAGGACACCCATCTGTCACCGTTGGCAGGTCTTTCTGCAGGCAACCTCCAGGGCTGGCTGAGGGGATATGCATGGGGTATGATCGCATGTGTTACAGCCGATCAGAATTTCTTGAGTACCTGTCATGTACAAGTTCATCTGTCCTCTGGTAGCTCATAGGCAGGTGAAAGACACAAACTAGAAGAGAAATTCTCCATGAGGGCAGTGCCATCGTGGAGGGACAGTTTTGTAAATAAGCAGGGGGACATTTTCGATGTTCACAATCACTATAGGGGATGCTACTGGCATTTAGTGGGAGTGGCCAAGGATGTTAAACGCTCGTTGAAGCAGGGATGATCCTGCTCAGTGAAGCATCACTCCACATCCCACGTGGCTTGCAAATATCCTGGTCGACATTCAAGTAGGCAAAAAACCTGTTTATAATTATTTGAGCCTGGAACCTATGTTATACATATAAACATAAAGTATTTGTGTCATGAATTTAATATACACTGATTTTTCTGGGAGTACAACTACCGTGTAAATTGAAGGAAGATTGTTCCGTTGGAAACATTACCAAGAGTTATTCATCATTTCTGGAAAATCACATTTCCAATGGCAAAGCTCTTTGTGGCAGTGGAGTCCCAGACACAACCTCCCGAGTGTCAGGCTGCATTTGAGGCTCTGGCCCTCAGGGTGAGCTAATGTGTAGACACAAACCTCTGACGACTTCATTATGTCTTCTAGTGCCATCAAACCTGAGCATTTACAAATTGAGATACATATTTTATTATAAATTATCTTTATTTTACTTTTTTATCTTACAGTTAGGGCATTATGTTGATTTATTTTCCAGTGATGTGTCTAGGTAGGTTATACTGTATATGAATTTCATTTCAGGATTGTAAAGGAACCATTACAAACTATTTGTTATAAAAGGGACAGAGTCTGATAGGGCTGAGAACTTATCAAGCATTTCAAGCCAATAGCACGGTTCACTACCACATAGGTGTGAACAAGGGGCTTTTGGAGCCTGGAAAAGGAGAGACTTATTTGCCTTAGTGATGGTGGGTGGCTGAGGAAGGCAAGGATCAGGGAACGCTTCACAGGGGAGGTGACATTTGAGCAAGTCTCAAAGGATGAATCCATGGATCTCCTGCAATCCCCAAAATGGTTCTAAAGAGTGGACAGGACAGGAACTCAGTGAGATCTTGGTAACTGTCGGTTTCATTAATGCATATTTATGCTATTTTACAAATAAGCAAATTGCAAATAGAAGCTCAGGAAAGTTAAGTGACTCACCAAGCTCACGCAGCTATTAAGTCATAGGGCTTGGCACATATTCCCTCAGCAAACAGTTTTAGACCACTTACCCCATGTGAAACGTTATTGTAAGCACTGACAGTCAGCATATATGGAGTAAGGATCTACAAGGTGTCAATATTGTGGATATGAGGGTGAACAAGACAGATCTTCTCATGGAGGAGAAAAAAAAATAAAAAGTAAACGAAGATTTCTTACTATCAACACTGTTGACATTTTGGGCCAGATACCTTTGTTGTAGGGCTTCCCTTTGGAAGCTTAGCAATATCCTGGCCTCTACTCACTAGATGTAGTAGCACTCCCCCTGCCCAGTTGTGACAACCAAAAGTGTCTCCAGATATTGCCAAGTGTTCCCTGGGGAGCAAAAGCCACCCTTGGTTGAGAACCACTGATGTAAACAAACAAATAAGATAGTATCAGCTACTGTTAAGTGTCATGAAGAAGATAAACCGGGGTTGGAAGGTGAACAGTGATTAGGAGTGTGCTGCCTGGCTTGGGTCAGGGAGGGATTCTCTGAGGAGGTGGCATTTGAGAAAATGCTTGAATGTTGAGAAGCGGTAGCCATACAGTGATTTAAGAGAAGGGAGTTTCATTCTCCATCACCATCACCATCAACAACATCATCATCATCATCATCACCATCACCATCATCATTACCATCATTATTATCAACATCATCCTCACCATCATCATTATCATCATCACCATCACCATCATCATCTTAACCATTGTTATCATCATCACTGTCATCACCATCGTTATCATCATCACCATCACTATCATTTGCTTCTGATTATATAACACCTTCCATGCCAAGCACTGCTCTTTACATGTATTGACTCATTTAATCCTCTTAACTACGCTATGAAGCAGATGTATGATTTTCTCCATTTTACACATAAGAAGGATGAGACACAGAAGAAGCAATAAGAGCAGAGTTCTTGAGCTTGTTTTGGAGGCCAAATGAAGGTCACTGTGGCTGGAGCACAGTGAACGTGGGGGAGGGCCGGGCTTGGTGGCTCACGGCTATAATCCCGGCACTTTGGGAGGCCGAGGCCGGTGGATCACCTGAGGTCAGGAGTCCGAGACCAGCCTGGCTAACATGGGGAAAACCCGTCTCTACTAAAAATACAAAAATTAGCTGGGCATGGTGGCGGGAGCCTGTAATCCCAGCTACACGGGAGGCTGAGTAAAAAGAATTGCTTGAACCCGGGAGGCAGAGGTTGCAGTGAGCCGAATCAAGCCATCGCACTCCAGCCGGGGCAACAAGAGCAAGACTCCATCTTAAAAAAACAAAAAACAAAACAAAACAAAACAGGTGGTGGTGGGAGATGCATTGGTGAGAGAGTCAGATCATGCCAAGTCTTGTTTGTCTTGTCTAGTAGATGCCGTGGTGGGTTGCCCTCCTCCTCGAGCAGCTGAAAGCACTCATCTGAGTTCTCTCTAGGAATTGCTGTCAGCTGAAGAGGGCTGCCTGGTCCAATTGAGGTCACATGCTATTCCTGGGTGAAGGCAGCCCATATCTATGATAGGTTGATGCAGGAGTGTAAGGCTTGACCTCCTATTCTGGGACAACTCTGAAAGGTCATCCCTGCTCTAGAGCTTCTGTGGGATTGGCTGAGGTCTCTGTTGCTTCTGCATTGTAGCTCAACATTTCCCCTACCAATTCTGCTTTCTTCCTTTCCCACAGGTGTAATCCTGAAAGCACATCCCAATTAACTTCCTACATACCATTTTCCAATCTTTCCAGGGAAACTGAGCTGTGACAGCACATTACGGTATTTGGTTTTATTCTGGTTGTGATGAGAAGCCGTTGGAGAGTGTAAGCAGGGGCATGGTGCTCTGGCTGCTGTATAAAGCAGCTGTATAAGCAGCTGGCAGTGGAAGGCCAGCAGGGAACAGGTGTGGTGGTACAGGTGAGAGGGTAGTGTAGGACCACAGCATGGGGTTGCTGATAAATGCTCAGACTCGGGATATGTTTAGGAGGTGGAGCCAATAGGGCTCACTGTACAGTGTGTAAAGAGGAAGCAAGGATCACTCTGGATATGTGGGCCACTGGTGGATGGAGGTGCTACTTCCTGAGATGCAGAAGGCTTGTAGGGAGTGGGAGGAGTGGCTTTGTAGGTGAAATCAAAGGCTCTTTTTGGACTTAATGAGTTTCAGATGCCTCCGATATTGAATGGGCAGTTGGATAAATGAGTCTGCAGGCCAAAGGCATGGCCAGAGCTGGAGATATAAATGTAGAGGTGATCAGCACACAGATGATATAGAAAGCAATATGAATGAGTGAGGTCCCCTGGAGAGACAGGGTTCATTCAGAGGATAAGGGAGCTGGGACACTCCAAAATTTAGGCAAAGGAGAAGTCCTGGAAAGGAGTTGGAGAAGTGGCCCTGAAGGAGGAAGAAAACTAGATGAACATGTTACCAAGGAAGCAAGAGAAGCAATCGTTTCAAGAGGGTGGGAGTGGCAACCATGCTGGACATTCCCAAGAGACTAAACAAGGGAAGGAGAGAGCAGAGACAACTGACTTTTACTAAGTGTTGGTTCTTGGTGACCTTGCTAGAAGTTGTTTCAGTGGGCAGGTGGTGAGGAAGGGGGTCTGGCTTGGACTGTTGCTGCTCTGCCTACGTTCTCCTGTGTTCCTAACCCAGCCATGGTCTCGCTCCCCACCTCCCTCCCTCACCTCTCAATTAAGGGCTGAAAAGCCTGGGATCCTCTTCAACTATTGGAATCCTGGGGCTCAGTCTCTTTGGTTTTAAGATGGAAGAGAAATGGGAGGGATTGTTTGGGAGCAGGTCTCTGGGTGCCAGGGGTCCAGAGTCAGGCCTGCTGGGGTTACCTTCTGCCCAGGCCTCAACCTACCTCCTATGTCACTTAATCCCCAGGGCTGGACTCAGTTCGACTGACTCTCTTTCTCTCCCGCCTAGACAGGCCAGATGCAGATGGCTTGAGTTGCATACGATGGTGCTGGGGGTTGGGGGCTCCAGCCTTCCACTTCTCAGATGGCCAGTTCCTCTCTGACCTCAAGCTCTCCCCTTATTTCATGGTGGAGGGTGAAGGCGTAGGTCATCCAGGGGGCATGATGTGTGCCACGAGACACAGCTTCTCCCCTGGATTTGGAATTAGGGGCTGCTCTGTGCTCCAACCCTGCTTACTGCTCAGTGGAGGAGGGGCAGGTGAGAGGAGGGGACACAGAGTCCTGGCCTGTGTTTGAGCCTTTCCTGCTGCCAGTCCCATCCACATCACCCTCACCTGATGGGACAGGAGTCAGATGAGGGTGACATAAATACATGTCACCAGTATGTATTGTTTAATACTTCACTCCAGCTCCAGAGGCAAGCTTTATTGTGTCTATTTCATAACTGAGCAAACTGAGGCTCAGAGGGGTGACCTGACTTTCTTAGGGCCACGTACGTAATAAGTGTAAGAGGTGTGTTTGGAAATAAGCTCTTATGACACCAGACTGCTGAATGGGGCCTTAATCTCCCCATCTGGACAGTGGAGGAGTCTGAACCGTTCATCTGAAATTTCCTTCCGGCTCTGTGGCTTCAGGTATCTCTGGGAGAGTGGGCATGTTCAGGAGCAGAGATTTGTCACGGGGGAAGGGAGTTGGGGAGCCGGAAGGGACAGGAGAAGCTTTCAGTCTGGGTGCCACAGTCTCAGGTTCAACTCTTGACATTATCTTCAAATGAGGTAATTTCTCCTGTCTCAGTGCTGCCCAGTTGGGTAAAAGAAACAGTTCATCCTATAATGTTAAACTTGGTCCTATTAACAGACCACACCATCTGTAGCATATTATGAATTAATTAAAAATAAACCTGTAATTATCTTGTTAACATAGCAATTATATTACATTGTAATTTTTTTGTTAAAGCATTAAATTGTTAATATTCAAGACATAATATATAGCACTATTTTTTTGTAAGCTGATTTTGGCAAAATCTTCATTGTTTTAACACACTGGCAGCCTTGCACAGCAGAAGCGGCCTCTGAGGGACCCCGTGGTCACAGGATCTTTCCTTGAGCCTGGTCAGAATGTTGGGCTGGAGAAGGAAGCAGAGTCTGCATTTATTTCCCAGGGTTTTCTTCAATTATTTTTTTTCCTTGCAAAGAGCTGCCCTTTGCCTGAGCCTGAAAGTCCATGGGCAATCAAAGAACCTGCAAAATCAAAGCAGAAGGAAATTGGAAAAGAGGACAGAGCCCTGACTCTGCAGATTCTCCCACAGGCCTTGGACCAGGGTCAGAGGCCGGCCTGGTGGGAACGTGTGGTCAGTCAGTGGAGGACATGGGCTTGCAGGGTGGAGGTGCCTGTGTGTATATGTGTGTGTGCACGTGCACACACACTTGTGAGGGGGGAACCCAGACAGGAGAGGGCTGAGATGGGAGGAAGGGGAGAACATGCATTCAGACAGTCAGTACTGGGAACAATCACGAGGGCTTCCTGGAGAAGGTGGCATTTCTATCTCAAGTTGATGCACAATTTGCATGAAGACATTAAAGCCCTTCCTTTATCTTGTACTCTGCAGCCACAGCACACCCATCTCCAGTCTTGTCCCCCTCTAGAGGATGCTCTACCCAAGGAAGAATTGAGTTAGCACTGCTCCCACCCTCTCCCAACTTCTATCCCCAAAGAAAGAGATAACCTAGTGGAAAACAGCTTCATTTGAATGCTAGAACCCTAGGCTGGTGGAGCTGGAAGAGAACCAAACCACCCCCTCCCCATAGTCATTTTCATTTTCAGGTGAGGAAACTGAGGGTGAGTACATCCATGACTTTAACTGGTATCTCTCCTATGCTCATCCTCTTGGTACTTTGGGGAGTTGGTGGGGTGAGTACAAGCTGTGTGGGGTGGAAACAGAGCATTTTCCTTTTCTTGGATTCTGGATCTCCAGAAGCAAAACTTGTGGAGGGCTGGCTGTTGTACCATACCCCCACCCCAAATCTGTTTCCTGTATTCCACTGTGCTGAGGGCTAGCTCTCAGGTAAAGTGAAATAGTGCAATGACATGGAACATGACCTTAGAGAGCATCTTCACACCACTCTTCGCTGTCCCTACCTCTTTGCCTTACTTTACTTCCAAAGGAGAAAACCGGGACCAGAGAGGGGTAGTGACTTGTGCAAGGTAACACAGCAGGTTTCCTGAAATCCAGGCTTAGTCTGCTCTGAAGCAACTTCTGTTTGCCTCCACTCACCACTTTATCAGCACAGGCTACTGAGTTCTGACAGCACCTCCTGTCCGGCTGCCTCCCGAGTCTCTGCCTCTCTTGTCTCATACACCCAACTTGGCTTCCCATCCACCTGCATCAACTCCTCTCCTGTCTTTTGAATTAAAAATAAAAATGCCTCCCAAAGTGCCACCTAAGCCCCAGGGACAGTGGTAAGATCCACTCTACAGTACATGGCAGTTTATGGGGGTACCCCACAGCCATATTCCTGATGAGCTTTCCCTAAAGACACCGTGTGGCAAGCACTGTCACTATCGCCATTCAACAAACCAGAAAATTTAGGGGCAGTGATACGATGTCCTCCCAGAGTAATTTTGGGATTGGGGATTTTTAGGCCACTAGCTCTGGAGTGGAAGTGCTTGGATTTGAGTCCAGGCTCTTCCCTATCCTGGCCATGTGACCCTGGGCCAGTCACTTACCTTCCTGGAGACCTACCTGTAAAAGGGGACATACTGAGTGTTGTTACCAAGGAATTAGATGAGTTGATTTGCTTCAAGTGCACAGGAGGGCCTGGCAAAGAGAAAGCCTCAATGATGTTAACTGTCATCGTGATGATTGTTTTGGGGACCTCTCTGCTTGCCCTGCTGCCTGGACGGCATTTTCCATTCATGGCGGGGGATTTATTGTTATGTTAATTTGCATTTGTTCTCCCCTCCAAGTCCTATGTTGAACAAATGTGGGAAGGGCATTGGGAGGTGACCAATCAGCAGTTTGTGCCTCATGTTGGATGAGATTCTCCACCCACTGTGTGAAGTTGGGAATGTTAGTTCATGAGTCTAGGTTTCTTTATCTGTGAAATGGGAAGAGACCTCATGGTGCTTTTGTGAAGACCGAGTGAGAGAATGTGTATACAATGTCAGTACCAATAATATTTATGGGCTGATTACTGACTGGCAGGTGAGTGATTTGTCTGAAATGGAAGGAGTGGTCCCAATAGGAAGGCTTCCTGGGGGCAGCCAACCTGAGCTCCCAGGCCCCACACAGGCTCTGACACCATGGAGGCATGCTCAGAGGCAGCTTCACCTACCCACTGTTCCCCTGGGCCTGGACCACACTGAGGAAGCGCTGGCTCCAAGGGGTCCCTGGTTTGATTGAGGTCACAGCCCTGGGAGTGGCCTCCATCCTTGCCCAAAACCAGCAGGGCTGGAGGGGAACCTGGTATAGTGGGGCTTAAATCACAGCAGTGCTGACTAGGTTTTAAGTAAGATTTCCTTCTAAGTAAGTAATTCTGTTTCTTAGAAGGAGGAGGGACCCCAGAGCCATGCAAGCAGCTCATCGTGTTTAAGCCTTCCGTCCCTCCTCCTCCATCCCTCCTTGCGCTAAGGCCCTGCAGCTGTGGAAACTGTGGCTCAGCCCAGGCTGTGGCAGCTTTGGGACTGGGTTTGGAGGAGATGGAAGAAAGGTTTCTGAAGCCAATTCCTTCTCCAGGAGCACTCTGGAAGCTGCTGTGCCTCTCTCTCTTCCCTCCCTCTCTTCCCTGCTGCTTTTACTCATTCATTCATTTGTTCCTTCATTCACAGAGCCTTCTCTGACTCATCTCCTCACTCAGTCACTTGTCCATCCATCCTCCCATCATGCCCTCGGCATTCACTGACCACTTACCAGGTGTCAGCTGACTTCTAGCTCCTGGGGCAGCATCAATGAATCAGCGAGTGCACTTGCAGTTCACAATGTGCTGTCCTGTTCGTGGTCCCCTGTGCCCTGCACATCAGCTCTTAGAGGCAGGCAGTCCAGGTTCGAGTCCATCCTGATTCCCAAGTATAAGCTCTTTCCACCACACCACACTGTTCTCTGATGGGTCTGCCTCTGTGGTGTCATTGGATTCATCTTTCTGTTCCCTCCCCCATGCCTTGTTCTGGCCTACTTCTGCCTTTACTGCCTTTCCTGATAGCCTCCTCCTAACTGCCCTTGCCCTTTCCTAATCTGTCTTATGTGTGGCTGCCAGACTATTGTTCCAGTCTGACTATGACATTGTCCTGCTCAAAAACCTTTAATGGCTCCCCATTCCTTGCCAAATAAAGCCCAAACTTTTAATCTTGGCATCCAAGGCACTCAACTTGTTGTCTTTAATTGATTTCTCTGGTCTTTTGTTTGTCTTTTCCCATTCATGCACACTACCCTTCAGAAAAATGGGATCATTTTCTCCTGCTAACAAAATCATTGGATTTCCTACCAAAACACCTGAGGTGTTTGCTTTTGCATTTTCCTCTGCTTGTGAGGTTCACCCTGCCATGGCCACACCGTGTCCACAGGTCCAAATCCTGCCCATATGAAAGGTCATGTTTAAGTGCCACTTGCTCCTGCCTCTCCCCCAGTTGGAGCCATCTCTCTGTTCTCTGGGTTCCCAAAGTACTTGAGCCTCACAGCATGGCTATTTATGGACATGACTTATTCCCTCTTCTAGACTGGGAGTTCCTTTGGGGTAGGCTCCCTGGCCTGGTCATTTCTGCATCCTTGAGCCCATGGACAAAGCTGTGCATGCAGCAGGTATTTGATTATTTCTGTGCTCTTAGTCTTCCACCGCCCAGAGATACTCCTCTCCCAGAAAGGCAGCTGTGGGGGCAGTGAAGGTGGGTGGCTGGTGGCCTCAACTCTGGGCAGATAGACCTAGGCTGACTCCATAACTCGCTGTGACATTGGGTAATTTACTTAACTGCTCCAACCTCAGTTGCCCCATCTGTATAAAGGCAGATATTGATATTGGTGCTTTCATCATCTTATTGAGAGGATGGTGTGGGAGAATGCGTATCCCCTAAACATAGCACCTGCCACTCTCAATAAACATTAGTACTTGTTATCAGTTCTAATCCCATCATTAGCAGCTCTGCAGCCTTGGCAAATAAATTCACTTTCTTGAGACTTGACTTTCTCATCTGTAAAATGGGAATAACAATCTCTGCTGGCCCAGCTTGAGATGTCATTGAGAAGATGAAATGAGATGATAGATATTGTGTGAGTCAAAGGCTGTGAATGGCAGAGTCCCTGCTCAATTATGTTTAATGAAGAAATAGGAAATTCGTAGGCTCATATCACTTGATCATAGGAGGGCTGAAGCCAGCGGAGCTAGGCGCCTGCTTTTTGTCTCTCATCTCTGTCTCTTTGTGCATGACTTCATCTTTGCCATGAGAAAGGCTGGAGGCATGCTCACAGGCAGCTCCACCTACCCGCTGTCCTCATGTCTGAACAGGAAAGAAGCCTCCTCACCAGTCTCAGGAAGAAAAATCCTAGAGAAGGCTCTGATTAGACCAACATGGTCACATGGCCACCTGTGTAGCAGGAGAGAAAAGGAACACACTATACGAGAGAGGAGAAGCAGTTCTCTAAGCAGAAGGGAGCTGTTTGTTACTAGATGAAGGAGACAGAGCACTGGGCAGACAAGTGGAACAGATGTCCCCTCCAGGTATGAAAGCACTTCTTTCATCCATCCCTATGCATCTAGCACTGTGGTGGGCACTGAAAAAATAAAGATGAATAAACCACTATCATTGCCTGGGTAGTGCATGGCTTTGTGTGTGGGCTATATGGATGTAGACATGGCACCCCATAGCTTAGAGAGAGAGTTCTAAACTATGGGAGAGTTTGAAATTTGCTTTACAGATATAAGGTGACATTACTGCTATTCATATCATTTCACAACATGCAATCGTTTAGGGGAACCTCTGGGAGTCAGGGGAGATGAGAAAAAGGAAGTGGAGATCAGAACAGATCACAGAGCGAGATCACTGAATGGTTAGCAACAGGCTATTTTGCATACTTTCTCATGTCATCTTTGCAAGAACCTTTCAAAGTAGGAATTAAGAGTCTGCATTTTCAAGGTGAGGAAGGGGACACCTGGAGAGGTGAAGTGGCTCCCCAGAGGTCACGTGGCTAGAAAGGGCAACTCTGGGATTTGAACCCAGGTCTGCCCCACCTGGGTCTCGTGCTTTTTGCCCAGTCCCATGGAGTGGCAGGGAATGACAGGCCCGCCCCTGACTTGGAAGCACGTCTTTTGTGTCTCTTTAGAAGAAACCAGAGCTTACTCAGGCAGAGGTTAGGGTCTGACAGCTGGGAGAATCAAGTGTGGAATGAATAAGTGGCCAACAGAGAAAATAGTTCAGGAGGCAGGATTGAAAGGAAGAGACCCTTGTAGGGGTGTGTGTGGGGATCCTACACCCCAGTCCCCGTCTCCCTCCCCTACCTCTCCCTTTCTCCTCTTCAACTCAACTCCAAGTGGCAGATTTATTAGTTTTAATTAACAGCCCAAATGCTTGGAAAACGTCCAAATTCCAGCTCTCGGCATCACTGGGTTTCCACGGGAAGGGGTGTGAGGGGGATGATGCCAGGAATAGTAATGAGCGGGGGTGAGACAGCAGGAGAAACCACCCTCCCCGCCTGGACCTGGCCTGGGCACCTCCCATCCATCCTCTGGCCCAACCTGACCTAACCTTGTGGGAGCTAGAGCTGGGCTGGCTTTGTGGGTGGGGGAGGCCCAATCCCATGTAAGGTCATGGGATTTGGGAGCATTTGGCTGTGGTCAGAGATCTGCTGCTGTGTGACCTTGGCCAAGCTGCTTGACTTCTCTGGGGTTATGGTGAAATTCATCTGCAAAGTGAAGGGGATGATTTCAAGCCCTGTGAGAGTCCTGGCAGCTCTAAATTGTGATTCAGCTTTTTTCCCCAAATCTTCTAACTGCTCTACTTTTCTGACTCTTCCTCTTCCAGGGAAACACCTTGAATTTCTCCCTTGGACTCTGCTCCTCTCCTAGAGCCTCCTTCCAGTTTGGAAACAGTTCTCCACTCCCAGTTTGGGTGTAAGGCCTTCACTTACACCCAAGTGTAACTGTGTAAGGCAATCCTGTTTGAGGTCTGTCAATCTGAGCTTGACCTTGGCTCTATGAGCCCTTACTGGGTGGGGGTCTGAGGCAAGTCTGTGCCATGCGTTTCCTCATTGCACATGGGGATGACAATGCCTGTTTCCTGGGTATGTGTGTGTTGGGTGGGGGGGGGGGGCGGTAGGTGTTGGGGGGCGGTAGGTGTGGGGAGGTGGTGGAGATTCAGTGAGATAATTCTAGTGCAATGCCTGCCTGGTACGATGATCAACGTGGGACCTACCCATGACCACGTGAGGCTGTGAGCCACCCCTGAGCCCTTTTCCTTTTGGGGACCCACTGAGAGCCATGCACAGAGGGAGAGGCTGCTGTCATTTGTGGTAACCAGCAACAGTTGGTTGGAAATTCCAGTCACTGGCCAAGGTCAGATTGAAGGGAGCTCTTTAGATTCCGGTTCTACCCCTTTTCCCTCACTATAAGCCCTGTGTCCTCGGCTCTACTCTTTCTTCATGCTGTGCCGAGATCATGCAAAATTATTAAACTAAAATCATTCAGCAGGAAAGGCAACACGAGCAATCATAGTTTGCTGCTGAGAAGCCATGGCCTTCACTGAGGCTGGGCAGCAGGAGCTCAGTGTGGCTGGGAGGCTGGCTTGTTTCAGTGTTTTCCAGAGACAGAAAATGCAAGCCCCTGCGGTCTCCTTTCCTCCAGCACAGCCTCGAGCCCTAAAAGCTAAGTGGTCAGGTAGTCTGGTCTCACTTTGGCAGCAGGTCTTGCTGGGGGTCTTCAACCAGGATGCCAGCACTCTCTGAGCCCCGGGTTCACCAGGCTGAAGTTGCTGGTATGAGCAAAGGAGTTTGGAGCTCACACCCATGGTTCCTGGTCTCTGAGAATCATGTTCCCCTCTGGGTTCTGGAGGGCAATGAGGAAGAGTGGGGCAGGGGAAATAGGGGTTGAGGGTGGGAGGGCACGCGTGGGAGAAGGAGGAGGACTGGGGGAGGAGATCCAGGAATGGAGATCCACAAGACCCCAGTTAAGCATCTCTGGGTGATGTGACTTACTTGTAGGGTACTTATTCCAAATGTATGTTTCTCTCTCCACCTGGAATGCAAGGAAAAACCTAGAGTCCCTTGGCCATAAATATGTTGACTTCTTGACCTCTCCCTCTTGCAACCAACCTTCCACCTACCCATCTGCCCATCCAACGTGAATAGGGCCTCTCAGGCAGGTTCTTAGCAAGGGATAAAGAAGTGAATAAGATGTTGAAAGTCTTCAAATCAAGTCCTGGCACCCCCTGCTGCACACCCACCACCCAAAACCTGCTCTTTTCTTTTTATGATACAGGATGTTGCTCTGTCACCCAGGCTGGAATGCAGTGGCACAAACATGGCCCACTGCAACCTTGATCTCCCAGGCAGAAGTGATCCTCTCATCTCAGCCTCCCAAGTAACTGGGACCACAGGTGTGCATTACCACACCTGGCTAATTTTTGTATTATTTGTAGAGACGAGGTCTCACCATATTGCACTCTGGGCTCAAGCAATCCTCCCACCTTGGCCTCTCAAAGTGCTGGGTGGCGTGAGCCACCATGCCTGGCCTAACCTGCTTTTCTCTGTCTTGGAGTTTGGTTCCACTATTTCCCTAGTCCTCCCAGCTGGAAACTGCTCTGTTCTCTGAACTCTCGCCTGCCTCACCCCACCCCAACTCTCATTCTTCCTTCCAATTCATTTCACCTTCATCATCACTGACTTCCTGTGCTAATTTATCCAGCCCCTTCATTCATCAGCACCATGGCGCTCACAGCCACGGAAGAAGGGAGTGAGGCCTCAGGACTCGCTTGACTTCCTCTCTTGATTCTGTGCCAGGGCTGGGTGTGGAGTGAAAATGAAGAGCTCTGGAGTCAGAGGGGCTTGTTTCTAAGCCTGCCTCTGCCTTTTCCTAGAGGTGCCACTTTGGGCAAGATGCTTAAACTCAGCCTCAGTGTCCTCCTTTGGAAGATGAAGATATTAGTATTTCTTCCACATGAGGAGGCTGATGAAACCAGATCATGAATGCCAAGTGCCTCTGTGGTGCTTGGCACACAGTAGGGGCTCAGGGAATGCTGGTCCAACCTGCCCTCCCTCTCCCTTCCCGCTTCTTCTTTCTCCTCTTCCTCCCCACAGGCATATAGTTCCCAGCACCCAGGCTGCAGAGCCCTGTGCAGCTGGCTCAGCCCTCCCAGGAGAGGTGCAGGCGGGCAGGGGTCCCAAAGTCACATCAGAGGTCTTGATGGGAAGCAGGAAGGATGAACTCTGCTTGGCTTCTGGGGAATTACTCAAAACTAGACACTGGGCTCCCTGGTGGGGGTGGGGGATGAGCCCAAAGAACTGAGTAGCTCCCAGGCTCCCCACAGATCTCCAAGCAGAAAACCCCAAGACTCCATCTCCGTGGCAGGCAGAAAGAGGCTCCTCCTAGTTACAGCCTCTGGGTGTGGTGAGAGAACACCACCTCCTCCCAGGGATGAGGAGGAAGGAAGCGCATTCTATGAAGGGGTATCCAGGCACCCTCTGATCCCCACCCATCACCCCAGCCGAATTGTCTTCTTGCTGGTTATTCTATGAAGGGGTATCCAGGCACCCTCTGATCAGTACCCATCATCCCAGACAAATTGTCTTCTTGCTGGTTTAGGATTCTAGACTGGGCTGGAGAGGTCCAATTCTTCACTTTACAGAAGAGGAAACTGAGGCCCCGAGAGGAGGTGGACCTGGAAGCTGTGACTCTCGCCTTCCTATTCAGTGCTCTCAATTCTCCTGAATTCCAGGAGCCTGGGCTTACCGTAGGAGCCTCCCATGAAGGCTGGGATGTGGTTCCCTGAGCAGGGAGGGAGAAACTGGCCTCGGGACAGGCTGCATGGGTGGCTCTGGCACACTGGCAAAGTCCTGTTTCCTGGGACCTGGGAGGTGGTTTCCTGGGTGTTCACTTTGTATAACTTATTAAGCTCTACATTTATGGGTTATTCAATTTTTGGTATTTGTGTTATATTTCACAATAAAAAGGGTTTAAAAACCCTAATAAATCTCACTGAAATCAATTACACATACAAGAAAAAAGAGAGAGAAAGTTAAAGAGGCCCCAGGTGTGAAGGCGGCCCCATCCACGTTTTAGTCTTGGCAACAGTTCGAATTCTAGTTACTCCCTCTGTAAAATGGGTACAGCAATCCTCACCTTTCTGCTGTTCAGGGAAGTGAGCATGGTGGTGGGGACAGACATTTTTCAAGCACCCAGCATACCCTGCTATAGGAGGGTGACAGGCATCATGGCTCCTGAGTCAGGGTTGGGTGAGAACACCCTGATGACGTGGCCATAAATGCCATCCCTGACCTCCCTGTCAAGGCCATGTACAGTCTGCCAGCCTGCTGCACCACTGACCTTTCAGGGCACAGTTATTGGGGTTCTGGTGGCCAGGGTCACCTCCAGGTTCTGCTTTGCCTTTCTGTAACATGGGAGGATTGAGGGGCGTGCCCCCAGAAACACCTGGATTCTGTTAGTTAAGGGAAAGCATGCTGCCCAAAGGTCCAGAGGGGTCATTTGACTGTCTCAAAGTCACACAATGTTGAGTGCAGGTCTGAATTGAGGATCCTGTTCCCAGGACCTCTCAGGGAGCCCCTGCCTTCCTCCACGCCTTGCCCTTGGCCTGGACCCCATGGGACATGAATGCCGGAGCAGCCTGCATTCCTCTCTGCTGTCCCTGGTGATGCAGGGCTGGCCCTGAGCATTTGTGACTTTAAAGTTTCCTGAGATTTAAGGCCAGGCCGGCTGGTGGCCTCCACCTCCCCAGGCTGTGGGTGGGAGGAGGGGGTATGATTCATCTCTCCTCTCCTGGTGCTTAATAAGAACACAGCTATAAATGTAACTGGGCCGTTTACGAGCCCTGCCGGCTGGCTGCCTCTGCATGTCAGCCTGGCAGTTGGCTCCTGGCCCCTCAGGGTTGGCCTGGCCCTGCCTGCTGCGCCTCTCCCTGGGGCAGGCAAAGGGGATTATCTCCTCAGGTCTCCACTCCCACCCTGAAAGCCAGGAGGCCTCATGGAGTAGGAGTAGGACAGAGTGGGCAGCTGTGGTTGGGTCCATCCTCTATTATTAATTAATAATAATTAATGCAGTCAGTGTTTGCTAAGCGCCTCCTATGGCCTGTCAGGCTCAGCACTGGGGGGTGGGACACACTGATGGGTAATTTCCAGCCCAGGCCATAGGAGCTTGCAGGGTCTGGTGGAGACTCACGGGAGAGCAGATAATTGCTATTCCATGTGCTATGCAGTCTGATGGCTGTCGGTGTGGGGCTCTGAGAGCAAAGTGCAGGGCCCTCCACTGCTATGGGCCAGGTGGCCCGGAAAGAGTTCCCAAAGAAAAAGGCTGCAAGGATAGGGATGTGGGTGTGGGGGTGTCTGGCTTAGATGGGCAGGGGTATCCAGGCAGAACAAGCTGGCTTAGAGGAGAGAGCGGGTCGGGGGTCAGTGAGCCTGGAGGTGTGGCTGGTGCTTGGGAAGGGGTGACCGAGAGGACATGGGGGCAGGGCCATACCAGGCATGAGCACAATAAGGAACCTCTAAGGGGTTTTAGAGAAGGGCCAGGGGTGAGGAGTGGAGATGCTGAAATGAGTGTCTTAGAAAGATCACCTGTTGGGCATATGGTCACCTTTGCATCCCTATCATCAGATAATAAGGCTGGGTGCGGTGGCTTATGCCTGTTATCCCAGCACTTTGGGAGGCTGAGGCAGGTAGATCATAAGGTCAGGCATTCAAGACCAGCCTGGCCAACATGACAAAACCGTGTCTCCACTAAAGATACAAAAATTAGCCAGGCATGGTGGCGGGTGCCTGTAATCCCAGCTACTTGGGAGGCTGAGGCAGGAGAATCACTTGAACCTGGGAGGCGGAGGTTGCAGTGAGCGGAAATTGTGCCACTGCACTCCAGCTTGGGCAACAGAGCAAGACTCTGTTTAAAAAAACAAAAACCAAAAAAAGATAATGTCACCCAGAATCTTCCAAGGCAAATACTTATGCTTAAAATAAACCCTACATCCTCATGTAGCCCAAAAGGCGTGGGCAGCGGCCCTGCTGACGCTCTGACTTGGTTTTCCACTCACTCATTCTTCTCAGCCATGTGTCCTGTGGTTGCTCTGCCCAGCTGGGCTGGGACCCACCTCTGAGCCTTGTCCTGCTGGTCCTGCGTCCCTTCATTCGGGTCTCTGGGTACGTGTCATCTTCTCAAGAGGGCCTCCCTCACCATCCCTGTCGAACCCCCAACTCTGCTTTATTTTTCTCTGAGCACTTCTCCGCATGAGATTTTGCTACAGACCGTGCATTTATTAAATTGTAGTGTGATTCTCTACCTCAAATGTAAGCTCCACAGATGCAGAAATGCTGTCTGTTCTTTGGTACCAGAACCCAGAACAATGCCTGGTCCCTGATCTGCCTTCAAATATTTGTGGGTTGAGTGAATGGATGGTGGGTAGAGTGAAGGTGGTCAGGCCAGGGTCAGGGCCAGGGCCAGGAAGCCTCCTTGGTGACCCCTGAGGTTGTCAGAATCTTTTTGAGGGGATGCCAGGGGCCAGAAAGCTGCTCCTCCCTGATGGGCTATGACGGTGCTGATTTCTGCAATAATATCTCACACACATGCACACACACACACACTTTACAAACTGCTTTCTTGTTTTTACCTCTTTGATCATCACAACAAACCTCAATTTGATGGATGTCAAATAAGGATAATACTCTTCCTAGGGCTGTCTTGAGGATTAAATGAGTAATATGGGGAAAGTGCTTAGATTAGTGCCAGGAAGATGGTAAGCACTCAAATAGCAGCTTTTTGTTATTTTTTAGGCTCAGAAAAGTGGTGACTCATCCAAGGTCACACAGCTAAGAGGTGTGTGAATGGGAGGGGCTTAAACTTCGGTGACCTTCCCATTTCAACTTGTTGCTGCTTCCCGCAGAGGCCCCCCTCCCCGTCTCTCTCTTCTACTCCTGCTAGCAATCAGATGTAGCTAAAGGCTTGACCAATCCACAGAGAACCATCCTAACAAAGGGTGGTAGGCATGCTGAGTTCTAAGCCCCATGTAATCACAAAGGGCTCCTCCAGTCCACTGAGACTGTTCTAGCTGTGAGTTCTTGAAGTTGACCTAAAGGTGGGCTCCTGTAATGTCCAGCAACTGGATGACTCCACCAAGAGGAAAGGGGTAGGACTGGAGAGAAAACAAATTGGACCACCCATTTGCTGCTGTGAAGACCATGACTGACTGATGCTGGGAACATGCCCGCTCAGCAAGCACATTTGCATGCCAACGTGCTCCTTTGTCCCTCCCCACTGGGCCCTCTCCACCTCTGCCAGCTCCTCTACTCACCATGTCCCCTTTCCCCCTTCACTGTCACCATGCCCTTTTGCTTTTGACCTTTCTCTAATGATCTCAGGGTTTCCTCATCTGGGGGAAAAACCCCCCATTACATTGCTGGTCTGAGTGCCTCTCCACTTCACAGAGTGGCAGCCTGGAGTCTAGACAGAACCACTTACTGAGGGCCACTTGGTAAACTGGCCAGTCATAAAACATGAGTCTGGTGGGGAAGCAGGGGACCCACACCTGGCTCTGCTGTTTTCTGGCCATGCAACCTTGAACGGGTTTCTGAATCTCTCACCATTTTCTTCATCTGCAAAATAGGACAAATAATGCCCACCACATTGGCTTGTTTCATTTTTGGAAGATAGAATGAAGCAATTGGCATAAGTCACCCACATAGTGCCTGGCATTAATAGCTGCTCCATATGTGTTAGTTCCCTTCCTCCCTACCTTTTCCACAAAAATAGAGGAGGTAGTTGAGGTGGAGGTGGAGTGGAAACCTAAATACAACAGAAAACCCAGCAAATACCCAGACTCCAGGAGCTGACCAATCAATGCAACCACAGAACCAGACACATAATATCATTGCTTAACCAATTTTGCAAAGGGGGAAAAAAAAATCAAAGGATAGCTACAAATGAAAAGCTAACAGAGCAAAACCAATACTCATTTATCTAGAACTAGTTTGCTGTCAGGAGGGGCCAGTCCCTCTGCCTGAGGACCTGTCGATTCCAACTGCTCAGAGAGATGACAGGCAAGAGATGCATTCTCTTCCTCAGCCTTGGATGATGAAGGAGAAGCAGAGAAGGAGGGGTTCAGCCAAAGAAGCAAGAGGAGAACTGCAGCTAGCCAAGATGACAGAGAAGTCGGGCAGCTCCTGTTGAACACTATGTTAGCTTCCCTCATCTGGCTAGAAGTACCCCACTCAGTTTGCAAAGACTTTTCTAGCTCTGCTCAAAGGCCCAAGGAGGTCCAGAGAAGCAGAGCCATTCACTGGCTAAGGCATGGACCCCAGAGCAGGGCTGGCATAAACTGTTGGGCATGTTGTACACTGCACAAAGCCTTCTAGCCAAGAGGGGAAATAGGAGCTGAAATCTAACCTATACTTCACGGCAAAGCATGCATCCTGGTATACGGCCCTGTTTTCCCAAAGAAAGGGATATATTTTGCTAGCTTGCACAAAGGTTTCACAAGAGTTAATGGTGCTCTTGTCCCTGGAAGAGGCTGAGAAGCTGTCTCTAAGAAATAAGTGTGCTTAGACTCAGGGTAGCGAAGAGGGAAGGAGGCAGGAGCTTCTTCAAATCAGCCCAGGGGCCTAGATGTTTTAAGAACTTGTCAAATGAGATTCTTACTTATCTGTTATTAGGACTGTGAGCTCCTCCGGGGCAAGGCAGTATGCTCATCTTTTGAAATTGTTCATACTTATCCCAGCCCTGGGCACATGGCACTTGGTGACTGTTGAAGGAAGGATTAAATGAAACTGACATGAAGGAGAGGGAAGGAGTAGGGTGAGAGGAGGAGAGTGAAGGAACAGGAAGTGTTGGGAAAGAAGGAAGAAGAGAGAAAAGATGAGGAAAAGGCATTGAGGAATAAGGGAGGAGATGCAAAAGATAAATGAAAAGATCTAGCAGGAGGGCAGAGGCTGGACCAGAGAGAGGGAGAGTGAGGCTGAGATAATTCAGAGGGAGGAAGAGGGTGGTGGTAGATAGCTGAGGACCCTGGAGGCCTGGCAGGCTCAGGGTGGGAGGGCTTTGGAGCTTAGATTCTGCTGTGGTCTGAATGTTTGTACCCCCCAAATTTATGTATTGACCTAAACCCTAAGGTGATGGTATTTGAAGGTGTGGCCTTTTGTGGAGGTGATTAATTCATATGGGCTCTGCTCTTGTGAATGGGACTAATGGGACTAGGAGCTGCTATGGTTTAAATGTGTCCTCCAAAGTTCATGTGTTAGAAAATTCCCAGTGCAACAGTGTTGATAGGCAGGACCATTAAGAGGTGATTAGGCAATGAGGGCTCCATCCTCATGAATGGATTAATGCTGTTATCATGGGAGATTGGCCTCCTTTCTCTCTCTGTCTCTCGTACTCAGTTACCTTTCTGCCTTCTACCTTGTGATGATGAAGCTCAAAGGACCTTGCCAGATGCTGGCAGCATGCTCTTGAACTTCCCAGCCTCCAGAACTGTGAGAAATGAATGTTTCTTTATAAATTCTGTGGCATTCTGTTGTAGCCACACTAAAGGAGACTAAGACAGTGTCCTTATAAGACAGGCCCCAGAGAGCTGCCTTCTCCCCTCCACTTTGAGAGGATGCAGTGAGAAGACACTGTCTGTGAACCAGGAAACAGGCTGTCCCCAGACACTGAATCTGCTGGTGCCTTGATCTTGGTGCCAGCCATTGGAACTGTGAGAAATAAATTTATGTTTTTTATAAGCTACCTTGTTTATGGTATTTTGTTATAGCAGTGCAGATGGACTAAGATAGGGTCCCTGCCTCTGATCCTGAGGTCACTGCCTGAGCTCCTGGTGGCCTACATCCATGAGCAAGCCTAAAATTTGCTCCACAACACCGACCTGAAGGGCAAGGCCATGAGTGCTCAGTGATGCTTACTTTCATTTGTTATTGATGAGGGAACAGTCGATAAGAGGTACCCTATAGCCTGGGGCATCATTTTCCGGCCTATACCTTTGCTGTTTCCTACTTCAAAGCAGCTGAAAACTTGGTAGATGAAGCCCTATAGGCTTGACCTGGAGCACCCTCTTGTCTTTGGGTAACAAGGCTTTTTATAACTAGCTCTGGACTCTTCTGTGAGCCCAGCCCATGGGGCTGCGTACTGAGCTAGATTAGAACTGAGGGCTCTTTTAGGGAGTAGTTATGCTCCTGACTTTAGCCCCAGATTGCCTGGGGGAGATCCTGGCTTTCACTTACTGTTATTCACTTACTGTGTGACCTTGAAGTTGGTTAACCATTCTGAGCCTAAGTCTCCTTATAAGGGCAATATTACCTCCCTCAGAGATGTTGTGAGGGAAAAACAACATTATATATGTAAAGTGCTCACAACAGGGCATGGCACATGGTATATGGCAGTAGGGATTTATAACTGATCCTCTGCCAGGGCCTTTCTCTATTACCTGCTTTCCATCCTCATTATGTCCCTTGATTCATCCCAGCTTAACATCCAAATGCTGTCTAACTTTCTGGATTCTCAAATGTTAGAATGCATACTTTCCTCTGAAAAGGACTGTTTTGTCCCACCTGACAAGACATAGGAAGGGTTTGTGCCCTCATTTGGGCCAAAGGGCTAAACAGTTAAGGGGCAGGTTCTAGTTCCAGATAAGATCGAGCAAGCACATTTTACCCTCCCTCTCCCACTGAATGTAGTGAAAAAAATGTAGATAGAATGCCTGGTGCTGCTACTTGAGGACTCTGAAAATTAAATAATAGCAGGCAGATTAAAGAAGCTCAGAATTTGAAGTACTTCTGGACTTGTGGTGAGTTTCCTGTTTTATTTTTTTCTCTGGTATGCCCTAGGCTTGACTTAAGATAGCCTGAAATCCAGAAATGGGCACAGGGTGCAGACCAGGAGAAGCCTGAGGAATGGGAAAGGGGACTCCTGATACTCATAGAAAGTGGGGGAAAATCCCTCCATTGTCTTTTCTCCTGTTTTCTCCCTTTGCTTATGCCCTAGCCCAGGTAATCCTGTGACAGTAGGATGGAAGCAGCAATAGCAGTAGTAGTAGGGACCTGCAATCATGTAAATCTCTGTGGGAGGAAAACTTTCCCTTATGATGAGAGGACCTGTGGTTCCAACTGGCCCCAGATGCAGACATAGTCATGGTAAATAAGTGGCAGATTAGGGTAACTAAAATCTCAGCTCTCTGGTTAAAGGACTGAAAAGGAGAGTCACAGAAAACTAGGAAGTGCTAGGGTAATTTGGAAAGGGAGGAGCTAGGGAAAGATACCTTATAAAGTTATTTATGAACACTAATGGGTCCAGTCCTAAGCAGTGTATTGAAGACTTTGAGAAATGAACTAAAGAAAAGAACAGACTAACTCACAGGTCCCAGACTTGCCAGTGGGTGGTGCACACACAGGACGAATCTAAATAGCACTGCAGAGGCTTTGAAAACTGAATGGCTGTTAGAACCACAACCCACAGGAGGCTGGTTGAAACTTACCTGAACCCAGCTGGGTTGGTTGTATTAAAACATAAACATCAACATTCTCTATAGAATTTAAATAAGACTCTGAGTCATAATATAGTATTCAAAATGTCCAGGATAACAACCAAAATGACTTGGACTGTGAAGAACCAGGAAAATGTCAACACTCACGAGAAAAGACAATCAACAGTTGCTAACACCAAGAAAACACAGATGGTGGAGTTATTAGGCAAAGATTTTAAGACAATTGTTATAAAAATGCCTCAAGAATCAGGGCAAAGAGTCTTGAAATAAATGAAAAGATAGAAAGTCTCAACAAATAAATAGAAAATATAAAGAAGAACCAAATGAAAATTTTAGAACTGAAAAATGTGACAAATAAAAACACCTCTCTAGATGGTCTCAATAGCAGACGTGAAATGACAGATGAGTCAGTGAAGTTGAAGATGGGTCAACAGAAATGAATCAATCTGAACAACAGAGAAAAAATTGTTTTAATATAAATAAACAGAGCCTCAAGACCTATGGGACAATACTAAAAGGCCAAATACTTGTGCCAATAGGATCCCAGAAAAAGAGGAGAAAGAGTGCAGTGCAGAAAAGGTATTTGAAGAAACAATAGCTGAAAACTCCCTAAATCTGGCAGATAAATAAACATACAGATCCAAGACTCACTGAGCCATGAGAAGATTAACCCCCAAAATATTCATTTAGAAATATAAATATCAAACTGATGAAAACTAAAGGCAAAGACAAGTCTTGAAGCAGCTGGAGAAAAATGGGACGTTACTTATTGGGGAACAGTGATTTGAATTACAGACAATTTCTTATTGAATACCACAAAGGTCAGAAGGAAGTAGCACAACATTTTTTAAGTGCTGAAAGAAAAGAACTGTCAACTCAGAATTCTATATTCTGTGAAAATATCCTTCAGGAATGAAGATTAAAGAAAGACATTCTCAGATGAAGAAAACTCAAGAGAATTTATTATCATCAGATCTGCTCTAAAAGAATGGCTAAAGAAAGTTCTTCGGGCAAAAGAGAAATTATACCAGAGGGTAACTTAAAGTAGCATGAATAAGGAAAGAGCAACAGAAATGGCCAATATCTGGGCAAGTATGATAGATTATTCTCCTCTTGGGCTCTTTAAATATGCTAAATAGTTGCCTGATTAGGTTATCAATACATATATAGATATAATATATGAGACAAGAATAACATAAATGAGTGAGGATTAAAGGAACTTCTATAGTGGCAAGATTCCATATTACACTTGGAAGTGGTAACATAATAATTCTAAGTAGACTGTAAAAAGTTATGTATATCATAATCCCTGGAGCAACCACTTAAAACCAACTATACAGAGAGATATAGTAAAGAATACAATAGATAAAATAAATACAAACATGTTCATCTAACCTAAAACAAGCCAGGAAAGGAGGAAACAGAGAAACAAACAAAAGTGAATAGAGAAAATAAATAAGGAACTGACAAAATGGGAGATCTAAATCCAAACATATCAATAATTACATTAAATGTAAATGGTCTAATACGAATTTCAATGTAGACATCATCAGAATGGATTAAAGAAAGAAGCTGCCTGTGAGACATTCACATTAAATATAGTGATATAGGTAGGTTAAAAGTCAAAATATAGAAGGATATATACCATGCAAACACTAACCAAAAGAAAACTGAGTGGCTATATTAATATCAGACAAAGTAGACTTCAGAGCAAGGAAAATCACCAGGGATAAAATGTGTTGTTACATAATGACGGAACAGTAAATTCACAAAGAATACATAAAAATCTAAATGTAGATGCACTTAACAACAGAGCTCTAAAATACTTGAATCAAAAACCGACAGACCTGAAAGGAGAAATAAACAAATCCATAATTATAATTGGAAACGTCAACACTCTTTTCTCAGTTGCTGATAGACCTAGCAGACAGAAAATAAATAGAATTGAACAGCACCATCAACTCAACTGGATCTAACAGACATTTGCAGAACATTCAACCCAATAAAAGTAGAATACACATTCTTTCCAAGTGCACATGGAACATTCACTAAGATAGGTGATATAATGGGTCATAAAACAAATCTTAATAAATTTAAATTAAAATCATATGAAGTATGTTCTCTGACCATAATGAAATTAAACCAAATATTAATAATTGAAAGATAACAGAAAAATCTCCCAGGTACTTTTTTTTTTTGAGACAGGGTCTTGCTCTGTTGCCTAGGCTGGAGTGCAGCATTATGATCATGGCTCACTGCAGCTTTGACCACCTGGGCTCAAGCGATGCTCCCACCTTAGCCCCCTCTTGATTAGCTGGGAACAGAGGTGTGCACCACTATGCCCAGCTGATTTTTGTATTATTTGTAGAAACGAAGTCTCACTATGTTGCCCAGGCTGGTCTTGAACTCCTGGGCTCGAGCGATCCTCCTGCCTTGGCGTCCTGAAGTGCTGGGTGCATGAGGCACCATGCCTGGCAGCTCCCAGGTGCATTGAATTCAACAACATACTTTTAACTCACCCATGAGAAAAAGAGGAAGCCTCAAGGGAAATTAGAAAATATTTTGGAACTAAATGAAAATGAAAGCAACATATAAAAATTTGTGAAATTCAGCTAAAGGAGTAGTTAGAGGAAAATTATAGCATTAAATACTTGCAATAGAACAGAAGAAAGGTTTCAATAGTGTTAGATTCCTTCTTAAGAAACTAGAAAACGAAGAGTAAAATAAGTCCAAAGCGAGAAGAAAAATGGAGCACAGAAATCAATGATATTGGAAACAGAAAATAAAGAAAATCAATGAAATCAAAAGCTGATTTTTTGCAATGTCAAGAAAATTGGTCAAACTCTAGCAAGACTGATAAAGAAAAGAGAAGCAGGGGAGAGAGAAGACAAATTACCAATATCAGCAATGAAAGAGGGGATATCATTACAAACATTAAAATGATAATAAGGGAATAATACAAACAACTCCAGGAACATAAATTTGACAACAGATAAAATGGACCAATTCCTCAAAAACCACTGTTATGCACTGAATGTTTGTGTCTTCCCCAAATTCGCATGTTGAAATCCTAACCCCCACTGTAATGGTATTAGATGGGGCCTTTAGGAGGTAATTAGGTCATCAGAGTGAAGCCCTCATGATTGGGATTAGTGATCTTATTAAGAAGAAACACAGGAGAGGTGAGTTCTCTCTGCCATGTGAGGATACAAGGAGAAGATGGCCATTTGAAAACCAAGGGTGTCCTCACCAGACTCCAGGTCTGCGGGCACCCTGATCTTGGACTTTCCAGCCTTCAAAACTGTAAGAAATACATGTTTGTTGTTTAAGCTACACGGTCTTTGGTATTATTATACCAGGCCAAACTAAGACAACCACAAACAACCAAAACTCATTCATGATAAAGTAGATAACCTAAATGGTCCTATGATTGTTAAATAATTTGAATTTGTAGATACAATTCTTTTTTAAAAGCCTCTTAGTTTCTCTGGCAAATTCTTCCAAATATTTAAAGAAGAATAACGCAATTCTACACAATCTCTTCCAGAAAATAGAAGAGGAGAAAAGTCTTCCAAGATCATTTTATGAGGCCAGCAAAACTAGACAAAGAAAACACATGACAAAGAAAACTATAGATCAATTTCCCTTATGAACATAGACACAAGATTTCCTAACAAAGTATCAGCAAATTGATACCAGAAACATATAAAAAGAGCAACTCACCATGACTAAGTGGGGTTTATCACAAGAATGCCAAGCTGGTTGAATATTTGAAAATTAATCAATGTAAGCCACTATATTAACAATCTACAGTAGAAAAATCATACACAATCATATCAACGAATGCAGAAAACACACCTAACAAAATGCAACATTGATTGGTAATAATAACTCTCAGAAAACTGGAAATGGAAGGGAACTACCTTGACCTGATAAAGGATATCTATAAAAAACCTACAACTAACATCTTACTTAATGTGAAACACAGAGTTTTTTTTCCTCCTAAGATTGGGAGAAGTCAAGGATTTTCACTCACCACTGGCAGTTCCAGCTAGTACAATCAGGAAATAAATAAATAAAGGCATACAGACTGAACGTAAGATATCCAACTGTTTCCATTCACAGACCAAATGTTTGCCTACACAGGAAATTTCAAAAAATCTACAAATAGAAAAACTACAACCAAGATGTAGTTTACCAAGGTTGCAGGATACAAAATCAACACAAAAACATCCATCATATTTCTATATACTAGTAATGAATAATTGGACACCAACATTTAGAAACAGTATCATTTGCAATAGCTCCAGAAATATGAAATACTTAGATATAAATTTAACAAAACATGTAGCAGTTCTATATCCTGCAACTACAAAATGCTGGTGAAAGAAATAAAAGAAGACTTAAATAAATGGAGAGGCATATAATGTGCATTCATTAGCAGATTTAACACAATAAAAATGTCTATTTTCTCTGTAGATCTATGGATTTAAGGCAATTTCAATAAAAATCCAGCAGGATTTTTTTGTAGATATAGACAAGCTAATTCTAAACTTTATGAAAAAGCAAAGGAACTAGAATAGACAAACCAATTTTGCAAAAGAAGAATAAGGCTGGAGAACTCACCATACCCAACTTTAAGACTTACTATAAAGCTACCATAATTATCAGGGATCTAGAACTAGAAATACCATTTGACCCAGCCATACTGGGTATATACCCAAAGGATTATAAATCATGCTGCTATAAAGACACATGCACACGTATGTTTATTGCGGCACTATTCACAATAGCAAAGACTTGGAACCAACCCAAATGTCCTAACAATGATAGACGAGATTAAGAAAATGTGGCACATATACACCATGGAATACTATGCAGCCATAAAAAATGATGAGTTCATGTCCTTTGTAGGGACATGGATGAAATTGGAAATCATCATTTCTCAGCAAACTATCGCAAGGACAAAAAACCAAACACCTCATGTTCTCACTCATAGGTGGGAATTGAACAATGAGAACACATGGACACGGGAAGGGAACATCACACACCGGGGACTGTTGTGGGGTCGGGGGAGGGGAGAGGGATAGCATTAGGAGATATACCTAATGCTAAATGACGAGTTAATGGGTGCAGCACACCAACATGGCACATGTATACATACGTAACAAACCTGCACGTTGTGCACATGTACCCTAAAACTTAAAGTATAATAATAAAATTTAAAAAAAGCTACAATAATTAAGGCAGTGTCATATTGGCAAAAATAAAGACACATATACAGAGAGAAAAATGATAGCTCAATGGAACGTAATAGAAAGATCAGAAACAGCCAACTATAAAAAAGATCATTTAATTTTTGACAAAGTTGCAAAGGCAATTCAATGGAGAAAGGACAGTTTTTCTTTTCAATAAATGATATTGAAGTGGATGGGCATTCATATACACAAAAGCGAACCTTACCCTAAGCGTTATACCTTATGTAGAAATTCACTTGAAATGGATCATCGACTTAAATTTAAAACATAAAACTTTTAGAAGAAATAATAGAAGAAAACCTCAGTGATTTGGAGCTAGATGAAGAATTCTTAGATATGACATCAAAAACATTACCCATAAAACAAAAATTTGATAAACTGGACTTCATCACAATGAAAAACTCTTGCTAAATGAAACACATTTCTTTTTTTTTTTTTTTTTTGCTTTTGAGACAATGTCTTGCTCTGTCACCCAGGCTAGAAGGCTGGAGTGCAGTGGTGCATTCACAGCTCACTGCAAACTCTGCCTCCCAGATTCAAGCAATTCTTGTGCTTCAGCCACCCAAGCACCTGGGATTACAGGTGTGTGCCACCACACCCAGATAATTTTTGTATTTCTAGTAGAGACCAGGTTTTGTCATGTTGGTCAGGCTGGTCTTGAACTCCCGGCCTCAAGTGATCTGCCTACCTCGGCCTCCCAAGGGAGGGATTACAGGCGTGAGCTGCTACACCCGGCTGTGAAAGACACTTCTAAGAGAATAGGAAGACAAGTTGTAGACTGGCGGAAAATATTTGCAAATCAGACATCTGACAAAAGGACTTGTATCCAGAATATATAAAGAACTCTTAAATCACAGTAATGAGAAAATAACTCAATTAAAAATGGGCAAAAGACTTGAACAAGCACTTCACCAAAGAGAATATATGGATGCCATGAAAAGATGTTCAACATTATTAGGTACTAGGGAAATACAAATTAAGACCACAATACAGCTGGGCATGGTGACACCCACCTGTAGTCCCAGCTACCTTGGAGACTGAGGCAGGAAGATTGCTTGAGCCCAGGCATTCAAGGCTGCAGTGAGCTATGATCATACTACTGCACTCCAGCCTGGGTGACAGAGTGAGACCCTATCTCAAAATAAATAAATAATAATAAAACTACAAATATTAATAAATACCATTACACACCTATTAGAATGGCTGAAACAAAAAAGTTGACAATAATAGCTGCTGGTGAAGATGTGTAGAAACTGAAACTCATACTTTGCTGGTGGGAATGCAACTGGTACAGCTACTCTAGAAAACAGTTTGTCAGTTTCTTATTAAACATACACATCGTACAACACAGCAATCATATTCGTAGGTATTTATTGCAGAGAAATAAAATCTCATGTTCACACAAAAAACCTGTAGGTGAATATTCATAGCAGCTCTATTCATAATCACCAAAACCTGGAAACAACACCTTTGCCTTTCAGTGGGTGAGTGAATGTGGTATATCCATGTAATGAAATACTCAGCAACAAAAAGGAATGATTTATACACACAACATTTTAGACGAGTCTAAAGGCATTGTGCTGAGTGGAAGAAGGCCGATATCCCAAGGTCACATACTGCATGATTCCACTTATATAGCATCCTGGAAAAGGCAAAACAATAGTAATGCAGAACAGATTAGTGATTGCTGTGGGTTAGGAGGGGTGGAGGGTTTCACGACAAAGTGGCAGCTTGAGAGAGTTTTCTGGGATGATAGAACTATTCCGTAGCAGTGGAGAATATGAATCTATACATGTTAAAGCTTATAGAACCATATACCAAAAAAAGAGTCAATTTTATACTATGTTAACAAATAAGAAAAAGGAAAGAAAAAAAGAGTTAAAAGAGCAGCAGTGCCCAGCAGGCCAGCATGGTGGAGAACCCAGGGATGGAAGGAATAGAGTTGTAGAGGGAGGTGACATCACAGGTCCAGCCTGGCTCCTCACCTGGAGGAGGTCTCCTCCAGAGCCATGTCCTGCAGGTGCTAGGTTTTACTGCCAGGAGGCATTTGATCATCAATTCCCATTATCACCATCTCAGTTGACTCAGCTTGAGTGCCCCGGGAAGCCTAGCTTTATCTGACTTTATGCATTTAAAGTCTCCTTAAACCCCTCACAGACCTCTTCTCCAGCTGCTCCAGCAAATTGCCCACGTGGGAAACCAGGCAGCAGCATTTTTTTTTTTTTTTTTGAGATGGAGTCTCGCTCTGTTGCCCAGGCTGGAGGGCAGTGGCACGATATTGGCTCACTGCAACCTCCGCCTCCCAGGTTCAGCAATTCTCCTGCCTCAGCCTCCTGAGTAGCTGGGATTACAGGCACCCACCACCACACCCGGCTAATTTTTGTATTTTTAGTAGAGATGGGGTTTCACCATGTTGGTCTCAAACTCCTGACCTCACGATCCGCCCGCCTCAGCCTCCCAAAGTGCTGGGATTACAGGTGTGAGCCACCATGCAGCAGCATTTTGATGCTTTCTTCCCCACCCTGCGTGCCTCAGTCAGTTGGCTACAAGTTCCTCAGCATATCTTGAATCTCCCTTGCCGCCTTCCCAAACCCAAGCCACAGCCTGGACCTCCCGCTCCCTACTCTGGACCTCTGTAACAGCCTTTTGCTGATTACCCAGCATAGTCCTGCTGGGCTCCGTCCCTTCTCCACAGGCGGCTGGGATGCTTTTGCTAAAGTGCAGACCTCGCTTCCCTGCTTGAAGCTGTAATTGCTCCTAGGGGCAGGGTAAGGGAGCACAGCTTCCCTACCCTGGCCCTGTAGGACCTGGCTCCCTCTAAACTCTGTTGCATTTTTGGGCTCTCTAGCCAATGCTTCCTTCTCCGAGAAATTTGAGCCCCATCCATTCTTCCCCTTGAAAGTTCTCTCCCCTATCCCTTTGCCCAAATCACCTTCCATCCCCTTCACTTGGCTAATTCCTATTCTTTTCAGCCTCATCTTGGACATCTCCCCCCGGGAAGTTTTCCTTGACCTCATCCCACCAAGGATAGCTTAGGTATCCCCTTCTGGGGCTCCCATGGCCTCTGTGCCTGTGTCCTTTACAGCACTTTTTGAGGGTATTGAGATGGTTCATTAACTTTTGAAAATGTTTTTGAAGTGAGGTCTGGGAATAATAATAATAAGTCCTTCATGATTTCCCAAGCAGGTGCCTGTGGTGGGCACTCAGTAACTGTTGCTAAATGAATAACGTCAGGCTGCTTTCTACCACCTTAATACTGAGGAAGCTTTCACAGTATCAGGTGGGTCTTAGCGTATACACACACATAGACACGCCCTTGCAGAATTCGCCGGTGCCTAATAACTCAGACTCTGCTTTGGTAGAGGGGAGAAGACATCCAGCCCCTTCTCCACTAGAGCTGTGCCCTGCCATTTAATATAGCTTTGTGTAGGAGGAGGATCCCAGCCTGAGTCAGGGGCTTGACTGTCAGTCCTGGCTTTGTTCCCACTGTGACCTGGGAGAAGACACTGCCTCTCTCTGGACCCAAGTTTCCCATCTGTCCAATGGGACAAATGAACCTGTCCAGTCTGTCTCAGATGCTTTGAGGTGACTGATCTGAGGGCTGGGGGACAAGTGTCAGCCTTGGACCAGTGGGAGGACCTAGAGGGCAGGTTCTGAGAGGAGAGCTCACAGTGGTTCACAGAGTCACTCACACCCACTCCTGAAACACTCAGCCAAAGCTGGGAGAGATGAAGGAATGTTTGTAGGGTGGCCCCCCTTTTCTCTCACCCCCTTCTTAATTGCAGGGTGGGCAGCTGCCATCTCCCCCCTCCCTCACCACATTTTGTTCAAACCCCTAATTTGTCAGTCAAGGAAGCGGCAAAGCATTAGTAATGGGTGGAATATGCCAGGCAAAAAAGTGGCATTCATTCAGCCTGAGGCCTGCGTGGGGAGGGGTGGTGAGCTGTTTCCCTGCCTTGGGATTGGGGTTGGGGGTGGTGCCTTTCCCCTCTCACCCTTTCATTTCTGTACCCAGAGAGCATGCTTCTGCATGGAGGCAGGCGGCTGGTATGCAGTGGGCTCTTTGCTTTCCTCTGATAGTTGTCATTAATAAAACATTACATTAAATCAGAGCTCAGAGGGGATAATTGGAGCCATTTATCACGTCTGCAGCCAAAGGGAGGGTTGGCTTATTGGCACAGAGGCTGGTGACCAGGCATTGAGGAGTGACCCAAGAACCCACGGGGGCTGGGAGAGCTGTGGGAGGATTGGTTTCCTGAGAAGAGGCAGGGTGGTCTAGATTAGAGGCCTTTGACCTTTCTGCCCCTTCACTCCCTCAGCATTTTAAGGGGATTTAAGGGAACCTCCCTTTGGCCTGAACAGAGGCCATGAAGCCAGGCTTTGCTGCCACATAGGAGAGGTTGGAGCCCTGGCCCCACCACATACTAGCTGGGTGGTTTCTAACCTTTCTGAGGCTCAGTTTCCTTATCTGTCAAATGGGAATGATACTAATACCTACATTCAGGGCTTTTGTAAAGATGGCCCAAGTGAATGCATTTGAAATGCTTAGCACATTATCTTGCACACAGCAGGGGCTCAGGAAACATTAGCTGTTATTATTATTAGTTTGGCTGGCTGAGAGTAGGACGGGGCATAGGATCTGTGCCACCCACTTTCAGGGTAAAAAGTCACAATTACAAAGTGGAAAAAGCATGAGCTTCATTCTCAGGTAGACCACCTGGACTTGCAACCCCAGCCACTCAGCTCTTCCTCACCATAAGACTTCCGACAAGTTACACAAGCCCTCTGATCCTATTTCCTGTTTGTGAAATGGGGATGTTCACGGCCACCTCACAGAGCCACTGGAAGATTCAAGTGTGAGAATGGATGACAGCTCTTAGCACATTGCTCATCACATAGGGGAATCAATATGAATTAGGGCTCTTCTTTTAGAAAAGAATTGCCTCTGTGGTTAAACAAAACACAGAGTCTGTCAAGGTATGAGCAGGGCAAGATTGGGGAAGGAGATCAGCTGGACTCAAGTGGTGAAGCTGACTCTGGTTCAGCTAGATCCAGGGCTCAAATGAGACCACCTGTTGTAGATTGCATTCCTGGCCCCAAGCCTTAAGTCTTCTTTGTATGAATGCCTTTGGTAATGGCACATTTCAGTTCCTTCCACTAGGGAGTAGAGTGGATTTCAGTTCCCTTTGACACTGGGCTGGGCCATGTGACTTGCTTTGGCCCATGGGATGGAGCAGAAATGGCAGATCTGAGTCCTGGCCTTGAGAGACTTTAGGTGTTTCTGCTTGCTGTCTTGTCCCTCTGCCATTTTTATGAGAACTAGCTAGCCTGCTGGCCCAAGGTAGGTAATACCATGTGGAGCAGAGCCACCATAACCAGCCCAGCCTGAAGCAGACTGCCTGGCTGAGCCTGACCTAGTTCAACTGAACTGCAGCCGACCTGCGCATCCATGAGAATAAAAGCTTATTGTGGTATGCAGCTGATGTATTGTGGTCAGTTATTACCCACAAAAGCTAACTGACACTCCAAGACCACTTCTTCCCATCTCTCAGCCTTGCTTCTCAAATAATCATTGCCCTTATGGTGGTAAGTTGGCCATCAACATGTCCACCTAACCTTTAACAGCTAAGGCGCCCTGCACAAATCCCAACAGATCCTACACAAGTCCAGGATCTGACTCTAATTGGCTTAGATTAGGTCAAATGCCCATCCCCAAATCAATTAATATGGTCAGGGATGTAGACCACCTTGATTGGCTGAGTCTAGGTCGTATGCTTACCCATGCAGCTGGGCTATGGGGTCAACCTAGAGCACCCCATCAATCCACATGGGCAGAGAGTTGGGGAGGGCCATTCTCCAAAGGACATCAGGGTGCCTTATCAGAAGAAGGAGGAATGGATGCTAGGCTGGCAAGAGCCACAGATGTTCACTGCAGGAAGGTAGGGAATGCATAATTCTATACTTAGGAAGGAGAATATGTAGGCATTGATGATTGATTCGGTAAGAGAAACATGATCCCAAATGTCCATCTGGTGGAGTACAGGTGAGGCCTTTTCAGCAGAGAGAAGAGACCTAGGCATGAACAGAGGAGAGGGAAGGTTTCAGGACACAGAAATCCCCATGGCTTACTCAGAGGGAAAATTAATAAGCCAGTCTGACTAAATAGGAGGATTTCTTCATTTATGTTTAGTTTTAGGCTCCAGAAAGGTCCCAACAGAAACGGAGCATTTCACATTCAACAGGCCTCCATGTGGCTACATGTTTTTAGGATTAATGAGGAGTAATCCAGGAGACTTATCCTCTGTAGCAGGGAGGGAGTAGAGCATGCTTTGACGGAGAACTTCTTACCTGGAGAAGGGGCATGCAGGTCCACCTCCCATGCATCAGAGTAGTTGAAGGATAGGCCAGGATGTCAAAGATCATTCCTGAGGCCTAGCGAGAAATCCTCATGGCCCTGGGAGTCAGTGAGAGTGGTCAGGGGCTGAAATGAATTCCAATGCCAGCCTGAGATTTTGCCTCTGAAATGTGAGCTGTATACATGTCTACCATGTTGTTTCAACTATAAATGACTGAATTTAATCTTTTGGAATCTAAGAGAAGGAAGCTGCTATGGGTTGAATATTTGTCCCTTCCAAAACTCATATTTAAATTTAATCCCCAATGTGGCAGTACTGAGAGATGGGCCTTTAAGAGTGATTGGGTCAGCAAAGACATGAAATCAACCCAAATGCCCATCAATGATAGACTGAATAAAGAAAATGAGGTACATATACACCATGGAATACTATGCAGCCATAAAAAGGAACAAGATCATGTCCTTTGTGGGGACATGGATGGAGCTGGAAGCCATTAGTCTCAGCAAACTAACCAGGAACAGAAAACCAAATACTGCATGTTCTCACTTATAAGTGGGAGCTGAACAATGAGAACACATGAACACAGGGAGGGGAACCACACACACTGGGGCCTGCCTGGGGGGCAAGGGGAGGGAGAGCATCAGGATAAATAGCTAATGCATACGGGGCTTAATACCTAGGTGATGGGTTGACAGGTGCAGCAAACCACCGTGGCACATGTTTACCTGTGAAACAAACCTGCACATTCAGCACATGTATCCTGGAACTTAAAATAAAATAAAAGTGTTTATTTTATACATACATATAAATGTATGCATTTGTAATTGTTTCTGTTACATTGCTTCCAATTTACCCTTAAAAGAAAGGAAATAATGTCTTTCCTTTATTCCAAATAATAAACTCATGCATGTGTATGTTAAAAAAAAAAAGAAGTGATTGGGTCATAAGGGTTATGCCCTTATGAATGGCTTAATCCATTCATGGATTAATGGATTAATGAGTTAATGGACTAATGGGTTATCATGGGAGTAGGATTGGTGGCTTTATAAGAAGAAGAAAAGGGACTTGAGGTAGCATGTTCAGCCTCCTAGCCATGTGACGCCCTGTGCTGCCTCAGGATTCTGCACAGTCCCTACCAGCAAGAAGGCTCCCACTAGGTATACTCCCTCAACCTTGGACATCCCCCTTTGGGAACTGTAAGAAACAAATTTTTTTTTTAAATAAAATTTCCCAGTTTTAGGTATTCTGTTATAAGCAACAGAAAATGGACTAAAACAGAAGCCTTTTAAAGTGCTAAGAGACCTTCATGTCTGGCCAAGAATTCTGATTGGAGACTTACTTCCACAACTGCCTAGCAGGAAGTCTTCATCCAGAATTCTCTGAAGTTAAAAAAAAAATCTAACACTAGAAAGGATTTTCAAGTCTATCTAGAACAAGATGAATAAGGAAGAGATGAATCCACTGTTTAGAGCAATTGATGTAAAGAAATACAAGCGAATCAGGTTTCTCATCTCTAATTTTGTTTCTGACTTCAGTTTCTTCCTAGGGAATGGTCTCAGGTAGAACAATAAGGTCTAACAGGGACCTGGAGCTGGGGTTCAGAAGCCCGAGGGGAGCATCTCGATGCTGCTGACTGAAGGCCTCCAGACCCAGGGACGCTCAGCCCAGGGAAAGCCCTTGCCGTTGCCATGAGCAGCTGTTGTTGGCAGCCTCTGAGCAGCACGAGGAAGAGGCAATATGGCTGAGTTGTGCCCCCTGAAATTCATATGCTGAAGCCCCGACCACCAATGTGACTGTATTTGGAGACAGGGCCTTAGGAGGTAATTAAGGCTACCTGATGTCATAAGGGCGGCACCCTAATCTGATAGGATTAGTATCCTTATAAGAAGAGACACCAGAGAACGCCCTCTCCCTCTTCTCCCTGTCCCTCATCTCCCTCCCCCTTCCCACCTCGCTCTCTCCCTCCTCCCCTTCTCCCTCTCCTCCTCTCCCTCTCCTCCCTGACTCTCTTCTTCCTCTCCTGCTTTTCCTCCTCTCCCTCCTCTCCCTCTCCCTCCTTTCCCTCTCTTTCTCCCTCCTGTCCCTCTCCCTGTTCCTCCTTTCCCTCTCCCTCATCTCCTTCTCCCTCCTCGCCCTCCTCCTCCTCTCCCTCCTCACCTTCTCCATGAATGTGCACAGCCTTGTAAGCACACAGTGAGAAGGTGGCCTCTGCAAGCCAGGAAGAGAGTCCTCACCACAACCCTACCATGTCGGCATGCTGATTTTGGACTTCCAGCCTCCATAACTGTAAAAGGTAAATTTCTGTTGTTTAAGACACCTGGTCTGTGGTATTTTATTATGACAGCCTAAGCAGACTAATACAGAGTGGGAGGGTGGCAGTAATTGAGTTACCTGGACCAGGTGGTTCCCAAGTATCATCTCATGTGATCCTAAGCACCCATCTGAAGGAAGGCTTGCCATTCTTACTTTATAGAGAAGAAACTGAGTCCTGTTTCCTGTAGCAGGATGGGTACTGAGTCCTGTACCCACTGGTATAACATATCCAAGGTCTGGTCTACTCTTCCTCACATACTCCAGACCCAAGCCATTGATGGCTTGTGATTCTGAGTGAGGGCAACCTCTCTGATCCTGGAGAGATTGAGGTACCACAGGACTGTCCTCATCCACTTAATACTCCAAATAATTCTGCAAGGTAGGTAGTAGTACCTATTTCACAGCGCAAGAAACTGAAGCTCAGAGGAGTTCTACATCTTACCTACAGTTGTATGGTATATGGCAGATGCACCTGACAGCAGTAACTTAAGCATACCCTGAGAATGACCTGTATGGCAGATGCGTCTGACTGTGTTCCGAGCTAAGGAACCCAGGAATGGCCAACTTAGAGTTTCATTTCTTATCTATGAGGAACATCTGAACCTCCAGCCTGTCCTTTGAAATGTGGTTTGTATGGGGGATCAAGGTGCTTTGTTTTGGGTTAAATGTAGGTTGCCTGATGGAGATTGCTAGGAGGAGAATGCTAAATGAAAATGCTGTATAAACTGCATGCTTCTTGCAAGTGGCTATAGTTCTCCTGCCCAGCCTGCCACCACTGGGCTGCTCTGTATGTAAGTTTCCTGCTAATAAAACCGTGTATTGGCCGGGCACGGTGGCTCACGCCTATAATCCCAGCACTTTGGGAGGCCGAGGTGGGCAGATCACGAGGTCAGGAGATAGAGACCATCCTGGCTAACACGGTGAAACACCATCTGTACTAAAAATACAAAAAATTAGCCGGGCATGGTGGCAGGCGCCTGTAGTCCCAGCTACTCAGGAGGCTGAGGCAGGAAAATGGCTTGAACCTGGGAGGCGGAACTTGCAGTGAGCTGAGATTGCGCCACTGCACTCCAGCCTGGGCGACAGAGCAAGACTCCATCTCAAAAAACAACAGCAGCAGCAACAAAAAAAAACAAAAACAACAACAACAACAAAAACACAACTGTGTCTTGTTTGCTGGCTCTGGGTCTTTTCTTTGGCCTCTTGAACCTGGTGCCATCTCTATTGAAGTTAAGAGGGGTCCAGCATGAAATATGGTTAATTAGTAAGAATTTAAACCCAGGACTCTATGACTGCAGAACCTGCATTTTGGAAGACAGACCCAGAGCCCCTGCCTGCCCCTATACAGTGCGCCCCCAGCAGATGGGAGCCAGTTCCCTTCAGACCTATTTTACTGTGTCAATGTCTTAAGGAAAATGGCAACTGAAACATAGTAGTTGCTTAATAAATGTCTCGTGAATGGAACCAATGTCTTGCCCTTTCTAGTAGACAGCAACCCCTTTAGGTAGGGACCAAACAGTCCTCACAGTAACACACACAGTGTCACATCTGTGGCCACGTTGGTGGCCATAGCATCATGGGAGAAGACCTCAAGGTGAACAGGGGTTGCAGAGTAAGTGGCCCCTCACCCTTTCTCCCCTGGATTTCACCTTGCTTTTGAGTGTTCTCCAACTTTGGCTAGTCCCTGCCCTCTTTGTAATATAATTACTGCTCTGAAGAGAACAAATCCAGCCTCTGCCATGATCTCCCTGGCCCACTGGGCCGAAGCTCCTCTGGCCTTCTTTCCTCTTCCAGGCCTTTGCCATTGCTGTGCCCTCTCCCTGGGTGTTCTGCCCCTACTCAGACCTTCACAGAACCAACTCCTTCTCCTTCTTGACATCTCGGCTCACATATTGTCTCCTCCCCGTGGCCTTCCCTGATCAGGCCATCTAAATCCCCACCCTCTCCCATCGCTCTCGTCCCTTTATTGTGTTCATCACACTGTTGATACAGACATCATCTTGTTCATTTACTTGTTTGCCTGTCCTCCATTGTTGCATCCCCAGCACCCACAACAGGGCTTGGCTCTTAGGTGTAGGCGCTCACTATTTTTATTTTTTGAGATGGATTCTCACTCTGATGCCCAGGCTGGAGTGCAGTGGCACTATCTCGGCTCACTGCAACCTCCGCCACCCGGCTCAAGTGATTCTCCTGCCTCAGTCTCTCAAGTAGCTGGGACTACAGGTGCAAGCCACCATACCTGGCTAATTTTTGTATTTTTAGTAGAGATGGTGTCTCACCATGTTGGCCAGGCTGGTCTCAAAATCCTGACCTCAAATGATCCACCTGCCTTGGCCTCCCAAAGTGCTGGGATTACAGGCGTGAGCCACCGTATCTGGCCACTAAATATTAGTTGAAAGAACAAATGAACAAAGGAACTTTTAAGGAGGGGGCAGCAGGAAGTGCGGAGGGGTGGGACAATTTCTTCTCTTAGGGAACTTTATTCCTTGAGGGTGTCTTGTGCAGTTGAGGCTGTTTCCCTTTAGAGGGGATCAGCACGGAACAAATGAGCTGGTGTGGACACAGCCACGAGGAATGTGGTTGGAACAGGGAAGCCCAGCCCTCAAGTACCAAGGAGACCCCAGCAGGCGCTGTTGGCTTTGCAGGAAACCAGACTATGAGGCTCCCCCGGTCACAGCCTCCCAGGGCCCCTCCTCGGCTGCTGGGCTGAGCAGGGCTGGACTGAGCTGGCTGATTTCCACTTTATTTTGTGTGATGACTTCCCCCCTCCCTGGAATGATTAGGCCTTAATAAATAACATTTCTCTCTGATATTGTGCCATCATTAATTCTGCTTAGCTCTCCTCGGAGAAAATTTTGTGGAAACATTCTCAGTGCTGCTATTTAAAGCTAAATTAATTCGGCTGATTATTTCTGTCCAAGTAGATTTGTGCCCAGGAGACCAGGGCCAGCACCAAGGAGAAGCAGGGTGAGTGCTCATCCCCATCCCTGAGGCCTTGGCTACAGTTTCTGCCTGCACCTTACTCTGCACATCTCAAGTTTGAGTCCTCTCTGGTAGGTTGGGGGAGAAAAGGGGACCTGAACTCTGATTTTGGCAGCTCAGATTCTTCCAGCGTCACCTAAAGTGAGGGTGGCATGAAGAGGATCCATCTGCTGTTCTTTCCCATTGCTGGCCCCACAGAGGCTTGTACAAGTTCGAGCTTCTTAGAAAAGACACCATCACGCCTATAATCCCAGCACTTTGGGAGGCCAAGGTGGGCAGATCACCTGAGGTTAGGAGTTCAAGATCAGCCTGGCCAACATGGCGAGACTCAGTCTCTACTAAAAGTACAAAAATTAGCCAGGTGTGGTGGCAGGCACCTGTAATCCCAGCTACTCAGGAGGCTGAGGCAGGAGAATTGCTTGAACTCCAGAGGTGGAGGTTGCATTGAGCTGAGATCACACCACAGCACTCCAGCCTGGACAGCAAGGGCAAGACCCCGTCTCAAAAAAAAAAAGACACCAATGTGATACTGGGCGCTATTCTTGTTCATGTACCAGGACGAAGCTGTACAAAACAAGTGTAACCCCTTAGGTTTCTATGTACCAGTTCTGTAGATCTACATAAAAATTAGGGGTCTGAATGCTTAGGGGGTTCTGTGTAGGTAAGGCAGTTTCTTTAGAGCAATGAAGTTGTCAAGCTGCAGTCAGGCCAACAGCAGGATCCCAAGCCCCAGTGAAGGGGTTTAAGTAAACAATGCTGGCTTAATGATGCTGAGTTCTCTTTAATGGGCCAGGGCTACCATAGCACACCAGGTTTCTCCGTACAAAGCTGGATTCTGTGAATTCAGATTTCTGTAAAATCACCAAGGCTTTGGCACAATGAAGCACAGTTCTGAAGAAAAAGGCAGGATTCTGTGTAGCCGGGTAAATTTCTGTGTAACAAATCCGGGTTATGTAGAATAAAGATGATCTCTGGATATCAATATTGGAGTCTGTTGAAAAAGCCTGAAGCAGAGTGGAGTTCTGGAGAACCAGTGGAGTTCTGCCTGGAGAGCAGGCAGGTGTGTCCACAAAGAGTGTTCCGGGTCAAGTGCAGGGTTTTGTATAACAATGGCATGGTTCTGTGTTTGGGGATAAAAAAGCAGATTTCCAGAAGGCAAAGAGGGGCTCTGTGTACTGAATGAGATCTGGATACAGTAGGGGCCTACATAACAAAGCAGATTTTTCTAAGAGCTTGAAGAGATTACAATTCTCAATGACAAAGCAATCGTGCACATGGGTTCTGTATAATACGGCAGGGTCCTGTGCGACAAAACGAGGCACAGCACACCTTGTGTGATCTGGCCCAGGTCAGGTGCCTCTCCTAGCTGCAAGGGAGGCTGGAAAGTGATCAACTGGTACTCTTCATCTGGACGATGGGAAGCTAGCCCTGACACAAGAGTGGGGATTCCTTTAACATGGGAAGGGGATTCAGATGTTGGACAGCCAAAAAGAATGACACCTCCAGCCCCCAAGTCTCTCTGCACCTGGGACATCTCTATCTGGAGGCCATGCACACACCCAACTCTATGTGTCCCATACTGAGCTTGTCACCTTTCCCCACCAGATTGGCTTATCTCTCCAGTGATGACATGGGACTAGGTATAGCACCATCCTTTTCATTTCCCAAATGAGATACTTTGGAGTCCTTACAGACTTGTGTTTTCATTGCCCTCATCCAATCAGTAACTAACCCAGTCTCTTCTTCCTTGATGTCCCATCAGTCCATTCTTACCCTCCTCACCGTCAGGCATACCCCTTCAGAATTACTGGAGCAGCTCACCGGTGCATGTCACTTCATTATGTGCAAAGGTCTTACATCTCATGTTCTTTTTCACTCCTCACTATTGAGCTGCAGTGGCAGGCTGTGGAGACTCAGGCCAAATAGTGTTATCATGTCTAGATCCCAGATTGCTGTAACTGGGATACAGGGTCAGCTGTAACACAGACCTAAAGTAACAGTCACTTAAACAAGATCAGAAGTTATTTCTTTCCCAGGTTGACAGGCTGGCCGTAAGCAGTCCAACTGAGTAGGGTGGTCCCTGGGTCCATTCCTTAGGGTGCTGCCCTCCTTGGCATGGTCAAGAGGAGTCACCACGGTGTCCACTGGGTCTGTCTTCTAGCTGAGGGGAGAGAGCATACGGAGCTGTGGGGCTGCAGGGCCAGCCAGGCCACCTTCTCCAAGAGCACAACCCAGAGGTACCCATGTCACTTCTCACATCACTGGCCAAGTTTAGTGGCAAAGGAGGCTAGGAAATGTAGTTGATTCTGGAGAGCCAGGTGCCCAGTTAAAACCTAGAGGTTCATTACTCAGGAAAGCAGGGACAGCTGACAGTCTCCGCCACTCAGATTTAAAAAATTAAAATAACGTAGAACCTAAAAACAAGCATTTATGGAGCTCCTAAAAGGCAGGCAGTCTCATTTGATCATCACACCAACATGGCAAGGCAGGAATTATCATTCCTCTTTATGAAGAAGGAAACTGGGGTGAGGAGGCGTATTAAATGACTTGTGGAAGATCACAAAATTTAAACGTGACAAGATGGGGCCCAAAGCCACCAAGCTGATGCCAGAGCCCAGGTTTTCCATCACTTCACCCAGAATGGAATTTCCAAGGAAGAGGGACATTGTCAGTTTTCTTCACAGCTCTATTCCCAGCACCGAGAACACTAAGGGATGAATCATTGATATTTCTGGAATGAATGAATTTTTGTTCCCTTCTTCCTGTTGGCTCCTCAACCTGAGAGAAGGGACTTCTACACTTTCTTGCCATGTGGGAATGTGCTAGTGTCTTCTCCCCACTTCTTTATTCCTTTCTAGTTGGGCCACCTACCACTGCAATGTCACTCTTCCGTGTGTTCATGTGTGTGTGTGTGCATGTGTGTGTGCGGGCGTGTGTGTGTGTGTGCGGGCGTGTGCGTGCATGTGTGTGTGGGTGTGTGTGTGTGCGCGGGCGTGTGTGTGTGTGTATGGAGGGACAACACATTCCACAGTGAGGTCTGGTTTTCAAGGGTGACAACTCAGCTAAAAGAATTCTTGCTGTGGTGTCCTGAACCTCCAATCATCTCTCCTTCTCATTCTTTATTTATTTTGGAGAGGGAATCTCACTTTGTTGCCCAGTCTGGAGTGCAGTGGAGCAATCATAGCTCACTGCCACCCCAAACTCCTGGGCTCAAGGGATCCTTCCTGCCTCAGTCTCTCAAGTAGCTGGGACTTCAGGCATCTGCCACTGCACCTGGCTAATTAACTTTTTTTTTTTTTGTAGAGATAGGGTCTCACTATGTTGGTCAGGCTGGTCTTGCACTGCTGGGCTCAAGCAATCCTCCTGCCTCCACCTCCCAAAGCACTGTGATTATAGGCATGAGCCACTGTGCCTGGCCCCCTCAGTCTTTATACAGCTTGGGAGTTAAGAGGCTGAGGAACCTGGAGGGGCGCTGAGCATCTAAAATAAAAGTTTCCTTCTGCATATGACATGAATAGCTGACATCTGTCAGTCCCTTACTATGTGCCGGCTCTGTTCTAAACTCTTTAATGTACTTCATTTACTTCTCACAACAATGCTATGAGTTGGGTACCCTTCATAGTCCTGTTTTACAGATCAAGAAATGGAGGCACAGAGAGGTTAAGTAATACGTCCAAGCTCACACTGCCAGTAAGGAAGCCAGGATAAAGCTCAAGGCTGCACCTATAAATGCTACTCTACAGCTGTATAACAACACACTTATTAGATAGTCAAACGCTCTACATTTTACAGGCCTCGGTGCAGCTGTGTTTATTTTGATTCACAATAAGGCTCATTTTTCAGATAGGAAGACTGATGCTTAGAGAGGCTAAGTCTCTGCCCCAATGGTCCAGTTTACTGCTGGCCTGTTCACAGCTCCCTGTAGTCTCCCATCAGCGGAGGCCTGTGGAAGTGCTCTATCCCTGAGCTCTCTCTGGCTCTGAAGGCAGTCTAGGGCACATCTGTTGCTCACTTTCCTCCAGGGGCGCCTCCCTTGCTTTCCTTGGGGATCCACAGCCCTTGCAGGCCGCCCTCCCTCCCAGCTGTTGCAGCTGTGCGTGCATATCAGGGGAGTGCTGGTGCATGGTGGGTACTGAGTGGGGGAAGAGGGCTGTTTATTTACAAGATGACAATTTTGATGTATTTGCTAGGGGGAAAAACACCCCAGCACCACACAATTAAATTAAAAGAGCGGCAGTTGTGGGCGAAGCTCGTCTACAGCTGACTTAGAACCAAATGGATCTGAGAAAAACAGCATAAATTGCCGTGGCTTCAGCTGCTCAGCTGGCAAGTCCCCCCGCTGCAGCCCTTAGATGCTGCTGTGGGGCTGACCTCAGCTTGCCCAGGTGTGCACCCTGCCCAGGACCTGTGTAGGATGGAGTGATGAGGGGCTGGGGCATAGCTCTGGTGTTTATTGGCTTTTGGGCCTTCCTGGGGCGTCACAGAACAGAAAGCCTTCCTGATCTCCATGGATGGCTTCATTCCTCTCTGCTGTCCAGGCCAGAAGTGTGGCCATGATGTGAACTTCTCCTGCCTCCCTCCTCGCCTCAGCTGCTTAGTCATCAGGTCCTGGGGGGCCTAGCATTTTTGTACCTGTCTGGCTCTTTCCCTCCTCTCTCCCCTCCTCTCTGGTCATTGGAACGCTCATTCTGTGTTTCATCTGAAAAGTGGTGATAGCCTCTTCCCTGCCTCCAGTTTTACCCAGTTAGATACACTCAACATTCAGGCTGGGCGCAGTGGCTCACACCTGTAATCCCAGCACTTTGGGAGGCTGAGGCGAGTGGGTCACTTGAGGCTAGGAGTTTGAGATCAGCCTGGCCAACATGGCAAAACCCTGTCTCAACTAAAAATACAAAAATTAGCCAAGTGTGTTGGCACGCATCTGTAATCCCAGCTACTTGGTAGGCTGAGGCACAAGAATTGCTTGAAGTTGGGAGGCGGAGGTTACAGTGAGCTGAGATCGTGTCACTGAACTCCAGCCTGGGTGAAAGAGGGAGACTCTGTCTCAAAAAACAAACAAACAAACAAACAAAGAAAAATAAAAAAGATCTACTCTGCATTTAGCAATTATACTCCTAAATTTCTTAGCATGTCATTCAAAGCTCTTGAATCCATCAGACTTCAGCTATGGTGCTGTACAACAAACACTCCCTAAATCTCAGTGGCTAACGACTACAAACACTAATGTTTCTTATGCATGGGCCTTCAGGTGGGCTGGGGCAGCTCTGTTTCAAGTGGTAGGCTGGGTTCAGGGCTGTGCCACGTGGCTTTCATTCTGGGACCAGCATCTCGCCAAATCATGCCCTTCCCAAGGCAGAATGGCAGATCACAAGAGGCCTAGCTAAACTATGCAAGCACTTTTAAAATCTCTGCTAACGTTGAGTCCGCCAATCCTTCACTGGCCAAAGCAAGCCACGTGGCTGAGCTCAGTGGGGCAGGAAATTATACTTCACCTCCTCCAATAGCAAGAGACAAGTCACATGGCAAAAGGAGCTGATGTGTAATACTATTACAAGGAGGAATAGAATAATTGGGAATAATAACACAATTTTCCATGACCCTTTATAACCATGATTCTCAAAGGTGTTGTCTGTGGACTGCTAAGTAGCACCAACATCACCTTGGCCTACCCCAGGCCAACTGAATCAGAAGCTCTGACGGTGGGGTCTGGCAGTGTTTGTTCTAACAAGTCGTTCTGGTGATGCAGGCTAGAGTTTGAGAACCACTGCTGGGCAACCTGGCTGCCCCTTTCCTGACCCCCGAGTCTCACTCGTTCTGGCTGCAGTGGAAATATGTCCCTTCCCGAGCCGTTCTTTCTCCCTGACAGAATGCTCATTCCTCCCCAGCCTGGCAACTTCCTGCTCAGTTTTCAAGGCTTGGATCAAATGTCCCCTCCTCTGGGGTAGAAACCTGTGTACCCCACCCCTAGCTCAAAGAGAATGAATCACTCCCTCCTTTGTGCTCTCATGGGACTCCAACAGGTACAGGGGAAACAGCAGGACCCAGAGGGTATGTCAACTTTGGGCTTGGAACAGGGACTCCTCCACAGTCAAGACTGTGTCTTATTGGCTATTCCATCCCCAGCACATCACCTATGCCTGCTACATGGTAAGCGCTCAATAGCTGTTCCCTGATTTTGTTGCTGACTTTCAGGTGCTGTTGCCAGGGTGAGGGTGCATTACTATTTCTGCCCCAAGAACCAGGCTTCCCAGGATGTGCAGTTGGGAATATTGATGGAGGGGGAATAAGGGGTGAGGTGATCAGGGCAGCTCAGGCTGGGCCCTGCTTAGACTGTAAGTATGAATGGGGAAAAGGTTCTGAATCCTTGGGTATGGCCAGGAAACAGATGAGGAGAGCATCTGGTGCCCAGATGCCTGGCAGCTGTCCTTGTTTATGGCAAATCTGGTAAAGGCTCATCCAGGGACACTGCAGGGCTGGGGGAGCTCTGCTTGTTTATTAGATATTGGGAAAGCTAACTGACCATCAGACAGGGGGGTTTTGGGCAGAGCTACCTCCCCCATCAGACTAGGATCTCATCTGAGGCAGGGCTCAGATTTCCATTTCAAGGGAAATCTCTATCAAGGTGGAGGCTCCTGGGCAGCATGAATTGTTTCTGTCCCCTCAAACAAGGGGAGTCCTCCTTACCCAGTTGAGCTGTCTTCCCCTGTGTGGGAATTGAGTTCTTCCCCCAAGACTTGGGCATCCCTGGGATGGGGAAGGGGCTGACAGATAAATCCTTAGACAGATGCCTCATTGTTCTCCAAAAAAAAAAAAAAAAAAGACAACAGCATCCTCCCCTCACCTTTAATAGTTGACATCCTTATATAGACATTTTGTCCATCTCTCTGCCTTCAACCTGAACACCTTTCCCTTTCCAAAACACCCGTAGAATGAGCAGTCAACCTAAGGATGAAGAGGGATGAGGAAGCTGTGGGATTTGGTGCTGGGTGGAGGGGAAGATGCAGTAGGCCAAGAAAAGCCTCTACCTTCCAATCTTTTCCTTTTGGGCTGACAGGTACGTTTCAAGGGAAATTGAATCTGCACATTTCAGCTTCATTTGCACTTAACGCATCTGGCTGGCAGTGGGCAGGAGGCTTTTGATGTCTGCGTTTCGGTGCCCAAGCCTTTTTAAGCCTCTTTTCTTTGAAGCCAGGGAGACTTGTGTTTCTGCCAGGGAGTAAACAGACTTGTACACCCTCCAGCAACTTAGTCTTTGGAGACCTGGCTCCCAAAGGCCCTGGGGGCTGGAGGCCCCACTTCTTCATTTGTTCAGCCTACAAACACTTATTCAAGACTTACTGTGCAAAAGCTTCTCCAAAACTGCCTTTCATAGGAAGGGTATAGAGAGAAACTCTGGCAGATTTCACAATCAAATTCACCAAGCTCATTTGTCTAAGAAGCAAGGGAAGGGAGTCTATGTCCCACCAATATTTTCCAGAGTGACTTTAGCTCCCCCATAATTTCATCAGCCTCTCTACCTTCCCACCCACCTCTAAAGTCATCCCTTGCTGTTCTTATTTGTAATGTGGGCAAATTGATGATTTCTCAATGTCATATGAAGTGTGAATAAAGCACTTGAGAAAGTGTGGCTGTTTTTATTGATCTGAGGTAATCTATACAATGACAGCATTGTGTGCAAAGGCAGGCTGTGCTGCCCAGCCTCTTGTTGGAACAGACTGGTGCCTCAACACCCCTCCTTAGAGAACTCTTGCAAAACACACAGGAAGACACCTTGGCCCCTTCTTTCCAGTTCACTGACTTTGTCCTGCCTCACAACCCCAATCTGATCCCATAACCTTCCCTACTCCTCTTGAGCCTCCAGAGGGAGAAGTCCCGCTTTTGGTCCTGACTGCAGGAAGGCAGGCTGTGGGGGAGCTGAGAGCCAGCAGGTGCATCACTCCTTTGACTGGAGTGATTCATGGCTGGGAGGGAGGGGCAGTTGCAGGCCTCCTTCTCTGCTCACCCAGCCTGGCCTAAGGACCCTGGGTTCCAGGAGGCTCTTCTGAGGACTGGATGGCTTTCAGAGCTTTGGCAGGTTGGGGCATCTCCCCACTTTTCATGTGCCCAGCTCAAACACCTCCATTAGGGGTAGGTGAGGGGTTTGGCTCTAAGAGGCTTCACCCCAGCCTGGTGCTCTGAGATCTATGGAGGAGGCCTAGTGAATAAGGAGTTTTAGGGGGTCTGAGAATAGAGGAGAAGCAGCATTGCTGTGGGAAACGGGGCCCTTATGTGTGGTTGGAGCCATTCTGATGGGGAAGGCACAGCTCTTTATGGAGGAGGAGGGGGACATTCTTTACCACAGCACAGCGTCACAGGAATGAACAGCTGTAGACCTTGGTCCTAAGAGCAGAGAGCAGAGTAGATGAAATTATTCCCCCTCTTCATGTTTCATGGTGTGACTGAAGTGACCAAGGGGCTGCGTGGCTCTACTGGGGTTTGATCAACAAAATGAGAGTGATTTGCAGACTTTCTCCTCTTTGAACTGTAAACTGACAGAGCTTTCTTCCTCTGGCCCAGGGGTGGGCAATGACTACCCAGAGCTGGGACTGGACCTTGGGTCCCTTGACTCTTAGCCTAGTGTGTGTGACCTTTCTATTCTAGGTGGAACTTAAGAAAGAACTCCCTGCCTCTGACAGTTGACACAGACATGGTGGAGTCTGAGTGGTCTGAGAGTTCTCCAGGGAGCTCCCCAGCCAAGGGCAGCCTGGGAGTCCCAGGGGTGATTCAGAGAGGCTGAGCCCTTGATGGTCTACGAGTGTACTCCCTGGGCCTGAGCAAAAGTTCCCTGCGACTTGGCATGGCACTTGTGGGAAGCAGGCCTCTAGGAAGAACCCAGGTCACTGTAGGAGGGAGCACCTGGCATCAGCCTTCGGCTTAAGAATAGACATAGAGTCATTATCCAGTAAATCACCATCATCATCCTGGAAGACGCACGGTTCCCCTCGGATGCCTTCAATCGCTATCCCTGAATGGGAGCGGAAACTTGAAGCAGGCATCACACCCACGCAGATGGGAAGCTGACAGCTCCATCTCCCAGCCTGCTCCAGCTCAGCCTGTTTCCCAGCTCCGAGGCACCTGGTGTGCTGGGGTGGGAGTGGGGGTGTTGCGCTCAGTCCTCACCAACTCTGGCCGACAGGCAGAAGAGGAGGGAGCTCCACTGGTTCACTGATACAGGAAACCGGGATCCTGGCTGTGCTGCTCAGTGTCATCATTGATACGATGACAGTGTGACCACACTGATCTCTCATTTAATAGAGGATTGCCTGAGATGGTGTTGGAATACCTGGCACACACTAAGCTCTTTATCACAGTGATCAAACTACAATGTCCCTAGAACTACATCCTTTCTAGATGCTGTGCCATCTAACTCCTGCTCAGACCTTGAGACACAAGTGCCCACTGGACCAAGGAAGCATTAATTCAGTTATTCCTTCACCCATAGAGCCACCAGTTGACACTAGCTCAAGTGCCCAAGCCTGTTCAATGGACTTGGGCTTGTGTGGGCTGGGAGCTCCCACAAGAAAGGTTGCAGGGAGTGAGTGCCTGCCAGTGTGTCTTTGCCTCCCATGGGCTCCTGGACTTGGCTAGGTCCCTGCTCTTCTCTGCACCTCAGTTTCCCCATCTGCCAAACACAGAGAGGATTGGTTGAGAGCATCTTTCATGGTCTTCTGGGTGCAGACTTCCAGGCTCTTTGAATTTCCCAGGGCTCTGTGGTCCCTGGAGTGACAGGGAGAATGATCCCCAGGACTCAGAATCTGTCAGACCCCTGAGCAAGGAGGGGTTCAGAAAGTGGCAGGGGTTTGACTGCTGCTGGGGGCCACTTCCATGGGCCCATTTTGCTGATAATTTGCCAGGAGACTATGTCCCCCTCCCCAGAGAGAGCAGAGAGACACATTGGCTGCTGGCACAGCCAGCAAAGGGACATTTGGCCCTCAGGCAGTGTGATGCTGCAGAAAAAAATGCAGACTTGGGGCCAGACGCCCTGGGTTCCAAGCCTGATTCTGCTACTTCCAGGCTTAGTTTGCATTCTATAAAATGGGGTCAAAAGCGCTCTCCTCGCAGGACTATTTGAGGATTAAATGCAGCCCTGGCTGTGAAGGGACACACGAGGGGCTTGGCACCTACTTATTTCTCAGAAGGCATGAAGTTCCTCTCCTCCCACTGGCTGGCCTCACTGAGGGACCTGCATCCTAATCTCAGGGTGGCAGGAGGATGAGGCGGCTACTCGGGAGTCACACTGTCCCCTTCTCCCTGGACCTTTGCCTTCCCAGCCTGTCTTCCTAATGCAGTGCCCCAGCCTCTTGTAGACATGCAGACACTGTGCCCTTTAGAAGCAAGCCCTAAAGGTCAGATTTGGAGAAAAAGTCACTTGAAGAACTCCATTTCCTTGTAAACATTTATTCTCAAACACCAAATGAGACACTGACTCAGGGCCCCGTTCCCGGAACCAGGCTGAAATTAAAGCTTGAACTGCAGAGCTGAGAAAGGATTCCATACCCAGGAGCTGCTCCATGGGGGTCTGGTTGCCAGAGCTAGGTGTTCTCTCCCCTGAAGCTCCCCTGCATCAGAGGGTGGCAAGGTGAGGAGGAATAAGTACAGGCTTCAGGGCCAGGCTGCCATGAGTATGAATCTCAACCATGCCGCTCATGAGCTATGTGACTTTGGGAAGTGAAGTTAACCTCTCTGAACTTCAGACCCTCTTCTGCCAGATGGGGACAACCACAATTCTCTGAGCATGTTGAAGTGTAGATTAAATGAGGCAAAATATGAGAATTCTCCTAGTAGAAAGCTTGGTTCATAATATGTGCTTAATTAATATTTCTTTCTTCCAATATGACATATTTATTGAACTTAGAGAGAATGCAGTTCATTGTGTTTGATGCTGAGGACGCAGCCATGAATAAGCCCCAGTTCCTACCCTTCAGGACCTCATGGTCTAGTGGGAGGAGCCCTCCCTCATTTTCCTCCCTCCCCTCCTGCTTTATTCTCAGTTGCAGGTGGGACAGGGGAAGACTCACGGAGGCTCAGGAGGGCTCCAGCTGGCTGGTGCTTAAAGGAGGTTGCTCACAGGCCAAGGGGTTGTAAGTGGGTGCTCCCTGTGTTCCTAATCCCCAGTGTTTGTCTTCTCTTAGCCTCCCAGTTGAGTGATGACCCTTTCTAGGGCTTTGTTCCAAACCCCTTCTATTTTGAGTCCAGCTGAAAACATAAAAATCCTGGGGCCCGTGGGGAACCAGAAAGGGCTGAGTCTTGCTCTGAGCCCTGAGTTTCATCCCTGTCCCTCCTGCCATTCAGAACCCTCACTTTATTTCCTCAAACCAAGCTGAGCTCAAGGTCAGGTTGAAAGAAAAAAGATTACAACAAAAAAGAAAAGGAAAAAACAGGAGCAGGTCTAGCTCTTCAGGCTGCCTCAGGTTCAGGCTGGAGCCAAGATTCTGTGGTGACATGGGCCTCAGACACAGCCTGCTTTGTTCTTTAGAAGGATAGAGGAGGAGGCTGGCAGGTGACCTGGTCCAGGAGCTGCAAACCTCCACTTGCTTATGACTCACTGTGCCAGTCACTCCTCACTGATCCTCTGTTTCCTTGTCTGTAGAACTAGGGGTGGAGGGTGTCACCGGGCTCCCGCCTGCAGAAACTTTGCCATCCCCGTTTCCTGCTCACAGCAGCTCCAGCGTGCCAAGGAGCTTAAAGCGCTCTTGGCCTCCAAAGAAAGGGCCTGGGGAAAATGAGGAGACTCCCTCCTAGGGGAGTTGCAGCATCTCTAAGGGCCAGATAGTGAGATCTCCAAGTCCTCTTCCACCTTTGAGCCTCTGACACCAAATCAAGGTGTAACTATGCAGCCCTGTGCCTGGATTTTCTATGGAACAAATAGATTGGATGCGGCACATCTCACTGAGCGTTCCCGCTGCACCTACATTCTCTTGGGAGACACAGCACTGATTCCAGTGATCCTGTAGTTGCTCAGACTGTCTGGGAGGTCTCCTTTGGGCCTGGCCATTAGAGTCACTGGGAGACTCATGAGGAAATGACAAAGGTATTGCTTCAGCCTCTGCACTTGGCTGTTTCTTCAAATCATGCCCAGCACCCATGGGATGAGTTGGGGGTGAGTCAGCAGGGCCATGAGCACAAGGTTTCCCTGTGGCCTCTGCCTGGCCCAGTGCCCTCCTGCTGCTCTCCTTGCCTCTGCCTTTGCCCCCTCCAGGTGTCCTCCTGTCCCTCCCCTGCTTAAGACTCCCTAGAGCTCTCTGCATCCTCAGACTGATGGCATTCATTTCATGGCCATTCACAGTCTGCCTGGTGCCTGCCTCTCCAGCCTAGCACTCTCCACTTTCCATTTCCCAATCTCCACTGTAGCTGACCATGCTCCTTGCCATTCCCCCAGACAATCTCACTGGTCATGCTGACCTTGGTGCCTTTGCATACGCTGTTCCCTGCCAGGAGTGCCTTTCTCTCCCAGGCCAGGTTCTTACTCAAACTTGAGCTCAGATGTTGCTGCCTCAGGACAACCTTCCCTGCCCCCTTGCCCCTCGCTCTGTTCTTTGGCCATCCCAGCACAGATCACACAGTGTCACTATCATCCCTCCGTGGGCTGAAGGCCATAAAACCCTGCTAGACTGCAAGTCCCACATGGGAAGACTTATTTGTTTTATTCCATCTTTGTATCCTCGGGGCCTAGAACAAAGCTTGGCAGACTGTCAGTGCTTACCAAATAATTTCGGATGGATCAGTTGAGGGTGCAGGCTGTCTGGGACCCACTAGGATGAGGGAGAATAACTAACGATCACACGTACTTATTGAGTGTTTGCTATGTGCCAGGGATTTTAGTCGCAACAGCTGAAATATCTGAGAGTTTACACCCTGCAAGTCGAATTATATTTATTCTATAAAACCACCAGGAGAGGTAGGTACTTCTATTATTCCTGTTCACACAGTTGAGGGAATTAAGGCACAGGGGAAGTCCAGCACTCGTGACAGAACTGATTTGTAGACAGAGGCTTTCTGCTTCACAGCCCAGACTCCTACCCTGGCTCTGGGCCTACCCTTCTCCAGCCAGTGCACCAACTGCTAGGCCCAGAAAGGGTCCTAAGGAATCATTCACCTGCTGTTGCCTCTTCACAGAGTGCGGAAACTGAGGCCAGGGCTGGGGAGAGACTTGTTAGGCCTCTCTGCCTCCACCGATGATGGGTTGTATCTTTGACTGGTTTCCCCTCTGTTTGCCTCCTCCTCAAAAACAGGGGAGAGGGCTTCTTTCTGGTCAGACCCTGCTCATCCTCAGCCCTGTTTCCCGGCAACCTGTTTCCTGGGCAGCACCCCCTGGTACAGCTGTGTTGCCATGGCGACTGCAGCAGGTACAGGTGCATCTCCAAGATGGTAAGAGACGCAGCTCCAGTTCCTAACTGGCCCTTAGTCACCCTCCAAGAGAGACTCAGGGTACCCAAACTCACCAGGCTCATGCTGGGGGAGAGCAGGGTTAGACCTCTGCGAGCGGGGAGGGGACAGGGGTCAGAGACTGGAGTGGATATGAGGGAGGAAACAGGGCCCAGAGCCTGGTTCATGTGAGGGCAAAAAAAATCCCCTCAAAATTTCTGGCTTCAAAGTGTCCATGGCACCTAAAATTGGACATCTAACCTCTGGCAGCATCTTCCTTGGAGCAGTAAAAGGGGAGGATATTTCATATTCTTCAGGGGAGGAGTCATCTTTTTATTTTCCTTTTAAATTAGAAAACTATACAAAAAATACCAACTGCGAAGTAAAAATCACCCCCAATCCCACTAAACTAAATTACACAAAAATAAATTAAAATTTCCCTCCTCACCACTAAGTCCTATTTTCAGAGGTTAAAAACTGTTAATAGTTGGCGAAATCTACTTGCTGGTTTTTCTATGATTATACAGATTTCTCTTTATATATACATATATATATATATATGCACATACATCCATGTAAAAATATATTGTATTGAATTGGAATTATATTCTACAAACTGGTTTGCACCTTATTTTCCTTCCTTTCTTTAATGTAATGTTATTTTTAATTGACAAATCATAATTATATACAATTATGGGATAAAATGTGATGCTTTGATATATGTATACAATGTGGAATGATTAAATTATGCTAATTAATGATAAATTGGCATAATTTATTAGATTATGCTAACATATCCATCACTTCACTTATCATTTTTCTTGGTGAGACATTTAAAATCTACTGTCTTGGTTATTTTGAAATGCATCTTGCTTTTTTATTTTTAACTTTACAATATGTCTTGGAGATTTTCCACATCGGTAAGTACTAATATACCTTCTAATTGCTGAGGAAGGTATTAAGAGCAGAGGAAGAGAGGCCTCAGTGTGGCCAATCCTGGGGGCTCCCTAGAGGAGGGGCAACTGACTACCTGAGTGAAACAGGGAGATGGTTACAAACAAGGAAGAAAAATAGCACTTGCCATATAACTGCAGTGTGCCAGGTATAGTATTACACTCCCGTTATCTCATTTACTTCTCAAAACAATCCACAAAGGAGGTCTGACCCCTCCCGTGTTTACAGATGTGGAAGGTGAGGCTCAATCTCACCAAGCCAGGAAGTGGAGAGAGACCAGGACTTGTTCCCAGCCTGGCGTTCTCCATTCCTGTGGGTCTTCCCCCACCCCGCACAGGTGAGCTGTCTAGCCCCTGGCCTGTGGGGATCTGGGGGGAGCCCCCTACTGTCTTTCTAGCCCCCTCCATTCTCCACTGCAATTGGAGCTAGGTGGAGCTCCATATTCCACAGAGCACTTTGGAATTCATAAAATGGAAATTTATTGAACAGGCCTTTGCAAAAGGGAGGTAATGAAAACCGCTATATAAATTATGAGGCCACTGGTATTACACAGTTGGAGCTAATGCTGTTAGTCCCCAGAAGGGTACAGAGAGCCTCCCTCGACTCCACCCTTCTTGGCCGAGACATCTGCTCCTAGGAGCCTGATGGAGAACTTCAGGGATGGGGAGGTTTGTGGGTCCACTAGGACAGACAGACCTACACCTGAGTTTAGATGGGAAACTGTGGGAGGTTTCCTCTCACTGCAGCGGAGATCATAGCAACACCTGCACACTCAGTGGGGCTTTGTCAATGGACAAGTCCCCTACATGTGTTGGGCTGTGCAACTGTTAGTGTTACGATCACTGAAATATTTCCTCAATTTGAAGACCCCCATTATTTTTCTTTCCAACATTTAAATTCTGGGATCATGATGCATCTTACATGTAATGTAATACAGCTCCCATTTTGCCCCTGATAAGCTGTTAACTTGACTTTAACTTAAAAATCAATGGCATCTTAGAACTGAAGAAACATTATGTTAGTATTGTTGCTGTTTATTGTCATTTGTGTTTTGCAGGCCTGGACATCACTACCTATTCCTTACCATAAAAAGAAAAAAAATCCCCCCTGGGGCGGGAGGGGACAGGAGGCCCATAGGACGCATGCGGTGTGACCCTGAGCATGCTGCTCATTGTCCTGAGTGGCCTCCGGTCTGGTTTTTCTGAAACTGATGATTTTCAGGGACTCAGGAACTTCAGTGGTAAAAATAGAAACGTCCCAGGTGACTCTGAGAGCAGGTTGACCACCCGACTGTTGTCTCTGGGCCCTGATTTGTTTCCTCCATCCAGTGGGGATAACAGCTGCAAAGAAGGTGTAATGGATTTGTCAAAAACAAGTGGCTTCCCTGCAGTCAAGGGCCCCTCTGAGGAGGATCCTTCTGGCACAGCCATGAGCTCTTACCCTGAGCAAGCCAAGTGCTTGTGCCTCTGAGCACAAACCCCAAAGTTTTGGGGGTGGATCGACATCTTACCTGGTGACTCATTCCCAACACTGTCGCAGGAACTGGCTAGAGTCACTCCTTGCATTTGTTGTATTCTCTTTCTTTTCTTTTCTTTTCCTTTCTCTCTCTCTTTCTTCCTTGCTTCTTTCTTTCTTTCTTTCTTTCTTTCTTTTTCTTTCTTTCTCTTTCTTTCTTTCTCCCTTCCCTTCCCTCCCCTCCCCTCCTCTCCCCTTCCCTTCCCTTCTTTCCTTCCTTCCTTCCTTCCTTCCTTCCTTCCTTCCTTCCTTCCTTCCTTCCTTTCCTTTCCTTTCCTTTCTTTCTTTTTTGATGGAGTCTTGCTCTGTTGCCCAGGCTGGAGTGCAGCGGCACGATCTTGGCTCACTGCAACCTCTGCCTCCTGGGTTCAAGCAATTCTCATGCCTCAGCCTCCCAAGTAGCAGGGATTACAAGTGTGTGCCACCATGCCCTGCTAATTGTTGTATTTTTTAGTAGAGATAGGGTTTTGCTATGTTGGCCAGGCTGGTCTCAAACTCCTGACCTGAAGTGATCCACCTGCCTCAGCCTCCCAAAGTGCTGGGATGACAGGCGTGAGCCACCGCCCCTGGCCCCTGTTGTGTTTTCATTCTCGGTTCTTGGCTCCCCTACAGAAGGCAGAAAGGGCACATCTCAGAGACCCAAGTAACAGATGGAAGAAGGGAGACTTAGAGAACGCAAAGACCTTTCCACAAGGCACATCCAGGCCAGGCCCAGAAGGGAAGCGGTGTGGGGTCATCAGATCACTTCTTTCCCACAGGATGCCCTGCCTGAGCTTTCCATGTTTGGTAACTTGGAGGGAAGTGGGGGCCGGGGTGAGGGTAGGGGTAGTGCCAGAAAAGCTCTGGGGCCTGGCTGCTCTCTGCTGATGGACCTCCAGGCAAAAAGTGAATTGGGGCTTAGGTCCTACTTTGGGCTTTTCCTATGTGACCTTGGACTTATTACATATCCTCTCTGGGCCTTGGTTTTTCTATCTGTATAATGAAAGATTTGGATTAATAAAGTGGTTTCCAAACCTATCAGCAAATCTGAACCACTAAGGGAGGTTGTTAAAATACAGCTCTCTGGGCCCACGGGAGGCCTGGAATCTCTGGGAGAGGATTCAGGAATCTGTGTTTAACCAACTTCCCAGGTGATTCAGATGCATTTAATCTCTGAGTTGATATCTGGGCAGGCTAAGCTGGGTGGTCTGAAAGGAAGTGGGTGGGAGAAGCCAGACTTGGTGGTGGTGGGATGTTGGGGAGGCTTTGCAGGGGAGCAGGGGAAGCACAGTCCTTGCCTTTAAGAAAGGCTGGGGTGTTGTCGCTTAACGAGGTGACCTTGGACAAGTTACTTAACCTCTCAGTTTTTGTTTCCTCATCTATAAAAAGTGGGGGTAATAATTCCTTGAAAGGGCTGTTGAGAGGATTAAATTCCATGATCGATACAATAGATTCGGGTTTGCCTCTCCAACCACGTGTCTCAAATGTCAGGCAGGCCCAGTCTTGGCCCAGCCCTGCCCTGAAGTCCTGACGGAGTCTGGCCAACATTTCTGTACCCCAGAATCTGGGGGATCAGACTGTGAGTGATGGGGCCAGGGCAGGCTGGGGAGGGCCTTGGCAGAGGGGAGAAGGAGAGGAACATTAGAGAGGGAAGGGATGGAGGTGGAGGAGGGCAGAGGGTTCTCTAGGAGCTGAAATATGGCTCCTTCTTTCCGGAATGTGCCTCTTAATCAACTTAATGGGCCTCTGGCGGAGCAGGGTCCTAGGAAGGTAGGAGAAATGGAGGTGGAAGCTGAGGCTGCTGTTGCTGGGGTGTGGGTAGGAGGTGGGCTGGGCTGGACTCAGCTGGCTGAGGGTGCTAGTGGAAGTCTGGAGGCTGTGTTGGTGGTTGGGACCTTCACCCTTTTCCCTCCTAAACATCTACCCGGCCAAAGACATGGCCTCTCCTGGATTTGGCGGGGGAAAGAAGAATTCCTATGGGGAACTGGAACATCTGGCCCCTGACTTCTGATTTCTCCCAAATCTTCCTTAGGGAGGCAGTGGGAGCTTGGGCAGTGCTGGGGCTGGGCAGGAGGGAAAGGGGAGAAGCCCAGCCTCTGGGGCAGGTCAGGGATCATGTCCACAGTGGTGGCACTCTGTGGTGGCTCTCTTTCAGATGCCATCAACTGATGGGGCTCTGGAAATCTGGCAGGCGGCAGCTTTGCTTCTCTGCCTGGAGTATCAGTGCCAGCTCCATGAGCGGGGAAGCCTTCTGCCTCAGGGGTGCAAAAGTTGAATAGTGGCTGACCCAGTTCCCCCTACTTATTCTTCTTTCTCTGCCCTGGACTGACTCAGGAGCTCATGGGACGGTAGCCTGCTGGAGTGGGTCTCCTGGGTCCGGATTCACTCTTCTAGCAGTTGACATCTTACAAGTTGCCTCATTCTAAGCCTCAATCTCCCCGTCTGTAAAATGGGGATCCTGACACCTTCACAGCAGTGAGGGAGAAATGTGATACAATGGGTGACAGGCCCAGTGCAAGGCAGATGTACATGGAAGTAGAATTGGACCCTGACCCTCAGTCCTCCAGAGATGGTGAGGGAGTCTCAGAGCAGTCAAGGCAGAGTGGGCAGGTGCCGGGGTGGGGGCGGGATGAAAAAGGGGTGGAAGCAAGGAGACTGAGCTTTTCTCAGGATCCCAAAGAAAGCTGGGTGAGGGGAGCTGAGGGGTGCAGTTGCCTCTGTGGCTGGGCAGTGTCTCTGCTCTCAGGGGCTACACAGGGATGGCTCCAAGGCTCTTACCCATGTATAGGAGCTCAGGAATGCCATGGAGAGGGTGATTTGCATATGTTTTACATATGTTTTGCATATGACAATCAGCCTCAAAGTCTGTTTTCAGGCAGCCTTGAAACAAGCAGAAATCTCACTCTGCCTGATCTGTTTGTCATGGCTTGAAGGGTGCCTGGGCCAGCCCTGTTGGAGTACAAAGGCCAAAGGGGTGGGGGAATTTTCCCCAAAGCCACACAGTGGATGAAGAGTGGGATGAAAATGAAAATTGCGTCTCTGGTTCCTGGTCCTATAGGCATTTTCTATCACATAATAATAATAATAAACCATGATGATGACAACAACGGTGATAGTGATGATAAAAATAGTAATACTAGTCAGTACTTACCAGGCATTTACAATATGCTGAACACAGCTGTAACACAACTCATTCAATCCTCACACTAACCCTATGGGGTGGGTGTTACTATTATTCTCATTTGACTCAGGAGGCCACCCAAGAACAGAGAGGTTAGGTGACTTGCCCAAGGGCACAGAGCTGGACATGGCGCAGCCAGGATTCAGACCTGGGCAGTGTGGCCCTGAGGCCGTGCTCTTTTCCACCACACCTTGCACTGCAAGTTCATAAAGGAGCAAATCAAGGGTCACTGCCTGCCACAGAGTCTGGCCCTAGCCCTCCACTCTCCAAGGCCCCTCTCCTCTAGATCCTTCAGCACTGACCTCTGAGTGGGGGTGGGAGGGACAGGGTCCCTCTGTCTGGGGCTTCTGTCCAGAGATGATTACAAGTTGATTGCCTTGAGAGCATTCTTTTGTCTCCAGGGTGTCAAGCCCAGAACAGCCAAGGAGACAATTGCTGCAGGAGTTGCATCTGTTAATCTCGTATTTGTTAATTTATTTTATTTTCCATCCTCAGAATTAGGATGAGCCTCTTGAACTCGATATGCAAATATATGCAAAGTGAGATGAACAGGCATCTTTAAAACCTTGGCCCGTCTTTTCCCTCCGTGCATTAGAGAAATTGCAGCTCTCCCCAGCCAGTGGGTGGAGGGTGGGGGTGTGGGCAGATGTAGGGGAGGGGTCCTTTGTCACCTGCCATCCACCAGCTCTTCCGTCCCTCCCAGGGATCCTCTTGAGTGGATGGTGTTACTATCATCTCCATTTTACTTAGCAGGCCAGTGAAGCTCAGATGAGTGGAGTGACATGCTCAAGAGCACATGGGAAGGTGAAAGTGGAGCTCAGACACGGGTCCTTTTGACTCCAAATCCCACTTTCCTCACCCTGCCCTGCATACATGCCTTCTTCCTGCCCACAGCCTCACCACTGATTTCCCTTTCTGGCTCTTGTGCGATGGGGGAACTGCAGTGTAGGTGGCCTGGCAGGGGCTGAACTGAGCCTGTGGATGGATGCGCTTTTGAGTTATCTATCCCCACAGTGGTCTCCACCCATGCTCACCTTCTCAGCAGCCCCTTCCTGTGGGTTGGCCCCAGCCCTGTGGCCAGGTGATGGAGAGGAACCCTGAGTACACCTCTCTTGCTCCTCCTGTCCTCCCTACAGGGCCCAGTGGACCGAGTTATTGCTTGCCAGGTGTTTAGAGCTTTCTTGGATTAGAGGCCTTGGCCTAATTGCTAGAAAAGCCTCCCTTGGCTCCCCAGGAAGCAAAACCTGACAGATTTCCCAGCATCAGTCATGCTGCTGGAGAGGGAAATGGAGATAAAGAGAGAGAGGGGTTAGGAGCAGGACTTAGGTCTCTAGAAAAAAGGATTCCTCTTCCTTCTTCACCTCTCTCCCTCTCCTCCTGCCTGTCTTCTCCAACTCTTAGTCTACTGGAAACACCTGATTCAAAGCTAATATCCTGAAGAATGAGGAAAGAGCAGCAGAAAGGCCTTAGGAAGTGGAGTGGAGCAGGTTGGGTCGGGGTGAGATCTGAGAGCTGGGTGCGGATGGGGTGGGGATGAAAATGTGGGTGAGGATGGAGTAGGATGCCCTGGGAAGAGTGAGAAGAGACAGAGCATCAGAGAGTCTGAAGAGGAGCCTATGGGACAAAAGAGGAATATTATTGTTATTATTGAGACAGAGTCTCACTCTGTCACCCAGGCTGGAGTGCAGTGGAACAATCTCTGCTCACTGCAACCTCCACTGCCTGGGTTCAAGCGATCTTCCTACCTCAGCCTCCCGAGTAGCTGGAACTACAGGAACAGGCCACCATGCCTGGCAAATTTTTGTATTTTTGTAGGGGCAGGGTTTCGCCATGTTGCCCAGGCTGGTCTGGAACTCCTAGGCTCAAGCGATTCCCCTGCTTCAGCCTCCCAGAGTGCTGGGATTACAGACATGGGCCACTGACCCTGGCCAGGAATACTATTTTTGAAAAAGGTTGTGAGGGGGAATGCTAAGGACATGTTTCTGTAATCTCTAGACCCATCCCAATAGGTTTTTGCAGGATCTGAACTCTGAGATTGGAATATCTTGAAGTCCACGCCCCTGTCTCCTTGTCAGGATGGCCCTCTCCTCTGTACTCAGAGACCAGAGGAGTCGGGAGGACAGAAGACAGGGAGGGGAGTCACACAGAAAGACCACAGCTGCAACCCTTGAATTTCTCACCTGTTTCCTGAAAGCAGAGTGTGTTCAAGGCTGCAGCCTGTTGCTTGGGGAAATATGCTGAGGCGGAAAGCTGGGCTGCAGCCCGGTGTTGGGGGAGAGGTACCACCATCTGTTCCATAGAGAAACAGATACCACTGGCACAGCCAAGTCAAACAGCCTAGATGGAAACAGGTTCCCCTAGAACCTGAGCAGCATTAGCCAGCTTGCCGGCAGGCTTATCAATGAGCAGTCAGGGACTCCTAAGCAGGGGAACCACAAACAGCCCTCCTCAGGGCAAGTGGGTACCACCAGGCTACCCCATGACACTTTTCTTTCAGTCTCCTTCCCTTCACCAAATTATTCTCCATCATTAGGTTTTATTGGGAAAGAGTGGGAGGGAATTTGACAAATAAATAAACATTTTAAAGACAAACAAATAAGGGAGCAGGCCACTCTTTTCCTCTTTAATTTTTTAAAGGAAAAATTAATTTTCCTTTGCCTAAGTACCTGTCACCTTAAATTAATCTCTCTAAGAGCAAAAATGACAGAGAAGTTGGGTCATTAGGCAAATTTTAATTAGAGGCTCAGATGTCCTTTACTAATAAGATGTTACATATATTTCATTCTGTTCTTGCCTCCCTACTGCCAGGACATCTATCTTTGCAATGCAACCGGAAGCCCTTGGGGAACCAAGCAGATGGGGGCTTAGAGAGATGGGGTTGGAATGAGGAAGGGAATGGTGGATGTTTTTTTCTTCTCATGCAGGTGCTGGGGCAGGGCAAGGGGAGAGAAAGAGTTGGGAGAGATGTTTCTGTTTTCTCCAGGAAGGAGGTCCACCCTAAGGCCGGAGCCAGCTTCCTCTCTCTGTTCTTGGCATCATTGCTGCATCAGGGGTGAGCGCCCAGATCACCCAAGACCAACATGTGAGTATGTGAGTGTGTATATGAATGTGAGTGTGTGAGCACTCGTGCACAGATATAGCAGTATAACGGAGATAATGGCAGTTAAGAAGTTCTGATGCCAGACTGCTCAAAATTCACATTTGGGCTCTAATTATGTGTCCTTGGACTAGTGACTTAACTTCTCTGTGCCTCGGTTTCCTTACCCGAAAAAATAGGGATAATACATACTTAACCTCCTACAGGTGTTAGAAGGGTTCAACCTGATAAATGCAGCCCTATATAATGGGCTGGTGACAGTGAGCCCTCTGCTAGATGCGTGTGTGCTCACTTGCCAGTGAGAGTGTGTGCGGGTATGCGTGTGTGCACTGTGGGCATGCTTCGGTGGAAAGAACACTAGCTTTGGAGTCAGAAAACATGGATTTGAGCCACACCTCTGCCACTTCCAGCCTGGGTGACATTGATAGGCCACCTTACACCTCTGGGCCTTTTTAGATCTGCCATCCGCCAGTGGGCTTGGGGATGAGACCCAGGCTTCTGAAGGTCTTCTCTGGGTGGGACTAAGACTCAGATGGGACATGCAGCCCCTCCTGCAAGCACTGGACACAGGTGAGGAGGCCCACCTGTGCACACCCACCTACTTACCTGGGAAAAAACACATGCATGTCAGGCTTGCAGCTTATGATGTGCCTCCAAGCAGGCAGGTGCGTGCACCTGTGTGTGTGAATGTGGTCAGGGAGAGGATCTGAAAGAGGCTTCCTCCATGTCCCATAGGGCCCTCCTCTATGCTCCTCTCAATCAAATCCTTCTCTGGCCTGCAAGTGGACATTATTTACCCCAGGCCCCTGCAGGCCACTCTTGTAGACCACAGAGCTCAGTGTCCCCTCCAAGGGCCTGGCGGTCAGAGAAAGTGACAGATATAAGATTTAACATGTTGTCCTCTGTTTCTTCTCCCATCGAATGATGCTTAGGGTAAAGATCAGGACATGATCCAGCAGGAGCTTCTCTTACCCTGTCATGGGAACCCAGGCTTGGGGAACCCCTGGGCCTCTCCTAAAAACATGATTTCCCTGGTTTCTGGCTTTTAATTTCCTTTAGAGGCTGGAGAACACATTTACTGTGAGTCTCATCTTGGATATTTTTGCCTCCCCAACAATGTTTGGAGAAGCAGGTGGAGAGGAGAAAGATGGAAAGGGTCTGTGAATGAGTACAAGAGGGAGAATCATGCATGAAAAGTGCCTACTCTGTTCTAGGCACTGTGCACAGTGCTTTAAATGCCCTGACCCATTTCATCCTTTAACGACCCAGAGATACTATCATTAACACTTTTACAGGCAGGAACATTGAGGTTAGGTAATTTACCTAAGGCCACATAGCTAGCAAGCTGACACTTAAGTCAGCTGTGTCTGAGGTTTAATTCTGTCTTCTGCAGTAATTGTGTGGGCTGCTGACAGGGCCCTGGAGAGTGTCAGAAAGCTCACAGCCTCTGCAGGGGAGAGGAGCTTCCCCTCTCTGGGCCTCCATCTCCTCCAGTGCAGTGACTCAAATGAGCACCAGCAACATCTCCGGAGATGGGGTTTGGAGGGCTCCCTGGAGAACAGAAATAGTGCAGGGGTTTTGAGGGACTGTTGTGCCAGCCAGGGCCAAGTCAAAGCTGTCACTCACACTGACTCATTAGCCCTAAGTTCGTCTTTGGGGCATGAGGTACAAGCTGAGGGCAGAGCCATAGCCAGGACCATTACTCACCACGGCAACACCTCTGCTGCCTGTTGCCACACACTGGTGCTGGACTCAGCTTCCGTGGAAAGGAATGGAAATTGCACTCATTTTCCAGGAACAAAGAGGCCAGCTTGCCGACCTTGCCTGTCTCCTCCTACTCTTGCTCTGTTCCCTGCCTCTGCTTGGTTGCATGAGAACTTCGCTAACTTTCAGAGACCTGGAGGGGACCCAAGAACTCTTGTTATTAACCCCTCCTTCCTCACCCACTCTGGAGGGGAGTTGGGCATATAGATGGGGCAGGAAAAGAGAGTGCTGAGGAGCACAGGCTGTGGGGGAAAACAAAAGAGCTGGGGAAGGTCAAGAAGGAGCTGCAGATAGACTGCTGCTGAGAGGAATCAGAGTGGGGGAAAAATTCACTCCTTTGACCATCTGTTACATATGATGCACTTCCACACATGTTATCTCATTAAATCCTCACAATAGCCTATCCTCACCCCCATTTTAAACACTGAGGAAACAGGTCCAGAGAGGTTAAGTGACTTTGCCAAGAACACAGAGCATTTCAGGTGGCAGGGTCAATATTTGGACACCAGTCATGTCTGATTTCAGAGCCCTTTCTACTTTACGACGGTGCCACTTTCCTGACCAGGGTGGGGAGTTCTGAGTTTCAGAGACGAACATCAATGCTAAATTGCTTTGTGAATCCCTCTGAGCCTATATTTACCCATCTGTAAAATAAGAAGATGAAACGAGATGATTTCTGAAGTCCCTTTTAGTACTGGCTTTCCATGCTTAAGACGTGAGTGTTCAACCCCATTAAAAAGTGGGCAAAGGACATGAACAGACTTCTCAAAAGAAGACATTCATGCGGCCAACAAACATATGAAAAAAAGCTCAATATCACTGATCATCAGAGAAATGCAAATCAAAACCACTATGAGATACCATCTCATACCAGTCAGAATGGCTATTATTAAAAAGTCAAGAAACAACAGATAATGGTGAGGTTGCCAAGCAAAAGGAATGCTTTTACACTGTTAGTGGGAGTGTAAATTAGTTCAACCATTGTGGAAGACAGTGTGGTGATTTCTCAAAGATCTAGAAGCAGAAGTCTAACTAGACCCAGCAATACCATTACTGGATATATACCCAAAGGAATGTAAATCATTCTATTATAAAGATACATGCACACACATATTCATTGTAGCGCCATTCACAATAGCAAAGACATGGAATCAACCCAAGTGTCCATCAATGATAGACTGGATAAAGAAAATGTGGTACACACACCATGGAATACTATGCAGTCATAAAAAGGAATGAGATTATTATGTCCTTTGCAGGGACATGGATGGAGCTGGAAGCCATTATCCTCAGCAAACTAACATTGGAACAGAAAACCAAACACCACGTGTTCTCATAAGTGGGAGCTGAACAATGAGAACACATGGACACATGGGGGAATACAACACACAGTGGGGCCTGTCAGAGGGTCAAGGGGAGGAAGATCATCAGGAAGAATAGCTAATGGATGCTGGGCTTAATACCTAGGTGATGGGATGATCTGTGCAGCAAACCATGGCACACATTTACCTATGTAACAAACCTGCACATCCTGCACATGTACTTCAGAACTTTAAAGTTGAAGAAAAAAAAGAGTTGAGAGTTTGGAGACCTTCCCAAACCCAAAGTTGAGAAGCCTGAATGGCTTGGAAAGACATCAAGGCATTCAGCCTGATGTTTGTTATCAGTGAACTAGGGAGGAGACTTTCTGCCTTTCAAGGCTGTGCCATTGCCACCTTCAGGCACCTTGCATACTTTGGCTATTGGTTCTGGCTCTGCAGACAAGTGACTGCCTTCATGAGGGGAGTAAAGGGACAGTCCAGCCTCAGGATTCCAGCAAGCAAGGAAATCTGAATAATTGTGTCTCTGGGGCACAATAACTTCTGTTTCCTTGCCCCCTCCCTTCAAGCCACAGACTCCAATTAGCAGCTTAGCACCAAAGTTCCCAGACATGTTCCTGCTTTTGGAGACACTGAATAATGGAGAGGTTTCTGAAGCTGAGATGAGGAGGGTGGGAGGTAGGATGTGAACTTGTAAAAATATAGGGAGAGAGATTTCAGATTCCTAGATGCTGCACTTTCTTCACGCTTTAAGGAAGGTGTCTGGTTCCTGAAAAGACTCCTGGCCTCAGTATAATTTTTTTATAATTGCTCCATTTTTCTGAGCTATCATCCCAAGTATTGTGGAGTGAGGAAGAGACAGGGCTCTGCCTGCTGGAAGAGACCCCATTCTCATCTTATGGGAAGTGTGAACCTGATGAGGGAAGTGTGGCTCCCAGTAAGAAGGAGCACCAACCTGGCAAGATATTGTGGCTATCTCCCTTATGGAATTCTTGGGCTGGTGGGGCAGATATTATTCTGGTTTCTGTTGGTGGGGTGCTGGTTCAAATGAGTTAGGGGAGCTGAACATAAAGTTCAGATGCAGAAAGATGACTAAAAAAGAGCATTCAACTGGATCCTACAGGGAAGAGGGTGGTCCCTAAACTCAGGTGGCCTTTGTCTTGGAGAGAGGTGAGTCAAGCCCCTCACTCTCCAGGAGTACAGTAATAAAGGAGATCATAGTTGGGAAAAGTGTGGTGTGTATGTGTGTGTGTATGTGTGTGTGTGTGTGTCTGTATGTGTTTGTGTGTGTGTGTTTCTGTGTGTGTGTGTGATTCCATGCCTAAGAAAGGAGCTCTTATTCTAAATTTGTTCAACAGAGAATGTAACAAGGAAATCTTGAGACAGATTCTCTTGTTCTGTTCTTTGTCTTTTGGGACAGAAACACTCAAATTGGGAACAAATATGTAAATATTATGTCTCACTCTAAAGAGTTGAAGTTGTTTTTGCACTTTCTTGAGTTATGAGAAAATGAGTGAACCCACCTGGTCACTGCATGACTCCAGAATAATTCTTTCCCCTTCTCTGGGCCCCAGTTTTCTATCTTCAAAATAAATGATTGGATTTAGAAAACCTCTCAGGTCTTTTCCAGTTTCTGACATTCTAGTTTTTGTTTTTCTGCCATTCTGCTCAACCACTTTCCCCTTCTCCCGGCTGCCAGGAGCTGTCCACGGTTCTGAAGAGCTTGGGCCCAGAGAGAATCAACCATATTAGATCTGGCCCAATTACAGTTGCACTTCCCCCCCGCCCCCGCCATTTGTCAGTTGTCATGGTTTTTAAAATTTTAACTTTATTTATTTTTAAATTGACAAGTAAAAGTTGCGTATATTTATGGTAAACCACATGATGTTTTGAAATTTCGTGCATGCATGTGGTAAGTCTATAATCAGAGCTGTGGGTGACATAGCCAAAATCTAAGACAGAAACTCTGCCTCCAAGCAGCTTGTGCAAGTCGGAATATGCATATAGTAGGATCATGACTAAAGGAGATTAGAGGACATTTAGTCCAGTCCTATCACTTTATTGTGATATTTACCCCCTGGTTACACTGATCAGGACTGCCATTGATGCCTGTTTTCCCAAAATTTCCTGGGTCTATGGCAGAGGGGTCATGAAGAGGAATTGTAGGGAACTGGAGAAGACAGGGAACAAGTTATTTAGTCATATGCTCCTCCTTCTTCTTTATGGGATGAGTGTGAGTGTGATTCCATGGGGCTGGCAATGGTCCTCTTATCACCAGCTGATCTCCATGACCTCAAGGTTTCCCTCAGATATCTTTTTTAAAAAAAATACAGAGTCTTACTGTGTCACTCAGACTGGAGTCCAGTGGTGCAATCATAGTTCACTGCAGCCTTGACTTCCCTGGGCTTAGGTGATACTCCTACCTCAGACTCCTTATCTGGGGCCACAGGCACATACCACCACACCTGGCTATTTTTTGTATTTTTCATAGAGACAGAGGTTCACTCTGTTACCTAGGCTGGCCTTGAACTTCTGGGCTTGAGTGATACACCTGCCTCAGCCTCCCAGAGTTCTAGGATTACAAGCATGTGCCACCACACCTGGCCAGATATCTTAACAAGAGAATTGACCTGAAAAGTCTTACCTTTCCCCTCTATTCCTGGATTTAGAGCAGGCAAGGGGGTTGAGCTTCGGTAACCTGAAGTTCAAGTGGGTTTTGCCTTCTTGGATTTCTGAGGTGGTGTTCAAAGTCTTATTGAATATTTGAGAAAAATAAGATACAGAAGGGAGGGTAGAGGAGAATCTATCATCTATTGAGTCTTCACCATGCTTTGGGTGTTTTACGTTTATTATTTCATTTAGTCCTCCTAAGATCCCTGTGAAGAAAGATGTCTTAATTTCTTTGTGCTGCCATAATAAAATACCATGGATTGGGTGATCTATATGGAACATAAATATATTTCTTACAGTTCTGGAGGCTGGGAAGTCCAAGAACAAGGCATTGGCAGGTTCAGTGTTTAATAAGTATCTGCTCTCTGCTTCCAAGAAGGTATCTTGAATGCTGCATCATCTGGAGGGGAGGAATACTGTGTGCCCACATAACAGAAGGTTGGAGGGAAAAAGAGAGTGAGATAATTTCCTTTGTCAACCCCTTTTCTAAGGGCATTAATCCATTCATGAGGGCAGAGCTATCATAACCTAAGCATCTCCCAACACGCTTCACCTCCCAACACTATTGCATTGGGGATTGAGATTCCAACACATGAATTTTGGAAGAGGACAAAAACATTCAAACCATAGCAAAGGATTATTGTTGTTATCAGCTTGATAGATACAGAAGCAGAGGTACAGAGAGATTAAATGCTTGGCCCAGACTCACCAGGTAGCAAGAGACCTATACTTCTCCCACTCCAAAATGCATACAGGTCCAGGAGTAGGAAGAAAATGGGCCTAAAATAAGCTCATATTGAGTTCTTCCAAATTTCCTGTTTTTCCTCATCTGCAGCCCCTGTCTTTGTTATAGCAGGTAAAATACCAGATTTCTTCTTAGGGTATGTCCATTACTCTTTCTTCTCTGGAGAGTGGAGCTGGGATGGAGATTCTCCCTTTTTATTCTTGCCACCTACTTCTTAAATATGTCTCTTGGAAGAGTTTTTGTCATGCTAAGTGACTTTACAAAATTAGAGTGGTTCAAACAACATGTTGTGCTCCACAAGGGTTGTTTGGTGGCTCCCTAGAATAGTAAATCTGCAGGTGGGGAGGCATCCTGCTGGGATCAACTTTACTCACCTAGTAGCTCCTGCTGGTGCTATCCTCTTTCCACTTGTCACCTCTACACTGTGTGCTGAGATTATGTGAATAGCAATGGTGTTTTAGGGAGAGGATCACCTAAAATGCCCAAGGGAACTTTCTTGTAAATGTTGGAAATGTGATAGAACTGTAAACATTACTTGGAGCCCATTGCATCAATTGCGAAACACATGTCATGATTCTGCTTATTCTGCAGCAGTGTAAAAATGCTAAACTGTCATCAGAAAAGGAAATATAATCAAAAGAAGGTTGGACAGGATTCTCCAGAATCCTAGGGTTCGGAGAAACAATCAGGACCTAGTTTGCAAGCATGAGTCAGCACCATGGACAGCGATGGAGCTTGTGGCACACCCCCTTCCCTTGGTTCCTGCTTAATGATGCTGTGCCCTATGGCTAGGGTCAGGTCCTCCAACTGGCAGACCTCCTAATCCTGGCCTGTTTGCCTGACTCCTTCCTTCCCTTTGCCCCAGCTAGGACATCTCCTGGGGCAGTGAACAGCTGGCACTGCCCTGGCACATTTACAGGACAAACTTGCCACTTTCAAAGCTCAGACCTCCGACATGGAGGGCATCTGGGCTGTTCAGGCCTCCTCCCCACGGGGTAGGTGACCTTCTTCTTTGATGGAGGAGCAGGTGGGTTGATTTGGCTCTAGCGAAGATTTTTTTTCTGTGACAGGTTGCCTAGAGCCATTGGGCAGAAGCCCTCTCCCTTCCCCCACACCCAGGAGACTCTGGCTACAGGGTAGAAGGAGAAAAATTAAAACTAAGGCTTATTATGGAATTAGGGCCATAAAACCACAGGCTGCAGCATGCAACAGCTACTGCCATAAACCTAGAGCCCATTCAATCATGGAATAGGTACTGTTACACATTAAGTAGGAACATTTATGTACAGGTAACAGAGAATAACTCCTGATCTTGTGTTTGTGGTAGTAACTGGCTCTTTATGCAGCATTTGTGGCTGCTTAATTATAGTGGATTAACAAAGAGGTCTGGGACGGAGAAGGTCAGTGTACATAAAACTGTGGCCAAGGTTGAATTCCATGACCAAGGAAGTAAGTCAGTTTGTCCATGCTTCTGCCTCCAAGAATGATGGTGCCAGTATCTACATCAGATTGGTGGTGCTTACATAGGGATTTAGGAAACATGATGTTTTGAAGTATTCCTTGGGTTCTCCTTTCCTATCCCCCCAGAAAATCTTGATTCAGTAAGTCATAGTCACTGTTAGCATTCAGAACTCAGCTCTGAGTCCGGTCTTAAAGTTTAGGCTCCTTCCTTCCAATCTGCTGATGGCTTCTAGGGCCTCCCCTGATCCATTCAGCACATAAGACAGAGACTGATTTATGGGGTAAAACTCCTGCTGCTCCCTACTTCCGGAAAAGGCAATAAGCTGCATTCTAATGACACATTCAACTCTCTAAATTCAACAAATATTTGCCCCACACAGTTTTGCTAAGCAGCTATGGTATGTGAGGCTCTGGACACAATGGGTGTAAAGTGAATTTGACACAATTCCTTCCCTCAAAGAGTTTCTAATCTGGTGTGGGACCTGTAAAGGTAACAAATTGCAATATAATGCGCTAGATGTAGTAACAAAACCATAGTTATTATCATTATATGAGGGTTAATGAATGCATTACCTGTGGCTAAAATACTTTAGAGGCTGAGATGTGCTCACCTCCCCCAAAGAGGCTTAGCAGAGGTGATTAGTATATATTGAAACCTGCTTTGTGAAGAGCAAATGTCTGTGATTCCATGTCAGAGGGTCGGATAGGCTCCTACTTGCTTCACAACTGGAACAACTTCTGTCCCCTTTTCTATCTCTACCCCTAGCTTCCTGACCCCAAGGTTAATTCCTTTCTGTAATTATACCCATCATCCCTGGCCCAATTTCCAAACTCCTTCTGAGAAGTGAGCACCCCCAGGTCTAGAGCTCTTCTTCCCCACAGTAATCTGATAACATATAATGAAAGGTTACTGCAGTCTTGTTTTATTTGTGACTCAGGGCTATCTGTGGCTTCCCTCTACTCCTCTATGTTCCATTGCTCCATTTAATTGAGAGTTAACCACTTATGCAAGGAAAAAAAGCATCCTGGGAAGGATAAGAGGATCATCAGCTAGAAAACTCTAGGCAGTTTTTCTGAAGGGAGTGTCTGATAGAGGGCTTTGAAAGATGTAAATATATGCAATTAACCTGGTTTCACCTGTAGGAGCATTGTAGGGGCTGGGGGATGGTGTAAAGTATGCAACTAATTTGTCCTGTTCCATCCCCCTCATGTCTATTCTTGGGTGGTACCTGGCTAGGATTGTGCACAAAAGACCCTGAGCATCTTTCACTGTCAGAAGGAACTGCAACCCAACACACTCTGGAGGCTGACTATTGTTCATGCTTTCCAGAGGCAGAAAATGCTGTACCTTTCCCAGTCACCCCCGATCCCCAATGCACACACCTGTAAAATGTGTTTCAGAGAGCTGTACTGCCAAAAATAATATTAATATGTTCTCAGAACCTTACAGTTCATGAGTTTTTGACTTGGATCTAACCAAAGCCCTGTAGTATGGACAGGTTGAGAAATGATTGTTAGATTGATTTTATAGACAAGGCACCTGAGCCTTAGACACACTCTTGTCCAGGGTCTGCCTTAGGTGGCAGAGCTGGGACAAGAACTTAGGACTCCTGACTCCAAGGCAAGGTACTTTGGCTTTACCATACATGAAGCTCCATGTCAGCTGAACCTCAACTCCTACTGTGGCATCTGACTCTCATTTCTTTTCTTGGTCTTTGAGAGAATCCATAAGGGGAGAATCTCCACATGCTTTGAAGCTCCCTGGGTTTAGTCCATTTTCCTGAATAAGAGCAACATCTAGCATTTATTAGACATCATTTGCAGGCATTTTCTAAATGCTGCACATGTATACTTGTAGCCGTGTATATATGTAGCCATGTATACATTACATGTATGCATATAACTCATACAACAACTCTATGAAGTAGGTTGAAGATGGTAACCAACTTACCCAAAGTCCCATGGTTGGCAAACAGTGAACCAGGTAGCCTGGCTCTGATGAAGAGCCCCTCCTTGAACAAACTTAAGTCAGGCTCCCCTGAGTCCTCTTCCCAACCAGGCCTTGACTTTTGGACTTTGGTTTTGTCTTTGCATTGCCTGATTTTAGCAAGAATCCTGCTAAGTTGGTTTAGCAAGTTCCTCCACCATCAATATCTGAGCAAATTCCTCATCCTCTACCATTCCCCAGGTGATATCTGGTCATTCTGGCCTGCCTCAAGCAAAAATCTGGTTAGGTTGGTTTAGCCAGAAATCCCTCTTTCCCCTTCAAATGTCTACTTAGTGATTTTTCACCCATCAATCACCCCTCTCCATCCCACTCTTTGGCTATAAGTTCCCACATTTTCATGTTGTATTGGAAGTTGAGCCCTATCTCACTCCTCTACTGCAAAACTCCGTGGCAGTCGTCCCTATACCAATTACAATAGCCTCGAATCAAGCCTGCCTTGATTCATGACAAGAGTTATGACTAATTTCTTCTTTCACAGCTCTAAGGTCTATACCCTTAACCATAACGCCACACTACTTCTCCTGTGGAAGGAACACTGGAGGCTTAGGTTCAAGTCTTTATTCTGCATTTATTTGCAATGTGACTTTGGATGAGTCACATAATGCCTCTGGGACTCAGTTTCCTTCATTGACAAGTACCAATAACAATAATTCACCTTTACAGGGTGCTTTGCAGTTTACAAAGTGCTTTGTCAGACATTGTTTTTTTTATTTGTTTTTTTCTTTGTTTGTTTTGAGGCAGAGTCTCACTCTGTCACTCAGGCTGGGGTGTACCGGCACAATCTCAGCTCACTGCAACCTCTGCTTCCTAGGTTCAAGTGATTCTCTTGCCTCAGCCTCCCGAGTAACTGGGATTACAAGTGCCCACCGCCATGCCCAGCTAATTTTTGTATTTTCAGTAGAGACAGGGTTTCACCATGTTGGCCAGGCTGGTCTCAAACTCCTGACCTCAAGTAATTCGCCTGCTTCAGCCTCCCAAAGTGCTGGGATTACAGGCATGAGTCATGGTGCCCGGCCTTTTGATCCTTATTACTCAGTGAAGAAAATGACAATTTTGATTGCATATATGAGGAAACTCTGGGTTTCAGGGTCTAACCAAGGTCAAATAGCTAGTATGTGCTGGAGTAAGATCTAGAATCCAGGCCTTTGGGGTTTCCTTGCCATGGAATATATAGGCCTTGGACTAAATTCTCTCCAAGAGTCCTGCTATTCTCGATTCTCTCTGTGCTGGGAAATTAAGAAAGGGGGTAATAGTGAACTCTTAGTTTGGGGCCATCCCAAGCTGGTGGGTACAGGTGTATATGGCACTCAGTTGGGCACATGATACTGTCCTTTGCAATCCCTCACCTGTCCCAAGGCTTAATGGTGGCCTCTCACAGACCATCTCCGTAGTAGAAGCTGGCTTTAGAAAATGGACATGAAACTGCGTTTTGACCCTCTCTTCTCCACTCTAAGCAGCCCCATCTCCCTTGCCCTTTCATCCTTTTCAGGTATCAATCCTGGGGATGGCCAGAAGCATCTCAGAGCTGAGGATCTGCCCCTGGAGAGGCAGAGGGAGAAAGGGCAAAAATATAAAATAAAGATTAGCCAAAGAATTACCCTGTGTGTTCCTCTCACCTCCCTCATCTCCCCATGTAAATTACCCTATTATTCCTTTCCCTTAGGACTCCTGATCGTCCTTATTTCTTCTTTTGAGCTAAAGTCATTCATGCAGTAAATTAGTTCTTTGGTTCAAAATAGCTCTGATTGTAGCAGTTGCTGCCACCACCAGCAGCAACACCACAGCCCCCGGACAGTTTCCAAAAAAAAAAAAAGGAGAAAAGAAAGAAAGGGGGAAAAAGCCCTCAAAAACTCAACTCTCCCTTCCTCCCACTCTATCCACATGCACAGAAATACATGGGGTGCCCATTTCCTGGGAAATGATTTCTTCGAAAGGCAAGTACATGCTGAAAGGGAGTAAAGACAAAGTCGTAACCTAGAAACAACTCTGGTTGGGACAGGAAGAATTATAGTCACCGAGGCCATAGGTCTGCGGTTTGAAAACTTCTACTCTGTTCTCTTCTCTCAGAAACTAGGTCTTGGTTCACCTTGGGTTCCTGGAGAAGCAGCATAACATAGAGGTTAAGAATCCAGGCCTTGATGTCGGATGCTGCAGGACTGAGTTCTGGGTTCTGCCACTTTCTCGCTGTGTGACCTTGGACAAGTATCTTAACAGTCCTGAATCTATAATCTCTGACACATACCTGACTTCCAGACTCACTCATATCCCCAGCTGCCTACTCTTGTATACCAGATGCTGCCTACCCAGCATCTCCTCTTAGACATCTTAAATTGAACTTAACACATCCCTAAAGAAACTCTTGATATTCCCTCTTCTAACCACGCTCCTCCCACAGTCTTTCCCATCTCTGTAAGTGTCAACTCCATCCATCCTTTGCTCAGGCTAAAATTCTTGATGTCATCCTCAACACCTTTCCTTCTCACACACACTAGTTTTATTCTGTTAAAAAATCCTATTGTGTTTATTTACAAAACATGTTCAGAATCTGGCTACTTCTTACCACTTCCACTGCTGCATCCTGGGTGCATCCACCATCACCTCTCACCTGGTGATTTCGTTAGCCTCCTAACTGATTTCTGCTTCTCTCCTTGTCCCCAAAGACATTCTATAAATACATAAGTTGGTTCACATTTTACCTCTTCAAAACTTACCAATAACTTTTATCTTAAGAATAAAATCCAAGGACGTACACAATCTACACCCCTTCCCCCAATGTGGCTATTGTTGTTATTCATTTTGCAGGTGCTGCCTATGAGTAGTTGTTTGCTTTCTTATAGTTTTGGTCTTCTCTTGACATTGCAGAACAAATTATCCATTTTTGTGTGTGTGTGTGTGTGTGTTGGGGAAAGGGGTTTGGGATGGGTTGGGAGAGAAGTGGCACTAAGAACAGGTGAGCTCATTTCGTAGTGAGATCTCCACCAAGTCTTTAACAGCTCTGGTGGTGACAGATGTGTACCCAAAGCTGCCTCTCAAGGACTAATTTCACCTCTTTACTGTCTCTTCTCTACTCCTAATGGTATTCTCTCCTTTATCACCTACAGTTATGGGTCCCAAATTTTTTAGGTGGAAGCATAATTGAAGGAGTTTTTTTTTGAACATGCTTGTTGCTGGTTCCCAACTGCAGAGATTCTGATTTATCAGAGATGTAGTGGTGTTTTTAACAAGTGACCCAGGTGAATGTGATGTGGGTCGTCAGTAGACCACCCTTTTGTTAGGAGTACATAGCATGTATATCACCTCATAAACGTACATATACTTTTATTATTTTTAAAGTACTTTAAAAGGTTAAATTTTTGTTAATTTTCAAAAAGGAAGGTTTGGAAGTAAAATACACGTGTATCAATAAAAAGCACAATGCAAAAGTGGTCAGTATAGACGGCCAATATACACAATTAGATTTATTATTAAACATGTTCAGATGATGTCTTAAGTCAGGAATTTTGACTGACTTAAGTCAGTCAATTTTGAGTGGAGCAAGAGGCCCATCTAGAAGCTGAAATTTTTAAAGGTGAACTTCACCACAGTCCAATGAAGAGATGTGAATATAATGTCCATTATGGGCTTCCTCATAGAGAAACAGGCTCAGAGTTAGTCACTCAAACTGATGTTTTTCTCAACTTCTGAAGTTTCAGCTATGTACACAGCAATATTGTTGACCTTCTTCACTTCAGACGGCCGACAGAAGAGAATTGCTATTTTTTTCAGTCCTTTTGGTCTGTCTTTTGTTTTGGTCCCAACATTGGACATTAGAATAGTAATTGCTCCTAAGAGACAATGTTTTAATTTACCGATTTACTTACTAATGTTTATCTTTGCCAATTTCTTTCCTCCCCTTTCTACTATGCATTTGAGGTTTTCCTTCTGGAATTATTTTCTTTTTTCCTGAAGTAGATCTTTGAGAAGTCCATTTGGTGAAGTTCTGTTGGTGGTAAATTATCTCAGATTTTGGTCATCTACAAATGTATTTATTGCATGTTTGCTTTTGAAAGACAGTTTTGCAGGATACACATTTCTATATTGATGATTATTCTTCTTGACATTTTAAAGACACTCCACTGTCATCTGGTTTCTGTTGTTTATGAGAAGTCCACTGTCAGCCTAACTCTAGCTCCGTTATATATGATCTGTCTTTTCTCTCTGGCTCTTGAATCTGATTTCTTTTCTCTCTGGACACCATTTTGGTATCCTGTAATTTCACAATGATGTGTGTAAACATAAATTAAAAAAAATTCTACATGATATATATTGTGCTTCCTATACTTTGGATACATTTCTTCTATCACTTGTGGAAAAATTTCAGTCATTTGTATTCATATATTTTCTTTCTTTGATTCTTTCTATTCTCTCCATCTGGGCCTCTTCTTTGATACTCTATTATTTCCATCTGGGTCTCTGATAAACACATGCTAGATCTCTTTTGATTCTATCTTCCATATCTCTTAATCTCTCTTTCATTATTTTACAACATCTTATCTTTCTGAATAATTTCCTCAGTCTGATTGCCCAGTCTACAAAATTATCTCTTCAGTGTGTCTAATTTATTATATCCCCTTCATTTCTAAAAGTACTATTTAGTTCTTTTTTAGAGACAGGGTCTTGCACTGTTGCCCAGGCTGGACTTGAACTGCTGGCCTCAAGAGATCTTCCCACCTTCATCCCCCAGAGTGTTGGGATTACAGATGTAAGCCACCATACCTTGCTCCTATTTGGTTCTTTTTATAAATATTTCCAATAATTTTTATGGTCCATTACTGTTTGCTCATTATTCTGATTTTCAAATTTCTTCAAATGTTTTATACGTATTTGATTTTTATGTCTGAATATTCATCAAATGTTTGTTTAGTGCCTATTATATACCAGTTACTGTTATAGAGATTGATAATCAGCAGTAAACTAAATAGAAAAATGCGTGCTGTCATGAAGCTTGTCTTCTAATAAATAACTCCAATACTTGAAGCCCTTGAGAGCCTGAATTTGTTGTTGGTTGCCTGTGCTGATTCTCACTCATAGTGGTTTATTTCCCTATACAGTTGTAATCTTTGTGAATTCATGTTTGGGTACACATGATGTGTGGGAATGTGAGGAACCTAAATTATAGATGCTTTTTTCTAGAGAAGACTTATTTGCTTCTTCAGGAGCCAGGGGAATGTTATTGTTCTGGAACCAATTTAACCATTTTGAGAACCCAGGTTAAAGTGGGAGCCCTGGCTCAGTTTCTCTACCTTACCACCACTCTTGGGTTTAATATTGCTATCAGTGGAAGCACTGATATCAGCAACTGTCCATAGGGAATACTTATCACTACATTTTTTTGTGTGGCAACATATAGTAACTGTGGCAAAAATTTAAAATTTGTGATTTTAACCATTTTATGTGTATGATTTAGTGGCATCAATTACATTCACAGTGTTGTGCAAGTATCACTATCTATAACCAATGTCCCAACAGAAACTCTCTACCATTAGGCAATGACTTCTCATTTTCTCCTTCACTCAGCCCTTGGCAACCTCTGATCTACTTTTTGTCTCTACAAATTTACCTATTATAGATATTTCAAATAAATGGAACCATTTAGTATTTATTCTTTGTGTCTGGCTTATTTCACTTAAAGTAATTTTTCCAAGGTTGCTCCTTGTTGTAGTATATACCAGAACTTCATTTCCTTTTATAGATGAGTCATATTAACATTGCCTGTTTATACCACATTTTGCTTATCTATTTATCTGTTGATAGACTCAGGTTGTTTCCATCTTTTGGATATATACCTAGTAGTGAAGTTGTTGGATTGTATGGTTATTCTATGTTTAGCTTTTCTGAGGAACCAGTATAGTGTTTGCTGCAAAGTTTGCACCACTTTACATTCCTTCCAGCAATGCATGAAGGTTCTGATTTCTCCACATTTTCAATCACACTTGCTATTTTCCGCTACTATTTTTTGTTATTGCCATTGTGGTACGTGTACAGTGGTATATTACTGTGGTTTCAATTTGTGTTTGCCTGATGACTAGTGATATTGAGCATATTTTCATGTCCTTATTGGTTATTTTTATATGCTCTCTAAAGTGTCTTCAAATATTTTGTCCATTTTTTAATTGGATCATTTGTCTTTTTATTATTGAGTGTAGGAATTCTTTATGTATTCTGGATAGCAAGCCTTTATCAAATGATATGCAAATATTTTCTTACATTTATAGATTGTCTTCACTTTCTTGATAATGTCTTTTAATGCACAATTATTTTTAACTTTGATGAAGTCCAATGTATCTATTTTTTTCTTCTCTTGCTTATGCTTTTTGTACTATACCCATGAATCCATTGCCAAGTCCAAGATTTTTCCCTATGTTTTCTTCCAAGAATTTTATATTTTTATTACATTTAAGTTCTTGATCTACTTAGAGTTAATTTTTGTATGTTCTATGAGATAGGGGTCCAGCTTTTCTTTTGCATGTGGAAATCCAGTTGTTCTAGCACCACTTGTTAAAGAGACTCTTTTTTCTGTATTGAAAAGACTTGGCACCCTTGTAAAAAAATCAATTGGCCATAGAAATATGAGTTTATTTTCTGGACTTTCAGTTCTATTCCATGGGCCTATATGACAGTCCTTATACCAGTACCACATTCTTTTGATTACCGTAGCTTTGCAGTAAGTGTTGAGATTGGAAAGTGCAAGCCTTCCTACTTTGTTTTCCATCAATATTATTTTGTGTATTCAAGGTCCCTTGCAGTTCCATGTGAATTTGAGGATTGGCTTTTTCATTTCTGCAAAAGATAGTAATAAAGAAAAGATGTCTGTTGGATGTTTTTGATAGCGATTGTATTGAATCTGAAGATCATTTCAAGTAGTGTAGGGCATTTGACAATATTGTCTTCCTAACCATGAGCATGGGTTGCTTTTCCATTTATTTATTTAGGTCTTCTTTAATTTCTTTTAACAATGTTTTCTGGAGTTCACTGTGGAGGTCTTTCACCTCCTTGGTTAAATTTATGCCTAGAAGTGTTATTGTTTTAGATGCTATTGTGAATGGTATTGCCTTCTTAATTTCCCTGTCTTCATTGCAGATGTATAGAAACACCACTGATTTTTGCATATTGATCTTATACCTTCAACATTTTTAATTCTTTTATTAGCTCTTATAATGCTCTTGTGGATTCTTTGGGGTTTTTATATATAGGATTATATCTTCTATGAATAGAGATTGTTTTACTTCATGCTTTCCAATTGGATGACTTTATTTTTCTTGTCTCATTGCTCTAGTAGTACAATGATGAATAGCAGTGGTGAAAGTAGGTGTTCTTGTCTCGCTCCAACACCTGCATGTTGAATTGCCTTCTTGCCCACTATTCCTCATCCTAGTTTTAATACATTTTGAGAGATGGGTGGGATTACTATATATTTCTCTTACTTAGGTTGAGCCAAGAGATGTACTTAAGTTTCTTTTAGCAGAAGTTGGATGTTTTTAGGTAAAAAGAGCCTTTAAGTTGTCTAGTCTACAAGTCTACAATCATTGGAAGGAACATAAAATGACCCTTTGAAAAAATCTGACAGAAAAGATGAGTGATTAATCCTCATGGCCTGGCTTGATGGCCCCCTCTCCACCTTACCCAGAATAATAAAAACAAGCTGTGTTATCATGATAGGACTTGAGTCTCAAAGAGAATCTGGAAGTTAGTCAAACTTATAAGGGTCTGGTGAGAAGGGGGGCCCATGGGAAACTGGCTTGAAGGATGGAAGATAAATATATCTCATATCCCATATAATAACCAAGTTTGTTCCATTTCTCAGCCAGGTGTCGACTCTAGGTGTTTAATCATCCAACATCTTGGAAATGTGTCATCAGTTGCTAAGGAACTTACTCTTGTGAACATGAGTCATACTTTAAGCTGTACATCTGTGTATGCATATGAGAGAGAGAAAGAGAAAGAGAAAGAGAGAGAGAGATGGGAGAGAGAGAAAGATATGGGAGAGATGCACTACTTATCCTATGGTGTGTTCTAAAGAGGGAAAGTAGAGAACACACTTTTGGCTCTTCTTTTCTCATCTCCTGCTTACACTTCTCCATACGATTCACTTTATTTTGCTTGAACCATCCCTCACACAGAAACCTGGAAAACTGGGATGGTAGGCATTCTCTCCCTGGGTCCTCAGCACTGTCTCCCATTCCCTGATCTCTTGGTGCCACCCATCCTCAGTTCCAGTGGACCAAGGTGTGTGAAGGCAGCTGTGCTCTCCCCTGCCCAGTGAGCTGTTGAATGCTGTGACCTCCTGCAAGTGCCTGGGGGTTATGTTGCCCAGCTACAGTTGCTGGGAGAACCTCAAGTTAGAATTTCTTCACGTTAGGGTGTGTAAAATCTCAGTCACCACAGTGAATTAATGCTGCTTTTTCCTGGCTAAATGTGAAACCCATAAGCGTCAGCTCCTGGGATGATTGAAGATAGAGTGCTCCTGTTTGGGTACTGTCAATTCCTTTTCCCTCACTCTCTCTAAGTGCATTCAGCCTGCAGAGCCCATGTGGGAGTCATGGGGGACACACAGATAAACTATTGCCAGCCCTCTGAGAAGCCCCTACCAGATGGCAGATACATCCAGAGAAGCCTTCTGATGGTGGAATTAGTCCTGTCCCGAGGAAGCTCCCAAGTTGACGGAAAGACATAGTCTTTATCCTAAGGGTGCTCCTAGTGTAATGGGGGAGACCTCGGTCCTGCTTAAAGTAAACTCCTATGTGATGTGGGGGACTAAGTCCCTGCCCTGGAGGAACCTCTCGTCTGATGGAGGAGGCACTCTCCATCAGGAGATGCAGATGTGATAGAACCATTCTTTCCTAGATGTCCAACTGGATAGGGGTGATCAAGCTGGCTGGGGGTGATTGTTGGCTGGAGAACTTCTGGGATACATACTGACTGACTTCCTTACACATAAGGGCTATAGAACCCTAACTGAGCCATCATTCCTGCTGGGAAATCCTGACCACTCATTTCTGCCCTCATATCAAGGCTATTCTGAGTTTTTTTTTTTCCCATTCTTGACCAGCCCTGCACCCCTTCTCCTGACTTGCCTCTTCCCAAAGCCTTTTTAAATGAGATTTTAAAACATGCAGAACAATTGAAAGAATTTTAAATACTCATATACCCAGTATCTGGATTCTACAATTGTCAACATTTTGCCTTATGTCTTTCATCAAATACCTATGTATATATCTATTCTTCAGTCTTATTTTTGGTATTTTTTAAAGTAAGATGCAGATGTTTGCTATACTTTGCCCTTAAGTAGAGTTCAATATTTGCTTGTAGTTCTGTATGTGTGAGGTGGGAAGGTTAAATTGACATCAGTAACACACAAATTATAAGTGTATCCTTTGAGATTTAACAAATGCTTACACATGTGTAACCCAAATCTCTCTCAAGATATTGGACATTACTATCACACAGAAAATCTGTTCATGCCCTTTTAATCACTGTTCTCACTTTGCAGAGGCAATCACAGTTCTCATTTTTAAAAAAATCCCTTTCTAAGATCTTATATAAGCGAAATTGTCTAGTATGTACTTATCATGCTTTTATTTATTTATTTATTTATTTATTTATTTATTTATTGAGACAGGGTCTTGCTCTGTTGCCCAGACACGAGTGCAGTGGTGCAATCTCGGCTCACTGCAGCCTCAGCCTCCTGGGCTCAAGTGATCCTCCTACTTCAGCCTCCTGAGTAGCTAGGACTACAGGTGTATGCCACCATGTCTGACTAATATTTTTTTTTTCTGTAGAGACGGGGTCTCACTATGTAGTCTTGAGCTCTTGGGCTCAAGCAATCCTCCCACCTTGGCCTCCTGAAGCACTGGGAGACATGAGCCACTGCACCCAGCGTCATCGTGTTTTTGAGATTCACCCATGTTTTTGCATGTTTCTTCCTTTTGATTCATGGAGTAGTGATCACAATTTGTTTATCCACTCTCCTATTCATGGACAGGTTGTTTTTGTTTTTTTCCAGTTAGCAGCTCCTGTGGTTAAAGTTGCTATGAATATTTTTGTACAAGTCTTTTGGTTGGCATATCTTTTAATGTGTTTTGGGCAAATACCTAGAAGTGGAATCGCTGGGTCATAGAGTAGGTATATATTTAGTATACATACATTATTGTGAAATGTCCACTTAAATATTTTGTCCTTTTCCTTACTGAGTTGTGTTTTTATTATCGTGTTTTAGAAATTCTTTTGTACATTCTTGATATGTCCATTAATATATATTTTTCACAAATATTTCCTCCTAGTTTGTGACTAGTCCTTCATTTTTCTAAACTATGTTTTATTCTAGAAGTTTCATACTTTTAGCTTGTATGTTGAGAAACATGATTCATTTTTAAATTAAATTTTATGCATTATGTGAGATACTGGTCAAAATTCATATTTTTCCATATGGATGACCAGTTGTTCCAGCCACATTTGTTGAAAAGATTGTTTTACCTATAGGATTACATTGGTTTCTTATTGAAAATCAAATGAACATATAAATGTGGGTTTATTTCTGGGCTCCCTATTATCTCCCATGAAATTATATCTCCCTTTATACTACCAACCTGTCTTGGTGACAGTATACTAGCTTTACAACAAGACTTGAAGTCTTGTTAAATCCTCCAACTTTGTTTTTCTTTGTCAAGTTTGCCTTAAATATCCTAGGTTCTTTGCATTTTCATTTCCATTTTAGAATGGGCCTATGAATTTCTACAAATAAAGCCTGATGGAAATTGGGATTGAGATTATCTTGAATCCGTAGAATTAACAGGGGAGTTATTGATTGGGGAGAATTAACATCTTAACAACATTGAGTTTTCTAGTACAGAAACATTCATTTAAGTCTTCCTTAATTAATCTCGGTAATTCTTTTAGTTTTCAGTATGTAAGTATTGCCAATCTTTTGCTAAATTTATTCCTAAGTATTTTTTTTTGCCTGATTGTGCAGAGAATTTTTGAAAATTTCATTTTCAAGCAGTTTGCTGCTGGTATATGGAAACATAATTGATTTATGTGTAATGCCCATTTATCCTGGGACTTTGCTAAATTCACTTATTAGTTCTAATTGCTGTTTTGTATATCACTTAGGATTTTCTACATAAACAGTCATCTGTGCATGTGCCTTTTGTTCCTTTTTCGTGCCTTATTGCTCTGGCTAGAACTTCCAATAAAATGTTATTGGACATAATGAAAGTGGACGTCATTGCTTTATTTCTGATCTCAGGGGGAATGCATCTGATTGTTTATCATTAAATATGATGTTAGCTGTAGGTGTTTCATAGATGTATTTTATCAGATTGAAGAAATTCCTAATTTTCTGAGTTCCTTTTCTTCTCAATTTGCTCAGTTTATTTTTTAAAACGATGAACAAGTATTAAATTTAATAAAAACAATTCTATGATTTTTTCTGTTCTATTCTATTAATGTAATAAATTATATTAATTAGTTTTTGGGTGTTCAGACAATCTTCTATTCCTGGGATAAACCTAGGTGATTATAATTAATTATTCTTTTTCTATATTGCTGGATTTGATTTGTTAATAATTTTTAATCTACATTAGTGAGAAATATTGGTCTGGCATTTTTTTCCTTCTTTTTTTTTTTGTAATGTGTCCATCAGATTTTAGGATCAGGGTTAATCTGGCACCATAACATTCTCTTCTATTTTCTTAGTTTGTTTAGGATGGGCATTATTTCTTTCTTGAATGTTTGATGAAATTCATAGTGAAACCATCTATTATTGGAATTTTGTTTGTGGAAAGGTTTTTGATTTAAAATTTACTTTATTTAATAGATACAGGGCTATTTGAAATTTCTATTTTATCTTGTGTCAGTTTTAGTTACTTTTGTTTTTCAAAGAATGTGTCCAATTTGTCTAAGTTGTTATTATTGTTCTCTTATTATCCTTCTAATATCTCTAGGGATGGTAGTAATAATCCCTCTCTCATTCCTGATATCAGTAAGTTGTGCTCCTTCTTTCCTTCATCAACCTAGCTTGGCTGGCTCTCCCTGCCCCTGCCCATCCTTTTTTTTGTTTTAACTAATGCCCTTGCTTCTGGCTTTTATGCAAAGGTCAAGGTGGATCTCCCACGCTTATTAGCTCCCCACTCCCTACTTTAAACTGTCTTTATCTTTTTTTTTCTTCCTTCCCTCTATCTTAAAGAAAGCATAGTCCTTGATTTTTCCCATCTGAACTCTCCCCATATATATCTGACTTTAAGCCCATGTCCTGAACTCTCATCTCCTTCTCCTTTAGGGGTCTAACACCTCCAACACAATATTCTTGATCCTTCCCTCTTTCCAAATTACAACCCGTACTGCTGTTCATGCAATGGTTCCTTTAGCTATCTCCAGCCTCAGCTCTGGCTCTGACAGCCCTGAGTATCACTGTGACTTGGAAGTCTCCAGCATGTCATGCTTTTTCTCTCATTGGTATTTTTCTCATGCTTTCCTATCCATATGAAGGATATCTCCCCCCTACAATCTCCCTGGAGAACATCTGCTCAGTTCATGAGTAACTTCCTCCACGAAGCTTGGTGAAATCAATTACCTCCTTATTCTGCAGTCTACTTGGACAGATACTGTGGATAAAGGCATCTGTTATCCTTCATTGCATGCATTTGTTGATATCTTTGCTTCCACAAAGTCCCTGAGAGCAGGAACTATATCTGTTCATATTTATATCCTTAGTACCTGCTGCATTGTAGGTACTCAGGATATGTTTGTTTATTGACTGCATAACATTTGCATTTTATGAAGATCATGCTTTTCATGGGGAATCACTCAGGCTTTTCCCCATCAGTTCCCTCTTCTATTCTCTCGCTCACCCTCTCTTCCTTAAAAGTGTGGAGCCACTGGTGATTCCTTGCTCTTCCATTAGTTACCAACTTCTGCTCTGCTAGGTCCTTTGGGTTGCACTGCCTTATTTTTTCTCCCTTTCGATCTCTGCTGTCTCTACTACATCTTAAAGCAGCATTGCCTTGCTCATGAACCACTGTCTCTAAACCAATCTCTTGGCCTTCCCTTTTGTCCCACTCCAATCCGTCTTTCCTACCACTCAATGATTAATTTCCCTGAAGCTTATCAGGAAAAAGCTTCCCTTGGCTCTTTGCTGCTCACAGGACAAACAATAGCTGCCATTGGCTGGGTATCTTCTACATGCCAGATTCTGCACTAAAATGAGCTTTGTAGGGTAACTAATATTAATTTTTGTAGGGGTCATGTATTAACCTCCTTGTAAGTATAAGGAAACTGAGGCTTATAATATTGAATTATTTGCTGAAGGTCATGCAACTACCAGGTAGAAATGGAATCCAGATTGCTGCCTTTCACATGAAATGCTCTACCTTGCTTCCTAACTCCTTTTTCATCCCTGAAGACTTGTACTGTCACATCTCCAGGCATGGATGCCCTGGATGGAAATCCTGGGGCCCACCCAACCTTCTGTGTCTGTTACTGTCTTCCAGAAAGGCCATGTGCACTACTACCTGGGTTCTTTTCCTTATTGTCCCCCTACCTGGAATACTACCCACCTACCTTCTTTATGTCTGGACACTTGCCAAATTTTTGCCACCTTCCTGAAGCCTCGTGCAACTCTCACTCTTTCCGAGATGCCTGTCTGGTCGTGCCATCAGGGATACAATGGCTCTTCTTCGGTGCTCTGTAGAACTTACTGGTGTTTCATTTCTCCCCAAAGTTGCTAGTTGCTTAAACTCAGTGTTAACCCTACAAGGACAGTGCCTCTGCATTCTCTTGGCCAGCATAGGACCACAAACACAGCAGATCGTCACAAATGCTTATTATTGTACCTCATATCTGACTCATTCGTTCACTCAGTCTTTCTTTAAATAAGCACTAACAAGTACGAGGCATTAGAGAGGTGACTTAGAGATGAGGATGAGGATGATGACAATGATGATGATAGTTATCTTAGTACTGGTAGCTATAACAAAATACCACGGACTGAGTACCTTATACACAACAGGAATTTATTTGTCACAACTGTGAAAGCTAGAAGTTGGAGATCAGGGTACCAGCATGGTCAGGTTCTTGTGAGAGCCTTCTTCTGGGCTGAAGACTTCTGACTTCTTGTACTGTCACATGGCAGAAGAGGGCAGGAGAACTCTCAGGGGTCCCTTTTATCAGGACAGTAATCCCACCCAGGAGGGATCTACCTTTGTAACTTAATTACCTCCCCAAATCCCTGCCTCCTAATACTATCACAATGGGGGCTTAGGATTTTTAACATGAATTTGGGAGGAACACAAGCATTTAGTTCATTGCAATAGCACACTGCTACTGGCTAGATTCTATTTTAAACACTTCAGATGTGTTACGGAATTCAATCCTCACAATAATGAGGTAAGCACAATTATTAGCCTTATTTTGCAGATGAGGAAACCAAGGCACAGAGAGATTAACACATTTACCAAGGTCACACAGTAAATGGCAGAGTACAAGCCAGGCATCTTGACTGAGTCCAATCCAAATTCTGCTGTGGGTTTACTATTGCAGAATAATTATAACTACCACTTACTTGGCATTTAATACATAAAAGTTTCTGTGCTAAGCACTTTAAATACATTATCCCATTTAGATCCTTTCAAATTTTTTTTTATAAAGCCAGTATTGATTTACACTTCACAGATGAGGGAACTGAGGCTCAGAGAAAGTTAACCTTCTCAAGGTCACACAGCAAGTAAGATGCGCAGCTGGGGCTGGAGCCCCGGCTGCCTGCATCCAAAGCACATATTCAAACCCGTTGCATTCCACCGCCTCTACCATTGCAAGATCTCAGACTTGGAAGAGCCACCTTAGGAAGTCAACAAGCTCAATCTCCTATTTGTAGGGAAAGCTGTGCTGAGAATTCTCCCAGCCCAGCTCAAATGTTTCGGGGAGTAAGAAGTCAACTTTCACATGGGACAGCCCATCTGTGATTGGACAGCACTGATTGCTGGGGAACTTATTATTATTTTTTTTTTCTGAATGAGCCCAATAAGTCAGCCTCTCCCCATCTCCAGGCCCCTCTCTAGAGCTGCCTATATCCCTCTCCTGAAGAAGTGCCGCTTTGCCTGTGGGAGAATTGGGTCAAATCCCCTGGACCTGCCCAAGGTTGTGCAGTGGGAATGGGGAGCTGAGGAAGTTGCACCATTCTCGGGAAGAGAGGCACAAATGTTCTGGGTCTTTCATCTTAAGTGGTTTCTGATCTGTCTGACTGAATGAGTGCCTGGAGCCACCCCTGTTGAACATACATTCATGTAGATTCTGGGCTGGGCTATTGCAGGAGTAAATCCCCTTTCTTGCCTTCATCCCCACCCAATCCCCAGCTCCCCAGGACAATCCCCAGCCCTCCCTGGTCTCTGTGGCAACAGGGCCATCTGTTTCATGTGGCATCCCAGGCCAGGGGAAGTTCATTCTGTCCTAACTCTAAGTAACAGGCATTGCAGAAAGAAGTCCAAGAAGGAGGGGGAGGAGGGAGAGGAGGATGTGCCTTCATGGTTCCTTCTGGTCCCACTGTCATTTTGAGCAAGGCAGGTCGTCAGAGATGCAACAGCCCTCAGAGGTCTGCTGACACAACACCCTCATTTTTTGTATAAAAAACTGGGTTCTAAGAGGAAAAATAGTAGTCATATAGCATACTAGCCTCAGAGGAAGGTTTAGTGGGCAACTGATAAATATTTGTTGAATGAATAATAGAATCATAAAGAGTTAGAGGCAGCCAACACATTATGATAAAATTCCCATCTCAGGTGGGAGTGTCCAGAAGTTATACTCTACAAAACATGGTCATCCAAAGTATGCTTGGATGCTTTTGGTGACAGAGAGATCATTATGTTAACTGCTTCTATTGTTGGATACTTTGAATACAGAAAACTCTTCTACATGCTTCTACAGTCGTGGGTCACCTAATGACAGGGATATGTTCTGAGAAATGCATCGTTAGGCAACTTCATCCTTGTGTGAACATCATAGAGTGTACTGACACAAACCTAGCTGGTATAGCCTAATACACATCTAGGCTTCCTGGTATAACCTATGCTCCTAGGCTACAAACCTGTACAGCATGTTACTGAATACTGTAAGTAACTGTAACACAATGGTAAATATTTGTGTATCTAAACATGGAAAAAGCACAGCAAAAATACTGTGCTGTAATCTTATGGGACCCCTGTAGTGCATGTGATCCGTTGTTGACCAAATGTCACCTGTGGCACATGACTGCACATCTTTCATAGCCTGCCTCCCTGTGATTTTACCCATCAGTCCTGGTTCTGCCCTGTGGAACCACAGAGATTCAAGCCCTTCACATGAATTGTCTTGTTGACATCACTCTGGGAAAAGCCTGAGAAGAGATGGTTCTCCATCTTACAGAGGTCTGGAGAAGTGAAGCTATCAACCAAGGCTCAGAGCTAGGTTAAGAACCCAAGTGCCTAGGTGTTTTGGTCCATAGTTGGGGTGGGGATGGGGGAGCGATATTATCTTAGCTCCTCTGGGTGCCCCCATCTCTTCCCATCAATCATGCTGATATGATTTGGCTGTGTCCCTACCTAAATCTTGTCTTGAATTGTAGCTCCCATAATTCCCACATATTATAGGAGGGACCCAGTGGGAGATAATTGAATCGTGGGGGCGGTTTCCCCCCATACTCTTCTCATGGTAGTGAGTAAGTCTCATGAGATCTGATGATTTTATAAGGGGTTTCCCCTTTTGCTTGGCTCTCTCATTCTCTCTTGCCTGCTGCCATGTAAGACATGCCTTTCACCTTCTGCCATGATTGTAGGCCTCCCCAGCCACGTGGAACTGTGGGTCCATTAAACCTCTTTTTCTTTATAAATTACCTAGTCTTGGGTATGTCTTTATCAGCAGTGTGAAAATAGACTAATACACATGCTCTAAGGAGCTCATTTGGCCCATTTCTTGGCTCTGTGCCATCTGAGCTGCCCCTTACACCTGCCCGTTCCTCCCCAGTCCTTTACCATGGTTCTATGACTCTGTAAGGCAAGAAAGCAGCTCCCCTGCCCAACTTCAGGCCCAGGCCTTGTGGCTGGGTGGAGATGGCTCCTGGGCATGTCTCCCCAACCCAGCCCTTGCCTCTCAGCTCCTGCATCACTGCTAGAACATCCTCCACGTGCCTGGGGCATATGCAGGCTGGGGAAATGAGGAAGGGCAAGGTCTCTCTGATGTCCCCACTGGGAGAAATTCCATTCTTCAGCTTTGGGGAGGCTACTAAGCTTTCCACAAACATTTCTGCTCTTCCTCCCCAATGCCCCTTAGTGGGCCTTGTACTCCCTACAAGAGGCCCCAAGCAGGGGAGGGATTGTGGGGGGTGGGCCATGGGCATAGTATCTAAAGTGTGGTCATGTTGAAGTACAGGGCCAGAGGAATAAGGGGTTGTCAGGGCAGGAGGCAGAGTTAGGGCTGAGAAGGGAGCAGTAGAAAACCATGTTTGGGAGACAATTCTACTTTCTTCCTCTTTACCATCTTAAACTCTGCCCCTCACTCCTTTCTTCCAATTAGGCTGAGAAGCCCAGGATGGTTTTGCTCTACTCAACACACCATCTTTCCTAGTCCTCCAAATGAGCTGACTGCCTGTCATTGGGTGGATGGTCATTGTGCCCTCTGCCTTAACTGGGAACTAGTTTTCTGGTGCAAGCTGTAGCAATGTAGCCAGTCAGTGCAGGCATGCAAATGAGAGAATCCTGACTAGCCTTTTCCCTGGCCACTCACCAGCAGAGTTTTAACCTCGGCTCTCTGATTGGTCTGTCAGAAGACAGCTTGAGAGTTCAGGCCCAATTATCTTCTTTAATGGGCCAGTGGACAAGGGAGGGAACAAAAGAGTAGATGTTAGAAGAAAACAACATACTTTTAGTTCACTTGGGAAAGCATTACATCAAAATTTTGCATTATGTTTGACTTCAAATACTTTTAACAATTAGTTGACTCCTGCTGAGTCAGATGGTGTGGGGAGTGGGAAAGGGTGTGGGAAGGGCAGACCAGGACAAACATGGATGGATGTGGTAGCTATCCCCCACAACTGACACTTCCCACATCATAACTTGTCTCCTTTTTGATTGGTGTCAGAGCCCTCTCTGTTGCCCCCTCCCTCAGATGTGTTCACTGGACCTCTCCAACATTTAGCATCAAGGCCCCTGGGTGTGCCCAGAGCAGGGTTCTGTGTGCACAGACCAGTCATGAAGATGGATTTTTCCCTGCAATAAATATCGACTGATTCATAAATCTGGTTGCCAGATTCAATCAAAGTCGCTGCCTGCATAATCTGGGAGCAGGAAGACGCCAGTTAATTCTGTATCAGGCCGGCTGTTTCTCAGCGGAAGATGTATAAATGACGATGTCTCTTAGCTCCCTGCAACTTGGGGGCTGTGTGATGGGTTCGGGGGAGAACAAATCCTCCCAGCTCAGGTGGCAAGTCTCTGAATGGTGGTGAAGACTAGGATGAGCCAAGGGACAGAAGGTTCCACAGGGCACGACTGCTGTCCTTTCCCCCTCATCAGCCCCTGGTCTCCTCCACTTCAACCCCTCCACTCAGACTGAAAGTAGATAATGTTGAACATCTGGATGAAAAGCAGAATCAGCCAGCCCCTTACCCAGATGTTTCTAAATACCTAGAGTTTTGTACAGAGAAAAAACACATCCTGACAATGATGAGTTTTCATTTTTATCCAGATATTGAATGTCAGGTAAATACAGTCTTGGGGGTCCTTAATTACTCTTTCCTAGAACCCCCTTTTTCACTTGGGGTCCCACAAGCCCCTAATGGGGGAAGGCAGGAATTCTTGCTGTCAAATTCCCTTTGGATGCCTTGGGGAGGTTTCTCCTTATACTGTGGCCAGCTCTGTGGCTAAAGCAATAGGATTTTGTTTAAGGTGGGAGAGAGAAGGGAGCTGCCCCTCACTCTACCTCATTTCTCCTCCTCAATCCCTCTGGCCCTTGTACTCGTTTCCCCACTCACCTTTTCTCTTACTCATTCATCCAGTTAGTCATCCTTTCATTTTCCTAGCAAATACTTGTTGAAGGCTAGGCATGGTGGCTCACACTTATAAGCCCAGTACTTTGGGGGAGATGAGGTGGGAGGATTGCTTGAGGCCAGAAATTCAAGACCAGTCTGGGCAACAAAGCAAGACCCCATCTCTACAAAAAAAATTAAAAATTTAGCTGAGTGTGGTGGTGCACACTTGTAGTGCCAACTATTCAGGAGGCTGAGATGGGAGGATCACTTGAGGCCCGAAAGTTAAGGCTGCAGTGAGCTATGATTGCAGCCCTGCACTCCAGCCTGGATGACAGAGTGAGACCCTGTCTCTAAACAAAGAAACAACAAAAAACCTTCAAATACTTGCTGAGCATCCACCTCATGAAAGCCCTACTTCTCTGAGGCATCTTTCCCATGCAGGGCTCAGGATCAACATTCCAAACTGCCCCCTTCTATAAGAGTGACTCTAAGAAACCTCGGCAGGGGCTGGGGTTCCTTATGCCTCTTAACTGAGAGGCACAGGAGCTCACTGTGTCTAGCCTGGAGGGTTGGGGAGGGCCTGCAGTAGATGCAGCTGCTGAGGACATGGGCTCTAATTCCAGCTTGGCTATCAGCGCTATGGCCTTGGGCAGGTCCCTGAGCCACTGTATCCTCGCCAGTACAATAGGGGTACTGGTAGTAACAGTATCTGCCTCACAGGATTGCTGTAAGATAAAATAAGTTAATACATATAAGAGTTTGTGGGCTTTTTCCCCTTCATCCGACCAATTCTCTGATTCTCTAACACCGACTGGATGTCTTGCAATTCCATTTAAATCTGATATACTAAGTATCTGGAGTTACTGTCAGACACCACAGGTTAAGGACTCAGTCCCATAAGACCGCCCACACCTCTGATGCCAGTCACAAGTATCAGCTTCTCAGGTTACCCTCACTTCTGTCTGACTTGGCTGCAAGATCAGCCACCCAATGGGTTCATTTTGCCCACTGGCCAGATAGAGCTGATTTATCAAGATAGAGGAATTGCAATAGAGAGAGTGTAATGTACCTACGGCTGGCAAAATGGGAGACTGGAGCTTTATTATTACTCAAGTCAGCATCCCTGAAAATTCAGAGGCTAGAGTTTTTCAAGGATAGTTTGATGGGCAAGGGAATGGGTGCTGCTGATTCGTTGTGGATGCAATCAAAGGGATGTGGAAAATGGTTCTTGTGTGCTGAGTTGGCTTCTGGGTAGGGGCCACAAGACCAGTTGAGTGAAGAGTTGTGGGTCTGGGTGGAGCTATCAAACATCAGAAATGCAGAAGCCTGAAAAGACATCTCAAAAGACCAATTTTAGGTTCTACAATAGTGATGTTATCTGGAGGAGTAAATGGGGGAGTTACAAATCTTGTGACCTCCATAATAATGGCTGGTAGTTGTTTATGTCTACATCTTAGCAGAATTCAGGCTCTTCTCATCCTTCTAACCTGGTTGGTCTTTCATTGTTTTACAAAGGTGGTTTAGTTTTGGGGAAGGGCTATCATCATTTAAACTATAAACTAAATTTCTCCCAAAGATAGCTTGGCCCAAGCCCAGGAATGACTAAGGGCAGTTTGGAGCTCAAAGGCAAGATGGGGGTTGGTTAGGTCAGATCTCTTTCACTGTCATAATTTTCTCACTGTTATAATTTTTGCAAAGACAAAATTTTGCAAAGGGCAAATTTCAGGAGTTCCCACAATCCCTCTACCAAGGGTTCAATAATTTGCCACAGTAATTCACAGAACTAAAAAAAAATGTTATACTTACTATTACAGTTTATTACAAAGGATACAAATGAACAGCCAGATGAAGAGGTTCATAGGGTAAGGTGCTGAAGGGTCCCAAGCGCAGGAGCCTCTGTCCCCATAGAGTTGGGATGCACCATCCTCCTGCCATGCAGACATGTTTGCCAATTTGGAAGCTCTTTGAACTGCATCATTTAGAAATTTCTATGGAGGTTTCATTACATAGGCATGATTGTGACCTTTGGTGATTAACTCAATTATCAGCCCTTCTCCCCTCCCAGCAGGCTGGAGAAAGGGGTTGAAAGTTCTGAATCCGTCTGGTCACATGGCTGGTTCCTCTGGCTACCAGCTCCTGTCCTGAAGCTATTTAGGGGCCCAAATATCACCTCATTACTATAAATTCAGGTATGGTTGAAAGGGGCTCTTTATGGATAATCAAAGATGTTCGTATCACTCAGGAAATTCCAAAGGCTTTAGGGGCTCTGCACCAGGCACCAGGGACAAAGACCAAATATACAGATGGGGTTTGATGTCACAATTTTTGACTTTATGATAGTGCAAAAGCAATACTCATTCAGTACATTCCTTGGTCTAACATGGAGTTTTGTCCAGTAAGCTCATCGTAAGTCAAGGAGCATCTGTACTGTATTTTTCGTTATACCACAAAGCTAAAACAGTGCCTGGAGAGTGCATGTGCTCCAGTGTTGGTGGTTATTTCTACCCCGGACTGGAGTCCTTGACATCCCATTCTACCAAGGATATATTTTTATTTTTTATTTTTAAATTTTATTTGTAGAGATTGGGGTCTCGCTATGTTACTCAGGCTGGTCTCAAATTCCTGACCTCAAGCAATCCTCCTGTCTCAGCCTCCCAAATTGCTGGGATTACAGGTGTGAGCCATCATGCCTGGCTTCATTCTACCAGGGATATAAAGCACCTACTGTGTGCAGGTCACTTGCTGGTGCATGGAGGGTACAAATATCAGTCAGAGATAACCCCTGACATACCCCTCCAGGATGTTCACAACAAACACAGAGAAAGAGCACTGGGGCTGGGCTGGGTCAAATGTTCCAATTGTTTGGAGAATTATGGGAAATTTCGTGGAGAGAGAGGGAAATGGTCTTTGACTGGGTCAATGGAGGATGAATAGAGTGAATACTGGGGCTGGGAGGGTGTTCTAGGAGAGGCACTAGCATGAGCAAAGGTATGGAGGTGGAAAAGAACCTGGTCTGAGGAAGAGGAGATGAGAAAGGGAGCTGAGAGTGGGAAAGCAAGGAAGGGTGCTGTCACATTGTGGAGGGCCTCAAATGCCGGATGAGAGACTGCGCCTAATTCTGTAGGCAATAGGGAGCCATGGAGGGACTTGCAGGAGGGGTAAAATCATCAGAGCTGAGCTCCAATGTGGTTTCTCTGGCAGTGACATGATGATGGGATTGAAGAGGGGTGAGACAGACGGAGAAGGCCAAGGCCACTCTTGAGTCTGAGTGAAGCTATGCAGAATGGACAATGACCACACACAAAGCAAAGGGTAGACTGGGACCACACATAAAGCAAAGGGTAGACAGGAAAAAGAAGGGGCTGACCCCTGGGGCAAGGCAATGAGGCTGGATACACTATATCTCTTCTGGTAGCACCTCAGTTTCCCTCTAGGTAAGGGGAGTAGCTACCTCCATTCAGGAAGGGGCTCATGCAATTTGGAATAAAATCCCCATAAATCCACAGAATATTAAAGTTGGATACCCTCTAAGAGATGATACAGTATAAGCATGTATTTCATGGATGACAAAAATGAGGTCTAAAGAAGGCAAGGGGTGTTTTCATTGACACATGTCTTGTAAAGGGTATAGCCTGGACAAGCCCACCAATGGCCCTTGAGGGAGGTCCCAAACACACCCCTTCCCTTGGCCCAGCTAATTAAGTGCTATTAAAACCAAGTCAATTTCTCTATTTTGAATAGTGCTGCAATAAACATACGTGTGCATGTGATTTACAGTGGAATGATTTATAATCCTTTGGATATACGCTCAGTAATGAGATTGCTGGGTCAAATGGTATTTCTGGTTCTAGATCCTTGAGGAATTGCCACACTGTCTTCCACAATGGTTGAACTAATTTACATTCCCACCAACAACAGTGTAAAAGCATTCCTATTTCTCCACATCCTCTCTAGCATCTGTTGTTTCCTGACTTTTTAATAAGACTGGGAACCAACCCAAATGCCCATCAATGATAGACTGGTTAAAGAAAATGTGGCACGTATACACCATGGAATACTATGCAGCCATAAAAAAGGATGAGTTCATGTCCTTTGCAGGGACGTGGATGAAGCTGGAAACCATCATTCTCAGCAAACTAACACAGGAACAGAAAACCAAACACCGCATGTTCTCACTCATAAGTGGGAGTTGAACAATGATAACACATGGACACAGGGAGGGGAACATCACACACTGGGGCCTGTAGAGGGGGTGAGGGGCTAGGGGAGGGGTAGCATTAGGAGAAATGCCTAATGTAGATGACGGGTTCGTGGGTGCAGCAAACAACCATGGCATGTGTATACCTATGTGGCAGACCTGTGTGTTCTGCACATGTATCCCAGAACTTAAAGTATAAACAAACAAACGAACAAAGAAACCAAAAAGCCAAGTCAATTTCTCAAAACTGTACCAAACACCTATTGTATATATACCAGACGCCTAGTTAGGCACAGGAGGTCCAAGTGAATGCCACATTGTCTCCACCCTCAAAGAGCTGCAGCAGATGAGAAAAAGAGACAAGCACACCCATAACTACACACAGTGTGACAGTGCAACAAGAATTTCAACAGCATGAGGTACCATGCTCAAGCAACCCTGCAAGATATTCTAGGGAGGTTTAGCTCTCCCTTTCACCCACTCTCATCTCATTTTCTGTCTGTCTGTGGCTATCTGTTGGCTCTGAGTATCTTTTACTAATTTTTTCTTTCAACACTCACACACTCACACTCATATACAACCTCCAGTGTTAGCATAGACCCTCCTGATTGAATAGAAGCATATGCTGCAATGGAGAGAAATGTGCAGCTATAATTGCCATAATAGTTGGAACTACTCAGTGGAAATTTCCTCTCTGGCCTGGCTTTGAATCCTGGTTTCCACTGCCCTCTCTCACACACTCTATCACAGCTGGGTGGTTTATAGGTACCTGGGTGTAACATCTCCTTGCCGTTTTCAAACACCTACTTGACTGTGGTCAAGGTGGTGCTAGCTAAACTGAAGACCAACCTCATTCAATGATATGCTTCTGCATTAGGCACTGTTGGAAACTCTGAGGGGTGAGCAGGGAAAAAAATAGACAAAATCTTTACCCTCATGGAGCTTATGTGGAGAGAAAAGCAAATATATACAAAATAGATTCGATGGCCAGAGGTATGGAGGAGGAAATGCGAGACCATGGGACTTAGGCAATGGTAGGGCTGATTTGCAATTCTAGATAGTGTTGCTGGGGCAGTCTCTCTGGTCTCTCTGAGAAGGTGATATCTGAGTAAAGGCCCAAAGAAAGTAAGCCAAGCATATGATATGGGAGGATGTGAAGGCAGAGGGAACTGCAATTGCAAAGGCTAGGAGGCAGGATGGTGCCTGCGGCCTTTGAGGAACAGCAAAGCAGCTGATGTGGCTGGAGAGGAGTCTGCACTGAGGACGGAAGTAGGAGGTGAGGTCAGCGAGATCAGAAAGCCCAGGTCACCAAGGGCCCTGATAGTCATGGCAAGAATGTTGGTTTTACTCTGGGTGAGCACCAATCCCATAGGAAATCCTCTAAGACTCAAGCTCAAAGGAGAGATAAGCTTCATTTTCCTACTTGCAAGAGCTGCTGCCTCCTCCTCTTCCTCTCTGGTCTCCCTCTCCTTCCTTCCTTCCTTCTTAGCTATGTCAGGAATGGGTGCAGGTGGCCTCCATGGCCCTGCACATTCAGCTTTCGTCCAGCACTATTCCGATGCCACCCATGGGCCAGGGCACATCCTCTGTCCTGGGGTCTTACTGCGGTCTTGGCCTTGGAATGGCTGGCTTGTCCACTTGGGTAGAGTCAGCCTCAGAGGGAAGTGAAGATAGGTCTGATCCCAGTTGAGCATCTAAGCTGCTAGTGTTACCAATGGGCCTAGCCAGGCTGGCAATGAGATCAGCTGTCTGCTGACTTGCTGGCGTCTGGCACTCCTGATAGCATCCTCACACCCCCAGCCATGTAGATAACGTTCCCTCAGTCTTTCTCATGTTTCCGCACCTGGTTGCTTTCCAACCTGCAGAATTTTTTTAAAAATCTAATCTAAGGGCAGTAATGGGAAGAGCTCAGGCTCTTGTGCCTGATGGCTTCTGATCCTAGATCTACCCTATACCTGCTGTGTGATCTTGAACAAGTTGCTGAATTCTTCTGAGCCTCAGTTTCCTCACTCGTACAGTGGGCCTAGTGGCACTGGTGCCTACCTCATGGGATTGTTGGGAAGACTGGATGTGATGATGCATGCAAAGGTCCTGGCATGTCACCAGCCCTCAGTGAACCTGGGCTTCTATTATGGGAGCAGCCACAATGCTGGGTAGATCCTGGGATCCCTGCCTCCCTGGGCGTCAGGGGACCAGAGGCCCCAGAGCCTCTATTTCTCATGTCCAAGCCTCTGCTCAGGGGCCAGGGATCTCTGGAGGCAGCTATGGTTCCAGCACTGCACTCTGGGCCCAGCCCCAAGCTTTGCAGTAACACAGGGAGTGTCCTCATAGTTATGCCAGTCTGTGTTGGAATCAGTTTGGCTTTGGTCCTCTCTAAGGTGACATTTATTGATCCAATCCCTTCCTCTTTTTCTCTTTCAGTGCATAGTTTCTGCAAGTATTAAAATATGACCATGTGCAGCAGAGTGAGGAGGGTGCAAACAAGGGAGTCAAGAAATCTGGGATCTCACCCTGCTCACGCTGGGGACCTGGGGAAGGCCACTTCTCCTCCCTGTGTCTCAGCAATCATTTCTGTAAAAGCTCCAGTTTGGCCCAGAGGATCAGGGGGTCCCTCTGGCTGGGAAAAAATCTATTCTGAAGATCAAAAAAAAAAAAAAAAAACCAAAAAAACAAAACCTAAATCAAACCCAGGTTCTGGTGCCAAAGTCAAAAGCTTCTCATCTGTGAAAAGAGGTTTTAAATTACCCTGTGTTTAAACAGGAAGAGAGAGGGAAAATATTAATGGAGCTGAGAATGGAAAGTCCAAGTGAGACCCTGCTCTTCCAGCAAAGCGAGCGAGGGAGGGCGTGATTAGTATCTTCAGCATTGGAGCATTTTGATGTAATCTTTGATTTAAAAGGTTTTGCAGGTGCATGTGTGGGGGTGGAGGAATAACTCTCCCTGCCCAACCTGGAGGTTCAGAGTAGGCATCAGGAAGGGGAGGGGGAGGAGATGGGCCCCAGAGTGGGACACCAGGGAGGATGGTGGGGAAGCTGGGGGAATCTAGCCAAAAAGCCCGGTCTGAGAGTGGGGGTTGTCCTAGAGACTAGGCTGGGGAGTAGTCAGAAGAGGGAGGAGACATTTTCCAAATCTAGAGAAGGAGTCAGCCTTGCTTTGGAAAGCCTGGCATCACCAGTGGGGTCTTCAGAATTTGCACTTGCCTTTTCCTCATCAATGTGTTTGAGCATCCATGCTGGGTACTGGGGTAGGGGTGGGGATACAGACTAGGGGAAGTATGTTGTGCCAGTGCAAACTGGGGCTGGGCAGGACCAAACTGGGGAGTGCCGGAGGAAGAGCCTGAGGATGCCGGGAGAGCATCATTGGATGGGGCAAGAGGTGGGGAAGGGGCATCTAAAGGCATTTGGGAGGTGGGAATTGTTACCCAGTTGGAGGACTGGAGAAATCAAATGTGGGCAGAGTGTTCCAGGTAGAAGGGCAGCAAAAGTCAAAGCTCAGGGGCTGGCAAGTAGGGGTCGGCTTGTAGAACAGGAAGAGGTAAAATGTCAACCATGGCTTCTAGGCCCACTGTCCATTCTTAGAGACCCAGGGCACTTAGAAAGGGCAGTCATGTACAAGGAACTCCATTCCTTGAAGGCACAGCTGATTGGACCAGGGTGAACCCCTAACCTATGCTGAGCCAATCACAGCCCTGCTTCTCATAATTGAGAATCTGAATCCTGATGGCAGGGAGCAGGTGAGGTGACAGGAGACACAGTGTGGGAGTGGGAATTGGTGCCAGACAAAGCAGAGCCACCTGCCACCCCAGTGCTGGGGCTGTGAGCAGGGAAAGCCGGTGTGCAGCAAAGAGCAGGAGAAGGAAGTAGGGCTGGGGAAAGCCTGTGGGACCTGATATGAGTTGTCCTGTTGGGTCCTTATGTTAGCATGAGTGGGTTTCTGTTCCTGGCCACCAAAAATCCCTGGGCTAAGACCCCTGGCTTGCTACAGGATGGAGCATGTGTGCTGGGGAGGTGTCAGGTGTTTAGAAATGAACTTGAGGAGTTTGGAGCCAGATTGGGCCAGGCTTTGAATGCCAGGCTTTGAGATCACACATACATTTGTAGGCAGTGATGGGTGGGGAGGAGTGAGTCGTTGACGTTTTTGAGCAGATCTGGAAGCCCAAATGTAGTGGAAAGGAAGGGGTCTAACCCTGAAGTTTAGGCTCTAAGTGTCCCCAGCCAGAGAGCCCAAGGGCTGGGTGCCATTTCAGAGTCTTCTCAGTGCTCCATGCAAGTGTGGGCCTAGGTCTCCATGGATGAAGGAGGCAGTTTCTGCCAGAGTCCCTATGACAACCCCTCCTCCAGGATTGTCAGTCTTAAGTAACCTTCCACTACCCTACACCCCCACCACACACGCCCAATATCACCAGCCATCCACAAGTTCATCCCTACCCAGCTCATGAAAACAAGATCCTCCTTGAGCTCCCAGCATGGTGGCATCTAAAGAGCCCAGGATTTTAATTCTGATAGATCTGGGTTCAAATTCTGTCTCACATTTATAGCTGCATGACTTTCAGCAAATCCCTCAACCTCTCCAAGGCCTAGGGCCCTCATCTAAAAACCATGAACAATGATACTTCCTCCTTGATTTGTCATGAGGATTAAACAGTGTGATGAATACGAGAGACCTATTGCATGTCTGGCACATTGTGCAGACTCAGGGAGTTCACTTCTTCCCACAAGAAGGTGGGTCTGGTCAAGTCTGCATTGCTCTCACGTCCGAGAGGGTAGGATCCAAGTGTATCATGGGCACTCTTCTATTTCCAGTAATGATGGCATGTCTGGTGCTTTGTGGGTGTTTAATGCATGCTCACTGAATAAATAAATGAATGTATAAGTGACCCCAAGTGAGCCGGGTCCTGGACTCCAGAGGCTATAGCCTCTTACCTAACTTCCCCTTCCCCCACCATGAACATGCAATCTTCAGAGCTGCCCCCTCTGCTCATGTCCTGGGAACCCAGTTCCTTGTCAAGGTTTTCAGGGCCTTCCCTGACCTGGCAGACTGACCCAGCCTTCTCAGGGTCCCCTGGAACCAGACAAAGCTTCCAGAAACTCATCTCCCTGCCCAGTGGCCTCTTTCATTGGGGTCTAAATATCCCTTCCCCTGGCCCCACCCCAGGCATCTGGCTGAAGCCTTCTGCCTTCCCAGTGCTGGGCCCCTCTATGCCTGTGAGTGGCCCCAAGTCTGCCTCCCACTCTTGTACCTTGATGTCAGTCTTGCTGTCCCCAATCCCTCATCCTTTCTTCTTTCACCCTGCAACACTCTCTTAGGGGATTACCACCAATTAGAGTATAGCAGGTATCCTTCCAGACCTTTTTTTTCTACATAAAGTTTAAAATCCTCCCATAACATCCCCTTATACTTAACATAACATCCAAACTCCATTCCATAGCTGACAAAGCCTTGTGTGATCTGGCCATGCTTTCCTCTCTGACGTCTTCTCACTTCCCAGGCTTCTGTCTGACGGTCTTCAAACACTGCAAGCTCAGGGCCTTTGCACAGGTCATCCTCTTTGCCTGGCACAGTCTTGCCCTGGTTCTGACTAGCTCCTCATCACTCAGGTTTCCACAAGATGCCACTTTTTTGGAGAGGTCTTCCCTAGCCACACCATTTAATATTGCGCCCTATATTTTTCATAGCACATAGTATTATTTAAAATTGTCACTTGCTGATTTTCTCATGTGTGATCATCTCTCCCTCTGGAATGCAAGGCCCATGAGGACAGGACCTTCTCTTTTCTATGACTGCATTATCCCTAGTAACTAGATGAGAAACAGGCACAGAAAGCTCTCAGTAAATATTTGTTGAAAGAATTAATCTTTCCATATATGTGAATAGACAGTGTTCGTTTACCGAAAAATGGGTCACACTGTAGGGTTTTGTGGCTTTTTTCCCTGGTTGTGTGGGCGGGTAATTTTCTGCCTTCCATGTTCACTGATCACTGTCGGCTTACTTGTCCATCACTGCCATGCTCTGAGAGTCCCCAGAGGGTAGAGCTCATGCACAGAAAAGGGAATGGTCTGTGTTTTGCATCTGATGGATCTGGCTTCCTGTCCTGCCCCATGCTGGCTCTGAGGCTGCAGGCAAGTTCCCTGCAGTTCTTGTTGCCTCAACTGGGATATTAATGGCTCCCACTTACAGGCTGCTGGGAGTGAGTGATGGTGTATGTTCAAGCCTCTTCCCAGTCAGCTCCAGGCACCAGTGCCACAGATGAGAGGTTTAACTGGGTCTTTAGCAGCCAGATCGTGGCTGTAAACACTACGAGTGTTCCTCCTCCTTGGCCCCTACAGCCCTGACCTGGGGCTTAGATCTGTGGCAGCCTGTGGGCCCCAGCCTCCATCCCCTGTAGGGTGACAGGTGGGAAGGAGATCCAAGGGCCCAGGTGGGAAACTAGACAGCCCTGAGCGGCCAGCCTGGCCCACTCCCCAGCACCCTCCCCATTTCTGGGAAAGAAGAGAACAAAAATAAACCTCACTGTCATCAAGCAATTAAGTGGAAATCAAATAATCCCAAGGACAGAAAAGGCAATTAATAAAGGAGCAATGAAAACTAACAGAACTGCGGGGCCTGCGAGGAAATGCTAAGCAAACACAAACAGGGGCAGCGGCGGGGGGCTGTCTGGAGAGGGCTGGGCTCTGGGCTATAGCTTCTGAGTGTGAGGAAGAGACCCCTGCAGGCTGGGAGAAGTTGGAAGGGGGAATCCGCTAGTCTGACGGGAGAGACACAGCTTAGCCCGTGGGGAATCCTAGACAGACTGAGGACACAAAACTCCTGCCCTGGAGGATTAGGGATGGAAGTGTTCTAAACCACTGTTATGTGTCAGGTCTTGTACCAGGTGTTTTTATACAACATCAATTCCCAAGAAGTTTATTTTCAGCTTGACCATTCCATCCAGCACCAAACCCAAAGTCCTCCGTCCCTACGGCTCACAAGGCCCTACTTAATGAGGCTCCCATCACCTTCAAAGTCTTCATCCATAACCTGCTTCTTCCCACCACTCTGATCACCCTTCTGCTTCTCAAACACTCCAGGCACACTCTTGCCTCAGGCCTTTGCTCTGACTGGCCCGCTTGCCTGGAACATCCTTCCCTTAGAAATTCACAGGCCTTGATTCACTTCCTCCCTTTTTGTCTAATGCCACCACTTCAGAGAGGCCTTTCATGACCCCTTTTCCTAAAACAGCAACATGCCCTGTCCTTTGGTCCTTATACCCTTTCCCTGATTATTTTTCTCCATGACAGTTGTCCCCCACACTGGGTATTTTATATGTTGATTTGTTTTTTTTCCCCATCTTCCTCTTGCTAGGATGTGATGTCCGTGAGAGACATTTGGACTCTGATCCCCAGAGCTATAAAATAATAAATGTATATCATTTAAGCTGCCATGTTTGTGAATGTGTTACAGCAGCAATGGAAGACTGATACCAATAATGTTTGGAAGCTGCTTGACTTCTGAGTGGAAGCCCTGGCCCAGGACATCTTCAGAACAGAGGGTGGACTTTGGGAGAGGACCATGCACAGGTCCTCAGTATCCTGGACTCGAGACTCGGGGTTTAGAGGGATAGATGACCATGGACTGGGCTCAGCAGGGAAGACCTGGTCAAGGGGAGAGAGGGAAGGGGAGGCACAGTGGGAGGAAGTCTCAGGTCTGTGACCTTGGCAATGGACAATGTTTCCCCTGCTAAGGCCAGGGCAGCTAGTGGTGGGGTGTTGGGGTGGAGAGTTTTCGCCAGAGTACCATGAAGCTACGCCCCTGACCCACAGTCCCTTGGCCATTGCAGGGCACTCTGCCGTAATCCTGCCCCCTCCATGCCTGCCTTTGGCTCACAATAAGCATGCACATACCCCCACAAGTACAAAGGTTCGGCCTCTTGGCTCAAGCTGCAGTGGATCTTTGATTTTGATCCCGGCCTTACTGAGGTCTGGAAGATGAGGGGCTGTCCAGGGAAAAGGTCTGGGTTGGAAAGAGAAGCCAGCTAGGAAGGGAGGGAGAAGAAACAAGGGCAAATCCTGTGTTCCTGAGAAAGTCACTCTCCAATCTAGGACTTAATGCCTCATTCATAGAAATCAAACCTTCCCTGTTTGCCCCTCAGGGGTTACAAGGATCAAAGTAGAGACTGGACGTAAAAGCACTGGGTAGCAGGCAAGAGGCAAAATCTTATATTGAGTGCCCAGGAAGGGCTCAGGTCTTGGAGGCGGGCAGACAGTCAGACAGACTTCAGCTCCAAGTCTGCCCTGTTCAGACTCGCTGGGGGTTCTTGAGCACTTTGCCTAAGCCCTCTTGGCTTCCATTGCCTCGTCCATAAAGTGGGGACAGTAACTCAGGTTCACATCTCTTACCCGCAATTTGGAAAACAACAATCCCCCAAAACCAAACTTTTTCAAAACTCATTTGCTGACAAAACTTGACTTTAAAGGACATGAGGCTGTAAACATATAGGGCTTATTTGTTTTGCTTTGTGTGCAGTCACATATTTCACTGCAGATACATTCATGCATTTGATTACAGGGCACACCCCTGGAGGCATTATGAAATAAACAGAATATCCACCGAATTACCTTCCAAAAATCTGGTTGCAAGAGTTTCTGAAGATGGATGTGGACCTATAGCACCTGCTCGATGGGGCTGAAATGAAGCAGTCCTCCTGTGACTCCCTAGATACAGTGGGCACTCAGTCAATGGCCAGATGCCCCTGTAAGGAGGCAGTAGTGTTCCCATTTTACACATCAGAAAATAAAGGCTCGGGAAGGTTAGGTAACTTTCTCAGGATCACCCAGCAGGTAAGTGGCAGAACTGCATTCAAACACAAAATTCACAGTCTTAGTCACTATACAGGTCACTAAATAAAATGTCCATGGTCAGGCAATTTGTTTTTCCCACAGTCAATCCAGGATGAATTCTATTCATGACTTGTTCCTCTCCCACTTCCAGCTTGGCCCTGGCCTCTGCTGGACACAAGACTCAGGGAAAGGCTGGTGGAGTCTTGGGCTCCTTCCTCCTCTCTCGACTTGATGCAGGCAGAGTTTGGGAAGCCACAACTACCATATCTCTGGGCGATCTTTGGCCTTGCACAGAGAGCTGGGTTTTGTTTTATTTTAAGAGAGGGAGTCTGAGCTCACTGCAGACTCAACCTCCTGAGCTCAAACCATCCTCTTACCTCAGCCTCCTGAGTACTTGGGACTACAGGTGTGAGCCATTCTGCCTGGCTTAGAGAGCTGTTATAGATCAGCACTGGGAAATGGATCTGTCCAGCCATTACCCTTCCCTCCTCCCCTGGACCATTCCCACCAAAGCCTCTGGGGATCGGAGGGGAAGGATCTTGCTTAATTGCACCTGGAGCTGGTGTGCAGGCCCCCTCTTTGCTATGTGGAGCCCTCATGGGCCGGTTTAACCTAAGCTCTTAAAGTCAAGGAATTGTGGGGCTTGGGTGGGGGGTCAAGGAATGCTGGCTGGGGGAGCCTCAGCACCACTGGACCACTTTGGGCCATGTGGGAGCATGGCCCATGAAGCTGGGGCCCCCAGTGGTGTTCTCTGTGCAGCTGGGCGATTGTGTGCAGCATGAATTGAGGGCTTGGTGGCAGCCCACAAAGGGATCAGCCTTGAAGACTCAGGGCAAACAAGAGTTCCCTGTCCCCAGCAACACTAGTGTTCCCAGCAATGCTCTGGAGCCCAGCCACCAAAGGCTGCTTAGGAACCAGAGGGATGGTGAATAAGCCCGATGATAGAATCAGGATCCAAGAGGATCTTGGTGATTGGAGCAAAGTCCAGCATCCAAGATGAAGCTTAACAGAAAGAAAGGGCAAGTCCTGCTTTGGGGGTCTCAAGAGTCAAGGCTGGGGTCAGCAGGAGTGACAAAGACCTGGAGGCTTCAGCAAACACACAGCTAACATCAGGCAGCAGTTATTTTTTGGAGGGGGAGGTATAGATGCCCAAATAACTAATATTCTCCTGGCCTCTGTTAATACAGCAGCCAAACTAAAAGGCAAGACTGTTCTTTTCCGGGCAAGTCCAATTCCCAGTATGAGACATGGGAAGGACTTTGACAAAATGGAGTGTGTCAAGGGGATGGCCAGGAGGGGCCCTGAAACCATCATATTTGGAAGAAGGGCCTGGGGCCAGCACTGAACATTGGGGTTTAGAGTCAAGGATTTGGAACTCCTTATCTGGGAGGCTGCCCAGTTTATTTTAATTGCTTATTTTTTAAATTTTTGAGACAGGGTCTCGATCTGTCTCCCAGGCTAGAGTGCAGCGACACAATCAAGGCTCACTGCAGCCTCCACCTCCTGGGCTCAAGTGATCCTCCCACCTCAGCCTCCTGAGTAGCTGGGACTTCAGGCACAGGCACACACCACCACGCCCGGCTATTTTTTTTTTTTTTTTTTTTTGAGATGGAGTCTAGCTCTGTTGCCCAAGCTGGAGTGCAATGGCGCGATCTTGGCTCACTGCAACCTCCGTCTCCTGGGTTCAAGCAATTCTCCTGTCTCAGCCTCCCAAGTAGCTGGGATTACAGGCATGTGTCACCATTCCTGGCTAATTTTTGTATTTTTAGTAGAGACAGGGTTTCACCATGTTGGACATGCTGGTATTGAACTCCTGACCTCAGACAATCCGCCTGCCTCAGCCTCCCAAAGTGCCGGGATTACAGGCGTGAGCCTAATTTTTGTATTTTTTTTGTAGAGATGGGGTTTTGCCATGTTGCCCAGGCTGGTCTCGAACTCCTGGGCTCAAGTAGTCCTCCCTGACAGGCGTGAGCCACCCTGTCTGGCCCCAGTCTGTTTTAAGACAGCTGTAACTGGTGACATGTCAGGTCTAAAGGCTGAATGACATGGAAAAGCATGAGGAACTCGGGGTAGAGATGAAGAAGAACTTCCTAAATGCTTAGGAATACCAGCCAAGGTCTTACCCTCCCTCAGGGTTCGGTTAAGAAAAACACCCCTGCTGTGGGATCAGGACAGGGGAATGGCTGAGATGCCCACAGGGTGTCCCGCCCAGGCCCACCGAGCAGGGAAGAGAGGAATATGGTGCAAGTGGGGTGAAGAGCCAGGGGTCTCAGCAGCCTCATCAGCGGGGTCCGTGGCCCCAGGTGGGAAGGAGGCAGCAGGGCGAGCCTGCGCACATATTCTCCCTTCTAATTATCCCCCCAGCCGAATTGATCTTCCAGTCTCCTCTCCTGCTGGTAGGGAGAGGCCTTGTTTGCTGCCTGCATGTTTACCAAGCAAATGGTTTTTAAAAGCTTTCACAGACACAGAGAACCCATTTAGGAGCCTGGGTTGGTAAAATTATTTATAGAGATTAATGGTTATCACTCTCGTGCCTCTAGGAAATCGGGAGCCATATGCCGCAGCGTGTGATCGGGCGGGCGGGGTGGGGGTGCTGGGCCCCTCTGCTTCGGCTCCCTCCAGGCCCCACCTCCTCCTGCGGTCCCCGCTCTGCTTCCTCTCTCCTTTCTTCCTCACTGCCCCCTTGCTGTGTACCTTCTCTCCTGCACCTGGTCTCTGTGTTTCGTTTGGAATTTCGCGTTCTCTCCGACTCCCTGCCATACCCCTTCCCATCTTCCTCCGTTTTTCTATGTCTGTTCTTTTCCCTGTTTTCTCACTGCCTGTCTTCCTCAAGGTTTATATTTGGATTTGTAGATTTGTTTCTCTGCGTGGTTCTCTGCCTTTGGGACGCCCTCTGGCTCTCTCTGTATCTTTTCCTGTGGTGCTGTCTTGGTAAATCCCCCTATGTCTCTCTGTCATTTAATTTCCCCCCATTTCTCAATCTCCGTCTCTCTCTCATGTGTCCTGTGCCCTTCCTCCAGACAACCGCCTCGGGCAACAGCAGGCGGCCTTCCTCACGGGCCTGCCACACATTCATCCTGCGCCAGGGTGGGGCCATGCACGTGGGGGTGGGTTTCTGAGTGTCCTGGGCCTGGCTGCCTCCACCCGGTGGGGACTCTCATGGCTCCATGTGTGCGGGGACTTGAGGTGGGATCCTCTGCTCCCCTCACAGAGACAAGGTGACATGGTTTAGAGAATTGTCCCCTCCAGACCTCAGGTTGAAATGTGATCCCCAATGTTGGAGGTGGAGCCTGGAGGGAGGTGCTTGGGTCATGCTGTGAACCCCTCATGAATGGCTTGGTGGCCTCCCCAGGGTACTGGGTACTGAGGGAGTTGCTTTCCGCTGGTTCACACGAGAGCTGGTTGTTCAAAGGAGCCTGGCACCTCCTCCTCTCTGTCTTGCTTCCTGTTTCACCATGAGACACTCCTACTCCCCCTTCACCTTCCTCCATGGTGAAAGCTTCCTGAGATCCTGGCCAGAAGAAGATGTTGCTGCCATGCTTGTACATCTGCAGAGCCATGAGCCACATAAACCTCTTTTCTTTATAAATCGCCCAGCCCCAGCTGTTCCTTTACCTTTATAACAGTGCAAAATGGACAAACACACAAGGCCCAGGGTGGAAGGGCCCTCCATCCAGGGCCACCCAGTGCTGGAGAAGGGGAGCAGGGGAGTCGAGACCGGGAACCAGTGTACTGTGTAGGTCTCTTGTCCACCTCAGGCTGAGACCCCCAGGACAGGGGGTAGGTGCCAAGGGGACGAGCAGGGCTCCCAAGAGTCAAGGATTCCACGGGAAGCTCTTGAGAACTGGGTGGAATTTGAAGTTTCTCTGAGATCAGGTCCACCAAGGCCCTCTCAAAACAGGCCCCCACCCACCAGCAAGCCCACCAAGTGTCCCCGGGCCCTCCAGTCTCTGATGCAGGCCTTCCAGGGGAGGAATTCCCTACCTGTGAAGTGCTGAGTCCGTTTTTAGACAGCTGTGCTTGAGGAGGCATCTTCTCTACACTGCGCAGACACCCAGCTAGAGACTGCAGAAATTCTGGAAATAGAGAGTCCCTTATTCTGGGGTGCCTGGCCTGACGTGGAAGATGTAGCCTCCATGTGTGTGGGTGGAAGGAGTGCTTGGTGTCCTGGAGTGTGGAGACAGACAGACTGCGCTCCAGTCCTGATGCAGGTGGCCCTGGTTACTAACCGTGTGCCCTGGGCTACTCACTTCACCCCTTGGCCTCTTCCTCTGGAAAATGGGACTGGTGATCATGCACCTTCATTTCAGGGTTGATGGCAATGTGACATGGTGATCATGAACCCAAACTTGGGGTGAAGGAGGCTAAAGAACTCCCGTGTTCTAATTCACACTGCCCTACTTTCTAGCTGTGTAGCCTTATGCAAGTTACTTAACCCCTCTCAGCCACTGTTTCTTTGTCTATAAAATGGTGATAGAGATAGTCCCTTACACCACAGAGTTGTGAGAATAATTCAGTGAGGTCCTGTACACACAGTGCTTGGCTTCAACAAGTTACTTAACCTGTCTGTGCTTCAGTTTCCTCATCAGTAAAATGAGGATAATAACAGTGCTCCCTTCTAATGGTTGTGAGGACTAAAGGAAATAGCGCAGTAAAGCATTTGGACCAGTGCCTGGTACAGAGGAAGTGCCACATGAAGGTCACCTATTGTCGTTGGCACGATGCTTGGGCCAGAATAGGTTGTGATCCATCTAAGCCCCACCTTCTTGGACTCTGGCCCTCTCCTCCTTTGGAACCCTTCGCCCTGATCCCTGCCAGGTCCACCAGGCCTGAAAGAAGAGAGTGTCTTGGTTATCAACAGAAATGCCTTCCTGTTCCTCCTCTCTTCCAAAACTACGTGGGGGAAAAGTGGGGGTACAGCCTGGGCTGCAGCAGGGGGAGGTGGGGCTGTGGTCTCCTGGGAAGATCTCCCTCCACTCTCCTGTTCATCCATCCATCCATCTGCAGGGCTGCAGTGGAGCCTCTAATAGCTCTTTAATGAACTTCCATGAAGTCTTTCACATTACCTGCCTCCCAGGACACCTGCTTGCTGCTCCCTGCTGGCTGCTGCAGCTCAGAGAGTGCAGGATAGGGACGGGGATGGGGAGCCCCAGGTGGAGAGGCCTCTCACCATCCATATGCCCCTGGTGGGAGTGCCTGGAGCTCCAAGCTGAAGCCCCAGGAGGACTGTGCTGCCTACGTGACCCCTCAACTACTCCAAGGGGGATACAGCAAACTGGGCACAGGACTCCTGGGATTTGGGGTACTCAGGCCTTTGTGGCCAGCCTCCTCCTCCTGCCCCATCTGCCCATTCAGTGGTCCCATCCTTTTATCTTCCCCAGGAATTGGTGAGAGGAATTCAAACTGGTGGTAGTGGTGGGGGTGGAGGTGGAGGTGGGGTGTCCCCAGGTTCTTGTTTTCTGGCTTTGTACTTGACCTTACATTTAGAGACATTTTGGAATCTCCTTGTCATCTGGACCTCAATTTGCTACTTTATGAGATGAAATTAACAGCCCTGACCTCACTTAGCCTTTTATGGGGACTGGGGGCGGGGTTTACTAATTAATGATCTCTATAATAGCAGACAGCGTTTATTCAGAGTTTACTGTGTGCTGGGCTTATGCTCAGATGTTTTACATGGTCCCACTGAGTGTTCACAACCTTATGAGGTAGGGGCTATTGTACTGTGGTCCCCATCCTCCATATGGGAAATTGGAGTGGTCACACAGCGAGTAACTGGTGGAAGAGCCAGGATTCCAACTTTGCTCCAGCCCAGTGCTCTTTTTACTGAATTATTATGGGAGACTCTAAAGATCCAGGACCTCTGCTGGAAAAAGGTGATGATTTCCTCCCTGGGGAAGTAGGCGTCATGTGAGAAGGCTTTCCCTTGGGGGCAGGAGGGTGGTCAGTGAGGTGGGTCAGTTCCCGGGAGTCCTATGGGAGCCCTCCTTCCCATGGGAGGACTTACGGCCAGGTTTGCTGGGAGGGATGGGGTTGGCACAGAGGGCCTCTCTGGTTCCATAAGGCCCCACTTGAAGCCAGGGCCAGTTGGGCTGTGAGTCATGAGTCAAGACCAAGGGAAGGTGAGAGAGACCTGAGCGGGAAGCCCTTTTGCTTGGACTCTATTCTCAGTGCACCTGGCACCTAGTAGGTGCGCTGTTAGTGCTGCTTGAATGAATGGCTGACTGAGGACCCCCAGCAGAAGATCCTGGGTCCCCATTGTCTGGCCTCTAGAGCCCTCCTCTGTGAGACTCAAGGGCTAGGTATGACTAGGAAGAGAAAGGCCCTTTTCTGCTCAGAGTGTGGGGCTGAGGCCTCCCTTCAGGAGGGAACACGGAAGTCTTTCCACTCCCGTTTGAAAAAAAAAAAAAAGAAATCTTAGTGAAGCAAATGCTTCATTAAGGGAGGGATGATAACAAGGGAACAACTACCTAGAAGCAGCAGTGCTGCGCCAGCCAGACGTTGGGGTGCACACCCCTGCCACTGAGGGCACCATGTCCGTAATCCCAACCATCTCAGTTTTCAGATGAAAGCTGGCCACTGCCATCTTGGGAGCATTAAATAATAATTGATTTTGAAAAAGTACAATCATGACTCTCATATGGAAATAAAATGAACATGTGTTAAAGATTGCATTTAACTCACTAATTAGTGAGGGACTCCATGAGATATTACAACCTGTTCAAAGCAGAATTCCAGGTACCTCCCATATATAGTCAGATACAGTATGCTGACACGAACTTACAGAGAGATAGATGCAAAGCCTAGTGATCTAGTCAGCATCCACAGGACAACAATCAATTGCATTCCTCTGCAGACAATTTGCATTTTTATGGACCAGAATTATTTGCATTATGATAAAGTTGGGACATGAATGTCAGCAAGGCAAGGGGCAAGGAAAGGGAGGGAGCCATCAGAAGGGACCTCACATTTTTGTTTTTGCACTGGGCAGCCTCTACCCAGGCTTGGCTTGCCCACTCCCAGTGCTAGGGCACAGTGCACTCGTGCAGGACACTGGTACCTGTGCATGATCAGGAAGCAGGCTGAAGTGAGTGGCTAATCTGAGACCTGTATCTTACCTGTGGGTGAGCAGTTTGTGGCCTGAGCCCTGTACACAGACTAGGAAAATCATTCCCACAACCTCACTCCACCCTCTGCCTTATGGGTAAAGCCCATCAGAGGTAGTAGGGAAGCAAATGGAAGGCCAGCTCTAGGAGGCTGGGGATAGAGAAAGGGGAGGAGCCTTGGTGGTGGCAGAAGGTTGGGAACCTCCTGCAGGTGGTTCTAGTGGCAGGAAGGGGAGAGGGGAGGGAGGAAAGGTTTGCAGAGAGTGAAGGAGAACAGGGAGAAGAGGCAAAGAAAGGAGGAAAGAGGGGAGAAACAGAAAGGTAGCTTGATCTGAGAGTGGAAGTCCCAACCTGGCAACTTGGCCTTGGTGGGTGGAGTTCTCCTGGGCCTCAGCCTCTCACTTGTAAAGAAAAGGTGAGATATGGATGAAATTGGAAATCATCATTCTCAGTAAACTATCGCAAGAACAAAAAACCAAACACCGCATATTCTCACTCATAGGTGGGAATTGAACAATGAGATCACATGGACACAGGAAGGGGAATGTCACAGTCTGGGGACTGTGGTGGGGTGGGGGGAGGGGGGAGGGATAGCATTGGGAGATATACCTAATGCTAGATGACGAGTTAGTGGGTGCAGCGCACCAGCATGGCACATGTATACATATGTAACTAACCTGCACAGTGTGCACATGTACCCTAAAACTTAAAGTATAATTAAAAAAAAAAAAAGAAAATTTGCATGTTCCCCATTCCTTCTGGCTTCTCTTTGGGTCTGCCCATACGTAAGAGCCTGGTGTTCCCCAGACCCACCAGGCACTCCCGTGCCTCTGTGCCTTTGCCTACACTATCCCTTGGTTGGAATGCCTTTTCTTCCTTGTCTGCCTGTCAAAGCCTTAGTCACCTACCAAGGTCCATCCTTGTCTGAAAGTCACCTCAGCATTCTTAGGTCTTCCCAGGCATACTTGGTGGCTCCTCATTGCCCAGCTGTGGTCATGGTATAAGGTGGTAGGCGAAGAGTAAGCGACTTAATGCCCGACACACTGGGTCTGAACTCTGGCTCTGCCCCTATTAGACATTGCCACCTTGAGCAAGAAATAGCCTCTCTGAGCCTCAGTGTCTGTATCTCATGGGCCAGACTTATTTGCTTTATTATAAAGTTGGGACGTGAATGATAGCAGGGCAAGGATCCAGGGAATGGGGAAGGATATCAGAGAGACCCCACGTTTTTGTTTTTGCACTGGACAGCCTCTACCCAGCCTTGGTTTCCCCACCATCAGTGTTAGGGCAGAGCCCTACTGTGCAGTGCACTGTGTATCTGTAGTGCACAGATGTGCGGAGATGGTTCAAGGAGATGATCCTTGTAAATCCCTCAGCTCTGTCCTTGGAACCTGGTAATCACTAAATAAATGTTGACTATTGGCATACATCTGTAAGGAAGCACATCTTTCTGGGCTCGCTGGGGGTAAATTCTGGCCACATGCCCCATGAAGTTGGGCTGTGTCTCATTTATGTGGTATCCCCATGCCTAGTTCAGTGCCTGGGCCTTAGCAGGCTGTTGAGGAATCCCTATTAGATGAAATGATTTTGGAAAAATGATGACAGGTGTGGAGGAGCAGGGAAGGAATGATAGGAGGAGAGACTTAGCTGGGCAAGGTGTGGAGGTCTGAGCTGCCAGGAGGAGCTGCCCAGGGCCAGTGATAATTGGCATGGCGGGGGGCAGGAGGAGCCCAGCTGAGCCTGGCTGCTGGTAGGGGAGCTGGGCTCTGGTTGGGGACTTATCTTTCCGTACAGGCGCCCTCTGGACTTCTTCCAGGACTTGGGAACCCTCCCTGGACAGATGGAGATGGGAGGTGGAAATCAAGCCACCTTGATTTCTCTAAGGAGAAAAAAGAAAACTTGATGTCTGCTAAGAAGTGCTCTCCTTTTTCTCTGAGATGGGGTCAGGGAGCACTATATTAGCTTTGTCCTAGTGCTGCCTCATATAAACTAAGGCACAGAGAAGGGCAACACATTGACTTAGGTCACATAGTAAGTTGGCCCGTGTGTAAAACGTATCCCCTTGAGTCACCTTATTTTACAGTCACAGAGTTGTGGGAGATAGGATCACAGAGCTTATTCTTTCCTTTTTATAAGTGAGAAGAGGGGAAGCACCAGCCAGGTCAAAGGAAGCTCCAGAGAGGAAGCAGTGAGTTCAAGATGAGGACTCCGTCCTGCCTTCTCTGTCTGGGGGTGGGGACTTTGCTCCAGGGCCACTCGTGATTTGAGAGCCTGGAGCTTGGTGATGAAATGGATGAAGGGTATTACTCTCAGAGCTCAGGCAGGGGCACCTCTGCCCACCGGTAGCTGGCTTGGCAACATCTCAGGCTGCTCTGGAAACAGAGGGGCTGGGGGCTGCCAGGACTGTTGGCAGCGTGGTGGCCACACTCTGGGAATGGGGAGAAAATGGGCCTTGGAAAGCAGCTCTGGGCCCCGGTCCAGCATCCTGGGCCTGTTCCTGGCAGTCCCCACCTGGATCCCAGCTGCTCTGAACCTGTTCTGTCACCACACAGGGTCCATCCTAGCAGCTGGCTCTGAGCCACCTCTTCCTACCCTCAGGCACGTTACAGGTGGGGACCAATTCACCCAGTTGCTCTTCCAGCCAGGGAACCTGGGGGCCCTGAGCCTTCAGCTTGTCTCTGTCCCTCTCCGTCCCTGTCCTAGCTGTCTATCTGCTTTGAGGCACCCTGAGCCCTGGATGCAGAGGCTACAGGGCCAGGTGAGGGTGGACAACTCTTTTTTCAGCAGGTCCTGGGCCTTGCAGATGAATAGGGGAGGAATGTGTGTGTGTGTGAAGACTAACCCACTCAGTGTCTGTATGTGCTTGTAGACGTAGTTAATCTTCACAAAAACGGTATGGAGTAACTAGCATTATTCCTATTGTGCAGACCAGGAAGCAGACTCAGGGGTGAGAATTCACCTGGGCAAACCCATAGAGCTTTGAGATGGTAGAGCCAGGCCTCAAATGCAGGCCTTTCCAGGCACGGTGTCTCATGCTTGTGATTCCAGCACTTCAGGAGGCCAAGGGTGGGAGGATCGCTTGAGCCTGGGAGTTCAAGGCCAGCCTGGGCAATATAGTGAGACACCATCTCTACAAAAAAATTTAAACATAAAAATTTAGCTGGGAGTGGTGGTGTGCACCTATGGTTCCAGTTACTTGGGAGGCTGAGGCGGAAGAATCACATGAGCCTGGGAGGTCACGGCTGCAGTGAGCCGTGATTGCGCCACTGCACTCTAGCCTGGGCAACAGAGTGAGAACCTGCCTTGAAAAAAAAAAAAAAAAAAGCAGGCCTTAAAGCACATCACTTCTTTGTTCATTCCCACACCCCCATACCAGAGACCTCTCAGTGGGAGGGACAGATGCAGAGGCAAAGGTGCCCAACTAACATGATGCACAGGATAAGAGGGGTGACAGGATGGTGCTATGGGAACTCAGGGGAAGGGGCTACAAATTCAGATGACAGGGTAGGTTTCTCAAGGTGGGGCATTTGGAGCCAGGCCTTGCTGAATGAATATGGACTTCTGTAGGTGCAAGAGTGAGAAGGGCATCTCCAGCACTGAGGGCAGCAATAATAAAGGCCTGAATATCAGTCAAGGAAATTTGTGCTGGATCCTGTAAGTTTTCTCCCTTGTGGATGTGACTGTTTGATTAATATCTGTCTCTTCTTTCTAATTTGTAAGCTCCATGAAGCCAGAGGGGATGTCTTTTTATTTACTTTTTCCTCATTGTAATTCTAAAACTTAGCACACTGTGGGCAGATACTAGATGCTCAATAAAGTTTGTTAATGGAATGGGTAGTGCCTGCTTCAGCTTGGCATCCCAGGGCCCCTTCCTCTGCCCCGCTCTCGCAGGCCAGGCTCCTGGGCTGGAAGGTGGAGGCTATTCTGCAGCACTGGCCTCTGTTCTCTCTCCCTCCTTGGCCAGCCCATGCCTACCTACCATCTGTGGGGCCCAGGGCAAAGGGCAGAAGGGAGGCTCACATACCACATGTCTAAATACCTACAAGTCATTAATTCAGCAAGCAGATTGGTAAACAAAATATGTTTTATCCATCTCCCTTGGCAAGTATACCTTCACAATGACAAAATCGAAAAATATGTATAAAGCTTTGGTGGCAAATATTGAAGACAACTGAATTAAATTTTTCATGTATGTGTGCTGGTGTTCTGTTGCGGGTTGCTGATGTTTAGATGAGTAATAATAGAAAGGCACATAAAAGAAGCCAGACCTAAGAGACTAGATAATGCTTGATCCTGTTTATATGAAGTTCAAGAACAGGCAAAATGAATATAGGGGGATAGAGATCAGAAAAGCAGTTGCCTCTGAGGTGAGTTTAACTGACGAGGAGTATGAGGTGTTTCCTGGGACAATGCAGTTATCTTTTATTTAGACTGGAATGTTGGCATGGTGTATATACACTGAGCCAAACTCATTCAACTGTATACTTAAAATAAGGGCATTTCACTGTATGTAAATTATACCTCAAGTACAACAAAAGCCTTAATGACATCAGAATCATGAGAAATTTAGAATAAATTGGTGTTAAAAATCACAGAAAAATTGGCTAGGCACGGTGGCTCATGCCAGTAATCTCAGCACTTTGGGAGGCTGAGGCAGGTAGATCGCTTGAGCCTAGGAGTTTGAGAGTAGCCTGGAAAACATGGCAAAAACCCGTCTCTACAAAAAAATACAAAAATTATCTGAGCATGGTGGTATGCGCCTGTAGTCCCAGCTACTAGGGAGGCTGAGGTGGAAGGATTGCTTGAGTCTGGGAGGTCAAGGCTGCAGTGAGCTGTTTTCGTGACACTGCACTCCAGCCTGGGTGACAGAGTGAGACCCTGTCTCAAAAAAGAATAATACAAATTACACAAAAATAGATGTACTTAATGCTTAAATTATTACTCCATAAAATTTATTTTTCTTGCCTTTATGTTTAACTGGTTAAAATTTAACATCAATTTTGTTAAAATGAGGATCTCCATATAACTTGGAACATAATAATTCTGAGTGACAGGAGGCACCCCATGTTCTTTAAGGGTGTGTTTGTGTGGTGTGTGTGAGTTCCAGCAGACAGCTGCCTGTTTTTAGAAAGTCGTATTGGAGCATATCCAGACCCATTTGTCCAGATATTGCCTAAGGCTGCTTTTGAGGTATAAGGGCAGAGTAGTTTTAACAGGGCCTGGATGGCCTGCAAGCCTGAAATGTGGCTAGTTGTGACTCACATAAAAAAATAAAAAGAAACAGGTGAAATTAATTTTAATAATATATTGTATTCAGTCCAATATGCCCAATATGTTATTATTTCAACAAGGAATCAATATTTAAAAACTATTAATGAGATATTTTATGTTCCTTTTTTCATGCTAGGTCTCCGGGATTTGGTGTGTATTTTACTCTTACAGCTCATCTCAGTATGCCAGGCCACATGTCCAGTGCTGAATAGCCATATGTAAACAGCAGATACTGTATTGGACAACCCAGGTAAAGGATTAGAAAATAAAATGCAATCTTATTCAGTGTCCAAAATTTGAAGGTATTTTTCTTAAACATTTAAGTTCAAGTATAGTACAAAATTGAAACATTATACTTATCTCATATATGCTTTCAAAAAAGTATTCAAAATCACCTATAAAATTAAAAGGTGTAATTCACATTATGATTAATGAATATAAAAAAATTAAACAAAAACCATTTGAGTACAGCTAAAATTGTATTTAATTTTTTGGAAAACATACTTAACTATTATTAAATATTTTATAAAGATAAAACTGTTCACAACTGTAACATGAAATGTGCCATTTTTAAATGTAATCAATCAGCATCGTACTTTTTACCTGTAGACCTACGTATGTACCATATGATTCATACGAATTGCTAATGTAGAAAAATGTTTCTCAGCTGCCATGTCAACCATAGTAAATGCTACAAATAATAATTTGACAACTCATGAGTTCTTCCAGAACCATACATTGGAACAGGAAGACAGCTAGAGAATGGACACTTGGCATTACTTGGAAATGATACCTTTTCAACAACCTATTGCATTCATGCTGTCAAAGAGCAAGGATTTGAAAAGCTAATTAATTATCTCCTTTCTTATCTAAGAGCTTCTGCTGCGCATACCCTCTCAACATTCTGAAGTGGAGCCTGATGTCACCAGCAGCAGATCCCAGACATCTTCACAGCATTCTGACTCTGTTGTCTTTTCTTTTGAGAACCTAGAGCAAAAGATGTGGAAAAACATTTCCCGGGGCCTGAACAGTGTTAATCATGAAAGTAGATGTTTAGGATTATAGGCTGCATCATGACAGTGCTGAACATAATAATTCTGAGTGACAGGAGGCACCCCATGTTCTTTAAGGGGGTGTTTGTGTGGTGTGTGTGAGTTCCAGCAGACAGCTGCCTGTTTTTAGAAAGTCGTATTGGAGCATATCCAGACCCATTTGTCCAGATATTGCCTAAGGCTGTTTTTGAGGTACGAGGGCAGAGTAGTTTTAACAGGGCCTGGATGGCCTGCAAGCCTGAAATATTTATTTCTGGTCCTTTGAGAAAGTTTGTTAACTCCGGGCAGGGGCCCCTTTTGCCTAGATCTGAATAGTTCTCCTCCTTGCACCCCCTTGAACTGAGACCGAATGTACAATGGGAAGTCTGTCTAGACTTCTGCTGTAGTTGCAAGCTCTCTAAAGGAGGAGACCCAGGGAGCTGGGAAGATCTCCCAAAGCAGCTCCTCCAAATGCATTCTGAGGGCTACAGCTGTTTTCTGTAGTGAGTTTGCTGTCCCCATGGCATTTGCGATAATATCCTCCAACCAAAGTAAGCCAGTGGTCGGGGCAGAGTGAGAGAATGGTTCTCTTTGCTTCCCCTTTTTGCCAGGCCCTCCCCATCCTTTATAAGAACAGCCAGAGAGAATTTCCTACTCTCCTCTCAAGGTGCAGAGCTTGCACTAAGCTCTCTCTTCTGGCCCCAATGTTCTGGAGAGTGGTGGTGATGATAGTGGTGGAATGTAGGAGAGCTGGACTCCTCATCTGCCTGGGGGGCCTGATTCAGCTCTAGAGGGTGTGGCCAATGTGGCTGGAGTTGTGGGTAAGTGGATAAAGAGCACAGCATGTGGGTGGGGGCTGCTCACCTTGTTGTGCTGATGGTCAGAGCGGCATTTTGTTGGTTTCTGCACCTGTCACCTCCACTAGATGCATTGTTCTTGGCCAGCCCTTTGGGCCTACACGATGCTGGGCACATAGTGGATCCCCAATCAGCAGAGGCAATCAGCCATCCATGGCACATACTGTATGCCAGGCACAGGTAGAGAGTTAGAAAATGAATCCAGAGGGTGTGTGCCCTCGAGTGGTTCACAGCCCAGTGGGAGAGGCAGAGATGCCAGAGCTCAGGCCCTCACCCTGAAGACAGGGTGCTCAAGGAAGTGCTTATTCTAGGACTTCCAAGCAGAGTGCCACAATTCAGCTTGGATACTTCAGCAAAGAGGTGACAGACTGAGCTCCTTGTTGAATGAAATCTCGAACAAATGAGTCTGATGCTGGGGCCGTGAACTTTAAAGATGTGGGAAGGGATTGCTTCTGAAGTTTTAAATTGAATTCATTTAAAATGTTCCTTGGCTGAAAGTGGGATGGGAGGAGAGGGCCGGAGGGAGGGGCTGAGTATTGAAGAGATGCTGAGAGCAGGAGGACCCAGGCAGAATGCCAAGTTGGAGGGTGGTCTCCAGGGTCCTTCCCAGGCTCTCACCCAGCCACGCCTGCTGAGAGCTGGGGGTGAGAGAGATGAGCTGTCCTCGCTGGAGGACAAATCTCTTTTAATTTTGTTCTCCGGAGGAGGGGATGGGGTTGGGCCGGCGCTGGAGCAAGAGATTGGCGCAGTGAGTGATGGCCTTGCCGGCTCCACTAACCCCACGTGAGGGATGAGAGGTGAAACGCCCCCTCCCCTAGCCTATTCCAGAGCTGGCTGCCAGGGGACAGGGAGGGACTGCTTTTTCTCGGCCTGTTTGGGGGATGCAGAAACTAGAAAAGGCATCTAAAAGTGGCCTCCATGGAGCTTTAAGGGGAATCCATGGTCAGGAAGCAGTCATTGCATCAACCACTCCCCTGGATGGTGTGTAAGGGATCCATGTCCCCTCCCCAAGTTAAGATCTGGGTTCTTCTCTCTTGCTTAACAGACGGGGAGGGAAAGGGGCTTGTCCAATGTCACATGGGATGGGGGGTGAGTCCTGGGGGCTGGGCTGGGTTGTGATCATCTTTGTCTCCCCATGGTCTCTGCAGCCTCTGACTAAAGAGGGGCATTGAAGGAGAAGGATTGATTCAGGCCTCCTGATTGTCCTCTACATGCCCTTTCTTCTGGTGAACCATGGGGCAGGAGGTCTGGGGGATAAAAGGTGGAGACAAGACCAGGGCTTTGAACAGAGTCTGGTGTGTGTCGCTGGATGGATGAGCCGTCCTCCCCATTTCCTCAGAGAGTCCTGGAAGTGGGGAGGGCTCTGGTGTTCCATGGAGCAGACTGAAAGCACCCACAAGGTCCACCCACCTGGGGTGGCATAAATGTCATCTCTGCACTCCCCTAAAGGACACCTATAAGGGGCAGGGGAAAGGGAGAAAGGCAGCCTCCTTGAGGGGTGACAGGATCAGAGACAGATTAGAAAGATGGCTCTGCAGCTAAAGGCTGTACATGGGGAGAGCCGGGCAGGGAGGCTGGGTGAGAGGGTGTCGTCATTATCCTGGGGAGAACAAGGGGTGGGGAAACAGAGTAAAAGATCCAGCAGGGGCCTTATGCTGGTGCTGGGAACATTAAAAATGTGGAAAGGGACTGCCTCTGAGGCTTTTAATTGAATCCATCCAGTCCTAATCCTTGTGTTGCCTTCTTGTCACTTAGGGAAAGACTCATCTCTGCACTGGCCTCAGTTTCCCCATCTGTAAGATGGGAAATCATCACAGCAGCAACCAACTTAGTCAGTGAGGCCTGAGAACAAGAGGGCAAGCAGGCATGAAAGTGCTTTGACATTGCAGAGAATAGTTGGAGGGACTGTTGGCAAGGACTTGAGAAAGGTTTTATAGAAAGATGTGATGGTGGGGAAGGGAGGAGGTGATGGGGAGTGTCAGGAGATGGACGAGTCAACTCCCCTGGAGGCGTCCTAGTTGCTTTCCTGGAAGCACAACGCATTTATTTGACAAGAGTATTTGATACAGTCTTCTAGGAGGCGGCCTCTGATTTGGGGCGAAAGGGTGAACGTTGGCTTTCTTTGTGTTCCAGCCCAGTCCTTGATTGAGCTGGAATGCAGATAACTCGCTATCAGTGAAGCTGACAGGGAGGCGGTTCAGAAATGTCTCTGCGGGGTGGAGGTGGGATAAAAGCTATTCAACTACCTAAAGCCCAATCCAAAGGTAAGAGAACCACTAGGAACACTGAGATCAGGCTGGGAGGATCTGGGACGGCTCCTGGAGGAAGTGACTTGTGGGCTGGTCATGGGAAGGATTCCAAGACTGATGCGGAGAGAGAAACAGCCAGAGCAGAGGGGCTGGCTTCGGGAACCTCAGGGGATCCCAGCCATTTTTCTCCGGCACCACCTGAGAGGTGAGAATGAATTGGATATGGAATGATGGCTCACCTGACTTTCTAACTTTTGGTTCTTGGAGGTGCATGTGGCAGCGCCAAAGGCTCCCAGCTAGTGGGTCCTCCCCAAGAAGCCCTGCCACCATGGGCCCAGGGACGTGGATACAGTGCTTTGTCCCAGCCTCCCAGCCCTGTAGGAAGACTGCGAGCTGGGCTGGGCTCCAGGCTGCTCTCTGCAAGGCTTGCCTGTTTACCACTTCGCTGCGGAGCAGATGGATGACACGAAGGCCACATTTTTCTCCCATAGCAGTGGGGAAATGAATCTCACCAAGTGCTGCCGACACCATCCTCCCAGGTTCCACATCCATCGTGGACCGGGGCTGCTGACAGAGCACAGGCCCATCCCTCAGCCCTGCGCTGGGGCCCAGGGGAGAGAGTGGTGACAGGGCGAACATTTAGCATCTCTCCCTTCCTCGGTGCAGCCCTTTCCCTCCCCCAAGATCCGCCCACGCCACTGCGCAGTCCCAGCCCCGTTCTGCTCCTCCAGGCCTGGGGGCATTGAGGGCACTTGGAAACAGATGCTCCCAGGCAGGGAGACGATGAGGCTGTGATCTGGGGAGAGGCGAAGAGAAGGCATTGGCTACAGACCTGACATCCTCACAGTCTTAAAGCATGATGAAGGGTGGTCATTTCGCTGAAGCACCCAAAGGCCAAGTCTGCCCAAGAGTGAGACTACTGGGAAGATGGAAGATGGAACAGTGGTTAGGAGAGCTGGATTTGAATCCCAGCCCCTTTATTAATAAAACTCCAGGACTTTGGAAAAGTCACTCTACTGCTCTGGGTCTTGTTTCTTCCAATATTGGAATGGATTCCTCCCGGTACTAGGGATTGGTGATTCCAGACTAACAAGCACATGCTGGGAATTTAAAGACAAAGTACTCATGTTCACTGTTTATTGAGCACTTATTATGTGCCTTAGACTGTATGGAAAAGATCATTGATCTCCACAACCATCTTTAGAAAAATTCAACTTCACCCCCATTTTACAGATTAGGTAACAGATACTGACTCAAAGTCACATGCAAGAAATAAGGTGAAGAACCAAGATTCAAATCCAACCCTGTTGAACTTCAAAGTCCTTTCTTCTTGCTAGATGACATGTCTGTCCCAGGGCACAGCAAATCTTGGAAGCCTGCATGTCAGGAAATCTTGTTGAGGAATTGAAATGAGGGATTTGGGAATCCTGAAAAAGCTGTTTGGGAAAGTATTTCCATTCCTGGCTTCAGTTAACACCTAGCATAGCTTCATCTCATTTAGTCCCTGTCCTTCCACCTTTCTCCTGCATCATATCTGTTGTTCTAAAACCTATTGGTCTAATCTTCTTGAGCCACTCCCTTTGGAAAAGTCTCTCCTGGTACACTCTGGGTCAGGATAAAGTCCAGACCCTTAGGACTGCCTTGCCTACCTGCCCTGTCTCTCCTCTCCTGCCATTCCCAGCTTGCTCACTGAGCTCAGTGGGAGAATCCTTGTGATTTTCTAAAATTTCCCAGGCCCCTCTTGCCTCTGGGTCTTTTCTGGGGGTCTAGATTTCTCCTCTTGCCAGCATGAGTTCTCCTTATGTTGTCCAGAAGAAAGTTTTGAACCCTTACTAAAGCCTTCCCCATCTATTTGCCCATCAGACTTCATTCCTTTCCTGCCCCGCCCCCAACCCCTGGAAAGCTGTCTGGGTGAGAAGGTCGTCCAGGTCTTTTTACAGGAGGCTGAGTCTGAGCAATCAAAGGCAGGGGTTCTCCCAGTCTGGGTGTAGAGCTCGGCTCCTGCCACGCCTGCCCAGAGACTGTGGGTTGTGGGCAGGTTAGGATAAGCAGGAATCCTCTACAGGGTTGATTGGACCTCACAGGAGCTGCCTCCCAGCCTCCATGGCTTCCCAGCGAAGGATAAATTAAGCTGTTGCACATTCATTTCCTTCCAGCAGAAGGACGGGGAGTACAGAGTATCCCAAACAGAATCGTCATGCTCCAATTCATATCCACATTGTCTGGGAATGCATTATGGGCTAGTTGGGGTTAGAGATTTTATTTCACTTTATTTTGGTGGTAACTTCCACTGCCTGCTGAGGCAAGCGAGTGGCCTTGTTTACATTAAAAGGATCCCCCTTCAGGTGTGACCTAGGGCGGGATTCCAGTTGGGACCCTGGAGCGGGGATTAGGGGTGAGGAGGGCCTGGGCTGCGACTTAAGTACAGTTCTATACCTTACCTCAAGTTTTCAATATGTTCAGTGTCAAGGCCCCTTTGAGAAATGAATCAAATTCAGAAAAGTCAGTGTGCAAGTGTGCACACCCACATTCCCTTTGTGAATCATTTCAGGGGGCTGTGGACTCCCTGATGTCCTTCACAAACCTCCAGTTAGAGCCCTTCTCCAGGGTTTGAATTCAGACTCCATAACCAATGCCCTCCCCTCGGCCATGCCCTCCCTTCCCAGTGTTTCTGACCAGGGAAGAGTCCCTGCCTGTGAGTCCCCCACCCCACCGTTCTCCCACTACCCCCAGCTAATGGCTGACTGTCATCAGATTGTTGGTGATGGGGTGGTAGGCCCGCCTCAGCCTGGGAGTCCTCTCAGCTACCTCACAGGCCCAGGGCAACCCAGGATGAAACTGGCATGCTGGGCTGGAGGCCTTGGGCCCCAGGAGCTTACTCCTGTTGGGCTCCCTTTCCACCTGAGAGGGAGATGCTCACTGATGGTGCATGCCAGCCTGTGATGCTCAGTGGGCCATCCAGCTCCCTGTGAGTGAAGCCTCTGCCCCTTCTCACATCCCCGCCAACTCAGAATTAAACACACGTATGAAGCTCCTTCTGTGTGCCATGCCCTGAGCCAGACGCAGGGATACAGTGTTGACTAAAACAAGGTTTCCGTCCTCATGGAGCCCGTCATCCTAGTGGGGGAGACACACAGCATTTAACAAAATCGGGTGTCAGGTGGGGGTGGGTGCAGGCAGGACAAGGGCGCAAGCTGGAGGGATGGAGAGTGACTCAGGGCTGCTATTTTGGGTAGAGGGGTCAGAGAAGGGCCCTCTGAGGAGAGGATAGCCAAGCAAGAATTGGATCACTGGCTTTTCCCACTGGTCCTCCAGTCCTGGATCAAATCTTCAGGATATGAGTTTCCACAAAACTGACTTCAGAGGCCAATGGGTCTGGGAGGAGACAAACAGAAGACAGCTTTTGGGTCCTGCCCTGGGATCTGGCAGCCTCAGCCAAAGTCTGTGCATCTCCTTGAACATACAGGTGGACACCCCCAAGACCAGGGACTGCAGCCCTCCCAGGAGGCTCATCATCCTGAGGTAGGAGGTGGGACTTGACTCTGGAGGTCGGGCTCGGACACTGGACTGAATTGAGGCTAGCTAAAACAGGGATGGGGAGGGGAGGAGGTGGTGAACTGGCATGGTGGAAAGGGAGTCACCTTTCCATAAGACATGCCCACCAGTGTGCCTTGCCAGTTTACCATTGCCATGGCAACACCCAGAAGTTACTGCCTCTTTTCGTGGCAACGACCCAATGCCCTGGAAGTTACCATCCTTTTTCTAGAAATTTCTGCATTATCCTGCCCTTAATTTGCATATAATTAATAGTGGGTATAAATGTGACTGCCACCCTGCCTTGGAGCTGCTACTCTGGGCACACTGCCTATGGGGTCGCCCTGCTTGGCAAAGAGCAGTACCTCTGCCGCTTCCGTAAAAGTCACTGTCTAACACTACTGACCCACCCTTGAATTCTTTCCTGGGCAAAGCTAAGAACCCTCCAGGGCTAAGCCCCAGTTTTGGGCTCACCTGCACTGCATCAATACCAAGGAGTAAGCATTTGCAGATGAGGCCCATGGATGAGGCATGCTCCTCCCAGGTGGTGTCTTGCCATGGAAAGAGACTCCCTGCCATCAGAGACAGTGGCAATTCCTGGTGATACCCAGCTCTGAAAAGGGTATAGGCTCCTCTCTCTTCTCTTGCCCTGGTTGCCCCGACTGCAGAAGCTCTTTCCTCTGGAAGGGGCCCAGGCTGGTGTGTCTGGTAGTCCCTGTCCCAGTGCACAGCCCCTTCAGGGGGACTAAGATGCAGGTCTTGGAAGAGGAGAGGAATGGAAGGATGGAGTGGGGAGAGGTGGCAGCCAGCCAGCTTGTGAACACAGCCCAGAGAAAGGCTGGCTGTGATAAGCTCCCTGCTGCCGGGCCCGGGCCTTATCTCCACCCTGCAGATAGACATCTCTGCTGGGCTAGAAGCTGAGGCCCACCATGGTCCTTGGAGTTCTGTGCCTGACTGAGGAGTGGGAGTGGGGCTGTGCAGGGCCTGTAAGCTCCCTGGCCTGCCTTAGCTGAAGGCCTGGTTCTGTAGCTGAGTGTCCAGGGCCTGCCCCGCCTAAGCATTCCTATCCCCAGTTAGTGTCACCTGGACAAAGAAGATTAATTTGTTGTGCCTCCTCCCCTCTACACAAAAGATTCAGTTCAGACCCCTTATTTTAGAATAATTCCAGGAAAAAACCCGTCTTGAAGGATGCTTTAAATGTAGCTACCCTTGACACCACTTTAGAGTAAGCTCTTTTTTGAATTGTCAAACTGATGGCTTGAACTCCTCCTGCCCCAAATTAGCAAAACATCAATATCTTTCTTTGGGGTACTTCTAACGTCTTCTCAAAAGTACCCCTGAGAGCTGACTTAGTTCAAGAAGGAAGTCCTGCCTCTAAACACCAAACCAAAAAATGAAAAATGTTTTTAAAATTAGAGTATCAGATGGAGGATCAGATCAGATCTCCCTGTCACATCCCTTTAGAAAATTCATCTTTCTTTGGAAAATGATAAAATAATAGCTTGCATTTACTGAGGTGAGATGTGGGCCAGACATTTTCTGTTATTCACAGGCAATAACTCATTTATTCCTCACAAGAACCCTATGAGGTAGGTGCTATTTTATCCCCATTTCATAGACAGGGAACTGAAGCTCAGGGAGAAATCAATTCTGCTGCCTTCCACGGCCAGGCCAGATGGAACCTGAATCGCATGAGGTGCCCTTTTGCCCCAGCCAGCCTCCGACAGGCCTCTCTCCATCCACAGGAAGGGTTTTAATCATCTCTCCAGGATCTCTGTCCCTTTCCTCCCAGAAGTCCAGGGGCACCCCTGAATGAGGGCCTCTGTTCCCAGGTTGCAACTCACCTGGCATCAGCCCCAAATAAATCATTTCATGAGAGTTAATAACATAGTCCCTTTAACTGCAAAGTGTTTTCACATAGAGAGCCCGCTAGTCTGCTTTAATGAACAGATAAGAATCTTTGTCATTAACTCAGTTGTTGGCTTGCATGCAAATGGCTATTCTTCTGAGTGCCATGAGACTATTTATGTATTTTTTTAAGTATGGAGTAGATATGCTCCTGGTCACCCCTCCGTCTGAGAAGCTCTTATTCCAGTAAGGACCTCTGAAGGCCATTTACACAGATGGGCAGCAGTTCCCCTCTGCAGAGACCCCATGGGTACACTAGAGTCTGGAGGGCTGCTCTCTTTACTCCAGCCCCTCTCCATTGGGCCCACGCCTGAGTTTGGCAGCCACCCCTGTGACCTCCGCCTTCCCATTAGCTGCCTCTGGTTATTACTGTACTAGAGCTGTGTGGCTCCAATAGCCAGGGTGCACATGCATACATGCAAGTGCGCATGTGTGGTGGGTGTGTGTATGTGTGCCTGCATGTTTGCACCCTGTGAGTGTGGCGAGTGTGTGAGCAGAGTGCTTAGAGAGTGTGCCTTTACAATGTGTGCCCTGTGAGCATGCAGGGAGTGTGTGTGCATTCATGTGCCCTGTGTGCCCTGTGTGCCCAGTGCCCACAGAGCCCGTCTCCTGTCTCCTGACAATGGCTGCACTTTTGTCACCAGGTGTGATTGATGTTTTGCCGTGTCTTCCTGGAGTGGGGTTTTCTGGGGTGGAGGGTCACCCTGTGGCCCTGGCATCACTAAAGATCTCGAGGAGCTGCAGCTGCTGGAGCATTATTTCCTCCTTCTCCTCTCCTCTCTCCCCAATCGCTGGGACATGTGATCCCTGCCCAGTGGGCTAACAAGATTCTAGCTCTCCCACCCCTACGGGGCCTGCCCCTTCCTTGGCAGAATGCCATCCCACAAGTGATGATTCTGGAACTGAGCCTAGAGAGGGAGGGACTTTGGAAGGAGGACTTTGTGGGCAAGTGTGTCTATGTGTAGAGGGGGTGGGCTCAGGAGGGCCCTCCCCTGATATCTTCCAGGCTCCCGTCAATGTTGATGAATTGCACCCCACCAGGGGAGGGGTGGGCTGGGCTCTCTGCTTCTTGGAGTGGCAGAGTGCATTGAGATGGAGGTGGCGGGTAGTGAGGAGGGCAGAGGCAGGAAAGAGGGACCCTTCCCTTGCCACTTTCCACCATCTTCAACCTTCTAAGCTCCCTTCTGCCCTCTCTCCCCTTCCCCTCTTCTGTGTCTGGATGTGGAAGGGTCTGTCAGGTGGGGTCAACCCTCAGGGCAGAGATTGGGCCATACGGCTCTGCTACAGATGAGGGCATGAAGGCTGGCTCCCAGGACATGCCCACTTTTCCTTTGTTCCCTGTCAACTCTCCTCGCTGGCAGCTTCCCTCACCTCCCACCTTGCAGAAGCTGTGGAAGCAGCCCAGTGCCCCTGTCCCACGGGAACCACAGGAGGGCTGTTGGAAATGTTTGTAATGGAGGAGAAAGAAAGCCATTCTAGAATTGCAGAAGGTCAAGAGGGAAAGGGCCCTTCCAGCCCCACAGTGGGGCCCAAAGAGGGCTGCAGGGGCTGCCTGAGGTCACACAAGAAGGCGGTGGCAGAGACAAGGCTCTAATTCTGCTGGCCTCATCCTCAGGGGACTCTGCAGCTGTCTGCCTCATGCTCCAGAGCTGGGATTAACATAGGGGGCTGAGGCCCCCTCTGCGCTCCAGCCCTGCTCAGTGGCCAGGGAGGGCTGTTAGACACCGGTGATGGTGATGCTTGAACCCGCTTTGCAGACAAGTTATGGTTGGGCCCTGAATGGGGAGGACACTCAGAGAACATTTAGTCCAGACCCATCTCACAGGAGGGCAGAGGCCCAGGAAAGTTCACACTGTGACTGGAGGTGCCCAGGGCTGCTCCAGGCTCTGAGATCTGAGGGAGGGTCACCTCTTCCGCCTCCTCATACCCACTCCTCCTCTCAGCCAAGCCCCCAAGACTCCATCCCTCCAGTCAGGCTAAATCCATCCCTGCTCCTAATCCTCAGCTTGTTTTTGACATCCCAGCCATCTGGTGGGCCCATTCTAGTACCTCTCCTCACACCATTTCCACCCTTCTCCAGGCTACCTCTCTGATGAACTGCCTGCCTTCTGCATTTGCTCCATTTCCTCTTCTCAAATTACATGCATAGGTTACTTTGCACTTATTTGTATATTTCCCTGAATGCCTGACATCATTTCTTCATGGTATGACTAGTCTCCCCCATCAGACTGGGTATTCTTCATGGGCCAGTGTCTTGTTTTCTCCCTTATCCTGGGAGCTTCTGTAGGACAGATCCTTTTTCTCTTCTTTCGCCTGAGCACTCCTTGTGGGCAGAGGATAGACGACTTGAAATTTCCAGCTCTGTCTTAACCCTGAGACTCAGTGCCTCTCTAGCACACACAGCAAAGGGGTAGTTACCATTCCCACCCTCCCTTTCTCCTTCACAATGCCCAGCCTCCTCCGACACAGCAAACCCCAAACCCACAGGAGCACCTGCCAATGGCAGCACCAAATAGAGGATGGCGGAGCTGGCAAAGCTTGGAGGATAGCTGGGGACCCCTGATGCTTGTTACTGCCCACCTCTGCCACCTCCCACCACACAACAACTGTCCAAGAGGATGGATGAAGGGAGGGTGTGAACTGGCAGATCGGGGTGTGCCCAGGCTTCATACCATGAGACCCAAGAACCATCAAGATGGAAGGGACAGCACTGGAGGGACCATCTGGCTCCTGGCCTCTTGTTGAGGGTCTTGGCTTGCTCCACATGTGGGTGGTACCAGACTCGTGGCCACATGACCAGTCAATGCCAGAGTGAGAACCCCACTAAGCCCCTGTAATCCAGCCTAGCACTCTTGCCACTGCATCAGAATGATTCTCTGAACTGCCAGACTCCACTGAGGAGGGCAGTGTGGAGCAGCAGGGAGACTTTAGAACTTGGAGCTATTATAACCTGGGATTGAATCCCTGCCTCTACTATTTATTTGCTGGGTGGCATGAGACAAGTCATGTAACTTCTCTTCTCTGAGCCTCAATTTCATCATCTGTAAAATGGGCATAATAATAATACCTACCTTACTTGGTTATTGTGAGGGGTCAATAAAATGATGGCTATACAGTGGTTAGTAGGCAATGAGCTCTCAGTGAATGCCAGCGGTTGTTTAATACTCCTACTTCCTCTGTGCTCACTACTCTGTCAGATCTGTGCCAAGGGTATAATAAACATTCACTGAGCCGATGTGGCAAGGCTGAGGGCCATAGGGGATGGCTTCCACTTCCCAGTTTCTCTTGCTTAGCCCGAGAGGCTGAAGGAACAGACAGTATCCCAAGGGAAAGTGCAGGTGCCGGCTTATGCCCATCTCCTTACATAAGGCATCTCTGCTTGTGCCACCAGCTCTCCGAACAAGCTCAGCTCGGCACCTTGCTCAGGAAGGTCTGGTGGTTCTCTGCTTTCAGGAGTTGATGGTTGTCTGCTGTGATAGTCAGCTAGGGATGGAGTTCCCAGTGGAGGAGGGAGTCTGGTTCCTCCAGCAATGGCAGAGGCCAAGCATCTGTGGCATATTCATAGTCTTCCATCTGCCCCAACATTATCCACAATCTGTGACTTAAATGGGGGTCCCACAGCCTAGACCCCACTACTGAGCACATCAAATCCTTAAAGACCCTTCCCTCTTCTTCTCCCACTTAAAAATCTCTCCAACCTCATTCCCTTCACTTTCCAACATCATCAGTTGCCTCCGGATGTAGCAGAAAGCAGGTAGGTTTGGAGCTGCCCGCCAGGTCACTTCTAAGCTGAAGGCAAGTTACTTGCCCTCTTTGTGTGCTTGCCTCCTTATCTATAAAATAGCCATAATTCCTATCTTCCACGACTCTTGTTAGAAATACGAGTGTTGCCAGGGTGGCTCACGCCTATAATCCCAGCACTTTGGGAGGGTGAAGCAGGAGGATTGCTTGAAGCTAGGAGCTCAAGACCAGCCTGGTTAACATGGTAAGATGCCATCTCTACAAAATATAAAAAACAAAAATGTAGCTGGGAGTGGTGGTGCACACCTGTAGTCCCAGCTACTCGGGAGGCTAAGGCAGGAGGATCGCCTGAGCCCAGGATGTCCAGGCTGCAGCACGCTGTGATTGTGCCACTATACTCCAACCTGGGTGACAGAGCGAGACTCTGTCTCAAAAATAAATAAATAAATAAAAGGAAAAATAAAAAAAGAGAAAAAAAGAAATACAAGTGTTGGAATAGCAGGACCTCTTCAGGGAGGCCAATGGACACTGCCTAGAAGTGGTGATTCCCATGTTTTTACATATGGGGACACCAGGGTTCAGAAATAGTGACATATTGGGTAAAGGTCACCTGGCAAATGCACTGTCAGACTCCAGGAGTCCCTGCCAACCTATCTTAGAACATTGTGCCCCTTCAAATGAGAGTTTCCTTCTCTAGCCTACTTATCGTGTTTTCCATTTTCTCAACTGGACTCCAACCCCACTTCCCACCCCCCACTCCCTGAAGCCTTCTGTTAAGGGGAGCACACTGAACTGAAGTTAGTGTTTGTTAAAGACAAGCATGGAGAAGCGTCCAGGGCTGGTGTGGAGAGGACAGTGGGAAGCGTGGGGCTGGGGCTGGGGCTGGGGCAGGGTGGGCTCCGGGCGGTTCCTCCGAATCTCCTGGTCTGCCTTCACCAGCCCTGGCTGTCTGAGAAATCTCATTTTGCTAGCAAACTGATTCATGGGCCTGGCTCCCTGGTGCTCCCTGAGCAGCTCTCTTGTCAATAACTATTCTTTACAAGGTCCCTCGATTCGTTTTCGGGGTTGAAGACAAATTTTTAAAGAGGAGTGCAAGGACCGGGGCCATTCCAGAGGGGCTGTTAACTAAATGTCCTGCTGCATTCCCACCAAGCCGTCTCCCGCTTGAACTCCACGAGGGTCAGGAGTTGACGTTTCTTGCAATTGCTTCTGAGTTCTCGCATTTGGACAGGGGGTGAGGGATGAGGAGAGAGGGACACAAATTACAGGACAGGGCAGCAGGCATGGCTCTGGCTCTGTTCCGAGTTTGTTGTGTGCCTTTGGGCCAGTTGCTCCTCCTCTCTAGGTCCTCGTCTCCCTGTTTGTGAAACCCTGGGTGCCTGCAAAAAGCATTCCACTTTTCTGCTTGGGGTGGCCTGGTCTCCGAAGCTTATCTGGGAAAGAGATCTCTGCAGCCAAGCAGCTCATGTCTCTTCCTCATCGTCCCTGTGTGGGATGTATAGTTGCCGAATTCTGCAGCCGAATACCAGTTTGCTCCCAGCTCTCTGTACCTACTGCTCTGGCTCAGGGCCTCATGCTTTCTGCTGCAGCATCCTCTTAACCGATGCCCTTTCCCCTCCATCCTTCCTTCCTTCACAAGAGCTAAACCTCATGTCTGAGCCTGATTCCCATCCTTGCTGGACCGATCACCCTCTCTGGTCTCTGCGCCTTTGCATGTGTGTTTTCTGTGCTTCCCCTCTCACCAGGGACAGGGAAAGCAAGTGCAAAGTCAGGCAGCAAGACACAGGGTGTGGAGTCTGTAACCTCTGTCCTCCTTACCGGACTGTCCCTGGCCTTGTCCTCAGCAAACTCAGCTTCAGTTGTCTTCTCCTCTCCTCCTTTGTGCCCTGTCAACCCAGGGTAAAGGTCTGTCATCATCCCAGATGACAGTGGGCAGATGACTTGTCCATCTTCCTTACGGGGCTGGGGGCTCCTTGAGGACGGATCCACAGTTTTGCTTCCCAGACTCCCCATCAGGGTCCAGGGTGTAGCAGGAGCTTAACGCACTGAAGAAACAAATGGCTCCATGTTCCAAGTTTCACAGCAGCAACCCACCCCACCTGGCACACTTCCCCAACGTAAGGTATTCTTTCTCAACTCACGTCCCTGCCCTCCTCATCTCTCTCTTATAAGAACTCCAAGGGGATGAGGTGATGAACCTCAAGTAAGGTGGTAGAGTGTGCAAAATCCCCCAATACGGGATAATGTGAAAGCCATTTAGAGTTTGCATTTGGACTTAATTTGGTAGGCAATCATTTGTTGAGCACTTGCTGATTCCAGGCACCAGGTTAAGCACAAGTGGGTTAAAAAATGACTGAGACCCCCATACCCTTCCAGGAGTATGTAGTCAGGGCAATGTTTGAATGGCAGATATCTGTTGTTCTGGGAGCTCAAGGAGACCCCCCCCACCCCACCCCCACGCCAAGCTCCCCTGTGGTTCTGCTTTGGGCTCAGCTTTCTGGTAGCTCCTTACTTGCTGCTGAGCTGCACCTGTTCTTTGTTGCTAAACGTATCTTGGGCACAGCTGGTCAGTCTCTAGTCTTCCTTTCAGACCTATGCCTTGCCTGAAAATTAAGACCTGGTTGTGCCAAAGTCCATTCATTGATATCCTCTACGCGCAGCTGTCTGTACTAGGCATGCTGTCTGCAGGAGCTGTGCAGATTGCTTTCCATACATGATCCTATTTAATCCTCACAACCACCCTAGGCTGCACCATCAGCTGAGTAGATGATTGTGGGAGGCCAGGCTTCCTTCCAGAGTGGGCAACAGCATGTCTGGGCAGGTGCCAGTGTAGCCCCAGTTCTGCTGCTGGCTGCTTCTGGGACACATGCTGGTTAGTGTTTCTTTCCTTTCCAAAAGTGGCTGCCAGAGCCACCTGTCTATGGGCACTGGAGGCTGGCCAGGTAGCCTTGGCTGAGCTCCTGCCCCCCTCAGGCCTGAGCTCCTGTGCCCCCTAGGCTGCTGCCTGTGCTGGGGTGTGGGCTCCCAGGGCCTCATTACAGGCTGCGTGCACACTCACAGGTCAAGTGTGGCATGAGATGCAGCTAGTCCACGGCCCACTGCTGGGGAGGGGCACCCCAACATGCCTGTGCTCTCTCCTGCCTGGTTTCTAACATTTAGATCCCCAGGCTTTCTCCATCAAGCCCAAGGGGGAGAGAAGGGAGGATTCCCTGAGAGGTGGTTACAAGGAGGGCCACCTCTGAGAGGTGGGCAGTGAAGGAAGCTGAAGTAACTCAGGTAGGCATGCCAACCCTCTCACCTCTCTCCTTAGTTTTCTGTGCCCCCCAGAAGACCTTTCTCTGCGGTCCCAAGGCCTGCCCTTCCCTCCCCTGAGCCAATCACGACAGAGCCTTAGAGGAGGCACCTCTTTATAAGGGCACATTTGTGGGTCAGCAGATTCTTCATCCCTTGACCTGGGCATCCCAAAGCACCAGAGGGTCTTAAGGGACCTGCATGTTGGGGGAGGAAGAGCGGGACCACAGCCTGGTCTAGCCGAGTTTTGGTCTCATGTCATGTAGTGTGCCCACAGTGTGTGAGTGTGTGTGTGTGCATGTGTGCACTCGCTTGTGTATGTGTGTATGTTTGCCCATGCGCATAAGGAAGAGACAGAGCCAGCCACCATGCACTCTCTGTTCATGGGAGCTGCTGCCCCCACCTCCAGTCTGACTGCTTCCATTTATTTAAGAAAAATCTGACACAGTGGTGGGTAGAACCCGAGAGAAAAATGGCTGTGGGATGGGGTAGGGGCGACACTGGCTCCCTTCTGCATTTGCCCACCCTGAAGTCCCTCACAGCATTCCCTGGTGCCCTCTACTCCCCTCCCGGGTTCCGTCTTGTGGGGGATAGGTGGCTGCCTGCCCTGTGCTGCAGAGGGAAGGCGCAGTCAGCAGGGTGAGGGGTGGCTAAGGCGTAGTAGTGTTGACCTTGCTGTGGGGGAAGGGGAAGGCAAGGAGGTCCCCAGGCCTCTGGCTCTGGGGTGTGATTTGGCTAGAGATGGATCCAGGACTCTTTCCCCTTTAGGTCCCTGCCCAAAGCCCTTGGGGCAGAGGTGGGAGTCCTGAGAACTCAGGAAGGTGCCTGGCTTGGCACCAGACCTCTCTGTAGAGTCAGCTCCCAGGTCCTGGGAGGCACCCGAATGCCAGCAGATGCTACAACTGTCCCCCTAACCCCCAGATATTTCGTCCACAGCAAGATCCTTGGCAGGGCAGGCAGCTGCCACCTCCCCACCCTGCAGGACAGAAATCCCTGAATATTAGTTTGAGGAAAGTCTTTGTGCAGCCTGTGACACAAGACCCCCACAGAACCCCCTGCACAGGGGGACGACACGGGGGACGGGAGGCGGGGCCGGGACACAGCGTGGGCCCACCTGACCCCAAGCTGGACCTCCTTGCCTCACTCTTGGGGCAGGGGGTTGCTTAAGATGGGAGGAGGTTTGGAAAGGGCAGAACAGAGGCTGGGGTTGCTTTCCTCCTTACGAGCCACTGGAGGAAGAGCCCTCCACCTGCAGGGGGCAGAAGAGGGTAATGGTGTGAGGCGAGGGAAGGCCCAGACACGGAGGCGGCCCGCTCCGCACGCAGCCAAGCTGCAGGGGCAGGGAGTACAAAATCAATTCAGCCGCCCAGAGTCAGTGTGAACCGGGGGTCCCGGCTGTGTCCTACCCCGAGCTGACCCCGTTGGGGGGGGTCCCTGCTACTCCGGCTGGCGCCTCTATGCAATCTCTTTGATTCTGCGCATGTAATTGTGCAGGTCCGGGGGTGCAGTGGGCCGCGTGGGGCCCGCCACATCCGGGCAGCCCCAACCCAGGTCCTCTTCCTCCTCCTCGTCCTCTTCGCCCGCGGGCACCGAGTCATAGGCCAGCTCCTCTGACGGCAGCGTGGTGAAGGTGGTGAACTTGACCCGCTTGCGCTTGGAGGTGGGCGAGCTGGCGGGGTCCTCGGCTTGGTCTCGGGCTGAGCCGCCCGAGGAGCCGTCGCCCCTGCCGTGCACCTGGCTCTGGACGCTGGTCTGCGAGCTGCCGCTGCTGTGGTGGTCGCCGTGGCAGCAGGCGGGCACGGTTTCCAGCGGGTTGCCTGCTGGCGGCGAGAGCTCTCCTTGCACCCGCAGCGGCTGCCCGTTGCCCAGGAACACCCAGTGGTGAGAGTGGTCCATGCTGGTCTGGCCCTCGGGAGGGATGCGCTTGTGCCGGTAGCGCAGCACAAAAACGATGCAGTTGATGAGGAAGACGAGGATGGCGAGGCAGAAGACGCCCAGCAGCGCGTACATGCCGATCTCCAGGTCTGTCAGACCCCGTGGCATCTGCAGGAAGCCGGTGGGCAGCGGCAGGAAGTCTTCTGTGGGTGGCACGACGGGGCTGGCGGTGCCCGGGCCTGGAGCCTCCGGTGCGGGTAGCGCAGAGCCCGGCGGGCCAGCTCCCCGGGCCCCGTCCTCGCCCCCGCCGGGCCCTGGTTGGCTGGGGCCCGGGTAGTCATAAGTGGGGTCCTCCTCGTCCCTCCCAAAGTGCACCCGCAGGCCCACAGGGGTCGTGGCGAGCACACTCTTGCGTTTGGTTTTCTGGCAGCTCTCAGCGATGGTTAGCTCTGCGCGAAGCAGCTCCCCTGACCCCTCGGCCTCAGCCACTACCAGAGGGAAGGCCCGGTCCTGGGTCACAGTGGCCACATGCTCATCCAGGCTGCTCACTAGCAGTCCATAGTCTCGGGGGCTGTAGAGGGAGAGTGGGGCTGTGGTGCCATCACTGTAGGAGAGCCAGAGGCTCAGTAGGGCTTCCTGGAGGAGAAGGAGAAGGAGGGGATAGGAGTCAAAGAGCTGGTTCAGCTGGCTTCCTGCTAGATCCTGGGCTCTGTAGGGGCAGGGACCATGGGTCTCTGGCTCCCTGCTGTATTCTCAGCACTGGAACTGTGCCTATGACCTGTGGCGGGCATTCAGGAACTACTGTTCAAGTGAGAGTCCTCCTCACAGGGTGTGGGGAGGGTAAATCCCAGACCATGGCATCCAGGCCTCATACTGCTCTGAGGATGCCCTTGTCCACTTCACCCCTCTCCCCTGGATAACCTAAAGGTAAGTTTTGCCTTGGGTCTAATTCAAGTCCCTTCTGCTGCTGGAATAGCTCCATATCTCCATGCCTGACCTTGGGCTTACCCCCATCAGACAACAGGCTGTTGAGAATACACACCCCCTCCCCACTTCTGCCTGTTGGCTAAAACCTTCTGAGGATTGCCCTCCCTCCAGATGAGGAAGCAGGGTTCAGAGAGAAGTGATTGCCTTGGGGTGATGGAGTGAGTTAGGGACAGAGGACCCGTGTCCTAACTCCGGGCTCAGCACTTGATGCTCACCTCCTCACTCCCCAGAACTCCCACCTATCACCTCCTCACTCCCCAGGACTCCCACCTGTCACCTCCTCACTCCCCAGGACTCTCATCTGTCACCTTTCCACTTTCATCCTGTGGCTATGCCTGTGGTGTATACTTGGGGCTCCAGAGATGAGTGAGGGTACTTCCTGGGGGTGATGTGGAGGTGACAGCCCTCTGTGAATCCAGGAGGGAGACCCTCAGAGGGAACATCTCAGGTGGCAAGAGCAGCAAGCAAGACCTTGCTCTGACCTCCCATGTAGATGTTGCGGCCATAGGGTGGGCAGTTGTGCAGGGCATGGAGGGCAGAGATCCTCCATTTCCTAAAGCCCTAATATGGGGACTCTTGGTGCTAGGGCAAAGCAGAGCCCCCAGGTTCTCCTTCCATACCACCAACTCCCTGGCTGGTGGGCCAAGGAGCCAGTTACCTGCTTGAGGAAGCTCAAGGTCTGCTGGGCAGCTGTGGTGGCTAGGATGGTGTGGCTGCTCCCAGGGCTGGGCCGCAGGGAGAGGGCCAGGCTGGCCACCACCTGGGCCTGAAGCTGTGTGATGCTGACCTTCTCCTCAGTCACCGTCAGCAGCGTCTCCCCGAGCACAGCCTCCGTCAGCGGAGACACCACCTGAGGCAGAGCGGGACCGGGGTGGGAGAGAACCAGGGAAGCACACCCCCCTGCCCAAGACCCCCAGCTAGGGAGAAATCCCAGCACGGCTGGAAGAGGAGCCTGAAGGGTGAGGCAGGCTGGGAGGCAGGACTTCGCAGCTCTGCCTCAGGTCTGCAACCAGGAACCAGTGTCCAGAGGTCATGAGAGGGTCGGGGGCTCACGGGAGCCAGGCGGGAACACAAATGAGAGAGGTGGGCCAATTCTAAGGAAAACAACAACCCCCGCATGGTGACTACTAGCAATTGATGTGCAACCTCAATGTCAGCGAGACAAAAGGGAGTGGCGACAACTTAGAAAATGAGGGAACTCATTCTCGTGTATAGGAGGCACCAATACTGGCTTTAGCTGATTGTTACCAGATTCATTTTTTGTGAAACCAGAAATCTCTATATATTTTTTAAATGAGAAATCTCCCAAGTTAAAACACATTGGATCAATTGTTTTACAAAGAAGATATGTCTGCAGGCAGATTCTAGCCCACAGATCACAACAGTTTCTTAGGTAGATGATTTCTATCCAGACACCCAATTGTCAGGGTAGAAACAAGTCAGGAAAGGTCAAAGTTGAGTTCCTAGATCACCAAATGCACCTTCCTGGACTCTAGGCTGGCTGACTCTCACCTGCTCCCCCTCTGCTCTCAGGGAGGGGTCTGCTTGAGTCACCCACACTGAGGATTGATAAAGGTTGATACAGCTTGGAGTGAGAACTTTTACCAAGATGAAGCTAAAAGAGCCTGACCTTGGAATTTCAGACAAGGGGCAGGCAGGGAAGAGTGTTCTGGGGGCCAGTTGGGGTTAGAAAAATCTGAGTTCTGCACCCACAGGGAAATAAGGCTCCCGATACTGCCCCTTTGTGCTGGGACAGAGCCCATACCTACCTTAAAGGGGGTGGTGCCTGGCTCCAGTCCTGCCAGCGTGCTGCTGTCCACCATGTGTGCCACTCGGGGATCGCCCACCCGCATGAAGTCACTGACTAGGTCGGTGACCTCCACCAGCCAGTCCGGGCCTAACATGGTGACCACCTGGTCGGTGCCCTCGGATGATGTCGTGTGGAACTGGGTGAAGACCTGCAGGGTGGCATGCTGGTACTGCAGGGTGCAGCCACGGCTTGCACTCTGCCGCCGCTCCTCCTCCTCCTCGTCCTCGTCCTCGCTTTCCCGGACTGACCTGGGGTGGGGACATGCCATGCTGAAGGCTTCTCACCTGGACTCTGACCTGCACAGTACACACCCCTCACCCTTGCCCTGTTGGGTCCTCCCAGCTTCCCAGAAGCTCTGCAAAAGCAAGCTTCCTCTATGGCTCATGCCTTCCATCTCTAAGTTTGGAACCAGGAGTCCCAGCCTTTTCTCTCCTAGAAAAGTACATTCTTGACCCTACCTCCTGTCCCTCTCTGCCTCTTCTTGGCTTAAGCCAAGCCTGGGAATAGCTGGCGTCAAATCCTAACAGCAACTGCTGCCTCTTCTTCAGTACTAAGTTTGTGCCTGGCACTGTTCTAAGCTCTAACCTGGAGCAAATGTGATCCCTCTTACAGAATGCCAGAAATCTTAGCTGAATTGTGTCCTGCAGTTGTGTGGAAACTAAGCAGGACCTGTAGGTGATGAACTCGGACATTTAACTGAGGAGATTTCCAAGCAAGGTGTGGAAATCGTGGCCTGGTTTCCTCTTGCTGCTTTTAGTCAAATGTGAGAGGAGAGAGACACATGAATAAACTGTTAAGCAAAAGGGAACCTGGACTTGATGATTTGGGAAATTCTCAGCCTGTGCACATTGCAAAAAATGCTAAAATTGAGAGGTTTACTGCCAGGAAGGTGTGCTTTGGTGAGAAAGCCAAGTGTTTTTCTCTGTAGCTAGTGCTTTGTTAGTGTACTGGAGGATCAAGCAACCAGAATATTCATTCACACAGAGCATTCTTTTACCTGGGTTCATTAATTTATTCCTCACAAAAATCCTATGAGGCAGGTGTTATTGTGCCCATTTTACAGATACGGAGATGGAGGCACAGAGTGGTTATATAAGTAGCCCAAGTTTACACAGCTAGTAAATAGCAGAGGCAGGACTTAAACCAGGTTGTCTGGCTTCAGAGTCCGCTACATCCTTGCTACTCAAAGCAGTATCGCTATCACCCAGGAGCTGGTGAGAAATGCAGAATCACAGGCTTTACCGCAGACCTGCCCAGTCAGAATCTGCATTTTACTGAGATCCCCAGGTGATTCGTGTACACATTAAAGTTTGAGAGGCACTGGTCTACACACCTTGCTCTTCCAAATCTCTCTGAGTTGAACTCAGCCCAATTCTCACTTGGCCGCCTGTTTCTCTCACCACCTGCTTCCCTCTCCAGCCCCGCCCACCTCCTGCTCTTAGCTGCCTGTCACTTTCCTCTCTTCTCTTCCCTGCTGTGCTTTTCTCTCCAGCAGCTCTGAGTGGGTGATTGGAATGCGGTGAGTACACATGTATATGCCCCACGTATGGGCACCCAGGTGCCTAAGCCTACGAGCCCGCAAGGGAGCCTGGGTATGAGTCACAGTGTGTCTGCACTCATGCACTCACTAGTGTGCCCTTGGTGTGCCCAGGCTGGGACACATGTGTACAGGTGTGTCTGCTTCATTTTGTCTGCCTGACTGCAGGCAGTCTCTTAACCTGTCTCCCCAGCCAACTCCTTTCAGTTCATCCTTTAAGACTTAGCTCAAGAGATGTCTCTTCCAGGAAGCCTGCCTTGACTTCTCCTGGAGGGAGAGGGGGTTCTCTCCTTGTGCCACTTGATTCCCTGCACACAGGGCTTCCCACCCACCACCATGTTCTGTGGCATGCACATGCCTTCCTCCCCTGCTGGACTGAGAGACTGGCAGGGTCAGGCACTGGCCACATTCACCCCATCTCTCAAACACTTGCCAGTGCCTAGCACACAGTAGCTGGTCAATGAAAGTTTGTTGACTGCACAACCAACCTACAGACTATGTATACCAAGGGCCTTATACCCATATGCAGATCAGACTGTGGGCCGAGGCTGTATCCACCCATGAGTTTCCCAAGTATCTGCCATGGGAGAAGGGCTGTACCTCCGGTCGGGGAGGATAGGTACCCTCCAGCCCTTCACTTGGCTGAGGCGGGCATCTGAGAGCTCAATGTGCAAGGGCAGCTTGGGGACCCAGACTGTCATTTCCAGGGGAGCATTGAGGACGTCGTAGCGGAAGGTGACCCTGGCGTTCATGGACCCTCGAGACTCTTTTCCACTCACAAACACGTAGTCACAGCTGCTGGATACCTGGGGGAAGGGAGGAACAGTTGGCACATCTTCCCTACAGGTCTTCCTGTGAGGCAGTGCAGAGGACTTCAGTCTGACAACCAGGGCTGGAGGGAAAGTCCTAGGAGGCTGAAGGGGAGGAGGCCAGTGGAAGGAAGCACTGATTCCTCTGGGAGTCCTGGCTTCTATCACTGCTTCTGCTCTTTCTCGAGATCACCTCTTGGTGCCCACTGGGGGAGGATTTTGTTCCTTAGTAAGGAGCCAACATGCAAATGCTTTTACAGGGGCTGTTCCTGACCTGCCAGAGCCACGCTTTGGAGGAGGCTCCAGGGTAAGGGCCTCTCAGGGCTGGCTGCCCTCCCCCAGCAAGACTGACGGGGCTCTGGAGCCAGGGGTCTGGCAGGTAGAGTCCTCTATGATGCAGAAAAAGGACATGGGCACTTGACTGGGCAGGGAGGAAGTTGAGGTGCAGGGGATGGGGATGAGGGGCAGACCCATGTCCTCCACGGCCTCTCTGGCATGGCTGCCCCAGGAGAATGGGCAGGTAGTTAATTTCCGGTGAGGGGGGCTGCTTAACCAGGTGTGGAGATGAGGGAATGGGAGAGGAAAACTCAGGACCTTAGAACCCCAAGCACAGACGGGTGAATGGCTGCCACCAATGGATGTGGCTGTTGTAAATGCCTGCCCACCTGGATACTGACTTGCATTCCTAGAGGTTCCCTGGATAGAAACCACATGCCTGCTGAGTACATCTTCATTGATACCTGTGCCCACTCACAGAGGTGTCACTGCCAGTACTTTAGGGCAAATGCAGATGGCTCTGTGTGTTAAATATGCCCACGCACACACCTGGCACCCCAGAATGGATCCTGTGTGTACATGCATCTAGGTGCTCATGCTGGTGCACGTCCATGGGTGCATGGTCTTGAGTTTGGGGGAAGGTCTATCATTCAGCTGGTGGGCTGATGATGCCCTGAAGGCTCTGGAAGGACCCAGGGGCTCTGGGACTATGGTTTATCCATGGAGATGAGCCCCTGGGGCATCCCAAACGCTGCCAGCTCCCATCTTCATCTCAGAGGGGTGGGTGGAGGGATGGGACAGCAGCCCTGCCAGAAATGCTCATTTCCCACCTCGGAAGGCAAAGAATTCCAACGCAGACCTGTAAATTCCACTTAGAATGTGGCAAACTCCGTAAAGACCTGAGTATATTTCATCAAGATTTGTAACCAATTTCATTTAGAATCTTCTCTGATTACCCCTTGGTTCTGGTCTGCTCTGGAGCTGGGATGGGGGAGTCTGGGTGACAGAGAAGGTGCTGGGTGAGGGCCCTTGGGAGCAGGCCTGTTTCTTCCCATCCCAGTCTTCCAGCAGTGGACAGCTCACAGGCTTCTGGTGAGGCTTCTCTGAAGGGGGTGATGCAGTGGAGCGGGGGTTCCAGACCATCTACTCTGGCTCCCTTGGAAGGCATCCTTCCTGGATCATGGATAGATGAGGTGAGCCCCATGCTTCCCAGACTTGGAGGGACCCAAAGGCAAAGCATAGAGAGAGAGAGAGCAGGAGGGAGCCCAAGTGACAAGGAGGAGAAGGACATCTGCATTCCAACTGTCCTGCTTTCCTTCAAGCTGAATTATTTACAGGAGCAAGAACAAATTCAGTTGTCTAACCATCTGATTTTGATGCCTACTGGAGGGTGGCATAGTGAGTGGCTGGCCCACCCCACAGTTACCAGGGCTGGACATCTGCTCACACCACTGCCCACTCTACTGCCTCCTCTTCCCAACTCACTTCTGACCACTGTTCAAAGCCAGGGGAAGGAGGGAATCTGGAGCCCTCTTGGGGAGGTGGCAAACTGGGTCATTGAGTCAGATGAGTGTCATGTGGGCTGGGCTGTGGGGGACCTGGGGCCAAAGCAGGTCCCTGGGAAGGAGCTCAGGGGTGGGGTGGGAGCTCACGGATGACAGGAGCCTTTAGGAGTTGGAGAAGCTGGAGCGTGTGTGCCGGGAGTGGGGCCCTCAGTACACAACCTTCATGCCCGGCCTAACTCGTATGTTTCTTGAGGCTTCTTCCTGAGCTACATTGCCTTCATCTGATCACTCGCACTCTGGGTTCACGGCAGGTCTTTGAGGGGTTGTCTCCCTCACCCACCCCCTGCTGCCTTGCCAAGTGTCTGCCACACACCAAGGTTCAATAATGTCTTGCTAGATTGATTTCAAGTTGTTGACACTGCCTTCTCCCCCTCTGGCCTGACTGTCTGTTTCATATTCCTACAGGAAGCCCTCCAGGACTGGCCAAAGCAATATCCAGGGGCAGGAAGAGGGAGTATCATGGGAGTCGGTAGACTTGAGAATCAACCCTTTCAGAATGGTGTGGTGAAGCTTGGGATGAAGTAAGGCCAGTGCTGTAGGAGGAAAAGGTGGGGGCAGCTGCTGCAACAGAAGGGGTCCCAGCACAGGGAGGCCTGGGTTCAGTGTTAGAGGATGAGTAAGAGTCAGCCACCTGGACTCTGGTTTGAGGTTCTACTCTCCTGAAGGCCTAGGGCTTCTTCCCCAGGGGCCCCACCTCCAGGATGCCCACCTTGATGATGTCTTCATTGTCAGACTCGCATTCCACTAGGGCGGAGACATCCAGGACGAGGCCATTCACCTCGATGGCAATGACCTTGACAGGGATGGCCACTGTCCGGCCAGTCAGAATGGCCGTGTTGATGATCTCTGTGTCCTGCAGGGAGGAGAAGGGGGGGGCTCTACTTGTGGTCCCCTTCTGTCCTGGGACACACTAGCCAAGGCCCCGGCTCCTGGACGCCCCCGCCCCCAATCCTCAGATGCACATCCTTCCAGTGGGGACACTTGCACCCGTGTGCAGGGATAGGCAACCACCCCTCCTGGCACTCCTTGACAGATGGTCTGCTCACTCGGGCTTTTGCAGGAACCTCAGGGTCCACCTCACTGTGCTGCCGGGAAACAACCCTTCCCCAGGCCCCTGCCATCTCCTCTTAAACAGCTTCCAGGCTCCTCAGGACTCACACAGTAACGTCCAACACACGCCTGGCTATTCGAGCTGCCCTGGGCTGGCCCCAGACAATCATTCCAGCCCTACCACTCCATGACAGTCTTTCTAAATCTATAGTTCTTTTGAACAAACTACTCATATTCTCACTACTGTACCTTTGCCCAAGTAATGCCTTGCCTGGGACACACCCTGCATCTCTGGGAGGCTCCCTCCCAGGTGACCTCCAAGACTCAACTGCATTGCTACCTCCTTCTGCAAACTTCCCATCAGTGGTCCCTCCATGGTGACATCTCCCACCTCTGCCCCCCTGAGCATCTGCTGTCCTCATGGCCCGACAAATATAACACACATGCATGCACCTTCTCACACAGGCATACCTGGGCATGGCAGGAAGTCTCACATATACACACATGTCAATTTGTACATATACTCAGTGGTTCACATTCTTGTCACACAAATGTGCACACATGCATAGACCCAGGCATCTTCTGGGCTGGTCACCTGCCTGCTCACCATGGCCAGGGGCAGGATGGCTTGCACATCCCGCTGAATGACCGTCAGCTCAGTGACTGCCCGCTCCAGGTCAGGCAGGGCGCCGTGGCCACGGTAGTCAATGTGCCACATGATCCTCCGCTTGACCGACTGGCTGGTGAAGTTCTCCATTTCAAAGTCCAGCTGCAAGATCTCCAAGGGGCCCTGGCCCTCCCTGCCAGGGTAGGGGAGGGAAGGAGAGCAGAGGATGAAGGGTTGGGAGCAGTCCAGGAGCTCAGAAACTCTCAGTGGGGACCCCACCCCTCCCCGGCAGCTGCCTGATGGGGCCCTCTGGGCCTTCTCCAGCCCATCTGAGGTGCTCCAGCCCCAGGATCCCACTGAGGGGCCTGGACCTCAGAGACCCCAATGACCGAGCCCCAGCCCTCCCCAAGCCTAGCCTCCTCCTTCAAAGATTCCCCACCCCTCTCAGATGGCTGCTTTGCGAAGAGGTGGGTAGATGCACCACCTCGGGCTCACCCGGGGGGCAGGGGTGTGCTCTGAGCCCAGGCCACATCCACGGTGGCTGTTGAGTGCTTTGCCCCAGTCAGCAGCTCCGAGGTCACATGCCACTGGCCACTCCGTGACTTGGTACCTAAAAGGGTCACACCCTTCTTGGCCTTCACCCTGGGACAAAGTGGGAGGAACAAGAGGGAGAGGGTCAGGCTACAGCCCAAAGCTGCCTGCCTGGCCACCATCACTAGACTGTACTGGGGGGAAGGGGAACAGATAAGCTAAGTTACCCCGAGTCCTGGATGTTTCAGATGAATGTTTCAGATGAACTTGGGGAATCTGGTATCACACAGCTGAAAACTCTGACCCTCGGTGAAAGCTGCAATCCCTTCTACCATATCCCTGCCAAGTCTTTGCCTAATCTCTACTGGCATACCTTAGTGACAGGGGACTCACTACTTCTGCACACATCCCATTCCTTTTTCAGAAAGACCAAGAAAACTAGAAAGATCTTCCCTGGATGTAGCTGAGCCACAGGCTCTGCTGGGCAACAGAGAACAATTCCCCTCCGTCCTAACTGTAGTAGTTCTTCAAAAAGCTGCCGAGGTGAGTAGGTGTTCTCTGAATCTTCTTTCCTTCAGTGCCTCCAATTGTTTTTTGCCATAGTTCTGAATCACCTCACAGCCAGTCACACTCCTCTGGACACTAAATGTGAAGTATCCCATACTAAATACGACACTTCAGCTGCACTCCAATGAACATTGGCTAAAGCAAGGTGATTGCCACCTCTCTAATTCTGCAAGCTCTACTCCTATTAATGCAGCCCAAGATCTCTGATGGCTGATTTAACTTATGTTCACATTCAGGTATCAATCACTGAATGAGGCATGACCCTTTCCGGCAGCATTTAAACTTGAAGGTAGGACACTGAGGAGACAGGGAAATACTTAAAGAAGCTGCAGGCTTATAGTGATGTTTCAGGTCCAACGCATAGTGCCTGGGGCTGAGGAAGCATTTTGGTGGGTGTCCTCAGAGTCACACAACATAACTCAAACCACAGATTCCTAGTGTGAAATATTATCATTTTTGGGGTGGATGTGATACAATTTAAGGCATTTTTGAGTTTGCAAACTGTGTCCTTTTCAAGGTGTAGAAGGATAGAAAGAGCTGGGAATTCTGAAAATTTTTCTCCCAACTCTAGGACTGGGGCAAATGTCCCAAAACACACACACACACACACACACACACACACACACACACACACACACACACACACACGATTCTTTTGGCTCCCAGCCAAGAGGCTGCTCTCTGGACCCCATTTCTCTTCCTTGGCCTCAGTCTCCTTGTCTGTAAAATGTCTAAGGGCCCTTCTAGTCCCAGCTCTATTATTCTGGAAATCTATGCTTGTGAAACTGATATTTCCTCTTTACCATGATGCCATTTCTATGAGATCCAGAAATAGGGGCAGGAATGTTTGTTGCCATTAGACAGATAAGAGCCTTGAGGCTCCAATAAGCGAGGTATCTTCCTGAGGTTGCTCAAGTGCTAAGTGACAGATCCGGGATTAGGATGCTGGACAGGGATACAGCTGGGAGGTCCCCCCGCCCCCCAACCCACCCACAAGGAGTCAGGTATGTATTTGATCTTGGAAGGGAAACCAGATCCCCACCCATCTTCCCTACTACCTGAGTGTGAAGTGCTCCACGCTGGGGCTGGAGGGCGAGGAGGAGTTGGGGGCCAGATAGAGGAGGATGCTGAGCACTTCCCCGGGCTTGAGGGGCCGGTCTGGCAGGCGGATCATCAGGTTGCTGTCCAGCCTGTGCTCCTGCAGGGTCCTCCTGGGGGGCGGGCGGAACAGGCTGATGCTCCCGATGCGCAGCAGGGGGTGCTGGGTAGGGCTCTCCGCTCGGGCCCCCACCCCGGGCCCGGCCCCCCGGCGGGAGCCCCCGCAGCCCCCCGACGCATCAGGGGCGTGGAGCGTGTAGTAGAGCTCGGCCTGCTGGCTCTCCCCCGTCGCCTCGGGCTCCAGCCCGTCCGGGGACTTGCGGCGGGCCGTGGGTGGCGCAGCGGGGGCTGGGGGCCCGAACCAGGCCAGGGGCAGCTCGGCCCGCACCAGACAAGTGGCCAGGCCCCCGCTGAGGCGGCAGGAGCTCTTGACTTCCCGGGCATCCCGGAAGGCATGCAGGCGGACACAGGGCAGCCGCTCGGTGACGCCGAAGTCGTCCCAGTCCCGGCCGGCTACGTAGAACAGCACCTGGGCCACGGGCTGCGAGGCGGGCACGTGCGAGCGGACGATGAAGGCCCGCACCTTCCAGTTCACCGTCAGGCGCTCGGGGATGTCCAGGGTGCTGGACGGCTGCAGGAGCTCCCGCGCCACCACCTGGCTGGTGCTGAAGGGCCCCAGAGAGACGTTGAGGACCGGCAGCTCCTTGGTCTGGAACACCACGAAGGGCTCGGAGCGCTGCAGAGAGCTGTTGGCGACCGCGGGTGACGGGGGCCGCGCCTCCCGCAGGAAGAAGGCCAGCCGCGTGTGCGACAGGCGGTAGCTGACTGGCAGCACCGGGCTGGCCTGCGGCCCCGGCGGGCTGGGGCTGGCCGGGTGGGAGCGGCCAGAGGCTGGGGACAGACAGAGGAAAGAGGCCCAGGGTGGTCAGGAGAGGCCACGCTGGGACCCCAGGGTGCCCCCAGGCTCGTCTCTCCCACCCCACAGAGGGCTGCCAACTCCTCTAGCTGGGGAGGTTCAGCCTGGCTGTCCATCCTCCGGTGGGCCCCGACCCTGGCTCAGGCCTGGCTCCCAGAGCTCCAAGCCTGGCACCCCCTTTGCTGGTATGTGAATTACCCTCTCACCCACCGCTTCATTTATTTACCTGCGACATAGGGGTAAAGATAATACCGTCGCAAAACCTTGTGAACCTTCAGGAGGTTCTATCCCCAGCATCCTCACTTGTAAAACAAGTATAAAAATTGTTTCTGCCTCAAAGTGCCATTGTGAGGACTTTCAAAGTCGTGCGCATAGAGGGCTGAGTGGACTCTGGTGCTGAAAAGAGTCCCTGTGATCCCTGTGTATCCTGCACTGCGCTCCGTGTGGGACAGGCCTTAGTGTATTTCATCCTCAGATCAATCCTTTGAGGTACCTCTTATTATGATCTCCATCCACGCGACCAGTTTTCTATCAGTAACTTCCTTTTTGAGTGCCAATCCTAACATCTTACAGATAAATGAACTAAGGTGCAGGACACTTAAATAATTTAACCAAGTTACATGGGCAAAGGGGCCAGTAGTGGGACTTGAACCTGGGGTCCCCTGACTCTCGAACCCAAGCTCCTTAGTATTGTACCTGCTCTCTCAGCTGGTGTAGGGTCCCCAGGGATCCAGCTCTCTCCCTTCTCCCTTTGGCCACAGACTATATAACCAGGAAATTTTATCCTCAGTCTCCCACACCTAAACATGGGCCTCCTCCCTCCTCTTAACTGCCTCTCCCTACCCACCAAGGAAGCTGCCAACTTCTGGCAATTCCACCTCAGGCTGCCCCTTGTCCTCCCTCCCTGCCCCCATTCTGGCCTTACTGCTGTCGCTATGACGACATACCACTGGCCAATAGGGTCTCCCCTCCTCTCTGGCATTCTCCTCCCCCACACAGTAGCCAGAGTATTTTTTTCTCCTGGACACAAATCAGACATTGTTGCCCCTCTCACTCCCAGCCCAAAACTCGTTGGACACTGTCAAGGAACAGAAAGGACCCAAACGGAGGTTTGAGGTTTGAAATCTTATTTTGGATCTCCCCAAGAACCTCCCGAGTCACATTCCTCAACTGTAAAGACAGGACAATGATAACAGTAATGCTGGTCTCGCAGGAGGCTGTGTTGTCATTTGTTTTGTTTCTCAGAATCAAGTAAGAAAGCACTCTATAAATTGTGCGACACAATGCAAATGTGTGTATATCAAAGAAGTGCTGCTATCTGCTTACAAAATAAAATCCAAACTCACTTTGTACCTGAGTGTGACATTCAGGGCCCCCTACACAAGGCGTCAGCATCCTTTTTCTCCTAGGACTCCTCCCAATCCCCTGCTGGTGGCGTAACTGGACAACTCACTCACCTTCACACTCACGGCTGCTGCCTTATCTCCCCTCCTTTGTTCATGCTGCACCCTCTGCATTAGATTATCTCCTTTCCTATCTGTGCACATCCAAATCTGAATCTTCCTCCAGGGTCCAGCTTCAATGCCACCTCCTTCATGAAGCCCTCCAAGATGTGCCCTCAACTCCTGGGGGTTTCCTCAGAGCTTTGTCCTTCTCTGAAGGGACCTCCCATCCTGCCTGTGTGGGAGTTAGTTACCTACCTGGCCTTGCACCAAGAAAGCCTTCAACAAATCATGGCTGATCTACACTGAGTGATCTGCAGAGACCTATGTCCCAAAGAGGAGACTCCTAGTCAGTACTAGATATTACTTGCAGTTTATGCATATTTATCATTTTACCACTGTCAGTTAAACCTTGGCAGTTTCACAAACATTCACATCCAGTTCCTCGCAAAAGCGGTGAACTAAAAATTCCTTGCTCTTGAGGCTCTGGTCTCAATATCCTTCAAAAAAATAAAATCTGCAGTAATCTTCCTTGTTCAAAAAATAAGACAACAGGCTCGGGGCATGACAAAGGCCCTCGGGGTCAGTTGTTTTAAGAGGCGTGGCACATGCTCTCACCACTTCTCCTGTGGCATGCTCGGAAGGACGTGAGCAGCCCTTAGGACCAACTGGGGAAATCACCGGCAAGAAATGCTGGGAGCTGATGGTGGGGTGGGGTTGTGCAGCAGAGTCCAAGTGAGGACAGGAAGTTGTTTGCAGAGATGGGGAGAGCTTTTCTGGCTGGTGCCTAGGTCTCATAACGTGTCCCTGCAGCCTGGGGAATGCTGGCCCCGAGGCCAACTGTGGAAATGCAGGGTCCACATTTGGACCCTGCTTTGGAAGCAGCAGCAAGCAGGCGAACCAACCGGCTTTGGGACTCAAGTGCAAGCCCTCTCCCTGCCACAGACTCACTGTGCAAGTTGCTTTCCATTTTGAGCCTCCGTTTCCACCTCTAAAGTTGTGGTGGTGACATCAGTCCCTCCCCCTCACAGGGATGTTGAGAGCAGCTGAAAGACCAAGAACAGGACATCTTCTGGGACCTGCAGAGCAGCCCAGGGCAGGGGCACTGCTGCATGTATGGGGAGGTACAGGGCCTTTGAGTGCTGAGGCCAAGGTGGGGCCCCACGCTCCTCCCTCTGGGCTGGGAGAAGGGCAGCTGTGGTCAGTGGGCTCTCAGTGCTCACTATCCAGGCTGTAGAGGGACAGGGTCGGGGGTGGGGGGGGGGTACTAGCCCTGCCTTAGTTATCCATCCCCTGGAGACCCCAGAGCTGCTAAGTGGCACTTAGTCCCCTTTGCCCTCTCTTACTGTTCCAACTTCACGGCTGACCATCTGGATTCCTTGGAGGCACGGCAGGGGCAGAGACCACCAGATGGGCACCGGACTCAGAGGGGCATGAAGGAAGGGATTGGACAATTGTGACTGCATGCCCCACCCGAATCCCCTCACTCCCCTGGGGGAGGAGCTGGTCTGGCAAAACCAACATCCTGGATCATCCAAACCATTTGCTGTTCTTGGATTACACTGAGAAAATGTTTCTACCCCAGGGCCTTTGCATTGCCGTTCCTCCTGCCTTGAATTTTCTCCCCTTGATATTCAATGTTTCTCTCCCCCTCTCTTTTCTCTCTCTCTCTCTCATCAATCTTTGTTTAGGGACATACTCCTGATCATTTATCTAAAGTAGCGCTGTCTCTCCCCCAGCCCCACCACTGATCTCTCTCTATCCCTTTTCCTGTTTCATTTTCTTCATAGCACTTACCACCACTTACCTCTATATTATATGCATGTGTCTGTTTCTGCCAACTAGAAATTAAGTTCCACAGGGGCACAGACATGGCTTTACTCCCTGCTCTATTTTAGTGCTTACAACATGGCCTGGCATATAGCAGGCAGGCCCTCAATATATTTTTGTTGAAAGAATGAAATTCTCTGAATAAGCAGCCCAGCAGTGACTGGGATGCTGTGAGGGTAATAAGTTCCTTGTCAATGGGGCATCCAAGAGGAGACTGGGTGGCCACTGAGGGGAGGGCTCCTGGCACTAGGCCTAGGGGCTCTGGACCCTGTCAGCAAGCTTGCAGATAAGAAAGCTGAGTTTCTGGAAGGGGCAGTAACCTGTATCAAGAAAACAGCTGGCATTCAGAAGAGGGAGCCGGAAAGCTGACATTAGGGCATTGCAATTTTTTATTTATGTCACTGTGGCCCACAGCAGCCTCTCCCATCACCACCATGAACCATTCCATCCTGCTGGGGCCCTTCAGTCTCCTCAGCATTGGAGCAGGGTGGGTCCCTGAGACCTAACACTAATCTCTGCTCTCCCACTCACTTGTTCTGGAGCTTAAAGGAACCTGCTTGATCTCTCTGGACCTCAGTTTCTCCTGGGAGGTGGAGAAGGCCCTGGAAGCATTCTGGTGTGGCTAGAGAGGGAAGAGGTAAGACTGGTGGAATGAGCAGATCAGTTGGTCTGTCAAGTTTTCAGAGACACTAAATATGTGCTTGAGTGCACACACACGTGTGTGCTAACATGCACTCTGGCCTGCATCTCGGCACAGAGCTCTGACTGCCAGACATCATGGAGCATGGCATGGGAGGAAAAGCTACTGGAAGGTTCCTTGAAGGAAGACAGATGTGGGGTGGGGAGAAGGGAGGCTGATCAACACAGAAACTGAGGTCAGGCCAGGACTGGAGGTGGAAGAGAAGAGAGGTTGTGGGGGAAGGCACTGCTTGGACCCACCTTGGACGCACAACACTAAGGTGTGCCTATGCCCTCCAGACTGACCTGGGAGGACACACACACACACACACACACACACAGGCTGGCACCTGCCCGCCCCTCACTTCCACAGCAGGCTGCCCATAACAATTCCGTGGGCGTGGTTCTGAACCCTGGCTCCACTGTGCCCCCAGGCTGCAGTTCTGTTTTGACCCCAGTTTGCCCTGCAGACCAGTTTGCCTGCTGCCTTCCTGCTGATGACCTGGGCTCTGACTTGGTCTTCAGTCATTTGGGTCTGGCCCTGGGACCCTCTCCCTTGCTGCCGTCTCCTGAGAAAAGGGGCTTCTCCATGTCTTCTCTGACTTATGATGGGGTGTTATGGGCTGAACTGTGCCCTGCCCTTGAGATACTAACTCTCCGTATCTCAGAATATGGCTGTATTTGAAGACAGGATCCTTAAAGAGGCTACTAGGGTTAAAATTAAGCTGTGAGGGTGGGCCGTAATCCAATATGACTGGTGTACTTATAAGAAGAAGAGATGAGGATGCAGACACACACAGAGAGAAGTTGTGAAGACACAGTGAGAAGGTAGCTGTCTACGAGCCAGGAGGACAACCCTCACCAGAAATCAATCCTGCTGACACCTTGACCTCAGACTTCCAGCCCCCAGAACTGTGAGAAAATAAATTTCTGTTAAGCCACCCAGCCTGTGGAACTTTGTCATGGCAGCCCTAGCAAACTGATACATGGGGATTTGGTATTTCTGCCCCTCCGAGCCTCAGTTTCCCCAGTAAAATGTAGAGACAACATACAGGGGGAGGAAGACAGGCTGGGATCATCCAGCTTTTGCACATGGGGATAATGATGATGACTGAGGTGTTCCCAGCTCTCCCCAGCCTCCCCGACCCCTGCCAGACTGTGCTTAACGAGGGACCCTTTCCATATGAGCTGGACCAGCTCTGTTCTTCTCACAACCCAAAAAGACAAATACATGAATAGTGGCTTCACCAGCTCTGCAGGAGGGTATCTGACCCAACAAGACCCAAGAGCAGACTTGCATGTGGGAGGATGTGGGGGTCCCCCTCATCCTTCCATGCCCAGCTCAGCCATCGCCTCCTCCTTGAAGCCTTCTCTGATACCTCTCACGGCCACCATCCTAGTCATTCAACCCCTCCTCCTCTCTGCCACTGCTCTGCTCTGGCCAGCTCTGACTCTGACAGATCAGGAGGATCCTGGTCCTGGTATGAGTGAAACGCATGTGATCTGGGAACTCTCTCATTAGTCACTTCTGTGATTGCTCCCCTGGGGCCATGAGACACTGGCTCCTGTGTCCCTGTGCCTGCACAGAGGTCTCTCAAGCCATCTCCACCATTAGATGGCACATAGTTGTTTTTCATACCTCTGCCTATGCAGCTGAACTGGGATATTGGTGGACACTGGGGCTGGACCAGCTTTGCGTAGTACAAGGTCAGCTGGCTGAAGGAGAGGTGATGACTTGGGCCCGGTGGGCCCTGAACACTGCCCTCCCTAACCACCAGGACAGGGCCTCTATATATAATACTATAGAACAGTTGGTGTCTTGGACAAAGATGCCCAACTCAAGTGGCACACAGTGGGTGCTTAAACAAATGTCAATTCCATACTTTTCTGAGGTTGGGGGTACCTGCCCAGGCTTGCCTTAGGTGTCTAGGAGCACAGCAGGGGCCCTCTGCCTCTCCCAGACAACCTTCTCCCCAGGTGCAGAGGCCAGCCCCTACCTTATTGGGCACATAAATGAATCTCTGTGGAAGCTAGGGCCGGGCAGGCTAGGGGTGGGGCCTCCCCTGGCCATGTCCCTGCTTCTAATCAAGATCTGATGCCTCCTGCTTCTACCTCTAATTGTCTCCAAATTAAAACTAATCTCTTGCAAATCAGAAAAAAAATTGTCATTAGGTTTGGTGAGTTTGTGGTTCAGAGGCACAGCAGGTGTGCCAGCAGGGCTCAAGGGTGCTGGGCTGTGCTGGGAGGGAGCTTGGCCTGCTCACCTGTGTGTGCACATGCACATGCATCCACACCAGATGTCAGTGTTTAGGGATCTGTTAGCACTTGCTCCTGGGTTTGCCTGAAAATAGGAATCAACCAGAGCAAACAAAACAACAGCAAACAATGCCTAAGGAAGGGCCCAGGCTTATACAGTCAGAATTTCCAGGGGACAGGCCTGGTATCCACGTTTATGAAGCACCCCAGGCATTGTTATCATGGCAGATGCTTGGAACATAGCACTAAGTAGGAAGGGTTGGTGAAGATGCTGAAGAGGCTGTGACTTGCACAGCATAACGCTGACATTGCTGATAGTTAATGGTGAAAAGTACCCAGAGCCTAGAACAGTGCCTGGCCCATGTAGATGTGAAACACCTTTTTAATCAAATCTACGAATGAATGAATGAATGAATGAGAGGGGGCATGAGCCATGACTAGTGCCTATACAGTCAGAATTTCCAGGGGACAGGCCTGGTATCTGTATGTTTATGAAGCATTCCAGGCGTTGTTATTATGGCAGATGCTTGGAACATAGCGCTAAGTAGGAAGAGTTGGTGAAGATGCTGAAGAGGCTGTGACTTGCGCAGCATAACGTTGGCGTTGCTGATAGTTAATGATGACAAGTACCCCGAGCCTAGAACAGTGCCTGGCCCATATAGATGCAAAACACATCTTTTTATCAAATCTATGAATGAATGAATGAATGAATGAGAGGGGGCATGAGCCATGATTAGTGCCAGTGGTGAGAATCCCAGGTGCTATGTGGTCCATGATGAAGAGGCCAGAAATAGGCTCTGCCCAGCGACCCCACCTCAACCCAGACCTGGAGGACCACAGGAGTGGTATAACCTAAGGGAGTAGGACGGACTGGCCCTGGGGAAACACCCCCAACCCAGGAGACCTGCGGTGGAGGAAGCTGAGGCCAAGGGTATAAAGAAGAGGGCTCTGAACTGGGAGGAAGGATGCCTGGGTTCCAGGCCTGCTCTTCCTTGGCTGATTGGCAAATCTGACCTAGCAGGTCATTTCTGCTCTCCAGGGCCATATTTCCCCCTAGGCAAATGGGAAATTATTAGCCCATGATACCAAATCATTCCTGTGGAGCAGAGCGTTGCAGTGGGAAAAACCTGGGTCTTGAGAAAGATGTTTCATTTTTTAAAAAATCAGCGATACCCAGTGTTAGCAAGGGGCTAAAGAACTGGTGCACTCCTCTGCCCTCCTAGTGGAGGGTGAACTAGGTAAGCTTTCTAGAAAGCAATTACAAAATATGCTTTAAAGGTCTTAAAACTGTTCATGCTCTTTGACCCAAGAAATGCTGCTTTGGGCATCTAATAAACAGAAATCTGCTCAAAGATTTACAAATGTTGGCCGGGCATGGTGGCTTACTCCTATAATTCCAGCACTTTGGGAGGCTCAGGAGGGAGGATCGCTTGAGACCAGGAGTTTGAGACCAGCTTGGACAACAAAGCGAGATCCCATCTCTCAAAAAAAAAAAAAAAAAATCGCCAGGCGTGGACCTGTGGTCCCAACTACTTGGGAGGCTGAGGCAGGAGGATCACTTGGAGCCCAGAAGTTCAAGGCTGCAGTGAGCTATGATCACATCACTGCATTCCAGCCTGGGCAACAGAGTGAGACCCTGTCTCTAAAACAAACAAACAAAAAACAAAAAAATTTACATAGATGTTCACTGTAATGCTATGTTTATAGTAAAAAATTAGAAACAACCTAAATGTCAAAAGCAGAGTTAGATTAAATAAATGCAAATGTATAAAAATGGATATATGCAGCCATTGTAGATCAAGTTTTCAAAAATAATATTTACCTGAATGGGAAAATGTTCACAAAATAGTGCGAATTAACAAAGCAGGGCATTAAACTGGCTATATGGCATAATACCAATTTTATGTACAAAGATGTAAACACTGGGAAGAAAGGTATCAAAATGCTAATGGTGGTTATCTCTAGGGGGTGGGGATTATGGATGATTGCTATATTTTACTTTATGTTTTTATGTATTTTCCAGTTGTCTGCAATGAACACACATTGCTTGTAAAATTAGAAAGGGAACAATAAATGCCATTAAAAATAAATGAAAGTGTTTGAAGTTGTTCCAAGAATTTTTTTAAAGAGGAAATCCTTAAAAAAATAAGAAAGAGCCCGTTTGGCTTTGGAGTCACATAAACTGTCACTCAAATTCCAGCTCTGACATAGCTGTGTGTCCTTGGGCAAGTTACTTAACCTCTCAGAGCCTCAATTTCCATACCTGTGAAATGAAGAGCTTAGAACCTATTTCACAGAGTTGTGATTAAATAAGCAAATTGCTTGCTTGGTGTAATTTCTGGTACAAAGTTGGTGTTCAATGTTCATTCGTTCATTCATTCATTCATTCATTCAACATTTATTGGTTATTTAGTTCTGAGAGGATGGAAGTGCTCACCTGTTTTTCTCCTGCACTTGGTGCATTGTCTGGCTCACGCAGGTCTTCTGCCAAGGTTGGTTAAGTTAAATAAGACAAGTACAGAGATGACATGGAGCAGTGTCCCAAAGGCCTCCAAAGAGGCACCGAGGCTGGAAGGAGTGCCAGCTGTTGAGGGGCCCTAGAATTTGGCCCAGAAAGCTCTGTCACTGATCTGCTGTGTAACCTTGGGCAGTTTCTTTCCTTTCTCCGGGCCTCAGCTTCTTTCTTTGGGAGAAGAGGATAGTCCCTGCTCTGCATGCCACATGAGTGACCTAGAAGTAGGTAGCGGTTATGTCTGCAGGGAGTTCTGGACTAGGTAGCAGTCAGCTGGCTGAAGGAGAGGTGATGACTTGGGCCCGGTGGGCCCTGAACACTGCCCTCCCTAAGCACCAGGGCAGGGCCTCTATGTATAATACTATTGAACAGTTGGTGTCTTGGACAAAGATGCACAGCTCAAGGAGCAAACAGAGGTTAAAACCCAGCCCCAGCTCTGCTCGCCAAGCCCGGTGCCTAGTGAGGGGCTGCTTTTGTATCTTTCTAAATTGCACAAAGATACCATCTAAGCTGGTCCCCACAGGCATGTCCCCACCCCAGGCTGGAGCTGCAGTAAACCACATTGGGCCAGAGGGGAGAAGAGGGGTCCAGTCCAGAGACAGAGGGATGAGTGCCTCCCTGAGGTCTGGGGTCTGAGGGAGATGTCCACCCCATCCCCAGCCCTGTAGCTCCTCCCTCCTCCAAAGCAGCTCAAACCTTCCCCACCACGAAGCTGCAGACCCCATCTCTAGGACCAGCCTGGGTTCTCCTCTGGCACAGGCTAGTGGCTCCTTCATCAACCTGGAGGCTCCACTTTCCTCTCTCCGCCGTATTCCCAACTCTGAGTGCCTCTGGGTGACTGCAGCCTGGGCTGCGCTAGGAGCAGCAGGAGCCCCAGAGCAAGGACATGCAGCCAGGGAATACATAATCACTGACTCCATGCTGTGGCCACTCCCCTAGTGGGTGGGTGGGAGGAAGAGCCACTGAAGCCACCAGCAGCCAGCAGCCCCCAGATGGCTCTTGCCCACTCCCTGGCAGGTTGTAAATCCTGGAGAAGCAGCTTCCCAGTACTGTTATCCACCCCACCCCCACGCTTGGCTGGAACCCAATGTTGGAATAAAAGTCAGCTGTGGGGAGGGGCCAGCAGGAGGGGCACCCCTCCTCCACTTTGCCCTGAATCCCCTCCCAGGAGACCTCCTGCCTGCTGACTCCCAGCAGCTCTGGTTTCCTGCCATCTGCCTGGGAACTCCCCATCTCTTAGCTGAAGGGATATCAGGGTCCCTCCCCTACGCCTTACAGATGAGAAAAAAGGGTCACAAAGGTTTGGGTCAGGCTGGCTCTGTCATTTCTTAGCTGTGTGATCATGGGCAAGTGGCTTCACATCCCCCACCTCAGTTTCCTAAACTGTACAATGGAGTGAGAATAGCCCCTTATTCACTGACTTGCTTTGCTAACAAAATGCCTATGTTATAAGATTACCTGTGAAATGTTTCAGCGGTGCCTGGCACACAGGCAGCCCTCTTTAAATGTTAGCTGTTCTCTGAGTGTTATTATCATCGTCATTAAATGGATCCCCCACACGGCCTCCTGAGTCAGGAGGCAGAGATCCTCCAAGACCCAGCGACCGACTCCCCTCTCTCCTATATGTGAACCCAATGCGAATCCTCTTGTGCTCTGATTGGGGCTCAACTTGCCTGCCGCTAAGGGTGGAGACACTGCTGGTTTTTTTTAATCCCTGGCACCTAGCACAGAGTCTTACACATGGTCTGTGTGGAACAGAGGATTGTCGAGTGAATGAGTGAGTGAAGGAATGACTGGGATGGCCCTGGGAGGTGGTTGTGCTAACACACACACACACACACGCACGCACACACATCTGTGCCAGTCTTCCCCTTGCAGGCACCCTTGCTATACCCCATCCTGGGATATCTATCCTAAACTGGCCACTCCTTTTGCTCCCTCTGCCTAAAACCAGACCAAGCCTGCTGCTCAGTGTGACTTCCTCATCTTTGAGAGTAAGGAAGGAAGGAAATCACAGAGACCTAGGCAGAGGAATCGGGGAGGGGGGTACTAAACTACAGATTGGTGAATGAAAGAATGAATCAAGCTCAGCTAACTTGGGGGCTAGGTCTGCTTCCTGAAAGCCTGAAGGAGGACGAGGGTACGAGAAGGACAGGTGGCCATGAGACCCCAAGAAGCTGCCACCAGGACAGCCCCTGAACTGGCCTCCTAGTCCTGCTCCTGGGGAAACCCAGGGAGGGAAGACTTGCTGAAAGCATACAGCAAGGTGGTATGAGAGACTTACTGAAAACCAGGGCTCTTGTTTCCCAGTTTCCTGCTAGTCTCAGGGGTACCTTCCTCTGGCCCCTGGAGCCTTGCCACCTATGGGGAAGCAATCCCAAGAGGAGGCCAAGGAAAGGTTCCCTGGTCCTGGGAGATCAGCTGGGCCATGGTCCCTCCCTTCCCCTCTAGACTCTGCTCCCATGGGATCCTGTAAGCTGCACATGGCACTGAGGGACAGAGCCTCGGGGCACATGATAGAGAAGGAGGGTGAGAAGGAGTAGTTCAGGATAGGGTGATGTGGACCTCTAGGGGCAGGGACTACAATATGTACAACTCAGGCTGGTATCCCTGGGCTGGAGGGGTCCCAAGGCAAGAGGGGCTTGGAGTTTGGAGGCCCAGTTGTTGCATGGAGAGTCCAGGCAGAGGAGAGATATCAGATGTAGGGGACAGAAGCTCTGGCCCTTCCAAGTGCACAGTGACCCCAGGCCCTCTGTGGTACCTGCTCTGTGAGCCTGCCCTGCAAGTTGTAAGCCTGTGTCTGTTAGTCTGTCTGCATCTGTGATTTCAGGATCAGGACCAGAGACATCAACAGGCTTATGAAGACAAGAAAGGCTTTGTACTTCCAATCAAGCATCACTTACCCCGGGGAACAGCTCTTTTATTTCTGAAACACTGGAGGGACCCCACCCTCACCCTTACCCCAGCAGCAACCTGCAGGGCAAACCCTTGGCCCTAGAGCTCAGTCTGCCTAGCTGTAATGGGCTTTGATGTGAGGTCCCTTTTGTGATGGAAAAGGCTGCGTGGGGGTCTCAGGGATGTAGGAATAGGGGTCAGGAGGTTTATTTGTCAGCAGGTCTGGAGTTGGCCAGTGGCTGTGCAGCTAGAGACAAAAAGACACTGTTGAAGAGCCTCTCTTTCCTAGTGGAAAAGATACTCCCTACCACCCGGCTGCCTGGTGCCCAATCCAGGCCACATGAAACAGAGGGCTACCTGCTCCAGCCAGCATGATGAGAGCCCTCACATTCACCCCCCAGCACCCTAGCCTCCTATGGGGCCCAATTTCTTGGATCTCAGGATGACCACGAGGGAAGGGGGGAACAAGGCAATGCGGCCACACTGGTGTGCTTGTGGGAAGGGCCTTTTGGAGACAATGGCCTACCTTTGCCAGCCTAGTCCTCAGCCAAAAATAGTGGGTTGTGTTTGGGGGCGGGGAGTGTCAGGGAAGGCAGCAGCAAGGACAACCTCCTGAGGATCAGGCCCCAGGGAGAGGGTCTGGACTACCTCCTACAGTCACGCCAGAGAGGAGAACTGCCACCAACCCCCCAGGGCCTGGAGTGTAGGCTTGACCTGCTCTGCTGGGCTACCTACCCATGGAGGGCTGGGGGAGGGAGAGAGACCCCCGCAATAAGGCAAGGGTGCAGAAGCTAGGGAGAAGGGCTGAGAACAGGGGAGAGGGAGAGAAAGCTAGGGTTCAAAGGAAAGAGATAGGGGGAGGTGGAGAAAGAGGGGACAGAGAGGAAGGAAATAGGAGATAAGCCTGGAGAGAGAAAATAGAGAAAACCCTATCCTGGAGTCAGGGGAGGCAGTGGGGGGCTTAGGGACAGCTGGACGGACTAGTAGTGAGGTAGAGCCAGGGCCAACTGAGAAGGCCCAGGAGGGAACCTGAACAAACCTGCACAGCCCTGGCCTGGGAACCCAGCCAGCTAAGCAGGAGCAGCGGGGGAGGGGAGTGCGGGGGAGGGGGCTGCTCTCAGAGTTACACTAAATGACTAATGTGCATTATCCTAATTATAGCAGAGCAAGCTGAGCCTTCCCACTGGCACAGCCGCCTGCATCTCCTAATAAACAATTAGCCGCAAACAACGGAAAAAGAATGTAAGAACGTGTGTGTGTGTGTGTTTGTGTGTGTGTAGAGAGAGAGAGAGAGAGTGTGTGAGTGCCACCATAGGCCTGCAGTGGGTGGAGAAGGTTTTGGAGCTGGGCTTTGGGAGGGGAGGCTCTGGGGGAAGCTGGGGAACCACCTCACCCCTCCAGCCCGTTCAGCCCTGGGCAAGGTAAGAGGTGCAACAAACAGCAGCCTTAGAGGTGCAGGGTGGGGGACATGGGGTCCCCCTAACATTTAGAGGCTGCCTCTGGAGTGCTAGGTACTGGCTGAGTGTCGCCCCAACCTCACAATAACTCTGGGAAAACTGCATCTTTCCCACCCCACCGCCCCTCCCAGTGACAGAACCAAAGCTGAGAGAGGCTGAGAGCCTTCCCCAAAACACACAGCTGAGGTTAGGCCCCACCGGCCCTCCTGATTTCCCTGGTCCTGGGCTCACTTCATGGGAGCAGTGAGCCTGGAAGTTGGGGACCAGGCGTAGAGATCCCCTGAGCTATGATCCCAGACCTGAGCTGGGCTTGGTCATGAAGGTGGGACTTCCTCACTGCTCTGCCAGGCACTTGTGTGTGAATGATCTCTGATGTTTTGACGACATTCCTGAGACCTGGACCATCTTCTGATGCCTGTTTTAACTGAGGCCTAGAAAAGGGAAGATATTTGTTCAAGATCCCAGAGGTTTAGTGGCAGAGAGTGGGCTTTGGAACTCACACTCCTACCTCTGAGTGGGGGCTCTGCCAGGGCTCCACAGTTGGGTCCCATAAGCCAAGGCCCCTGCTGGAAAAGCCAGGGCATTTCCAGTTGGGGAGGAGAGTGAAGCAACAGCAGAGCACATTCCAAGCCCCTCTGGGCACCTGCCCCTGGAGGAGGAGCCTGCTTTCCTCAGCCCCGAATTGACCCCTTCCTTTCTGCGCTTTGAGTCTTAGCTTGGTTTCCCTGACTCAGTTACATGCTGTCTACTTTCCTAGTGTCTTCAGTGGCCTCCAACTCAGGGCCAGGTCACATGAAGCCTAGAGAATTGGGTGGCTGGGAAGGACAGCCCCCTTCCTGAGCTGGTCTCTAGGCAGTAGGTGTGTGTGCGTTGAGAGTAGGGCAAACTCTAGGGGTCTAGGGCACTGCCACCTGCCAGGGGTGACTTGGGCCTCAGTTCACCATCTGTGGAATAAGTAGGCTGATCAACTTGTCCTGGTTTGCCTGAGACTATTACAGGTTTAATAGTAGACCCTCGGTCCCAGGCCAACTGGGACAGTTAGTTACCCTCAGAATGAGGCTAACCTCCCTTCTCTGCCCCATAGGGTGTGGTGACAAGGCCCAGAAAAGAGACCTGCAATGTGTGCAGAGGTGACTGGGGACTGGGCCAGTTTCTTCGGTTGGGGGTGGAGGATGGAAGCCCCTGGAATCATCACCGTGAATTCAAGACACTCAGTCTTTGAACCTCAGCTTCCCTATCTACAAAATGGAGCCAACAAAACCTACCCATACACAATTGTTGTGGAGTGAATATGGGAATCCAGGCAGAGTGCTTCTCCTAGACCCTGGCTTGCACGTGATGTCCCCACTCTCCAGCTGCCTGGTCTTCCCCACAGGGCCCTCCCTGATGGGCTCTTTCCTGTTCTAACCACCCCTCCAAGCCTACGCCTTATTATACTTGGTTTCTCTTGGCACGATATTGATTGATTGACAGTTGTCTGGCTGCTGCTTCATCAGCACTTCTAACTCAGTGCTGGAAAGGGGCCTTCAAGACTGTGGTTCAAACCACTCATTTTCCAGAAAAGACTAAGGTTCAGAGAGGAGAAAAAGTCCACCCAAGGTCTCACAGCTCCCTCCTCTCCCATCTGCCATTCTGTCTCATTTTAGCTCATTTCTCATCTCTTAGGGCTGCTTACCTTCCTACTTCCCAATCCAACTTTTCCACAAGTGTTTCCTTTGTCCCACCCCTGCCTGCTCTGAGTTCCCTTCTCCCACTCCCCAACCCACACCCCCAGGTCTGGGCATCTCCAGTCATACTCTTTCTGCCTCTGTGCCTTTGCACATGCTGTTCCCTCTGTCTGCTGTGTTGTTCCTCACACATTCCACCTGGTAGGTGTTGAGACAAAAATAAAAAATTCCAGGCAGCAGTTTCACATGACTAGAGGCTATGGGCTGATAAGACCCTGAAAAACAGGGTGTGAATCAAGTTGGCTAAGACCGACTGGACCCAATATGGCACTGGATTTGATCTAGGTTTCACCTAGGACCTCATTATCCACTCATTAACACACTAAATCACACATTCACCAGTGCCATGACAGTTCTGAGAACATCCATATTTGGTATAAAAATGAGTAGCACCACAGTTCCAAGAAATCACCACTTTTTCAGGAGTTTTCATTAATATTCCACCCCTCAGTTAAAGAAATCCATAAAGGTAGCAGCCCCGACCCACTTGCATGATTCTCCTGAGTATGCTCCCACTCCCTGTTCTTGAGTGTGTGCTTTTCCCTTTGCAATAAATCTCTGTGATTTCACTGTTATTTGACTCATCCTTGAATTCATTCTCACAACAGTGTCAAGAGCCTCGACACCAGCTGCTTTGCACCGGTGTTTGGGGACCTCCCTCAGCCCACCAGTATCAGTGTCACATGTCCTTTTTCTCCCAGCATCACCTCCTCTTTGAAGCCTTCCTTGACCACTCCACAAGGGTGGGTTAAGCAGGATTCTGGTCTGCTCACATCTGTCATTCTGTATTTTTTCTCTGCATTGCAACTGTCGGTTTGCATGTTTTACTTTCTCTTAGATGGAGGCCCTGCTGCAGGCAGAGACCGGGCTTTTCACCATGCAGCCTGACTGCCTAGTACAATACTAGATTTGTAACTGACACTCAGTAAAGATATTCAACAAATAAATATTTATTCAGCCCCTTCTCTGCACCAGACCCTGCTGGGAACTGCCAGGGAGACAGAGATAAAGAAGATAGTTTCTGCCCTTAAGGAATTTGCCGGCTAACAGGGAGACCAGACAAGTACATAAATAACCATGCTAAAAGGTAGGAAGTGCTGCTAGGCTTCGGAGAAGTGCAGAGCTCCCTGAGCATTCTGAGAGCCAGATGCCCACAAAAGAAAGGCTTTCAGGGGCAGGAGTCATTTGAGTAGTAAGATCTTGAAGAATGGGTAGAAACTCGAGGACTGATTGGGTGTGGTGGGACCTGGGTGGGGTCAGGGATGGAGGGAACAGAGTGGCAAGTGGGGTCCAGGGATTAAAGGCAGGTTTGGATTGAGTGGCATGGAAGAGGGAAAGCAAAGAGATGGGGCTGGACCGGCAGGTTAACACCAAGAGAACAAAGGGCTTTGAATGCTAAGCTAAGGAGTCTGTGGATTTTATCCCAGGGGTTTTGAAACTGTACTCCTTAGAGCCCTGGGGCTTTGCAGAGGAGTCCCAGGTCCCAGGGTCAGCTTTTGTTGTCATGATTTTTCACATAGACTGTTGCAAAAATAATAGATCCTATACTTTTAAAAGTTTGCCCATCACGGCATGAGCAATAGGGAGCCTTTAGTGTTCTTGAGCAGGGGAATGAGACCACAAGGTGGTGCTTGTCTTTGTCTCCTCCACATCCACACATACCACACACACTTGGACAGCAGGGCCAAGGCAGGGGAGGCAGACAGAGCTGCCGTTCCATGGGGCTGGTGCATAGGGCGAGAGGCAAGTGCTGTAATTAAGTTCTCCAGCTTAAGTTATCTCAGCAATCTGTCAGGTCCTGGGGAGGAAAGAGCTCCCCTGCTCTAGTTCTGCTCAGGCATCCTGAGGTAAAGGGGCAGGCGCCACTCCCCTCACCTGATGACCTCATCTGCTCACAGTTGTGTTCCTCTTCCTCCGCACCTCTCCCCATCTCACTTCACTTCCGTCCATCTCATCCTCTTTCTCACATTCCTCGCCCTTCCTGAGGCCTTACCCAAGCTCTGCGAGGAAGGTTTAGGACAGGCAGGGCAGCCGGAGGCTTCTCTTCCAGGCCACATGCAGAACTGGGCACAGACCTTCTTCAGACACCCCCAGACTCCATACTCAAAACATGCTTTCCTCACATCTGCTTAATGTGATTCACCCCCATTTTACAAAATTCTGAAATCCCACCTTCTCCAGGAAGACTGTCCCGACTGCTGTAGAGCCAGGCTGGTTAAAAGGTTTTTCTCTCTCATGCCAAGGAATCTGAGATGGGAATGATTCAGGATCTGAGTCCAAACTCAGAGGAAGAAGAGAGCCATGACTGATTAAGGCTGCCTGCTGCGAGTGCTAGATGGGAAACAGGGGCCTCCATGTCATAGCTTTACTGTCCTTAGCCTTCTGACTACAATAATCAGACGGGGTATTCAGCTGGACATTTTTGAGGTTCCCTATGAGGCCACAAAAGAGCAGATGATATTGATATCTTCTTCAATGCTAAGGCCACCTGCTCCCCTGTCTCTGCGAAAAAGAGGTCTTATGTGGTTTGAATGGTCCACGGCTGGGTCTTGCTGCCAAGCCCCTCCATCCTGATTTCTGAGAGGAAGAGACAAGAAGGCAGATAACAGAGTCATATTCCCAACAGTTCTTTGCAGACTCCAACGTGGGGTAAGTGTACAGTCCCACTTGGAAGGACAAGGTTTTAATTTCATGAGTACAGATATGCTAAGTGCTAATTCCATCCTGGGTTGCATAATGAACAATAATAACGGCCACAGCACCATTCACTGGGTTCTTGCATGTGCTGAGTGGTTTATGTATTCTACCTTCCATTCTCCCATGAGAATATGCGTCCATCTTCCCAACTGTATACAGAAGGACACTGCAGCTTAGCCATGTGCAAGATCATCGCTAGTAGATGATGGATCTGGAACTCAAACTCAGGTCTGACTAGCACCAATGCATCTGCAGAGCGTCCTGGGGAAGTGTGACATTGTGACGTAATAAGAAATATATATTTGGTTTTCATCCCTGTTCCTGACACAGAGCTCCTAAAACCCTCGGAATTTCTGAGTGATAGGGGTGAGAACAGCACCTTTTGTTATTCATGATAAGCCCTTTTCAACTAAACCTGAGTTTATGCTAATGGAGTGACTCCAGGAGGTTGTAGCTGGTTGCCAGGGGAACCAGCTTGTGATTAGAAGGTTGAAACCTTCAGCCCCACTCCCTGACCTCCAAGGAGGGGACAAGGGCTGGAGACTGAGCCAATCAACAATGGCCAATGATCGAATCAATCACGCCTACATAATGGAACCTTTATTGAAAACCTACCTAAACTACGGGGTTTGGAGGTCTCCCAGGTTGGTGAACAATATATCCGTGTGCTGGGAAAGTGGTACACCCCAACTTCAGGGGGACAGAAGCTCCTGCACTCGGGACCCTTTCAGACCTCACCCTATGTACCTCTCCATCTGATGATTCATTGTATCCTTAATAATAAACTGCTAATAGTTAAAAAAAAAAAAGATTTTCCTGAGTTCTTTGAGCCATAGCAGTAAATTATTGAACTTGAGGAAGGGGTCCTGGGAATCCCCGTCATAGCCGAGTCAGACAGAAGTGTGGTACCTGGGCACTCAATACTTGCAACTGGCATCTGAAATGGGTAGCAGTCTTGTGGGACTGAGCCTTTAACCTGTGGAGTCTGTGTTAACTCCAGGCAGTTAATATCAGAACTAAATTGAATTGTGGACACCCATTTCGTGCCCACAGAGAACTGGAGAGTTGCCTTCATGTGAGGAATAAAATCCTGCACATTTGGTGTCTGAAATGTTGTGAAAAGAGGAGCAGGATTTTCCTTTGGGAAGAGATTTGTTTGTTGCTGCCGGAAGAATAGGGGTCCTCCCCAAGTCAACCCTGGTTCCCCCATCCTTCTCTGCCTGAGCACGTGTCATCTCGCACCATGTTGCCATGTCTGTCTCCCCTGTGGTCTTTGGGCCCCTTGAGGAGGTGCACAGTGACCCTATCTCTGTATCCCCAGTCCACAGCTTTTACATAGTAAATTCTCCCTAAATAATGGTAGAGCTAAGATCAGTGCATAAAAGTTTGGGGAAGGCTGTCTTGGAACCAAAAATGGGTTAGTAATTTCTCAGGGTCAGAGCTGTAATGAAAGGAGCTGCCTTGTAGCGTACTGAGCTCCCTGTCCCAGGAAGGATCCCAGCCACCTGAAGCTGATTGATTCCCATCAGGGATGCCATGCAGAGCCTTCTGCACAAGCAGCTGGTTGGTCTGCATGATTTTCCAGCTGTGAGATTCTGGGAGGCTGCCATTCTTCGGAGCTGCTGCCTGCTGTGTGGAAGGCGGAGGAGGAAAGGAAGGAGGCCAGGAAAGGAGGAGAGAGAGAGCGAGTGAGTGGGGAGAGGAGGACCCCTGTGCTGTTTTACGGGCAGAGGAAGTGCAGCCAGGCAGGTCACACAGGGTTGGAGCTGGGAAAACTGAAACAGCCATGTCTCTCTGCTCATTAGTGGTGGTTCTGGGTTCAGGAATGGCACATCACTGCCCCAGCCCCGGGTGGCCCAGCTCCTCCAACTTGCCAGGGGACCTATGTAAGAACCATGGTCTGAGAATGAGACTGGGCTCATAGCTCCCTAAACACCCCTCGTCCAGGGACTGGGCTTCCCGGAAGTCTGTGAGGGCGAAGGGGAGGTAGAGCTGTGGGGCAGAACAAATCCAGAACTCTGAGCATGTGTGCGTCTCCTAGTTCTGCCCAGCTCTTGCTTTGTGGTTTGGACAAGTCTCTTCCCCTCCCTGGGCCTCAGTTTCTATGCTTGTGAATTCTCAGGCCCTTTCCAGTCCTGACTTCTGGACTACTCTCTTCCTGTGTGGTAGACTGAACTATCAGTCTCAATCTTTTATTTTTGTTTATTTATTTTTTGAGATGGAGTTTCGCTCTTGTTGCCCAGGCTGGAGTGCAATGGTGCGATCTCGGCTCACTGCAACCTCTGCCTCCCAGGTTCAAGCGATTCTCCTGCCTCAGCCTCTCAAGTAGCCGGGATTACAGATGCTCACCACCATGCCTGGCTAATTTTTTTGTATTTTTAGTAGAGATGGGGTTTCACCAAGTTGGCCAGGCTGGTCTCGAACTCCTGACCTGAGGTGATCCACATGCCTTGGCCTCCCAAAATGCTAGGATTACAGGCATGAGCCACTGCTCCCGGCCCAGACCCAGTTCTTCACATTGCTCTGGAATAGCATGACACAGCCATGCTCCTGCCATGGCCTTGTTGTAGGTGGAATCTACTTCTCCACCTCCTGATTTGAGGCTCAGTCATGGGACTTGTTTTAGTGGATGAGATTTTAATGAATGGGACGCATGTAGAGGTTGGAAACATGCTCGCACAATTGGGCCTTTTCGCCACGAGAAGAATACGTCTCAAGTAGCGTTGGTTCTAAAGAGGAGGAGAGAAGCATGAACAGACCAAGACCAAATCAGCAGCTGGGAGTCCAACCAGCTGAACCCAGCCTAAAGCAACCAAACCCCAGACATCTGGTCGACTCACGAGAACTAAACACTCACTGTTTCAAGCCATGGGATTTGGGGGTGGTTTGTTATGTGGCTTTATCGTGGCAATAGCGAATAAATCTTCTTTCCTAGATGCTTGGAATCCTGGTGCTGATGGTGGGGGGCTTTGAAGGATAACCTCAGCCCTTCCTCTGCCTGTAGGCAAAGTTATTGCTTAGGAGAGCCACAGGGCTCTTCCCTGTCTGTGTTCAGCCCAAGCAGGACAGCAGGGTGGGGTCAGGATGCTGTGATGCTGGGGGTACTTGGGGAAGGCTGGCTCAGTGGGGCCTGTTCTGGATGGTGAGGGAAGGCCTTCCATAGAAGCTAGCCTGGAAGGGGCCACTCCTCCTGGCTGACCCCACTCACTGAGGGAGGTGCTGAGTACACCTGACCACTTTATTCCAAAAGGAAATACCTTTCCGGGCCCAGCTTTGAAGCACCACATGGTTCCGAAGCTGGGCTGAGCCTCACTCATTACACGATTCATGCTCTGAGGGCCCCAACAGCCCGTGTGACAGTAGGTGACAAGGGACCTGAATCCACTCACTTAGGACTTCATGGCTGATTACATAAGAAAATACAGGCAGCTCTTTAGGAAGTGGAGGACAGGCACATCCCTCTCAGTGCAGGCTACGAAATCACAGGCCCCATCCAGGATCACCCAGTTATTCTGGACAGCTTTGGAAGGTGGGTTACAGAAAGTAGAGGTCTCCAGCTTAAGTTTTGGGCTCAGATAAACCTGGCTTTGAATCCCAATCCAGCCTCTTTCCAGCTGTGTGACCTTGAGAAAGTGGCTTAACCTTGCTGAGCCTCAGCCACCTGTCCTTTAAAGTGCTGACAACAGTAACATCCAGCTCATGAGGCTGTCGTGAGGAGGAAATGCAAGTGCCTGGCACAGAAATGCTCAGAAATAAACATTAGCTGTTGCTATTAATAATAAATCATTCTCATTAGACTTTGGACTTCATCTTCCCTCAAAATGCATTCTTTCCCTTTCTTTGCTCCTTCAAGGACTTACTGTGTGCCAGGAGGGGCACAGAGAGGTCAAAGTTGGTTTCTGAGGGGGACAGACCCACAAAGAACTAGTGGAGATGCAGAGCTGGAAGCCTGCAGATGGTCATCTGAGTGGGGGGAGGGGGCAGAGGGTGCGCACAGGTATGGAGGGAGAGGATGAGACACAGGTGATGACACAGGAGAATAGGCAAGGCAAGTTCAGATCACAGGGGCCTTGGATGCTGCCATGAGGAGCTGGAAGCATCTCATCCTCCACACAGACAATGGGAGATGGAAGCTATCAAATGTGGATGGATGCCGGTGACATGGTCAGATTTTCATTTTGGGAAGGGCTCTCTTGGCGGATGGTGTGCTGGGGAGACTAAGACTAGGGAGAGCGCTCAGAATGCAGCTGTCATGGTCCAGGGGAGAGATGTGGAGTCCCCAACAGGCAGTAGCAGCAAAGAAGGAGCGAACCCTTCCTAAGAAGCCATTCTGAAGAGCTCAGACTCTGCCTGCACTTGGTCCCAGCCCCACTGTTATCAGTGCTGTGTGACCTTGGACATGTTACTGCCTTCTCTGAGCCTGTGAAGTGAAGACAGTACAAGTACTGTTGTTGTGAGGATTAAACAAAGCCCTTAGAACAATGCCCAGCACTCAGGAAGAGGCTTACTGTTGCTGTTACTCTGAAGCAGCACAGTCCAAGGGGGCTCCAGGGCAGGAGGGAGTAGAGGGACGGGTGCAGTTGTCCTGCTGTGGCTTCTAGGTAGAGGGAGGGTGGCTCCATTGAGTGAGGGAGGGGGATGAAAGAAAGGACCAGGCCTGGTGGCGGAGGGGGCTGGTACCCACAGTGAGGAACTCACGGAATAGCCACAGGAGACGGTGGACGAGTGGTCAGCTGCAGCTGGGACAGTGAGTATGGCTGAGATGGCCAGGGATGGAGGCCCACAAGGGCATATCACTGAGGGTGGCAGGCACTGCAGAGGAGCCACCATGAGGCTGAGAAGGCAAGGCTTAGGGAGAGGAGGACAGGAACACCCAGGGGGAAGAGCTGGCCAGAGGAGGACCCTGCCACAGCCCACACAGGGAAGGAATGGCCTCTGAGGCTCCAGACCCAGGTCCACTCAGCATCGCTGCCTGACACCTCTGTGTCTTCTGCCTGCTGGATCCCTATGCAGGAGCAGGCATGGCACACAGCCCCTCTTCCTGCAGTCCCTGGCATGGCATGGAGGTTTCTGAAGTATGACTAGGGAAACAGTGCTCAGTTGAGCCTGAGAATCATACTCTAGCCTCTGTGGAACACGTCTGTACAGGGTGCTAGCTGTGGGGAGCCATCTCGCCTCAGTTTCCCCACCAGTAATAACAAGAGGGGGTTGAGCCAGCCCTTCCCTCAGGTTCCTTCTGGGGGGTCCGAGGGTCTGTGTCTGTTACCCTCCAGGCTCCTGCCCTAGAGGCCCTAACATTGCAGTGGAGGAATCTGAGGTTACACACATCTGATACAGACACTGCCTTATTCCCCAGGAGGATGGCTACGAGGTCAGGGTCTCCTCTGTGCATCACTGTCTCGCAACCTGACCCCTGCCCATCCCACTTTCTGTCAGCCTAGATGCAGCCACGAAAAGGACTTAATGCAGGTGGCTTAACACCAGAAGATGACCCCCTTCCTGTGTAAGACAGGCCTAGGCTGGGAGGACACAGCCTCTGTGCCTCCCTGGGAGGCAATGCCACCTCCTAGCCCCACGTAGCTGGCTCTAGTGTTTGACACCAGCACCTCCAGGAAGATCTTGGAGAGGCAACTGGCATCTCTCTTTGCAATGACAGTCCACTTACTTCCATCCCACGTGGACCTGCTTCCCCAGCTTCTGCCCTTGGCGCCAATGGTCCTGGCCACAGATGGGTTAAGGAAGCCATCTCGTGGAGTTTGAAAGGGAAACTCAGCTAATTCTCTCCTTCGTGGACACTAATCCTGCTGTGTACAGCTCCCGGGTTCTCTTCCCCAGAAACCACAGCTCCTTCCCTTTTGAGCCCACTGCCCTGGGTGAAGCCCTCCCTCTGCCAGATTGACTCCATGGGGATGAAATTGGAGCTGCAGCCTCCTGCAGGGGATGCTGAAGCTCTGGGTCTTCCTGTCCTTGCCAGTCTCCAGTGTGACAACATGTCCCACCTGCTCTCACCTGTCAAGAATGGAGACAGAGAGGAAGCACTCCATCTCCTAAGCTAGAAGGGAGAAAAGCCTCCTCCTCCATCCTGGCCCCTGTCAGGCCAACTCTCCAAATGTGAGAGCTGCAGGGGCCTACTGCAGCCTTCCTCTTCAGCCCCTGGGATCCCAGAGATGGGTAAACTGAGGCCCAGAGAAGTGAAGGGGCCTCAGAATGGACAGAGCCTTGTGTCAGCCTTGTCTCTGACCTGTGCCCAATATGCTGCTGCCTCAATCTCTTGCGGGCTGGGCCAGCCCAGGGGGCAGTGGGACATGAGAGCCAGCTTTAAGGCAGCACGATTGTTCATTTCAGACTCCGTCCTCTCCTAGACTGGGAGGCCATGCGGAGGCAGCTGTCTCTCTCTGGAGACAACATTTTTTGGTCCCTGCCTCCCCCATTTTTTGGGTACCAGATGGAGCCTAATGGGCTGAGGAAGTGGTTTTTAAATGGTGTTCCCTGGAACCCCTCAGGGGGCCATGGTAGCAGGACTCCCAAGGGGCCAGACCATGGACCCAGTGCCTTGTGGAGACTGGAGAGGAGCACTAGACTGTGAGTCCAAATGCTGGGGTCCCCCCTCTCCCACTAACTTGGAGTAGCACCCTCTCTAGAGGACCCCTAATTGCTCATCTGTGGAGTGAGATTAACCCTGAGGCATCAGCAGGGATGACAGCTGTGGAGGCCCTCGGGCAGGACAATGAGAGGGGTCACAAGGTTGAGGAAGGTACTCGGGCCTGGGGTTTTGGGGTGGGGAAGGGAGAGGTAGCCCTGTAGCCAGGGGACTGCCTCCTTCCTCTTCTCTTCCCTCTGAAGCCCCAGAGGGGCTGGAGCCATTACAGAGAAGAGACTTCAAGTCAACAAAGACAAATTGGCTTAATTGACCCAAATTAGCAGCAGGGAGGGCCCTGATGGCCCAGCTGCTGGTGCATTTAATCACTGTCACCCTGTGTGGTCAGGGACAGCCCCCTCCCACAAGGCCATCAGGTTCGTCTCCCTTGTGAATTGCCCCCTCTCTGGAGTCCTCCATCAGTACAAAGTAGGGCTGGGACTTTGGGGACAAAGACAGCCTCCAGCCAGAGGCCGGAGTTCCCTGCAGAGCTGACAGCCTGGGACAGTAGACAGTAGAGACAGCCCAGCCTGGGACAGGGCAGTCAGGGACTGGGGGATCTCCTCCAAGCCCCTCACTCTGAGTTCAATGGCTGCCCCAGGGAGAGGGAGGGATTCACTGGGAAACGCTGACTGTAGTACCCCCACAAGATGCTGTCTGCCTCCTGGGCTTTCCAGAGGCTCACAGAAGGGCAGGCTCTTCCCAGGCCTCTGGACCCGCTCTGCTTCTCTCTCTTTCAGCTTTTTGTCTATTTCCTCATTAATGCTGGCATGGAGGGTGTTGGGGATGTGGCAAGAATCAAATTGAGATCTCCTGAAATCCTCCTGAAAACTGCACCCCCTGGGATTCTTGTTGGCTGTTGCTGCCCAAATTTCACACTGTGAGAAGGCAGGAAGGCCATTTGTCCAGCCCAATGGCCTCCTGGATTCTGCCTGCTCCCCAGTGGAGACCAGCCCTTCTTCTCTCCCAGAGCAAACATGGAGAGAGAGTGTCTGCCGTGAGCTGGCGAGGGTCTAGGGGCTCCAGGCTGCCAGTGACCTCCTGCTTCCATGACCTCATGGCCTCTGTCTCACAGCTCTGCCTCTGCAGGTGCATCCATCACTTTCCTGCTTGAAACCTTTGACCTGCTGGGGTTGCTCTTGCACGCCTCGGAAAGGCCACGTGCAAGGTGCCCTGCTGCTCTGGGTACTTCACAGCTCCATCCTGGACTGCCAGTTCTGCCAGGGCCGCACTCCAACTCCTGGCCCTCCTGCCCTAGACCTGTCAGCCTTCTTTGGCTTCTCCTGGCTGCTTCTCTCCTTAGCAGTCACTCAGGCCCTCCTACCCCGACCTTGTTCTACTTTGCCATCTCCATAAATGCCCCACTGGGAATATCAATCCAGGTGCCCCATGGCAAACCTCAGGGCAGACTCCCAAGGGTGGATCCCCTGCTGGGTTCATTGAGAGCAGAACTCTCTTTCCCCACCCTGCCACACACACACACACACACACACACACACACACACACACTCATATATGCTCAAACTTAACAAACGGGCTGCTTATCAAAAGTTCTTTAGAAATTAGCTATTAGAGCTTGGAAACACATTTCAATACTTTCCTACACAGGGACAATATTATCAGTAGTAGTAGCAATTATCAGTAGTTACGTTTCCAGGTTAGCCCACCAAACAGAGTTTACCCATAATTCCTTCAGTCAATATTTATTGAGCATCTACTATGTGTCTAATGAGACTAAAGAGTGGTTCTAAGAGTATTATCTTGGATTCTGGGTCCTAGAACAGGGGACTAAGTGAACGAGAGGAAGAAAAGAAGATAGGAAGTGAATAAAGGTTCCCTTTCAAATCATTTAAAAATAGGACATACCTATCTTCCACACTTTTTCTATGTTCTTCTTCCTTCCTGGGGTCCTGTCCTCTGGCCCCAGGGCCTCCAAGCCCCCCTCCCCACCAGGGCCCCCAGCATCAGGGGATCTGCCCTAGGCCTGTCACAATGCTGGAGGGCCTTATAAAATGCAGGTCCCTGGGACCCTCCCAGCCATCCTAATTCAGAAGTTCTGGTCTAGGTGCTGAGAAGGTGATTCTGGCCCCCTCCCCACTCCCTCCACCACACTTGGGAAGCCTTGCTCTGACAGTGAGGCTCAGGCTTGATTTCCCATTAGAAGCACCTGGGATCCCTGGCTGTGCCCAGATTAGTGAATTCAGAATCTCTAGGGCTAGGACCCAGGTACTGGAATAAAAAAAATGATAATAATAATAAAAATAAAAAATAAAATCTCTTCAATGTGCAGCCAAGATTGAGAAGCACTGCCTGAGTTCTAGTTTTCACAAAAGTGTTGCCTTTCCCTGCATCTGAATCCACCAAATTCATTACGAAATTAACACCTGCCCTGTCCCCCTACTCTCCCCTCCACCCACTGCTGGCAGAAGCAGTGGCATCAGCCATTCAGTTTGCAAGTGTCATCAATGAGGTTGGTATACCCTAAAAGCCCCAACACAAAGGCCACCATCAGATAAACCAGCCCTGAAGGTGAGGGCTGGACGCACCCCATGATGGTGCAACTGCGCTTATGGCTAGACAGTGGGGGTTGAGCAGCATTAGCAGGCGCCCCGTGGTGGGGTGTTCCTTATGCAGGTTTCTAGAATGCATCCTAATCTGAGTCATTCATCTTCCATGCTCTGATTCTCCACATACCCTCTTGCTGTGGGGAACCCCCCACCTCAGTTTCTACTGAAGATGTCCACTCTGGACAGAACCAGGAACCTCACTCCCACCCATCTTGCAAGGTTTTGCCTAAGGTTTGCACTGCTCCAGTTGGGGCCCTCCCTCTCTGTTTCTCCTTGGGACCCCTGTCTATGCCTCAACAGTGCTAGTTATTTTCATCCGCCTGGACTCAGGTCAGCTCCTATGAGCAAGTGTCTGTAAGCTCTGGAAGTGTAAGTAAAGGTTAGCTGAATGAATATCTGAGGCTGGGGGCCAGGGTCTGCAGCAGCCAGGGGCTGGACTGGATCGCTCAGCATCTCTTCTGGCGGGACAATCAAGAGTGCTGTAGTTCAACACCTCCCCACCCCAGGGAAACCCAAAACTGCTAGGCCAGGGCCAGGTCCCAGCCTGGGTCTCAGAGGCTCCTGCTGAGAGCAGGCTCACATCCCCAAGTTGGTGGAAGGTAATTTCAACATTTGTAACAATTATTCACTTAATTGGGTTCCAATTACATCAGAGAGGAAGCAGAGGACTGTGTCTGTGTTTATTCTCCTCCTTCCACCTTCTTCACATCAAAGGGAGTGCAGGGAGGATGACAAAGGGGCTTTATCTCATCTGGAACAATCCCGCCTTCTGTCAGGGGTGGGCAGGGCTGTCCCGGGCAGGCCCCGCCTCTGCCTGCTGAGCTTCCCTGGGGCCTGCATTTCTAATCAGGGGCTGGACTCATTCCAGTCCTAGAGGGTGCTGGGTACCCAGCAAGAGCCAATCCTTCTCCTGGGCTTCACCCCCACCAGAAAGCAGAGTGGGGCCCCAGGTAATCAGGGGGCAGAGAGGTGATGGGACTCTCTGATGGGACTGTCTCCCCCACTGTGCCATGTCTCCCTCACTGTCCCATCACCTGATGGGCTCAATAGCACCACCCAGACCCCTCTCCCCATGGCACAGTGGAAGTGGCCTTAGGAAGGGATCAAGTTCACCAACAACTTGCCAGCTGGGCTCTCTGGGGGTGTCTCAAGGCCTTCCATGGGGTGACAGGGGAAGGTGGGACAGATGAGACCTTAGGGAGGTACCTCCACTCTCTCTTCAACCAGTAGTTCTGCTTTTACCAGTATCATATATGCATTATATATAATACATGTATTATATGTAATGTATATGACATATTGTAATGCATTATCTATTACATATATAATTTACTGGCTAAAAATGTTTTAGGAAATCATTGATTTAGTCCAATTCTGTCTCATCTCAAACAGGGAAACTGAGGCCCAGAGGGAGGGAAGGGACTTGCTCAAGGCCACACCATCACTTTAGGGGCTGAGCTGCTAGGATTGAGGTCTCTGGGCAGGATCTCAGCCCCCAGTGACCAGGAGATGGCAGATCTCCATGGGCAGGAAGTGTGGAGGAGAGCATGAGTGGAGGTTATGGATGGAAAGGTGGGCCAGGCCAGAGGCTCATGGGAAGCACCAGAGCTGGTGGGGCCCTCCTACCTCTGGCCTCTGCTTCCTGGCCCACACTGAAAAAAGGCTGTGGTCATGAAGATCATGATGGTGGCCAGGAGCTGAGGCTGGGTTCACCTCCATGGGGTGTCAGCCTTGGGCTGGATGCCCTGCCCCAAGAAGAATCATGCCTGGGGTCTCTGGCCACAGGACTTCCTCAAAGGGACCGCATCTGCAGAAGGACACATATCCAGTCAGTGTCTGGCACACAGTCGGTGTTCAGGAAACCTTTGCAGAATGGAATGAATGAATGAATAGTTGACTGAATCAATGAAAAAGATCCTAAGATCTTTTTCCTAGGAATCAGGACCTAGATTTCTAACCTGGGGTAAAATAAATGAGGCTCTATAAAGGAGCTGGATGCAGAATAAGGAAAGCTAGACTCAGAGGGGCTTCCGAGTGCCCCTGGAGCCCTGCCCCGAGGGAATCCCGTCTGTTGGGGCAGGCACAGCCTCTCCTGGGGAAGCCCCTAGTCTGAGAAGGAAGCAGTCTTGGACTCCTCTGGAGGAGTCCCCAGACTGATGAGGGAAGTGCAGGTCTCCCCTGGGAGACTCCCCAGTCTGGTGGTGGTAGGGGAAGGGAAGGGGAGGATACTGCTGTCCTGAGGCGCTCCCTGTCTGATACGGTGGCTGCAGCCCTGACTTGGGCAGCCTCCTGCCTGAGGAAGGAGGCAGGGCTCAGGCTGAGGCATAGCTCCCCCTTCCTAGCTTTGGAGCAGAGGGGCTGCGTGTCTGGATGCTCGGTGGGATGGAGCTGGGAGGTGCAGCCAGGCAGGAGGAGAGCCATCGAGATTCCGGTCAGGCAGGCAGTCACTGAGTTATTATTATTTCTTTCTTCCTTTTTTTTTTTTTTTTTTTTTGAGCTACTTAGAGCAATTTACAGAAATCATTTAGGGGCCGTTTAGGGAGAAGAGAAAAGATGAAGACTTTTAAAGGCAAAGCCTAGGGATGGTTTTATGCTGATCAGCTTTGCAGAGATGTGGAGGAAAATCTGGATTCTGAGGAGGACCTGCAGGGTTCTGTCCCACACATCAGGGCTGGGAGACCCTTGGGAATAGCCAGGGACCAAGGAAAAGGAAGCAAATGATGGACCAAGGGCTAAGATGCGTGAGGAGAAAAGCAACTGCCAGGAATGAGTCAGCCATTCCCGGCCTCAGTTTCCCTTTTTTGTGACTGGGGCACCTGCATAGGTAAATTTGATGGCACTGGGACCAAGCTGAATGGGTGTGACACATCCTCTATGACACTAGGGGCTGGAGGCCTAGAGGATTAGGGCCCAGAGGGAGTAGAGGACACTGTCTCCTGAGCTAGAGTCCTGCTCTGCTAATTCTGTCTCTGTGACCTGGCAATCCCTTCCATACTCTAAGCCTCAGTTTCCTCATCCATATAATGGGAATCATGATTGCCAATTTCATGGATGAGGCTTACATGGTGTAAGATGTTTAGCCATTTTTAAACTGCCAAGGGCTCCACACTCCTTGGTCATGGTGGGGAACAGTGGTGAACTGCAAGGAGCAAGAACCTGATCTTCAAATACCAATTCCTCTTGCCACACCCCAGACAGGGGAAATCTCTCTTCTAAAGATGGCCTTCACTGGGCTGGAATCAGAGGCCTGCACTTGTTGCCTGGGGAATGCAAGTCGTGTGTGTGTGTGTGTGTGTGTGTGTGTGTGTGACAGAGAGACGTGAGAGGGAGAGAGGGGTTGGGGTCCGAGGGAGGGGAATGAAGGGAAAAATAAGAAAACCAGTCACATATTTAGCAAAGCCTTCCCCATAGTTCACATTTCATGCTGTTTGTGATGCGATTATTGGAGATGGAATCTGGTTACTCAATGTAAATACCAGGCCTACTGAGGCGCCTCCCCAAATACAGTCCCTGAAGAAGCCAGAGGTGAGGGTACCCACAGCTGTGACCAACCAACTTCCTTCAGCAATTGTTGGCGTTGCTGCCCCTGTCAATACCCTCATGTGAAACCAAAGAAGACACAAGAAGGAGACCACTGGCCTGGGAGTCAGGCACACGGGTCTTAACCCTGGCTTTATAACTCCTCCCCTCTCTGGACTTTGGTTTTCCCATCTTTAAAACAGAAATGGTTCCAGGTGAGAGGGGCCTGAATCTCCCTGCCAGCCCTTGTCCCATGTTTCTTTGACTTTAAGGATCACACCTCATTGTGAAGCCCTCTGTGCCACAGTCCAGAGAGGAATTCAGAGTACACACAGGCTCTCAGTGCAGGTCCACACACACTGATCTAGTGCCAGCTGTATGCAGGGCACCCTATAAGGAGGTCTTCCCATTGGCTGGTACCAATAATGAGGATAATCAGAGTATCTGTCCTGTTTATTGAGCATCCAGGCACATGCTGGTACTTTACATCCATCAGCTCATTGAATTCTTATGATCTAAGAGGTGGGCACTGTTCATTATAGACCACCTTACAGGTAAGAAGACTGAAGTTTAGGGAACAAAAGTGACTCCTATCAGGTTGCTGTCAGAGCTGAGGTTCCCTAACTCCTAGGCTGTGCTCTGTTCACCACACTGCAGTGGCTGAATGGGCAAAGCTCTGGACGAAATGTTACTCCATGATGCTGCTGGAGCTCAACTCATCAGTTCACACAGATTTTGGCAGTGGTTCCTACAGAATGACAGGAAGCCATACCTGGCCCTTTCCAAAGTCTGGGTAGGCCAGTCCCTGCTCCTCCAGCACCCTGGCATCGATGACACTGCACTGAAATTATTTGCATCCTTGTCTCATATCAGCCAGCCACTGTGTCTTCATCTCTGCATGCCTGGTGTTTGTCACAGTGCTTGGTGTGCAGTGGGTGTTCAAAAACATGCTCACACCTGTAACCCCAGCATTTTGGGAAACTAAGGCGAGCGGACCACTTGAAGCCAGAAGCTCAAGACCAGCTTGGATAACATCATTAGAATTCCATCTCCAAAAATAAAACCCCAAGAAACCAATTAGCTGGGCATGGTGGCATGCACCTGTAGTCCCAGCTACTACTCGGGAGGCTGAGGCAGGAGGATCACTTGAGCCCAAGAGTTCGAGGCTGCAGTGAGCTATGATCATGCCAGAGCAAGACCCTGTCTCTAAAATACAAAACAAACAAACAAACAAACAAAAAAAATGTGCTGAATGAAACAATAGCGAGTGTCTATTTGAGCACTTCCTACAAGCCAGGCACTGCTCCAAGCACTTTACATGCATTAACTCATTTATTCATTACAGCAACTCTATGAGAAAGGCATTCTTATTATCCCATTTTATAAATGTGGAAACGGAGCCACAAAGAATTTAAACAATATTTCCAAGACCACACAGCTGGGATATGGCAGATGAATGTGTTAATGAGTGAATGAAGGAATACATTTTCTCTCTCTGGTTACTGCCAATCATGCCACCCAATCTGTCTTGCTAGTGACTCCTTGGGTGGAAAGGGTGAGCAGTTGCGAAGGAGTAGGCTCCCAGGTTCATTCATTCATCCCGCAGATCATTATTGAGCATCTCCTCTGTGCCAGGCCCCAGGGGTTGGGGATACAGCAGTGAACAAAACAGAGATGGCCTCTGCTCTCAAGGGCTTCCATTCCAATGGGACACATAACCATGTCATATGTCAGGTGAAGGGAAACAGAGCAGGGTCAGGGGACAGAGTGAAAGTGCACAGGGCTGCTTTAGATAGAGGGGGACCAGGGAGGGACCTGAAAGAGGTAGGAGGTAAGAGGCGGGAATCGTGTTTATTCGAGGGGCAGCAAGGGCCAGCCAAGTCCTTGAGGCTCTGTGCCTGGCATGTCAGGGACAGAAAAGAAGCCAGCGTGACCGGAGACGAGCAGGTGAAGGGGAAGATTGGGTCAAAGAAGTAGTGTCGGGAAAAGGGACAGATCATGCTGGTGGTATGAGCTACTGTGAGGACTTTGGCTCTCACTCTCAGTGAGGTGGTTCTGAGAAGAAGGGTGATGATTTGACTTGTGGTTTGCAGGATCTCCTGGCAGAGCAGAAGGGAAAGTGGCCTTAGGAGGCAGCTGGAAGCTGCCTACCCCGGCCCTAGAAGCTGCTGCCTCTGAATGGATGGGAGTCATCATCGTCAGCACAAATCATGCCAGAGCTGAGGAAGGGCTGAGCAGGCACTGAGCTGGGCAGGGGATTTCCAAGAAGGGCAGCAGGAGGTGAGTGGGCTCAGCTCATCAGTCCCAGAGCACTGACTCTGGGGCCCTGAAAATACCTCCAATAGGAGAACTGGGTATGGATAAGCCCGTGGGCAGCATCCAGCCCGGTACTGTCCTGTTGGGTGGCCACTCACCACATGTGGCTGTGGAGCAACTGAAATGTGGCTAGTTGGCATGAAGATATGCTGCTGGCAAGGCAGAACGCACAGGGGATTTTGAAGATTTAATACAAAAGAAAAGAACAAAGTATCTCATTCATAATCTTTTATACTGATTACACATTTTTATTTTTGATTGTTTCAATATAATTTTTTTTTTTTTAATGTAGAGATGGAGTTTTACTTTGTTGCTCAGGGTGGTCTCGAACTCCTGGTCTCAAGGGATTCTCTGGCCTCAGCTTCCCAAAGTGCTAGGATTACAGACATGAGCCACCAGGCCTGGCCCTGATTACATGTTGAAATGACAATCGTTTGGGCATATTGGTTAAAACATACTATTAAAATTAATTCCACCTGTTTCTTTTCACTTTTTCTCATGTGATAAATAGACAAGATTAAGTGAGATACGTGGCTGGTGTTATATTTCTATTGGACAGTGCCGATGCTGCTCAGCAACCTCTATTTCAAAGACAAGAAAACAAAATTCCACTGGGAGGAAGGGTTTATCACAGGGCTTGCAGTTGGCTGAGAGAACAGTGGTGGAAAGAGCAACACCAGAGGTGGGAATGTGGGGAGGTGGGGGACCCTCTGGGTGGGTCAGGTTTGTCTGAGGTGACTCCTAAGTGTTCCTTGATGCCAATGATACCATTATGAAATAATGATTATGGCAACCATTTACTGAGCGAGCACTGACAGTGTCAGGCGGAGTGCATAACTGCAGTGGCCCCATCCTCAACAACCCTGCAAGATGAGTAGGTTTTTCTTCTTATTGTTTGCACATAAAGAAACTGAAACGAAAGAGTAATATGCCTATGGTTACCTGGCCATCCTGCTAGGAGTGGATGAGGAGGCTCCTGCTCCAGGATCTTCAGGGTTCAAGCCTGTATCTCTCCCCATACACCTTCAGGCTGCAGATTAGGGAGGCCTGTGTTCCTTGTCAGAAACTCCCTATAACCCTAGACCTGCTATCTGGCAATGGCAGTGCTGTCCTGGCAGTGTGTAGACAGACTTTATACCCACCGTGGGGAGGAAGCAAATTTCAGGAAGCAGTGGGCTTGCCAGCTGGGTGCAACTTTGGCATTGTGATGGGGGCCGGCTGCTGGACCCAGGAATGCCTCCTCCACCCCGGTTGGGCTGCAGAAGCACTGGGAACATGGGGCAATGCCTGTGACTGCTTTCCTGGGAAGGAAAGTGGGGAGGGAGGAAGGGTGGGGGCCAGCAGCTGGCCACTGCTGTTTTTAAAACAAGCAGCATGTTGCTAAGAGGCATCAAGGGTTAAAAAACAAAAATCCCAAGCAAAACAAAAAACCCAACCACCAGAAAACAGCTCTCCGGGAAGTCTTTGGCACTGTCTTAAACATGCTTCCCAGCAGTAAGGCCTGGCTCTAGGCAAGAAAGGATGGAAAGACACCAGTTTACCGAGCCCTTCCAGCAGGCACGTAGCATTTGTTCTGGATACTTCCAAACACACCGTGGGATCTCATTCATGTGGCAGCCCAGCCTGAGAGAGGATATTACTCCCAGTGCAGACAGGGGAGGAGAGGCTCAGGGAGATGTCAGCAAGTGCTCCAGGGTCACTCAGCTACACTGCAGCAGGGCAGGCAGCCCACACCATTTCAACCTACATTTGTGTGACTTGAAGACCCACTACGATTCTCTGACATGACTGGTTCCTAAGACCTTCCTGGGGCCCAAATGCTGACAGTGACACCTGTGTGGATCCGCTCCTTCAGCTGCTGGCTGACTGTTGGATGAGGAATGAGGAGGTAGGCTGGTTCTCCATTAAAAATAGTGAGGGAGCCTGGATGTGGTGGCTCATGCCTATAATCCCAACACTTTGGGAGGCCAAGGCCAGAGTATCACTTGAGGCTAGAAGTTCGAGGCCAGACTGGGCAACGATGTATTTGCAAGACCCCAGGGAGAGAAAAAACTTAAAAGTTAGCCAGGTATGATGGCATGTGCCTGTAGTCCCAGCTACTTGGGGATGTGGAGGTGGGAGGATTGTTTGAGCCCAGGAAGTTGAGTCTGCAGCCAGCTGTGATCATACTACTACACTCCAGCCTGGGTGACAGAGCAAGACTTTGTCTTTCACAAAAAAAAAAAAAAAAAAAATAGTGAGGGAGATCCCATCTCTCTCTAGGTTCTCCTACTTGGCCATATTCTTCAGAACTCCTGACTGGACCGTAAGGATGCTCCTGTACACCAAGGGGTCAGAACTGGCTGTGAAGTCACAGGCATGTCCCTTCTGCTCTCCAGGCGTTGGCTGCTAAAATAATAAAGACACTTCCACGTACTGAGCCCTCGTGCTGCGGGCTCCTCACCTTCAATTTGCCATCCAGTCTTACAGAGGTGGAAACCAAGGAGTGGAAACCTAAGTCAGGCTGCTGGTAAGCGGCAGAGTCAGCACTCACACTCAGATGTATCCCTCTGATTCTAACGGTGAGCTCTTTGTCATGGGGTGGCGCCTCAGATGACTTCTAGTGCTCATTTCCCATCCCAAGGCCCCCACTCCCAGATCAGATGCTGCCAACACTTGCTTCAGCATTGATCCAATCTGCCAATTGTTCCCTGATCAAGTAATTATTGAGAACCCTGCTTTGATGATGTCACTCCCTCACTCCATAACTCTCTACACCTCCCCAGCACTTCATGGAACATTGGGCCAAAGTCTTTAAAGATCACCCAGGTAAAGAGTTACCAATTACATACCCTGAATTTAGCATTGTATCTTGCTATTTCTTCACAGGCATTTTGGCTCTCTCCCACCAAGACTCTGAGAGTTCGCTGGCCAGTGACCATTTTTGCCCTGTGTTTTTATCTTATCCAGGGTATCAGACAAACAGTAGATGCTGGCTGATTAGTCTTCAGAAGCAGAATTCTTGAACTTAGTCAAGGGCTCCTAAAGTGGCACTTCTTCCATGAAGCCTCCCCAGATCCCTCTAACAGTTATGACATTTCTCCCTCTTCCTCCACAATGCTCTGTATCCTTTGCAACATGTCAATGACTCCGCATTTTATTACAATCTGTGCAGATGTGGAAGTGAGGACAGCAGACAGGTTGGTTTTAGAGCTGAGTGTAGGGAAAGGGTGAGAGTGGAGGAGGAAAGCTATGAGTGTCGGGACCAAGCCAAGAGAATAGAGTCCATAGCCAGCTATGGTGGGGGGAAGATTCCTGGTGTCCAGCACAGGACGTGGCTCATAGCAGGTGCTCATTTCATAAGTGACCATTGAAATAACTAGCTAGTTCAATAACTGCTCAGACACAGGTGTGTGGTCAGTGGTGGCTGGAGGTGGGGGCGAACTTCCCAGGCAGGAGGGCTGGCAATGCCCCAGGATGGAGCCCAGCCCTCTGCACCATGCCAGTACCCTTGCCTCTCACCCCACCACCTCCCACAGCATTTCAGACCTCTCATGCATGGGGCTGGCTGATGGCAGTTTTTATCCTGCCGAGTACAGCCATAGAAAATTGAGATCATTTCTCTGCTGTGTTGGCAGCTGAGAAAATGGCCATTTTTCCTATTTCCAATCCAATAGTTCCTTGCTTTTGGAAAAAGACCCCATAAGCCAGGCTCTCTCCAGTAGAGACAGGGCAGGGGACAATGTGGTCATCCTGGGGCAGGTCACCTCCTTGGCTAGGAGGTGTGGGCTGCAGCCGTCATGCGGTGGCAGGGCTCCGGTGGTGGGTGGAGGGACTACCAACTAAGGCATTTGCAGACATAGAACGGCAACAGGCAGTAAGGTCAGAGCAACAGGTAACCCAGGGCCTTTGCGGGGTGCTCAGGGACTCAGAAGAAGTTGACTTTGCAGTCCCTGAACACAAGGACCCCCACACCTGCCACTATTGCACTCCCCAAATCAGAGTGGTGTAAGATCAGACAGGCCAAACAAGTGCATGTAATCCCTGCCCCTGAACTGATTTTTTGTAAAGGCAGGTAATTAGTAAGAAAATCCAAATCTGTGAAATACACTGAAGGTTGCTTAGCATCCCATATGCCCTGGGCAGATGAGAACAGCCGGCATGTGGCCTCCATCATGACAGCTCCCTCTTTCCCTCAGCCTGCCAGTCACTGTGACTACAAGGGCACCCCTGGCCCTTTCCCCTCCCTCCTGGTCCGTCCAGGTGCTCTGCCCCGCTGGCCTCCTTGCTGTTCTTTGAATGGTCAAGCCCACTTCTCCTAGGGCTCTTATCCTGACTGGTCCCTCCGCCCCGAAGGCTCTCAGATATTCACTTAGTTTCTCTCTCACCTCCTTAACGTCTTTGCCAAAGGACATTCTATCAACTGATCATTGGTATTAATGCTACGCATCCCTCCCCTGACATACACACCCACCTCAGATTTCCCAATTCCCCTCACCCTGCTTCCCTGCCTTTAAAATAAATAGCACTTGCCTGTAATCCCAGCACTTTGGGAGGCCAAGGTGGGTGGATAACCTGAAGTCAGCCTGGCCAACATGGTGAAACCCCATCTCTACCAAAAACACAAAAATTAGCCAGGTGTGGTGGTGCACACCTGCAGTCTCAGCTACTCGGGAGGCTGAGGCAGGAGAATCACTTGAACCCAGGAGACAGTGGTTGCAGTGAGCCAAGATGGCACCACTGCACTCCAGCCTGGGTGACAACCTGGGTGACAGAGTGAGACTCCGTCTCAGAAAAACAACAACAAAACAACAAAAACCACTCGTTGCCTTTGAACATATATAATTGACTTATTCAATGAATTTATTATTTACTGTCTGCCTTCCCCACCCACAATATACATAAGAATGTATATTGTGCATCCCTCCTCTGACAAACATACCCACCATGAATGCAGTGATTTTTGTTGTGTGCGCTGACTACAACCAAATGCCTAGAACAGTGCTTGGCACGTAGTATGCACTAACTGAATACTTGTTGAGTGACAACATCTCTGTGTGCCTGTATGTGCACAATGATTCATTCATTGATTCATTTGACAAGTCATCGGTTGCCTAGTTTATTCCAGACATCACCTCCCAGACAGACTCTGGGAATACAGAGGCAGAGAAAAGATCACACACGGTCCAGGTCTATTTGAGCTTTTGGCCAGCAGGAAGCCAGGCAATGCAGAATTAAAACCACGGCAAATCTGCAATGAGTTGCAGTGGGTAGTGGGTCCTTGTTCTTAGAATAGGGATGGGCTTCCAGGAAGAAGTGGTGGATATGCTCTGCCCTGACAGCTGAGTAGGCAATGGAGTGGAAGAGTGTGAGTGTTCTGGTCAGAGGGAACAGCATGCACAAAGACTGTGACATGCAAAAGAGCATGACTTATTCGAGGGACTGAAAGAAGCATGGAGGGCAAGGGAAGAGAAAGGCTCAGAGGAAACTGGAGGGTCAGTGGGCCCTGACAGCACCCGGCAGGACTCACTCAGGTATAAGGGCCCGCATGGCTGGCTGCCTGCATCTGTGCTGATTCTGTTGGCAGGAGACAGAGAGGTATGGCAAGAAGACCTCCGAAGGCAGGGTCATGACTTCAAAAGCCAGTGCGGCCAGGACTCTGTTGAGCCTCAGCTTTGCCTTGCATAAAAAGGGGATCACAGTGCTGCCTTCACATAGCAGCCAATGTGACAAACAAAGCCATCATGGATCTGAACTGGAGAAGAGTTAGAATGCTCAAGCTTAGCAGTGTGTGGCCGTGACTGAGTGGGTGTGCACATGAGTGTGCACTTGTGCTCCTACCTCCCACCAACACCATTCTTCCACCATGACAAGGCCGCTGCATCACCTGTACCAAGCTACTAAAAATACACTGGCTTCTGGACCAGAGCCAGGCTCCCCCAAAACCCTGGGGGCTGAGGTAGGGAAGGAGAGACCAGGAGGGGCTGAGAAGGTTGTGGGGTCCTCAGTCTCTGGGCAAAGTGGTCATCAGTCACTATCAGACCCTCACCATGCAAGGAATAAAGACTACCCCTGAGATCTGGAGCTGTGCCTCCCTCATCTTATTGGGGCCTCTCTGAAGATGGAAATTTGCCTCCCTTGTTATACTGGGTGCTCCCCAAGTGCAAGAACCATTCCCCCCGACTGCCACAGCTTTTCTTCTTCAGAAAAAGAGAGAGGTTGCCACTCTGTGACTGTGACTAATTCTGTTTAAGGGTTGGCCAGCTCCAGGGCTGTGTTCCTGGGGAGGGGTTTAGGAGTAAGGGTGGGGTATCCTAGCTGCCTGTTCTCTCAGGGCCAGGGCCCCGTGGGGTCTGATGTTCAGTTCTGGGAATTCTTGGATGGAGATGCTGCTGAGAACCTGGACCATTTTAGGAGTCATCCTATCCATCCTGGTAACCTCACTCTCCAGCTCCAGTGGTCGTGAAAGATAGGCCCAGGGAAACAGAAAATCTGAGAAGTTCTGCCAGCAAGCACACATCCTGCCCACTGCCGTCAGTTTGAACTGAACAAAAAAAGTCATGTAAGAGAAGAGAATAACCAGCTGCTCATTCTCACAGGCCAAAAAAAGTGTGGGTGAGAATGCAGCAGAAAGGATTACAGTTTGATAAAAAGCAGAACTTTTTGAGGGCAGGTAATGTCCTAGATAATTCAGGCAAAAAGAGATTTTCTTCAATTATCTTTTCTACTTCCCTTTTTTTTTGCATTGAATTATTCATCCTTGCACTCATTCATTCGTGCAACAAGCATTGAATTATCTAGGTAACTGCTTCCATTTTCCACTTCATCTTGCTGGGTTGTCTGCTAGCCAGCAGGGCCTGGGATGGAAGTGTGTATGGCAGAGAGTGGGTGGGAAGTGGTGGTGGTGGGGAGCTGAAAGGGTCAAATGACACAGCAGAAAGGAGATAATGATGCCTGGACTCGGACTGTGGGTGCTGAGACCACTCTAATGGCTTGCTTGTCCCCACTTGTTGCAACATTGGCTCACTTGTCTCAGTCCCCCCTTTCTCTGGGCAGTGCATTTGTCCCCCAGAGACCCGTGCAGTAGCTAGCTGAGTGTTGGTGCTCTGTGATACACCGTCCCATCCTTGGGGACTGCTGGAGTATGGCAGAGCCAGCTGAATTGGTGATAAGAAGGCCTACTTTTCTTTTCATTTAAGAAGACAGAGAAGGAAAAATTTTAAAGAAATTTATGTTCCTAAAAACACACACACACACACAACTGGTTCATTAATCTCTTATTAAAATTCTGTGTTGAGCACGGGCAAGGAAGAAGTAAGGAAGACCCTGGGGAGGAAACGGGGAGGAAGAATACGATTCTTCCACTTGTTAGCATCGGCTGCAGGAACCAGGGGAGAGAGGCGTGTGCTTGGGGAGAGAGGCGTGTGCTCGGACAGAGAAAGATGAGGGAGGTAAGAAGGGGCTTCTTCATCACAGAACAAAAGAGTTGGGAGGGGGCTTGGAGGGCACCGCCCCCTCACATTTGGGAGAGCAAGAAAACAAGACCCAGAGAAGTAGGTGAAATTCCTGTGGCTACACAGCAAACTGATGACAAAGTCAGGGTTTGAACCCAGATATCCTGTATCCTGAGGACTGTGTGATTTCAAACTGCTTTGAATTTCAAGACTTTGGACCTTTGTCTCATTCCCCCCCAGTTGGACTTTGAGCTACTGAAAGAGCTGGAGGTCAGGTCTGGAATCCCTCACATTTCTTTCATAGCACTTGGTAAGGTTTATTAATGAATGCTACTAGTAATTGATTATCATGACTGCTTGCAACCAGAGGCTGGCTTGAGGCTAGAAGCCCATCACTGGAAGAAGCTGCAGAGAGAGGGGATAGTAGAGGTGATGGAATCTGTTGAGTCTGGGGCAGACAGCCCCATTTGGGCTCTGGTGCTTGTTCTGATTCCAGAACAAACTTGCAGAGTGAGCTTGGCCAGTCCCTTCCCTGTGTGTCCATTTCCTCATCCACATGAGGTTGGATTTGGTGGTTCCTCTTTCAGTGTTTTGGACATCATTATGTGCAGGGAAACAAGGTGAGACCCTGCCCCCTACTGCACACTCCCCTGCCCCAGGTAGGTGGGCCAGACCCCAGTGGTGGGAGTTGGTGCCTCTCAGGGTTTCAGTTTCTGCAGCATCGCCAGCACTCACTACCAATCTCAAGTCCAGGGTCTGTCAGTTCCAGACAGGCCCCCGGCAAGGGCCTAGGAGACACCCAAGTCCAGCTCTGGTATTCCACAGTGGCCTTATCTCCCACAGCGAAGCACCAGCCGTCCTCAGAATGGATTCCAATAAAGCTCATTTCCTGCCACCAAGTTTATAACACATCCCCACCTACTGGTCTTAAACATTAACAAGGCTATGTTGTGAATACGGCTGCATGTGGCCAGAAGAAAGATGGGTGTGAGAGAGGGGAAGCAAGCATCATCCCTCACGCCCGGCAATAAAGGGGTCTCCCAAGGGCTGGTGCTTACCCTGTCCTGCTGTGTTCCTCCTGCATCTCCAAAAGGGCTCAGGGCTTGGGTGATCGGGGGATGGGGTAGGGGTGTGGACACAACCCGCAGGAGAAACTCAAGGTTGCTGGGCTGGGGATCATGGAGGTGAGGACACGTTTTGAGACCATGTATTCAGAATGACCCTGGACACTACATTTGTATCCTGTGAGACCATGTCATAACATGTCACCGGAGACACATGGGTCTTGTATGTGCCCACTCAAGGGGCATGGCATGGGCCTGCTCCATCCTCTTGCTCTCTTTGTGGTATCTCTGCCTGTCTCCTCCCCTGCCCCTCTTCTGCCCTCTACCCCAGAGCTCCCTTTTCAACTGATGCTGGGAGGGTCCCTCAATACAGAGTTGTCCTCCTACCCCATCCATTTCTTCTGAGCACCTGCTATGTGTCAAACACTGGAGAGCCATGCAAACACATAGAAGACATGGCTCCTGCCCTAAATGCCAGAACGTGGGGATCAGGAGGATTGCACAGGTAAGCATGCCCATGTATACACCTCACACAGCAGCCTATGAGGAAAAAGTGCTAGAAAAGTAGCATGAAGTACCAAAGAAGTCATGGAAAAAGTTCATTTATTTCTATCAGGGTATGGGGACTGCTGGTGAGAAGCTAGGGGGTAATCTACGGAGGCTCCCTGGAGGAGGTGACATTTGAACTCCGCTTTGAAGGTTAAGTAAGAATTTCTGGAGGCAAAGTATTCCAGATGGAGGGGCTGGTGGGTGCAAAAGCAGAAAGACAGGAAAGTGAGAAAAGCAATACCTCATAGGGCACACGGAGGATGGCGAGAGGCCAGTATCTTTGAAGTAAAGATGTGGATTGGGACAAGATCATAAACGGCTTTGGATGCCAGGGCAATGAGTGTACCCTTGATCCTAAAGGCTGTGGGGAACCAGTAATCGTTCCTGAGTAGGGAGCTGACATAATCAGCCCTCTAACAGATTTATCCACCACGCTGACCCCTAAACTCCTATTCAAACTAACAGTGGGGCTGGGAGTCTCCCCAAATATTAGATACAAGAAAGTGGCCTTCACAGATGTTCCCTGGAAGAGGGCTGGAGACTGGGAACAGTGTAGAGGTGCCCAAACACACCACTCTGCCTATCTCATGGGCTGAACTGGGCCCTGAAAAGGTAGTGAGGCTCCATTCACACATGGTCTCTGTCCAGGAGTCCTGGCAGAAACTGGAAAGGGGAAAGAAAGGCCAGAGACCACGCTGCCTGTGGAAGATGGGGAAAGTGAGGGAGGCAGCCCAAGGTCACCCTGCCCGGTGGCGCCAGAGTCAGACTGAAACCCAGGCTACTTGGCTCCCAGTCTGGCTGTGTGGTCAGAACCCTGTGACCTCAATTGCCTGCCAGGCACAGAAAACTGCAACTGTCCCTCTATCTCCCAGCATTTTAGAAAAGCCCAGGAACCCCAACCAAGAGTCAGTTTAAAGGGAGAGACTAAGTCCTCGGACCCTATTCTTAACAGAGGGAAGGGGTGGCTACGTGGGTGTCAGGCAGCCCTGGAGGAGGAGGGCAGCCCAGGGGAGATGGGGTTTTATTGTGGGGGGATTTCTATCATACTGGCCTTACCCATCTGGGGGATCCCCCAAGTTTTAAGTATCTGCTGGCACCCTTCTCTGAGGCAGGGGAGACTGAGACATGGGATGGAGAAGAGAGTTCAGGACTCAGGGAAGGAGCTTGGAAAGGGAGCCAGATAGTCAGGAGGGGAAATGTCCGCTCAGTAGGGCGATTCAGACCCTACCTCCTCAAATACCTTCTTTCTGCTCAGGCAGCCAAGCCCTCTGCCCTAGGTGTGCTGTCACTGTGTTAGGCACTGGCTGTGTGGAGAGACAGGGAATAAGCCCATGGCTCTGCCTCCACCAATCCAGGACTACTGGGGCACAGAGAGGGCACTGGTGCCTAAGGAAAAAAGGAGGCCAAGGCCAAGACCAAGGGAAGGCAGCCAGGACGCTAAGGCCCAGCTGGAACTGCGTCTTAGGAACAGGCAGGATTCTGGCCGGTGAGGAAGGGAAAGGGATCTTTAATTCCAGGCTCAGGGATCGGGAAGGTGGGCAGAGGGACCCTAATGACAGAGTTTGAGCTGCCCATCATCAGCGTTTGAGGTGACGCCATGGTTGGGCTTTGGGAAGGGAACTCCGACAGCAAGATGTAAGAAGAGGGGAAGAACCCACCTAGACTCAGGCCTGGGTTTCTGGGCTTCCTCCTACTGGGCAGGGAAACTCCCTGCCGGCCAGTGCTAGGTCACAAGTGCAGCCCATGCAGCTCCAGTGCGCAGACAGGCAGCCCACCTCCCTCTCCCCCACCTTCATTCTCAGTGTTGCACACAGAGCCTAGAGATTTCTGGTTCCCCGCTATGCTCCCACTTCGCCCCACCTCACCCTCGCCCCCCTGCTGGCTCGCTGCTCTGCCTGTTCCTCCCATAGAGAACCGAGGTTAGCTGTCTCTGGTGAACTGAATGCAAAACAACCCCCCTGGAGTTACCTCAGCCGGGAATAACCAAGCCACCCATAGAGGGAGGTCTGCCTGCTCCCCGCCCCCCTCCTAGCCCCAGGACCCTACGATTCCGAGAGCCCCTCTTTTTCTTATTCTCTCAACCTTGAGAATGCGCTTTGGTCAGGGTGAAAGAGGCCGCTGGTTAGAGACCTTGGGCACACTCCTGGCGAGCTTGAGCAGGCTCTTAGGGACTGGGCAGATCTGGGCAAGAGCTGAGCCCGGCACACCGAGGGCGCTCCACCAATGCGGAGAGCCCACTGCCCCCTCCATCTAAGCGCCCTCCATTCTGCCTGAGGCTCACCCCTCAGCGTGGAGCATCGAAACACCCCCGCCCCCCAACCCCGCCACGCCTTGCTGGTTAAGAAAATGTATCCCAGGTCGGCTGGTTTCACGTTAGGAGGGAGCAGAGGGCCCCGCTTCTCCACTCTCCTTTCGGAGCTCTCTCCCTCCCACCTCGGTCTGCTCCCCTCGCCTCCTGGAGCGTCTCCAGCTTGAGGAAGGCCCGCTGCAGCCTCCTTCCCTCTGGTCTGATTTCCCACTCTTGGGGGCTGTTCAAAAACCCGCTGCCCCCCACCCGTATGCCCGCTGTCCCATCGTCAAAGCGCGCCAACCTCAATCCCTCCTTCTCCCACCCCCTTTACCGCGGAGCCCGGGGCGAGCCTGGGGAGCAGACGCAACAGATTGCAGAATGCGAGAGCGCGGAGCCCGCTCCCTCCGCGCGCGGCCCGCGGCCCACGGCCCACGGCCCCGGCCTGTGCGGGTGCCCAGACCCCCGCCCTCCGGGCTCGCCTAAGCCGGCCATTTAGATGCAGCTCACAGGACCGCGGGCGTGCGAGCCGCGGCGGCTCCCCGGCCCGGAGTCAGTCCACTTCCCTTCCCGAGGACCGCCGCAGGAAGCGAGGCGACGGGCGGCGCGGCCCCGCACCGGCCTGCGCGCCCGGGGCGGGGAAAGACGCGATCCCGGCGGATCCCAACAGCCCCCAGCCCGGCCGGCTGCAGGGGGAGACGGGGGCGGGGGGGGGGCCTGGACGCGATCCGGAGGATCCCTCGGATCCCTCTAGATTTCCGTGGGCGGACACGCCCCCAGACCTTCGGGTTCGAACCCTTCTTTATAACCAGGAGAGGACTGGAGCGACACCCTCCCCCCACCCTTTTCTGGCGCCGGGCTCGGTCCCCTCAGCTGAGCTCGCCGGAGGGCTCGGGGGCTGGCGGTAACTCGAGCTGCAGCCAGAGACGCCAAACCCGGAGTGGCGGCTGCGAGTCCAGGGGGTGTGGGTGCTCCTCTCCCCAGTCTTCCCCGTACCCCCTCCAGTGGCGCCTGCCGCATCCTCACCCCGAGTCCGCGCCGCGACACTTACCGTGGGCGAGCAGCGCTGAGAGGCAGAGCAGGGCGGCGCCGCCGCGGCCCGACATCCCCGGGGCCATGGCCGAGGCGGGGGCGGGAGGGGTCCGAGAGGGCAACAGTCGACGACGACGACTTGGCCCCAGGCTGGGCTTGGTCACATCCAACTCAGGGCTGCCGTGGCGCCCGGCTGTCTCAGATGCAGCTCCGGGACCAGAGAGTGCAATTCGGGGACACTTTGCGGGGAGGGGGCGTCCCAGGCGCTGGCGGCTACACCCTCGGAGCCGGTGGGGGCGCAGCTCCGGGCGGGAGGAGCCTCCACCTCCCCCAGCTGGTGCCCCCTGCAGGATCTGCGAGGCGCGGGGGGAGCTGCACGTGCAGTCCGGAGCCCGGTGGCCGCGGGCGTCCCGGGGGCTACCTAGAGCCCAGTGCTGAATCTCCCGGCCCCACGGCCCAGCTCGAATCCGAACTCACTCGAGGGTGCAGACTTCCAACGCAATCCCCAGTTTCCTCGGTTTCGGTAGTAACCGCACATGGATAGCGCCGCTTTCTTCCTCCAAGCCTCTGCAGCAGCCCAGCATAAAAATCCCAGGTCAGGTGTAAATGAATGCTGTCTTTCTCAAAGAAAGAGAAAATCCAGACAACTTTAATCCATCTGGAGAAGGAAAAGTTTCCGTGCGGTGCTGAAACTGGCGACGCCGGTCGCCACCACCCTAGGCGACGCCCAGACCGGATGCCCGAGGCGGGCGGCCAGATGTTTGTCCCCTCGCAAGGCTCGCTCCTCCGCTCCAGCGCGCTTTCTCCAGTCTGGATCAGGGCCCAGGCTCCACACAGGCCGGCTCAGCGCCTCCTGCCCAGGCAGCCGCTCGGCGGCTGGGGCGAGGGTGGCGCGGCCAGAACGGGCTGCCCCATGTAGATGGGGCTTGGAGAAGCGAGGGAGCGAGAAAGCCGGCTAATGCGCCCTGCCCCGAGCCCTTCCTGCCCAGGACGTCGACTCCAGCTTGATGACCATAAACGCTGTAAGATGCAGAGGGGCTCCTGCAGCTCGCGGCAGCTCCGGGCCACCCCGCTAAGGTCTCGCTGTCTCGGCAGAGGGGCGCGCTGCCCCGCCTCGCTCCTCGCTTTCCCTGGGGGAACCTGCACAAACCTTGAACTTTTCTGGGGTTCAGAGTCTCCGACGCCTCCTCCCCGCCGCCCCCACCCTGTCCCCGGACGCCCGTTCGCCCGCTGTCTCGATGCTGCCGGGCATCGGCTCCCGCTCCCTCCGAGTCAGTTTGGGCGAGCGGATCGCCGCGCCAGTCCGGGCTGCGGGCGGTGAGACGCGGGCGCGGCGCCAGGGGCCAGGGCAGCCGGCACCTGCGCAGCCTGCGGCCAGGGAAGCGGCAGCTGGTGCCTACGGGGCCGAGAGGAGAGGAGGTGCTGGCAGGGGAGCCGGCTCCCCATGGACGTGTGTGGGGGGAGAAGAAGAATCGAGGAGCAAAAAGGAAGAGGAGGTGGGGGAAGCCACAGTTGCACGAAGCAGCCGCCGCCGCCTTCGCCGCCTCCTCGGCGCTCGCGCCGGCTGCTCCGCCGTAAATGACTCGAGAGAGACACACACACTCGCGCTCGCCCGCCCTCCTCCTCCGTCCGGGATTCAGCGCCCACCCGGGCAGAAGCGGGCGCCGAGCTTGGCGCGCTCACTCCCACCCCTCCCAGATTCCCCGTGGTCACGTGGCCCCGGAGCGCGCGGCCCACAGCTCGCGCGCCACGGAGACTCCCCCACTCCTAGCTCCCCCTCCTCTGTCCACGTGTCCATTCCGCATTCCTAGCCTGGCGGCGCGCGCGGCTCCTTAATGAGACTCGGGCCAAGGGCCGACCTCGCGATTCCGCTCGCCCCTATTTTATGTTTGATTTTTCCTTCCCAACGCCGGCTAGCGCTGGGACCCGAATGGGGCCGGCCAGCTGCGGCGGGAGGAGCCTCCACCTCCCTCAGCTGCGTTTCTCCAGGGTAGACGCCACCGCAGTCACTGATGTCCCTTTTCAAAGGATGCACGCTCCCCACCGGGCGCCGGAGGTGTTTTGCAGCCGCTCTTCCAGAGGCGCGGGTAGGGGGCACCCTACCCCCACCCCCAGAGTTCGCTGGGCACTGGCTGGGAATCAGCCTCGCTGCTGTGCCCAGCTCCTCTCGGGCCGCGGGGGCTCTGGGGCTCAGCTTCGTGCGGGATGGGTCCGGGGCGCAGCTGCGGGAAAGCTATTTATTCTGTTGCTGGGGAAGGAAGACGGAGAAGAGGAGGGGACAGTGCTTTCCTACAGGTTGTTTAGCAAGCCTTTAAAGAGGCATGAGGTGGGGGTGGGGAACTGCCCCTCTTGCATACTCACCCAGGCACCTGCTGACTATCGGGAGGGGTGGCTGGAGTGATATCTGTTCCCACCATCAGGCCCTTTCCATTAGAGTGCAAGCTAGATCAGACCCGGCAAGTCAACCTTCACACCTCATCTGTCAACCAGGCATCGGATCCATGGCAATGATTTTATAGCTTCGTTGGGTATCAACTCCAATTCCCAGAGGGTGAATTTCAATCCTACCCTGCTCTGGAGGGACAGGGTCTTCAATCCCATGGACATATCCCTACTGGGGAGGATATGGATCTCGAGGGTCACCCTTCCATACCTCTGCACTCAACTGGAGTGAGAGTGTGGGGCCAGGTCAGAGCAAAGCCAGCTGGAGCACTCAAACCGTGCCCTCCATCTGCCTGACTCCATGCTAGCCCTCTTGACCCTGAGAGTTTCCTTTCATCTAGGACAGTGACATTTTGTTTTTGGAAAATGTGCTTGCATTTTTCATGGAAGGCTTCCTCCTCCCTGGCTGCTGGCTGTTGCTGCCTCGCTTGGTACTGGGGCCTGTAGAGGGCTGCTCTGGCCCTTCCCCCACCCCCACATCTGTCTGGAGCTGGGGGGAGGTGCAGCCTGAGGAGAGCTGGCCAGCTCTTGGAGGCCCTGGGGATAGAAGGTGCTGGAGTCGTCAAAGAAGATTATTCTCATTAGGCCCCTAATGCCTGATGGCAATTAATGTCACCCAAGGGCTTATTCACCAACCCCCTGAGAAGCAAGCTAGCAATCAGGCTCTGTGTGGGGGAGAAAGGGGGAAAGATCCACCTCCTGAGGCAGAGGAGGGCTTCAGGAAGAGGAGGAAGGAAGCAGGGAGGGCCCTCCATCCCTGCCCAGCACCCCATCAGAAGGGTCATGGAGCCTGAGCATGGCCAGAAGGAAGAGACAAGGTGCTTTTCTGAGCCCAAGACACACCTTACCCTGTGTTGTGGATCAAATTTCCTTTCTCCTCAAATGTTCCCAGTTGACGCTAGGGTCTGAGGGGCAGCAATGTTGCATCTCTCCCAGCCATCTGTGGAAATAGCACAGTGTTCTGGTCAGGGTGGGCAGGGACTCAGACATAGAATTCTTCTCTCTGCAACCCCATCTCACCCTACCCCATAGCTCTTATGTGACCTTCCTTTGTGATTCAGTTTCTCCCCCTCCTTTCCTCCCTGTCTCTGTCCCTCCCTTTCACAGTAGTATGGTGCATATCTCCAACATCACAGGCATTGTAGGTACAACAGTGAGCAAGACAAAACCAGCTCTTGTCCTCATGGAACTAACTTTCTAGGAGGGAAGGCAGACACTAAGCTTCTAATTGCTTGCAATTGTGGTGTGATTTGGCATCATGCACTTTGCTCATCTTATGGAGAAGACTGAGGCCTGTGGTTGGAAAGGGCGAGGGAGCAGCCTGCTATATTTAGAGAACACAGTTTCAGCCTCAAGTTCTTCCTGTACCTCCGATATGGATCTACCCTTCCTGGATTGAAGCCTTGTGCCAAGTCCATGGGCCTGATGATCCTCTGACTCTCCAAATGCCAGATTTTCCTCCTCCTTGCCTCAGGGAAGTGAAGGGCAGCCGATAGCCCACCTGGAGAATAAAATATGACTGCAACCTCCAGTGCTCCGTGGACCTGTCATTCTCAGCAGTGTAAATCCTACTGCTCAGAGAGAAGGCAGTTGGCACAAGGTAGACAGCCAGTTGTTTCAGCTATTCCAATCCTGCATGTCATTTACCTGGAAAGGGGTTCTATACATTCCCTCTGCCTTTCCTACTACCCCAGCAGACTGCCCTCGGTTTCACCTGTTAGTCCTAGTTACGGATTCCCAAACAGCAATGCCACTGGAGCTTAGATGAGGGGAAGTCAGAGGAGCCACCCCAACTGGAGCCCGGGCTGGAGAGAGGACCTGGCATGTGTGTACTCTTCTATCCCAGATGAGCACCTTATCAACTTAAGGTGGTAGTGTCTCTGCTGTTTCCATTCTGTTTGTGTCTTCTGGACAGAGGATTGGTAATGGTTGGAGGTTATCTCAGTCACCAGTTCCCAGGTGATGCCTGGAAGAGCCCTGTCCTCCTGCCAAGAAGCCAGGCAGCAAGTGGGGTTCTGTCCCAGGCCCCAGTGCCCTGCATGGATGCTTATCAAGGACCCATACATAAACTGGCACCCACTTCCTCCCATGCCTGACCTGCCCTCATGATAGGCCAGGTGACATCTGTCCTTCAGCATGCCTCTGTTTTTCAGAATGTCTACCATCAGGAGACAATCAGATGAGCCAATGTGGAGCATCATGAAGACACGTTCCTGGGATCATCCTGGAATCCGACTCTGTCTCAGCTCAAGGGGGTTCCGAGATTTCCTAAGCTAGCCCTCTCATTTTACAGCTGCAAAAACGGAGGCCTGTTAATTCAGTCATTTTATGAAATCCTTTGAAATTTTTATTGAGCTCTAATTGTGTGTGAAGTATTATGGAATGCTTCTGTACTGGAATGCATAGGTTGAACAAGACAGATAAGGCCCAGATAGCAGAAGTTCAAGAGCTTTCACCAACCCATATAGAGAACCTAGTAATATTAATGACTAATGTTAATGAATCCATGCTTTTTACGTGCCAGTCACTGTGCCCGGCATTTTGCATGCATTATCTGAGTCCTCACTACAACGCTGTTACGTAGGTACTGTTATTATAACCATTTTCCAGATGAGAAAACTGAGGCTCAGTGAAGGCAAGTTTCTTGCCTAGGGTCATAGAGCTATAAAGTAGCAGAGTCACAGCTCAAAACCACATATATGTGATTCCAAAGCTCAGATACGTAACCCATTTAGCCACTTTCACTGTGATATGCAAGGGCCTAGGATTTCATATATAGCAAAGCTACCATTTCTGGGTGGACATGTTTAGGGGCAGTGGGGTACCAGGCATAAATAGGCTGTTCAACACGGGGAGGGCAGTGTGTGAAGGAGGCCAGCACAGGGGCTCTGGGAACACAGGCACCTCTGATGAGAAAGTAGTGTTCTTTCTGCAGTACTGTTCTGAGTAGCTCAGCCTCTTGTTCCCCTTCCCCAGCACCCAGATTCACACCTACATGCTGTTAGACATTCACCCCATTTAGTACACAGTTATGCATACACGTGGCTATTGTAGCAATTGTCGAACTTTCACCCTGCAGCTGGGCTGCTTTGCCTTCCCCTGTAGGCTGAGCTCCCAGCTCAGATTCCAGCACCAATAGCTATTTGTGGGACAGGAGAATGTCAGCAGTTAAGGGCAGCATGATGGCCAGCATGTGGCTTTCCCAAGCAGAGACCTGGGTTCCAGTCCTAGAAGGCAAGGCAACTGTATTAGTTTGCTCATGCTGCTGTGACAAAATACTACAGACCAAATGGCTTAAACGACAGAAGTTTTTTTTTCTCACCGTTCTGGAGGCTGGAGTCCAAGATCAGCGTGCTGGCAGGGTTGGTTTCCCCTTAGGACTCTTTCCTTAGCTAGAAGATGGACACCTTCTTGCTATGTTTTCACATACGGTCATTTTTCTGTGTTCATGAATCATGGTTTATCTTCCTCTTCTTATAAGGACGCTAGTCATATTGGATTTGGGCCCCATGAAAATGGTTCATTTTAACTTACTCACCTCTTTAAAGACCTTAGCTCCAAAGATTGTTGCATGCTGAGTTACTTGGGGTTGGAACTTCAACGTATGAATTTTGGAGGTAGAAGATATATTTGAGAGTAAAAAGGGGTTTTGTTAACCCATTTATGCCTGAGGTTGCAATTTTTTGAAGTTTTGCAATCAGATCTTGGCAATGACCTGGAGCGGTAGGATATAAATAATTCCCACATGCTTAGCATTCCAATAATGGAACACTAGGCATAAATGGGCTAAAAATTACTTTGGAGCAGCAGTCTTAAATGGACCATTTAGGGCAAACTGGAACATATGGACACACTAACATTCTGGCCCCATCACTCACTCTACAGCCATCTTCTTTTAAACCACCGCACCTCTCTGAGTCTCAGTTTCTTCATCTGTTGAATGGAGATAATCATATCAACTCCCCCAAGCAGGCACTTTTAAAATACTAGTAAATGCATACTGATTACCTGACAGTACTGAGCACCACTGCATGCTCTGTAAAGGTTAACCATTGCTATTATTGAAACCAAACTGCTCACTGAGGTCTATGGGCCTATGTGATTTGACCCCTAGCTGCTTTTCCAAATTCATTTCTTCCCCCTTCCCCCTTCTCCCTTCTATTTTATTACACTGGCACCACAAAGGCCACCCAGCAGTCATATATCAAGCACATTCCTGCCTCAGGGCCTTTGTACCTGTTGTTCCCTCCACCTGGAATGTTTTCCCCTAACCCCTTGCTCCTTTACTTCATTCAGGTTTTTTCCCAACTGCCACTTCCTCAGAGATACCTTCCGAGGTATATGATGAGCTGATATAAAATAATGCAACTATTGTTCTACCTCCATTGCTTTATTCTTTTATGCTACTTTAATTGGATTCATAGCAGTTGGTATTTTATTTTATAATTGTCTGTGTATCTATCTGTCTCTTCTGATAGAATGTAAGCTCCCCAAGGGCCAAGATTCTGTATAAACCATTCACCAACGTATCCCCAGTGCCCAGAATGGTGCCTGGCATATGTGCTTAACAAAATAAACTGACTGGATTATTTATCCATATTCACTTACTTCAGTAACTGGGTCTTTGATTTTACCCAGTCCCGATAATTGGGTCTTGGGTCTGTGCTCCCATAAGGGCCCTGCCTGGCACCTCACTTCCATGATCTTCCAGAGCCTGGGAGCCCACAGCCCATGCCCCTGATGCTTCTCTTGGCAGTCCCAACTGTTACTATGCCCTTTTCCTTGCGGAGGCTGGAGTTCCTCCACCTGCCATGTCAGCCTCATCCTGACTGGTAGGGCTTGGGCTGGGACCCCAGAGCCCTGATTCCTCCCACCACTTCCCACCACCAAGTCCTGCAGGACAGAGACATCTGCATCTCCTACCATTCCCCAACATGACTCCTCTGCCCCAGCCAGGCCAAGCCGAACTCCCTGCCACCACCATCACGAGGGATGCTCCTCTTCATGCCAGGCTTATTCTTCCCTCCCCACCTTTGTTCCTGCTGTACCCAGCTTCCTTTGTGTTTTTCTCCACCAATTAAAATCGTGCCCATCTTCACGTTTCAGCTCAGGGGTCTTCTTTATAAAGTTCTCAGACACATTGTGAAATGGTTATATGGCCTCATGGAAAAAAAGAACAAACAGAGATTTTGGAATCAGGCAGGGTTCAAGTTCTGACCACATTTCCTTCTGTTTAGTTTCTCTCTGCACCTTGAGTGCCTAGTCATCACTATACAGTAAATCCCCCCTGCAATGGGGTCATGTTCTCATTAAGATTATTGCTCAGAATCCACCCCCTTCCTATTTTTATAGATAAGAAACCCAAGGCCCAGAGAGAGCTAGTGACAAGTCCAAGTCCACACAGCCAGTTACTGGCACAGACAGGAATATAACCCCATGTAAGGATATGCCTGGCTCCCTGCCCCACGGTGTGCCCATTCCCAAACTTTCACTGCCTGGCTCAGCCCTGCCTCGGACTTGGAAACCCATCTTTTCTTTCCTAGAGAGAATGAGGCTCCTTGGATAATTATTTCAGGGATTTATCCCTGATGCAGTGTGGATGCTAGACTGACCCAGACCTTGGACTCCAGTTCTAGCAGTTGCATTTATGTACTCATTCAGTCATTCAGCCTCACCTTGGACATTTCTTCCTCTCTGAAACCTTCCCTGACACTGCCCACACCCCCATCCCTATTCAGTTCACCTGCAGGGCTGTGCGTCTCCCACATCTAAGCAGCTTTCAGATTGCCTTGATTTGCCTGTCTCCTCCCATAAAGGGGAGACCCAGGAAGGCAGGCACTATCTGCGTTGACCCTTGTTGTGTGCCCCTTGCCTGATGTCTGTTGAGTATTCAGTTAATGGCTATTGACTAAGTGAATTATTAATCACCTACTGTGTGTTTGGAGCTATGCTAGATGAATGAGATGGCCTCTGCCCTCAAGGAGTTTGCCATTGTGTGGGAGAGGGAAGTGGGCAGACACATAGGATTATGATGCACAGTGGCAGTGGGTGCTGCCCTGGAAGGAAGCACAGGAGCCCTGGGGCAGGAACGAGGGGCATCTAGTTCAGCCTAGGACATGAGTGCTACAGGATATGGGAAAGCTTCTTGAAGGAGGTGACTTTGAGCTACACTAAGGGAAGGACAAGCTGGTTTGGGGAAGTGGGGAGAAGAAAGGGAGGGGAGGAGGCTGCTTCAAGAACAGAAAATAACATTTTAAAGCCTGGATTCAGGGAGGACATGGTGTGATCAGGAGACAGTGAGTGTTTCTGCATGGCTGGGGCATTTGAGAGCTGGGGCAAAACTAGGAAAGGGGCTGGAGAGGAAGCAGGCCCATTGCCTCTGTGCCCAAAGATACCTATCTGTGGTGACATGCACGCTCGTGGTTACTATATTCAGTTATACGACTTCACACGTTTGGGGCCAAAGACACTGGGAGGCTTATGAAACATTTTATCAGTGTGTTTGTGCACAGTCCCTAACCCCGACCCCACACATCTGTGCACAGTCCCTGACCCCGACCCCACATTAATGCCCAACATTATTTGGGCAACTCAACTCTCTGCAAAATGGGTTACCTTCTGTACTGGCTGCTTACAGATCTTTTTACTCCCATTTCCCTAGAATCTCTACCTTTAGTTCCTCTTCAGGCATCACATTTCCTCCATCCCCCACCCCGTGGCCAGCCCTGACTCTAGCTGTCCCCTTTCTCTTCCTCCCTCTGGCCCACGTGGACAGTAAGCTAGGACCACCCCGGGCACCCAGCCAAGGGAGGATTTGGACTTGAGCCATGCAGGCTGGGCTCCGCTGTCCCCTCCCTCTCTTTTCCTCCCCACCCCCATACAGCTTCATTTAATTCCAGGGCAAAGCACTTGCCTAATGCGAGCCAGAGAAAGAGAGCAAGAGCCAGAGACGGAAATACAGAGACGAAGAGAGCAAGGACACTTTCTTTGCCACAGCCCAGCAGCTAAATGGCAGCGAACTCTGATGTGGTTACAAGCTCCTCAACTTCTTGTTTGTTGGCCAACTTGGCTGCCAGGTACAAGTGGGAGAGGAAGAGCCAGGGGCCCAACTTCTCTCCATGGCCTCCTGATCAGCTGCCCGTGACCTCCCAGAGTTGTTGAGCCAGCTCTGCCTGGCTCCTGGGGTTGGCAGTGCCCAGGATTCCTGAACTGGGCAGGAGGGCCAATTGGGCCTGCTGGGAGGGTGAGAGAAGGAGCCAGGCATGCTGAGGACTGCAGAGGAAGCCGGGTCTACTCTGAAGAGGGGAAGCCCTCACATCATAGACATATGGCCAGATGGGCCATTAGAGGCCATCCTGGTAACCCGTGAGCATTACAGGGGGAATGTGAGGCCCACAGCAGTGGGTATCTTGCCTGATTTCACACAGGAGCCCATTTCAGAGTTGAGATCAAAACCCAGGTTCTCTTTCCAGATCCTTTAAGATGGGAATCCTGCTTCAAGTTCCCACCCCACCTCCCAAATCTGATTCTCAGCTCACTTACATCTTCCTCTTGCTAAAAACCCATCTATGGCTCCACAATGCCCACAGGATTAATCCCAAATTCCCCAGATTTACATTTAGGGTTTGACACATATTTTCCAGCCCACCCTCCCCACTTTTAGCCATTCTTCCCCAATAAGTCATGCCTTTCTCTGCCGTGGTGCCCTTTTGCTCTGCTGGAATGCCTGTTCCTCCTTCCCCATCTCTTCTTGGGGCCCTTCTGTAAAGGCTGTTTCATCCACCGCAGGTGGAATCAATCACTGTCTGCCTCATTGTTAGAATCCATCTGATCTTTGTTTAGCCTTCCTCTCATTCACGTATAAAATCTGTAGGGACTAATGTGGTTTGGATGTTTGTCCCCTCAAATCTCATGTTGAAATGTAATCCCCAGTGTTGGAGGTGGGGCCTGGTGGGAGGGGTCATGGGGGGTGGATCCCTCATGAATAGCTTGTTGCTGTCTTTGAGATCATGAGTGAGTTCTTGTGAGATCTGAGTTACATGAGATCTGATTGTTTAAGAGTGTGGCACCTCCCACTTCTCTCTCTTGCTCATGCTCTCACCATGTGATGCCAGCCCCTCCCTTTTGCCTTCCTCCATGATTGGAAGCTTTCTGAGGCCCTCACCAGAAGCAGATGGCAGTGCCATGCTTCCTGTGTAGCCTGCAGAGCCAGAAGCCAATTAAACCTCTTTTCTTTATAAATTACCTCAGGTACTTCTTTATAGCAATGCAATAATTGATTAATAGAGGGACACAGATTACATTTTGTTCATCTTTAAATCTTCCATAACATTGAACACAGCGGCACACATGGGGTAAATGTTCCTAGACATTTACTGAACAAACGAATGTATGGCAAAAGAGGCAGTAGTTCAGATACCACAGCCCTGTACTCTCAGTTACTTTCTATCCAAAGCCCCTTTGAAGCTTCTCTATCATCTTGAGTGGTGTGTAAATATTATCTACACTTAGAGAGGAAGCTGACTGAGCCTCCGAGAGGGAAAGTCACTTGTTCAAGGTTATGTAGCTAGAAACTGGCAGAGCTGGGATTTGATCTCAAGTTTATTTGTTTTTAAAGCCTGTGTTTAATTCACCAGCTCACAGCACATCTGATTATAAATGCCCTCTGAGGCTGATCTTCCTGGGAATTCTTGTGTCCGCATCAACATCCATCAGCAGGGGATCCTCAAGGGGATTCTGGGGGTACCTGCAGAGTGTTTTCCTCACTTGGAAATCCCCCTTCCCTCCCCAGGCCAAGTGAAGTAATGTTCTAGGCTTGCAGAACAGAACACAAAAATTAACCCTGGTCTCACGGGGGCCCTGTCCTCGTTTCCATCTCACCATCTGTCTCTCAGATACTCTCAGATGGTCACCAGGAGCTGTCATTGGGTGGTTCTGAAGCCAAGTTCCAGAGTCAGGCTGCCTGAGTTCAAATACCAACTTGGCTATCTACTAACTATGTGACATTGGACAACTTACTTAACCTTTCTGTGCCTATTTCTCATCTGTAAAATGGAGATATTAATAGCACCTACCTTGTAAAGTTGCAAAGCACTTTGGAGCAGTGACTGGCTCGTGGTAAGTGCTCTGTGCACGTTTGCTATCATTGTTATCCACATCATGTTCTTCCTCTGAGATGCAAGCCTCAGAGGATTTGTTTTCTCTTCCTGCGAAGAGTCATCTCTGTTTCTTTCTGTGTGTTCTGGATAGGCCTCTTAAATACTCTAGGCCTCCCTTGTAAGACAAGGAAGCAAAATTGGGCAGAAAGAACGGCTCCAAGGAAAGCCAAATCAAAGTGACTTTTGTGGTGACAAATGCTTAATAACAACTTTACAAATCCAGTTGAATTACTATGAATAACAACCCTCTTTTTTTTTTTTTTTGTATGGATACCGTGCCCATCTCCCAGAGAGCACCCAGCTACAACCCTGAAATCCACCCAAAAGAATAATTACTGGGAAAACAAACTAAAAATAACCCCATAGGAAACAGTGCCAGCTCAGAAGCAGCTCTTCGGAGGTGGGGGCGTTCAAGGAACCTCTTCTGTTGCTTCTGGGATAATAGATTCTAATTTTTAAACCTGGAGTTGTCTTGGGGGTGAGTCCTGGCCCCTGCCCCTACAATCTAGGTCGCCAGGTTGTCTTCTGTATGCTTCCTGGGCATCTGACCTCTGTGCTGCCTTCTGGTGGTCCAAAGAGGGGTGTGGCAGATTGGGGGCCCCACTCCTGGTCCCCGATGCTGACTTGGTTCTTACCGTGTGGGACCTGGGTTGCTCCCTTTCCCTGTCCCTTGAGTTGGACACGCCCAGAGTCCACTGTCTTCCACTGAGGGTCTCAGTGTGTCAGACGTTCTGTGTTTCATATACATGACCTCACTTCCTTCTCAAGGTGGTTCCCACTTTCTTGGTAAAGAGAGGAGGCTCAGAGAGGTTGAGTCACTGGTTCAAGGACACACAGGGAGGAAAACATAGAGTTAGAGTTGGAACCCAGGTCAGGCCTGTCTGACATCAGAGATTACAAACATTCCTCTAGGAATCCCTGCATTGAGGGGCTCAGCTTCCCGAGGCCTTCCATTGGGGGGAATGCAGGGGGGATACCCATGATGCAGCAGAGGCCTTGTGATACTCCCCTTCAGATGGAGTATTACAAGGCAAGCACTGTGTCTCTGCAGCCAGGGAGGGGCCATGTCTTCTCTGTGTCTCTCAGACTGGGCTCTCCCCAGGAAGGGCTGTGTCTCCTCATCAGAAAGGAGGGTCTTCTTCCTATCAGTCTGGAAGAAGCTCCACTGTAGAGGCATCTTCTCCCCTCTAAGTGTGTGGGCTGCCTCAGGGAAGGGCTGGATGTACTCCATCAGGCAAGGGCACTCCCTGCGGGGGGCTGTCTTCCAGCTCTAACCAGGTTCCATCAGCCCTGTCCTTGGTCTCCCTTTTCCCACCGATCACCACCTGGGACTCCAGAGTTCCCAACTGAATGCTGACAGCCGACTAATGGGAAAGGCAGCAGGATAAACATGGGGCTCCCCTTGGCAGGGACTCAGGCTGTTTCTTTCCTCCAGCAGAGATGAATGCTTGTCCCTGGGAAGGATGATGGCTTTTCTACCTGAGAGTGCTGCTGCTGCAGTTCCTTTTGATTGAAATGTGTCCCTGTGGTGATGAGGTGGCTCTGAGGACTGGTGGCTGCTAGTTTCCGCTGCCTGGTCCATAGGCTTTGTCCATCTACAGAAGATAGATGACGTTATTCCAAGCTGAGATGATGCAACCAAGGTCAGAGTGAAGCATTTAATTGGAATGTCAGGGGCCGGGGCCTGGCTCCGCTGAGAGTGATTGATTCCCTAGCGGTCCTTGTCAAAGATGCAGCCATGGGTGGGGGAGGTGGTGCAGGGGAGGCCAGGGCAGTAGGAGGCTGCCAGCCGCTGTCCCCTTGTGCACTGAGGCCATTCAATAGGCTTCTGCATCTTTCAGAGGCTATGCCTTCTACAAAAGGGAGACTGAGGTACAACAGATGGGAGGCATTACAAGGATAAGGACACTGGAGCTCCGAACTTCAGCCTTTAGTTCTGTCTGACAGCTCTGTTTCCCTCCTGCTCTTAATCCCTTCTAATCCCCTGACTGGTCCTGATCCTTTCTCTGTGCTAAAGAGAGGGCAATGGGAAGAAGCACTGGTTGCCCCATGACACAGAGAACACTGCCCATCTTACAGCTGCACTCCTCTGGCTCCAGCCTGCTGTGGAAGGGAAGGGTGTCATCAGAGGTTGGAAGCCACTGACCCTCCATCTATGCATGCTAGGAAACTCTTCTCATAGTCTCCAGAGCCTAAGGGATCACTCCCATGTTGGGGAAACTGAGGCTGAGAATTGGGTTTGGTTCTACCTTGTGAGCAACCCTCTTACATCCCATAGTGGTCTTGCTGCAGAAGTCAAGGAAGAGCTAGGGTGTGGGCAGTAGGAAGAGCTCTGGCTGTCCTGTATTAGAAAGCTGGATGCAGGGCGGTGCTGAATGCAAGGAGGCCGAGGCAGGAAAACATGAAGTGTTCCAGGTATAAATAGCTATGGTGACTGTGTGTGCTCTCCTTTCCTGGGTGTAGGAGTGAGTCCAGGGAAAGAACAGGCTGGGGAGGTGGCCAGGGGAGAGCAGCTGAGGCTGCAGAGAGGGAGGTGACACACATCGGCTCAGCATAGAGTGGCACCTGCAAGGAAGGAGCTGGAGGAGATGGGAAGGCTGAGGGGTCTGGAGCTTGGATCAGGGATTTGGGGTAACTTGGAGGAGAAGGTGTGATTGCAGGCCTGGGTTGGTATGGGGTGGGGAGAAGTTCTTGGGTATGAGATGGAAGGAGTGCTGATGTCTCCAAAGCATGCTCACTGTTTTATATGTCACTCTCAGAAAGCTGGATCCAGGGCATTACATTTTGTTTTTGTGAACACAATCACCATCATCACTATTGTCTTCCTCATCTCAACTCTCATCACCACCATCACCATTGTCACCATTATTACCAGCATCACCACCACCATCACAAACATCACCATTATCACCACCATCACCACCAACATTACCATCATCATAACTCTCATCACCATCATCACCACCATCACAGCTCTCACCCCCATCATCACGAGCATCATCATTGTCACCATCATCATAACTCTCATTACCAACATCGCCATTATCACTGCCATCATCACTAACATTATCATTACCCTCTCATAATAACTCTCATCACCCTCGTTACTGTCATCACCAACATCTCCACTATCATCACAGCTCTTGTCACTAACATCACCATCATCAGTACCATCAATAACCTTAACATCAACATTATCATAACTGTCACCACCATCATCGCAACTCTCATCACCAGCATCATCATTCTCATTACCACCACCATTGTCATCATTACCACTCTCATTGCTATCACTACCATCATTATCATCATCATTGTCAGTCATCAGTTATTGTCCTTGTCCTGCCTTCCATTCCTGCTTGATGCTTTATAATTTATTCCAAAATACTTCCACATCCTTTCTCTAATAAGAAATTAATCAGAGACCGCTGAAACAGGCAGGATTGGTCTAGTTATCTCCATTTCACAGAAGAGGAAACTGAGGCTCAGAGATGGTAAGTGACATGCCTGAGGTTAAGCAACATGTTCACTTACTCTTACTAGAACTGAGTTCTTATCTACTGATTCAAGGCTCTTCCTAGTGCACCTAGCTGCTGTAGAATCTCCACTGCCTTCCTTATCTTGTTTCTCCTCCTTCTACTTGGCACCAATACAAACTGGTGTGGAAAACTCTAGTTTTGATAAAACAAGAGAGGCTTTAGTCATAGTAGTACAAAACTAGATGTATGTTCATGGGTAAGTCTCTTCCTCATGTTGGGCTCCAATTTCCTCATTTTCACAGGTACCGGTTTGGGCCTGATAAAGTCCAAAGGCTCTTTCTACTCTGCTAGTCTATAATGGTGCCACAGAAAAAGAGTCATATAAACAGAGAAAAAAAATAGAAAAAGACAGTGCGACAGAGACGTAGACACACACAGACCAAGGCAGAGACCCAGAGAGACCTAGGAAGACCTAGACAAAAGACTCATTAAGATCCAGGAAGGTACAGAGAGAAATAGAGACAGAAAGCAGCCAAGAGACAGAGTACACGTCAAAGAGGAGATTTAAGAGGCAAAAAGCCTAGAGAGGAAAAGTAAGTTTTTGAGCAGGACCAGGGGGCAGCTGATCTGTGTGGTGGTCTCTGCTCAGGATCCTCACCCAGAGTTCTCCAGGGAGAACTGGCTAAAATGAGGACAGACAGTGCAGCCTGGAGATACTTCTGAAAGGTTTTTGGCTGAATTGGCAACTTCTATGTGTGTATTGTATGTGTGTGCTTGTCTGCATGTTTGAATTGTGGGCTTCAGAATGCTTTTTTTGTTTGTTTTGTTTTGTTTTGTTTTTTTCAGGGACCAGAAAGGGTGTTAGGGCCTCCTATCATGGATTTTTACCTCCCTGCCACCTGGCTTTCACAGCAGCAGGCTTGCTGATTTGGCTGCCTCTGTCCTTGACAAATTAGTCCTGAAAAATAGGATGTGGAGGAAGTGGGGTGATAGGTTTAGGCTGCATTCATAAAGGAGCTGTCGTGGGGGCTCCCAGTTGTTTATAGGGAGTTAGAAATGGCTTCTTCCCTTCTGTAAGGTGGGGAGGCTTTCAGCCACAGAAGCTGTGCAGCACTGGATTAGAGATTGGACTCAAGTTCAGCTTGGACTCTCATACAGTGACTTTGAGCCAGACTCTTGCTCCTTATCTACATGAATAAGTGGGAATGAGTGAGCTCTGCCTTCCATGAGTCTGGGAAATAAACTTTCTTTAGTGACTAGCTCCCATTAGTGCACTTTGTGCCCCAGAGCCTCTGATTTATGGGCAGAAGGGCCAGGGCTACCTCCTCCATGAATGTTCTGGCCCACACTGCCAAGCACTTAGATCATCTTCCCATCATCTGTTTAATTCAAAAATCTTGCTTTATCACTTTCGTTTTTAGAATCCATCTATGGATACCTATTGCCCTCAGAATAAAGTCCAAGTACTTCCTCTAAGGCCCTGTAGACCTGCTGCAGCACTAGACCTGGAGGTGGCTGAGCTACTCAAACCCCTCTGTTTCCCTTATCAATCTCATCTGTGCAGATTCCCTAGTGAAAGGGCAGCCACGGGTCTCCCTGGGTTTCAGCTGGCTGGACCTGGGGTAGACTTAACGCAAGACCAGGCAACCCAAGGCTCCAGAATTACTAGAGTTTACGGAAGAATCCAGGAAAATGAGGAAGAGTCAGGGCCTTAAGAGGTCATGGCCAGCACAAGCTAAGAGGACGCATAAGCCAAGAGGAAGCAGAAGCTACAAGGTAAAAGGAAATGACCTCCCATTTTTGGCAGGTTTTGTTGAACGTGGACTGGGCTAAGGGAGTCCCCAGTGATCCTAGAGATCCCTTACTCCTTGGTGAGACACACACACTTGTCCTGTCAATGCGCCCCCATTAGTAGAGGGAATCTATTCTCAGGACATAGTGAAGTGACACCGAAATACTTGTCCCCTGCTTGCTTTTGCACTTAATTACCCCTACTCACTCCTTTCCTCCAATTCTGCACCTGATGCTTTAGCCACAGATGGCTGTGCTCTCCGAATGTGCTGTGATGTTGAGAGACTCTGCACTTGCTATTCCCTTTGCCTGGAATGCCACCTCCCACCTGTTCCCAGGATGCTCACCTTTCAAGTTGCCTTCCCTGGGAGGTTTTTCTAACCACTTCCAGCCTCAACTGCAAAGTTGATTACTCCCTCTTTTGCCCCCATATGTCCCTGCAATTGCTTCACAGTGCTTGGTCCATGTCTGTCTTTCCGTTTAGACTGAGAACTTGCCAAGGACTGAGACCATGTCCTTCATTTTTGTATCCCCAGCTCCTGGCACAGGGTCTGCTAGAGAGAGGATATTAAAGTTGTGTTGAACAAATGGATGTCTTTAAATGTTCATGCAATTACATGGGGAATGTGGGAGGAAGACCAGGTTGGGGAGGGCTGGGAGAGAAGATAAGTTAGGTTTGGACCAGGCTGAACTTGGTGTGTCTGTGGACTTGGACATGGAAATACACAAGAGGCAAGGAGAACATGAGCTAGGAGCTTGAGAGAGAAGTTTGGACCAGAGAGCAATTTGGGAGCTGCACACTTATGGGCAGCAGTTGGAGATATGGGGGTGTAAACATGTGCTTGGGAAAAAGAATAAAGAGAAAAGATAAGGAAGCTGAGGAAGTATGGGCTTGAGGAAAGCAGACCCCCACCTCTTCTTCTCCACCCACCTGAGCTGGGGATGCCCACGAATCATTCTGGACCCAGAGGCAACCATAGTTTGCGGGAGAGGCAGATTCTCAGGATGAGGGTACCTGTGCTACCTTGGAACATCTCTTCTTCATCAAGTCCCTAGGTTTGGGGGGATAATTGTTTTCCTCATTAATGAGCATGCATATAAACCACTGAAGTTTTCCTTGGCTCACTCCTTTGCCAGGTAGGCAGCATTCCCCTCTCTCCTTTCATGCGTAAAGGATGTGCCAGTGTCACTGCAAGGCATGACAGGGCTGCAGACACCTGATGACAGCAGGAGGCCGACAGGGTGGGATAGACTGAGAGGTGGGAAAGTCCAGGCTCAGAGGCTGGGGCCAGGGTGGAGGATAGGTGTCTTCAATGCCTTAACCCTTGGAGAAGAATAGCCACCCTTTCTAAAGCATTTGGTATGTACCAAGTATGGTGTCTAGCACAGTACAGGTGCTATCTCCTCGATATCTTTTTTGGTAGGGAGCTTACCCTGTTTTGCAGATGAGGAAACTGAGGCTCAAAGAGGATATAACCATCCACAGTTACATAGAATTGTTGCAAAACCAGCTTCCAAATCCAGATCTCTAGGACTCCATAGTCCAAGTCTTCCCTGGAACATCACCCTGGGAGGGAAGCTTTCTCAGGACCAGGTGTGCTTGCCACAGCAGGCAGATCCACCCCAGCAGTTCTGGCTGCAGAGCATAGCACTCCCCTTGTTTTGAGCCATAGCTGCTGCTTCTTTCCTCCTTGTGGCCATCATTAGTACTGCTATACAGCTATTTCCAGCTGTCCCCACCTGTTCCCCACCTACATGGTAGGATTGCTGTGCCTGGTCCTCTTGAGTGGGGTTTTGTGTTAGTTCTGTCTCCTCACTTTGTGAGCAGAATTGGCATGTGTCACTTCCAGACCAAGCGCTTAATTGCCAAAGTAAGACCCTCCAGAGCAATCTTCTCCTTCTGGTAGAGTGACTGGCAACATGCAAGATGTTAGCCACTCCATCAGTCCGGGGCCCAGTGGCGACCCTGAGCAGAACCTCCTGCTGAATGGTGATGGAAATTTAATGACAACAAGATGATTTTGGGGTTGTTACTACAGTGTAACATAGCCTATGCTGAACTGAGATGTAACTTTTCTCATTGCTAGAAAAAGTCATGTAAACCAGTTTGCTCCCAAGGCTCTACCCTTGCTGGCCCCAGAACCATCTCTCTCTGAGCACTTTCTTCAAAGAATTCTGGCATTTGTGAATGTTCCCAAGAAAACCAGACAGAGATCCAGATGCCTCTCTGATCACAGAAACTGAAAGCCAAACTTTCTGTGAAGTTTCTAGATCCATGGTACTGCTGTCAATATCTATAGATAGTTTCATAGTTTACAAAGACCATTTATGCTTGCAAATATGCCCAGTCCTAGAAACAATCCCTCTGAGGGAGACATAGTTGTTACCATTTCACAGAAGAGCAGAAGGGAAGTCAGAGGAGTTAAGGCTCCTTGGCCAGAGCTGCATGGTTCTTTGAATCACTCACTATGCAACTTGGGGCAAGTTACTTAACATTTATGTTCTTCAGTTTCCTCAACTGTAAAATGGGGATAATCATAGTGCCTATCTCATATGAATGTTATGTGTATGAAATGCGATAATATACATGAAAGCATTGAAGACTATGTTAGGCTCTTGTAAGTGCTAAATAAGTATCTGCTGTTATATATCATTGCTGTCACCATCATCACCATCATCATCATCAACATAATCACCACCATCATCACTATCACCACCACCATCATCATTGTCATCACCATGAATACCACCATCATCATCACTACCATCATCAGTATCATCATCATAATCATCACCATCATCATCATCACTACCATCATTGTCATCACCATCGTCACCATTATTGTCATCATCACCACAATTATCCCCACCACTGCCATCTTTATTATCATTCTTATGGTTCTGGACATATCACTTCAACTCTCTGGGCCTCAATTTCCTTACCTGTGAAATGGGCACTGTAAATATTTGCAAACTGTATAATAATTATAGGGTTTATTGAGTGCATATCATGTGCTTGATACCATTCTAAGTTCATCATTCATTATCTCGTTTAATTCTCATGAGCACCTCCGAGATCAGATTATAAATAGCAGAACTGGGATTCTAACCCGGGCCATCTGACTCCAGAGTAAGTCTCTTAATTACTACCATATAAACTTTATATGGTAGTACAACGTTTGTGTTTTAAGCTGTTATTACAAGAGTCTGAAAGTTAAAAAAATTAAAAAGAGTTTACAAACTAAACAAGTTACAGTAAGCTAAGGTTAGTTTATTATTGAAGAAAAAATATTTTTAATAAATTTAATGTAGTCTAAATGTACAGTGTTTATACTTATAGTCTCAAGCCTCCTAAGTGGTGATAAGTGGCATATGCAAGGTAGCATGTAATGCTGCAGGATGTTTCTCGGGCCTTTAATAAGTAAACTGATGTGTGAGCTATGTGAGCTCATGAGTGTTAAATGTCTGTGTGTGCACACTTATGTGTGAGTGTGACATGCTATTTAAAGTATATGCAGTCATGCGTTGCTTAGTGATGAAGATACATTCTGAAACATGTATCATTAGGTGATTTCATTGTTGTGCACACATCATGGAGTGTACTTACAGAAACCTGGATGGTATAGCTTACTACACACCTAGGCTATACAGTATGACCTCTTATTCCTAGGCTACAAACCTGTGCAGCATATTACCATGCTGCATACTGTAGGCAATTTTAACACAGTGGTATTTGTGTATCTAAACATATTCAAACATAGAAAAAAGGTAGGGTATAAATACAGTATAAAAGATAGAGAATGGCACACCTGTATGGAACACTTACCATGAATGGCATGTGGAGGACTGGAAGCTGATCTGGGTAAGTCAATCAGTGAGTGGTGAATGGACGTGAAGGCCTAGGACAGTACTGTACACTACTGTAGACTTTATAAACACTGTACATTTAGGCTACATTAAATTTATTAAAAATATTTTTTTCTTCAGTAATAAACTAACCTTAGCTTACTGTAACTTCTTTAGTTTGTAAACTCTTTTTAATTTTTTTAACTTTCAGACTCTTGTAATAACAGCTTAAAACACAAATGTTGTATAGCTGTACAAAATATCTTCTTTCTTTATATCCTTAATCTATAAGAGATTTCCTATTTAAAATTTTTTATTTCTTTTTTACTTCATAAAGTTTTTTGTTAAAAGTGAAGACATGAACACACACATTAGCCTGGGCCTACACAGGGTCAGGATGATCAATATCACTGTCTTCCACCTCCACATCTTGTTGCACTGGAAGGTCTTCAGGGGCAATAACATGTATAGAGCTGTCATCTCCTGTGATAATGATGCTTTCTCCTGGAATCCCTCCTGAAGGACCTGCCTGAGGCTGTTCCTGAGGTAGTGTCACTCTTTTCAGAAACGTATCCATGGTAGTTTGCTTGGTTGTTTTCTTTTTTCATCATAGATTTGCTTGTAAGCAAATAATGCACCATGAACATTCCTCTCTATTAATGCAAACCTTTTGTTGTTAGGGTCTACATTTTCAAACCTTTTAAGGAGCTTGTTGCGGTCTGCAAAAGCTTCTGCTAAACTCCTCACTGTGAATTTTCTTCAGCGTTCTTTTTCTTCTCCTGTACTTTCCCTTTTTCTTGCCTCTTCTTCAGCTATGTGATCCTGTTCCAGTTCCAACAATTCCTCCTTAGTCAATTCTTCATTAACCACCTCTGAGAGCTCCTCAATGTCATCCTCATCCACACCCGGGTTGAAGTTGTTTGCCATTTCAACCACAACCTTGTTGATTTTTAATCCCCTTATGCTTGGAAAATCCTTTGAAGCTTGGATAAACCTCTTGAGTGTCTTCTTCCAGATGCCATTCATACACTCATTGATGACATCACTTAAGCCCAAGCAAGGTTCACGATGCAAAGATGTAATTTTTCCAGAATTGCGTCAATATCTTCTCAGTGCCTTCCTTAGTTGTAGCAATAGCCTGAACAAAGATCTTCCCTGAGCAGTAGGTCTTACAAGCTGCTATAATTCGTTTCTCCATTGGTTGAATCAAAGAGGTGGTGTTTGGAGACAGAAAGACCACGCTGATATTGAAATGAAGATCACCAATAAAAGAGGGATGTGTGGGAGCATTATCAACAATAAGCAAAATCTTGAAATGTATGTTATTCTCCAAACAGCATTTCTCCATTTTGCTGGCATAGCAACTCAAGGGGGCGTCTTGGAAGAGGAGTTGGGTCATCCATGACTTATTATTGCTCCTGAAGTACACTGGCCATGTGTGCTTATTGATATGCTTGAGGCCCTGGGGTTCTCACTGTCCCAGATCACAAAGGGTTTCAATTTGTGGCCTGCAACATTGTCCCCAAGCAAGACTGTCATCCTGTCCTTAAAAGTCTTGAAATCTGGCATTGACTTGACCTTCTTTAGGATTAAAGTCCTTTCAGGCATCCATTTCCAGAATAGGCAGCTTTCATCCATATTGAAGATTTGCTCTGGCAAGTAATTTTCCTCCACGATCAGATTGCTAGAGTTTTCAAAAATTCTTCAGCTGCCATCACATCAGCACTTGCAAACTCACCACTCACTTTCACAGAATGTAATAAATAATGATTCTTGAATCATTTAATCCACCCAGGGCTAACAGTAAATTCAACATCATAGTTGGGTCCAGCATCTTCTTTCAACATCACGAAATTTTTGCTTTGGCAGTGATCATCACGGTGCTGGGAGGGATAGGCTTCTGTGTCTAGTCTTCAAATCAAGTCATTAGAAATTTCTGTCTATCTGATATGGGCCCTTTTAGAACTTTTGTTAGTATCATTGCCTTCAATGAAGCAGATCCTTTAGCAGCTTCTGTCACTTTGATCTTGTTCTTCAAGATTGTAGCTATGGTGGAATGGCACATGCCTGACTGATGAGCAATAACCATCACTGATTCTCCACCTTCATAGTCCTTAATCACTTTTAATTTTGTTTCCAGGACAATCACTTGATGTGGCCTCTTACTGGCAACATTAGCAGTGGATTTTGTTCACTTTGGGGCTATGATGAACAAAACATTTTGAGGTTAAATCAAGCACAAGAGAAAACAGTGCAATCAAGAAGTGCAGTAAACACGAGATATATGAGGCTGCTGCTGGAGTAACACAGCATACTGTTTTACAGTAAACTTTTTTTTTAATAAGTAGAAGGTGTACACTCTAACGATAGAAAGCATGGTATAGTAAATAGATAAACCATCAACATAGTCCTTTATTATCATTATCAAGTATTATGTACTATACATAATTGTACATGCTAGACTATTATACAATTGGTAGTCCTGTAGGTTTGTTTACAGCAGCATCACTACAAACATGTGAGTAATGGGCTGTACTACAACATTACATCACTAGGCGATAGGAAATTTTCAGCTCCATTATAATCTTATGGGACCACCCTTGAATATGCAGGCTGTTGTTGATTGAAACATCATTACGTGGAGGATGACTGTATTTGATTCCTGTTTGAGATCTGGCAGGCTTTCTGTGTATGTACTGGCTTACCTGTAATATTGTTTAATGTGTGATTCTTGGTCTCTGTGTGTTTCAGTGTAAGTCATACACACATTTGTGGGTGTGATGCCATGTGGACCAAGTGTGTGAGTTACCATGTGAGATGTATAGGCCACTGTGGATGTATTTGTAATGATATGTGAGCTATGTGGTCTGATTGGGTATGTGATACAGTGTGGCTGGTGCGTTTGTGTGTGTGTGTGTGTGTGTGTGTGTGTGTATGAGAGAGAGAGAGAGAGAGAGAGAGATCTGGCATGCAGTGTGCTATCTGCACTGTCTGGCTGTGAGTCTGTGGTGTGTATCTGGGTGCTGTGAGTGTGTGTTCACTTGTGCATCTCTGTAGGAACCAGTGAGCTGTGCATATGTGTGTGCGTGCATGTATGTATGTTTGTGTGTCTAGTCATGTCCCTGTACACAGGGTATTGTTGTGTGCAAGCATGTGTATCAGTAGGCAGAGGGCCCTGTGTCTCTAAGAGCCAGAAGGCCGGTGCAGTGTGGGTTGAGGGAGCTGTGAGTTAGAGGGTTTAAACAGGCTTCTTGGCTGGCCTGGGTCCAGCTCTCCCCTCCCAGCCTCTGCAAATACTGCCTAGCAGATGCACTGAGTTTTTATACACATGGAAACAGCCCTTTAAATATTTACCCTCCAGCCTGGTGGAATGTCCTGCTTCTCTTGCCTGCCCTCCCTCCACAGGCACTCAGCTCTCCTGCTGCTCCCTGGGGCTTAGCTTGGTAGGTCTCTGCTGCCCCTGGGACTCACTCTGGTTTCCAGGAGTCAGTGAGGAGGGAAACCCTAGGAAGGCTGAAGCCAACACAGCTCTCACTCTGGGTTGCATTCCTTAGCATGGCCTTCATAGCTGCCTTCAGATCCACTCAACTCCCTTACACAGTCACGGCATTTACATTTCATTTACTTCACTTTTACACGCAGATATGCCCAAGTCAGCCTCACCACTTGACACTCACTTCCACCTCCTTTCACAGGTCCAGCCCTTCACACCTCTCCAGGCTCCTCCTCTTCTTCCCTTGCCAGTCTTAGGAGCTTCTTCCCCTACTCCCCTGACCCATCCAAGACACTGTGAGCTGCCCTCCTTCCTTAAGGGCCAGGAGATCCCAGCCACGAAACTCTGTCCATGGTTCTGAACCGTCATACCTGGCAGATGCTTCGCCCCTTAACCTTGGGACATTGGTGGTAACTCTTATCCAAAAGTTCCCAGGAATTCTGAACTGGGTGAAGAGTTAGTGGTAGGTGAAATAAGATCATGTGCATATGTGTGTGTGTGTGCTCACACTGTCTCTGAGGGATAAAATAGAGACAAAAAGATAAAGGGAGACAAAAAGGAACAGACAGAGACAGGCACAGAGCCATAGAGAGAGATAGAGGAGAGAGACAGAGACTGTGAGACAGGCAGGCAGGGAGACAGATAGGAGAAGCCACTGGAATGTCAAAAGTGCTGACAAGTAATCCTACTTACAAAGAAGGCATCTTATTTTCCTCTGGGAAGCTGGAGGAGTACATGACCCCTGATTCTACATGCTGCAACAACAGCTCAGGTGGTGCAACTCCCTGCCAAGGTTTATACTCATTTAAAAGAAGAGTCTAGTAGTGTAATCTTGTGCCTGGATTTAGGATCCAGGGTGGGGCCTCAGTGCCCACCCTAGTCCAGGGCTGGCATCCTGGCAGGCCACTGTCTTTTGTCTTCCGGTACCATCCAGGCCTGCTAATCCCTCACCTCCCCCACCTGCCCAGGCTGAACAAAATTTTTAAGGTCAGATATCATCTGGAGGAAACAGCTGGAAAAAGGTGGACTCTGCTTGCTGCCCGACTATGCTTGACATCAAGGTATGGGAGACAGGAGGGTGGGGACATTGTCCTCTTGGCTCAGGTTTCCTCCCCCTTTCAACCGTGATGGCTTCTCCCACCCACATAGGTGGCTCCGTGGATTACTTTCCTCTTGTGTCATTTCCCAGGCATCATTTATCTTCTGGACATTCTGCTAGGCACAGAAGTCACAACAGCCACCTCAGGAGCTTCACAGTCACCTTGGGAGATGGCTGTAATTTACATTTTACAGATAAGGCAGCTGAGGAACAGAGAAGTTAAGTAACTTGCCCAGGGTCCACAGCTACTAAGTTGCCGAGCCAGATTCAAATGCAGATAGTCTGGCATCCTCTCTGAATGGGACTCCTCCAAGGCTGATGTGTAGCATCATCCACTGGCAGCTCTCAAGGGTGGCACTATGTGGTTGTGGAGGCAGCACAGGCTTCCAAGTCAGAAGCCCTGGAAGTGGTGGCCCTTGGGGTTTCCACATTTTCTGGGAGGATTCAGTTGGGGCCTTCTTAGCCTGGCAGCCCCTCCTTATGTCCCAGGCAGGGGTACCCAGGATGTCAGGGGAAGGAGGTGGCAGCAAAAGCCCAGCCCGGATGGGCTGGTGGGTTCAGCCGACCATGAAATACCACGGCCTCCTGCTGCAGGTACTCCTGCCTACAGTGGCAGAGCCCGCCTGGCAGGGCAGGAGCCCAGCTAATGGCCATGTTTATAGCTCAAAGCATTATTAGCTCTTAGGAGTGCTCAGCCCCCACTTGTTGTTGACAGCTGAGCTTATTGATTGAGTGACTTGATGTTTTTGTTTATTAAGTGCCCGGAGTGTCAGCAGATTTGGACCAGCCTTGGCTAGGTTGGGGAGGGAATGTATGAATAGGGGAGGCTGATGAACACATCCCAGCCTTGCTCATTTGTTCGGGCACATGTGTTGGGGTGATGGGTGTGTGTGTGTGTGCTTCTTGACCGTCGTGTTTCTGAATGCAATTTTAGAAGAACGAACCTTGGTTTCTGCACTCAGCAACCGTGGAGCAGCTTTTGGGGGAACTGGGATTTGGATTTGGGAGGCCTGGCTTTGAATTTTGGTCTTATCTTTTCAAGCTGTGAGCTTGGAAACATCCCTTACTGTCTCTGAACCTTGGCTTCCTTATCTGAAAAATGGAGATTAAAATAATACCAGCTCTGCCTACCTTTGAGACCGAGAGTTAATGAGGTGCAGCAGTTTGCAAACTGTAAAGTGCTGCACACATGTCAGCAGGTAGAACTGTTGTGAGCTGAACTGTGATGCCGTAATTACATTTATGTTTAGGAAACAGGTTGGTGGAGCAGAAAATGAACAAGAAGGCAGACCCTGGAGGACAGTTGGGAACTCAGGCTCTGAGGTGCCTGGACCTGCTGCTGCTGCTCATATTTTAGGAGGTACCTGACACAGACCAGGGAAGGAGGCTTCCAGACCTGGCTCTGGCATCAAGGTGCTGTGTAGCCTCAGGAAAGTTGATTATCCTTTCTGGGATTTCCCTTTTATTTGTCAAAAAAAAAAAAAAAAAAAAAAAAGGCTTAGATTCAATGGTCTCTAAGGCTTTTTTCAGCTCAGCCTTTTCATGAATATAGGAATCACTGAATCTTCTCAATCCATATGCACAGACATTGGTGTGATTCACATTTAAATGTACTGGACTTGAGTCTCCATGTTCAAAATAGCCTGTGTTTAAGTTTCACTGTGCATATCCACAGGGGTACACATGCCTCTGAGCTAGTGTGTGTTTGCCCAGCTCCCCCCAGTCCTGAACACATATGTGCCCATCCATTCACTTTTTGTTAAGGCAGAGGGTCCGGGAAACCAGCTGCCTCCCTGGAATCCAGCAGCTAATGGGGGAAGCCCATTTTAATCACTGACAACAATACAGGTCCATTAAAAGAACAAATTAACTGCAAACCCAAAGATTACTTCTGTTCTGCTGGTGCTTGGTGAAGGGCGGTTGAATGCTGAGCTCCATTTGCTAAATGGGCCCCCACCCTCAGGCATGGCTGCTGCCAGGACAAGCTGGCCTGGCCTTTCCTACTGCTCTTTCTCCTCCCATGCAAGTCCTTTGTAACTCCTGTCAAAGCCCTATCCGAAGCTACTTCCTCTGTGAAAACCCCCCTCATCCTTCCTTCACCCCTGGTTGGAGTAATCCCAGAATGCCTTCCTCCTGGCTCTGACATCCTAAGCTTGGTGGAAGGAAGCTGGCCTTCCCTGACTGCTACTTCAGCTTGGTATATTTCCCCACTTTTGATTCTGCTCTCCATTATGGGAGCATCTTTTTGTTGATCACTTGGTTGTTCGTTCATTCATTCATTCATTCACTCACTCACACATTTAACCAATATGTTTTGAAGACTCACTGTATGCCAGATTGTGTGCTAGGCTCAGTTCCTGCCCTAGAAGAAGGGAAGTCTCATGCTGTGCAGAGTGGGAGGGAAGCAGAGGACAGAGTACTGGGTCCTGCGGGGGAAGGTCAGGCAAAGCCTTACAGAAGAGGTGGCATCTGAGCAGCAACTTGAAGAATCCATGGAGTTTTCCAGGTGTGAAGGGGCACAGGGGACTCCGTTCAGAGAGACCAGCATGAGCATTTAGAAACAGGTCCTGGTGGAAGGCCTTGCATAGAGTGAGTGCCCAGTTAATGTTATGGGAAAATGAAATGTTTATAAAGTGTCCACTATGGGCCAGGCAATGGCAGGTGCTGGAGCGGCAGCCCCAGTTTCCTCATCTGTGAAATGGGAATGACAATGTTACCCACCTCCCAGGGAGAGAAGGTAATGGATATGACGTGCTCAGCACAGTACCTGGCACCTGGTAGTATCAGGAGGCACCTTGGGGCTCTGCTTCCTCCTTTCTTTCCTTTCCAGAGCAGGAGGGAAATCAATCTCCCTGAGGCAGGAAGGCCATCCTGGGCAGGCAGAGGACCAGACTGCTGCCCTTCCCCAGGCCTGGTAGGGGATGCCAAAGGGAGTGCCATGCCCCACAGGCTCGGCTTCTGAAGGCCAAGTGGAAACAGGTCTAGTAGCAAATCACCTGCATAATGGAGAGAAAGTAGAAAAAAATCCATTTTGGGTTTTGGTGTTTGGATGTAGGATTTAACCTACCCTACTAAATCCGGAAGCATGCTTTTCTGTGTGGTCTGATATGGGGTGGACATGAGAGAGAAGAATGAGGAACTCACACCCCTCCATGGCTACCATCTGCCTCCAGAACAAAGCTCATGTCCCTTGGAGGGGCAGTTAAGGCCCTTTCTAAATGACCTGTCATCTCATCTTTAGTCACTACCCCCAATGCCTTCCACTCCAGCTGCTCCAGACTGTGGGTCTCTTCTGGCAACAAACAGCTGCTGTTCCAGACCCCTGTGCCTTTGGATGTGCTGTTTCCCCTGCCTGGAATGCTTTTTCTACCACCTCATTGCAGAAAATGCTCACTCATTCCTTAAAGCTCCATGAAATATTATCTGTCTGGAGAAGTTTCCACCGAGTCTCCTTGGGGAGCAGGACTCCCTGCCCTCTCTGGGTTACTGTGCATTCCCTCAATTGTGAGATACCATCGATTGTGAGATGCACCATCGATTTAATAATAGCTTTTGGGGGAACAGAAACTCTGCTCTAAATGTATGTATTTCCATCTCAGAAATGAGTAAGTGTTTTTGAAAAGTGCATTTTGGAGTCAGGGAGAAGCAGTCAGTGCTTCTCTCATGGCACAAAGGCCACAAGTATTGACTCAGGCATTCACTCATCCAATCAATCAACAAATCAATCAATCAATCAATCTTTATTGACCTCTGTTGCAGGCACTGAGGGGGAGCAGTTAACGAAATCAAATCTCATGCAGCTTATATTGCATTGGGAGAAACAGATAGTAAACAAATAAAAATATAATTGAATCTAAATAATCTAAAAGAAAGGTCATAGTAAGTGCTTTGAAGAAATACATCAGGTTAGGAGGATGAAATGAGATTGGGGCAGTTCTTTTAGCAAGGGTGATTGGGAAAGCATCTCTGAGGAGGGGATATTTGTGCAGGTTTGAATGAAGTGAAGGAGTGAACCATGTAGGTATTTGGAGAGGAACATTCCAGGCAGAGGGTATGGCATGTGCACAGGCTTTGCAGTGGGACTGTTCTTGGTGTGTTTGAAGAACTTGTCTCTGGAGTGGCACAAGTGAGGGGTAGTGCTATGACATGAGGTCAGTGTGGTGGACACATCCCTGAGACAAGGGCAGGTGTGCGATTTTTATCCTAAGTGCAATGGGAGGGTTTTGAGCAGGAGTGTGCCATGAGCTGCTTGCAGACTGGACCCATATGCACCCAGGCCTGTCAGATTGTAAGTTCCCAGAGGGCAGCGACCGCAGCACTTATCTCCATGCCTGGCATACAGTAAAGGTGTGTTGAATGAATGTTGGATAGCTTGGGATGATAGTCCCAGGTGGGAATTCAAGGCTGAGGATATAGTGTGAGTGAGACCTGGGGCAGTGCAAGGGATGGGAGGCCCTGGCACGTAAGACCACCTGCTGATGCGACCCAGCCCCCAGCTTCTGTATGGATTCACTCAGATTCCAGAGCCTGTGGACCAGGGGACGGTTCCCACGGGCAGCCCTTGTCTTAGTCATCTCCACATGCACCATGGTGCTTCCAGGCAGGTCCAGAATGGAACAGGCAGAGGCCAAATATTTGTTAAAGGAGTTGATGTGAAAATAAACCATCATTTTATCTGTGGTGCTTCACAGTTCATCTTTCATGTGTGTGTTCTTATTCAATCCATACCTTGAGCCCATTTGATTCCCTTTTTACAGATGAGACTGGGGCTCAGAGAGGGTCAGGAAGTTGCCCAGCCTAAGCAAGCAGAAAAGGAAGGGCTCAAACCAGATGTCCCAATGCCTTGTTTTCTTTCCTTTCTCCTCCATGGTTAGAGTCTAAACGATGGTGTAGCCTTTGAGTTCTGCACTTTAGTGCAGTAACAGAGATGGTGTTTTCTGACCCCTCAGGGGGGACACAGACTTGAAAAGCTCAAGTGTGGTAAAAAGAACAGGCAGATGGTGTATCTGGACTGGGAGCTGCCCTGGGGAATCTGGACTATGCCATCACTGTAATGCCTCTGCTCCCAGTCAGGTGACCTGGACTCTGTTCCCAGCTCTGCCACTAGCTCGCTGAGTGACATTGGGTGAGTCTCTACCCTCCCTAGGCCTCAGTTTCCAAACTGGACCAAAGGCAGACCTAGGGGAGTGTGTCTGTCCTCCCTTGCAGGCGGCAAGTGGCTATATCTTCCCAGAGAGGCCTTTGCAGGAGACCTAGTGTCTTGGCCCGCATGCTCCACTTCGGTTCTCAGCGCGCTGCCATTGCCCACTCACCTGAGATACTGGGAGACACCAGATGCCCCCACTGCCTCACTCCCACACTCAGTCACTGCGGCCCTTTGCTCCCTCCCCATCCCTTGAGTTTGGCCCTCCTTGGTGTCTGTGTCAACATCCCTCACTGGTTCCAGCCCTCGCTTTTCTCAGTGGATCACCGCAGCCACCTCCTGACGGCTCTGCCTGGCCCCAGGCACCTTCACCTCTAATCCATTCTCCATACTGCAGCTAGAGCGATTTTTCCAAACTTCAATTCTGGTCATGTCAACCTCCTGCTTCAAACACTTCCATAAGTTCCCTTTTGCCCCCAGGATAAAGTCCAAACTGTTTAGCATGGCTCACACAGCTGTCCATGGCTGCCCCCTGCCAACTGTCCACCTCCCTCCCTCCTTCCTCCTCGGCTTCCAGCTCTCATTCTGTTCCCAGCCCCACTGAACTCTCTGTGGTTCTTGGGCAATGCCACATCCTCTCTTGCTCCCCTGCTCTGCACATGCTGCCCCTTTGGTCTAGAACATTATCCTCTGGTCAGTATCACTTGCCACACCCAGGTCTAGGCTCCTGCGAGTCTGGTTAACACTTAATTGCCCTTCAGAACTCAGCTTTAAGCAAACCCCTTCTGAAACCCTTTACTCTTCCCACCCTTCACTGCTGGCCTGGCCAGGCCCCCTTAGGCTGGAGTCATCTCTGTTATTCGTCCTTTGGCACTCAGTTTCTAGATGACAGGAATCTTGTTCATCTCTGTACCTGCAGGTACTATAGTTGCTCAATGAATATTTGAGAGGGAAAAATATCCCAAATGAATGAATAAATGGATGGGAAAGCATTCGTTCACACTCACTCATTTATTCATGTGTTTATTCAACAGATGTTTGCTGATTACCTACTAGATGCCAGGAGCTGGGGGCAGCACAGAACTGAACATAACAAGAAGGTCCTTGCCCTTATGGAGCTTGTGTGCCCACAGGCAGAGGAGTGAATACTGTCTCTTTCTTTTGCAGTTCTGAGGTTTTGGAACTTAGATATTTTCTCTGCTTGAACCATTGAGAAATCCTTTTGGGTGAAGATAGCAAGACCTGTGCTAGGGTTGGGGCTGGAGCTAGGGCCAGGCAGGAACCTACTAACCTGCTTGGGGCCACCTCCCTGGCCCTCCTGAGGGTGTTACCTCCTCAGAGGGCTGCTCCCCTTCTCCTGCTCCTACCCTTCCTCTTCCTCCTCTCCCCTCCTCTTCCTCAGCTGTTCTATTTCCAAGCAGGCAGCTTAACTTAGGCCTCCTGGTTGGGCCTTTAATTTGGATTTATTGCTGGCTGTGATTGTATGTTAAACAAACTCTAGGCGATTATTAAAAACACGATTATTGTGGTTTATGGTCCTGCTTGGTCCTCAGTGGGTTTTCTGGTTCTGAGAGCTGGCCAAGACTCTCTGATACAGTGCGAGAGGCGAAGACCTCCAGAGTGGATCCCCATACCTCCCCAGCCTCGTGACACCTCTGGGGGAGGAGGGGCCGAGCGGACTTCTAGGAGAACAGAGAACCAGTGGAGGCGTGGTGATGTGGCAGGAGCACTAACTGGGCACCCAGGAGGCCTAGTGTCAATTTGACTCACAACTCTCCTCCTCCTCCTTTTTAGAGACAGAGTCTTGCTCTTTTGCCCAGGCTGGAGTACAGTGATTTGATGATGACTCACTGTGGCCTCAACCTCCTGGGCTCAAGCGATCCTCCCACCTCAGCCTCCAGAGTAGTTGGGACTACAGGTGTGTGCCACCGTGCCTAGCTAATTTTTTAATTATTTTTATTTTTTATAAAGATAGGGTCTGGCTCTGTTGCTCAGGCTGGTTTCAAACCCCTGTGCTCAAGCAGTCCTTCTGCCTTTGTCTTCCAAAGTGCTGAGATTATAGGTGTGACCCACACCATGCCTGCCCTTGACTTACAATTTCTTTGGGCTTCAATTTCCACATCTGAAAACCAGACAGTTGGACCAGATAACCCAGTGCTCTGAGGACTGAAACCCAAGTACCTGTTGGGGGCTGGAGGGTCTTCACTTTGTTCCACAGAAAGACTCCAGCCAGGGGCACCTATAAGCCAGACACAAACAAGAACATCCCATCATGGGCGTCCAATGAAGATCCACTCACTTTCTTAACCTGGTCATGCTGACTTGGAGAATGTCTTTCTGTGGTCAGATAAGCTGACATCTGGTTTGGGTGACCAAGGACACATCCAGACAAAGGCATTGGCAAGGTGAAACTGATGCAGAAGCAGGCAGGCTCCTGGCCTGGGAGCTAGAACCCTTGGGCTCCAGCCCCAGCTCTGCTACTGATTGGCTGAATGGCCTTGGGCAAGTCACTTCTCCATGCAGGGCCTCCGTTTCTTTTTCTCTAAAGAAAGAGTGGACTATTCAGTACTACGCAAACTTTAAAAAGTTAACAGCATCTTTTTTTTTTTTTTCCAAAACAGAATCTTCTGTAGCAGCTAAAGAGACAAGGTGGATGAGGAAAGGAGCTACTGGAAGCCCAGAGGAGAGTGTTTGGCCCAGCAATCTCCCTTCTTCCCCTTGCATCTGCCCAGGCTGGAAACACTGGGCTCTCCCAGGAGCTCTCAAATACCTTCCTTTAAAGTCAGTTGTGATGCTATCCAATTCCCTTTCCATATGTTAAAGCCCTCACTTTAGAAAGAGTGAGGCCTGCCCATTGCCTCATCGATCCTCCCGACCTCCTTGAAAAGGACGGGCAGGCTCTGACTCCTACTTTGCAGAAGGTAAGGCCCAGGCTGATGAAAGGTTGTCTCCAGAGGTGGGATCAAGCTTCCCCAGGCAGGCTGCTGCTCTGGTCTCTGGCCTCTCTCCACGGGGTGGTGCAGGGTTCAGCATATAGGCCTGTGCCATGCCCTCAGTGCAGCTCCAGAGGTCTGCACCGCCTGCCGGCCTCCTGTTCCACCTTGACTTGGCTCCTCAGGCAAACACTTGGGCCAATCCCAAGCCTGATGAATTTTTGATGAACTTTGAGTAAAGGCACTTTAAAAAATTCAGAAAGGTAGAGAGGTGCTGGGAACCAGGGAGGCATTGCCGCTGCTCCCCTCCCCCACTTCTCCTCATGAAGCCTGAGCCCTGGAGCATGTGGGTAAGGAGAAGGGCGGGACACATCTGAGCCACCCAGACCAAGTGAGCCTGCAAAACAAGGCCACTGCCCTGGAGAAGGCTTTACTCTAGCCTTTCTGATTGGAGCAGAGGCAAATTCCAGAAACAAAGGATGTTAGGTATGGAAAAACAGTTAGAAATATCATCTAAGTCTAACCTCCTTGTACTATATTGAAGTAAGAAACTGAGTGTCATAGAGGCAAGGTGACACACCCAAAGTCAAGCTCAAAGGGGCCAAGAAAGGACAAGACCTCAGTCCCTCTTTCTCCCATCCAATGCCGAGTTCACAGGCCACTTATGGACCCAAGTGCCTGAGATAGGCTTCCTGACCCAAAGTCAGAGCTTTGCATTCCAGTGCCCCTACCCTCCAATACCCCAGTAGAGCCATTTCCAGAATGTTCAGAACCCAGGGACAGACTGGTCATCCCTCAGTAAAGCCTGGAAAGACAGAGACTTGGGAAAGTGGGGAGACAAGTGGCAGCTCCCTACCCTGGATGCTAGTTTTCACTGATGCTAATCAACAGTAACCCCTCAATTCTCATCCCCCCGGTCCTTAGAGCTTAAAGGAACTGGGTCTCCTCCTCCCTCTGTTTATACCCCAAACCCTTCAGGTTACCTTTCTGTGGCTTAATTTCCTCCTTCCATCAGCCCTCAATGGCTCTTCCAGCCTGGTTTGGCCTGGTTAAAATCATGTCCAGACTGGCTTGGAGTCCTCTCAGCTGGTGGCTGGATGGAGAGGGACTGATGTGCAGTCAGTGATCTGGATTCCAACTGGGGTTCTACCAAAACTAGCTGTGTGACTGTGGCCAAGTTATTGAACCTCTCTGAGCTTCTTAAATGGGAGATGCAGAGAATAAAATGAGACAAAACAAGTGAAGACCTAGGAAGGAGACACAGACCACGTGCTGCACACATGTTGGATATGTTGCTTTCACCTTTTGAAAGGGCATTTCCCACATCTTACTTCACCATCTTCTTTGACTCCCCACCATGGTTGATCTCTTTAGAAATCCTCATAACCTGAAGATGGAGCCCGCTGGCATACCGCACAACTTAAGGGGGCACCATTTATCTTATCGAATAGCACATGTGAATGGCACATCCTGGAGTCAGGGGGCTCCATGTGAGGCCCCCGGCGGGGAAGTGGCATGGAAACCCTGGGTCTTTAGCATCTGATAACTTTCTTGGGCTTGTTTTTCCTGCTGAAGTTCCATTCCCTTCTCTTGGCAATGATACCTGTTATCTTGTCTGGTTCTTTATGTATTTTGAACTTTACTCTGAGAACTGAGATTTCAACTTGATTCCCATAATTTAGACTTCAGCTTTTGGAACAACTTCTGTCTTCACCAGTGTGTCCTGCTTTGATTTCCAAGCACGTAAGATTCTAGAGACACATTTTTTGGTCTATTTCAATTGCACATTCATAGGACTTGTAAATATAAAAGAGGCCCATAAACTGAGAGGTGCTGGGTAATGGCCTTTAAAACAGTAGGTTTTATATCAGAATCTGAACAGTGGTCCCTAAATCGGGCATCTGGGTTTGTGCCCTCCAAGTCTTCAAACCCAAGGTGAGATTCCGCGTGTGCTTCAAGATGTGTCTGGAGGATCATAATGCAGGAAATGCAGAGCCCAGTTTTATGTTCATCTTTATCTTTATATTTTGAACCCTGGCCCTTCTACTTCCTGACTGTGTGACCTTACACACACCCCATCACTTCACTTAGGCTCAACTTTCTCATTCGTAAAATGATGCTAATAATTACCCACTGGCATTATAGGGCTGGGGGACAGATATCTGAGATAATTTTTGTAAAATGGCTGCCATTCCATACACCCCAAGATGTTGCTTCTTGCCCCCTCCTCATATCACAGAAAAGAAAGTGGAAGCTCAGGGAGGTCACGTTGCCAAAGATTGTTCAGGCAGCTGGGATTCACATCCAGACCTGCCTGACTCCGAAGTTCATGCTTCACTTTCCAACCTAGCTTTATTGAAATAATTTTTAAAATTGTAGTAAAGTATACACAGCATAAGATTTACTACTTTAACCATTTTTGAGGGCGTAGTCCAGTGGCATGAAGTATATTCACATCGTTGTGCAACCATCACTACCATCCATCTCCAGAACTTTTTTATCTTCCCAGATTGAAACTCTGTCCCCATTAAACAGTAACTCCCCATTCCTCCCTCCCCCAGCCTTGGTAACCACCTTTTTACTTTCTGTTGCTATGAAGTTGACTATTCTGGGTACCTCATATTGGTGGAGTCATGCAATCTTTGTCCTTTTGCGACTGGCTTGTTTCACTTAGCTAATGTCATCAAGGTTCATCCATATTGCAGCATGTGTCAGAAATTCCTGTATTTTAAAAGGCTGAATAATTTTCTGTTGTATGGATATACCACATTTTATTTACGTAAGGATATGTTTTCATGCACAAAATGAGCCTGGTACACAGTAGCTGCAAATCATGATATTATCATTATTGGTAATTATTATCATTCAGCTACTTGACTATTACAACATTTGCTGTAAAATTCAATTCTTCTAACAATATTAATAGTAGTAGTGACAATAATAAATGCTTACCAAATAGAGACATCCATCCTTTTTCCATCTGAGGATTTCCTTTGTCCAGTAGGCTCAAACTCTGGCATGCCTCAGAGCCACACAGGGAGTTTGCTAACCACACAGATGCCCTAAACCATCCTGATGTTTTTATTGTCAACATTCTCCCTGAAGTCTGTTGTGCACCAAAGTTCTGAGCACCACTGTCCTGGTCTTTGAATCTTTCCATGGCCTACCATCCCTGACAGTGTCTGGAAAGATGCCACAAGACCAAGGTTGGGAGGACATGTGGGCAGAGGAGTGGAAGCCCGGAGGCTCCTGGGCAGCTTCTCTGAGACCACAAGCTCTGGCTTTGTGACTGGTCCTATTCTGACCTCTCCTGTGTTGGAAAAGCATTCCAGCCCTTTCTGGGGCAAATGCGTGATACAAGAAATGACCTATTCAGACCTGTGATTGGAACTCAGGCAGACAGCTGTATCCCTCTGACCTCCACCCTCCCAGTGGGTTAGGATAGAATTTTTGGCTCAAGGCTGGCATAATTAGGAGGTTTGGTGAGCAGGCTGGTTGGGGCACTTTGTTTGTAACTCACCTTGGAAAGGCTTCTGGCATCATCTTCCACACAGAGAGCAGGGAGTGTGTATGCCCTGGAACCCACATGTCCATCTTTCCCAATTAAAGTGCACCATTAGCTCCATCTTTAGACGCCCTCCTCTAATTCCTCCACTCAAAGTTCAGGCAGGAAGTCGATGCTGGCTGCAGCAGGGGAAGCACCAACATCTTCAGCATCCCCTTGGCCAAACTCTGTGGGAAGCTGTGGGTCCCAGAAGAGGGTGGAGAGAGTGATTCCAAAGGGGCAAATGGAAGGTATCACTGCTTTCCCATCTGCCTAAAAGTCCTTGCCTTCCCCTGTTTCTCCCTTGTCGAACTGGCAACCTCCTACTTATCCTTGAGGACTTAGCCCAAAGTCACCTCCTCTGGGAAAGCTTCCCTGATGTTCCTGCCCTAGGAAGCTTACTGTTGTATCAACTGCATGATTAGAGACCATTGCTTATTTATCCCATTACCCTGGGTCTTTTGTTTTGTTTTGTTTTGGTTTTGCTGAGGGAGTGGCGGCTGGAAATGGGAATCCCAGGTAGATGTATCCATATTACAAAGGTATAGCTAAAAAGTACACCACAGCATTTTTACTAAAGGATTATATATTCGCACTAAGAATCACGTTCTGGTTAAGAATTCCATCATTTTGTGTGAGGCCCAGTCACAGATTTAGGCTGTGGTTTGTTGTATTGGTCTAGAGATCAACTAGGGATTTTAATGTGACTAAAATAAGGCAGGCCATATGTGACAACATTCAGAATTCAGCATAGCATCTTTCTCATGCCTTCCATTTCCTTCCCGTCATCTTGTTTTCCTTGTAGCCTTAAGGACAGATATCCCGGATAATGTTCTGGTGATGAACAACTATAGTTTTACTGAAAGAAAATTATTGTGTCACTTTAAAGTTAATAGTTTTGAAAAAGGGAAAAAAAGAGAGCCAGTTAAAGTCCAATTGCTTATTCAAAATGGTTCTCCCAAATCTTGTCATGGTTCTGCAAATCCTACTCTAAATTCTATCCTGTGACTTTGTTACTGCCCAAGGACATGACATTTACAGAAACCAACAGGCATAGACGAAAATGTCGAATTATTGATGCCTATCAAGGTAGTTTAAAATGCCCCTAAACACCTGGGATTATCTAGTAAGTACTCCCTCAGTTCAGGGTCCATATCCTTCATGTATAATAGACAGTCCTTTCTCGAGGCCCCCAAAATGTCCATTTTGACCACTCAAGGGTTTATCAGTTGATATTTACAATATAGAGAACCTACTATGTGTCAGACCTTGTGCCTGTGTGCATGGCGCCCCCTGGAGTTACAAATCGGAATAGCACCAATTTATGTCAGGTCCGTGCAGTGCGGAGGGGCACTTGGAGCTACAATTGGGCTCTACCTGTGGATTTTCTATTTTAAATCTAATTTTGGAACATTTTGAGATTTACAGGAAAGTTGAAAATATGGTGCAGAGAGTTTCCGCATACTGTTCCCGTGGCTTTAGGGGCTCTTCCTTAGAACAGCCTAGAGAGGAAATTATCTCTCTGGTCTCAGCCTCAGGATTGCTTGAGCATCTCCAGAGCTATTTTCAGGCTTTATTTTTAGGAACACTGTATGTTTGACAACTCCCGGGCTTTCTCCTTTTGCATCAACTGCTAGGAAGCTCAGCGCCAAGTCTGTGGCTTAATTCTAGCAAAAGTGTAGAAACTCTTGGCAGATATTTTGGGTATTAACTTTACCCTTGATTTCATCTTGTTCTTCCTGCATCATTTCCCTTTCCTCATTTACTTAATTTTCACTTTGTTATCTGTATTGAGCTTTGCTGGCCTCTTGAAATCATTTTTGGGACACGGTTGGGGTACATATCATTTTTGGAACACGGTTGGGGTACATATAACTGGATGAACAAATAGATCGTTTCCTCTATGTTCCCAAGGTGTCTGATGCATGTTTTTACTCTAGTATTTACCGCATTTTGTTGTAATTGCTTGTTTATGTGTTTGACTGCCCCACCGGGCTGGGACTGCCACCTGGTTTTCCTGAAGCTGGACTCCTTGGCATGACTGAACACCCAGGATGGGCCACTGTCTGAATCATATTTTTCAGACCCTGAACCTATCACCACCATCCCATTTCTTCCCTATGTGGACACACCCCCACAGAGGCTCACAGCCAGCCTTAGCGTCTTTCCTACCTTGGTGGATATCCTATATGTGCCATTCTTGAGGCATGGCCAGACAGGACCAGTCAATACCCAAAGGGAAAGAGAATCATGAACCAATGTGCACCCACAGTCAGAAGATGATGGCCTGAGAAGGTGGAAGGGAAAGGAGGGGTGTGTGTTATTTCCCCCTCCTGCTCAGACCTGAAGGTGGCACCTCTCCTGGCCTTGCTCTTGATCCATTTCATGTCCCCTCCCCTCTCCCTCCTCCCTTGGCCATCCTAGTGATGAGGTGAAGAGGCCGTGTACGGCCAACAGAATCCTAGGATCACAAGGTTGTCCGCTCCAGAATGTTCATGTCTCACCTGGCAATTCAATTTGGACCATCCTCTTCCCCGACCTTCCCCCTCATGAACTCCTTCATTGTATAAAAGGGGCAACTGAGGCCCAGAAAGGGAGAGTGATTTCTTCAAGGTCACACAGCAAATTTGAGGCAGGCTTGTTCTCTTTCCACCTGAAAGCAAGGGTTCTGTGCTCTGTGAGCAATAGGCACAAACTGAGCCAGTGTGGGAGGGTGTGTGTGTAGGGGGTCTGGGGAGCTTTCCTGAATTCCCTGTAAGTAGCCACCCCAAGGGGCTAGAGGGGTGGCTGATCATGCTGGGCAAATCCCTCTTCTCTGCTCACCCTTCTGGAATCAGATACACTCTGAAAATTTGCTTTGAAGGAGGAAAAATAATGATAAAGGGGCAGCTTTGGCATAGGTGGAGGGCAAAGTAGGCCAGGGAATGGCTTGAGTGACTTTGTATAGGAGGGGAGAGGGAGCGAGTGGATCGGCAAAAGTAGAAATGGCAAATTCTAATGCCCTCAGGGATTCTGTTGAAGGGGTGACAATGTGGGGGCCATAGTGGGGGCAGGAGAAGGCAGGTCATTGTCTAAATTGTGTGCCGACTGATCTCCTGCCGCTGGGGAAGGAGGCGGCAAATTTGCCAGATCTTCCAGGTTTTTTTCAAGACAAGCTGAAAACCTGATGTTTATGTGAAATCCAGATTTTCACATGTTGACAACTAATTCAAAAATTTTAAAGCTCTGTATGAATACAATGCATAGACCTTATTTGGATTCAAACAAACCACCTGTAAAAAGACATTTTTGAGACAATTAGGAAAATTTAAATAGACACTAATAAGGAATTATTCTTCATTTTGTTAGGGTGATAATGGTTTTGTGGTTACGATTTTAAAAAGTCTTTGTCTGCTAGAGAGACACACTGAAGTATTTATGGGTGAGATAATATAATGTCTGGATTTGCTTTAAAATATTTCAGAAACAAAAAGGTGTGTTGGGGATAGATGAGATGAGATTGACAAAATGGTGATAGGGAAGCTGGATGGTATGTATATGCAGGTTAATTATGCTCGTCTTTGCTTTTGAATATGTTTTAAAAAATCATCACAAAAATAAACACTCTGGGTCGAACAAAACCTGTCAGCGGGCTGGATGTGGCCTCGGATCACCATTTTTCAATCTCTAGTCTAGGCCTTTCTCTCATACATAAGCCACGGAACACCAGCGGGTTAACAAAAACCCTAGAGATCAGGCTGGGTGCGGTGGCTCATGCCTGTAATCCCAGCACTTTGGGAGGCCAAGGCAGGTGGATCTACAGGGTCAAGAGATCAAGACCATCCTGGCCAATGTGGTGAAACCCCGTCTCTACTAAAAAATACAAAAATTAGCTGGGCATGGTGGCGGACGCCTGTAGTCCCAGCTACTCGGGAGGCTGAGGCAGGAGAATCACATGAACCCGGGAGGTGGAGGTTGCAGTGAGCCGAGATTGTGCCACTGCACTCCAGCCTGGCAACAGAGTGAGACTCCATTTCAAAAAGAAAAGAAAAGAAAAGAAAAGAAACCCTAGAGATCATATGGGTGAGGGGTTGGCAAACTACAGCCTGGGGCCCAAATCTGGCCTGCCACCTGTTTTTGTCAATAAAGTTTTATTGGAACACAGCCACATCCATTTTGTAATGTATTTGTCTCTGACTGCCTTTGTGCTACAATAGCAGATTTGAGTAAGTGTGATGCAGACTGTATATCTTGCAAAGCCTAAAATATTTGCTATCTTACACTTTACAGAAGAAGTCCGCTGACCCTGAGCCAGGTCAACAACCATCTACCTTTAGCATTGAAGTTCTTGTGCCACATCTTCTAAGCCCAGGGATAAGTTGGAGCTGGAGGGAAGGTGGGTCCTGCTGATGGAAGGGGGCAGGAGACCTGGAGAAACATGACTCTGACGTGGAATGAGAGTAGTTAGGTAGAATGGGAACCTTGAGCACGTGCACTGGACCCTGCTGACATTCCAGGGAGTGCCAAGGACCACTCCGAGTAAGAGACAGTGTGAGGGCAGGCAGAGAGCTTGGGCTTCAGAGCCAGGAAGGTCTTACGTCCAATCCTGACCTAAACTATGCCTTAGTTTCTTCTTCTGAAAAATGGGAATAAGAAGTGATAAACAGCGCTCCTATGAAGCCGATCATAAGCAGGAGGGGTTTAATAAATAGTAGATATTATTGTTATTATATCCCTGTTGTGCAGTCATTGAGTTTTTGGATCATAAAGACCCAATGTTACTATACTTTATTGTTAACTGTAGAAATATCCTCTTAATAAAAGGAAATAAGTGCTGATTGTAGAGAATTCACATAACTTTTGTTAAGGGCAAACAAGATGTTTATTGATCTTTTAAGAGAAAACAAAGAAGAAAATTGTATTCTTGTGCATGTAAAAAGGACAAGCCTCTACTTGAGTGAGAAACTAGAGGTTAATATCAAATGCCAACTGTAAATAAGGTTTTACATACAAGCATATTATGAAACTATGTTCCCCATCTAATCTGGTTTAGATGGCAGTAGGCAGACTCTGGAAAATGTTACATATGTGTAGATAGGGATGTCATGGTTGACATAGTCTTTCCAGACTTTAGATATGTAAGCATCAGTAACAATGAGAAGGAATACCTGCTGCCCAGGGTTATCTTGGAGATAAATGAGATAACCTATGTAAAGAACCTACATAGTGCTTGGCATACGTTAGGTGTTCAACAAATCTTAATTCTGCCAATCCATCTATCCTCCCATCACCCACTGTTAGTCTGTCTGCTGTTTTTCCTATGCCCAAATGCCCTGCATTTGGCCTACATGCTTAATAGTTAAAGAGTTTTGCTGTCTATGTATTCTCTACGCATCTGGGTTTTTTAAGGAAATTTTTTAATTATTATTTTTTAAAATTTTATTTATTTATTTATTTATTTATCTATTTTGAGATGGAGACTCGTTCTGTTGCCCAGCCTGGAGTGCAATGGTGTATTCTTGGCTCACTGCAATCTCTGCTTCCCAGGTTCAAGCGATTCCCCTGCCTCAGCTTCCCCAGTAGCTGGGACTACAGGCATGTGCCACCACGCCCATCTAATTTTTGTATTTTTAGTAGAGACGGGGTTTCACCATGTTGACCAGGCTGGTCTTGAACTCCTGACCTCAGGTGATCCACCCTCCTCAGCCCCCTAAAGTGCTGGGATTACAGGCTTGAGCCACCTCGCCCGGCCTTATTTTTTATTTAAAAATTTTTTTCAGACAAGGTCTTGTTCTGTCGCCTAGGCTGGAGTGACAGATCGTGCAGTGGCATGATGATAGCTCACTGCAGCCTTGAACTCTTGAGCTCAAGTGATTCTCCTGCCTCAGCCTCCTGAGTAGCTACTACTACAGGCATGTGCCACTGCACATACCTAATTAAAAAATTTTTTTTTGGTAAAGACGGGGCCTTTCTATATTGCCCAGGCTAGTCTCAAACTCCTGGGCTCAAGTGATCCTTCTGCCTCAGCTCCCAAGTAGCTGGGACTACAGGTGCATGCCACCATACTTGGTTCATTTTTTTTATTTTAGTTTTTGTAGAGATGGAATCTCACTATGTTAAAGCATGCTTATTCAACTGTAATATGTATACAGATTCTTATTCAACAGTCCTGAGAAACAATCTCCCAGGTAAGTCTGGACCTCAGTCACACTTTAAATATCAAGAGTGTAAAGCAGGGCTTCTCAACCTCAGCACTATTGATGTTTTGAGCTGGATAATTCTTTGCTATGGAACTCTCCTGTAATTTTAGAGCGTTTAACAGCATCCCTGGCCTCTACCCACTGGTTGTGACAACCTCCCTGGTTATGACAACCAAAAAGGGTCTCTACACATTGCCAAATGTCCCTTGGGGGGCAAAATTACCTCCAGTTGAGAACCATTAATGTAGAGAATAACTTATCCACAGGTAAGGGCAGAAACCAGGTAATTATTTTCAAATAGTCCCATCAATTACCATATGCAATCAAGCGTTTAGTAACAACATTTGATATTCTGATGATGATGGTGATGATGATGATGATGATGATGGAGATGGTGATAAGAATGACGAGAATTTTAACCCCCACAGATTTCTATGCCCAGAGCCTGGTCTTAACTTTTGCATCTGCTTAGGGAAAGGTCCTGCTTACCTTCATTTTGCATCCACTTTCCCAGTAATCCTACCAGGACATCTTATTGAATGTGAATCATCATTTAGAGTTCACATGTTGCTGTCACTGCTATAAACTACATGGAGTGGCAGGTGTTATCACCATTGTTTTGCAGATAACATAACTAAAGCTCTTCAGGGTCAAGTGAAGCATCCAGGGCCATAAGACAACTTGGGAGCCAGATCTGGGTGATAGCTAAGATGTCATAGCTGCCCCTGGGAGGAGGTAGATCTAGTCATTCTACCCTGGAGCACAAGGAACTGCTATCCCTCCCTTCCCTCCTCTTCCCTTTGGTCAAGGGTACACAGAGCCACTGGACTAGTAATGGCTGGCATTTATGGGGCACAGTTTAAAACATTTTATGAGTATTATTCTATTATTCCCTCATGACAATACCTTGATGGTAATATCACAGATGAGGAAACTGAGGCACAGAGAAAGTTAAATAACTTGACCGAGGTTGTAGAGTTAGTGAGAGAGTTAGGATTCAAACCCAGACAGTCTGGCTCCAGACCCCACATGCTATATTGCCCATTGAAGCTTGGAAATAAAGTTGGCTGCCTGCTAGGCTGTCATTTTGTCAGCATGGAACCAGAGGACATGGTCACCAGCTGCCAGAACACCCAGGATAGACCCCTCTGCTGGATTGTGGCTGCTGCTGAACCCAGGCAATGCCTAACCCTGTTGGAACATCTCCTGCCATCCCTGCCTGGTGGGAGACAGTCCTTCTGTGCGAGTCTTGAAAGCTTATTCAGGTGCTGTCACTGAATGACAGGTGCACAAGCTTGTTAGCCTTGTAATGAATATCCCAGCCTCCTCTGGTGGGAGCCAGCCTGCCTAAGGATGATGGGGAATGGAGAGAGGCAGAGGAACCTCCTTCAAAAGGCTTCAGTCATTGTCAGAAAGTTTAAGAGAACACACCTGTGCTGGCGGCTAGCATGCAGATGCCAGCTGGCTGTTGGGTTGTCACTAAGGAGAGGGAATGAGAGAAAAGAACATGGGATTTGGATTCAGAGTTTGAATCTCAGCTCAGCCACTTTCTAGCTTTGTGACTTTTGGCAACTTACTTGACCTCCTTGAGCCTCAGGTTCTTTATCTGTAGAATGGGGTGCTAACACCTATCTCGGAACCCTGTTGGGAGGATTAGGGAAATCCCATGGGTAGTGCCTGGCAGATCCTGGGCATTCAGTAGGTAAAAGGTGTGGTTATAAGGAGGCCTAAATGCCAATGAGCCAGGCGCCGGGAGACTCTGTGGTGCTTGTTGGGAAGATGGAAAAGCCACACATAGGAGCGCTGTTGTGTTTGTCTATTCAAGATTCCCCGTCTTGGGGGAAACAACTCCCCATCTTTGGGGAATTTCCTGTCTCCCATTCCATGCAGTACTAGTGGAATCTCCAACCTCAGCATTTCAAACTCAGGGTGGGCATATGGCCCAAGCTTGACCTGGAATTTTATATCAGACTCTTGGGCAAAAAACTCTTTCCTTGTTGCTTGAGATTACTAAGCTGGATTTATTTAAGCCTAGAAATATCTAGGGCACAACACCTACCCCTACCCTTCTGTCCGACCTACACAACCCCATGGAGAAGCCTGTCTCCAGCAGGAAAGGGCCACAGACCTTTATATAAGAAAGAGGGCACTTAAGTGGTGGTATCATTTCAGATGTGTCCCCTGTCAAAAGTCAGGAAAGCCTGTCTTAGAGTGAATTTCCCCTGCCATGGTTCTCTTGTTTGTATTTATTTCTTGCATCTTTCATGCCCTTTTATCTTAGAGTATTTTACAGACTCCCATTGTGCTTGAGGGAGGCTTAGATAGTCAGGGCTGGAATTCTATACCTAGAATTTTGTTCTAGCTTTGCTCGGTGGGCCTTATCTACAGACACTGGGTGCTGGGCAGGATGTACATGATCTGAGTTGTAACCCTAATGCCAAGAAGACAGCATATTCTTGACTTGGATGTGAGTTCCCAAGTGCCTCTGGGACAGTGCAGATGTGCAAGATGCCAGAAGAATGAGCAATAGTGATGAAGTGAGGTTAAGCCAAAAGTTGGCCCTCCCAATTATGTTTGGGGGATGAGCAAGTGAGGTCCTGCTGGGGGCTCCTAGCATGCCCTCCCTTGATGCATGGGGTTAATTTGATTAAAGAAACTTTCTCTATGCAACTGTGATATAAATTGGGAAAAGGAACTCTGCCCTAGATTTAGAATTAGGTGAGCAGGTAGCCTTAGGTTATGTGTTGAGAAGAGTTAAAAGTGTTAAGAACACTGACATATTATAATCATAAAGCAAGGGAAAGAGGAAACTATTATTTCTTTGACTACATGTCACACACCATACTAGGTACTTTATAAACATCATCTCAGTGAAACCTCCTAAGAACAACTCTGTGCCTCATGCACTGCTGGTGGAAATGTAAAATGGCTAAGATGCTTCTGAAAACAGCCTGGCAGTTCCTTAGCTGGTTAAACATAGTTACCATATGACCCAGCAATTCCACTCCCAGGTCCGTGCCCAAGATAAATAAAGACACATGTCCACACAAAGACTTGTGTACAAATGTTCATACAATGTTATTCGTGATAGCCAAAAGGTGGAAACAACCCAAATAGCCATTGACTGATGAGTGGATGAATAAAATGTGGTACTGTCTATCTACAAAATGGCAAAAAAACAAATGAAGTACCTCTACATGTTACAACATGAGTGAACCTTGAAAACCTTATTCTAAGTGAAAGAAGCCAGTCACAAAAAAGATCACATATTATATGGTACCCTTTACAGGAAAGTCCAGAGAAGGCAAATCTATAGAGACAGGAAGTAGATTAGTAGTTGACAGGGGCTGGGATTAGGGAGGGGATAGGGAAGCTGGGAATTGTTGGCTAAAGGGAGGTGAGACTTTTTAGGGGGATAATGAAAATATTTAAAATCATTGGTGGTGAAGAATGCACAACTCTGTGAATATGTTAAAAGCCACTGATCCATACATATTAAGTGGGTGAATTGTATCGTTTGTGGATTATATATCAATAAAGCTGCTAAAATTGAAAGTGTCTTAGAGAAGTGAGAGATGGCAGCTATTTTTCAAAAGTCTTGAATAATGATTTGACCTTTAAACAATAAGCATGTATAACACAGAAGAAAACAAAAATTAAATTAGAAATCACACACTAATTCTAAAAAAAAAAAAAAGAGGAATAGTCCTGTAATGTATTACTGTTTCTGTTTTACAGAGAAGAAGCCAAGATTCAGAGAGGGCTAAATAATTCACTCAAGGTCAGGTTGCTAATAAACAGAGGAGCCAGAATTGGAACTTAGGTCAGTTTGAGTCCTAATGTTTAACCATTTCTAGGCATAAGAAGGATCAGATGTTCCTTGGAAAATCAGCCTCTTTGGGGGATTGTGCATGGGCCACGGACAAATGAGGGTGATCTCGTCCAGCCAGCAAAGCCAGTCCAATTAGCCCTAGTGATCTGTGGAGTGGCGGGCACCCTCTCACCCATCCGCGTACTGTAAGAAATGCCACGGGTCTGGATGCAAGACTCCATGCTTCCAAGTTTGTGTAGGAAGGAGGGGCTGGCAGGAGAGCAGCGGACAAGGATCTCAGCTCCACCTCTTCTCAAAGATTCCCATTCCAATTTCTGCCGCTGGCCCTAGGGGGATGCTGGCCCTTCAGTGTCACTCTGGTCCCACCATGGACAAACAACTCTTCTCTTTATACCCTATAACAGGGCCAAGTAGAGACCAGATGATCTTTAGTAAAGGCTGTGGCGAGTCTTGACTCTAGACGGTGGAAAGCAGGGTGGAGAGCAAGTCACTTTGTGGTTTTGAACCTCAGTTTTCTCATCTGTACAAGGGGGATAAGAATGCCCAGATTGTAAGAGCATGAAGATTTAATACTCAGGCAAAGTGCTGGTATGCGGGTGAGCACCCGATGCCTTTGTGTCCTTATGCCTGTGCGAAATCCTGGGGATAAGAGGTAGCAGTCAGGGCATTTCCACATTTGAATCCCTAAGCTTGTCCTCTTCATGTGTCTAAACTCACTTTGGAGGAGTAGCTCCTGTGAATTATTTCCTAGAAATGGCTTGGGAACCATCTTGCCTGGGGTTGAGTGCGATCCCTCAGGAGCTGGCTCCTGCCACTAAGTACTTGCCAGCTGCTGCTTTTAAGTGTGGCACTCTGAATGGCTGCATCGTCCCCACCTTGGGACCGTGAGGTCCTGTGGGTGGGATGGGGGTTTGATCGCCAGTCCTTTCCTATCAGTCAGCCTGGTGCCTGACTTGCAGTGGGCGCTCAAGATATAGATTCAAGGAAGGAAGTAGAATGTCAAAGCTGAAAGAAACCTCAGAGGACATCCAATCCAGTAATTCTCAAGTTATTTTTAACCTCAAAACCCTTTCTTCAAAGGAAAACTTTATGCAGAGGCCCAGTCTATATATAGATACAAGCTGAGTTGTTCTGACAGTGGTGGGTGGGGCCAGGCTTCTCCCAGCTTCGACTTCCCTCTTTCCATCCACTTTGGTAGATTCCTTACAACTGCAGGGAGCAGAGGTTGAACCTCACTGATCACATCTCAAATGCTCATTTTACAGATGGGAAAACTAAGACTCAGAAAGGAGGAGCGAGTTGTGACTTGCTTAGAGTCTTGGAGGGTGCAATGCTGGGTTTGCAACAGGGACCCTAGCTCTGGGGCTAGTCCCCCTTGCCACAGGAATCTCTAAGCACCCTAGGCCTTGAGTGTGGGTTGAGAGCCCCAAGTGTTTCTAAATGCTCTTTTCTTTTCAGCAGTGCTGACTGCCCTGGACTCACACAAAACAGCATCACTATCAGGATCACGTTAATCTTTAACTGGAGGGAGCACGGGGCAGAGGAGAAAGGCAGAGGTTTGGGAACCTGCCAGAATAAGTCAGACTTCATTAGCATCATAATAAACGGATACAACTCCCACCTCCTCAAAGGAGTAATTCCTCCAAGGTGGAAGGGATCTATTCCTCTTCCATTCTCTTTCTTCCTTCCTCCTTCCTTTCCTTCTTTTCTACCCTTCTCCTTTTATTCAGCTGTTCGCCAATGCAAGATGCAATGGGCCTTCTGTTATTTAGTTGTTTTTTTTTTTTTATTTGAAAAGCAATCTACATACCAGTCCCTGGACACATAGAATTTCCACTGATAAAACACACAGTCCCTGCCTTTCTGGAGAACCTGTCCTAGAGCTGGAGAGAGACAACAAAGCAGTTTATTATGCTGCACTCTGCTAGGTGTTCCAAAATAAGGCAGCCAGCGTGGTTAACTGTCCATTATCCTTATGGCGACCACATTTTCCCAGCCCCACATCAGGACAACTGACCCGGCAAGCACTCATGTACCTAGGGAGACAACAGAATGGAATATGGGAAATTGTGATGGCCAGCAAAAGTCTGGGCTATTTGGGCATCTTAATTATAGCATTGATCTCAATTTACCTGACATCAGATTTATGTGTGTGTATAGATGGAGTGAGGAGTAAAAGAACAATAGTGGATGTATTTCAGAGGGCATGCTCAGGTATCTTTGATGTCTTGACCTTTTCATCAGATGCCACCAAGAATCTGTATTTTTGTTTTCTTCTTTAATAAAATTTTGGGAAATTTTAACCCTGTTACAGAGCAAATAGAATCAGATTTCCGTCTTTGCAATAATACCCACAGCTGATTCCATGCACTTGTGATAGTTGTTTATGTTGCTGGCTGCTACCCTGGGCCCCTCTCTGGGGAGCAGGGCTGTGTAAGGGTGTCTAGCTTCCTCATTGGCAGGACAGGAAGTTCCTTGAGAGCAGGAATGGAGTCTTATTTGTCTTTATTTTTCTATCCCCTCCAGTGCACTGTACAGCCCTTAGAATAAGGCAGAGCTTAAGTAGGGCTTGTTGAATTGAATTATTGAGTAGACAGGCTTGCGATGGGAAATAAACAAACAAAAGAACCAACGCCTTATAATTCAATGCTGCTCAATCTGTCACTTGCAGACCAAATCCCCAGCTCCCTCGGATGGCTGGAGAAGGGAGCTCCCAGACATGGAGAGAGGGATGTACCCGGCACTGCACTGTGCACACAGGATCACACTCATCCTTCCTGCATCTCTGGGATGGAGGTGCTCTTACTAACAGGTTAGGGAGCTTCAGTCTCCCAGGGAGGACCTGGAGAGCTGGGATTGGGCCCGTGGCCTGCCTATCCCGGCTGTGCCCTTTTCCTCCCAGACAGTGCTGTCTGGGTCAATGTTGCTATGACTCCTCCCCTCCCCTGGCCCCTCACGATTCCTGGAAACAGCCTGCAATCCCCTGACCTCTTGATCAGTGGCTATGGAAACAATATCTACTCTGACCTCTGTAGTGGCTTTGCTCTCCTTATTGGTCCCAAGTTTCTAAAATATGTCAGTGTAAAGATCTCACCCAGAGTCCTGTAGCCATCAAGGGCTGTCTCACTGGTTTTTGGTTATAAGAAGGAATTTTGTTTCTTTGGCCTTCTTTCTGTGTGTGGTGTCTGGCACATAATAGCTATGCAATTCCTGCTTGTTGAAAGAGGAAGGAAGCAGGGCTGGATTGAACAACTGAATTGTCCTGGCTTGGGTCATTCTATAGCCCTCCATTCTTTGGACAGTGGAGGCTCAGCCTGTGAAAGCAAAGTAACCAGGAAGGAAGGAAGGAAGGAAGGAAAGAAGAAGGGAGGGAGGGAGGTAGGGAGAGAAAAGACCAATATCTCCCCTTTTTCCCCTACAACCCTCCCTCCCACAAGCTGTGTACATTTCCCAAGAACAAATGTTTACCCTGTGGGCTAGCCCCTAGCACTCAGAGTGTGGGCCATGGCCCAGCAGTATTAGTATCTCCTGGGAGGCTATTAGAAATGCAGAGTCCCAGGCCCTACCCATACCTACTGAATCAGAATTCTCATGTATCAAGATATTCAGATTTATGTGCACATTAATGGTTGACTAGTGCGGGGCTAGATGACCTGCACTTAGAACCTTGTCTATTCCTCTAAGAGAGTAGTCAGGTTTCCTGAACATTATAAGGAAGGCATTGGAGAGGATTTTAATACCAGGACCTCAGGAATGGAGAGAGGAAACATCTTGAGAGGAGACTAATAATGATTTTTATCATCATAATTGCTAAAGTTTATTGAGCATTTACTATGTGATAGGCACTTGACATTCATGATCCTATTTGATCCTCACAACAACTTTATCAAGGAGATATCATCATTACACCCGTTTCAGAGATGAGAAAACTCAGCCTGGGGTGATAGAGCAATTTGCCAGGACCATACAGGGAGATTTGAGTTATTCATCTAACTCTGGCTTCTCCTTGTTCTATAATGTTGGCCAAATGACTTTGATCTCCAGGCCAGGCTGACCACCCTTTCACCTTCAAACCAGAGAGAACAATGCCCAGAGCCTTCTCAAAAGCAGACAAGGAGAAGAATAGTAAGTACACAAGTCTGCAAGGTCCTTCAGAGCTAAGATGTCCTATTTTCAATGCAATAGAATCATTTAACTGATAAACACGGAGGCAATGTCAAGATGGCAATAAATTGCCTCGCTATCAGGCAAGGCCTTTGTGTAACGTTCAAAAGAAACTAATTAAAGAAATTTTTCTTTAAAGTATTTTTGACCCAGACATTTCTACATCGGCCCAGGATGCCAATCCAGTTTGAAAACTTGGTGTAAAGCTTGCATTATTAATGCACACTTGAAAAATGATATTGCATATTTGCCTTAGAACATTTTGGGAATGGGGGAGGATTAAATGTATCTCTTGAGGATTTGATCAGGGAAGGAAGTGGAGGGTGGGGTGATGCCAGAGAAGGCCAGAGAAGGTGTGCATCCTTGTAAAACATATATCATAAAGCTTGGGTCTTTATCGGAACTCCAGCGTTCAGATGACTGAGACAAATTTTAAAGAGAATTTTTTCACATTTAATACATAAAACATGATCTCCACCATCTCTCTCTTTAAACAGCTTTGTTAAATAGTCAGTTGAACGACATCTCCCTTGCTGCCATGAATCCATTAGGGAATCATATTTACATAGGGGATTTTACTTGACAATCTCAAACCACTTGGAAAACATCAACCTTCTCAGCCTCTCAGCACCCTTTGGGGAGCTGTATGCATACTCCTGGTTTATTTCTCCCACCCTGGTGTGGTGACAGTGGCTCCCAGAAAAGTGGATTTGGCAGAACCAGTGCCCCAACTAGTGCTTTCCAGGATACCTCTCACAGGGCTGCCCCCTGACTCCCACTTGCTGGATTGCTTGGACCCATGGAGATGGGCATGGGAATGGGGCTGGTGCAGCTCCTGCCATCCTCATCCTCATCACTCAAATGTACACTGAGCAGGCATGGAGACTCCAACAAGGAAAGAAGCTGGCATCTCAACAATGACGGCAACAGTAAGAGTAGCTCATGTGTATTGCTTAATATGTGACAGGCAGCATGTTAAACACTTGGTGTGGGGTTGCCCAGTAAATCCTGGTGAGCCTGCGAGGTGCTTCTAGTGTTACCTTTACAGCATCGATGAAGACGTTGAGGCCTGGAGAGCTGAAATGATGGGCTCAAGTCCCACTCTTAGGAAGACAGTCTCAAGCCCTCATTTGTCTGTTTCAGTTCACACTCATCTACACTATCATGATAGACCAAAGGGCATTATATGTACAGAAGGAGTTTCAGGAAGGGAGAAAATGGAACTTGAAGCGCTTTGTCATATATGTATTCAATGTGTGCATTCAGCAAACGCCTCCAGCTTTGGCTCCCTTCCATTCCATCCTAAAAGGCTGAGATAATTTTCTTCTTTTCACTTAAAATAGTCTCTATCTAGATATGTGAAGCAGCTAGCACGGTGGCTTGCACACAGTATATGGTCAATGACGTGACTTCCCTTTTCCATTTGTAGTCCATGCACACATGCTGACACTCCCTAATTCCATGAATCGATATATTTCTTAAAACGATGCTCAGAGGAGGATTCTGAGAACACAGATGGGACAGGACTACGGCCGTGGTCACTTTAAACGTGGTTTGCCACGTCAGCAGAAGCCATTGAAAGCAGAGGTAAGGTTTCAAGGAAGGAGAGGGGCCTGTGAGGCAGGTGGAAATGGACAGAGTGGTGGATGGGCGGCAGAGTCGAGCAAGGTGAGGACGGATTTGATATTCTGCTGTGTGAAAGCAGGCAGGGCTGATGCTGAGGAAGAAAATCACCGATAGCCTAAGGGCCATCCTGTGTAGCTGTGCAGGTTATGCACTGCAGAACTTTAGGGGGCGCTGTTCTTACCACCCTGGGAAGGGAGGCCCTGAGTGGACCCTGCACAGTCAGCAGGGGCCTAGGGAAGGACCTTGCCTGCAACATTTACTGAGTACTCATAAGAGTGGAAGCATGCGTGGTGGGGAAAGGGTTTTTAAGTTGGGCCTTTTAGTTAGAATTTTGACAGATGGAAAACAGGGAGGGGCAAAGCCCAGGTGGCTGACTCCTATTCGTCCTTTAAGGCTGAACTCATGCCTCCCCTGTGCTGGGACCCGTTCTGAGGCAGCAGCTGCGCCGCCCTTTTCCTCCTACAGCACCGGACCTACCTCACCCTAAGCTTCACCACCCCTCCCTGAAAGAGTTCATTCCCAAGTTCGTGGAGTCTCATGGTCCCCCTCCCAACCCCCCCGAAACCCACCATCCCGCCTCCACTACCCTGTAAGCTCCTAGAAAGCAGGAACTATGTTTTTCACTCCAGTAGGCAGGGATTAGCAGTGGTGCTAGCACATAGTAGGTCCTGGCACGTAGTAGGAGTTGAATGAACCAAGTAACCAATGTATAAGTACAGGAAGCTGGTGTGGGGGCCAGTCATGCGGGCAGGATGGCCAGTGTACAGCCAAGAGATGCCAAGGTCCCCAGAAGGGGCAGTGGACCAGGATGAGAACAGGCAGAGCTCAGGGACCTCCGGGCTGTGGGCAGCAGGGAGGGTGGAGAGAAACCCAAGGAATGTCAGCCACCCCACGTGGAGCTGGGGGCTATGCTCAGGAATCTAACACGCAGCTCAGAGCCAGGCGACAGGCTCCAGCCCTGTGTCCCTGAGCCTTGTTTGAAGGCTGATGATTTTTTAACGGTGTTTGTCTCCCTGAGGGTCAGAATTCAGGAAATGCCCCTCTCTAGTAGAAAAGAGAAGCGGCTGGGAGACAAATATCTTTTATCAGATCAAAAAATTAACATGTGAAGCAAAGCCAATGCTGCCGGGCATTCTGGGGCATGGAGAGGCCAGAGACCCAATGATGTCTGATGACTGACTGAGGGACAAAACAGGCAGTCTTCCGGGGCCAAAGCAGGGGAATGCCCTGCTCTCCAGCTCCTGCTTGCAGGGGCCTTCCTGAGACACATGGGCTTGTTTATTAAGGCCTCAGAGGCACTGACACCTGCTCTCCTCCCCACAGTGGGAATTGGACCCTCCTGTGGTTGCCACTTACTGAGTACCTAAATCCCAACCACCCTAGATGTGGGTGGGAACATAAATAGATGCTCTGAGAGGCAGTGTAGACAGTGAGAAAAGCAGTAGACACACCTTGTTCAAATCCTGGCTTCCACTTCCTGGCTGGGTGACTAGAGGCAAGTCACTTAACCTCTCTGACTGCCTGTCAGAAAGAGCTAATGAGTCCTTCTCATACAGCCGTTGTGTGGATTCAGTGGGACACCTTCTGTAAGTCAAGTGTCTGGCGCATAGTAGGTTCTCAATTAATTACAGCTGTTATAAATGATTAATAACCTCGTGTCTCCTCTCAGCCTAGCTCAGGCTCTGCTGCCTGCTGCCTTCAATGTCCCTGACCCCCACACTTGCTGCTTCCACCTCCAGCCCCACTCCTCCTTCCAGGCCTAGCCAGAGGGCTGCCTACTCCATGAGCCCCAGGCCAGCTCTTCCTGTAAGAAGGGTCCTCCCCTTAGGCCAGGATGTTCCAGTTTCTCTCTTCCAGCCTCAGCCACCTACCCCAGACCCCAGAATAACACAGTGAGACCTGAGCTCTCAAGTTGGACACTCTCTTTGATGTCTCTGTGCCTCAGTTTCTTCATCTGTAGACCTGGTAGAGTGGCACGAAGGCCTTAGGTCTGTGTTCCCTGCAGGCAGGAGGCAGGGAGCAACATGTTCTTGGAATAGGGGGTGCCCATGTGTCCTGAGCACCACCAAGTACCCCCCTTTCTTTGAGACTCATAGAGGCTAAGGGGCTGGGTGGGGGCCATGGGGTAAGCAAGAGGCAGAGTCGGGGTGTGGGGCTAGGGGGCTGCTCCCCAACTTCCAAGGTCCTCAGAGGGGCAGGAACCAGTGTTAGATGTGGAATACTCCAACTATCTCCTTGTCTTACTTATTCCCCTCAGCTTCCTGCCCCCTCTGCATAGTCGGCTGCTTTCTTCCCTCCTATCTCCATAAAAACCCTCTGGATGCTCTCCATCCTCCTCTGCCGGCATTATCGGTCTGGCTGTTATCTCTCTCCCTGGAAGGCTGGATGCTTCACATGCCTCCTGCTTCCTGGGCAGTACAGCAGATTCCTTATAATGAGCCTAATCTTCACATTAATCCAGGGCTCCTCTCTGAGGGACCCAGGGTGCCGGATGGGCTTTACTGAAGCCCTCCTCACTGGAATCCACTGGGGAGGAAGCAGGTAAGAGGAGTATTTTCCCATTTCACAAATGGGGAAGCTAAGGCTGAGACACCTGGTGCCCGGATCTCTCCCTAGATCTCCCCTTGCCCGGGAACCAAATATCAGCCACCCTCCCCTGGGGTTGCCTCAGCCTCACCAGCCGCATCCCCTCTCCATGGCTTTAACCCCCCAGCCCACAGATGCCTAATTCCTCCCTCCCACCTCACTTCCTGGCTGGCTGCCTCTCCCAGCCTCTGCCCTGCCTTTAGGCAGAGTTTGAATCAGCTCCCCTTCCTGCTTTTCCAGCCCCACATGCCTTCAGATCTTTCTTGAGGTGTGGTGCCTTCCCTGCTTGACTCTAGTGATCCTGGAATTAGGGGCTCCCACACATTGTCCAAGGAGCTTCTCGGTACATTAGACCAGGGTTCTTAGCTGCAGGGGTAGGGGGGACGGTGAAAGTCTATGAACTTCTGAAATTGTAGGTCAACATGTGAGTGCACGGATACGTGGAAATATTTCAGAGGGAGGGTCCACAGCGCTAACAGAGTCTTCGAAGTGGTCTATTGTTGCAAAAAGGTTAGGAGACATCGCACCAGCCTGCGAATGACGGGAATCACTGAGGAACTGGTTGCTTACGCACAGTGCACACAGAGGGCAGCTTTATGCTTTGTCTTATCTGGGGCCTGTGGCCTCTGAGTAGGGCATCTCTGCCTGGCTATTCTGCCTTGGAGACTCTGACTCTGCCCTAATATGCTCCCCATCCCCAGCTCCAAACACCTTTCTTCTGCATTCCCTCAGGGACTGGATACCGGCACACAGGTTGACTTCTCCCTTGTGGGGTCAACTTTTCCTCTATCAGGATGCCTTGGCCATTTCTGGGTCCTGGTCTCTCTACTGAGACCGGTGCTACTCAAAGTGTGATCCGTGGATTGGCATGTTGGGTTGTGCTGCTTTAGACTTTATCCAGGCAGTTCATTTTGTTTCCCTTGACTGTGCTGTTTCCCTCCTTGCCTGCCTGTCAAAATCCTGTCTATCCTTGGACAGGCCCAGCAGTCCCAGGCCCAGCTCCAATGCCACCTCCTCTGGGAAGCCCCAATGGATGAGAGCTGTCCTTCCGATTGCCCTAGAGCTGGCTTCTTTCCTCATTGACAGCACTTACTGTGCACCCAGCAGTGCTCCACACATAGAAGGGGCTCAAGAAATGCCTGGCGTGCCCTTCGTTGCTCCTGTTGAGGAAGAATTCACTCATATATTCAACTGTGCATTTGTTCAACACATTTGTGCCAGACATTGTGTTGGGGGACTAAACAATGAAAGGGACAACAACGTGGTTGCCCTTACAGAGGTTCTGGTCAAGGGAGGCAGATGGATGCGAGGACAGGCAATGGTCTCAGCGTGAGTGATAACTACCGTGTTTGGGGTCAGAGGGTATCCTGAGCGCATTTGAGAAGGGCACTCGTTGCCTGAGGAAGATGGGGTCTCTGGTGAGACCTGGTGGCGTAGTTAGCCAGCGCCGTTGAGGAGTAAGGAGTGTTCTGGGAAACAGGGAGAGCCCACCTTAAGTGTGGAGCCTGCTGTGATCCAGAATTTAAGGCATTTCATCTGCAGAAGCAAAGGCTGTGAGAGGAGAGGAGAGGAGAGGAGAGGAGAGGAGAGGAGAGGAGAGAGGAGCCCAGGTCATGGAGGGCCCAGTAAGTTTGAAGAGCTTGGACTTAATAATAAGAGCTGGCAATGGGGAGCTGTGCTAGCTACCCTGCCTGTGTCACAAATTACCCCAACACAGAGTGGTGTAAAACAACCATTCATTATGCTCCCAGAGTCTATGGGTCAGGAATTGGGTCAAGGCACAGTGGGGAGGACTTTTCTCTACCCTGTGATATCTGGGGTCTCAGATGGACCATTCAAGGACCAGGGGCTGGAATCTGTCTGGATGTTGATGCTGGTTTCCTGCTGGGGGCCTCAGTTCCTCTCCACATGGGCTGGAGTCCAGGTTTTGGCCATTCAACCTGGCCTGGGATCTGTGTCTGAGACTTCCCTACTACATGTCATATTTGTCTTAACCTCCTCTCTTCCTGAAAATGCTAGAGGTAACCTCCTCTGGGAAGCCCCCCCGCCATCTCTCTGGTTAAGGGGGCCACTTGCAGCCTCTGCCTGAAGTCATTTGTCTCCTTGTCTGTCTCCCCCACTAGTCTGAGACCTCCTTGAGGACATCTTCCTTATGTCTGATTCCCCGTCACCTGGCATACAGAAGATGCTAGATAAATGTTTGCTGGATTGTCAACTAAACACGAGAAGGTTGGCCTACCAGGGTTGGCATGGCATTGGCTCTTTGGCTTATCTTTGTTGAATCTGCCCTTTTAATGCTGCATTTTACCTGCCTCCTTTCTAAGCTCATTTAGGTCAAATATTTATAACTATTATGGGGCCTCATTCCTTACCTAGGGCTTCCACTCCTGCCCTCTTCAAATTACTCTCTACAAAGCAGCTCCAGGAGGCTGCATCAGATTTAAATCAGAGCATGTCCCTGGCTCAAAACCCTCCAATGTGTTTCCATTGTAAGTGAAATCCACAGCCCTTTTGCAGCCTATGGTCTACGAGGCCCTGCATTATGTGCCTCTGCCTTCCTCACTAACCCCATTTCCTAGACACCCACCTCCCACATTTCAGTGACACTGGTTTCCATTCTGCCTGAACAAGCTAAGCTCCTTTCTGCTTCAGGACTTAGTATTGCTATTCTCTCTGCCAGGAACACACTCCCTTCATCTCCTTGCTTGGCTATTCTTTATCACTGAGACCGTAGCTCGAATGCCACTTATTCAGATTTTCCCTGAACTCCTAGCTTATGTAGTATCCTTACCCCAGCCACCCTCTCTTCCAACACTCCTCCAATTTTCTGCATAGTTATTACCAGAAATAATCTAGTTTCTCTACCTGTTTACCTTGACACTGCTGGTCTCCTTCACTGGAATGCAAGCTTGCTCAGGGAAGGATCTTGCTATTCATTGCTAGATATAACATTCAGAACAAGATTCTGACCCATAAATATTTGTGGAATGAATAAATGAATGCATGGAGACCCATTGTACAGAAGGGAACATCTAGGCACAAGTAGCTTGCTGGCTGAGGAGTCTGTGGCTCTAGGCCTCCAGCCCCGCCCACCTCTTCTTCCTTGCTTTGGCTCCCATCCTTCCTTTCCCACCCACCCCTCCCTCTTGTGTGATGCCAGAGTACTCCTTTCTCTCCTCAGCAGCCTGGGCTGGGAAGGGTCGGCTGAGCTGGTGAACACAGGCAAGCAGCTGCAGAAGCATCGCAGGAAGTGAGAGAGATCCTGGTCCTGGGGGAGCATTAAACTCCTGACTTCAGGGGGAGGTGAGAAACAGGCAGTTGTCTCCGCCTGCTTGGAGCAGGAGGAAGGCTCTTCTCCTGGTGTTATTGATGGATCAGATGCAGAACTGCAGATTATGCTTCCTGCACGGGCTTCCGTGCCCACCTCGTGCAGAGCATCCAGGCCCCAGGAGGAAAGATGCTCACCAAGGAGTGGTTGGCCTGCTCGCTTGCTCACTCCCACCCCAGGATTTATGGTGCTGCCCTTGAGCAGGAGTCTCTGATGGAGATATACCGGCCTGCTTTTCTGCCGGAAGTGGGCCCTCCCGATGAATCTGAGCGGTGACTGTAGCAGCCACCATGCAGGAGGCAAGAGATCTACGGCCCTCTCTCCTGGCCCTCTACCCTCCTGCCCATCCGGCTCACAACCACTTAGCCTGGAAAGAAAGGCCCTGACCCTCTTGGTCCCTGTGCAATAATAACCCTTGGCGGCTGAAGGACGGCACTACCCAGCTCCCTGCTGCTGAGCTCCTGGGAGGACAGCTGGCTGCCAATCAGTGGTGTAAGTGGCTGCACATTACCAAGCATCAGCTGCTCTTGTGGTGCTGTCCACTCCCAACAGCAAATCCTATGATGGACCAAATGTGGAACCCCAGAACTTGTGCCTAGATTTTCCCATCTGTGCAATGGGTCTCCATGCATTTATTCATTCAACAAATAGATACGTGTCAGGTCTTGTTCTGAGTGTGGTATCTGGCAATGAACAGACAAGGTCCTGCCCTGAGCAAGCAGGCGGGGCTGGGGTGGGGGGACTCACATGTACTGATGGCCCCTTCCAAGTGCCAGGCATGCGCCACATGCTGCCTGTTCACCTCTGTCAGTCCCCTCGGCAGCTTTGAGAAGTGAGCGCTGTTGGCTCTCGTTTACAGACACAGAAACTGAGGCTCGGGAGGGGAAGGAGGGGGCTTTGCTTGAGTGCCATGAGCATGCGTCGCTAGTTAATTTTTCTGTCAACCCTAAGAGGTAGGGCCTACACATTGTTACTGCCTCTTAGAGATTAGGGGCTTGAACCTCCATGTGGGGACAGAAAGGATGGGGAAGAAAGGATGGGAGCAGCTATTTGTAGAGCCTTTTGTACCAGACACCGTTAAGTTCTTTATGTGTGTTTTATCATTGTCACAGTGAGTCTAGAAGGTAGGTGGGTACTTATATTCTCATTTGATTAATGAAAACTAGGGCTCAGAGGGGTTTGGTAACAGCGGGGGCTGGGGAGAGTTATCCTCTTTCTGCATCTCACAACCAGGCCAGCTGGGATGCTTCTTCAGGACCACACTGTTCAACATCTGCTGGCAGGAGGGGAGTGGTGGCCTTCATTTTTAAAGACCAGGAACGCTGCACCCCTTTCCCCACCTCTCATTGTTGCCTCCTGCCAGCACTACCTCCAGCCTTCCTCAGGCCAGGGGGACGAGGAGGTGATGTCTTCTGGCCTAAGCCGGCAGGAATGTCTTGGCGGCCTCTCTGTGATTTCTCTCTGCTCAGGCAGAGTCTGTCACACTGTCTCCTCCCCTCCTACCAGACTGTGCCAGCCCTGGGAGACTTATGGAAAGGCACTTTGATCACAGGAGCCCAGGGGAGCTGTAGCAAGTGGGAAAGTAAGAGAGCGAGAACATGCAGGTGAGAGTTTTCTATCCAAAGCCGGATCAGAGATTCCTGTTCCCTGCGGTTATGCGGGGACTTGCCACTGTTAGGCAGCAGTGACCAATACAGATACAGACAGCAGGGGCATGACCAACACAGATACAGACAGCAGGGGCAATGTGTAAGCCTGTCATTAGCAGAGGTCATTAGGCCACTGGGGAGGCCTTCTATGGCTTGGCTGTCACTGCTCTGCCATAGTCATCACTTTTTTGGGGGAGAACCAAACCTCACCTTTACTCCTTGTCACCCCATCGGCTCACTGGAATCACAACATCAGAGCCAGAAGAGCCCCTAGAGATCATCTTGTTCACCCCTTTGGTAATGGACAGGGAAACTGAGGCCAGGGGTGAGTTATTTGCCCAAGTCACGTGGTTTCCCAGTGGCAATGCTGAGATTAGGATTTGGAGCCCTGGTTTTCTGGGCAGGGTTCTTTCCATGACAGGAGAGGAAGTCTGGGGTAGTAGTTAAGTACACAAGCTTCGGGAGCAGAAAGATCTAGGCTCACATGCAGGCCCAGCCCCTGGCTTGCTGCTGTATGACCTGGGAGGGTCTCAACCTCTCTCTTTCATCACTGGATGCACATGGATCAGGACCGTTGTGCGACCTAAGTGAGAGGTGTACCTAGGAAGAATTGGGTAATGTTTACTGCTATCATCACCGTCATTGCTGTTGGGGCTTCATGCTCCAGGCAAAGCAGACAAGGAGCCACTGCATGAGTGTGGGGGGAGGTGGGTGCAGAGTGCACAGGGCAGGCAGCCTCCTCCCAGAGAGTCTGGGTCCGTTTCAAGGGCCTGGACTTCTTAAGGGTGCTAAACTCCCAGGAGGGTCAGATACCTGACATAGAGGCTCTTATTTATTCCTCCCAACAGCTCTGTGAATTGAGTGGAACTATCCCTATTTTACAGATGAAATTTAAAAAACCAAGGTCCAGAAAGTTTCAGCAACTTACCGCATTTCCCAGTTGGTGAGAGGTAGGGCAGTATCGCAACCCTGGGGCTCCTTAGTTTTTTCTGCTCCACCAATGGCACCTGAGACCAGCCTCGCTGTGCTTGCAGGGCATGAGATGGGCAGCTGACTCAGCTTAGAACCTTCAGAGATGCTGAACCCCACCCTGTCCTGGCCTGGATGGGGGCCCCCATGTCTCTGGGCTGTCTCCTGGGCTAAGCTGTGTCCAGCTTCACCCAACAGAGGGCGCTAAGGCCCTGGTTCTCTGGCCAAGTCCTGGACCACCAGGTTCTGCCTGGTTTCCATGGAGACAGGTGGGGTTGAGTCGCCCCAAGATGGTGCTAAGGTGAGAACGCGCTCTCTTTTCTTCCTCTGCTGCTGCCTGTGCTGTTGATATTCTTGACTTAGGTCAGCTTGGGGGTTTTGGCTTGGGAATAACACAAAATAAAACAGGATGGCGTTTCATAGTAAATTACTTTAATTTTTATGGTGCTGTGTGCCCTGTTTCCTGACAAAGTAACTCTATATTTAATAGTTTACAAGTAGAATTTTTCTCTTTGGGTGTTTTGGTTCTCCATGCCCCCACGCTGTCACTTTATCCCTGCATGCCCTCCTCCTTCTAGCCTCCATTCGAATGATTACAACCCCAGAGAAGAAGCTCAGAAACCATGGAATCCACCTCAAATGTTACAGCAAGGAGCCTGGGAGCCCAGAGGGGTGGTGCCTGGGCCCAGGTCACACTGGGGGTTGGTGGCTGACTCTCAGAGGCAGGATTTGATTCCAGGATCCATCTGGGATCCAGAGGCCCCACGGCTGCTGGCAGGATATGCAAATGGGTAGCAGGCTCAGCCCAAGTTTGGGGGTGCCTAGTCTCTAAGAGTGAGCAGAGGCCTAAGGGCCTGTTCTCAGAGCTGACCATCAGGTCTGTGATGTCCTCAACTCACTTTCCCTAGTGCCAAGGCAGAGTTGGGGAGACCACCCTTCTACCCCACTCCACCTTTATTCAGATTATCCTTCTGGGACCCTCTGTCCTGCCACCTTTGTTCTCAAAGTTCACATTTATTGGGAGGGAGGTCCCTTTGAGGTCACCTTTGAGGTTCTTCGTAAACTTATCTCTATTAAAAAGCTGGGGTTGTGGGATTGGATCCCCTAGTAAGGTACTAGCACACTTAAAAACTGCTAGGCTGGGTGGAAGGGAGGAGAGGCCTCCAGCAGCCTCAGAGTCCCCAGGGATATCCTGGGCCCCGTATTCACCTGGCTGCACCCCTCCATTCCTGCAACTCCAGGGAGCTAGCGCTACTTGCGAGTCATTAGATGAGGTGTTTGAAATGCGCATTCCTCCAGGTGTGCCAGCACCAGCAGCATCACCTGGGAGTTGGTTAGAAATGCACACATTTGGGCCCTACTCCAGACCTACTGAATCAATGTCTGCTGGACAACGATATCCAAGGGTGATTGCTTGCATGTTGGTATTTAAGAAGGGCTATTTGAAACCGCACCTTGAATCTTCATCCATCCCCATTTAACAGATGCAGACACTGAAGCCAGGGCAGTTAAATGGGCAACCCCAGGTCATGGCGTTAATAAGTCACAGGGCTTGGGTTCAGATTCCACCCTTTCTGATGCCAGAGGACTTTGGAGGATGGGAGGTTTTCAACAGAACAAGATGGGGGAGAAGCGCCTTTGGGAAAAAGGGACAGCTTGAGCATGGAGACATGAGACAGTGAGGCTGAGGGAAAGTGTTGTGATGGGGGTGAATTTAGGAAGTGGATTGGTTACCTGGAAAGGGGCCTTGGCTCTCCTCTGGTAGGTAATGGAGAGCTACTATCTGGGAACAAGAGAGTTCATTGAGCCTGTAGGTCCTGCCTTGCAGGAGAAGTTGGGGCTGAGATACGTCCTTGGGACATTTTCTTAAGGGCCCTGGCTACAACTCCATTCTGGCCTCATACCTGAATTATCTGGCTCTGTGAGAGTGAAGCAGAGGAGTAAGTGGGCAGGCCTCTGGGGGCTTGGACTGCAAGCAGCCAGGTGGGGACCATGGGAGGAGCTCTGGATGGGCAGGCAGGTTCATGAGCCCTGAGTCACCTCTTCTCCAGTGGAAACACCTGCAATGCCCTTATCTAGATCTTGAGGGCTTGGTTACCAGTTCCTGTGCCACACTGAGCCGCCTCTGTGGATGTGCTTCCATGTGTCACTACTCTGCCCAAAGCATGGGGCTCAGGATGGACCCCCACCGTAGATCCTGCCTGATTAGAGAGGAGACCAGGCTATCTGCCTTCTTCCTGGGTCTGGGCACTCTACATCTAGTAATGTAACCTAACTCTAGCATTTTTAGCAATGGATTCATGGAAGGAGCCGTGGGCTCAAAAGCAGGAGACTCAGGTTCTACCTATTTCCTCCATTCTTGTCCCACAAGTCAGCTCAGACATAGGACCACTTTTCCCATTCCTCACTCTCTTCCAGTCACCTCATTGCCACCCTCCACCTCAATCAGCATCCTCACAGCTGATGGCACTTCCTAAATCAAATTCTTTCAGAGCCAGAAGCTCATGTCCTCTTTAGGGAAACCCAGTGGTGAGATGGGTCAGATTTGCTGTCCCCATTTTACAGATGGGAAGATGGCAGCCAATGAAGGTTAAGGAAGTGACTTACCCTAAAACCACACAGCAAACAAGGGCTTAGGCCAGAAACCCGGGCTCTTGACTTTGAATCTACAGCTTTAAAATCTTGAGGATTTTTAATAGTTTGTCTTGGGATACCTCCTAGAATGTGAAACCCTGGGCTCAGGACTTGAGTCTGTGTGCCTGGTGCTGAGCCCTGGGGCTGGCACCTGGCAGGTATTCAGGAGTTGTGAAACTGCTTGTGTCTTATGTCCCCTGCCCCGGGCCTAGCACAGTAGGAGGCCCTGATGAGGATGTATTCAGTGGATGCCCAAGTGCTGACCAGAGCAGCTTCATGCCTGTCCCAGTCACCTCTGACACCTCACATGCCCCTTCTTATTCCCTGTCTTTGGGAAGCCTCTTTTCTACTCTCTTTCTTTTCCCTGTTTCTAGTATTCTGCTATTTTCTTGCTGTGCTGAATACCCCTCCTTCCAGACGTGCCTTTCCTCCAAGATTCCTCCTTCTGACCCAGGGCATAAGGCATACATGGGTGGGTACCCAAAGTGATGGTAGGTCTCATGGGATGGGGCCACTTTGAGCTGCTTTCGGGCCCTACTTCTATTTGTGGCCAGTCTGTTTCTCAATGTGGGGACAGCCTGGAATGGAAGGAGCCCTGGCTGGCAGCCTCTGCTCCTTTCACACTGGGTGACCTTGCACAGTAGTCAAGATATGCATTCTGGAATAAGCCTTTCCAGGCTTGAATTCTGTTTTTGCTTCCTGTTAGCTGCATGATCTGGGACAAGTTACTTCACTTCTCTGAACCTTAGTTTCCTCATCTTTTAAACAGGGGAATAATAGTACCTGCTCCATAGGATTTTAGAGGCTTAAAGAAGTTAAGACCCCAAAGTACTTAGAAATAGCTTAACATACGTTGACTATTACAATACTTCGGGCCTCAGTTTCCCCGCCTGTACAATGAAGGGGTTATGCTGCTCTCTAAGGTTCCTCTGCCTCTGACATTCCAGAATTTAATCTCTGGGCAGTCATGAGCTCTGCTTAGTTCTCTCCTTTTGTGGAATTCTCAGTGCAGGGTCATGTGCAAGATTAATAAATAAATGAATAAAGGAATAAAGAGTGCCTTTCATTTGCGCAGTGTTAACTAGTTTTCAAAGTGCTTTCTCATCCATTAATTATCTCAATCGAGTCTCATGCAGGCCTGCGACGTAAGCAGCCCAGGGATTATTACTGTCATTTCAGATGAAGAACAAGAGCTTCCGAGAGGCAAAGTGACTTGCCCAAGGTCATACAGTTCTTTGATGTCGGATGAGAAGAGGTGGCAAAGAGAAGCTGAAAGAGAAAGGAAGGCTGGAAAAGGTGGGGGTGAGCCTGGGCAGTCTGGGTAACAGAAAAAGTGGAATTTGGCTGTATTTGCCAAAGCCAACTTTAGAGTTTTGGGGTGTTTCTTCCTGCTTTAGGGTTTCTTGAGTATTTGACTTCTTGGGAGTTTTCTTCCTTCTACTGTGACTAGGTCAGTGGCTGGGGCTCAGTCTAGCCTTTGGATAGAAATTAGCAACATCTTTGGCAGCATTTGTAGAGGTGTGGTGCTCAGAGCAAAGGAGGTGATAACCCACTCTGTGCAGGACACCAGGGTTCAGTCCTAGGCGCTGCACTTTGAGATGGACTTTGACACACTAGAGGTGGGTGATGGAGAGTCTGAACTTTGAGCCATCTGGAACAAAGTTGAAGGAGCTGGACATAGAGACGAAAAGACTGGAGAGTTTCTGCACTGTTTTGACGTATTAAAAGTAACTTAGACTTCCTCCAGAGGCCTCAGCGGGCAGAACTGATATCAGGGTGGAAGGTACCAATGGAAAATTTTATTGCAACAGGGGAAGAACTGGTTAATTTCTGCTGTGAAAATCCTTGACCCCCATTGTCTCCCACTCCAGGCACACTGAGACTGATGTCCCCTTGTCTCCTTGTTCTTCCCATTCCTCTCCTTTCCCCAGTGATGCCCTTTCCTGGCTGCAGGAGTTGGATGGACCCAAACCCTTGTCGTACTTCCCAGGAACTGAGAGCTCCCTGCAGGCTGGGCCACGCATTAAGGGACCCTGCCTGGGGTGCAGGCTGACAGTTCAGGTCCCTACCAGTTGTGAATAATAGTCATGCAAAATTCTGTGCAGGGAAGGCCCCTGGGAAACCAACAGTGCTTGTTTTTGGAGACAGCACCAGAGTGGTACAGAATTAAAACACTCTCCAGGCTTGACCGGCTGCTTGTTGGAGGCCTGGGTCACTGAGTACTTAGTTAATTCAGGTATAGCGGTAGGAGAGGGGCCAGGGAGGGTGTGTGTGGAGGGTGGTGCTGGGATCCCGAAAGGGGATAAGGAATGAGATCTCTGGGTCTCGGGGAATGAGGAGACATGTCTGCCCTGGCACCGTCTCTCTAGGTCCAGGGCTCAAATTGGAGCCTGCTGTCCTCTCAGCCACAGTGCTTATCCCCAGATGAAATAAAAACAAGGCGATTATTATGGGTGTTTGGGGATTCAGAGCATCCCCTTGGAGACCACATCAACTGGTGGCAGGAAAGGATCTTTAAGAGAGTAAGAATGAGAGAGGCTTAAAAAAAAAAACCCCAGCTTGTCAGCAGTAATCGGCTCCTGCTTGGCTCTCTCTCTGCTGGGGTCCAGGCCACCTTGCAGGGAGATATTTTCCCTCTAAGAGGCTTTATGATGCTACTGTTCTGAACACAGGTGCCCACTGCCTTAACTTGGTGCTCTGTGGCACCTCTACCCACTCTGACTGTCCCACTTCTGCAGGGACAGGTGACCTCCAGAAAGGCACCGTCTCTCTCTGGTGCAGTGTTCCTCTCCGTCTCCTTCATTTTCTCACATCTTCCCACTCCTGCCATTGCTTTGGGGCTTCCTGCTTCTCTTTCTGTATGCTCAGCTTCATGGCAGTGAGTACCACACAGAGGCAGGAAGCAAAAAGTTGGGGGATGAGGGGGTGCAGCTAGGTGTTTGGTACTTGGTGTCTCCCCACAAACACTTCCAACCTCACCTGGGTCTGGCTTAGATTAAGCAAATAAAAATACAGGACAGACACTTAATTTGAATTTCAAATAAAAAACAAATATATTTTTGTATAAGTATATCCCATGCAAGTCTTGGGATACACTTACACTAAAATTAGTTGTTGTTTATCCAAAATTCAGATTAACTGGGCGTTCTGCACTTTATCTGGCAAGTTAGTCTTGACCACTCCTTCCTCCTGCCTCTGGAAGGGTCCTTGGGTGTCTCTCTGTCTTGGAGGGCACAGTCCCAAACAGGGGACTGTCCCCAACCATTTATACACAAGAACAGTAGCCCTCACCTCCTGGTAGTGGATCCATGCTAACCAATGGCCTTTAGGAAGCTTCGGGTAGCCCCCAGGAATCAGTGATTGCTGCCATCATGAAGAAAGATATGCATGTAAAACATAGAGACATTATACTTAGAGATGGCGGAAGTGAGGCTCAGAGAGGCAGACTGACTGGCCTAAGGTCTCTCAGTGCTCTGGTGGCAAAGCAGGCCTGAGCTGAGGCCTCCTGACTCCTTGTACAGTGCTCTTCCCACCCCATGCACTTTTTGCAGCAGCCAGCTTATTTGCTGCATTTCAGCTGGGAAAGGGTGGGGATGGGTCCAGTGGTCAAGGCTGAGGAGTGGGAGGAAAGTTTCACTTGGGACAGACCCAGGCTCGTGTTTTTGCCCTCACAGCTTCCCTCCGTCTTCCTACTCATAAATCTGTTCCCTGCCCTAATCCGCACATAGTTGAGGAACATACTCTCTAGAGTGCACCCCAGTGGAACCTTTGGCTGCTGCTAAATTAATTTCAAGCTGAGAGTGCACAGGTTTGGAGGCTGCAGGTGGGAGCTCATGCAATGATTCTGGGGAAGCTCAATTCAACTCCTGCTGCTCTGAACTATGCCCTGGGATTGATGAACCCAGAGACGGTACGATGCTCAGAGTAAAGAAGTGATAACCCACTCTGTGGAACACTGGTATCCAGTCCTAGGCACCACACTTGGAGATGGACTTTGACAAATTGGAGGTGGGTGCTGAAGAGTCTGAACTTTGAGCCGTCTGGAGCAAAGCTGAAGGAACTTGACTTGAGGAAGAAAAGGCTGGGGAGTTTCTGGACTGTTTTGACATATTAGAAAGAACTTGGACTGGCTCCAGAGGCCCCAGGGGGCAGAAACAGGACTGATGGGTGGAAGGTACCAGGCGCAAAGCACTCATTTGCTCAAAAGCAGGGAGAAGAATTAGGATTCTAGTCTTAGTTTTCTGTGTGACTTTGTGCAACTCACTTGCCCTCTCTGAATCTCAGAGCCGCTAGACTGTACCTAAGGCTCCTTCCAGTGTAGAGTCAAGGTCAATCTAACTTGTGGTCTGTGAGTTGGCTCCACAAGAGCAAACCGAGGTCAGAGATCATGCCTCCTGCTTTGTACTTCTCCTAGTCCTCTGTCTGGCTTAATGAAGACATGTTAATTGTTAGGGGATAAAGAAGAGGGAGATGAATTTATTCAAAGCACAGCTCAAAAGCCCCCTCCTGCCTGAAGCCCTTTAGGGTGTTCCCAGGGAGCTGAGTCCTTCTTTCCTGTTTGGCTACACAGTGAACTCAAGCCTTGATCTGACCTGTTTCCCTCAAGCTTGTTCCATGTGGGTGGGGCAGTCAAGACATTATTAACCACCTTCACAGATGAGCCCAGCCTTCCCCACTGCTGTGGCCTCAGTGTACCCACCAGACTGAACATCACTCCTCCCCAGCTATGCCTGATCTTTGCCTCATAATGGTGCCCCTTGTCTGTAATTCCTTTTCCTTGTTTCTAACTTCTATCTGCTTATCCTTTAAGGTTCAGCTCAAATGTCTCTGTAAAGCCTTCTAACTCTCCGCCGCCACCACCAAGCCCTATCATCTGATTTAGTTACTTCCTTTTTGATGTCCCCAGGGAGGGATCCTGTCTATATTATAGATAGCACTTGCTGTACTGTATGGCAGGGTTTCTATCTACTCATCTTCTCTCCCATTCAGCCATGAGCTCCTCAAGGGCAGGGAGGATGCCGTATTCATCTCCCCACCCTCAGTTCCCAATCCACACTTGGGATGCTCAAGGCTCCTTCTCACCCTCCGCCTCCCAGCTTTAATATCCTCGCCTCAGTGAGCCCTCCCTGACCACCCATTTCAAGAAGATTATCTCTGTTATTCTCTCCTACAACACCCTGTTTATTTGCTTCAAGGAAAATCATGATCTGTAATTTACACAAAAATGGATTGTTGACACATTTGTTTTCTGTCTCTACCTCTAAAATACAAGGCTCAGTAACTTTGTCTGTCTTGTTCACTACTGTATCCCCAGCACCTACAATACAGCCTGGCACATGACATGCACAAAAGAAAGACTTACTGAGTGAATGAATGAATGACTGCAAGTACTGAGAGGACTTTGGTTACTTTGCCAGGTCCATATCTGTCCCTCCTCCTTCTAGTGGCAACAATGTGATTATTCTTTGGAGGAGCTGCCCTTTTCCTCTCTCAGTCTGTGTTGGTGAATGGGTCTGACCTCTTCCACAGTCACAGAGCCAGGCCTACAATCTAGACCTGGCCCATCAGAATGCTCCTTCTCCCTGACTGAGAATGGGCACTGGGCCAAGCTGTTCCAGGGAGACTCAGTCCTGGAACACTTGCTGCCAATGCGGTAGGATGTAAGCCTGTTGTTGCCGGTAGGAAAGTCTGTCTGGGAATGATGCCCGCACAGAGGGAAGCTGATTAAGAGATGAAAAGAGACAGACTCTTGACAACATTGTTGGAGCACCTGGATCCAGATGTGCCTGAAGCTACCTCCAGACTTTCCAGCTACACAAGCCAGTAAGTTATCTTTTCTGCTTAAACCATTTAAATTGTAATTTATTATTACAACTGGAATAGACCCTCATTAATACCGATTGGAAAAGTGTCTTAAATCCTCTTGTTATTCTCATCTAGCATCTAGCAGGGCCTGACATACAGTAGTTATTCAATAAATATTTTGAAGGAATAACTGACTATAAGCATGGAAAGACATGAACAGTGTCTAATGCACTTTACATTTTTTTCTTTTTCTCTGCAAATAAGTGTTCAGTATACATTATGCATGCAATAAGTGTTGATTGATACCAGTTGGCTGACATTTATTTCTTCTCTTCTTCCTCCTTCTCTGTCAACTCCCTGTTAAGAAGGCCACTGCCTCTCACCCCACCCCCTTTATGGCTCCTGAATTCTCATTCTTTCATTCTTCTTTCAGTTAATAATTGCAATGAGATGTAATTTATCATCCAGAATAGGTCCATGTCCTAAGTCTCAAAATAACCTGGGAAAGAAGTGAATACTAATAAATAAAATCATAGGTGATGTGTATGCAAGGGGAATGGATTTCGGCCCACTGTGTTGCTTATACAAATTGCTGGGTTTCACATGACTCTGCAGAGAGGGAAGGGAGCCGTGTGCCTAGAAAATGCCCCCTGTTATTGCCTCACACATCATTACCTTGGGAAGTAGGACACAATATCTTGAAGCAGCAACAATGGGAGAAGGCTGTAGTCCCCCTTGGGTTCTCCTAGTGTTGGACACTGACTAGCCATTGAAAAGAAACTTTTTACCATAAAAAATTTTGAACACATATAAAATAGAGACAATAATGTAATGATCCCCTATGTATTCATCAATCAGCCTCAGTAAATTCATGGCCAATCTTATTTCATCTCTATACCCACCCACTCTCTCCTTCCCACCTCCAGTTATTTTCAGGCTTATCATTTTATATGGAAATATTTAATATGTATTTCTAGGGGATAAAAACTCTTTTAAAAATCATAACCATTCTACCATGGTCACCCTGTGGTAGGTCACCATAGTAATGACCTTTGATGAGCTGTGGCCATTAGTGTTGGTGAAGTCCCCTCCTACAATAACTCTGAGCTGGACAATGTGTGTCTCTTTGGTCAATGGGACAAGAACAAATACAGCACAAGGCAGAGGCTCAGAAAGCACCTGCCCATTGGGGCCTTCCCTCTTTTGATGCTTACTATGAATGCTTCTGCCACTGTATGAAGGCAGGAAGAAGCCCAGGCTAGCATCCTTGAGAATGAGAGAACACAAGACCACAAAGAGGGAGAGAGAAAGAGAGAGAGAGAGAGAGGGAGAGAGAGAGAGAACAGCCGTTTCTGTTGAGGCTCCATGCATATGAGTGATCCCAGCCACACCATGTGGGATAGATATGAGCCATCCTAGGTGACACTGCCCATATTCATCATCTGGCAGAATCATAGGTAGACAAAATATTTGCATATTTAAGTCACTGTATTTTGGGATGGTTTGTTATTCAGCAATAGCTAATTGATGCAAACACCCACCAAAAAAATCACAGTAATTCCTTAATGTCATCAAATACCTAATCAGTGTTGACATTGCCTTCATTGTCTCATAGACTTTTTTGTTTTGTACTTGCTATTATCAAGATCCAATAAGACCTATCTGTTTTGATTGGCATGTCTCTTAACTTTCCTTTAATCTACAGTTTTCACTTCCAATTCCAATCTTTTTTTCCTTCTTGCTGGGTCCTTTTTCCTGTAGATTTTCCCATAATCTGATTTTACTGAATGCTATGGTGGATTCCTGTATCCCTAAATTTCCTATTGGTGGGGAGCTGGATATATCTGGAAGCTTGATCAGATTAAGCTTTGATTTATTTTTGCCAAGGTCACTACACAGGTGGTCTTGTGTTCTTCTATGGGGAGGTATCAATGTCTAGTTGTCTTTCCTAGATCTACTAATCCATTAGTTGCTACAAAATGATACAGCAGTTATTCATTCTTCATTTATCATTTATTTGTTATTATTTATTTATCATTTATTAGGACTGTGATACTTCTATATAAATTTCTTCTTATAAAGTATTTGGTTACCCAGTGGTATCATTTGTATAGGAAAGGCAGGATAAATGTTTGACTTTTTTCCCTTTATTTGCCACTTTTCAAAACGAGTATCATAATAAACTCACTAATTTAAACATTTTGATGTATTTTAATACAGGGTAGTTGTTGTTCTTATTGATGCTTAAATTATACCATCTTTGACCAATGGGAGCCTGGTTATTTTGGTTCCCTTGACATTTTGACAGAAATCCAATAATCTTTGATAATGTTTGGTAGTTTCCTTGTTTCTAGTTTATTTTGTACTTTTTCTTCTCCTGGTTTTAGAATTAGCCTTTTTCCTAAGGATACTCAGTTTTTTTTTTTTGACACAGTTATACATGATGTTTTATAGGTTAACTATGATAGAAAAAGCCTTGATAGGCTTCTTTGTTAGAAAGGAAAGGCCAAATATTTTCCAGGAATATTGGAGGTCAAGTTGCTTGGCACAGATAGGTGGTTTTCTCTGAAATTAATTTGGAAAATTCTATCAGGTGAGAGCAAATCATTGTTGTGTTTGTAAAAAGCAATGGCCAATAGAGATAACAGTTTATGAAAAACCACTGTTTTCTATAATGAAGAAGAAGACATCTTATCTTTGTAAACAAAGGAGCAAAGGAAAGTGTGATTTCAGAACTGCTTGGTTCTATGTACTGGAGATTCAGATGTGGGGAGGCACTCAGAAGTGTGACTTTTGGTCTCAGTCCTGTTTGGAGCCCTTAGCCCTAAGTCAGAGAATGTACACAATCTACCTGGGGAGGCTGAGCTGCCCACTGGGGAACAGAGGTGCTTGGGTGTTCCACTGCTCCCAAGTCAGAATCCTGGGTCTCCTACTAATACCTGGGCAGTTCACTTTTCTCAGGTCCTCTTTTCTTTTATGAGGAATGGAGATAACTACTTCAGAATGCGTTTTGGATGAAATGAGATGACCACATGAGACAGCAACAACTTGTGCTCAGCTTGGGCCCCTTTCTTTCCTTTCCTTTCCTTCCTTTCTCTCTCTCTCTCTTTCTCTCTCTCTTTCTTTCTTTCTTTCTTTCTTTCTTTCTTTCTTTCTTTCTTTCTTTCTTTCTTTCTTTCTTTCTTTCTTTCCTTCTTTCTTTCTTTTTTGACAGAGTCTCGTTCTGTCTCCCAGGCTGGAGTGCAGTGGTGCTTTCACAACTCACTGCAGCCTCAACCTCCTGGGCTCGAGCAATCCTTCCACCTCAGCCTCCCGAGTAGCTGGGACTACAGGTGCCTGGCTATTTCTTTTTTCTTTTGTAGAGACAGGGTCTCACTATGTTGCCCAGGCTGGTCTCAAACTCCTGAGCTCAGGCAATCCACCCGCCTCAGCTTCCCAAAGTGCTGGGATTATAGGCATGAGCCACCACGCCCTGCCAGGCTATTTTCTTTTGTGTTTCCCATTCTTGCTTAGGAGCTCTACTGTACCCAGGCTTCTTCCATCTGCTTCTTCCCCCAAACTAAAGTACTGTGTGTGTCAGAAAGCCCTGTCACTGCTCTCAGGGAACTGAGGTGGGAGGGAGGAGGCAGTGTGTGAAACCTTAACCCAGAGCCTGTGAGTTTCCGAAGTGGGTCCCCAGGTTCACACAGCCTCATGTGGGGTTCAGCAGTGTCTGGGATTTGTTCCTGCTGGGAACGCAGGATGGTTAAGACTTTTCCTGACCTCCTACCCTAGATGATGATGATGAATTTGATGATGCCAGCAATAATAATTATAGATAACATTGACTGAGCACTTTGTATGTGCCAGGGTCTGTTCTAAGTATTATATATGTGTTTCTATCTGTTCAAGCTACCATCATCTCTCTTCTGGATCATGCGATAACTTCCTAACTGGGCTCCCTGACTTTGCCCTTGCTGCCCTACTGTCTATTCTTCACAAACGGCCCAGAGAGATTCTTTTAGAACACAAGTCAGATCATGCCACTCCTCAAAGGCTTTCAGTGATTTCTTATCTTACTCTGAATAATAGACAATGCACAGACAATGGACATCTCCAGGCCCCTCATTATCCGATCTCTCACTATTTCTCTGGTCTCATTTCTATCCTATAAAAAAGAGCATTTCCCTCTTTAGCCACACTGGCCTCTTGGCTCTTCCTCAGCTCTGTCAAGCATGCTCCTGCCTCAGAGTCTGCCTAGGCTGTTCCCTCTGTGTGGACCTCTGCCCTTCCCATCCCATTCTCTCACTTCCTTCAGGTCTCTGCTCAAATCTCACCTCCTTGGTGAGCCTTCCCTGATTATTCTGTATAAACTGGCATCCCCCATTTTGTCAATTTCTAGTCTCTTATCTGTATGTGAAGCACATAAGACAGTGATAGGTGCATAATAGATACTCAATAAATACGTGTTGAGTCAATGAATGGCTATTAACTCACGTAATAATCTCAATAGGTATGATTATTTTTCCAGTTTTACAGAGGAAGAAACCCAGGAAAAACTACAACTTACCTTAACCAGCAATTTGCTCAAGATTACATAGAAAGAAAGTGAGAAGATGGGATTGGCAGACCAAACTGGAAAATGGGTACCAATGCTGAGAATCTATGTGCCACACTACCTCTTTCCTTTCCTTTTCTCTGCTGTTGTGTTTTATAGGGGATTCCTTCCTCAGCAGGATCCACATGCACTGGAATTCTGCCCGGACTCCATGTTTGCCTCTTTGCTCTAGAATTTAGGCTGGACAAAGCAGAAGGAAATCCAAGGTCCCCTTGACCTCCATGATGAACAGCCAGCTCCATGCATGCCACTTCCTTACTGCTCAGAGCCTGCTCAGGCTATTCCAGCAGAAGGATTCTCCATCTCTGCAGACTCACCTGCTCCACAGACTAAATGGGAGATGAAAGAAGATGAAGGAGAGAGGAGGCATCCTCAATAACTTCTCTGTTCCTTCTGAAAAATTTCCTATCTACATCCCAGAGACTTGAAATGCACAGAAATCTAGGGAAGAGGGGTCTAAAGCAGAACAGTTGACTAGGGCCATTTGATGCAGCCATTTTAACATGTAAAAATGGCCACATTAACTTTTTTTGGCTTTGTGTTTTCATTTTTTTAGAATTTATTTTTAGGTTTGCATCCAGAAAAATTTACTCTTTGTAGTGTACAGTTCTGTGGGTTTTTTACAAATGCACAATATCATGAATCCACCACCACAATCATGATACAGAATACTGTCATCAGTCTCCCAAATTCTCTTGTAGCCTGTTCCCCTAAGCATCTCCCTGACAGTCACTAATATTGTACTTATCCCTATAGTGTTCCTTTTTCCAGAAAGTCATATAAGTGGAAACATACAGTATAAAGCCTTTTGGGTCAGGTTTCTTTCACTTAGTAAAATGCATTTGAGATTTATCTATGATACGGCTGCAGGTATCAGTAATTTGTTCCTTCTTATTGCTGAGTAGTTTTCCATTATATGGAGATACTAGAGTTTAGAGACACTATTGTTTGTTTATCCAGTTCCCTATGGAAGGGCACTTGCAATGTTTCAGATTTTGGCAATGATGAACAAAGCTTCTATATACATTCATGTGCAGGGTTTTTTTTTGTGAACATACATTTTCATTTTTCTTGGGCAAATACCTAAAAGCAGGATGACTGGGTCATGTGATAAGCATACGCTTAACTTTATAATAAATTGCCAAATGGTTTTCTAGAGTAGCTGCACATTTTGATTTCCTGCCAGCAACGTATGAGAGTCCCATCTTCACCAGCACCTCATTTGTATTGTCAGTTAAAACAATTTTTTTAGCCATTCTAGAAGGTATATTGTGGCCTGTGACTAAGGATGTGGGCATTTTCAATGTGCTTATTTGCCATCCTTATATCTCCTTCAACGAAGTGCCCAAATGCCCCTATATCAAAATTGTTGCCTTTTTAAATTTATGCTAAATTGTCATGTATCCCAAGAACTTTGCTCCCTTGCCCGAGGGGCCTACAAAAGAGCACTGTTGCTCCATCAAGAACCTTTGCCAAGTATTGAGAAGGTTGGTGGGTGGTGGGTGTTATCTAGAACTGAGAACCACAGCAGAGCTATACTCTATTTTTAGTAGCTGAGAAAATTCTTTGAGACTATCTAGTCCAATCTGGTTCTTAGTAATAAGAAAACTGAAATCTAGAGAGATGTTTTGGCCAAGATCCCACAATTAGAAAGTTGGTGAATTGGCTTAAGAACTTAGATGGACTGACTTCATTTCTAAAGGTTCCAGGCTCTCTCTGCTGTAGACCTTAGTGCTGTAGACGATACTGAAGACATATACATGGTCCCAAGCCCTGGAAAGTTTTTGGGAGAAATGAAAGAAATGCAGGAAAATTTGAGGATGAGAAGATACACATGGACATGTGTTTCTGCGCTGCTGAAAATACTGGAGGAAATGGAGTGAAATGATGCAGTTAGTTAAGCAAAGCTTCCCAAAGGAAGGAAACTCCGGGGTCCAATTTGGAAGGAAAGCATTAAGTCCATGTGTTGGTCCCTGTGGCCATGTGTGAGAGTTCCATCTCACAAGAGGCTGTGTAGACCAAGAGTGCTCACCAACATATACAATAAGGGCATTTTCCTTATCTGGCAATATACACAAGCAACTATAAGGCTCAAAGTGAGTTTTTCTTGGTATATTTTTGTGGTGAGTTTTCAGCTCTAGCTTAACCTCGAATCTTCTTCATTGCCCTTATCTCCTGGGCCTCAGGTGGGGAGCGCCTGGATGACCCATCCTTAGTCCAAACCGCAGCTGCCAGAGCTTAGATCCAGTGAGCAGCAAGCTTCTCGGATTTACTTCTAGTTGAAATCAATATTTGCTGAGAAGAATGCATCTTAATTTCAGCGGCCTGTTCTTGGGGCGAGAGTTGCTCTAAAACAAACCTCCAAACCCGCAGACTTAATGTGTCCTAGTTCAGTTGTTTAGTAAATCTCTCTGTACAGAGAAAAATCCATTAGCTGTCAGGGGCAGGGATGGGGGTGGGGAATGGGAAAAGAAAGCAAAAGCCCGAATGGGGCCTCAGCAGCAGAGATTGGACTTATAGCCCAGAGCGCCCACGTGAGTCCTCAGCCACATCCCTAGGCCCAGGCTGGGACTTCCCCAGCTTGCTGCAAGCCAGGAGGCACAGCCAGTGTGTCACTGACAGAATGAATGGGAAGTGGAATGAGACCTCCTTCCCCAGCGCCTTCCTGCCGAAGTGTTTTCTAATTGCCAACTGTCCTGTTCTAAATCTACAAGAAGGCGATCGATTTTCTTTTCAGAAGGACTGGGGGAAAGCAATCATTTACCCCAGAACATGGGCTTTAATGAATCCGTGAAACATATGAGGTCACCCTGATTACATCTTCCCCTGGCAGCCTGGGATGGCTTTGCAGCTCTCAGAGGACCTCCTGAGTTAGGAGGTTTTCAGAATCTAGCTCCCTCCTCTGCTTCCTTCATGCTGCTGAGTCAGGTTGTGTTTTGGGGCTTTTCTACTTGGAAGGCAGGATGCTCGGTTCCAGGCTCAGCCTTGGATACATTATAGTGAGGCAGTGAGAGCCAGCAGTGAGAGCTGTGGCCTCTGGAGTCACAGGGACCTGAGTCAGAGTCCAGCTTTGCTACTGTCTATCTGTGCTTCTCTAGGTGGCAGATTTAACTGCTCTGAGCCTCAGTTTCCTCAAGCCTCTATAGGGAAGAGTTGTTGTCAGGATTCAAGGTCATATATTTAAAGCTTCAGGTGTATAGTCAGTGGACAAGGCAAGGTAACACTAATTGTCACTCTAGCATTTGTTTATCCTCTCTATATAATGGACAGAATATTATTTATTTCACAATGAAGAAAGAACAGAGAAGGGGAAGCATGAACCTCCTATGACCTGGAAACTAGCAAGAAATGGTAGTATGGGAGGTCCTTCCTTTGTCAAATGATAAAGATAAAAAATGAACTCAACAGATAGGAACAAGATCTGCAGGAAATTGTGGGGAAATCATGCCCTTTTGCCCCAGAATGGTGCATTAGAATCCTGGACTGTTGCCTCCGCACTAGGACCTTCCATATTTAGCTTATCTCTTAATTTTAGAGCAGGGGCAGCCAACATTTAGAGAGGGACAGAAACTTGCTTGGAGTCACTAGCCAGCTGGTAATAGTACAGTCTCCAATCCAGACCTACAGACTCCATGTCCCCAGCCTTTTCTCCCTTGGTAGGTTCCCACCTTTGCAAACTGAGGTGATGCTGATGAAAGGGGAGGAGGGAGCAGAGAGGAAGAGGTATTTTTACCTTGAATTATTTTTATGAAATGTCACAACGGCTTCGAAGCACTTGGGATCCGAGTAGACAAATCAATGAAAATAATTACAGTGAACATCCTGCCTTCCCACTTCCCTCCTCTTTCCACCCCCGCAGCTCCCTTGAACTCACAGAGAAGCTGGCTAACTTAGCCTTGCACTCCAGTCCCGGGGGGAGCAAGGGCAACAGCCTCCTCTGACCTCTGCCTTCTCTTCACTTTGTTTGCAGGAAGCTTGACCCTACTCAAGTCTCAAATATTGGAGAGAGAAGCAGCTCCAGCAGCAACAGCAGCAGCAGCAATAGCAGGAAAAAGGAGCCAGAGGCCAGAGAGACATAAGCAACTCCTACAGGGATGTACAAACTGGGAAGAAGGCTTTTATTCTTAGAACCCATTTATGGCTTAGAAATAAACTTTCTAACATGCCTCATATTTCTAGTCAGGTGACAAGATTAATCAAAGGCACATGAATGAAGTCTTCATGAATTATCCATCCATCCATCCATCCATCCATCCATCCATCCATCCATCCATCCACCCATCCATGCATCCATCCTTTCAACCATTCAATGACCATTTACTGAGGATCTACAGGAAATGGCATTGTAGTGGCAGGGGTCTGATAGCCCTGATTCAAGTTCTTACTCTGACATTTAAGAGTTAGCTGTGTGTACTGAATATCTTCCATCTGCCCTCCAGATCCATTCCCTACTACCTGTGCCAGTGAGGCTGACCTGTATTGACTGCATTGGTGGGCTCCCTTTGTCCCCTGGCTTATGATTGGGTTCATGTCATAGAGAGCACCAATAGGAGATGGGAGGGATGGGGAAAAGTGAGGTTGGAGTATTTAATTCTCCATTCCCCCTCAACACATGGTGTCATTCAGCTAAAGACCGTGACTGCTGACAGCTGGCCCTCTCCACACAGCCCCTTCCATCCTTGGGTTCTAGGAATCAGCTAAAGACACCTGTAGTTACCTACCCCCGGGTACTTCCACATCTCTGTTGTTTCCTTATGCTCTATGTTTTCACAAATAACCTTTTATTAGACTCAGATTAATTCCATTTTGGTCTGTCTTTGGCTTCCTGATATACACTGTGTGACCCTGAGTATGTTATTTTACATTTTTGAGTCTCTATTTCTCTGTGGGTAAAATGGGCAAATAAAATATGCTTTGTAGGATTGTTGGGAGGCTCAGGGCAGATAGGTGCTGTGCCCCAGGTTGCTCAGCTAGTTAAGGGGAAGGTCTGGCAGGTGAAGCCAGAGAATCTAAGCTGTAGCCCACCCTTCTCACTATACAGTTCGATATGTGGTCCTTGGTGGCCCTAAGCATTTTGGGATCAGTGGCAACAGAGGCTCACATTAGTGAATCAATGTCCTCTCCAGCCTCTTAAGACCCTCCTGGCCAGGCTGGCATTGGTATGTTGGATTCAGCACTCAGGTGGGGGCTTGAGGTGCTGTGACAGGGAGAGAGCATCCTTCCTCCTGCTGCTGCAGGGGAGTCTGTTAGAGAGGCTGGGCTGTCAATTTCATTCAGTAGTGACTTTTGAGGAAAGGATGCCCTGGTGTTGGCTGATGTTGTCAAGGAAGTACTTGTCAAATTTCCTTCTTGGCTGAGCAGATGGTAATGTAAAGGGAGGGGGAGCTGGTATTTGTGGCGTGATCTCCGAGTACCACACACTTTACAAATGAATTCTCTCATTAAATCTCTCAGCAATATACGAGGTAGGAAATTTCATCCCTATAGTGCAGGAAGGAAACTGAGGCAAAGAAAGCTTAGACAGCTTCTGCAAGGTCCACAGCCAGTAAGGCTTTGGGTAGGCAAGACATAACTCAGACCCTGTTTCCTTTGCAGAGACTTCACTCTTCCTATGATACAAGGATAAACAGCAAGAAACAGTCTATTTTATTTGCTTAGCAATTTATAGTTCTTCCTGCAACTTCTGGGATTTGGGTCCATCAATTACACTTTCTCTCTCTCTCATATTTTCAACCTTACTGTCTTCCTTGGCTCTTTCACCTCAACATAAGAGTGTACTTAAGTATCTTGTGCCCTTGGGATATGTGCTTGCTCAACCCTGCTGCTTCTTCCAGTCACCACCTTTTCTCTTCCTTGCCCTACTCTACTCCCTTACCTCCCAGACTGTCCTTACCTATTGGAGCCAGGCTTCTGTCCCCATCAAGCCCTGTCCAACCTATGACTTCCTGGTTGTCAACTTCAGTGGGAATTATGTAGTTCTCATCTTCTTCAGCTTCATTCATTCATTTATTTGACAAATATTGTTGAGTTACTACTATATGTTAAGCATCATTCTAGGCCCTAGAGATGAAGTAATGAACAAAACAGAAGCGAGTCCCTGCTGTCATAGTACCTACATCCAAGTGGACCAGGTTGACAGACTACATACTATCATGGAAACAATGAAGCAGTGGCAGTCAGTGCTATGGAGAAAACAGAGCAGGATGAGGGAGATAATGGTGGAAGAGGCATGATGTTTAGGTGGTCATGGAAAGTCTCTGAAAAGATGAAATTTGAACTGAGAACTGAAACAAAACAAGGGAGGAGGGTAGCCATGTGGATGCTGGGATGGAGGGTTCCAGGTGCTGGAGCAGCAAGTGCAAATGTAGCAGTACATATGGTGAGTTGAAGAAGCAGCAGGGAAGCCAGTGTTTCTGGAGGAAAGTGAGTCAGGGGATGGTCGTAGGAGATAGGGTCAGAGTTAACAGGGACATGGCCATGTAGCCTTTCAGGCTGGGGTGAGAACTTCGTCTGTAACTTTGAATGAGAAGAGAAGAAATCAAAGGACTGGAGCAGAGAAATGAGTGGTCTGACTTACATTTAAAAGCATCCTTCTGGCTGCTGTGTAGAGAATAAACTAAAGGGGGCAGGGGTGTGGCCAGGCCCCTCTGCAACATGTGACATTTGGGGCTATTTCTTCCTTCTAGAAGCTCTATGCCTCTCACCTGTTGCCTGCCTCCCTGACCAATTCTTCTTAGTCTTAGGTGAGTACTCTGCCCTTCCCTTTTCCTATCAATGGATGTTATCAGTCACACAGCTCTGTCCTTGGTCCTGACGTCCCTCAATTACTCTAGTAAGAACTTACACCCTCCCTGGCTTCAAATGCCTGAACCTACAGGACTCTGCAATCCTTATTTTCAGCCCAGGCATTGCTTCTGCACTCCAAATATGTTTATTCAGCTGTTTTCTTGACTCTTCCACATGGGTTCCTCATCTCAAGCACCCATTTACCACAATATATTCATACTTGAATATTCTCTTTTATCCCCCAATTCTGCTCCTTTCCCTGTATTCTCAGGCTCTGTGTAGTCCCCTGCATTTCCCAGTCACACATGCCGGACTCCTGGTCTGTATCCTCTATGTCCCACTGCTTCTCCTCTTCCTAAGACCTAGTATCTCCTAGGCTAACTCCTCCTTCTCCACTTCTACCACTACTTCATTTCAAGCATGTATCATTACTTATGTGGATCAATGAAGCCACCTCCTAGTCTGCAATCTCCCCTCCCGAGCTCAACTTTGCTCCACTCCCCTTCTCGGGGCTTGATCTATGAAATACATCTTGTTATGAAAGTTTCCTGTCTAAATTCTCCAACAGCCTCCAATTTGCTTTCAGATATTAGCTCATATTTCGAGCTTCATCCCTCAAGTCCTCTTCCAAGCACTTCAGGATCCAGCAGTTCCCAACTTCTCATTGTTCCCCAGGTTCCTCAGTGTTCCCATGCCTCTGTGGTTTGTTTATGTGGTTTCTTTGCCCTGTGACTCCTCCCCCATCTCTGCCTGATAAACATCTTCTTTTCCTATAAGATCTCACTCAAAGGCCGCATCTTTTAAAAGGTATCCCTCACATTTCTAGGTACAGTTCTTAGCTCCCCTTTCCATAGGTCTGAAACCCTTGGTTCCTATCTTTGTTTATTTATGAAAGCTCAATTTGTGCCAGGCATTGTGCTGTGGTGCACTTTTATAACTCCAGTCCTGGAAACAACTCTAGAGAATAGCTAATCCTCTTCCCATCTTGCAGGTGAAACAATCAAGGCTTAGAGGGGTTAAGTAACTTACCCAACATTTTAGAGCACCCACCAAGGGGTGGGGGTAAAATTGAACCCAAGTCTTCAGGGTCTAGAGTCTCTTTGCTATGTGGCTTTTCCCTCTTCCTTTGGTAGTGCAGTGTTATCATTTGTTCTCATGTTTCCTCCCCTGACTATGTTCCTCAAGAGCGAGGACCATCGAGAAAACTCTATCCCTACTGCCTAGCATGGTGCTTGGCTTGTAACAAGAATCTATACCTAGTGTTTGTTGAGTGAATGTGTGTGCACATAAAGAAGGAAATGCAAATACCTTCCCTGTCCACAATCCCATTGAATTTTCACAGCAACCCTGAAAATGGTCATTAGCACCTTCCTTTTCACAGCCCAGGAATCTGACACTTGGAAGTAGAAAAGAAAAATAAAAGAAGAAAATCCAGAATTGAAGCTTTCTTGTTTCTTTGGATTTGAGAAATCCAACATTTAAGGCCTCAGGGTTGAGCTAGAGCAGTTCCAGGAGCAACTTGCCAAGAAACAAGAAGTTCCCCGAGAGGATGAAGTAATATGTCCAGAGCTAATAAAGCCAAGGTTCTTACTGCATCCTCCAAGGGAGAGAAATTAAGAGCGCAGCCGCAGTCCTCATTGGCTCCATGTGACCACAGAGCCCAAAGTCAGTCCTGTCAGGGGGTTTAATTTGTGCATCCCGGAAACTCCCACATCTATTGAGTGCTGACAGTGTGCACCATGCTGTGCTGGGCCTGGCCAAGTGGCTAAGTTAATACCACTGGCTGGTTGTAACATCATGGGAAATGAACTCTTCAAAATAAAAAAAAAAAAAAAAGCAAAGTATATCATTGCAAGCAGAGAAAAAAGGATCATTGCAGATGCATATTAAATATATCTGACACTGTGTATAATATATTTTCAATGCCAGGCAACTTGTTAGTTTCCTAATATGTGTATTCTGGCATGTTTGCAAATATGTTATAGAGCTCGGCGAACAGCTCTGCAGGCATGCTGGAGGGGCTGTTCCCATTTTAAGCTGATGTTCTCTGCGGCATTTAAACTTTCTTCTCCCTCTGTGAACCCAGGCCTGGCTCAGTAGCTCTGAGAGAAGAAGCACATCTCACCATCATCCTGTTTATTCTATCACAGAGGAACAGAGAGTCAAGGATCTACCAGCTCAGTGTGACAAACTCCCTGTGAAGGGTGCAGTCCTACCCTCAGGCGATCTTAAAATCCAGAGCTACAGGGGCCTATGGAGAGCATTGAGTCCTATGGCCCACTTGTAGCCAGAAGAATTGAGGCCCAGAGAGGAAAGGTACTTGCCTAAAGTCACTGGTGCAGGTGATGGCAGAGTGGAGCTTGACCCAGGCCAGCCACAACATTCCTAGACATTCTGTTCAGTGGTCAGAGTCTAGGGAAGATGTTGCATCCATACCCGAAACCACTGCATTTTTGATAGAGGCCAGAACCAGAAATGAGGGAGGGAAGGAGGAAATGGCATCCAGTTTTCAAGCCTCTGGGCAGATGAAGACCTGGTCCTTGTCTCCATTTTCCTCTGAGCCTTGCAAAGAAATTGGCTTGGGTGCAGGCACCAGCCACAGCCCTGCTGTGATAAGGGTTGGAACCCCAGTGGGGCAAATGCCACCCTGAGCTCCATCTCTTTGGCTGACTTGCTGTCCTTTGGCCTAAGAACTACAGCCTGGAGAACTCACCCAGAGCAAAGGAAATCCCCACTCCACTTGGTTTTCATAATCTGCCTGCAGATCTTGGCTGGTTAACCTGGTAGGTCATTTTAATTTTCCCAAAGCTTTTCGACTTCCCTTGGATTCTTAATCAGATAAAGGGATCTTTGTGTGTATGCGTGTGTGTGTGTGTGTGCGTGCGCGCACCCAGGCATGTGCCTGGGCTCACTTAGCTGTCCTCCGCCTTCTCTCCTTCCCTCTCTTCCCCTGCCATGAGCCCTCTCTCTTTTCCCATAATCACTTTCCATCTCTTCCAGAATGCTTAATGGAGTCTGGAGACAGAGGAAGGAGGATTTCATCTCAAAGCAGGAACCAGCATTTGCACTTCTTTTCCTGTTATTTTGAAACCGGATTTGGCATTGGGAGTGAGTGTTTCTTGGGGGAGGGAGAGGAACGTCTTTCCACTGCCCCTTTCTCCCTTCTGGAAAAGGCTTTTTTTTTTTTTTTTGCCATCCCCTGCTCTGTTGTCACTGGTCCCACATAGCTGTCCAAGCCCAGTGCTGTCTGTGGTCATGGACCAACTTCAGACCGAGAGGAACAGAATGTATGGAGAAGGATGATTGGAGGGAAAGAATGCTGATGGCTAATGGGTACCCTGGCAATGTCCAGGGAGAGGGACCCCAATCCTGTACCTCAAATAGCTTGTCTCCTAATGCTTGTTGTTGGGAAGTGGTTGTCTTCCCCTCCTAGCCTGTCTGCCCAGTGAAGTGCAATTCTGTTGGTGTCAGCTGCTTCTGCTTGTCCAGAGAATGCCCAGCCCCCTTGGCCACAGAGGGCTCTGCACCTATCTCGGTAGAGTGCATTCTTCTCAGACCTGGGGGGTCTTGCTCTCCCGGGGAGAGAGTTCAGCTCAGCACAGCAGAAGGGTAGGAAAGGGATTCAATGTTTTCTTTGCAGATCCTTTGTCTGTGTACCACTGTGCCTGGCATGGTGCTTGAATGCAATAGCCACTGAATAAGTGTTTGTGGTTCTGAACTAAATTACCTGTTGGTGGCCTTGGGCTGGACCAGATCACTTTCACGCCATTCTAGCCCTGAAAGCTACCAGTCTGACCATGTATTATATGTGCCTACAGTGAACTATGAGGCTATGTGCTACTATGCACCTACAGTATGCTTGGCACTGTGCCGGGCACGGCTGGGAACTCGGGGGTGCTTAAAGCATAGATGCTGCCTTGGGGAGCTCTCTTCACAGGACTGCATTGAGAAGGAGGTGAAATCAAAAGTGAGAATGCCAGGGACAGTTGAGCACAGATCAGCACTTTTCTTATGTCTTACAGAATCAGGATATTCATGCCATTAGGGTCCTTGGAGGATCTTCTTGTCTGACTCCACCACTTACAAATGAAGTACTTGAAGCCCCAGGGATGATTTGCCCAGGGCTCTACATCAGTCTGGAACAGTTAGAAGGCACACTCAGGGTGGGGGACACCCAGACCAGTGCTCTCTCAATAATAGCAGGTTGCCAGTGGCCAGAGAGGTGGACACAAGAAACATAATTGTGGTACCAAGTTGGCTCAGGCATAGTTGGGTACTTGGACTGGGCATGAAGTGCTCTAAGCATTCAGAAAAAGAAGCCATAGCCCCAGGATTTGTAGCATTTAATCTTTAACGGTTTGCTCCTTCATTCATTCATTTAATGAATATTTAATTAGCATCTTGTATATGCCATGCATGGATAGTCCTTGCAGAAGGAGTTTACGGTCTTGTTCTGATTCCAAGCTGGCCGCTGCTAGTTCCCCACCTTGGCTCTGCCTCCCTGCCTTTGCTCTTTGAGGATCCTGTCAGCCCTCTGGATAATGTTCCTGCTTATCTCAGCTACCAGGAGACCCATTCCTGAGCCCCTGTGGTCAGCACTTCTTACCTGGCCTGGCCCTTCTTCATAGATGGAACTCAGACCCTTTGGATAGTGTTGAGCATATACCAGGGGCACAATAGATATATGTTAATTCTCCACACTGGCATCCAGTGAAGCCAGTAGTGTGCCCCTGACTTGGTTGTCTGCCCTGTCCCTGGATCACCTGAAGCTCCTATACTTCTTTCTGTGGCCTCAGCCACGCTCAGAAGAGGACCAACTCTGCCCCTTGGGAGGGAGGAATGTGAAAGAACTCAGCTGAGCTGCTGGTCCAGCTCCGACTATTGGCCCTGGCTCTTGCCAACTCTGTCATCAAAGGCCTGCCTGGTACTTCTGTTTGGAAACTATTTCCTCTGGGATAAGGGTTCTTCTAGGAAGGGGGTCCTGTCCCTACAGCTGTCTCCTTACTTTTTGCAGCCATATTGCCTTATCCCCACCTGCCCAGACTTCAGCATTTCACCTGCCCCTGCTCCTTCTGGTCACCTGGACCTCCTCCCATTGAGGCTGCAATGCTGCTTGCTGCCCGATTGCAGCCATCCATGGTCTGGACTGCAAGTCTCTGACTCAGAGCCAGCAGGGTAAAGCTAAGTCCCCAGGAATCTTCAGGCCTGTCTGCAATTCTAAGTTCCAAGGAGAATAGGCAGGGAGAAATGGAAGTTCAACAAGTACCTTCCTGTCCTGCCAGCTAAGGCTGAGACTGAGGTGACTCTGGTGGGTGGTCACACACTGGCTAATAGCTTGATCTCTCCCTGGGAGGGAAACTGGCAGAGCATCTAAGGGGCTGGAATTGGACTAGGAGTCTCTGAGCTGCTTGTTTGGGGCCCGTGAGCAAAGGGGCCTGGGGTGGAGAATAGGCATTCCTGGTTCTGTTAGCATTGCCTCTTCCCAGGCTCCCTCCCCTTCTGGCCCCATGTTCACTCTGCTTCCATTATCAGCGGGTGAAGTGGAAAATAACCTGGCTATTAGAGGAACGCATGTCTCTGCTCCTTTCTCTGGCTGCTAATGGAACCAGCAGCTGTCCCCAGCCATGTGTGGCTGCCCTGACCCTCTGAGATTGCGGGTGGAGATCAGCCATGGGAGAGGACTTTGCTCAGTTCTGTTTCCCACAGGGCATGGTGCTGACATCATGCAGGGAGAGTTGAGAAACAGAGCAATTGATTTGGAGGTGGAGACTTGAGCATAATAATCACAGCTTCCATTTATTGAGCTCCTCCTGTGATTCAGGAGTATGCAAGTTGTTCTAGTTGTATTATCTCATTTAATCCTCTCACCAACCCCAGGAGACAGGTAAGGAATTGCTATCATCTTCCTTTGTGGGGAATGAAGCTCGGAGAGGTTAAATAACTTGCTCACAGTCACATAGCTAGAAAAGGCAGAGCTGGGAACTGAACTAGGGCTGCTTGACTCCCAAGCTCTTTCCTAGTGCTGCAGGAAGATTCCAGGAGGGTATAGATGTGCTGTCATTCCCATAGCATAGTGCCTCACACCTGATTCTGCCCTGGGCAGGTAAGGAAGGCAAGCAGGATGACTATCCACCAAGGAGGTGCATTTTCCAAGGCCAGTTGAGACCCCAGAGCCAGAGAATCTATTGGAATCTTGGTTGAGGAGGCACCTGGGCAATATCTAGGAAGTCGATAATGCATCTCACAACTTTTGAACTGTCTTCCAAGTTACTTTTGCCTTTTCCTTATGGTTATACAATACAAATTGTGTGTCTATATCTACCCTTAGATGGGTTGACCCCTATGTTGGGTTCAAGAAATCCAACTCTAGGAAAATCCGGCGATAAGCCCCATGTTTAGTGGGTGGGCAAGTGTCCTTGGAGGTGGACACTGGGAGTTTCAGAGCCAGCTGGAGCACACAAGAGGATGAAGCTGGGTGTGAGAGGAGCCTAAAGCTGTGCAACCTTGCAGACAGCTGGGGGCGAGCTTCGCAGTGCCTGGTCCTTGTCGTGGCTCAGGGTGGATGCTTGAAGGAGCTTCATGGGTGCTACATCATGCATAGTAGGTAATCAATAAATACTTGGGTAAAAAATAAATAAGCTCCCTCCAGAGGAGATTTTGAGCCCTGCTGTATATCAGGCACCCTGCTAGGCATTCTATATACTCTATATTCTATTATATATATTCTATATTGTCATACATATAACATATATATGTTATTTCAGCTAGTCTGAGCTTTTTATCAAAGCAGGGCCTGAGCAACACCGAATGTCCCCGGGGTAAGCCCCCACTACCTGCAGAGGCATGAGTCCCTATCATTTTTCCAGTTCTCCTGGGAACCCTTGTGGAGTCCATTCTCCACCCCCATCTTCAGCTTCCCCTCACTGCAAACTTCCACTTTTGTGTGAGGCTGTGTTTCTCTTGCCGCCACATCCATTCCCTGAGGAGACAAAGCGGCCAGCAGCAGGTGCAGGCAGATAACTCTTGTCATCTTCCTCCATTTCCTGCACCAGGGGCTTCAGAGACTTGGCAGTATGGTGGGACCACGGACTCCGGTACATGGACCTGAGCTTAAGTCCCAGCTGGCTGCCATCCTGTGGGATTGCTGTGTAATCTTAGGCAAGCCATGGCACCCTCTGGAACTTGGTTTTTTTATTCTGAAAATTGATGGGGATTGGAAAGGACTCAGTGGCTTTGCAGGTCTTTCCCTGCATGTCTGTTTTGTTGTGCGCATCTCTCTCTTCCTCCACCCGAGACAGTTAATCACATAGGACTTGTGACTATGGCTCCACCACTTTCTGCATCTTTGACATTGGCAAGTTATTAACCTCCTTGAGCCTCAATTTCTTCATCCGCAAATTAATATTCACCTCTTAGTTGTTGTGAGGATTAAATGAGATCATGTGTATAATCAAGTAAAGCACTCAACGCAGTGTCTGCTGCAGGGCAAGTGCTCGGAAGACACTCTGCTGATGTTTAGTTCTTCTGGTCCTCCTCCCCATCTTCCTCCTCCTCCTCACCATCATCATCACCTTCATCAGGGAGCAGCACAAGATTTTCCGCAGCCATTGCTCCCAGCATCCCTGACAGAGCAAGCTCCAGCAGAGGACTGATGGAGGAGCCACCGGACCCCGCTCTGTTATCTTGGAAGAAGCAGGCCCCTCTGGTTCAGCACTGTCTCACTCTCTTTCCAATCATCGGTACTACTTCACCCATTTTAAAATCCAATGTCTTTGGTATGGTTTCAGCCAGCCCTTTACCCAGGGGCAGGGATGGACTATCTGTCTCTGAGATTCTGGGAAGGGGAATGGGGATGGCCAAGAAGAAACCAGTATAGATGAGTGTATCATGCTAACCATCTCTAGTCCAGGAAATGGTCCTGGGGCAGGGGCTGGTGCAGGAGATGGGGACATGGCTGGGCTGGGCTGGCCAGCCATGCAGCAGATCTGAGGCCCAAGACCTTGAAGCTGAGAGGATTACCTATTTCCCTGTCCTGAAAGATGAACAGGTGGGACTGGAGGATCTCTGGGGTCTCCATCAACAGTAGCAAATGTGGGTCCCATGGTCGAGTTTTCCCAACACTGTCAATGTTTTCTCTTTCTACCTCATCCTAAGCCTGGCCTCAACCAAGGGCATCAGACTTGTAGTTCAGTACTCCCTGCAAATTCTGTCACCAGCCTACATTCATGGAGCACACCCAGCAAAGCCTGCAGATGTTTGGTGGGGCAGCAGGGCACAGGGCCTGGAGAACAGGATTGGCTGTATGGCACAGCGGAAATTGTTCAACAGAGACATGAATTCTTGTTCCAGCTCTGACATGAATTCCCTAAACAACCTAGATGATTTGCTGCCCCTCTCTGGGCCTCAGATTCCTCATCTAGAAAATGGGTGAATAGGGCTTGATGGCCATTAATGACTTTCAGCTCTATTTGTCATTGTCTCTGAACTCAGAGGCCTCAAGTTATAGCCATGGTAGGGACGTGCAGGGTTCCCCACTGACCTCAGACCCCTTCCTCCTCCCAGACCCCAGATCCTTGTCTGGAGAGTAGGACTAGGAGTTGTCATTCTCTCACTGGAAAAATGGCATTACTCTGCCTTTTCTCTCTCCCTCCCCTACTTCCTTCCCTCCTTCCTCCCTTCCCATTCTCGCAGATTGGTTGTTTACTTCTGTATGGCACTGGGTTAGACCCTGGGGCTTGGGGTGTGGATATAAAGATGGACACTGTCCTCACCCTCAGAGGCACCTGTTTTGGTGGAGACAGTCCATGTGCACAGAGTCATGGGACGGTTTGGGTGGTGAGGTGTATGCCAGGTACTGGAGGCCATGGAGGAAGTGAGGGAGGACTGGGAGGAGATTGGGAATCTGCACAGAAGAGGCAACAGAACTTGGTCTTGAAGGAGGAGCAAGAAAACTTCAGGTTAACATGGGAGAGAAAGGGCATGTGGGCCTGAGGATGGGCATGTGCCCAGGCATGAGGGCCTGAGGGACAGGAGGAGTGTTTAGGGGAAGAGGGTCTTGGTGGCGGGAGCGTAGGTTGTGGCATGCATGAGGAAGTGGAAAGCTGGGCTATAAATGAGCCACAGACAAAACTACCTGGGCCTGATCAGGGAAGACTGAGGACTTCTATCCATTTTGAGTGGGCCATCTGTCCATTAATAATAATAGTAATAATAATAGCTAACATACACAGTAGCTCATTCTATTTTGCAGGCAGTTCTAAGCATTCAACACGTGTTCCATTGAGGAACCTCTGTGAGGTCAACCTCTGTTAGCCTCGTTCAAATCATCTTCCAGATGAAGAAACTGAGGCATGGAGAAGTTAAGTTACTTGCCTAAGGTCACACAGCTGGCACGTGACAAGAATTCAAATCCAGGTAGTCTAGCTTCAGAGCCTGTGCCCTGAGCCACCAAGTCAGGTGGAATGCAGCCTCCTGAGGGTGTCAGCTGCAACAAGGCAAGGGTTTTCACACAAGGTTGGACTCTCCTCCCTGGCTGCACCCCCTCATCTATCCCCCAGTCTCTCAGGCAGACAGGTGAGGGACAATAGCCAGGAGCCAGATTTTTGGGGATGGGGGTTGAGGTGGTGAACTGTGCCCAGTTCTGAACATCTGCCTCCATTTTGATCTGATTACTCTGTCCTCTCTCTACTGAGAGGAGATAGCACCTGCTTTCCATGGTCTTAATTAAGCCACATTTTTGTTTTTGTTTATTTAGCACGAGAAGCAGCCTTTCCTGATTTGTCAACAGAATGGAATTTCTCTTTTCTGAACTTGTGTGTTTTTTAGATTTGAAATCCAAGGATAGGAAGAAGTGACCCCTATGAGCAACTGAGAGTGGCAGGTGAGGAGGTGGGGACAGGTGCTTGGAAAGCCTCACTGCTGAGCCAGGGAGAGAATTGGCCACTGACACTTACTTCCCCCAACCTTCCAAACTCCAAGGACTCCCCACTGCCCAGAAGCTCCAGTCAATAAGGCCCACATTCCCTGATGTATTGATCAAGCCTCTTCCTGATTTCAGCGTGAGTTCAAATCCCACCTCCACTATTTATGAGTTCTGAGACCTTAGCTGAGAACTTGATCTTTTAGAGCCTTGGTTTCCTCATCTGTAAAATGTGGTTAATAACACTCACTTTTAGGAATTTGTGTGACATCAGTGATATTCCATTAAGCCTCTAGCCTGGGACCAGCACACAGGAGGTGCTTAAGTGCTTTCTTCATGTTTTATATGACCCTCCCTAGACCTCTACGAAGTATGTATTATTATCATCCCCATTTTTACATAAGGAAACTGAGGCATAGGGTAGTAAAATTAACTGCCTAAGGTCACATGGCTGTCAAATGGTAAAGGCTTTAAATCCACCAGTCTCTCCTACCTTGGCCATCCCTCTACATAGGTCCTGCCCTTCCTCCAGACTTGGCTGCTTGCAGCTCTTATTCCTAGCACCTGTGTCTTTGCTCACCTGGTCCCCTCTGCCTGGCCCTACTTTAAGGTCCTTTAATGCTGTCCCCTTTAGAAAGCCTTTCCTGATTTGTCAGTAGAATAGAATTTCTCCTCTCTGAACTTGTGTGTTTTTTGGATTTGAAATAAAAGGATGTGGGCTCAAATCTTAACTCTTCTACCTGGCTGCAGGGTGTGACTGTAGGTAAATCATGTTATCACTTGGAGCCTCAGTTTCCTCATCTGAAAGAGGGGCAAAATCATGCCATTTAAAAGTTGGCATACCTTGGAGTCAGCTAGTCCTAGGTTCAAATCCTGCCTTTACCTTTTACTAGCTGTGTGGCCTTAGGTGGTTTCTTTAAATGAGCCTCTGTTTCCTCACTGTTATGAGTAGAAACACTTGCCCAGTGCCCAGCACCATGATCATTCAGAAGCTGCAAAGAGTGGAGCAGGGTGATGGTACGCCTGGATTCAGTTAGATTGCCTGGGCTCAATCTAGCTCTGACCTTGGCAAAGTTACTTAACCTTTCTGTGCCTTAGTTTTTCCACCTGTAACATGGAGATGCTGGCAGTTATACCTAACCCACAGTGTTGTGTGGATTAAATGTGATAATACATGTAGAACTCTTAGAATAATGCCTTGCACTTAGAGCACAATAAGTATTGGTTGCTGTAGCTCAGGATTGTTTAGGGATTAATGGAAACTTTGTAAATGTCCAAGGTCTGGGCAGACACAAGGTATTGATCATTCTCCTTCCGCCTTGGATGTCAGCCATTGGTACCCAGCCTCATCACCCTCAAGGGGCAGGCATCCAGCCCCATAGTTTTTGTCTCTCCAGGGTCTTTGCCCTAAGCTCTGTGCTGGGTAGGAATTGAATCAGGTGCCAGACTTGGGAAGGTAGCCCTGCCTCAGTTTCCCTGAGAGACCCAGCTGTCACCACATTCAAAACTGGGGTGAGAGGTGAGCATTCCCCTTCTGGCCGCTGCTCCCCACTCCCTACTGACTTGGTGCTCCCTGTCAGCCCTTGCAGGAGAAGCCCAGTCAGCAACTCTGCGGATGCCTGCAGGGCGGCCCTCCTGACCCGCCTGGAGGGACGCAAGCGGAAGACCTCCCAAGACCTCTCCAGCTCTGATCTTCCATGGACCCAACCCATCTTGAGACCCGGGGACCTCCTGTGCTCTACCTGCTCCTGCCTAGGGGCTTTTCTGGGGAACACCTTTGCCGAAACAGCGGCTTTGCTGGGGCAGTGGGAGGAGCGGCAGTTGCAGGAGAGTGTTTTCTTCCCCTTCTTCTGCAGTTTGCATTTACTTTTCCAACAGGTCAGTGAGCCATGGAGCTAATTCAAAGAATTGTCGAGGCAGCAGCAGCAGCAGCAGCTGTGAGCTCCGCGCAGCCAATCAGTCAGCCATCAGGGCGCTAACCAGGGGAGGCAGCGCAGGGCCACTCATCTCCCAGGCTGTAGGGAGGGCGGCGCCAAGTGAAGCCGCAGCGCCCAGCTCAGCCTTCAGCTCTGGGCGGTGGTGGTGGCTGTGGCTGTGGCTGTGGCTGTGGCTGTGGCTGAGCCCCTTAGTGCTACAGGGAGCAGCTCAGGAGGCAACCAGCTCACACAGCACCTGTCGTGAAAATAGGCACTCCTGGGTTCAATTTCAGCTTGCCAGTCACTAGCTGGGAGACCCTGGGCAAGGTCTTTAACCTCTCAGAACCTCAACGTCCTCATCTGTAAAACAGGCACAGTCGGTGCCAAAGGCACAACTTCCAAAGGCTCTTGGAAGGACTTTAAAAGATTAGAATGGAAAGCACCTAGTCAATGTTTGGGCCTTAGCAAGTACTCCCTACACCTATAATTCTAATTAAGAGATATAGCAAATATTCCCCTGTCCATAGTGGTACAGCTGGGGCCTTAATTTGGACTTAATTTGTCAATCTGGGTAGATAATGAAGACATTCATTGCAGGATTATTCCTTGTTTTCACAGACGTTTTGAGGTAGTTACACACATGACCCTACTGTGTGACATGCTGAAATGGAAGTGAGGAGAGGGGCTGTGACAACTTGAATAGGGCATAGACCCTCACTGAAGGAGCTTGCAATCTGGTTGGGGAGGCAGAGGTGGGAACCTTGAGGATTAACCAAGAAACCAAGGGAGCAGAGGCTGTGAAGTGGCAGAGGGAACAGAAGCTGGCTCTGCGGGGGTCTCGGGGCGGCTTCCAAGGGGTGACACATGCAGGTCTGGGGTGGGTGGAGGGTGACGTCTGCCCAGGATTCATAGTGCAGACCACAGAGGGCCTTGAGTACCAAGGCTGTTACTCTCCCAGCAGGAGTGCTTCATGCGCCAGCCTCACACTAGCAGGTAGGGTGCCAGCTCGATGCTTATCGCATCATGAGGAGAAAATGTGCTGTTTTTGCAAAACGTGCTAGTCTCTAACTGACACAGACAGGCTGGATGAGGATGCTTTTCTTACTCACAGAATTCTTCATGCCACAAAAGGCTGTACAACAATTTCATTCAAAGAACAAGTCTCCTTGGTGTCTTTTTCTCTTTTTTTTTTTTAGGAAATATACTTGAAATGCAAGATGTAGCAGACCTCCGCATTGAGCTCCTGGACACAGGCTCTCTCTCTGTTTTTTTTTTTTTTTAAGTTAAATTGTGACAAAATACACATAAATAAATTTTACCATCTTACCTTCTTAACCTTTTTTTTTTTTTTTTTTTTACCTTTTTGATACGGGGTCTCGCTCTGTTGCCCAAGTTAAAGTGCAGTGGCGCAGTCACAGCTTACTGCTGCCTCAGCCTCCTGGGCTAAAGGGATCCTCCTTCCTCAGCCCCCGGAGTAGCTGGGACTACAGGCACCACACCACCACACCTGGGTAACTTTTGTATTTTTTTCTAGAGATGGGGTTTCGCCATGTTCGCCAGGCTGGTCTCGAACTCCTAGACTCAAGCAATCCTGCCACCTCAGTCTCCCAAAGTGCTGGGATTATAGGCGTGAGCCACCACACCCAGCCTTCACCATTTGTAAGTGCACACCTCAGTAGTGTTAAATATATTCACACGGTTGTGTAACCAATCTCCAGAATTTTTTCATCTTGCGCAACTGAAACTCTACTCATTGAACAGCTCCCCACTTCCTCTTCCCTCCAGACCCTGGCAACCACTATTCTATTTTCTGTCTCTATGAGTTAAACTACTCTACGTGCCCTCTTCTAAGCGGAATCATATGGCATTTGCCTTTTTTGTGACTGGCTTATTCACTTAGCATATCATTTTCAAGTTTCATCCATGTGTCAAAATTTATTTTCTTTTTGCAGCTGAATAATATTCCATTGTACGTATCTACCACATTTTGTTTATCCCATTATCTGCTGATGGACACTTGAGTTGCTTCCACCTTTTGGCTATTGCAAATCCTGATGCAATGAACGTGAGTATACAAATACCTGTTCAAGTCCCTGCATTCAGTTTTTCCGGGTGTATACCCAGAAGTGGAATTGCTGACTTGTATGGTAATCTGTTTTTAATTTATTTGAGGAACCACCAGATTATTTCTGGCCATAGACTCTTAGACAAGAGAGGAGCTTCAAAAGCCCCATACCCTTGCTTATGGACAGGGAAGTGGGGGCCACGTGATGAGCTCTTCATCTGCCTCTCGTGTGAGGTGGTGGCCCAGCCAAGGCCACTCTGTTTAGGGTTCTTAGTGCATGCCTCTGGCACCTTTGAAGATGGCCAATGGGAACACCAAACTGAGGTGTGATGATTCTGCTTGCGATAAATGGGGTAGACGGGGACACAGGAGCACAGAGAGGCAGAGCCTCCTGAAGGTCACACAGCTGGCCACACACAGCCTAGTGTGCTCCAGCTCCTCAAGGCTCCGGGAACCCCTTCCAAGGTGAGCTTTAGTTCAGGAGGCAGAGCCTTCCCGTCTGCATCTGCAAAGCCCCAGCAGGCTGACAGGGGATGCCATAGGCCTCAATTTGCCCTCCTGTACAACTGAAGGAGGCAGATGGTCTCTAGGGGCTGTTGCAGCTTTGCTCTTCCCCAACTGAGGAAGTCTCAGTTCCTGGGGCATGTTACCAGCCTCCTCTGGTGGAGAAACCAACAGCCCTTCATTTGGACCATGGCTTCCCAAACTCCAGGATTATCTCTGATTTATAGGCAGGTAAACTGAGGCCCTGGGCATAAGGAGCACTGCTGAGAGGGTGGCTGAGAACCCAGGCATCCAGACTCCCCTTCTCTCTCCCTCATTACCATGACTGGAAGAATATGATATGCCTTAGCCCATGCCGATCTGGTGCCATTTTCTCCTAGGAACCTCCCCCAGGGGGTCAACATTGCTGGGTACTGGCCCTCTAGCTCTGGAGGAGGCCCTGTGCCCTTAGAGTCAGCTACCACCCATGAACCTATTAAGGGTGCATGAGGGTCGACATGTGAGTAAGACCCAAAGGTGGCCGGGCCTATAATAAACCTCCCCATTAGCCACCCCTCCCACTCTGCCTGGCAGGCACTGTGGAAGCATTAGGTGTGGCCAATATCACTTATTGTTACTGAGCACTTAGGGAGCTGTTCCAGGCTCCCACCTAGCATGCCCTCCTTCTTCTTCCCTTGTCTCCTTACCCAGGATGCAGCTCAGCCAGTCTGGCCTTGAGCTGCCCAAGCCACCTAGAGGGTGAGCTCAGAGGGCAGTCCTGTCAGAGCCCCACTGCAGCACAGGGCTGGGATTAGCATGATTACCCCACCATTCCAGGGAAGCAGACTGCCTCTCAGAGTGGGTGAGAGTCTTGCTCAAGGGCACACAGCTGGTGAGTGGCAGAGCCAGGACTTGATCCTTGTCAAGTTTACCAAATGACTAATGACCTGCTGAGTCCCTGTGCAGCCTCCCAGCCTCCGGGAGCTGTGCTGGGGAGCAGGCTGGAGGATTTGGTGTGGTCCTACTTTGGAAGCCAGCGTCGCACATGAATGATGGAGACTGCAGGTCTGGTCTGGGATTCTGGAACGGGCTCTGCTCATTGCTGGCTGTGTGGCCTTGGACCAAGCACTTAACTTCTCTGAGCTGAGCTGCTGCTGCTGCTGCATCTTTATACTTGGAATCACAACCATGCTCACGACCCTGCCTTGTGAGGCTGTGAGCCCCATGCCATGATAGTGTGGGCCTGTGGAGCCCTTACTGTTGGTAGTTACTGTTTTTCTGTTATCATTAGAGCATGGGGACTTTCAGTGGAAAACAGAAACCAAAGGGCTAGAACCTTGTGAAGGAAGGCCTGACCCCTACTCCGTGGATTCCAGAAAACTCTGGCTCCTCCCACCTCCTGCCCCAGGAGCCCTGCCGGGGGGAACAGTCATCCAGCCCTTCTCTCCTATCTATCTTATTTTCATTGAGGTCAGAGCCAGAGGAACCTGAGGGACCTTCTTGTGTAGCCCCACATCCCCAGGTCCAGAGGTCCAGAGAGAGAAAAGGGCTGGTGCAGGGTCACACAGCAATCACTGGGGGGAAAGCAGGTCTCTGCCGGCCAGTTTTATGCCTCTTGCCTGTGCTGCTGACAATGGGGGCATGAAGCCATGGCTCTGTGGAGAACTTGCAGACATTTCAGCGTCCTCCCTGAGCAAACGCTTATATCAGGGGTCACTGGCAGAGTTCCCTCTCCCAGGAGATCCGGCGAAGTGAAGTGGGTGAGAAGACAGCAGGGAGGGATGAAAGATGTTTCTGGGGTCCCAGGGAGTTGGCAGGCTCCAGGGATGGGAAGTAGGGTGAACGGAGTACTATTCACCACCACGTGCTCAGGAAAGGACTCAGTGCTGTGCCAGGATTGTGGGGTTCAGGTTGTGGCAAAGCAATTATTCCAACCATCTGGTAGCATTTGAGGTTTTACCCCAACCCAGCTCATGCTTTCCATTTGCTAGTTGAGAAAACTGAGGTTAAATGGTTCTCGAGAGCACACTGCTTTGATTATGCTTGGAACTCAGCTAGAGTCCACCCTTTTCCAGTCCCATGTTACCCCCACCTGTACTTTCAGCAGACCCATGACCAGAATGCAGGTTTGGTTTGGCTCTGGCCGCCATCTGGTCCCTGCCACTCTCCCAGGTAGGGGCTGTGACTGTGCTTTCTCCAGTTTCCTCTTGCCCTCTGGGCTCTGGTCAGAGCCTGGCCACACTGGACATGCCAGGCTGGCCCCTGGTGAGTGGTGACGTCCCACTTAGCACATTGTCATGCCACCCCCGGGCTGCATCAGCAGCTGCCTGGCTGAATAATTCATCAGACCTTGTTTACTCTTCCCTTCCTGGCTGTTAGTGGCTCTCAAAACCCCACCACAGCCCCCTCCCAGGTCCAGCTGCCCTGGCCTCCACCCTGCTCTCCAATTTAGCCACCAGAAAGCTGCTCCACGACCGGGCCATGCGCATTGGCCATGAATTATTCAGGCCTCATTTGGCTGGAGCCGGGGTAGATATTGGGGCTGGAGGAGAGTTTGGGCCATGCGGTCTGTGCCATTTGGAGGGCACGTGGAGGAAGCATGTGGAACACAGAGTTGTCTCTGTCTTCATCTCCATTCAAGCTGACACCCACGTCCTGTTGGATCCAGAGTGATCTGCCCATTGTGAGCCCAGGGGAGCAGAGGATGCCTCAGGGTGAGAGCTCCCCAACCTTCAAGCGCAGAGACCTGCACAGAGCATACCATCGGTGCTCAGGACCGCGGGCTGATTGGCAGGCTGGCCTACATCAATCAACAAGAGGATGACACATTTCATATAAGGGGCAGAGGACAAAACTCTGGAGTCAGACAGCTTAGGTGTAAATCCTGACCCTTCTACTTTACAGCTGACTAAGCTTGGGCAAGTTACTTAATCTTCCTGTGCTGAAGGTTCTTCACCTGTAAGATGGGGAGAGCGATGGCTTCTGCCTCACAGGGCTGCTGTGCACAGAGCAATGGAGATCAGACGTCTACAGTGCTGGGGTGGAATGAGTGCTCAACCTCCAGACCACACTGGATTGTCATTGCTTGGTTAGTTGTTTGCCTTTCTCATCATCCTGGGAGATTTTTAAAGAAGGTACTGGATCACATTTTTCTAGGTACCTCCAAGAACTAGTACTGAGGTGGCTCCTAGTAGATGCTTGGTAAATGCTTGTTGAATGAATGAATAAATGAATGAGTGAGGAATTGCTCTCCAGAGATGCAATGGGCTGATTTATGAGGCAGTGAGTAAGCTGCTTATTGCTGGGAGTGTTCTACTGGATCACAATTCACATGGAATTCCGTAGCAAGGATTGATGTTCTGGCTAGAAAGATGGTCTTTAAAGCCTCCTCCCCCATCATTAGCTGCTGTGGTTCCAGGATTCAATGAATAAATATGGGTTGTAGGAGTTGGTGGTGGTGGTAGTGGATGATGATGACAATGATGGAAACAAGGCTGATGATAAAGAAGCTAAGTCCTAGGACTTGAGGTTGGGGAGGCAGAGAGGAGAAACAGCTGATTCATCAGACTAGCCCATCAGACACTGTGCTTAAGGACAAGGAATTATGGCTTTTTCCTCTGTATTCCGGGTGCCTGGCACATAGTAAGCACAAAATAGCAGTGCACTGAACGAATGAGTGTTCCTTAGTCCTTAGAAAATCAGGCAATCTGAGGACCTACCCCTTCCCAACCCAGTACACAAATTCTTCAGCCCACCCTGAGCCATCTTCTGTGGCCTTTCTGCCTCGTCCTTTGCCTCAGTTTCTCCAGTCATAAAAATGGGTCACATTAGTTGCTTCCCTTTCCCTGGTAACATTATCCAAACTGGCTATTTCTGGCAACACTGCAAGAAGAGGGCAGGCGGGGCAGGCCTGCCTGGTGGGACCTCTGACCATCAGGCTTCTGGGAACCATAGGCTATACCCACACCACAGAGCATCGATAAACTATTTTGATGTTTCTCTTGCTTTCAGAAAGACAGCTTCCAAGATTCAAGCCCAGGTGGTGCCGGTCTTTTTTTGGAGGTGCTAATTAATAATTTAACTTCATCTAATGATAATTTTATCTTGTTGAAGTTTGTGGATTTATGATTATCTCATCCATCCGGTGCCTAGTGTTCGGCATACAGTGTGTCTCTGCTGTCTGCCAGAATCTGCTACTGGGAGAATTTCCCCACTGGGAGAGGGACCCAGGAAATGGCATGGTCTTAGAAGGTCTCCTGAACACATTTCCTTGGGAGGGCTCCTGTTATCTTCAAGGTTGATGGCTTTCTGCAATCTCTCAAGGGCTGTTTTGCCTGGAAACAGGATGATGGAGACAGAGACCTATCAGCTGTGGGCATCTCAATATCAGCAGAAATGGGTATCACGAAGTCTCAGCCAGGTGCAGTGGCTTGCGCCTGTAATCCCAACACTTTGGGAGGCTGAGGTAGGTAGATCACTCGAGCCCAGGAGTTTGAGATCAGCCTGGGCAAGAGGTGACACCCTGTCTCTACAAAAAATACAAAAATTAGCCAGGCGTGGTGGTGTGTGCCTATAGTTTGAGTTACACAGGAGGCTGAGGTGGGAGGATTGCTTGAGCCCAGGAGGTCAAGGCTGCAGTGAGCTGTGTCCATACCACTGCACCCCAGCCTGGGTAACAGAGAGAAACCCTGTCTTGAAAAAAAAAAGAAGAAAGAAAGAGAGAAAGAAAGAAAGAGAGAGAGAAAGAAAGAAAGAAAGAAAGAAAGAAAGAAAAGAAAGAAAGAGAAAGAAAGAGAAAGAAAGCCAGCCAGCCCCATGTCACAGACTGTCATAGCAGGAAGAGCCCCAAGAAAATGTCACATCTGGCGCCTCTTTCCATGGTCAAAGAAGCTGAGGGACTAGCTCAGGAAGGAACTAGCTGAGGTTCTATGGCAGCAGTCACAAAATCTGTTTTGAACCCAGGTCCCCTCCTTCCAGCTATGCCCTGCTATTGTCCAATATACACCTCTCTGCACCAGATGACCAACCTTCCTTCCCTGGGCCCTTGGCGAGAAGTGGCCCAGGTACATTTTGAATGGAGGTGGGGTGGGCACTTAGGTCCTCTCCTCCTATGTTTGGTGACTACAGCTCCCTAACTGCCTTTCCTTCTGGCAGGGAAGAGTCAATAAGCCCAAAGAGGATGGGTGGGCATGGCTGAAAATCCCTCCTGAATGTATGCAAAAACTTTTCACAGCCTCATGTTCTTTCTATCAGGTGAGTGATGTTGTACCCATGCTGTCCAGAAATGGGGTGACCTAGTTAGAGTAAACTGACTTCGAAAGGCAGCAAAACTACGACCAGATATTAAAGGAGCAGTAGGATTTAGCTGAAGAAATGGTGGAAGAACATTCTAGACAGAGAAACTATAAGGAGAAATGCTCCAGACTTAAAACTGTAGGATATGACCACTTAGGTGAGACCCTTGGCCTCTAGGAACTTCAGTTTATTCTCTTACCATACTAGGAGAGTGCTTGGGGAGGAGGCTAGAGGCAGTGTCTGCACCCAGGCTGAATGTTGGGTTCTGCGTGGCCACTTCTGACCGCTGGACTGGACGAGGGAGCAAGGTGAGACTGCTAAACTCCTCCCCTCTGTCCACCTGGGTTCTTGGTTTCCCCTCCCTCCACACAAAGCTGGGCTGTTGACCGGGCCCCAGGTTGGCCTCAGCCCATGCTAATGAGATGCTAATGCTGAAAACCAGACTGACTGCAGCCTCCAAGTGTTTGGGGACCCTCTTGACAGCTGGAAAAGCCCCCCAGCTACTCTGGGCAGCTTCAGCTCTAAGCTGGGATGTTCCCCTAGCAATTGCGCCTGTCACTTCTCATTACAGCTGATGCCCGTGGTACCTGCCAGGGAGCCGTGGGGCAGAACTAGCCACATTCTCTCTCAGAGACCCCAGGGAGGCTGGAGCCTGGTCTGACAGGGTCCCTGGGGACTCAGGAGGTTTCACCAGTATGAGGATCAAGTCTTGCCCATTCGGGATCCCCTTGGCTGCAGTTTGTAGTGCAAGATCTCACAAAGACCTCTTAGGCTCAGAACAACATGGTGACCTTTGTTTTGACTTCTCCAACCCAGGGCCTATGAAAGTTTGTGTTCAGATGAATCTGCATTGTGACACAATGGATGCTTAGAATTCAAGAACCCTAGGAGGTCAGAACTGAACAAGTCTTAATTATCGGAGAATGCAGGGCATTTTTATCATTAGTTTTTTGTTTGCCTTAAAAATTGCCCAAATAAGATATGTGAAAAACAAAAAAAAATTTTTAATGCCAAAAGACTTAAAATAAAAAAGCACTATCTTTCCCCCCAACCTTCCTACTGCTACTCTTGCTCTCCTGGGACAACACATTTTTAACCCTTTCAGCTGCTTCTTTTGCTCTGTGTGTTCATATTTCTAAATAATATGCATATTCTGCTATTTCTGCTTTGTCACTTTTAGACATCCTCTATTGACTTCCTGCTATAGTAGACACAGATTTTGCTTTGTTACTCACCTTTCTGTCCCCTTCCTCCTTATATAGTCCTATTGCAACTTTTAGTCAAACCAAGAACATTATTATAAATGTATAAATGAGGCTCACTCTAGAGCTAAGCAATGGGCTCTGATTATATTTTCTTTCCCATACATTTCCCCCTTCAGTGTGGCGAATACGGGTAGTGCCTATTGAATATCTACCTGTTCCCCTATATTCCTCAGCTTCCCTTCTAGTTAGGTTAGGGCCATGTGACTAGAATGATCTTTTTGAGTTGAGGCAGCTAAGAGCCCGTGTGGCTCTTCCATCTTTCTCTTCCCTAGCAAGGAGCTTGTACATGTTGTGGGCTCCATGCTGTACAAACACAAAATGAAGGACTGCCTCCTTATTAGATTGTGATACAAAGGGAAATAAACATTTATATCTATTGCGACATCTAGCATCAACTATCCTGATAAATATACCCAGAGGTAATAATTGCTCCATATTTTCAGTTGCATCGTTTTCTTAAATGTTTCCAAATGTTGCATTATATCTGCCATACCATTATTGTTAAGATTATTTTCATAAGTTTTGTCTTACATCATAGCATCTGTCAGTCTCTCCTCTTTCCCTGGAGTCTTCCCTCCTGGGGCTCTGGATTTCTTCTTTCAACCTGGCCTGTTACTCTTTATGCCTGCTGTGAAGCTCACGTCCTGGGAATTTCCTCTGCTACTCTCCCATGTTGAATCCCCTGGATTCTATATTCTTGGTTTACTTCTAATTTTTGCTGAAACATATCCTCTGGTACTCTGCAAAGTAAATTCTCTGAATCCTTACACATCTAGAACATATTTAAAGTCTCAACTTATGTTTTAATCATGTGTTTAGCTATAGAGTTCTATATTGAGAATAGTTTCCCCCAAGAATTTAGAAGGCAGGGTTTCACTGTTGCCCAGTATCCAGCGTTGCACTCAACAAGTCCTACAACCATCTGATTCATAGTCCTTTGTATGAAACCTGTTACTTTCCTTTCTAGAAGCTTTTAGAATCATATCTGTGTCTGTATGTTCTGAAAATTTACAATAATCTGTTTTGAAGAGGATTTACCTTGTTTTGACCACTTGGTAGGCCCTTTAATCTGAAGGTTCATATTTTTTAGTGCTAGGAAACTGCCTTGAATTATTTCTTTAATAATTCCCTTTGTTGTATTTTCTCCGTTAATTGGGGACCAGTTCCTGGATTGTTAGTCGCCTAAGTTAACCATGGCTACAATAATGCTATGTAAAAAACCAACTCCAAACTCAGTGGCTTAAGACATGGTTACTTATACTCACAGATCTGTGGTTGCCTGAGGGACACTAATTTATGCTGAACTTGTTTGACTGGCATTGCTAGAGTTGACTGGGCTTACCTACACATCTGTGAGCAGAGTAGGAGATGGCTGATTTAGGGTAGTGTTGGCTGGGGGACTTTAACTCTGCTCCAAATGTCTCACACCTTCCTCGTGGGACCAGTGAGCTAGCCCAGGGATGTTCTTCTCATGGAGAAGGCATGGAAACTACTGTTGCTGCCATACACGGCCACTTCAATAAAAGCTGCTGTCTAACACCATCGACTCACCCTTGAATTATTTCCTGGGTGAAGCCAAGAACTCTTCCGGTCTAAGTCCCAATTTTGGGGCTCACTTGCCCTACATCAGTCTAGAGGCAGAGTGCATAGGCATGGAGCTCAGTTCTATGGCTAACTGTACTTGGTCTTGGCTTCTTTCTTCTTCAAAGTACTCATCTGTAAAATGGGAACAAAATAGAAACCTACTTCACAGACTTGTTGGGAGGATGAGAAAAGTTACTATATGGAAAATGCCTGGAAGCATCCCCAGCGCACATCTAAAATATCTCTTCTCAAATACATGAGTGGTTCTGAAAAGCTCATTGGAAGTTTTGTGTTTAGCAGTGAAACTTGTGGAAAGGATAGGGTAGAGTGCTGGCTGGGGAGCCTGCACCTGCCATTGAAGAGCATACTGGCATTTTAAGCTCCCCTCCAACCCCTGCTTATCACAATTTCTCCCCCACTATAAATGGCAGTGAAGAGTTCTGTGACTTAGGAGGGCCCAAGGCTCCCACTGATTTCTGTTCAGACTTCCACTTCATCCTCATTTGCAGCTCCAGGTGTCATTCTCACCTCCCTGCACCTGGTGTCTTCAAGGCCTGAGCCCCTGCAGGGTTTGCTATCATTTTAGGGGCTTCTAGGGAGAAAGGAGATAAAGCCATCTTTAACTAGAAATCAAAGCTGCATTTTCAAACTGTTTTAGCTGCAGAACCTCCAGGTCAAAGGAAACTTTCTGTGACAGCCAACGTGTAAAGCCAAGGAAAGCAGAGCTACCCAGCTGGAGAGGATGAGGCCTAGAGACCCCCACTTGCTACCCCTCAACCCTCACCAGCTTCTCCCTGAGACACTGGCTGCCAGAACTCAGTGTGAAAACCACTTAGACACAACAATCCCTGCCCTCATTTTACAAATGATGAAGCCCAGGTCAAGAGAGGAAAAAATATGGAATTTGGCCTTTGACCCCCAGTTCAAAGCTCTCTTTTTCACACTTTGTTGCTTCTGAATAAAGGATGTATGGTGGCTGATTTCTATTTGCCAGTGCTCAAAAAGTTAAGGATAATCCCCCCCGGCCCCTCAGCAAACTCCTTCTGGGTCCACTGTCTCTGATTCTATCTTGACATTCTATTTTCATCCCTGCTACTTCCAGGGATAATCACAACAGGTACATAATTGTTATCTGTTGGGTAAAGTAGTTCTATGTTTTATTTGCCATAAAAAGTTATCTTCCCATCGTTTGGCCCCTGTCAGCCCCTGTGACCTAAGCTCCCTCTAGTCCCCTTCAGAATTCCAGTGCCCCACTCAGCAGGGCCACTGACTGCACCCCCACACATTCCAGGTCATGGATTCTAATGACAGCCAGGGTGGAGAACACGCCCATTCTTCCATTTCTCTGTCTCTCTAGGGCAAAATTCTGTCTTCTTTTCAGCATAAATGTTACCTTTACAAAGTCTTGCCTTGAGTATGTTACTTCATCTCTGGAGCCTCATTTATTCATCTGTAAAATGAGCAGAATGGGGCCTGCCTTACTGGGTTTTGGGGAAGACTAAATATGCTAATGTATGAGTTGGCACAGTGCTAGGCACGTGCAAAAAATGACTCAGTAAATGTTAGCTATTATTATTGTGTGTCCATCCATTGTAAAATGTCCCATTCTGTCTTTTGGTGTATGTCTAATTTCTCCACTAGTTGGATGGGTATTAGTCTCGACTGCGCATTAGAATCACCGGATGGGATAGGGAGGGGGGATTTTAATGAACATGGATGCCTGAGCCCCACTCCAGATCAAATGACTATGAATCCCAGGGGATAGGGCCCAGCTGTTTTAAAAGCTTTCCAGGCCATGGATTCTGACTGCTAACCAGGATGGAGAATGCTGAGCTAGACCATGAGTTGCCTGAGAGCAAAAGTCAGGCAATGACCATTTTTGTATCATACATAGCACCTTGTATCTAGCATCCTGTAACTGCGGAATGAATGAATACATGAGCAAGTATTAGACACAAAGCAAAAATTAGAATGAGAAGGTCTTTGTGGGTATGGGTTTTTGTATTGAGGGTAACTGGGATCAGACCTGGTTGGCTGGAATGTTATTAGGAGCCTAGCAGGGAGTTCTTGGAGGGCGGTGTGTGTCTGAGAGTGGGGCTCTGCACCCTAGTCTGGGGAGTCATATATCTAGGTAGCCTGTGACTTACAAAGTGCTTTTACAGACCTAATAGAGATCACATGAATAGGCACTATTCTTACTCTTACTCTTTGGACAGATGAGGAAAGTGGCCAGAGTCATTATGAGTTGCCCAAGGTCTCCCAGACAGAGGGCTGCAGAGCCAGGCATAGACCTGTGTCTCTGGACACCTGGTCCCATGCTTGGTCAGTCTCTTTGGAGTGAGGCTCACAGCTGCCCCTCCTGGATTCTAGGAGTAAAGTCATGCAGAAGGCAGGCAGGAAAGTGAGGGGCCTCTCTCTGAGAAGTTGATTTCCAGACTCCAGTTCCTTGGAAAAATGTGGAAGAAATCCTGGGTGCAATTGCTGTATGTGTGTGTGCATGTGCTATTGTGTGCCCCTGCATGTGTGACCATGCTTGTGAACTTCTTGCTGCTTGTGTGTGGTGCGTGTGGCTGAGCATGTGTGCCTGCCATGGTACTGTGTGTTGCCGTTTGCCAATCTATGTGATTCATGTCTGTTGTTGCTATGTTGCATGTGCATGTTGTGTGTGTGCTGTGTTTAGAAGCCTCTTGAGCTCCTCAAAGCCTACTCCTCCAGCCAGGAGGCCCATGGCCTGGCTGGGAGTCTAAGGACTGTAGTGGCTGTCCCTCTTCAGGAAAGAACCCAGAGGAGGATGACCTTTCTCTCCAGGCCTGGGTCCCGCTCCTCTCTCTGTCCAGCACCCTGCACTTTCCCTCTCCCTGGCTCCCACTGCCCTCACCATGACAGCTTCTTGCCAGAGAAAAAGTAGGCAAAGTGCAAAGAGGCTGCCCATGGCTTTCCCAGCCCCATGCCCCGCCTCACTGCCTTGCTCCTGCTGAGCTTTCCCGTCTGCCCGGCTTGGCTTCTGCAGGAAATTTCCCTGGGCACCTTTACTCCCAACTGTGTGTTAATTACTTAGTCTCCAGCCTCCCCATCCACCTCAGAATGGAGGGACAGGGTCACCTTGCTACATAACTTTACCCCTGTTTGAATGATAGTAATAAGAGGCAGCCAGGGGCCAGGGGAGCAGGTTGACAGGGTGCCTAGGCCAAGACTACGGCCACCACAAGGAAGACACTGAGTATGAGGAGCTGAAATACACAAATCTGGCCCTCATGCCCCACTCCTGTCCTCCCTCCTTGAATCTAAATGCACTCATCTCAGGGATTGGAGGTATTTGAAGGGAGATGACTTACCTGGTTGCCCAGAGACCTGTAGGTGATGTGCCAAGCCTGTTTCAGTCCAGGGGAAGAGTCCTTTTCAGGAGACAGCATGAGGTGAGGGGTGGTAGCCCAGAGGGGTGTAGACTCACCTGCTTGGAGACAGGAGAATGGCTTAGGTAGGCCAAGCTCCTTCCTCATTTTACTCTCATTAGTGACATCACACTAGCCCCTCTTCTGGCCCCTCCCATGAGTGAGACGATCTTCTTTTCCCCAATTCCTACTCCTCCACCCGTACATCCCTGTGGCTTTCCTTTTAAGGTCATGGGTCTAATGGTTTCTTACAGCTTCCTGGAAATCCTTTCACTGTTATGAGAGTAGACTGAGGCTCAAGACCAGAATTCTTTCTTTCAAGGGCACAAGAGTCTTAAATTCTTGTCCCAGACTCTGTGATCCTGATACTGCGTGACCTGGGTACATCATTGCTGTCCCTCTGTATTTTGGTTTCTTTACCAATAAAAGAATCAAAGACTTTACAGGCAGCTCCATGCTCTGCCACAGGGCATCACAGTGGGATTCCAGAGTGCTCTGTGCATGGATCCAGGCCCCTGGGCCATCCAGCCACACAGTCAAGGAAGTTCTTCCAAGGGAGGTCCTGGTAGTGATGGAGGACCGTGGTGGGGGTAGTAAGTGCTTCCTGACCTTCCTCTTCAAGGACGAGCCAGATGGCCAGTGATTAGAGCATTGGATTAACAGACACAGGACTTACTAGGAGTGGGGAGACCTGCCCAGGCCAGGGCAGGGTCCACTAGACTGTGAGTTCCTGAGGGCATATCTGGTTCATCTCTCTAGTTCTTCATATTCTGTCTCCTTGGAGCTGATGCTCAGGGAATGTTTGTTAAAGAAATGGATAATTGAATGGAGAAGAGAAGATCAAGTTTGTGAGATAAAAAACTAAGGAAAGAAGAGATCTTGGAATGCTGGACCAAGTGGAAGAAAAGAGAGGAATTAGAAGGAGATGACAAGATAGATTAAGGCTGTGTTGTGCTATGGTGACAAACAAGTCCCAGATCTCAGTAGCTGAAAACAGCAAAGGTTTATTTCTCATTCATGCTACATGTCTACGTGGGTTGGCAGGGAAACTGCTCATTTTAGTCACTCAAGCATGTAAGTTGATTGAGCATTGAACATTGCCAGTCACTGTGTTAGAGAGAAGAGGGTTTCACTCTAGCCATTAGCCCAGAAGTAGTATTTTCATTCGTACTCCATTGGCCAGAACTAGTCACATGGATACTTTTATTTACAATTCATTGGCCAGAACTAGTCACAGAGTTACTTTTGCTCACAATCTATTGGCTATAACTAGTCACATTATTACTGTTGCTTACAATCATTTTGCCAGAACTAGTCACATGATACCTCCAATAAAAAGAAGATGAGGAAAAGCAATCCTACCATATGCCTAGAAGACAGAAATGGAAATGCTTGATAAATAGCATTAATGAGTAATTGAAGAATTAGCCATGGAGAGCTGGAAGGGGAGGGGTGCAGCTGATATTCCAGATCTTCACCCACCCACATGCTAGGGTTCCGAGCCTATGGGTTGTGCTTTATTAAGATCTTAAAGTCATAAACTGGCCCTAGAAATTAATGGGGTAAGGTAAGCTGCACATGAATTGAGTACCAACTATGTGCAAAATTATTATGACCACTGGAAATATAAGATGGATACAGCCCCTACCCTGATGGAGCCAACAATTAGATAAGAAATACATTAAAGTATGAAATAGCATGAGGATCTGATATCCTAGATTCCTGTTGGAAATGGACCAGCTGAGGAAAGAGGAGACAGTATGGCTTGTAGCTACACTTAGTGGTTGCTATATTTTTTCCTATTGTCTCAAAGATTTAGATTGCCCATAAGTAGTCACAGACCAGTACAATTACACGGCTTCTAGTTCCTGCCTCTACCTCTGTCCACACCTCTCCAAGATTAGGAGCCTTTGTAAATGAAGATACTTCCGAGAGAGAAGCAAAGACTCACATCAAAGTCTTAAAAGCACTTAATGTTGTCCCAGTAAGCTATGTGCTCTTATTAATGGGACTGCTTCCTTCTGATTACATTTTTATGGACATTTTCCTGGTGACATTGTGCTAGCCTTGTTCTGAGCTCCCCAATCCAACTGATAAAAGGCCAAAATGAAAGACAGAGAGGGAGAAAGACAGAGAGAGAGGAAGGAAGAAAGGGAGGGTGGGTGGGGAGGAGGGAGGGAAGGAAGGAAGATTGAGCTTTCATTTCAGCAAGATGGGTTTCCTTTCCAATCATTTGGAGGAAAATTCCTCCCTCACTGATATGGTTTGGCTGTGTCCTCACCCAAATCTCATCTTGAATTGTAATCCCTATAATCCCCACATATCACGGGAGGGATCCGGTGGGAGGTAATTGAATTATGGGGGCGGTTTCTCCCATGCTGTTCTCGTGATAGTGAGTGAGTTCTCACGAGATCTGATGGCCTTAAAAGCATCTGGCATTTCCCCTGCTGGCACCCATTCTGTCTCCTGCTGACCTGTGAAGAGGTGCCTTCTGCCATGATTGTAAGTTTCCTGAGGCCTCTGCAGCCATGCAGAACTGTGAGTCAATTAAAACTCTCTTCTTTATGAATTATCCAGTCTCAGGTATTTCTTCATAGCAGCATGAGAAGACTAATACCATCACCAAATTTTGGCTTTGTGCAATTTGGCTTGAATTAGGGAAATCAAAGGACTTATAGTAGTAATACTTGAGTGAATACCACATCTACCAATGTCAGAAGAAGAGAAGAGGATAAATTACACATATATGCTCACTTAGGAGCTACAACTTCACTAAAGAAGTGTAACTGTCAATGGCTGGATCCTTTTGTGGCTTCTTTTTGCCATCAGAATAAAATCTAAATTTCTGAGCTTGGATTAAAAGACCTTCATGATATCACTCTGTCTTTTCCTCTAGCTTCCCCTCCCCTTTGACATGTACCTGCACTCCACACTCTAGTTCTAGGCTGCATACCTTACACTTACCCAAATATGGTTCATGTCTCAGTGCCTTTGAATTTACTGCTTACTCTACCTGGAGTGCCCTCCCAGTCACCTACTTGGAAAATTCTCCTCATCCTTGTATCTGTGGATCAAGCATCTTTGGTCTTCTTTAAGCCACTACTCTCTTGTACAAGCTTCTATTATAGTTCTTATCACACCGACTGACAATTGTTTCCATGCATGTCTCTCCAGTTAAGCTGTGGAATTCTTGAGGGCAGTGATTGTTTCTTATTCCTTTTTTTTTTTCTGTTGTGCTTATTATAAGGCTTAGCATACAGCAAGGGTTCAGTATATGTAATAAAATGAGTGAATAAATGAATGAGTTGGGAGGAATCTAAAGGGTTACCTAGTGTAAACTCCCTCTCAAAACAATAATTTTTACCTCTAGCAGGGGTCAACAAATTATGGCTTGTGGGCCAAATCTGACCAGATGCCTGCTTATAGGAAGAAAGTTTTATTGGAACACAGCCACATCCATGTGTCTATTGTTTACAGCTGCTTTTGCACTACAGCAACAGAGTTGAGTAGTTGGGATCCTATGGCCCTCAAAACCGTTTCTGATCTTGCCTTTTACCTACCACTGTTTTATAGCATTGGCTTTTAATCTTTCTTGGACCAGAGACCCCTTTGAGACTTTGATAAAGGCTTCGAGATTGAATATATGAACACACACAGAATATGTTGTATTCAGTTTCATGAGGATAAGTGACTCCTTGAAGCCCATTCATCAATCCCCTAGGGATTCGCAGACACCAGGTTAAAAATTCTGTTGCCCAAGGCTAGTGAGGCTAGAGCTGAGAAAGTGACGGAAGTGTGGTCCAGAGGTAGCTGGGGGAAGTGAAGAGGTCTAATAGTCATATCTCTTAAAAATAAAAAAATTTAAAAATAAAGCATTGCCCTGAAGGATTCCTGACACCTTTAATGTGGTATCTCAGTCCCAAGGAACTCACAACTATGCTTGATGTTGCTTGGTTGAGGAAAGCGCAATTTGCGGGGAAAGCCTGTCTTCACACTCACCTGAACTCTGTATCCTTACAATTTGAACCCATTGGTCCTCCTGGATGTTGAGGCTGTGGCCCAAAGGGCACAAACCCGTCTCCACAGCCAGTGTGGAGAGGCAAGGAAAAACCAGAAGGCAGGAGAGAACATGCCTACCCTCACCTTCCAAAGGAGAGGCACAAAGGGGAGAGGGAAAGGAAGGGAGCTTGGGACCATTACAGTTGATCATATCCAGCTTTGCTTTCTTAAAAACAAGGGCGGGTAGAGAATGTGTGCATCGGAGAGCTAATGAAGTCATGAGCAATAGGAGGCGTTAGGCCCCTGGGAAGCAAATTGTGGACCAAATGAGCTCATATTTTAGCAGAATTATTAAATTAGCAGATGAAGGGAACACATTAGACATTATGAATCTTGCTTTTAGCAGAGCCCTTGATAGAGGGTTGTGCAGATGCTTGCTAAATTCATTCCATTCGGGTTGGAGGGAAGCTGGCATCACCAGGATCCCCAGTGGAAGCCAGCACTCCTGGAAGGGACAAGGGGGTGATGTTAAATGTATATCTGGGCCAGGCATTGTCTGGGGGCTTTATTCAATACCACAACACTCAGCAATGAAGAGGCTATTGTTCCAATTGCAGAAGAGAAGATGAACTCAGAGGGGTAAAGTACCTCATCTCAGGTCGCACGGGGTCAGCGACTGATCTCATGGTTGGAGTCGGGTCTGCCTTAGTCCAAACCCAGTGCTCTTTCCCTGAGGGGAAGAAATACCTCCCTGCTGGGATCTCATGGGAACTACTTAGAAATGGAGCAAAGCGCGAGACTGGAACAAGAGGGATAGGTGAGGTAAGATCTGGGGTCAGGCAGAGTGGGTTGAGACCTTCAGGTAGGGCTTAGTGAAGGCATAGGAAGGGAGCTGGGTCTCCAGGGGCAAGGCTGATTCTAAATTCTGCATTTCAGGAAGGTGCAGCCAATGGGAAGGTGCTCAGAAAAGGGGGAGTGAATGGAATCCACATCCTATGGGGAAAGGTTGTGTGAACATACAGGACTGTCTCTTGCCAAAATATTTAGAGTTCTGTCCTGGAGGGTGCTGGAGATTGCTGTGGCCTAAGAGGGTTGAATGGGTCATCCAGTGCCTCACAAGGAGGCTAAGAGAGCTTTGCTGGGAGGTGCTCAGTATTGTAGGAGTGAGCTACCCTTCCCTGAAGATATTCTTGGAGCAGGCATGGAATGGGAGGAGAGCCTGACCATAAAGCCACTCCCTATGCTACAATTTTTTACCTTCTGAAGTCAGGCATGAGAAAGAATGTTCTAATAAGAAAGCTTTCCAGAGCGGCCTACAGATGTTTGGGAGTAGGGCAGGAGAATCTGTATTTATCTCTGAGATTTAGTGACCGACTATATGCTTGCATACGAAACGGATGGACTCAATGGCCCCTAGAGACTCCCCTAGCCTGAGGACTGCTTGCATGCAGTGGGTGACTGACAGACCTTCCTGAATTCTCTTGGCATGGTGTGGGAAGTTTGGGAGCTTGACTTCCAGGGAACTTTCTCTAGCAGTGAGCTCCAGACCCACCATAAACAGGAGAAAAGAGAGAAGGCGACAGGGGAGGTGACTGAGAAAGGACAATGGTCCAACCTAGCTGCCTACAAACCTTTTCTGAGGTTGTACCATGTGCCAGAATCTCAGACAGACAGGAAATGAGCTACGGGAAGCCTGTAGTGCAGCAGGTAAGGTGAGGCATGGTCACCACTTTCTCAGACAGGCTGGACATAGCCACAGGTCCCAAAAGAGGACAGACGAGGCCATGGACTTGCTCAGAGCCACGAGAGATCACCTCTCTCTAGGGCATGTCTGAGTGTATCCCTGAAGCAGTGGTCTTCATAATCCTGCAGTGGATTTGGCCACAGGGAGCTAGAGGAAGAGCACCAGAGGCATGGTGAGAGGTGAGTGGTGGGGAATAGTGGGGATATACAGGAAGGTGGAGGGGCCAGATTTCACAGGGCTCTGCATGCCAGGCTGGGTTCCGACGCTGGAGCCAGTAGGTGCCCTTGAATGTCCTCTTTCCATATAGGAAAGCAAGAGTTCCATGCCAGAGAAGAGCAAGATCAGGATCATGTTTCAGGAGCATGAATGTGACTCCCATGTGGAGGTTGGAATGGAGTGCATGAGACTGGAGCCAGGAGGCCAGGGAAGGGTTTCTTGCAGAAATGCAGGGATATTGGCAGCCTCTGTCTGACAGCTTAAAGAAGCTGATTAGGAGCAAAATATTCTCCATGCGTGTATGTGTGTACACACCTCCAAGTGAATGTGCATTTCTCCAAGTGTACACTTTTGGGTGCAAACATGTTTGTATGTGTCTGCTTGTGAATGTGCTTCAGGGCGTGTGATGTCTAGCTTGCTGTGAAGTGGCATGGACGCCTGCCCCAGGAATTGTGAGACTAGTTCTGCACATGTGAGTGTGTATGTGTGTGGGAGTAAGTGTGTGCCATCCCCAGCTCTCCAGGGAGCCCAAATCCTGCTCTCAGGCTGTAGTGACAAGTCAGGCAGACAAATCTTGCCACAGCTCCCATCACCTTAATTCCATCTGTGCATCTTCTGCCACCACCCCTCATAATGGGCTAGATTCTCCACACAAGACGCTGTCGATGGGCTGCCTGCATCTCATGAGGGCCTCTCCATCCCCACACTGTCCCCGCAACCATCTTCCACCCCCCTAGTTTGTGCTCTTGGATTACACAATAACTGCCTCGACTGGGAGGGGCAATGCCAGTCCTTTCTAGTTGTTCCTTCAGCAGAGAGATGTGAGGGTGCTGTGGGTAGGCCCCCTGGTACTGGTTGCCAGACAGAAGAGGACCTCTCTCCCTCTCCCCACCATCTCAAGGCTTACCCTACACTATTTCAGCTGGGACCCCCCAAATGCTCAGACCAGGATCAAAGCCAGAATGATCCTGCCATTTCTGACCTCAAATTATCCCTACTTGCTTGGAACACAGCCTGGAGGAGAGTGGGTGAGAGGCCTTTGTCAGCAGAGTGAGGGTCCCAAACCACAGCCTGGCCCTGCCTTTGACCCACTAGGTGACCTGTGTTAGATCCTATTTTAGCTTTAGTTTTTTTTAACGTGTAGTTCGGGGCCAGGCTGTTTTGTCTGGAGCCTGGGATTGGAGGAAGGTATCGGGACTGTCATCCATTGTGCTGAAGTGTGGAGTCCTGTGGCTGGACTTGGCTGGGCAAGTCCTTTACCGAGTCCTTTATGCTGGAAAATGTTTTAACAGCTGGCTCCCTGCAAGCAGAAAGCCCCGATTTGTAGGGTTTGCCAGTTTCTCCGGTGTAAATGCTCCCACCACAACCAACTGCAATCCACTAGCATGAAACCACTGAGCATGGAGATAAAAGAGATGTGCACACTCGGCCCTTGTGAGCTGGTAGGGGCCGGCTCCAGCACATCACTGCCTGTATCCTAAACACGATGACAGCCCAGCCAGAGGAAGAATCCAAGCCAAGGTCATGCAGAAAGCAAAAGGGCTAGAGTGCCTAGCACTGGGTTTGAGCCAGAGGTGAGGCTATAGGTGAAAAAAAAGAGTCAGGACGTTAGGCACTAAGAAGATTAGCAACACGTTTGGAAATGTGGAGTGCAAAGAGGGCTAGGGCGAGTGGCTCAGGATGGAAACTGCACTGTGCTGGGTGATGCTGCTGGAATACAATATTGCCTCCTGATGTTCTCTTCCCAGGCTTAGGGAAGGGACGAGGGCGTACATGATGATGAGGGAGTTGGGCAAATAGACAGGTGTTCCCTGAACACCAGGGATGACGTCTGAGCAGGCCAAGCCAGGAAAGGGCAAATCCAATCTCTGTAATTGTTGGTACATCAATTCTTGTGACGGTCTCATGAGGATGATGCCAAGGGCCTGGGGAGGGCGGGATGCCCTGGCTGACATCATCTGCTATTTCTGGACCAATTCATAGCCTTCTTTAGTGGGAACTTCCTTCAGAACATAAATCACCCCATCTCTCATGACTACCTCATCCTCCCGAGAAAACAGAGGGAACCCAGTACGTGGAGCCAGAAGAAGTCCGGGTGTCCTCTGGAGACGGCTTTGGGAGCAGAGAGAAGACTGTAACTTCCAAGGTCACATGCACCAGTGTTCAAATCTCACCTCTGCCCCTGGCTGGCTGAAGGGCTTTGGGTAAATCATTTTAATTCTTTGACATTCTGTTCCCTCAAATGGGCTAACCATACTTAATAATCTCTCTCGTTTCCTTTAATTCCTCTCTTTTAAAGAATATGCTTCCAGTGATCAGTTTGTGGAAGCTTCCAGAAGGAGATACAGACTCTCTTTCTGGCCCCTTCCCTGGCTTTGTGATGAGGAGGCCACAGCGATGGGCATGGAGGCTGCTGCCAAAGAGGGTAGAGAGCGTGGGAGGAGGAAGGACTGAGGGTGCTCTCCTCAGTGGGGAATCTGACCCCTCTGTGATGTGACAGAAGCTGTTCTCAGACTTCTCCTTAGAACTTCTCAGCCAAGGTGGGGCTCAGAGCCCAGGAGAGCAGCCCGGGACCTCAGCACACAAAGCGAGGGCCCATTTCCCAGACGGAGGGGCCTGACCGTCTGCTGCCTATCTGCAGGTCTGCTTGACTTTCTTCCTGCTCGAGACCTGGCTCTGTCTGTCTGCCCCAACTGTCTGTCCATCTGTCCCAGGGAAAAAAACTGTCAGGTTTGTTACCTGCCTGCTGCCTGTGTTTCTGCAGAGGCCTGCCTGACTTCCTGTCCGTCTGTCAGTCTGCAGCAATCTGCCTTCCTATCGCTTTGATTGCAGCTGACTCTCTTGCACCTGGGCTCCATTTTATGATGTGCGAGTGACAGAGAGGTGACAAATGAGAGTGAAGGAGAATGACAGATGGGAGCACACATATGGGGGATGGAACATGTGTGCATGCATAGGGCTGACAGTTGGGTTGTCCTCTTTGAGACAGGGTCACTCAAGTTCTTCCCAATCCTAGGGGGATGCCTGGAGCACCGCTCATCCCACTGCAAAGCACTGTCTGTCTGCACCCATGACCACTGACAGTGGTGTCCCTCATGGAGGCTCTGGGAGGAGTAGCAGGAGAAGGGACAGTACCCATGACAACAGATGAAGAGGCACATTTCAGCTCAGGAAGAACCTTTGTAACCATGGGGCTGTCCAACAAACAAAGTGGGGTGCTGGTGAGGTAGTGATCTCCCTGTCACGGAACTTGTTCAATTATAGGCTGGCCACCCACTTGTCAGGGCTGCTTTGGCGGGGTGTTTCCTGCCCTGGGAGAGTAAGACTGGAAAGGTTGAGATGGGCTGATGTTTAAGGTGATGATTTCTGTAGATAACCCTTGTAAAGCACTTTGCACAGGGCTTGGCACATAGTAGATGCTCAAAAACAGAACTGTAATTAGGAGGGAGGTTGGACGAAGTGATCTTAAGGCCCTATCCCACAGCCTTGGAGCTGGAGAAAGAAGAAAGGCCAATTAATGGCAACAGGTTATGAATAAACAGAAGCTGGGAACGTGGGATAATAAAGGGCTTCCCAGAATAGGAATGCCTCCATCTCTCTCACCCTGATTTGCATGGCTCCTGCAGGCCTCCCTCCCCTCTCCTAACTCAATTTCAATTTCAATTTCAATGTCAATAACTTCCCTGGCACGACAAACAGCCAGGGGTTGCCAAAGTGAATCAGAACATTGAGTTTCAAAGTCTCGGACCAGCTCGTCTAGCCAGTGTTGTGCCCCCCACAGGCCTGCCAGGGACTGCCTGATGCACATCCCTCATCCTCTGTGCCCTTTGGGGAGACTTATTTTTACCCTCCCCAGCTGTCTGTGAGGTTATTTGAAAAATGACACACTCCTTCCTTGATCAAGATGTTTAAACAACAACAGCACGGGTGACACCAAGAGCCTGCTCTGTGGCTCCCCACACGAAGAGCTGGGGATGTGAGGATAAAGAAGGCTTATCCCCCTCCTGTGAGATCCCACTCAAGTGAGGAAGGCAGATGAGACTCGGCAACTCCAGCAATGTGGCTAGTGCTGTGACGGAGGTGGCGGGGGGACCTGGGAGCACAGGAAGGGTGCTTGAGCCAGGTGGAGCAGGGGCAGCTTCCTTGAAGAGGAAGAATGGAAGGGCCTTCCCAAGAATACATGGATGGCAGGCCACCAACAACGTTCCCTATGGGGCAGCAGTGGCTGGACTGTCACCAGAGGATGCACCCTTTTTACTTTAGCCATAACAACTACTGACCCCACAGCAATCAGATCCTTTGTAAAGGGAAGGCTTGTCGTGGAGGAGCGAGAAGTGTTGTACCAGGGACCAGGTAGACAATGTCTGAGGGCGATAGGGCCTAAAGTCCTGGAGGGTGGGCATGGGGTGAATGCATGAGGCTTTGGGCACCAACCTCTGTAGCCCACTCATGAGCACTGATTTCGGCTTGATGCTGGCACAGAGGGAGAGGCCCTGGGGGGAGTGGAGTGAGGTGTTGGGGGCCAGGAAGCCCAGGGCACCATCTGAAATGCTTTGGCTCAGAGACAGGAATGGAGAGGACAGGGCTGAGGCAGTAGCATCCTCGATGTGCAGAGATGAACAGGTGAAGGGGTGAGCTGACGCTAGCCTTGCTGACTTGACATCCTGCCCAGCACCAGCTGGGGGTCACCTCTTGCCTCCACCTGTGGGGAGTTGGACAGACAGGGCCTGGGGCAACGTTGCCAGGAAAACCCCATGAGTAGGACCTTAGCCCTCTTCCTCCTTTTCTCCTCTCTTCAACCAGAATGTCAAGAATGCTGATAGACACAGACACAACTCCAACTCCCCTCCATATCAACACCAACACTAGGGGTGCCAGGGCAGAATCTCCCTGAGACAGAGAGGGACACAAGCTCTCTTTCCAAAACCTTTGGCCAGGCAGAGAGAAGAGCCCCAGGGACAGACAGCTCTAAGCAAGATGAGCAAATGCTCAGAGGCCCAAGGGGAGTCTGCTTGTGGGTCTGGGCTTTTTTTCCCATGGGATTATGCTGAACCAGTATAAGCAGGTGTCTCTCAAGCACTGCCCCAATCTCTTGGTTTCTGGAGACTCCTCAGCTGTTGTGGAGGCTGCTTGAGCAGGGGCCCCCATCATCCTGTTTGCTCTTCTGGTCCTCCTCTTTGCACATCCTCAAAGTCTGATGAGGCTGGGAGTTGGGAGACACAGGTGGGCTGGGGGAGGAGGGGAGCCACCGTGGAATGAGAACACTGAGAAGGAAGTTCCAGTTCTGAGGCTGGGTACCCTTGAGCAAATTCCTTCCACATTCATGGCCTCATTCAACTCTTCAGTAAGATGAGAGGAATAGGCCAGACCAGGGGTTTACAAAGAGGGTTACTTAGAAGGCTGTTCATGTAACATATCCTGGGGAAAGAATTTGGGAGAACAAACTTTTCATGCTCCCACATACATTACAGGCTCTGAAATCTCCATAGCACAGACACCTGTTAAACTTAGCCTGACCAGGTGTTTCCCAGACTCCCTTGATGACCCTGTTTTCCTCAAACCGCTTATTTTTATCCCAAGGAAGGAATGACTGTGCCACACAGTTTGGAAAATATTGGAATAAATTCTCCTCTCCAAGATTCCCTCTGGTTCTGAGAATCCAGATGTGTGTTTCTCTAAAGAAAATTGGGAGAGGATGTGGTGAGGAGAAGCTCTTTCTGTGTGCCCAGCCCTGTTCTCTATCTTTGATCCTTGAGATGACATGTGGGTAGGTATTAACTCTCCCACTAGCAGATGAGGACAGTGAGTCATGGAGTGGCTCAATGGAGGGGGCCCCATTTGGAATCACCCTTTTCTTGGAGAGACCATTGGAGAGCTTATGGGGTGAAGCCAAGGGAAGCCAAAGGCTGGGGTAAACCACCTACACATGCCTGAAAAAGCAGCCCCTAAGAGTTCAGACCCACATAGGGCTGGCCCTCGGCAAAGGTTTAAGCTTGCAATATGGGTGTGTGCATAGTGGAAAGAACCTGAATTTTGGAGTCAGACCAGGATTCAAATCCTGCCTCAGAGAGACTTTCTGAACTAACCTTATTTAACCGATGAACTAGATGACCTGACTCCTCTACTCCCTTTGTAAAATACTCAAACACAGCTATAGCCTGGGGCTCTTGGAATGTCTGCCTATTAGACAACCCTTTCCCAGTTTGCCCACGTCATATGTGTTCCCAGTGTGTGTGCCCCCAAGCCTGTTTATGTCAGTTGCACTTGTCACTGTAAACAGGTAATTTAACCAACTGTAACATAAGCCAATTAAATAACAGTGCAGAAAAGTTATGTTTCTATGGTAATTAATGTAATGCATTGGGAAGGTTGCTAAAAAATTGCTGTTGAGTTAGGGGTGGGCAAGACTATAAAAGATCAGAAGAAAAATAAACCCATACACGGAGATTTGTGTACATCGATCGCCTTGCAAGCAATCAAAACCAGAAATCTCTCAGGTGATAGTTCATGCGAGAAAGACAACACGATCTTTATGACTGTGAACTTGGGAAGCCTGTTCACCTTTCTGAACTTCTTGTTTCTTGACTTTAAAATAAGTAAAATAATTCCTACCTCATAGAGTTGCCATGAGGAACAGTGAAGCCACGTGCAGTCCCATTTCTATCTTTTGCTTCCTTACTGATGATTCCTCTCTCCTCTTCCTGCTGTGACATCCTTCTCCCACTCAGCATGCCTTGGGCTTCATCCACAAGTTTGCAGTTCAGCTCATCTGATCATAATTAGGGTTTAAGGCATGGACCCCCACGAAGAGGGGCATCTTCAAAGTGCTTCAAAGGAATGCATGGCTGAAGGTGAGATTCCCAGCAGTGTGACACAGCAGCAGGGTGACAGTCTGAGCTGGAGAACCTCCCTGGCAAATCACAATTCCTATGACTGGACCCCGGTGAGGGTGTGTTTGTTCTTTCTAATGTGTGATCTAGCCCTCTTTGTACCCTTACAATGACATACACAGCTTCCTGGGGTTCAACTAAACCTCAGACTCCAGAGCAATCATAACTCAAGCCAGGGGCACCCAAAGGAAATGGAAGGTCGTGAAAGGAGTTGTTGGCCTGGGATATCCAGCTGGGGCAAATCTGGCTGAGTTAGAAGATGAACCAATTGGTGGAGCTTTGCGGCCAATGGACTGAGGCCCTGAGAAGCTAGCAGTGGCAAGAGCAATGGCAGGGCCAAGTCCTCAGAACTGGAATGAGTGCACACACTGATCCCTGCTCCATTCAGACCTCTTGCGCCCTGGCTCTTGCCCAGTGGCCCAGAGTGTCAGCAAGAGGTTTGACTCTCCCGCACCTGCACTCCTGGATGGGCTCTGTTTGTCTTTCAGGGATGAAAATGCTACCTATGGCTGGGTCCAGCTCCTTGCTGTCGACTGAGATCTCTCCAAGTACCTATCACTTGGTACCACATGCCCCCAAATCCTGGCCTATGGAACCTAAGAGAGATCACAAAAGGGATCAGTGTGTGGATTCATTCCTAGTTCTGAGGACCTGACCCTGCCTTGCTGTTGCCACTGCTAGCTTCCCAGGGCTTCAGGCCACTGGCCCCAAACTCCACCAATTCATTCATCTCTTAACTCAGCTGGATTGATCCCAGCTGGATCCCCCAGCCTAAGGGGGCTGCTTCAGCCTCACTTCTGCTGCCAGAAAGGCAATGCCCCTAATTGTGCCTGGAGCCTGGCAAAGGCACCCATTAAAGCCCTTTGTGTATGGGGGTGGAGAGAGAAAAGATGGGGAAGTTTGAATAGATAGCAAACTCTTTTCTCCTTTGCATTGGTTTCTGTATTTTGGAAGGAGCCAGGCAGACCTGGGTCCATGATTAGTGTGAAATCTTGGGGCACCCTCATAGCCCTCCTGAGCCTTTGTTTCTCCCCCTGCAAAGTTGGAATGATGATGTTGAAGCTAATGTCAATAACATAATGCCTGTAAACACCTTTTTTCCCCCCATATATGACCTGTTCTTATCAAAGAAGCAATATTGAAAAATGAGAGATTTGCTGTAGCAGACTGGTCCAAGGGTGGTGGTTGGGGGTGGGGCAGGAGGAACTAGGTGTTCCTCCTGATGGGGTTACCTCCCTGCTTGTCCTGGGCAACCAAGTCTAAGATTGGACTTTTTGTCTTCTGGCTTATTGATCTTGACAGAAATTGTTCAGAGATAGAGCAGAGAACTCATTTTTCCATTTGGCCAAACTAATGCCAGCTTATTCAAGACCACAGAGCAGGTCAAGGTCAACATGGGATCAGGCTTCCAGAGCTCTGGCTCTCATGGTTAGGGCTAGGAAGTTGTGCAGGCTGCCTCCAGCCAGTCCGCCTCTCTGTGTTCTGTTGACGGGCACAGGATGTTTGGTGGTTGAGGCTGCCTGGGCTCCATCTGGGGCAGCCTGGTGGGTGGGGCTGCACTAGGGCACTCTGCCCTTTCTTCTTGGGTGGCTGTCTGAGCCCTAGCTGCAGCTTGCCTGAGTAGGACCACCCTTTTCCTGCCAACTCCAGGGGCTGCCCCTCAGTGTTTTTCTCAGGGAAATAACCTCCCAACCCCATTACAAAAGGGCAGAGAGGCAGAGTAAGGAGTGGGCAAGGCAGACAGAGGTAAAACCCAGGGTGACCAAGAGATAGAGTGATGCCTGCATTCAATCATTTGCTTGGGACTGACTTGCAGCCAGGATGCACCAGTATCCTTTTAAAATAGTGAAATTCTCCCACCTCGGCTGCTAAGTAGTTACTTCCCAGAGCTCTGTGAGCACCACCTCCTGCCAAGTACCCTCCTTCAGTGGAACCTCCGGGCTCCTGCTCCAGGGCTGGTTGTTAAATATTTTACTACCACTCCTGTTCAAAGATGCCAGAAAACTCTTTAATTGAAAACCGTCCCATGAAATAGGATGTACTTACTTGGGAAATGCCATTATTCATTCATTCAGAGAGCAAATATTTATTGAGCACCTAGTATCAGCCAAGGAAAGGGCCAGGAATTGGGGCACAGCGCTGGATCACATCAGGTCCCTGCTCACAGTCTTGCTGTGAACCGGGAAGAAAGGAGGGGGAGACACAGCAGTAAACAGTGACAGAGAGAAAGAGGAAACATGGCAGAGAGAAAATGACCTGGGCTGACACCTCTGCTTGGAGCCACAGGGAAGGAGGCTGTTCGGCCCGTGGGGAGGGGCCTCCAAGTCCAGCTTGGAGCTGTCCAGGTTCTTCAGTTCCGTCCAGTTATCCACTAATAATTCACAATGAATAGATTAGGAAGGGGACTGAGGACAAGGACGCTTAATTATCAAGTGGAGGAGAGGAGGAAACACTGAGCGTCCCCTGACAGGTCTCAGGGAAGGCGGGTGAGGGGAGGATGAGAGGAGGTGGAAGCTGCAGGGCCTGGCTGCTCCAGGACCACTGCTGGGGCTTCTGAGGGGTTGGGCCAGGCCACCAAGTCCTGGACACCCCAGGAGCCAGAAATGGAGCTCAGAGTCTGGGAAGGATAGAAAGGACTCTGGCTTCAAGGTGGAAGGGAAGAGGTATTTGGGGACTGGCAGCTGGGTGGATACAGAGCTTATTCATTAAAGGCAGGAGATTTCTGAACATCATCTCATCTTTCCTCCATGAGGACTGGAGCTCCCAGAGCAAGGGGTTGGGCCTGTGGCATTTGTCTGCTGGGAACCATGGCTCTAACCCTGATATGTAGTTGTACTTGTCTCAGGCTGAGAAAGACATTGGACCCTGTTGCCACCTCCACTGCCACCTTCTCCCCAACACCAGGTCCCCACTTACCGTGGGGTAGGAGGGATTCCACGCAGCCTCTTGCGAACAATCACCACCAGCATCTCCACTCCAGACACAAAGGTTCAGCTATAATGTGAGTTCCCAATCTTCCCTGCTGTGATACTCCCAGCAGTCCAAGGGGTGGGCAGACAAGGCGTTTTCCCACCCTTAGGCCCAGGGGGAAAGGGGAGCTCAGAGAGGTGACTAAGTTTGCCCAGGGCCTCACAGGTGATGTGCCTGAAGGTGGGACTTGAACCCAGATCTGCCTGCTTCTGCAAAAACTTCTCTCCACAGCTTGATGCTAATTTGTCCTTCAGACCTGAGGGTGCAGATGAAGAGGGCTGGCTGGTGGCCTTCGCACACAAGAGCAGCTCAGCTTGAAGTCCTGTCCTTCTGCCTTCCATGGAGAATCCCCTCAACCAAGCCTCATTTATGCTCACCCTGTGAGGCACCTTTGAGCCCCTGGGCTGGTATTCCAAGGTACCCATTCTGCACATTTGGTGATGTTCTCCGGCCTCCAGGGAACTTCTCTGCTCTGGTACTCGAGCATCCCCCACCTCTGTGACATGCCTGTTTGCAATGGAAGTGCCAGGGACCTGGGGCGATGCTCATTGCATTAATTTAGTTTCCATGTGTTTGAATCACAGCCCGTACAGATTTTTAGCTCCTTGATCCCACAGTCTGCCCACATCCCCTGCCTTGCTCACAACATGGGGGCCACCAACCACATGCTGATTGATGACAGAATCTGTGAGCTTGGGCAGGAAGAGGAACACAGGCAGACATGAGGCAGAACGTTCCTTAACAAGGGGTGAGAGAGATTGGAGTGGGAGAATCAGTGTTTGACTTTCATTGGGTTTAATTCCTGCCAGGGGTGTTCTTTCCAAAGGAAATGAAGGTTTATATATTTTAAACTATGTTGTCCTTGGAAAAGAGTGGAGGGTTGCTGCATGTCTACTGTGTGCTAGGTGTTTTGCAGACATTGTCTCATTTAATTCTCACAATTGTTCCATAAGTGGATATTTCAAGTTTGCAAATCAGAAGCCAAGACTTGGGAAGAAAAGGTGACTTGTCTAAGGTCACCTAGTTAGAACAAAAACTGGGCTTTAAACAGAGGGGTCTTGGACTCCAAAGCTAATATTCTTTCTTTCATTTGATAAGGTGTACAGGAAACAAACGGGGAATTTAGGGGTTGGGATGAGGCTGCCTTAAGCCAAATGCACTATCTTGCCCACCTGTCATGCTTCCAGGGAGAGGTCAGGAGCTTCCTGACCAGAGGCTCCTGGGAAATTATATGATCATCTTGCAGTTCTGTCTAAAGTTTCTCATGTTCTCAATGAATGCCCATAACCACTGGAGAATATAGAAGTCTCATCTCCATTTCACAGATATGGAAACTGAGGATCAAAGAATTTGAGAACTTATTCAACATGGTGACAGAGGTAAATGGCTGAACTAGGAATCTAGCAGCCACCTGACTTCAAACCCAGTGTTCTTGCCACTACCTCTCACTGCCTGGACCACTTCTAGTGCCAAGTAAGAGACCATAGACCTATAAGTAGGGCCTGAGACTCACAGACTCAGGCCAGAGGTCACAACCAGGACAGTTAGTGCAAAAGGGCAAGAGATGTGTTTGGACCATGGGACAAGGCATGTAGGGTCTAAGGAGCTGAGAAGTTTCACAGACTCCGAGAGATGGGTGTGTCTATATTAGGATCATCTAGCTCAAACTGCTAGCTCATACAGGTGACATGACAAATCTCAAGCAGATGCAAGACTCAAACCCAGCCCTCCCTTGTCTGATAATCTCTATATTAAGAGCAACTGCAGGAAGTGGGACGCTTCAGAGGTAAACTCTAACCCCAAGAGGCAGCTGCTTCTCCTCTCCCAGCTGAGATGTTCCAGGTACCCAAGATAAGTGTCCTCTGCAGCAGCTTAGGCCTTCCAGAAGGGTCTCAGGTCTCCTTGGTGGTCCAAGTTCTGGATGTTTCACAAGGATGGTAGAACCATCACCTCCTTGCCCTAAATTCTGCCTCTTCTTCAATCCCAGCACCAAATCTCAGGTACCTCCATGCAGTGGATGGAAGGGCTCTTTGAGGCCCAGGGTCTTCTTTTTGACTTTTATGCTTCTGAATTTGGGATGTCCAGGGCAGGAGCGTGTTATTGAAAGGACTGGTACTTCTTTTTCTGTTCCTTCCTAAGACCCGGCTGGGCTTCTGACACCTTGAATGTTTGATGGGGGTGGGAAGTGGCATTTGAGGCTCTTGTGTTGTGTTTGGTTACCAGCTTAATGACATCCTGGGCTGGAAGGAGTGTTCTGGGTGGTGGTGGGGGCAGGGGGGAGTAAGGACGCTGGGAAGGAGGGGAATGTGCAGCAGGACGTGGCCTTCTCTGCTTGCAGTGGTTCAGCCTGGGGTGAGCCTGGAGGGCCCTTCTCTTCACAGCAGGCAGAGGCAGCTTTCCAAGCCTTCAATCTGACCATGTCCCTTCTTTGCTTAAAATCCTTCAAAGTCTCCCTGTCACCCACTGAATCCAGCTCAGATGTGTGGCTTCAAGGTCCTTCCTGACATGGCCCCTGCCCGCCTCTGCAGCCTCCTCCCCAACTCCTCACTCTGCAGCTCTTCAGTCTGGTATGATGAACTCAGTCAGCCCATCCACTGTCGTGAAGGCCTCCCCATAGGTTGTTCTCTCTGCAATGCCATCTTCTGTCCCACCTCGTCCATCTCATCTTGACCTGACTGTCTCCTCCGCGTGCTTTCTTTTCCTGGGAAGCCCTCCAAGATTTCTGAAGTTCAGACTAGGTGTCTCTCCTCTCACTTCCATAACACCCTGTGCCTCCCTGCCACTATGAGTGACACTATCACTCCCTGAGTGTATGATTCTTTTCTTATCTCCCATTAGACTCTGAACTCCAAGCAGGCAGGGGTACACCTTGCTCAGAATGGTAGTACTAGGGTCCAGTCTCTTGCTACTCAAAGTGTGGTCCATGCCTGGCAGCTTCCGCATCACTTGAAATGTTATTAGAAATGCAGAGTCTCAGGTGCCACTCCAGACCTCCTGAATCAACGTCTGCATTTAAACAAGATCCCAGGTAATTTGTGTGCATGTTAGACTTTTTTTTTTTAATTTCAATAAGCTTTCTCGGGTTGAAACATATTAAACTTTGAAAAGCTCTGATCTAGCCGTGGGCAAAGTAGATGCCCATTCACTGTTTTCTGAGCAAATGAAGGAATGCAAAAAGACTGCAGTGAGTGAGAGCACATTCTCAGACAGCCTGCAACAACCCCTGCACCCTGAGTGGCAGGGAGGGGGCATCAGCGCCAGGGCCCAAGGACCATCGTCCAGCTCATGCACTCCTCCATACATTGTTCAGTGAAACCTTATGAGGGTAGGATCATTAGACCTCGTTCATGTATTTGGAAGCTGAGGTTTAGAGGTGCTTTCCTCAAGAGTAGAGAGTGGCAAAGCCAGGCTCTCAACTTCCTCTCACCACCTCTATCTAACTGAGAAGTGCAGAGAGAGAGGGAGGGGATGGGAATGGGGTGTGCTAGGCAGGCCTTGCTGGGCCAGGCCCAGGAATGAGCTCACTTCAAGATGGAATTGAAACCTACTCCCATCAGAGGAGGTGGTGGAGGGACTTTGGGTGGAGGCCGGAGCAGGTTTAATTTGTGGCTGAAATCCCAGCTTCCACTCTGCGGGGTCTCAGGTCCTTCAGCCTGGCTGGAGATTGCTTCATGTTCCTTGGGTGATGCCCTCTCTCCCTTCTGTGTGGGAAGTCTATCCCCCTCACTGGGCTTTTCTGCAGCCCACACCCGCCAGGCCACATTTCCTGGGCTCAGCACAGTCTGGAAGCCTTCCCGTCCCTGCAGGCAACTGCCTGGAGCTGAGTATACCAATTGCTCCTTCTTCCCCAAATCTCTTGCTTTGTCTAGGGGGGTCTAGAAGCAGCTCAGCAGAATGTGGAAGCTGGAAGACAGGCTCTAATCCAGCCCCCTCGTTTTTGAGACCAGGAATGAAGGTTCAGAGGCAGAGGGCAAGTTCCCCAGAGTCAGAGCTTGCACAGCAGGTCATGGGCAGCACCAGGCACAAGGGTCCAGGCCGCTGCATGTGCCTCCATGGCAATGGGCAGCCTGCTCAGAACCTCTGTGCACTCACAGGTAACACTTGCCATTTTTATTACTAGCTATTATGTATTGAATATTTGCTGCATGCTAGACACTGTGCAAAGCACTTAATATACATAATCACATTTACTCCTCATAATAACCTCATGATTTATTTACTATTTCTATCATTATTGTTATGATTCTCATTTTTAAGATAAGGAAACCAAGGTTCAGAGAAGTGAAGTAACTTGCCCCAAGGTGCACAGTTAAGAAGTAAAGCAGTAGAGATTTAAAGCCAGTATCGTCAGCCACCTAGCCTTCCTCTGCTAAGCCTCGCCTTGTGTGGGCTCACTCAGACCCAGGGACACAGATCATTGTAGTGCAGCAAGACAGGGGTCCTGTGTCTCTCTGAGGGGCTGGAGATCAGAGCAGCACTGTTTTGCAGGCACTTGCTGTTTTATTTACAAAGTACTCCTACGGTCTTCACATTATCTCAGTGCCTGCTAGAAACATGTAAAGCTGGCCATGTAGATATTTTTGCCATTTAACAGGTTGGGAAATTGTGTTTACTACTGCAAGGCACACAGCTTACTGGACCTGGGTGGCAGTGCCAGTGTTGTGAGAACACACTGCTCCCTGCCCAGTTTTGTGATAAATGCAGGGACCCTCGAGGCACTTAACATAAACTCATTGGTGTGTTCAGACCCATCAGTGCTGGACCCCATAGTCTGCAGGACTTTCACCACTGGGGTGAAGCTAGACACAGGAAGGCATATTCCATATGTACCCTCAGGATTCCTCTATAGCAAAGAGTCTGGAAGTGTGAGCGTGAAGCCCTCCCCCAACCTGCCTGGATTTGCTAGAGCGTTCTATTTGCTCATCCTCATGGCCAACAGATGTTTGTGGAGGGAGATGTCAGCAAACAGGGGGCTGCCATTGCTATTGGTTAACTATGTGGCTTTGGTCAAGTCTCATAATTCCTTGGAACCTTGGTTTTCTCACTTGTGAAGAGGGGGACTGATGTTTACCCTGCAGATTCCTCAGGAATTTTGTGAGGGTTGGATGATGCAATATAGCTGAAAGGGCCTCAAGAAGAACAAAACACTATTTATGGAAGGATTATTTCAGGCTTAAAAAAAGGAGGCCTGGGGATGGCAGTATGGAAAGGCAACATTTATTGAGCATCTACGATGAGTACTTTATAGACTTGTCTCATACCACCCTCCACACAGCTCTTTGGAGAGGTATTATGGGAGTTTTTGCTTCTGATTCCAGCTGAGAAACTTAACAGACCACACCTGCCACAGATAATAGCTGTGAACTCTGAACAAAATATTTAAAAAATCGTTCTCAGAAGGAGAGTAACTTAAAGTGGGCAGATGCCAGAAGGGTTCGCGTGGGTGTTTATTGGCACTTGGGAGAAGGGAAGGGCACTGAGTAAATTTCCCTTTCTTAATAAGTTTAGCCTGAGGGCAAACCCCAGTACTCCTCATGCTAGGTGTCCTAGATGGGTAGAAACCTCGTCATATTGATTTGAAGAGCCAGGGAATAGATTTCAAGGCAACTATGGTAGCTGAAAAGTAAAGGAGGAAACCTTGAAAGAGGCAAACCAGGGTGGGGAACCTCAGACTCTGTGTACAACCTCTATCAAATATCTGGCTTACCCCTGAACCAATGCATATGCAGGACAGACACCAAGGTGCCCAGTTAAGGCTAATGGAACTGAAATTTCAGGCGCCATCCACTAAAGGGGTGACAGTTTTGCAGTGAGAATTTAGTCAAACTAACTGCTTAATTAAACAAACAAACAACAAACAATACTTTTTAAAACAATATACAGAATCTAAACACTTTATACTATTTACTTTATCCAGTATGTAATTCAAAATTACTAGCCATAGGAAGAAATAGGAAAACTTTACCCATAGAAAACAGTTAATTGAGACTGGCCCTAAAATGACCCAGATTTTGGAATTAGCGGACAAATATTTTAAAGCTGCTCTTATAACTATGCTCAAGGATATAAAGAAAAGTATGTCTACAATGAATGTAAAGACTGAACTACCAATGTTAGAAAAAAAAAAAAGAAGAAGAAGAAGAAATGAAAAGAAACCACAGAAGAGAACCAAATGCAAATTTTAGACTTGGAAATATAATATCTGAAATAAAGAAATATTATAAGCACGATTTACAAATAAAATAAATTCAGGTTCATAAAGATTGAGTAATTTTCCTAAAGTCAAGCTGACAAGCAATATGGCAGGAATTTGAATTTCAAGTCTATCTAGCTTGAAAACCTATACTTTTTCAACCTCATTATATGGAATTTAGAGCTTAGCAGAAGTCTGTGGGAAAGTGAAAATAGGATATGAGCATTTCTGAAATTCAACTAAGATGGGTTTGTCTCACTAAAATACCTTGCTGTAACAGTCTGCTGTGGCTCCTTGAGAACAGCCAACAGGATGATCTACCCATGGTGCTGAAATTTGTCCTCTACCCAAAACTTCAGTGTCTACTGATTATTTGCACCAAGGAGTGGAGAGAGAAGTGATTATAAACCACAACATAGAGTTCAGGCTCTGGAACCAATTCATTTTGGCTATCAAGGCTACTGCAATGCATTTCTCCATCCATCGCTGTCCGTGGGTTTTGCCCATGTTTGGCATAGATCTTTTCCATGTTTTGCAAAAATATTATCCTTGGGGTAGAGACAGAGAGTGGGGGTCTTCATGCATTTACATCACCTTCTTATGGCTGAGATCTAGTTAAATTGAATGCCTATTTTGTGAGTTTGATAGTGTGCCCAGTGTTGTGCATGGTATTGTGGAAGGCAGAGAAAGATGATACCTGCTTTTCAGAAGTGCCCACCTGAAAATAAGCAGAGAAGGAGCAGGAACAAGGCTAGCAGGGTGGGCTCATGGTTTACTGTGTGTTCTTGGCAAGACCTACCTTGAGGCTTCAGGGTTGGGAGAATGTCACTATAGGTTGGGGGCAAGCAAAAATGCTTTGTAGAAGAGGTGGGATGTCACCTGTTCTGTAAAGGCTAAGCTTAGGAGAGGAAGGGAGAAGACCATTCCAGGACACAGTTGGTGCTGAATAAATATTTATTAAATGAAAGCATGAATATACAATTATTTTCTTCCTGGATATTTTAAAGTATCTGTCTTTTTAAGTGATTGTTTAAAATATTAAAAACAGACTATTTTAACACTATCTGTAATAGCACCAAACTGGAAACTACCCAAATGTCCATCAATAGTAGAATGGATAAATAAATCACAATATAATTATACAATAGAATAATATCTAACAATGAGAATGGCCACTCTACAATGACACACAACCTTATGGAAGCATGACGTTGTACAAAAGGAGGTATACACAAAGGAGGAGCAGTTATAAGATTTTGTTTCTATGAAGTGCAAAAAGAGACAGAGCTAATCTATGGTGCTTGAGAACAGTATGGTGGATTTAGGCAGTAGTGATGGGAAGGGAGTCCAAGGGCAGCTTCGGGAAGGCTCTATTTCTTGATCTACATATTATGTACACATTGGTTCAGTTTTTGAAAAATGTATTGGGCTGTGCACTTATGATAAGTTCATTTTTCTGTATGTTGTATTTCAATAAACAGTAAACCAACAAACAAAAACAGGCTATGTTCTCAGCTTGACTTCCTAGACCCCATGTTCTCTTGCCTTCTCTCATCCATACAAGATGGCATGACCTGTGAAGATATTTTTTAAAGAATGGCAGGCTTTGCTCAAGGAGTAGCCTCTCCTAAGACCAGAAGAGAAAAGGCAGATAATCTTTTCCCCCATTTTAATGATTGGGAAACTGAGGCTTGTAGATATGAAATAAAGCCCTTTTGTCATATAGTGAGTCACTGTAAGAAAGAACTTTTGTCTTCTGGGAGCCTCCATCCTGTGGCCCAGATAATAGGTACCTGTTCAGCCAGATGCACCTCAAGAGACAAAGGCTGTTACAGGAAGTCAGAGTGATGGGTGGGAATACCTGGAGGTGTTCAGTGGGCTTTGCCATCCTCCACTTTCATGGTCAGGTCCATATAAAATAGCACCTGGAGGGTTCTCAGCCTGCCATCTGCTTTTGTGAGATTTGAGTGAGTCAGTTATTGTCCCTGGACCTGTGGCCCCAACTATAAAATTAGGGATTGAACTCAATAACAATAAGGCATAAGTTTCCTGCCAGTTCTAATATTTCAGGTATAAATCTGAACCAGTGCCATCCGTATTAGATTAGGCAGAGTCTCTGCTATTCTGTACCCTTAGGGGGCTGTGCGGGGTCAGGATTAAAGAAAGAAATCTGAAATCTGTATGATATTTTAAAGCATTTCTTCATTCATTTGTTCACTCATTCACTCCAGAACCCTTCATTGAGCATCTGCTGTATGCTAGGTCCTTAAATAACTTACATTCTGGGGAGACAGACACAGTAATTGGTTGTAAAAGTGTATCAGTGTCATACATATAGATACATATCAAATGCTGTGGACATACAGAAGACTTTATTGGTGCTTTGGGGGTGAGGTTAGGCCACAGAAGGCTTCCTAGAGGAGGCGATATTTGAGCTGGATCTGGAGGAAGGAAGAGATCAGACTGGGTAAATTGAGGTAGGAGTCAGTCACATCCTTGTTAGAGAGAAGAACGTATCTAGAGGCAGAGGAGCTGGAAAGACATTTCTGTGGGCTCAAACCTGAACACGGAGAGTGAGTGGCAACAGCAGAGGCTGAAGCCTTGAACACCATGATTTTGTGTAGGGTGTAGGATTTGGCAGTGGGGGCCACATTCAGGATGAGTGTGAGACTAGAGTGAGGTGCAGGACCTGTGAGGGACCCTTCTCCTCGCTTTTCTACCACAGTTCAGTGAGACTTGGGTGCACATCCCCCGCCCTCTTAGATTGTCCAGTCAATAAGCTCTGTAAGGAGCCAAAGAGAAGCAAGATCAATGTAGTTGCCATCGATCCTGCCTCAGCGGCTGATTAGTACCAGGGACTTGGCTGATCCTGAGAGCTCATTGCTAATGCACCATGGAACTCAGATTAAACTAGTAGCGCCCAGCAGCCCTGGGGAAAGCTTCTGCCCTCTCCAGATGCATGGGGGTAGTGGAAGAGGTCCTGACCCCAACCTGCTGGAGCCTTTTGCTACCCAGATGAACAACGTAAGTCCCCTAAGCAACCAGCAGACATCTGATCATGGCATTTCTTTGCTTAACTCCTCTCCATGTACCCCATTGCCTCTGGGGTCTGTGCAAACGCCCTAATAGGGCAAACCTGCCCTCTGCAATCTGGCCCCTGACTGCCTCTTCCAGCCTCAAACATGTTGCCTTCCCCTTACCTTCTGAGTCAGTCCAGCAGAACTGCCTTCAGGGCCTCCAACTTTGCCATCACATTGCATGGAGTCACTTGTCATTTCTTCCAGTAGCCTTCCCTAACCCTCCTTCCACCACCACCACTAAAATCTGACTTAGGCACCTTTCCAAGGTCTCCCTGTACTTTCTTGAGCAGACCAAGGATAAGAAAATACTGTAATTGCTTACTTTCTTGTCTCATCCTGCATACAGAATCACCTTGCAGCTTTGAAAAATATATAGATTCAGATTCATTGCCTGGAATGGGGCTTGGGTACTGATGCTTTTGCCACTTCCCTCCAGGGATCCTAAGGTGCAATCGTAGCTGAGAATCACTGGACCAGAGTCTGAGCACTAAGGAGTCAGGGACCAGGTTGATCACTTAGCCTCTCTGTCCCTGGCACCTAGCACAGTGCCCTGGCACATAGTAGGTGCCCAGTGAATATTTGTGGAATTGTACTGTCCTGGAGGGAACATGAGGCCTAGGCTGAGCCCTCTCACCAGCTAGAATGTTCCTCTGTTGGACAGTACAAAGAGCCAAGGGTTGGTTCTCAGTGAATAGCTTAGGTCATTGAGGAAGCTCTTCCATAACACATCATATCACATTTAGCTCTCAGCTGGTCTGTGAGGCAGGAAGATGAGTAATAAAATGTCCTTTTGTCAAGGGGACCCTGAAACCCAGAGAAGGTAAGTGGCCATGCCTGAGTATCACAGCAAGAATGAACAGAGCCAAGATTCCACCCTGTCGTCTCTCCACAATTTCTTTCCTTAAGTCTTGTTACCAAGCGCTTCCTTAGACTGAATCAAAGTCTCCTCTGAGGCCAATGGTTCTGCAGTCATTGGCCCTCACCCCTTTCCCTGTCTATTCCCTTTCCCTGGGGCAACCTTGCCACAGTGGAAGGGGGTAGCCTCCCTAGGCCACCAGCTGAGGGAAGCAGTTGGAAAGGCTGGCATGGAAGCAGTGGCTCGAGAGTACCAGGCCAGAAACCAGCAGAAATGGGCTCGAGGCCAGTGTCTGTCACTTATGAGTCCTGTGAACTTGCACCTGTCACCTGTCTTCCTAGGGCCACACCAGCAAAGCAGGAACCGCAAACTCCTGAGCCACTGGCCCCATCCAGAAAATGGGGCTGACAACTCTCAAAGTACTATCAGGTGAGATGACATACAATAAAGGACTGTGCAGACCTCAAAGGGCTGTGCATAAGGATCATAAAGCTTGGAGGAGAGGCTTGGTCCAGACATTCACCTCATTTCTTCCTGGGCTTTAGCTTGAGCTTGCTTCCCCTGATCTCTCCATTTCTATAAAAACAGCTGCTCTTTTTGGTCTTCCCCATGGGACAATAACCAGAGCAGACCAACCACAGCATGGGAAGCCTCACTAACATGCTCCATGGTAGTTTATTTGGATTCAAGAGCTATGAAATGAGACATAATGATGGATCAGCTTGAACAAGGACAGGGAGATAAGGGTCTCTTCCATATCCTGTTTCCCTGGGAATTTGGAGGCAAGGGGCCGGGGCTTCTGTCTGGCTGGAATGGTAGGGATCCTGCCCTCTTGCTCCTTTGCGAAGTAGAGGAGCCCCTCAAGAGCATCCATCCCATCTGCTCAGGAAAAGCTGAGCACCCTAAGACAGGAGAATGTGGGAAGTCCCATGGGATCTCTTCCTTAGGGAAAGGCCAGGGAGGGGAATGGGAGTGGGAGAGAGAGACAGAGGTTGGCAGAGTAGGACAGGTCCCCTTGTCCTGGGCCTGGAGTGGGATAGCCATGTTCAGGAAACCCAGCCACCTGAGGCCCAAATCAGGACAAGATTCTCAGGGCAGGAACACTCAAAGTGGGGAAGGGAGAGAAGCTGACCCTCTGGCTCTCTTGCTTCTCACCCTTCCCAAATCACAGCCAATGTCCTTGGCACACCAGCCTCTCCTGGAGTGAAACCCCTTGGGTCCCAGGGGGAGGAGACACCGTTTGGCCTGCACATCTTAGGATAATTTTTTTTAATTTAAAATTATTCATTTCCTTTTTAATGTCCAGGACACCAAAGTAGCAGGTTGAGTTCTGCTTTAAGAGGAAATTTTCTGCATAATCTGGGCCCTAAGACTCTTCTTGGAAAGCCAGAAAGGCTCAGTAATGGGAGCCAAACAGGGGAAGGGGAGGGATGTGTGGTCCACATAGAATGTACACTTTTCTTTGATATTTTCCCCAATTTTTGGAAGCTCAGATGCACCAAATTTGAGTAATTATCATCTTTGTTACACTCTCCTCATTGGGCCATGTTTGGTCCTATTTTTCTTTCATTCATCCATTTGCACATGATAACAATGCAATAAGTGCCCCCAACTCACCTCCTAACATAAAAGGAGAGTCCTTGACAATGATTGACACTTAATTGTGTGGCTTCCTCCTGCCTGTCCCATCTCCCTGCCTTTCCCCACCCAAGGTAACCATCATTCTGAATCCTGCCTTTTCTTAGCTTTCTTTTGAATGCACATATTTTATTGTATCTAAATATTTTCCAGTTGCCTTGAATTTTTGCTAATCCCCAGCCGCTGCCCCTTTTGGGGCACTTGTCATTACAGAATGCAGGAAATGAGATATGGGTTGCTCCATTATTTTTAGCTGCAATAAAACTTGTTACTGAAAGCACCTTGGGCTCCAGTGTCCTCTGGAGGGGAGGGCCCAGAATAGGAGGGAAATTCCTCATCTGAAGAGGCCAGCTAGCATCCAGAGAAGCCACTATTTAGGAAGCAGTGGGAAGGTTGTGCTTTGCTGGGCAGTGTTTAGAAGGTGGGCTCGCTGAGTACGCCCCTCCTTCAAGCCCTCACTTAATCCAGCCTTGTCTGCAGCCTGGAGCCTCGCAAAACTAGCATATCCTCCCTAGATTGCTCAACCCTGGCAGAGCTGTTCCCCAGAAACCCTGGGTCTGGGAGGCCCAAATTTCTTCTCAGTATTCCCAGCCAATTTCTGCCCTCTTGAGGGTGCAGAGAAGGTGCTGATCAGGGGATTGGGGCTGCTGCCTAAGATGTGATTACTGGGATAGAAGCGTGGCCCTGATGGTGTGTCCTGGGCCAGCGTGGCACAGACTTCCATTCCCGCTGCCTCGCTGCCAGCCTGCCAGCCCCAGGACCTCCATGGTGCTCATCTTGGATCTCCCCTTTGTGGCTTCTCAGACCAAGAACCAATTTTATCCATGAGTGAGCCTGTATAATCCTTTTCCGGTCTTGTCCACTGCTTGGGGAGGCTCCAGTGGGGGTGGGGACGGAAGCTGCTTGGACTGCAGAGGGTGGAGGGACAGGTCTGGCCTCAGTGGCCGGACAGCTGCCACTTCCTGCTGGAGGTGTCCAATCCTCTCCTGGCTGGCCGGCTCATGTCCCGCATGTTTTCTGCGAGGAAACGGAGGCATTCATCAGCCCGAGTGAGGTCACTTTCAAGCCACTATCAGAATCTCCTTCCCGATTACATTTTTGCCCTTAATGGATTTGGGGTGGAGCCCTGGTGAGGAGCACCTTCCCTGTGCACCCCCTCTCTCCCAGGATGAGTGTTGGGGCAGGGGAGAGGCACTCTGCCCAGAGCTTGGGATGCTACAGTGGACCCAGAAAGCTGAAGACCCTCTGAGCTCTCTAAAGCAGTCCCAACCAATCCAAATGCCATTATTTGTTATCAATTACAATCAGAGTCCCTAGAGACAGCCCCACTCTACACTTATTGATGGGGAAACTAAGACCCAGAAAGGGACAGTCACTCAGTTAAGCTTTCCCCAAACTGGTCTTCTGGCAGGACACACCTAGCTGTCACCCCTGCCTCCTGTCTTACCAGCTGCTGTCACTCGCTTTGGGCCCTGCAGCCTTGTACACATTTCCTCTGTGGGGGATAAGCCTTCCTAGACAAATCTGTTATCCTGGAGGGCCCCACGTCGCACAGGATAAGCACAGGGGTTGGCATTGATGGGTGGGGGTTCAACGCCTACCTCTGCCTCTTATTTACTATGTGACCTGGAGTGCATGATCCAACCTCTCCAAGTCTGTCTCTTTATCTAGAGAAAAACAAAGGTGCTGATAATAAAGTCTATCTTTCAGGCATGTTGTGAAGCTTGAATGAGATGTGACAACAGACCAACACAGTGTGTGGCACATGCTAAACAGTCAAGAAATCCTAGTGGTCATGATTGTCACTGAGCCGGGGTGGGCTCCTATTCATCCTTCACAACCCTGCCAAGGCATTGCCTCCTCAGTGAAGCCTTCCCTGATGACCCCACACACAGACCTGAAGGCTCTTGGGACCCTCACTGCTGCAGCTTCATTTTGGGCATGAATCACTTTCTATTACCGTTAATTTACATGTTTATTGTCTCTGCTGGAATGTGACCTTCGAAGGGAAGAGATATCTGTGTCATTCTCTGGTGGTGGGGCCAGAGCCGAGCAGAGGTGTCTCAGTGGTAGGCATCGAGTGGGGTCACTTTGGCTTGTTCATACCCCACCTCCCCAAGCCGGGGCTCCTCTCTTGTCCTTCTCTAAGTCCAATAAGCAGGCCCATTCTTCAGGGACTCTGTCTGCATTTGGTGGCCTTGGCTGCCCTCTCCTGACCACAGAGGGCAGAACTGCACCTGGGGTGAGGGTGAGGGTGAGGTTGGGGCTGGGGCAGAGAGGCAGGGAATTTGGGGGCATTAGCAGGAGGGCATTGGCCGAGTGAGGGTTTTACGTTCCTCTATGTCTTGGGTCTCAGACCCTCTGAGCCCACAGGGGTAACCAGCAGAAGACTGTGTCGTAGGGGTGGGGAGGAGGCTCTGGAAGGGCTTATCCTCCTGTGAAAAGCCAGCCTTGCACGGCTCACAGGGGACCAACTCTAAAGATGATGCCAGCCCAGCTCACCCCGAAGCCGACCTCCCTAGCAGGCAGCCTCTGAGAATGACCCCTGGGCCACACGGTATCACACACAGGTACCAGGGCTGGCTCACCAGCTCACTGCCTCACGATTATCTCCTGCCTTCCTTAGGGAGTGTGACAGATTGAAAGAAGATGGTTCCAGCTAAGAGAGTCCTATAATTATCAACTGCGGATTATTTTAATTAAAATGCTTTGCATCCTCAGTTCTTAATTTCTAAAATGATTATAAATGTTATTATTAAAGAAAAATCCTTGAAGTGAGATCCGTAAATCTCCGCCTGTGCTGAGATGACAGGGCGAGCTGGTGCAGCAGAGGAGACCCAGCCTGGGACTGCGACTCCAGGGAAAGGGAGGGAGGAAGAGAGGAGAAGGGAGGGGAGAGAGGTTGGGAGAAAGAAAATGGAGGAAGGGTGAACTTAGGGGGTTCCACGTGCACCCCTCCCACTCCACCTTCTAGCATTTGGGACTGAGAAATCAGAGCAGATCTGGGTTTGGAACTTGCCTCTGCTGTTTGCTGTGTGAGTTTGGGCGTGTCAAGAAACCTCTCTGAGCTTGGAGTGTCTCATCTTTAGAATGAAAATAATTGCTAATTGCTGTCTGGTAGAACTATTTTGAGGCATGTCAATAACATGCATAAAGCACTTGTCATAGAGTAGCTACACTGTAGCAATTGTGATTAGCTCCACCCCCATGCTCAGGAGGGTTCTTGCCAGTCCTCTGTTGCTTTATAGCTCCATCCTTTGGCTGTCACAGGCTCATGACAGGTGTCTATCCCTCCCACTCCAGAGTGCTGAGGAGGGGATCGCAGAGGCATGATTGCTGCCAGCCCCAGTCTGGCACCAAGGGTGGCACCCTTAGGTTCCAGCAGCCTCCCGTCACAGTGGGTAGGGCCGGAGGAGAAGAGGCCAGCATTGTCACTTGAAACACAAGGAATTGCAGGCCCAGACAGGAAACTGTCTAGCCCAAGGTCATCCAGCAAATTGCTGGCAGGTCGTTTTACCCATTTTAGCAGATGGCTAAAGCCTGCCTCTTGTATTTATTTTAAGCCTATCTTTTTAATGACTGAGAACCAGGAGATGACGCCAATGGTGACATTGATGAGGCAGAGAAGGAAAGGGGTTGTCAGCATGGAGGTGGAGTAACCCAGCGCTGGCCTGGGGGTCAGGACACCTGGACTCTGCCCTGAGCTCTCTCCAGTCCTGGCTGCTCTGTGACCTTGGGCTGATCCCTCCTCTTCCCGGACCTTTGTTCCCTCCTCAGTGAAATGGGGATGGTAATCACTGCCCCGCTGACCTCTCAGGCTGGTGTTGAGGATTGGCTGAGATGATGGATCTGAAAGTGCTTTGTAAGCAGGAAAGCGTGAAGCAAATGTAGGAGATTATTAACATTAATATTAATGAACTTGCTCATGGTTGGCTACTGGCCACAGAAAAGAGAATGTTGGGAGTCTGGGGAAGATGAACTTTTCCAAGCCTCTGTAGGGTTTGCAGAGGAGTCGGGGATGACAATTCTCTGCATGATCATTTCTTAAACTCCTGTAGTTACAAGTACTTGAGGAAAAATCTCTTGAGATTTTCAGCCAGGGAAACTGGTAATGGGTGCAGAGTGTACTAGGAGCAGGTATAGGAGGGGCCTCTCTCCCCCTGGCAGGGGCAGTGACAGAGAACACTCACTTTCTTATCTAAAGACTGATCTCTGGGCTCAGGAGGCATCTAGGATTGAGGGCTGAGCTGCCTTCTGTGGACCCCACTGAAGGTAGTGGGGTTTCCTTCTCTATTCACATCCCCTCTACTTTCCTTAGAAGACTAACTCATGCTTCCTTGGGAAAATTGCCGGGTGGAAGAGATGAGGACAAAGGCCGGCTCTCGTTCCCTCTCCCTCCTCCTCCTCTCCCCATACACCCGCAAGTGATTGAGCCTTGCTTCTATAGCTGTAGCTGTGCATAGAGTTCATTTGCATCCTGGGTCATCCATCCATCCATCTGTCCATCTGTCCATCTGTCCATCCATCCATCCATCCTTCCCTCCATCCATCTGTCCATCCAGTCATCCATCCAACCATATGTTCAGTAAGGCTTTGTTAAAGTCTAAGATATGCCAGGACCTGGACCCATAGGTGAATGAGACCCTGTCCCTGTGGTTAGGGCTCAAAGGCTGCTGAAGGATCCAGATGACGGACCTGCAAACAGGCCACTATACTACCTGCCAAGATTTGGTGCTATGGGAACGTACTGGAGCCTGGGGATGAGGGGAGAGTTGTAGGAGAGATTTCCTGGGGGAAGTTGTGTCTAAGCTGAACCTCAAGGGAGGATGTGCATGCTCATGTCCCCATTACTTAGCTCACATGGAAAATTCCAGTTTCTTGTCTCATAGAAGAAGGAGGCGTAGATCCGTAAGGCTTGGAGGAACTCTGCTTCTGGAGAGAGTCCCAAGGAGATGCAGTACCTGATGATATAGAGCCTTCCACAGCTTCTGCCCGTAGAGCTTGGGAGTCAGAATCCCAAGAGGGACTTTGAACACCAGCTCTGCCTCAAACAGACTGTGCCCTCAGGCCTCCTCCCTAAAGATGGGAGCAGATCGCAAGGATGTAAGAGCTGCTTGTGAACAGCACTCCAGAAAGGGTAAAACACATTGTCATTCCTTATCATTGTGCTGTTCAGCTGCTGGAGGTGTTGTGGTATACCCAGCAGGACTGAGGCTTGGAGAGCTCTGCTGGAGTTTCTTTCAATATTTGTTTAATTTGTACCAATCACGAGGTTTAAGAATGTGAAGATCTACAAGATGTCTTTGCATTATATGTGCAGTGTGTGTGTGTGTGTGTGTGTGTTTGTGTGTGTGTGAGAGAGAGAGAGAGAGAAGAGAGAGAGAGAGAGAGAATGAGGCCTGAATGCTCACTTAGGACTGCAAGGAGCTCTGTGTGTGTGAAGTCCCCAGTGCACATATGCAGACTGGTGTGCACATACCCACACACTTCCTTCTGTCCCACAGCATCACCACACCCTTGACAATTCATGTTACCCCATCCCCTGACTGCCCTGGAGTAGCCCCAACTCACACTCACTTTGTTTCCAGGTATCTATCTCATTGGCACCTCAGAGCTAACATCCTGTTCCATGTAGTACAAACTTAAATGCAGACTTAGCAAATTACCCATCTATGCAAATGGCCCTATTCTAAGTAGACTTTGATGAGTGCTAGAATAAGGAGCCCAAATTCTGCACAGTGTGAGGGAGAGAATATTCTGGGGGGATTCTGGAGGGAGAGAGCATTTTAGCTGATTGCTGAAGGATGTTGGGTTTTTGCATGAGCAAAAATAAAGAGGCAGGATCGGGTATGGTGAGCGTTGGGAATGGCAGTGCTGAGAGCGGGTGGAGGGGGTTGTGCGGTGAGGGCTGTTGACTGTCGGTTGGGTGCCAGCTGGTGCCAGGTGCTGTGATGGTCATTCCATAAGGCCAGCAGCACCCAGGGAGTGGCTGGCTTTGGCTGCCAAGTGGAGCCATTGTGATGGGGAGTGTGCCTGAGCCTGATGCCGAGGCCAGGGGAAAGCAGACCTGGGCCTCAGGGTGGTGGATCTGCAGCCATGTGCTCAGTGGGCCTGGGGGCAGCTCAGAGGCTGGGGGCAGTGAAGCCTATTAGGAGGGGGCTGGGTCAGCTCAGGAGAAAGGCAGTGGGGAGGGCCGTGGGGACAGAATAAAAAGAGAAAGGGAGCATGGCGCGGTGGCTCCCGCCTGTAATCCCAGCACTTTGGGAGGCCGAGGCGGGCGGATCACAAGCTCAGGAGATCGAGACCATCCTGGCTAACATGGTGAAACCCTGTCTCTACTACAAATACAAAAAATTAGCCGGGCGTGGTGGCGGGCGCCTGTAGTCCCAGCTACTCGGGATGCTGAGGCAGGAGAATGGCGTGAACCCGGGAGGCAGAGCTTGCAGTGAGCTGAGATCGCGCCACTGCACTCCAGCTTGGGTGACAGAGCGAGACTCTGTCTCAAAAAAAAAAAAAAAAAAAAAAAAAAAGAGAGAGAAAGGAGGGGAATAATGGCGTAGGAGCCCAGACATGCGACTTCACACCCTAAGACTAGGAAGATGCTTCTAAGGAACACATGAGGGAAGACAGCTCAATGGGGTGGGGAGATGGCAAGCCTGGCATTTGGACACTTGAGCCCACTCCAGTCCTCCCCTTTCCCTGCAGAGAGGGGTGAATGAATGAGAAGCAACACTCACGGAGCACCTCTTGTGTGCTGCACCTACTGTGTGCCACACCCAGGGTACAGGGCTCTGAATCTGGTATTCAATACCCTCCTCCCAACAAGCCTGCCAGGCAGCTGCTATCGATCCATTTCACAGATAAGACAACAGAGCCTTAAGGAAGTGGGTAACTGGCCAGAATCACAGGAGGAGGATCAGGTCTGACTGCACAGCCAGTGTTGGTCTCAACTCTCCTCCCTTTCTCTAGCTTGACCACCCTCCTCTCCCCTCCAACTCCAGTTACAGGCCTGCCCAGCCCATCTCCTCAAGGCACTCCTGTGAGCTGAGAAGGACAAGCACATCCTTTCTGGCTTCTACCCTCAAAGAACTCAGCACTTTGCAGTTGATTACTCCACAGCCCTTTGATTTGTGAGAGAAACTGGCGGCAGGGCTGTCCCTGGCCACCAGCAGAATTAGAGGTCTGGCTTCAGGTGAGCAAAGCTCCTTCCACCTCTCTCCTTCTCTTATTTTCCTTTCCCACCTCCTCTTCTGGCTTGTTTTGAAGCTTATTTTTAACAAGGGATTTGAAACTTCAGATGCAGCAAGGCTCTGGGACAATAGGAGATGTAGGTTTGATGCTGACTGGCTGAAAGAGGGGCAGCCTGGAAGCAGATGGAGGTTAATGCTAATGTCGCTCAGCACCTACTCAGTGCAGACATCTGGCTCAGTGCCTGCAGCTGTTTTCTATTCCCCAACGCTCTTTGAGGGAGACTGTCCATTTTACAAGTGGGGAAACAAAGGCACACAGAGTTTGGAAAGGCCCCAGGTCACACAGCAAGGAATGGGGGGTACTCCAGAGCCCAGGTCTTTGCCACTACCTGGACTGGGATGTCAGAAGTTAAAAGGGACTTCCCAGCCCTGTCCCCCTGTGAGATCACAGCATGGGAGCTCTGCCATCCTCACTCCCAGACACATTTCTGGATGCTTAGAGATGTGTCTCCCAAGCCCAAGCTCATCCTTCTGGTGGCCCAGAAAAGGTTCCTTTCCTCCTTTGCTGTCCTTATCCTGAGTAACATGGGATTTTAAAACGGGAAAGACAATGTCCTAGCTCTGTGTGGCTCCTGTGTGACCAGGAGAAGAAAACCCTAGTCTAGGAACTTCCAGGGTCCTCACTCTGGTCCAATCTGGGGCTATGAGAAGGCTTTCCAAGGGGGTGACCACTAGTTTCCTTTACTCCTGCAGGAGCAGCCCTGTGAGGGGACAGCATGGCACAGTGAAGGGAGCCTGTCTTTGGTGTCTAACTGATCAGGTGGCCCTCCTCCTGCTACACACAGGGGAAAATCCAGAGCTTCCGCTAGGGCTGGCCAGGCCCTGTCTGATCTGGGTCTAACCACCAGCTCAACCTTTTTCTTGCTCTGGGCACCAGCACACTGACCCCAGACACCAAATCCTTTCCCTTCTCAGGGCCTCTGACATGCTGTTTCCTCTTCCTGGAATGCCCTTGCCCTCTTCTTGTCTGCTTGGTTCCTTTTCATCCTTTGGGCCTCAGAGAGGCTGCATAGCCCTGACCCACCTATCTGTGCCCACACCCCCCCATTATTTAATTTAATCCAAAGCACTTGTAACTGACTTTGTCAGTGCTGTGAGGACAGGAATAAGGCCTTCCCTGTACATCTTTGCATCCAAATGCCTACTGTTAGCCTGAGCCCAGCCTAGACCACAGTAAGTACCAATTAACAAATAATTGCAATTAACAGCTCTGGAATCTCAGTTTCTGCATTTGTAAAGTGGGCATAGTAACATCTACTTTCTAAGGATGGTGAGAAGGTGAAATAAATACTAGTCACGATTAATATTAATTCTGGTCAAGTCCAATTAAGCATTGCTGATGCACTTACATATCTTAGAAACTTGCAGTGAGGAAACTGAGACTCTGGGAGGTGGCCTAAGACCGGCTCCTAGGAAAGCTGGCCATCATGGGGGGCCTGGGGCTCACTTCTGCCTTTGTCCATGCCTTCCGCTGTCCCTGGGATGATCATATAGCCTCTCTAGGCCTCAGTGTTTTTAATATGGAGAATGGGACCAGCGATGCAAGACCTCAGAGGGATGAGCAAGGCGTAGAGACACTTCCCACGTGGAACAGAGAGCTAACCTGGAAGCCCCACCTTCACTGGCCACTCAGGGCTCATCCTCTCTGTCAGCTGACCCTGTCCCATTGCCCTTCAGCAGACTTCCCTCCCTACCTAAGGACATTTGCATGAGCAGAGCATCTTCAGCAACTGCATTCCCGCCACCTGCTCATGTGGCTCTCTCCACACCTGAAGCCACAAATACATATGCAAAGGCCAGTTTATTAATTTGTGTTTGAGCGCAGAGCGGGGGTCACCGCCGAGAAAGGGGATTAGGCAGCAGCGGCGGGAGGCAACAGATGGCTTGATTGCTTTTACCTGTTGCTAATTTGTTAGGCAACAATCCCTCGTTTTTGTTTAATCGTGCCCAGACCTTGAGGCGGCAGGGCACCAGGCGCTTGATGGCACTTGGGTGTCTTCTCAGGGCGAAGGGTCAGGTGGCCTGCCTGGGAATTAAATACCAGAATCTAGAAATGAATGTCTCTTTCTCGTCCTGACTCTGATCCTTTCTTCAACTGGGCACTCAGAGTCCTCTGGAGTATATTAGCAGCAAGGAGGGTGCTGAGCCAGGAGGTGGCAGGGCAGGCTCTCTCATTCACCAGCTGTGTGACCTTCTGTAGGTCGCTTAGCATCTCTGGGCCCCATTTGCTCGGCTGGGAAAAGTGCATCATCACACCTGCCCTATCTACTTTGCAGGGTTGCAGTGTGAACTGAGATAATGGATCTTAGAGCACTTTGACATGTGTAATGCTCTGTTATAGTGAGGCATTATTTGCTAGCAGAGCAGTTAAGTGCTTAGATTCTGGAGTCAGCCAGGCCTGGACTGAATTCCAGCTCAGCCACTTATACCTGTGGGGTCTTGGGTAAGAAACTTCAGCTTTCTGCACCTCAGTTTCCTTCCCTCTACAATGGGGTGCTAACAGTCCCTGCCTCAACAGGTTACTGGGAGGAGGGAGTGTGCTAAAGCGTGGGGCAGGCTCAGCTCAGCTTTTTTAGAATGTGTGTGCCCTCCCAGTGAGCTGTCGTTAGGATTCCATGGCTCCCCTTTGCAGCCTTGGTTTAAGACTTGCTGTTCTGTAAAGCCTGCTGTCATCTGTGTCTCCCTGCCCCAAGCTACTTGATGCTCTCTTCTCTGTGTCACCCTTCTGGTAGAAATTTGTTGGGGAGTTACTTCTTCCCCATCAGCTACAATCTGATAGGATGATAACCTGGAGCCTGTGATTCTATCACCAAAAGGACAGCAAGTGAACAAGCATAGCTGTCTTCTGGAGTTAGGAAGGAGGCATCAAGCTTCTGAAATACAGGGAGCTCATGTCCCCACAGCACAGGGCCCAGGACAAAGAGGTCTTGATTTCCCTGTTTCCATACCTGGCCTTCCAAGTGGCCCTGGTTCCCACCCATGTCCAGGCTGGACTCTCCAGCCTTCCTGCAGATTCTTTTGAGCCTTAGATAGATTAACAAGAAGTTTCCTTTTGCTTAAGTGAACCAGAATGCTTCTGTTGCTCATATCCAAGGTCCTGGCTGGATGCCTTGTAGGCAGCTCAATGATAGCGTGTAGAAACTTCTTTTTAATTAACTGCTTCTATGTTTGTCTCTATTACTTGCTTGTTTTGTGACGCTGGGCACATCACTTAACTTCTCTGCACCTCGTTTTTTCTCCTGTATAATGAGGGGAGGGAGGCTTCCTGGATTACTGGAAGGATTAAATGCCACTGTAGAGGTAAAGTGACCTGCTCAGTGTCAAGCACATAATTGGCACTCAGTGATGACTAATGGATTAATTCTGTAACCATTGAGGACAAGTGGCATTACTTTCTTTTGAAATCACAAAGAACACAAGGCCTGCTAGTCTGTCAAGAAAGCATACTTTAGAGAAACTTGCTCGGGGGGTTATTGACTGAGAAGTCATTTTATCTCTCCTTGGCCTTCGAATTTGTCTCAAGGAAATGTGCAATTATTAGAAGAGATAAGATGACAGAAGGAATGGAAGGTGGCAGAATGCTTTCTGGGGCCAAGGGGTGAGCAGAAGGAGGAGGCCATGCAGAGGAGGGTGGAGGAAGAGCTGTGGAGGAGCGTGTGTGGGTTGCTTGTGGGAAGAGAGGGAGCAGGAAGGGCAAGAGGGGAAGAGGGAAAGGAGGTAGGAGATGGAGGGAGGAAGAAGGGGAGACACAGAAACAGGGAGAGGAAGTGGAGAGAGGGAGGAGAGAAAGTGGTGGCGATAAAGATTCTGACTTCCATTCTTCACCCTTCATCATTTCCATGACATCTCAACCTCCTCTTATGTCTGATTCTACACCTGAATAGCACCCTTCCCAAGGAACTCCTCCCCCACCCTGTCCCCACATTCAACTTGGGGACACATTGAACACTTCAGAGGTTTCTCTCCTTGGCCTGCAACCTTGGGGACAGGGCTCTCCCCACTAGGTCATTTCTCTCTCGTAGATTCTCCTTTCCTAGGTGGTGGTGACACAGGAAGTGCATGGGATAAGGACAACCCTGGTTTTGAATGTGGAGTCTCTCAGGTGTCAGCTGGTGACTTTGGGCCAATTCCAGACCTCTCTGCTCCTCTCCGTATACAGTGTGGATGATGGTAACATCTGCCCTGCAGGAGCCCCTGTGTGTAAGCAGGAGGGCACCATCCTGACCCAAGTTCATGCAGTTAGTGCAGGGACCTCCCTGCATCACAGGAGAACCTCAGCATAGGAGGCAGGTATGTGCAACCAACTCAGTGCTACAGAGCCTGGTGACAAGCGAGCCAGACCCAGGGACAAGCCACTCATGATACTCTTGACTCTTCCCCATCTTTGTCTAGATGTTGGCCTTGAGCCATTAACAAGTCTCTCTTCTCCAAGGTTGCTCTGCCTGGGCAGCCTCCCCTGGAATCAAGGGAACAGGGAAGGAAAGAAAGGAGCCCATGCTGGGACCAGGCCAGTGTCAGTGAGCCTGTGTGCGACTCCTTTGCATGCTCACATGGCCCAAGAGGCGGGTGGTATTGTGTTTTGTTAGAGGTGCTAACACCAAGGTTACTCAAGTTAAGTGACTTGCTGGACTCCTGCAGCCAGCGGAGCAAGGGATGGAGCACACAGAAGCCTGACCTCTTCTAGAGCACACCGGGCCCACTTTCTCAGTTCAGAAGCTTCTTTTTCATGGGCCCAGAAAGACCTAGAGAGTTTCACATCCCTTCTGACTCAGCAATCAGATCATTCTGTGACAGCTGGACTTTTGTAAACTCTAAAGCAACTTCCTTCCTCATACCATTGGCTCCCACTGTGTGCTTTCCTCCAGGAAGGTATGCTGACCATGATTATGAACAGCAACCTGGATCATGGTGAAAAATAGCATAGATCAATAAGAATCGTGAGAATGGAGAACTAGGTGTTTGCCTGTCTAAAGCTAAGACACACATGCGGAACCCAACAGAAAGCAGCTTAACCTTAATCCAAAACTTAACTAATGTTTGCCAAGAAGTAGTTATTCTTGGAAAGCTAGCAACCAGTGACTTAGAATGTTGGGTCTTATCAGAAACCTGAGAAAGAAAAGAAAATTGTCATGGAAAAATAGCTTGTTTGCAACTTGGGAAGACCAAGAATAATGACCCATGAAAAAATCCAAAGGGAATCAGTTCTTAAAGGAAAGAAGACCCCCAGGGCAAGGTAGGGCTCCCTTCCCTCTCCCTGTCACCAAGGGACCTTTCCAACATGCATGCAGATTCTAAAAGGCAACACAGCATCTGGGTGAGGCTCGAAGACTTACGAGACTGCATATTTTGTAGGAATTAATATGGGTTTAACTTCGGCATTCCAGTGCTTCGTGCCAAAGTTTTCATCAGCTTGTGGAGAAATGAGAAAAACATGAGTGAGTCTTTCATAAAGTTAAATTTATTCATTATCAACAGGATTGTCCTTTCCCTGGAGTTATATCTTCCCTGCTTTCTTGGTTTGAAAATATCCTGTCACCCGTGAAAAGATAGTGATTATAGACTTGAGATGATTTCTCGGGTATCTACACTTAGAACTGCATAAAGCTGGTAATGCTATGTGAATCCTCCAATTTTCTCTTTAAAGATTTTGCTGCACCCATCAATGTATAGTAACAAACCTGCACGTTCTGCACATGTATTCCAGAACTTAAAAGTATATACATAAACCACAACAAACTCCTTAGCTTGTTCCCTGTCATCTCATTCACACTTATGACTTTTATTTTCTTCCTTCTCCATTCATACCAATGATGTATCTGTCAACCTCCTTTTTTGCTATTATAAAAAAAAATTGCTGAACTACAGAATCCTCTAGTCTGAGAACCACGGGGCTGTACTTTGTCAGTTATCATTTGTATCAACTCCTTTCCCAATCTTGGGACTTTTTTGTTTGCTTTGTACAGATAGTCTTTGAAATTCAAATACCTCAATCTGTGTTTAAATTTAATAATCTTTAAAAAATGTTCATACGGTAACATATATTATATTCCACATACCTGGTAATTTGGGAGAAGGAGACATTTCTTTTACAAGATCGTATCTTTTTGCTTTTCTGTGTCTGTATGATGACTTGGTTTGAAGCATGTTCAGCCCTATAAAGACTCCATACACAACCCCATAGGCTCAAATTAGGTGGTGAGTGTGAAGGGGAGGTGGGTGTGAAGAGGAGGGGGGTGTCTTAGCTCAGGCTGCCATAACAAACTTCTGTATCCTGGGTGGCTTTAACACCAAACATTTGGCTGGGTGTGGTGGCTCCTGCCTGTAATCCCAGCACTTTGGGATGCCAAGGCGGGCCAGATCACCTGAGGTCAGGAGTTCAAGACCAGTCTGACCAACATGGCAAAATCCCGTCTCTACTAAAAAAAATACAAAATTAGCTCGGCGTGGTGGTGGGTGCCTGTAATCCCAGCTACTCTACTTGGGAGGCTGAGGCAGCAGAATTGCTTGAACCCAGGAGGCAGAGGTTGCAGTGGGCCGAGACCAAGCCATTGCACTCCAGCCTGGGCAAAAAAGAGTGAGACTCTGTCTCAAAAACAAATAAACAAACAAATAAACAAAAAAAACCCCCAAACATTTATTTTTCACAGTTTGGAGATTGGAAGTCCTAGCTAGAGTGCCGCAGGGCTGGGTTCTTGATGAGTGCCTTCTCCTTGTTTATAGACAGCCATCTTCTTGCTGTGTCCTCACATGGTGGAAGGAGAGTGAGCTCTTTGGCCTCTTCCTATCAAGGCACTAATCCCATTCATGAGGGCTCCACCCTCATGACCTAATTACCTCCCAAAGGCCCCACCTCCAAATACCATCACACAGGGATTAGGGCTTCAACATAAGTTGAAGGGGGTGAGTTGGCGGATGGGCACAAATATTCAGTGCATGGCTGGTGAAAGAGTGGAAGGGTAGAAGGATGGAAGAGAAAGATGATGAATTCCCAAGGTATCCTGAGACAGCTCAGATACGGGAAAAGCAAAATCATGGGCAAGAGGCTGCCAAATGTCTAGGGCTGGGAAGGTCAATGACAAGAGCCAAGTTCAAAAAGCAAGGTAAGGATGTGTTAGAGAGATCAGTCATGGTGGATGCTAAAGGGATCCATGAAAGAGTGTAATGGAGAGTGAGGAGTGCAGGGGCTCCCATCCGCTATGGCTTTCCTGCATTACTGGTGGATGGTGCAAGGTCAGAAGCCCGGGTGCAGAGGCTGCATGTGCTCCTGGGCAGGGTAGGGGCTATGACCTAGTAACACTAGTAACAATAGTAGTTAGGGATATGACCTAGTAACATTAGTAACACTGCTATGTTACATACGATGGGAGACAGGACAAAATTAGTCATTCTTACTTTGCCACAGCCACTGTTGGTTATACAAAGAGCTTATTTCCTTCTTTTTTTTTTTTTTTTTTTTTTGAGACAGAGTCTTGCTCTGTCACCCAGGCTAGAGTGCAGTGGCACGATCTCAGCTTATTGCCAGCTCCGCCTCCTGGGTTCACGCCATTCTCCTGCCTCAGCCTCCCGAGTAGCTGGGACTACAGGCGCCCGCCACCACGCCTGGCTATTTTTTTGTATTTTTAGTAGAGACAGGGTTTCACCGTGTTAGCCAGGATGGTCTCCATCTCCTGACCTTGTGATCTTCCCACCTTGGCCTCCCAAAGTGCTGAGATTACAGGCGTGAGCCACCGCGCCCGGCCCCCTATTTCCTTCTTTCTGTTGAGAGAGTTTTGCTGGGGAAAGAACTGCAACCTTGCTTCTCACTCTCCACTTTTCCTTTCCCTCCTTCCACCACAAAGGAAGAGGAGTTGTAAAGTGACAGGTCAAATTCTGGACTCTCCTGGGAACATTAGAAAGTAGGCAGATATCCTGCCACCTAGGTGTAACATTCCCTGTGGGACTGCGTGCGTCTTTGTCTTAAACTGCTCAGACTGTTGTCACTAAGTGCCAAAGACTGAGTGGTTTAAACCTTAGAAATTCATGTCTCACAGTTCCAGAGGCTGGGGAACCAAGGTCAAGTTCCTGTCTGATTTGGTTCCTGGCTTGCAGATGGCAGTCTTCTACCTGTGAGCTCACATGGTGAGGGGTGGGGGGTGGGGGGCATGGGAAGGGTGGGAGAGAGAGAGAGAGAGCGAATGAGCTCTGGTGTCTATTCTTATAAGAACAAGAATCCTATATTATCAGGCCCCATCCTAATCCTCTCATTTAACCTTAATTGCCTCCCTATGGGCCCTATCTCCGAATACAGTTCCATCGGTGATTAGGGCTTCAGCATATGAATTTGGACTGAGGACACAGTTCAGCCCATAGCAATCCTCATGGACACATCCCAAGGCAGGCCCTATTTCTGAGTTCCATATAAAGTTGGCAAGAAGACAAGGCAGGTCCCCAAGAGGAAGGCCTGGCCTCATCCTCTAGACCCCATGTCAGGTGGATAATTCAGGCCTGCTTTCAGAATCAGGAGAGGAAATCAAAGTCTGGTTAGACCTCCAGGCTCAGCCATGCTCTCCAGCTCAGTTATCCCAGAAATACCTTCATGGGGGTTATTGAGCGCTGCCTCAGATACTAATGAAATAATCCTTTGATTCCCAGCCTGCTGTGTTTCATGGCTTTAAATGCCAGCTATACGCTGATGATTCTAGGATGTGCGCCTGAGCTCGGGATCTGTATATCCATCGGTCTACTCAGCATCCCTTTAGGCCACCTTCTGGGCGTCTCGTGCCACGTGCCCTAAGCTTAGCTGCTGACCCTGCCTTTCCAGACCTGCCTTTCCTGCATTGTCCCTGTCTCAGTGAATGGCAAGTCCATTTTTGGGGGGGCTCAGGCTGAACACTTTGGGGTCATTCATGACTTCTCTTTTTCTCCCAAGCTATAATCAGCCAGCTAATTTTGCCAGCTCTGCATTTAAAATATTTCCAGAATCCAAGCACCTCCCACCATTCCTGCTACCCCACTCTGGTCTGAGCCACCATTATCTCTGTGCTGTGGGTCATCGAAGAGCCTCCTAACTGATCTCCCCACTGTCCGAGTTTCTACTCTGTCCCTGCACCCAGCATCATGGTCCATTCTCCATCAGAACAATTCTGTTAACACACAGGCCAGATTGTATTGCTCACTCCAAACCTTTCAATGACTTCCCTTCTTTCTCTGTTCTACATGTGCAAATGCATGCACACGTGCACACCTTACCATGACTTATAGGACTCCACAAGGTCTGGCTCCCTCTTTCCTCTCCGACTTTATCGCCTGGTACTTTCTTCCTTTTTTTTTTTCTCACGCGTGCACTCCTGGCTAGTCCTTGAAGGTCCTGCTTCTACCTCCGGGCCTTTGGAATGTGTTCTGTTTCCCTGAATCACTCCTCTCCCAGATGCTCCCATAAAGACCTCCCTCACTTTCTTCAGGTCTTGATGCAGTGAGGTCTTTGTGACTCCTTTCCCTGAAATTTCAACCTTTGACATTTTATATACCCCTTGCCTGCTTAATCTTTTTTCTCCCTGGCCTGCCAGTTGTCCTTATCTGATACTGTATGTATTTATTGTCTTGTGTATCGTCTGTCTCTCCAACAGGAATATGAGTGCCCTGCAAAATTTTATCTATTTGCTCACTGGTCCCTAGAACAGTTCTGGCACATATGAGGTGCCCCATAAATATTCGTTGAGACAATGAATGAATGAAGCACACCAAAAGCTGCTTGACACCGTTAGTCATTAAGAAATGCAAATCGAAACCACAGCAAGACACCACTTCATAGTACTCCAGTGGTCATTATCAAAAAGACATACAATGACAAGTGCTAGAAAGGATGGGACGAAATGGGATCCTCATGCATTGCTGGCTGGATTGTAAAATGGTGCAGCCAATTTCCAAAAACAGTTTGGCAGTTTCTTAAAAAATTAAACATAAATTTACTATACCACCCAGCAATTCCACTCCTAGGTATATACCTAAGAGAAATGAAGCCTTTTATCCACACAAAGACTTGTATGCAAATACTCCCACCAGCTTTATTCATAATTGCCCAAAATGGAAACTATTCAAACGTCCATCAACAGGAGAATGGTTAAACAAGATGTGGTATATCCATACCGTGGGATCTTGTTCAACAATCAAAAGGAATGAAATACTGATGCATGCTACAACATGGATGAATCTCAAACACATGCTAAATGAAAGTAGGCAGACACATACAAAAAAGCATATATTGTACGATTCCACTTATATAAAATGTCCTGGAAAAGGCAAATCTAGAGAGACAGAAAGCAGATTAGGGGTCATCTAGGGATGGAGGTGAGAAGTTGAATTAACTGTAAATGAAGGTGATAAAAATGTTATAAAGCTGGATGGTTGGTGATGGTTGCAAAACCTGGTAGATTTCCTAAAAAATCATTGTATTTAATAATTAAATGCTTAAAAATGGGTGAATTGTGGCCGGGTGCAATGGCTCACAGCTGTAATCCCAGCACTTTGGGAGGCCGAGGCAGGCAGATCACAAGGTCAGGAGATCGACAACATCCTGGCTAACACAGTGAAACCCCGTCTCTACTAAAAATGCAAAAAATTAGCCAGGTGTGGTGGTGGGCACCTGTAGTCCCAGCTACTTGGGAGGCTGAGGCTGAGGCAGGAGAATGGCGTGAACCTGGGAGGTGGAGCTTGCAGTGAGCTGAGATCGCGCCCCTGAACTCCAGCCTGGGCAACAGAGCGAGACTCTGTCTCAGAACAAACAAACAAAGAAAAATGGTGAATTGTATTGTATGTAAATTATATCTCAATGATGTTGTTTTAAGTAAATGAATGAATGGATGCCCCTTGTGTACAGAGCCCTTAATCAGGAGTCCTGGGAGGTAAGGGGATGGATGGGGTGGGTGGGAATAAAAGGGGGACATAGGCTTTTCTGGTCCTTTCCTCCTGATCACCTACATGGATAAAAGCTCCTCTCTGCTCACAGAGCGTGAGCAGAATAGGGATGGGGCAGGAGCTTGGCAAATCCTTGGTGCTCTCAGAGCCCTGTGGGCCTCAACACAGAGACAGGCTTAGAGACCAGGCCTTCGACCAAGTCTGAGGAGGGAGGGAGGGAGGGAGGGAGGGAGGGAGGAGAGGTGGAGGGCTGAGGAAGGTGGGCGGGGGGCACAAAAGGAAGATCTGGAGTCAGCAAAGTCTTCAGAGAAACAGAAGGGCAGCCAAGGGAAGAAATAAAAGCTGCAGAGAGCCTTGGGGCCTCCAAAGGGAATAAGAAGGGCATTTTACAAATATATCAGGGGAAAAGAGATACTTGAAAGCCGCCTGGCCCATTAATAAATGAGAAGGGAAATAAAATTAATGATGATGATAAAAATGGCTGAGCTGCTGAAGTGCTTTGTAATATTGGTCTTTAACAAGGAAAAGAAAAAAATCCTAGGGATGGGCAATTAGAAAGGGACAGAAGGCTTGTCAATATAGTTGATTAAAGGTAGGAAAGAGAATACTTAGAACATTTGGATGACGCCTACCTGGACCAAATCACCACGTCCGGATATAGGCCTTGGGGTCTGAAGGGAATTAGCTGAGGAAATTATTAAACTGTTGGCAGGAATTTTAACTTCATAGTTTTTGGGGGCAGGGGAGGCAGAATCAATGAAGATTCAGGAGCTGGGGATAGAAAAGGGAGAGGAAATGATATAGGTTGAGCTCCTTTGTTGGGCCAGGCACCAGGCTGAGTGTGTTACACACCTTCTATCATTTAATCCCCACCCCTTCTGCAGCTCCGAGTGGTTACTATGATCAGCCCATTTGACAGGCAGGGAAGCTGAGGCTCAAGAGTTTATGTGACTCTCCAAGATGACTCAACTAGCAGATGGTGGTGCCAGAACTTGAACCCATATTTTTCTGATTCCCAAGAGGATTCTTTTCCATCTACCAGCTGCTTATTCTGACTCTAAATATTGGATTCCACATCTCAGAAGGAAAGACAACCACCCACCTGCCAATGACCTACTTCTTTTTTTTTTTTTTTTTTTTTTTTTTTTGAGACGGAGTCTCGCTCTGTCGCCCAGGCTGGAGTGCAGTGGCGCGATCTCGGCTCACTGCAAGCTCCGCCTCCCGGGTTCACGCCATTCTCCTGCCTCAGCCTCCCGAGTAGCTGGGACTACAGGCGCCCGCTACCACGCCCGGCTAATTTTTTGTATTTTTAGTAGAGACGGGGTTTCACCGTGTTAGCCAGGATGGTCTCGATCTCCTGACCTCGTGATCCACCCGCCTCGGCCTCCCAAAGTGCTGGGATTACAGGCGTGAGCCACCGCGCCCGGCCAATGACCTACTTCTGACAATCCTTTTTTGCCTTGAAGCCTTGGCAGTCTAATGACATAGACAGAGGGTGGTCTCATTTTCACTGTGAGGGGTTTAGAGAAGATTTCAGAATGTGCCTGTTGAGGAGAAAGAAACGAGGCAGAGGTTGAGGAATCATGACATCAGGGTCATCGGGGTTTTCAGTTTCTTAGAGTCCAAAGTCCTTATCATACCGGTGGGAAACAGCCATAGCCAGGCCTGCTGACTTGAGGGCTAAGGCTTTGTTCCCCGCACTGTGTGGCTAAAGGTCATCATTTGTCCTGGTCCCTGGCTTCTATCTTCCACCATCCAGTGTCTGTCTTTGGCTTGGATTCTCAGCATCGGTTCTGTCCCCTTCTCTCTGCTTTTGGTACCATAACCTGTGGCTCACATTAGTGTCTTCTATAAACTTATTTTGTCTCTGTTGCTGTTTTGTTAACCCAGATGCCTGGGGAGAAAAGGGTGGGGAGGAGGTGAGAAGGAGAAGCTCGTGAGACTACAAATGTGAGCCCATTCATTCGTCTCTTTCCTGTCCCACTGGGGTCCTACCATTCTGGGATCCTGTGCATGGGGTGATGGGGACCCACCTGTGATCGGTTGAAATACTGGCCCATTTCTTTACACCCCCTCCCCTAACCCTTTTCATGATGTCTTCTCATGTCCTGTTTACTTCCTTGCTTCCTGACTTTGGGTTTGACCATGTGACTTGCTTTGGTCAAGGAGATGTTAGTAATATGACAGAAGCTTTTATGTGTTTGGGCATCTCCTCTTGTACCTCTCCCACTGCCATAAAATGAGCATATCCCAGCTAGCCCACCAGCCCAGGGTGGGTGACAGATGCTTGGAGGAAGCTTTTCCAGTCAACCCTCCATCTTGCAGCGAGAAGCAGGGCTGTGGCTTGAAGCAGAATTGCCTGGCTGAACTTAGATCACCCGAGCCATAGCTGACTTGAATACCTTTGAGAATGAAGGCTAATTTATATGCACCACTGAGACTTTTGTGGCTGTTACACAGCCATAGCTGACGGATACACAAGCCATCTACACAATGTGTTTGACAGTTCTCCAGTCCCTATCTGAAATCTCTTCTTACTTTAATTCATTAAAGTTAAAAGAAGATTACTGAGCACCCACTAGGTGCCCTTTCCAAGGTTAGGCAGGATGTATGTACAGGTTTTGATTTCTGTCTTTGAGGCGCTCATCCTGGGGGAGTCAGGAAAGCAAACAAATTGTTATGAGATAGGACATCAATGAAAGTATCCTGGAGGAAAAAGGCCTCTGAGTCAAACCTTAAAGTAGGAGGAAGGGGTAGGGTGCTCAAGGTGGAACACACAGGATGCACAAGGGCACAAGGTCATAAAGCAAGCTGGGTTGTTTGTGGAACCTAAGACCATCTTTGTGCTGGAATGTAAACTCCAGCATGGAGAGGCGGGCAGAGCCCAGGCCTGGCTAGGACATTTTACAAGTCCTGGGCCAAATGTTTTTTATAAAAAAAAAAAAAAAAAAGGACATCAACTGTGGCAATTTATGACCAGATGATGAAGTCCAGGGATACTCCATTAAATAAAAAAGTGGCACAAGATGTGATAAACCTCAAAGAAACAAGAAGAGAATAAAAAGACTCTTGGTCCCACTGCTGATGCAATAAACAGCATAATCCAGGCATGGCACAGGCACAAAAGTAATTACACCATGACACCTGCTCCTGCAAGTCAGGCTGGGGTCTGGCAGGCTCTGTGCGGGGCTGCTGATGTGGAGCCCACCCTCGGCTGAGCTGGTGGAGCTGCGGTGGAAAGGGCTGCTGTGCCACCTCCTCCCGCCCAGCTGCTGACCTGGCCCCTCTGCCCGGCACTGCCCTCACCCCACCGTACCCCCAACCCTCTGGAGATGCAGACCTTCCCCTTGGCTTCTCAGGGTGTCGCTGCCCCTCTGACTTTTGTGAGTGTTGCCCGCTCTTTGCAGGGGGAGGTGGTAGGGAGGGGAAGGTGAGCAGGCTAGGGGCCATATGGTGATGAACAGAGCCTCTCCCTTGGGCCCATCCCTCTCTTTCTGACTCCCCCTCCAGGAGTTGGGGAGCCCAGCCCAAGTATGTGTGTTTTCAGAGTTAATCTGTCTGCACTAATTAAATATTGACGGCTGTTAAATATTCATGGGGCATTTTAGCTGCCAGGTCTGATGTCTCCAGGCCCTGCTGGCTGCAGCTCTGCGGATCGGCTCTTTCAGCTGGCGGTCACTTTGCGCTCCTGCCCTTCTCCTCCCCCACCTCTTTCTCTCACCCGGATGTTCCCAGCTGCTCCCTGGGGCCTCCCTGGGTCTCAGGTATCTCTCCTTGCATCTCAGGTCACTTCTTCCCCCACCTTGGTACACCCCCCTCGCCCCCGCCTTTAGCTCACTTGTGTAGAATTCGAGGGGTTGCAGCTTTGGGTTTGGGGGCTTGGTGGGACGAGCAGCAGAGGGAATGTGGCCTGCGGTGTAGGAAGGGCTTAGGCTCAGGTGCTACTGAGAAGCCAGGTGAGTGGCATCCGGCGAGGGCTTCCTTCTGGGAACTTCCATTAGTAGCTAGGAGCGCCAGGCTCTGGGAGGTGCTGGGATGAGGCCGGGAAACAGCACATCTCTTCTCCGCGGTCTAGAGTGAGGAGGTGCCCCGCAAAGAGGTGGTTCTGGTCCTCAGGAAACACTGTTATGGGGGCAGGGCAGGGGTTGTCTGGTGTACAGCTTGCTGGGGTCGCCCACTAGACTCAACCAGACCGGGGGAGGCAGCACTCAGGGAGGCTCCCCAGAGCGTGATGTCAGGCCAAATCCGAGAGAATTAGCCAAGGAATTAGCCAAGGCAGTAAAAGAGGGTTTGCGAGGAAACGGGTTCCTGTTAAGGGAACAGCATAAGCGAACCGCCTGGACTAGAGGGAGAGGATGGCCCAGCAGCGAATGGCAGGCCTTCTCAGGAGCAGAGGAGAGAAGCGGGCAGGCTGCAGGGGCAGTGTTGCATGCTGGGCTGGGGCTGGGCGTGGGCTGCTTCCTCCTCCTCCCCTCCTCTCCCTCTCGCACTCTCTGATCCTCCATCCCTCCGTCTCCGCTCTGACTCCCTGTCTGAGACTCTTTTTGCTCCACCTGGCTGCCTGCCCTGCACTGTCTCACCCCAATAAGTGGTCACCTCTGCCCTTCCTGAAGGAGGGGCGGAGTCAGAGCACACCACCCTGGGGGTGGAGGCAGCAGGAGGTGGCCTCCATGCCCGTCAGGAAGTCAGTTCCCCTCTGTTTTCTTTCCGAGTGTCACACAGTCCCAAAGCGGGGGTCAGCACCTTCTGAGCCTCAGCACCTCTGATTTTTTTTTTTTATTATACTTTAAGTTTTAGGGTACGTGTGCACAACATGCAGGTTAGTTACATATGTATACATGTGCCATGTTGGTGTGCTGCACCCATCAACTTGTCATTTAACATTAGGTATATCTCCTAATGCTATCCCTCCCCGCTTCCCCCACCCCACAACAGACACATGCACACGTATGTTTATTGCGGCACTATTCACAATAGCAAAGACTTGGAACCAACCCAAATGTCCAACAATGATAGACTGGATTAAGAAAATGTGGCACATATACACCATGGAATACTATGCAGCCGTAAAAAATGATGAGTTCATGTCCTTTGTAGGGACATGGATGAAGCTGGAAACCATCATTCTCAGCAAACTATCGCAAGGACAAAAAACCAAACACCGCATGTTCTCACTCATAGGTGGGAATTGAACAATGAGAACACATGGACACAGGAAGGGGAGCACCTCTGATTTTCTGAAGGGCTGTGTGACTCCAGGTAAAGAGGCTGCATTTGGAGCCAGTCAGCAGCATCTAGCCCCGGCTCCCTAAGGCAAAGAGGTGCTATTCAGGCCCTCCCAGGCACCTGGCCTTTGTGCCAGGCTCTGGGCCCAGTGCTGGCCTCACCCTACTGTGTAACTTCCCACCTCAGTGCAGGGGCTGGAGTGTCAGAGCTGGCCCCTCACCCTACTGCATGTGCAGTTCTGGTTATGTGGGGTCTGTGAGGCCCAGGGAGACATGACCAGAGTGACGGTGTGTGTCAGCTCCCCCCTCCAAGGTGTGAAGGCACCTGCACTGAACTTTGGGTCCAAGGGAATCTGAAAATCTAGGCTGCTTCACTTTGGATAATACTAAAAACAACAATATTGATCATAATAATGTTTGTTGAGTGCTGGCTATTGTGTTAAGCACTTTACATGCATGATTTCATTTAATCCTCTCTCTCAACTCTATAAGCTAGACAGTTTTATTACCCACATCTCACATAAAAGAAAACAGAAATTCAGAGAGGTCGAGAAACCTGTCTATGGTCACACAGGAAAGGATGGAGCTAGAGTTTGAACTCTAGGCAGTTTCATTCCAGAGTCCATGCCCTTAAGGTCTATGCCAGTCTTTTTCAAACTTCCCCAAGACAAAAATTGCCTTGGGAGCCTGCTAAAATACTGATTCCAGCTCCCTCTTGGACCCACTGAATCTCAGTTGGCCGGGGAGTGCCTGGGAAGGGGATGGGTACCAAGTGCAGCAGGGACAGGTGCTGTCTGCCTGTGGGCTGGTGGTCTCTTCTTCCTGGGGACAGAGGGATGAGGGGGGCATCAGCTTAGGATCAGAATCCCCCACCTGAGGAATCTGGCTGCTTTGATGTTTATCATGGTTCTCTTTAAGATGCAGCCTGCTTTGCTGGTGCTAGTAGAGTCGGAAAGAGTTTGTGTTCTCCCTTGGGCAGGAGTTAAAAAGCAGGGGCTGTTAAGCACAGGCCACCTTGATGGTGGTGGCAGCAGCAGAAAACAGAGTGAGGGATGAGAGGAAGGAGAAGCTCAGGGGACACCCACACCCATTTTGATGGGAATTAAGTCAGAAAGAGCTGCACTGCGGTCACCTCTCACTAGCTGTGAGGTCTCGGATAAGCAACTGTTTGCCTTTGAGTGTCAACATTCTCACCTGCAAAATGGGCTAGTAACATTATTTACCCAACAGCATTATTATAAGCACCAAATGGGATATGTAAAGCACACAACAGTGGTAACTGATCCTTAGAGAGCTCTTACTATGTGTCAATCATTATTCTGGGTGCTTTGCATATATCAACTCACTTAATCCTTATAACAGCCCTACCAGGCTGGTATTATTACTATCCTCATTTTCCAGTTGTGAAACTGAGGCATGAAGATATTAACGGACTTAACTGCAGTCCCACAGGAAGTAAGTGGTGAAACTGGGATTTAAGCCCAATGTGTTGGGCTCCAGAGTCCAACTTCTTAACCCTAATAGGTGTCCAATAACTGTCAGTCTCCCTCCCTCCACTTTTCTCAAACTCCAGGGAAATTCTCTGTTCTGTTTTGGACAAAGTCAACTCTTTCTTGGAAGATCTTCTTCTTAGGAAAGCCAACTGGGCTGAGAATGGATTTCTCCCTGGTGAACTCAGGATTTGTCGCCACTCACTCTCTTCATTCACTCATTCATCACTCCATAACTACTTATTGATCACTTACTGTGTGCCGTGCCCTGGAGAGACAGCAGTGGACAAATTAGACTAAAAAAAAAAATCTCTTTCCCTAGTAAGACCACAATTGGACACAGAAAGGCAACAGATAAGAAACTACAACATCTAGTAGATCAGTTTGCCATAACTACTATGGAAGAAAATAAGCCAAGAAACAGGGCTGGGAGGGGAAGCTGGGGAAGGTCCATGGAACATCAGGAATAAACATGAAGCGGGCTTGTGCCTGGCGTGTCTGGAGGAAGAGGGAACCAGCATGCTGGGGTGTGGGCTGGGGGTTGTTGGAGCTGTCAGAGAGGCGATGATGGAGGGAGTGGAGCATGGTGGGCCCTGTTGGCCTTGTAAGATTTTTGGTCATTGTCTGAGAGAGATGGAAGCCATTAGCAGACTCTTCACTAGAGAAGTGGTAGGACCAGAGTCCTCATGGCTTAGGATTCCTTCAGCTGCCGTGAGAATAGACAAAGGGCAAGAGGTGAAATCAGGGGACCAGTTTGGAGGCTGCTGCCATAGATAGCCCAGGTGACAGATGATGGTGGCCTGCACCAAGGTGTTAGCGCAGATAAGATGCTCACGTGGGTTAGAGGTAGAGCCTGGAGTATCTGCTGACAGACTGAATATAGGTTAGTGAGAGGAAAAGTGAGGCCAAGGTTTTAGGCCTGGACCATTGGAAGGATGGAGTCACCATTTGCTGAGATGGTAAGGACTGGGATAAAGTGAGTCTGGGGAGGAGGGAAGGGAAGGATCCCAGGAGTTCAAGTTTGGCTGTGTTAAGCTTCAGAGGCCTATTAATTAGATCTTCACATGGAGATTCAGGTAGGTGATTGAAATACATGTATGGCATTTGAGGAGATGTGTGGGCTAGATATATAAATTTGGGAGTTATCAGCATGTAGATGATTTTTAAAATCATGGTCCTAGATGAGAACACACAAGGAGGAGAATAGATAGGAAATAGAGAATAGGTCTGAGCACTGAGCCCTGGGAATAGCAATATTTATAGATCGGGGAGATGACGAGGAACTAGCAGGAGAGACTGTGGCCCTGTCACCGCAGCCCCAAGAGCCAGGCAAGGACCCCTGGCTCTGGCGTTGGGATCTCCTCTTTCCTGGACTCAGTTGTGTGCTTTTGGCAGGCCTTTTCTGCCCTCTAGTGGTCATGACTGAGAATGCATCCAACCGAGCTGGCACCCTAGCCACCTTTCTGCGTTTCTTCTTGTTCAAGTCACTCATTCATTCAGCAGACAGTTTCTACTAAGCACCTACTATGTGCTGGGAACTGACAAGCACAGAAGATGATAAAATACTCTCTCAGAAATCACCACATAGTGTAAAAAAAGACGCACAAACACAACATTTGGACAGTGGTTCTCAGCTGGGGATGATTTGGTTAGTATCTGGAGACATTTTTTCAGTTGTTACAATCAGATGGGGGTAGGGTGGGTTGCTACTGGCATCTGGTGGGTAGAGGCCAGGAATGTTACAAAAGGTTCTGTGATGCGCAGGACATCTTCCTGCAACAAGGAATTATCTGGCCCAAAATGTCATTAAGTGCCAGGGTTGAGAAGCTGTGATCCGAGAAAAGGTGTCAGGTGCTATAATAAAGGTATTAGCCAAGCCGTTTGGATGCAGAGGCGAAAGGAATTAAACTTGTTTTTGGGTGGTAAGGAAGGCTTTAATTCTTAGAAACGGTGAGGTTTCAACTTGCCTTGAAGGACGAGTAGAGATTAGCCAGGTAGAAAGAAGAGGGATGAAAAAATAGATGATGGAAACATTACTCAAATCATGTCACAAAAGAAACTGGCTTGGCCAGGAAAAGCACAGGTCCAGGTGTATGTGGGGCAGCCTCAGTTTACACAAGGTGTTCCCGCATAACTATTCATTGAGTCCCCTCTGGGCTTCAATGTGTCCCAGTTTGGAAGATAGAATCTATGGCCACCTTGTGCTCGGCAGGCTCTGTGCAAACAGGATGAGGAAGAATAGTCTTGCCTCAGAGAGACCAGAGGAGAGGCTGCCATAAAGACCCAGGGGCAGATGTCTAGAGCAACCCGCCCAGTGCTTTGCCTCCCATAATCCCAGTCTTCAGGAAGCACTGGAGACAATAGGGCCAAGGGCTATGGGTAGGGATAAGGAGACACGAGAACTCTCCCTTCCAAGGCATGGAGGCCTGGAGAGATGATCTGGCCTCTCTGGGCCTCTGCTGGGCCTTCCTCCTCCTACCCTCTCAGACAGAGGTAATGATTGGGTTGTGTGCACAAGCCAGGGGTCAGGCAGGAGGATGGGCTTCTGTCTGAACTCTGCTGCTGACAGCTATGTGACCTAGGGCACATCACAGCTCTTTCTGGCTTTGGTTTCTCCATCTGTCCCAGGAGCAGGTGGACCAGATTGTCTCCAAAGGCCTCTCAGGCTCTCACCTCCTATGTTCTTGCACATTCTAATCCTGAACCCCCTTGAGGAGTGGATTCTGCAGCCAGATAGTCATGACTCAGTGCCTCAGTGATCAGCTAGTAGGGGCCACTTTCTCTTCCCAGGACCTGGGTCTTTAATGAAATGAGAACAAGTCTATCCACTTGGAGAAGGCAGTGCTTTGGGGCATGGGTCATCAAGACCACTGCTGAAATCTATGGACTGTATTGGACCATACAGCTGTGGACTCCCAAGGAGCTGTTAGCCCTCTGCCCGGGAACCCCCCCAAGGCTGGGTCAACCATGGCAGAGCCAAGCATGAGAGAGCCTGGTACATGTCTGAGGGAGCTGTTCAGGGCTCCTGTCTGCCCAGCCGTGTTTCTGGAGAGAGGGCAAACAGGCTTTGCCACAGAAAAAGCAGAAGGGGCACAGCCCCAAGAGCCATCAGAGAGAACACTCTCTTGCTATTTGCAGATGGCTTAACTCGAGTGGGCAGAAATGACAGCAGATGGGCTGAGGCAGGCCTGAGCGGGAGCAGCATGGCTAACAAGACAAACTCCCAGCTATGTATAGCGATTTACAGCTTAAAGAGTGTGTCCCCACAGGCAGGGCAAAGTGGGGAGATGGTCCCCACGGATGGGACTGAAGTTCAGAGAGGTGAATTCCTTGGGCAAGTACAAGGCTGAGTATGCGGGGGCAGAACCTGGACATTATGATATTATTTGTGTCTGTTTCTGGGACATCTATTCTGAAGGCTTTTCATTGACAGAGGAGAGTGCTGAGGTCTGGAGAGACAAAGGGATTTGCCACAGGTCATCCAGCTACAGTGAAACACCTGGAACCCGATTGGATGCCTGCGCAGGCTCTCCTGCCTTTAGCTTGGCAGAGAAGCAGTCATACACCCTCATTCCTCCTTTGCTTCAAAAACTATCCATCCACGTACATTACACTGTCTGTGTACAACATCACCAACAGCTAACATTACGCAGAATTTTATTCCATTGTAAAAATAACACTTACAAAAGTTTAGAAAATAAAGCAAAGTAGAAAGAAAAAATTATCCCGCTTGCCAAGCATTAACTTTTGGGTACATTTACTTTTCTTTGTTTTGCCTGCTTGTAATTCTTTTTTCCCCCTTTTTCACATAGTTGAGTTCATACTGACTGTACAAATTCTCCATATCCTGATTTCACTCACGCTATCATAAGTATTTTCCATGTTATTACACGTACTTCATAAATGCTGTTCTGAAGCCAACAAGCTCACTGAACCAACCCCTGATTGTTGGACATTTAGACTGTTTTCAATTTTTCACTGTTACACACAATGCTTCAAAGAACAGCTTCATGTAAGATGGCTTTGAATGTTTAGGATAATTTTCCTGGGCTGGCATATTAGAGAGAATACTTTTAACATGTCTACAGGCTGGCATATTAGAGAGAATAGTGGTAACATGTGTACCAGGGTCTCTTATGGTTGGCTCTGCCATGGTTGACCCAGGCTTGTGGGGGTCCTAGGCAGAGAGCTAACAGGTCCCCTTTCCTCTTTATGCAACCTTTCCTGAAGTCTATGATGATTTCTTATTCTCACTTACTCCCTTAGAACCCATGAGTTCTTTCCCAAGACAATTCCATTAAAATTTGTCCCATTAGCCAGGACACTCTTTCCAATGAAAGTGAGTGAAAAAAAAAATCACCTCCAAAATTATATTGATTAAAAATGAAATGTATTGGTTCAATAACCTGAAAAGTCTCTAGCTTCAGGTGTAACTGGATCCATGTGCTTAAGTAATGTGATCAGGGCCTGGATTTATACTGCCTCTCAGCCCAGTTCTGTTGGCTCCATCCTCAAGCCCTACATACTGGCAAAATGGTTGTAGATCAGTTTCAGCGTGCCTGTTTCCAGGCCTGCAGAAAAGAGCAACGTTTTCTCTCTGGTACCTCCTGCATAAGCCCCAGAATTCACTCTGATTGGACTAACTTAGATTGCTCACTCTCTCCTGAAATAATCAATCACCAGAGACATGGCCTCACCTTAAGCTCAGAGAGCTTGGATAAAATACTTTGTGCGTGGAGCTGGGGTTAGCTCATTTGTCCCAGAGCCCATAGGTTAGGAGAGGTGATTCCTGCAAAGCATGTGTGGGGCATTTGTTACAAGAAAAGGGAATGGATCCTGGAGGGAGAAGGAAACACAAAACAACAGATGCCGCTCTCTTTGGGGAAAGACTGTTGTCTCAGAAGCACAGCATTTTAGACCTGAAGAGTCCTGCAAACACATCCCCCTCTTATCCCAAAGAGAAGTCCCCATAAAGGCTGCCCAGGTCTCCTCTCTAAAACGCTGCACAGCTCCAGGGGAATTTGGCTCCAGTCCAGGTACTGAGTTATCCCCTACTTTGTGACTCATGTGAATTGTTCTGTTAACCAATTTCAGGCCCTGAAAGCAAAAGTAAGAATTTCAACTATGTGTTACTTAAGAGGATATTTATTACATTTAACTGTAATGGTCCCTTTCTAAGAAGAGAACTCTATACGCCAGCCACAAGCAAAATGGCACCTGCTGTTGAGCTGGCTGGGTGGGCCTCCCAGCAAGCTGCCTTCCCTGTCTCTGCTGCCCAGTCACTCAGAGCTGGTCTTGACCTTTGGGACAGCGTGCAGCTCATATGGGCCCAGCAGATCATAGCCCAGGTAGCACATGGATGGATCTTCTTGTCTTGTAGTCCCTACAGCATTTTGTGTGACACCATGTTTTCCTTTCTGTAGCCCGAGGAGGCTGCCATTCAAACAGCCACCAATGCTCCCTGGCTGGCGAGACCCAAGTGTATAATAGCATCATGTTTCTAATGGTCACAGCAAAGAAGGATTCAGTGAGAGTCAAAGCTGATGGCCACAGTTTAAACTGTTTGCCATCTGAGTGAGTTAGGGTAATTCTTGCTGCTGTAACAGATAGAACCCAATGTAGAGGCTCAGATGCTACAGGAGCATGTTTCTTGCCTATGTGAGAGGATTTCTTCTGTTATAGATGCTTGTTTCTTGCCTCAGGTCAGCAGGGCACTGTCCTTCAAGTTGTCTCTGGGTCCCAGGCTGCTGGCTGCTTTGCCACCTTTAGCTAAGGGCTTCCAAGGTGACCCCAAGGTTGTCTTTATTTCAGGCAGCCCAGAGAGGAATACGAACAAAGAGGAGTCAAGTGGGGGTTGTGTATAGGGCAGTCCTGGAAGTGGCACTGATTTCTGCTCCTCTCCCATGGGTCAGGGCAGAACTTAGTCACAAGGCTACATGTGACTTCAAGAGAGACTGGGAATACAGGCCGGGTGCAGTGGCTCACGCCTGTAATCCCAGCACTTTGGGAGGCTGAGGCAGGAGGATCACTTAAGATCAGGAGTTCACGACCAGCCTGGCCAACATGGTGAAACCCCATGTCTACTAAAAATACAAAAATTAGTCGGGCATGGTGGCGTGCACCTGTAATCCCAGCTACGTGGGAGACTGAGGCAGGAGAATCACTTGAACCCAGGAGGCAGAGGTTGCAGTGAGCCCAGATCACGCCACTGCACTCTAGCCTGGGCAACAGAGCAAAACTCCATCTCAAAAATAAAAAAAGAGAGAGAGGCTGGGAAAACAGTCTAGCTATGCAGCTGGGAAGAAGTAGGGAGCATAGATTTTGGTGATCAGAGAGCAGTCTTTGTCGCACAATCTCAATCCAAATTCCAAGCCTGAATGAAAAGGGACCATTCCAAGGGGAGAAGGGAAAGTATGAGTCCATGTCCAGAGAAGAAAGGTGTGGGCTAGAGGGTGGCCAGGCAGCCAAGCAATCCATTGATCATCTGCCATTGCAACTGGGCTGGCATATTAGAGAGAATACTGATAACATGTGTACCAGGGTCTCTCATGGTTGGCTGGGTGGGCCTCCCATTGAGACTCCTCTCCAGCCGTCCCTCAAGGCCGGGTACAAGGCCCTCCCCTGGTTACCAAGAATCACTCCCAAGGCAAAGGCAAGGGGCCCTATGTGTGCATAAGCCCTGGAGAAGAATTTTTGGATCAGTGCATCCCACTTTTTGCTCCTCACACACAAACACTACACATAACCTGCAGACATCATGATAGAATCATTTGGATCAATTATGACATTTCAACCCAACTGCTCAGGAGGTCTGAGGCTTGTAGGGTGAGAGAAAGTGTGATTTGTCACTCAGAGACAGACTGAAACTGGAGGATGGATTTCTGATAACACAGTGTGATCAATGTACAGCATTTTCTGACTTCGGTTAACAACACTTCAGCTGTTGTTACTCAATCTTGGCAGCTCACTTCACATTAACGTTCATTTCCAAAGGATCATCTCAGATTCAAGTATCTTTCACAGACTCTCAGCCCATTCAGCTGGCAATAATTATTGCCTTGTTGCTCAAGGTGAAGTTCTACTTGTTGCTGCGTGACAACTTCCACAAGTGGGGGCTAGCTTCTTAGGTGGGCACCTCTCACCCCCACTTCTGTGCAACATGGCCCCCCAAAGCATTATTGCTCACATAAAACATTATATTTCTCCAACCATGAAATGCTTCTGCCTCCAATTTCTCCCCTGAATCCATTCCTGGTCTTCTGAGAATGGCAGTGAGGGAGGGCTGCTTTCATTTGGATTGCTTTGCTTGCTTCCTGGTTATGTGCTAGGCAATGCTATCGGCAGCTTAGGTCATCTCAGCAGAGAGAGGGATTTGTTTTCAAAGTCATGAGTTCATGCTGACGTGCTGGTAATCACACCATTCCACTAAGCCTCTTCCTTTGTCATTCTTAACTGAGAACCTCTTGATTCGTGTCCTCGTTCCCTTTCCGAAGCTTCCAGCTTTTCCTCTCTTGCATACACTACGTTCTAAATGCTAAGCTACACATCGTCAAATCAAACTATGTGTTAAGCTATAATAGCACCCACAGCTTTCAAAACATCAACATTCAAATGGCAACTTGTGGCTACCTGCTGCCATGATTTCTTACTCACGACACTCCGCACACCACCTATTAGTTAATATGAACTTGAGCTGGGGGCTTGGTAAATTCCTGCATTTACTTTCCCCACTTTACTCAATTTATTAACAACAGTTTCCATATCCAGCACTTTCAGGAAACCAGTAACAGGGAAATTTCACCTAAGGCTCTATGTCTCCTTTCTGATATGGTTGGATCTTATCCAAGCATCCTTTCAAGAAAGAACACTCTGCAATGAATAAGATATGAACTATATAAAATAACAAGAATCCTTTCCAGTTTAAACCAGCCTTCAGAATAATTCTATTCACACAGCATACGGCACAACATGAGCATTTTTACCCAGGGCAAACGGCCTTGCATGATTTCAGGGAGGAAGTGAGGCTGCGCGTGGCAGAGGAACGGGGGAGGGGCGGTTTGTGGGAGGGTGGTAGTGAAGGGAAATGTCAGGGGTGAGTTGGTTCTGGGAAGGCAGCCACTGGGTTCTGGGTCCCATGAAAGAAGTATCCTAGGCTATAGACTGCAGATCTATTGGGATGGAGAACACACACACACACACACACACACACACACATACGCACACACACACACAAACACACCCCAGATCTATACGGCCACAGCCTGTGCAATGCCATTCCCTCTCCCTAGAACAATGTTCTCCTCCATGTTTGCCCCACCTGTGACTTATCCTAATCCTGCATATGAAGATCTGTAGTGCCATCTAGGCCCCCTCCCCTTTCTATATGACACCCTATCTATACCTCTTCCCACACTTGATCATTTTGCGTATGTGTGTGTGTGTGTCTGTCTGTCTGTCTATCTTCTCATTTGACAACACAGCCCTCCGCAGTAGGAAACATTTCTTTCTCATCTTAATATCCTTAGCATCTGGTGTATGGTCAATACTCAATGAATGTTGAATGAATGACTAAAATTAGCATCCAGCCTATCATGAAACCTTAATGAACATTAAACTCTAAGTGAATTAAACCCCATCCAAAGTCTCTTCTTTATCAATATCCAGGAAGGCCTTGGATATGCACACTAATGATGACTATGCATATTTCATAAAACTGTTTCCAGAACCTACCACGCCCCCCGTATTAGTCATGTATAGTAGCACCGTGTTATTCTATTGTGTTAACACATTTGCCTTTGCCTGGTCAGCCCCTTTTTGTTTGGCCTTTCTGTTGTTGGCAATTTATAGTTATTATAGAAATAATGCTGCTATAGATGTGTTTTTCTTTCTTTGGGGCTAACACCGTAGGATTTTTTTTTTTAACCAAAGAAGGAATTACCAGGTCAGAGCCTCTCAACAGCAGTGTGGCTCTCATTCATGTTGCCTGATTGCTTATGGAAATTTGTCCAGTCTTTCTAAAAGGCAATGCTGAAGGTTGTGTTTCCACTGGCTGCCTATCCTGGGTTTTATCATACTTATTTTTGTGGCTTTAGTAGGCATGTAACAGGACCTGAAAGTTGCCTGGATCTGAATTGTATTTTATAGCTGGCAAGACCGCGCCTATTTCCACGTGGTGATTTACTATCTCCATTTCCTGGTTTAATTTTGTTCATCTCCTTTGACCACTTATCAGGAAGAATCACATAACGGCCTATCCATTATCCGTTTTGGGCAGTAAGCAGGCCTGGGAGGGAGAATGAGACAGACGTAACGGATGCCGTGGCTTTCCTTTTGGTATTTATTTTTATTACATTGCAATGCAAACATTTTTATTCTCACATACTTGAACCCATCTATCAGAGCCCTGATGGTATCTTTTTCTTCAATAGCCAGGAATTTATCTCCTTATCAGCAGCAGGGGTAACAATGCCAGTTCCTTGTCTCCAGGTTTGTCACAGATTAGCAGTACGATATGGCTGAACTTGACAGGTATGCTGTATGAATTGAAATTAACTCTCCCCTGGCCTGTTAGCCAACTGTCCCTGCGATGCTTATTAAATACCAATCTCTTTCTCCAATATGCTCCTTGGCTGGCCTAACATTGGTTTTGCCAGAATTCAAATCCATCTCAGGAATCTCTCTTCTGGTGACCTTTGCGGTTTTTAACTCAGTACAGGATGGTTTCAGTGATTGACAATTCACATCTTAATCACTCAGGAGGGATCAGCTATCACTGCCATTAAAAGACAAATCCTTTGATGGTTCTTTACCTGGAAGAATAAGCATCCTACACTCAGAGCTGTCAAATTCTATTAAAGGACTCAGAAGGATTTACATTGGTATTGCACTAACTCTATATATTGACTTTGGAACATAGCATATGTACTTAGGGATTACAATTAGACCAGAGCTGGAAAGCTCCCCAAAGACCTCAGAGCTTTAGACAAGGGAAAAACTCAAGTTTCCTTCAAATGAGTCTGGCCTGGGGAATGTCCCAAGGCTGATCCTTCTCTATAATGTCGTTTTTCTCTAGTCTTCCCCCACCCCCATCCCAGGAAATTGGTTTCGATATCCAGAGAGAGAGAAAACCGAAAGGGAATCTTGACTGTACTCTAAAAGTCCCGTGGTAAATATGTCGGTGGGAGGGTGATGGGTGGGGCAGAGGATGACAATAGAGGATTCACAGCTCCTTCAGTCAGCCTGGAGCTCACAGAACATGCTTTCCATGCACTTCAGTGCCAGTATTTTCAATTCCCTTGGCTCACTGTCCTTTGGTTTTGCTCTCCTAGCAAAGCCCCAGATCAGAATCTATCCAAATGTCCAGCACCGCCTCAGTCACACCTGGGCTGCTCAGCACTCTCAAAGGAAGATCACACAGCCGTGTGAACTGCTGCTGCAGAAAGTGTGCAGTGTCCAAGCTCAGTGAGGCTGGGGATCCTCTGGTGCTTCCACCATCCCCATTCTCTTCCCAACCCTGTCTTTCATTTCTCCTCCCGGTCACACTGGGATCCTTGCACATGTGTGGATCTATTCCTCCCGGAGCCTAGTCAGGAAGGAACCTCACTCTCCTGATTATACAGGCTCTGTCCTGGAGCCTCAAACTCATCTCTACTGGCTCCTTCCCGTCAATACTTAATATAATCTACTGTCTTCGTTATTATAAAACTCTCTTTTAACCCTGCAGCTACTTCTAGCTGCTGCCTTCTTTCATCTCCCCTTCACTAACTCTGGACTATCCTTGCTGTCTGGTTCCTTCAATCTCAACTGACTTCTCAACTCGTTGCCTTAAGGATTTCACCCCATCACTCCACAGAGATTGTTTTTAAATTTCTAATTAAGCTTTTTTCTATTTAATAGAAACCCTTTTCTCTGACTACATACTTACTTTCGTTTTTTAAAAAATAAACTTTTATTTTAGCTTTAGGGGTATATGTGCAGTTTGTTATATAGGTGAACTGTGTATATGTCACAGGGGTTTGTTACATAGATTTATTTCATCACCCAGGTACTAATCCTAGTACCCAATAGTTATTTTTTCTGGTCGTCTCCCTCCTCCCAATCTCCACCCTCAAGTAGGTCCTGGTGTCTGTTGTTCCCCTCTTTATGTCCATGTGTTCTCATCATTTAGCTCCCACTTATAAGTGAGAATGTGCAGAGGTTTTCCATTCCTGTGTTAGTTCGCCAAGGATAATGACCTCCAGCTCCATCCATGTTCCTGCAAAGGTCTGCCATTAATGGGCATTTAGGTTGATTCCATGTCTTTGCTATTGTGAATAGTGCTGCAGTGAACATACACATGCAGGTATCTTTATGGTAGAACAATTTATATTCCTTTGAATATATACCCAGTAATGGGATTGCTGAGTTGAATGGTAGTTCTGCTTTTAGCTCCTTGAGGAATCGCCACACATCTTTCTACAATGGTTGAACTTTTTTACACTCACACCAACAGTATATAACCATCCCCTTTTCTCCACAACCTTGCCAGCATCTTATTTTATTGATGTTTAAAAAACAGCCATTCTGACTGGTTTGAGATGGTATTTCACTGTGGTTTTTATTTGCATTTCTCTAATGATCAGTGATGCTGAGATTTTTCTTTCATATGCTTGTTAGCCACGTGTATGTCTCCTTTTGAAAAGGGTCTGTTAATGTCCTTTGTCCACTTCTTAAAGGGGTTGTTTGGTTTATTTTCTTGTAAATTTATTTAAGTACCTTACAGACGCTGGATATTAGACCTTTCTTAGATGCATAGTTTGCAAAAATTTTCTTTCATTCTGTAAGTTGTTTACTCTGTTGATCGTTTCTTTTGCTGTGCAGAAGCGCTTTAGTTTAATTATATCCCACTTGTCAATTTTTGCTTTTGTTGCGATTGTTTTTGGCATTTTTGTCATGAAATCTTTGCCAGTTCCTATGTCCAGGATGGTATTGCCTAGGTTGTCTTCCAGAGTTTTTATAGTTTGGGGTTTAACATTTGAGTCTTTAATCCATCTTGAATTGATTTTTGTGTATGGTGTAAGGAAGGAGTCCAGTTTCAGTCTTCTGCATATGGCTAACCAGTTACCCCAGCACCGTTTATTGACTAGGGAATCCTTTCCCCATTGCTGTTTTTGTGAGCTTTGTCGAAGATCAGATGATTGTAGCTCTTTTTTTGGCTTCCTGTCCCAGCCTAGGCCTCTAGCATTGGTGTTCCTCAAGTTCTGCCTAGCCCCTTGGTTCCCCTCACTCATCATTCTTGTTCTTGTGGCTTCGGCGGTGAGTTAGCCACGTGTGGACCCGGTTGGCTCTCTCCTGAGTTTCAGAGCCCTAACATGAGCTCTGGAACCTGAATGTCTGTGTATGGAAGTGCCTTTGCCACTATGTGCTGTGTGACCTTGAGCAAGTTACTCAACTTCTCTGTACCTTAGTTTCATTTCTCCTGAGGTTATTGTGAGGGCTTAGTTGAGTTTTTGTTATTACTGTTACACAGTCAACTGCCTGTTGAATGTTGTCTCCTTCACATGTCCCAAAGACATATGGAATGTGACTAGCCTGAATCTAGTTCGCCTCCATCTCCACCCATCCCTGCAACCTTCATCAAAAGAATGTCTTCCTTTCCCTTTGGTGAATGATGCCACTGAAGTCCTGGACCACCTGGACTGTCCTTCTCTCTTCACCCCTGACCAATCAATCACCAAGTCCATGTATCTACCTCCTCGACATCTCTCTTCACCCCTTCCTACCCACACCCCCAGCCCCCACCCTTACTCTGGCCACCACCATTTCTCGTTTAGGTTTACTGCACGAACTCTTTGGCAGGACCCTCTTGTTCTTAAACTCCAAGCCCCTTGGCATGGTTCACAAGTTCCTATTTGCCTGGCATGGTGGCTCATATCTGTAGTCCCAACACTTTGGGAGGCTGAGGTGGGAGGATCGCTTGAGCTCAGGAGTTCGAGACCAGGCTGGAAAACATAGTGAGACTCTGTCTCTACAACAAAATACAAAAATTAGCCAGGTGTGGTGGCATGCACCTGCAGCCTTAGCCACTCGGGAGGCTGGAGGCAGAAGGATCACCTGAGCCCAGTTTGAGGCTTCAATGAGCCCTGATGCTGCCACTGCATCCAGCCTGGGAAACACAGCAAGATCCTGTCTCAAAACAAAAAAACAAAACAAAACCAAGTTTCTGTGTGGTCTGGTGCTGCTTGTTTCTCTTTGTGCTCCTTCACTGCCTAACATCCAGCCACATCACTCCTTTTCTTGCACTCACATGTTCTCTGGTGTTCCACCTGCTGTTCTCTCTGCTTGGAACAGTCTTCTTCCTGTCCCTTTCCTGGCATTGCTATCTCCTTATCTTTGCAGTCTTATGCTAAAAGCCATATCCTGGACAGCTGACCCACCCTTTCAATGGGAGAAGAGGTGCTTAGACCTAAGTGCTCTCCAGCACCCTGTATTTCACCCATGACTGGGCCTCCATCACCTTCTTGGGAAGTCCATATTTCCCACAGAGGAATCATGACCCTGTTGTTCACTCCTGTATGTCCACTGCTTGGCACATAGCAGATACACCATAAATATTTGCTGGAAAAGTATCACATATTTTTGACAATATGCATGCTATCTCCATGTTCTTCAATTAATTGCTCTACTCAACAGTTGGTGCGGGATATTGGGTATCCTTCTCTCTCTTGTTCTCTCTCCTCTAAATAACTCTCAGTACTTGCCATTAAGAAGCTGAGAGTACAGCTGTGGAGATGGATGAGGCAGTAGGTAATGACGATGGAAATAACACAAGCTGATCTGTGTGTACAGGAGTCAATGCTGTGGAATGGGGGCTGGGGAGAGAATGGGCAGATACTTCCTGGAGGAATTGACTCTGAGCTGAGTTTTTAAAATAATAAAGAAGAACTGGATAGGGAAAGAAGGAGGGGAAAGATGCTCAGACTCTTCTATGCGCCAAATAGCAGCTAAGTAGGCACAACCCTTATGTCTGTTTCCACCAACAATTTTCATACCCATGATCAGCTCCATTTTATTGAAAGATTGTGATGCACACCTGGGACCTGGGATACTGAGGACTGTGCCTCCTTCTAAACTTCTCTGTGTCTTCACTCCTCTAAATAACCCAGCTGGTCCTGCAGGGCAAACACTGCCTAGAGGATGCTACTAAGATCAAGTGTCCAGTACATGCCTGTCTTCACTCATGATTTCCCTAGGCAAAAGAATGGACTCCGAGGAGGTGAATTGTTTGTCTAAGGCTGCACAGAGCAAGTTAGAAGCCCAGCCAGGTTCAACTCCAAAGACCTGCTCTTTATGGCCTTCTACATGTTAAGGGTGATTTGTTTGTCTGTTTGTTTGTTTTTGATGAGGGCTGGGGTAGAGCAGCAACACCCAACACCCAAAGCTTGTACTTGACCAGTGAGTTTTTATGGACAGATTTTTCAGGAAATCTTTATGGATAGATTTTTTACTTACTATGATACAAAGACATTTATTCAATACAAAAAGACAGAAACATTCTGCTTTATGTATTCTAACACTATAGTTCAATGAAGTTAGAAATAAACAAGAAGGGGTTATCCAGTCACTTAGAAGTTAAAAACACTCCTAAATAATGCCATGGAAAGGGAAGATATTCAGAACAGAGTATTTAAAGAACAAGGATGTAAACACAGCATATCATATAAATTTATAGGATGCTGTCATGCTGGTACTTAAAGAAAAACCTGTTGCTCATGATGGCATCTATTAGTAAGAAAGAAGAAAAACTGGGAATTAAGTCTCTACTTAAATAACCTAGAAGGGGTACAAATTATCTAGTGAAAGGAAAGTGGAAAGAATAATAAACCCCAAAGCAGAAAGGAATAAAACAGACATAAAATTAAATTTGGAGCACAAGCTAAACCAATGCCTCCCAAATCTGACAATATATTGTAATTACCTGGGATGCTTGCTTGAACCACAGATTCCTAGGCAGGACCCCAGACCTACTGAGTGAGACTCACTGGGACCTGGGACCTGGAACCTGGGATCTGTATTTCTGACAAGTTCCCCTCATGGTTGTTATGCAGCAAGCTCAGCCATCTTTCTGTCCTCTGGTGTTGGGAGCCAGGCCTACACTGATTCTCTCCTGTGAAGCTTTAGGGGTTCTTGGCCACTGTCACTGTTGGTGACCTTTATTCTCTTCTCCATCCATATAGTGGGACCAGGTAGGTCACAATGGCACTCTGGCCTTTGGACCTAGTTGGTTAGTCCAAGAGTGGACACTTGACTCTAACTGGCCCCTAGTGCCTCTTTCCTGGGACTTTCAGATTTGGAACCAAGAGAGCTGTGCAGCCTCCCTTTCATAGCCCTGATTGTTATATGTGAAGCAGTGGGCTCCCTGACACCCTATTTCCCAGCCTGCGGAGTGGAAAAGAGGAGGAAGCTGATCGTCAGAGAGAGAAGGTTGAAGGCATCATATAGAGAGAAGTGGAGAGGCAGGGAGAAGAATCCCAGTGTCATGCAAGTCTCTGCTTCCTTTTGCTCTTATGACTCAGATGCTTTTATGTCCTTGGTTTCTTTTGTTTTAAGACAGATTCCCAGTCTGTCACCCAGGCTGGAGTGCAGTAGTGTGATCTCAGCTCACTGCAACCTCCACCTCCCGGGTTCAAGCGATTCTCCTGCCTCAGCCTCCTGAGTAGCTAGGATTACAGGCACGCACCATTTTTAGTAGAGATGGGGTTTCACCATGTTGGCCAGGCTGGTCTCGAACTCCTGACCTCCGTTGATCCACCCACTTCGACCTCCCAAAATGCTGGGATTACACGTGTGAGCCACCGTGCCAGGCCTATGTCCTTGGTTTCTAAGAGATGTTCTCAGGTATCATTTTCCCTGCATGTGTAAGCTGGCTTGAACAGGGTTCCTACTCCATGTACCAAAAGAGTCCTGGCTAATTCACAGTCTTACTTGGCTCCCTCCTTTCCAGGCACAGGCTCCCAGGATCACCACCCACACATTCATCCTTCCAGGAGCATAGGAAGGAGATAGTGACAATAGTCACACCATCCATGCTTTGATGATATTGATGCTTCCTGGTCTGGGTGTGATACAGGTCTGTCATAAGACACTCTACTTTCTTTTCGGCAACATACCTTCCTGGAATCTTTTTTTTTTTTTTGAGAGGGAATCTCGCTCTGTCGTCTGGGCTGGAGTTCAGTGGCCTGATCTCAGCTCACTGCAAACTTTGCCTCCTGGGTTCAAGTGATCCTTCTGCCTCAGCCTCCCGAGTAGCTGCGATTACAGGCATGAGCCACCACACCCTGCTAATTTTTATATTTTTAGTAGAGAAGAGGTTTTGCCACATTGGCCAGGCCGGTTTCAAACTCCTGACCTCAGGTGATCTGCCTGCCTCGGCCTCCTAAACTGCTGGGATTACAGGCGTGAGCTATGCCTGGCCCAGTAGCCATGAGGATAGGCATAAAGTGCAGCAGCAAGATCAAGATGGCCCATCCTTTGGAAAGTTATGGAATAAACAATAAACTGTAAAACAGATATTAATAACATTTTTAAAAATTGATAAGCCACGCCTAAATAATAAGTGTTGTCAAAGTAGTCAGCACTAAATATTTGAGAGGTGTAGGCTGAACATCTCACACTGGGGGTGGTGTGAGGTCTGAGCATTGTGAGACAAGTAGAACTTAGTCACTGTCTCTTGGGTCAGGCTGGTGGAAGATACATGCTCATGAATAAACAGAGAGGGTAAAATGCCAAGGACAGTGAACAAGTTACTAAGGATTGCAGAGATGGGGACTCAGCTCTAATTGGAGATGTTGGTGGAGGCTAGCTTGGAGGAGAAGCCATTTGCCCCGAGTCACCCTGAATGAGTTCCTGGGCAGATCGGACAGCAGGAAGACCATGTGGAAGGGCCCATGCATGGCCTGCCAAGGGAACTTAATCAGCTGGGTTACTGGAGATGGAGGCCTAGAAATGAGGCTGGCAGGGTGGCAAAGGCTGCATTCTCATGACCTCATGGGCTCTGATCTGGGACTCTTGGTGGTGACAGAAAAGCAGGAGGGTTTTAAGATGGGAAGTTGTCTTGGAGGTTGTGCAGTTATTATTGCTATTCATTAATTACTTCTGTCTCTCTTTTTTTCTGGGCCCTTGGTGGGACTACAATTCCCGGCTCCCCGTGGTTGGACAGGATCCCATGGATGGAGCTGAACAGTGAAATATGAGTGGAAGTGATGTGTTATTTCTGGGCCAAGCATCTATTGCTGGTATAAGACCCTATAGAGCTCTCGTTCACTCTATCAAAACTACCAGCATTCAAGATAGGACAGTTGATACAGCAGACCTGACCTCTATTCTCCAAGTGGGGGTTGGGGTGGGATGATGGCAGGGAGGCCTATGTGCTGGGCCTGCCATCCGTGCCCATGGAGGCCATGGAGGCATGGAGGTGTGGGGGCCTCAGAGGGGCTGCCCAGGAACTGGCCCCAATCTCACCCACATCTCATTGCCCATTGGACCAATATCCTTGACTGTCCCCCCTCCCAACCACCCAGTTACTTCTTGGAGAAGTGGGAAATTCTGGATATGGTCATAAAACGTGAAAAGTGAAGGCCCAGAGAAATGACACACATAAAAACGACCTTGGCTCGAAAACAAACACATGAACTTTAAAAATGCAAATCTGCCTCCAGCTAAATAAATAGAACCAGTCCAAGAAATAGCACACATGAACTTGGAAAAGTGTGACTGAATAAAAAGGCTCAGAGAAAACAAAATATAATAGTGAGACAGAAAAATATAGCAAAAGGTAAAAGGAATGCAGACTTCAGAGTCCCATACCTTCCTTCAGATCCCACTTTTGATATTTACAATACAGCCTCCCAGCACTCATCCATCCATTCGCCCATCCTTTCCTTCAGTAAATGTGGAATGCTTACCGTGTGCCAAGCACTGTGCTAGGTCCTGGGGCCCCATACATCTGAACCATTTCTATGCCAACTCTATCTGCATGGAACTTACAGCCCCATGGGACACACAGACAAGAAAGTGGGACAAGCAACTTGCCTGGCCAGATTATTGTGCATGTCAGGGTTAAGGTATAAGCTACCTTGCAGTGAGCACAGCAGCCTGGAGATGCTAAACAGATGATGATTAAGATTATTAAAATACCAGAGGCAAGTAATAGACCACAGGGTAGGTAAGAAACAAATCTTCTCTTGAATAATTATTGGAGAGACATGCATTATTTATTTAAAGTCTACAATGAGGCAATTTGTAACCATTCAAAGTTACAATGGAAACTAAAAGGAAATTATTGCTCCAGACTCTTAAATCCAAACACCTTCTCCTAAGCCGACGCATGCATGGGAGTCTAAAAGGTCTATTATAGATTACATGGTTCCTATAACATAGGGCAGGCAGAGAAAAGTTGGGAGGGAGAAAGAGTGAGCTCATCAGTTTGCTTACTTGGGAATCGGGTCTCTGATCTTTTGGCCTGGCACACCTGGGCTACCTGGCTATGCCCAGAGCTTGTCTCCCCTACTCCTAGATATAGTAAGGCACATTTTGGAGATTCTTATAGTCATTGTACCCAGGATTTACAACACATATTCCAGAGAGCTAGAACTGCTATGTGCCTCTTTATGTTTTATTTTTAGGAAAGGAAGCAGTGTAGAAAGGACACTGGTTTCATAAGCATTTGGAGTCAAACTCAGCTTTGTGACATTGGGAAGTTACTTAATTTCTCTACACCTCAGTTTTCTTAACTCTAAAATAAGACTGATAATGAGGGCTATTGTGAAGATATATACAGTATATCCTATATACACACACATATACGCACGTAGACACCTGCATATGTATATGAATACATATATGAATATAAACATGCACATGAACATTCACATACAAATTCATATATAGAAAATAAATATGTGCATATATATACACATAAACACGTATATGTGTGTACATGCTCGTGTGTGTGTGTGTGTATATATTATATATATATATTTATGCATTCATTTATGTAAGTACACATATACATGGCCTAGCACAGGGCCTGATACCTGGTCAGAATTTGGAAAGTCTTAGTACCCTTTCTGCAACTGTGTGGCCTTCTTTAGTATTGAGTTATGGTAGCCTCTAAGGCTCCATGTGATCTGAGGAATTATTGCCGTGGGGTCTCTAGATGCCCCCCTACCATCCTTTTACAGCTGCTAAGCACCAATATTAGAGTTCAGGTGCCAAATTGTTTCTCTAAATGCCATTTAAGCTGGTACCAAGACAGAAGAGTGGCATCAGACAGCTGACAAAAGATGTTATTCTAGGCCAGAGAGAAGATCACCTGCTGGTCGAAGTCAACCTAGAACCATCCCGGCCTCAGGCCAGGCCTGAGCAGGTTTGTCCTGATCTCTAATCAGGTGCTGAGAGCCCAAAGGCCACAGTACAATGTTAGCATTCTTGGCCACCTTGTCCCTTGGTTTTTCAAAATGTCTAGACTTTGTTTTCTCCAATTAATGTAAATCCATCCATATGAAATCAAATTCCCTGTTGCTGCCACTTTTTATCTACCAAAAAGATGGCCAAGGAATAGCTTCAGTTTAAGGAGGCTTCTGGGCTGCTTATCAAAGGCAAATTCACTGAGCAGGGCTTCCCAAACCCAGCTAAGCAGTGGGGCCTCCTGGGATATATGTTATAATGCTGACTCCCAGGTCATGCCCAGGCCTACTGCATGGGGATTTAGAGAATAGAGTGTGATGGGGCTATGGAAGCTGTGATTTTACCAGCACTGCCAGTGCTTCTGATGGATGGCTCACTGGGCACCTCTGCTCAGCAAGGGGCAGCTCTCTGGGGGTGTCCTGATGAAACAGGCTGGGCTGCCCGCCTGACTTTCACAGTACTCTTCCCCTTCACTTTCTCCACCCTTTGGGACCTCTCCCTCCAGGGTTTGATCCCGACTTCCTCCTACACTCTCCTGACAAGAAAGAAGGGAGAGGAAAAAGAGCTAAGCTTGACTGAGTGCCCAATGGGTGCCAGGTCCTGGGCTAAGGCTCTCACTCGTGCTGTCAGATGTAACCCTCAGCATACAGCAATGCCTGGTGATGCTTTGAGATGCACAAATGGAGGGCATGGGAAAGCCAAATAACTGGGCTTCCTAGGCACACATGAATCTACACTTCATGACTCCAAAAGACAGGCTCCTTTCACTAGACACCAGGAGTGAGAGACCAGACTTGAATTTCAGACTGGGCCCTCTGACTGCCTGGGGAGAAGGGGTCGGGACCTGAAACAGGGAGACTCAGTAATAGGATTTTGGGTTAAGTCAGGTGGAAGATGATCTACTTGTCACATTGTGCTCTCATAATTATCCTCTACTGAGGTAGGAACCATTATTTGCCCCATGTTATAGAAGAGAAACCTGGGGTTTCCAGAGGTTGAGTGCTTTACCAAAGGGCATAAATCTGGCACATGCTTGTTCAGGCATGCCTACTCCTGAGCTTGTGATCTCAATCACTCCTGACCAAGAGGGTGGCCTCCATGGTGGGGGAAAGACAGGGGTTTAACGACATTTGCGACTTAACGTGTACAGACTTGCCAGGCTTTGGTGACGGGGAGGATGGGGCGGAGTGGGGGACAGGGAGGAGTCAAGGCTGGCAGCTATGTCCTGGTTGGATAACCAATGGACCATGAGAGAAAAGAGAATGTTGCAGAGGTGATGAATTCAGATTGTGGCACATCGATTTTGAAATACCTGTGGTACTACCAAATTTGTGTGGATTCACAGGATAATCATAATCCATCCATCCATTTAACAAATGTTTATTCAATGCTTAATGTGACCATGTTATGTGCCAGGTCCTGGCACAGGCAAGAGCCTGCTCCTGCAGAAGAGGACCCGCTTCGCCATGTTTATTTCTCATATCTTCTCTGGCACGGTCATGTTCCTTTATTCAAAATTTCCACTCACATCAGTCATCCGTTATCGATCACAGACGACGGAGTTTGTGGCCACAATGACATCTCCCCCACAGATGTGTGATGGCCAGCACGTGGAAGGGGACCTTTGTGCTAGCTCAGGCTCTCCGTGTTGCAGGGGAGCTGTCAGAGGAAACTTGGAAATTCTTGTCTCTTTGCCCATCTTTCCCTAGGTGTCTCCCCATGACAAGGCCGGTGCCAGCCCCTGGGATACAAAGATGAGAAAGTGCAGGGTTCCACTGGGGGAGGGCAGAGGAAGAAGCTGCTGTTCTGGTAAGAGTGGGCTGCTTTGCAAAGAGACAGTTAGGAGGTGTTGAGGCCAATTGAGAAAAGCTCCAAACTCACTGACTTTGTATCTGATTGTGCCTGACACTGGTGCCTATCAGAGTGTGGTGAGGTGGAAGCCACACCCACGAGCTGTGTGATGCCTGGCAAGTCACTTCACATCTCCGAGCCTCACTTCCTCATCTGCAAATGGGGATAATGCTAAGTACTTTGAAGGGTTAATATGGAAATTCCTATAGGAAACTTGCTGTAAAGTTCTAGGCACATCGTAGGTCCTCTCTCCCATCAATCCTTTCTGGGTCTTTGATTGGAAACAGCTTCCCATTCCAGTGATGCTTATGAATCGCTTGTCCTTCTGCAAGCTTCTATGGGTGTGGATTTGTGTGTAGGTGACTTTGTGTATTTTTATATAGTTAGAATACATCAATATAAGACCATATATGTTTCAGATTAACTTCCTGCAAAAGAAAAATAAATTAGATTTGCATTGGTGTGAGTTTTTAAAAACATAAATGTACAACATAGTTCTATTCCTCAATATTTTGCGTTTCTTTTGAAAGGACTATAACTTCAAGGAAAGTCTCAAAAAAGTTACCCCCATTCCCTGCATGTTAGCACACTTCCCTTGTAATTTTCTCTCTGTGTCTACACAGATAGCCGTATTTTTCCAGAACTGAATCATAGTCTACCCACTGTTTTGTGCTGTGTTTTTTGCATTTAACCGTTTCACAAGTATGTGTGTGAGTGTGTTTAATGCCTTATGTGTACAGATAAGTTTTGAGAGTTTCATAATATTCCGTTGCATTGGTGTTTAATTAGTTAAGGAAGCATTCCCTAATGTTTAATATTTTAGCCTTTGCTTTTGATTCCTTCTGGATCAGTTTAGATCTTGGAACAGAATCCTTTCTCTGGTAATACCTGTGTCCTTTCTGGGTGCTTAGAGAAATCTCTTTTCCAAAGCAGGACATACTCTCTCATTTTGAGCTCTCTGTTAAAAATTAGGATTTGATCTCAGAACTCACCCTGTTTCTTCCTTTCTAGACCATGTAGGTGGACTCTATTTAAGAAGCAAATGTGTAACAATCCCAATTGGTTGCTACTTAAACAAGAAGAGAGGAGATTTATTACATTTTACCAGAAAGGCTGAATGTTAAAAGGTGCAGGTACACAGCTGGAAATAATTAAAATAACAACCAATGTTTACTGAGTACCACATAACTATCAGGAGCTATTCTAAATTCATTGCATCCTCACAACAATCCAATGAGTTAGGTACGATTTTTAGCCCTGTTTTGCAGAAGAGGAAGTTGAGGTCAGAGAAGTTAAATGATTTGGTCAAGTTCATGCAGTTAGGAAGTGACTTAAATCTAGATGGTCTGACTCCAGAGCTTAGGTCTAGGTTAAAATCTGTCATGCTATTTGTAAATTGGGTCTCCTTTAAGAAGCCATGTGACTGCTCCGAGCCTCAGCTTCTGACTTGTGACGTGGTAGTGACAAGTCCTATCTCAAAGGACAGAGGTGAGATTAAGCAAGATGGTGTACAGAGAAGCCCACATGGTACTTGCCATGAGGTATTTGCTCAGGAACAGTTCCAGTCCCTTTTTCTCCCATTGTCACAGGGTTGGGATCCTGGTCCCCAACCCAGCCTGGCCTCTGGGCCCAGAAACATAACTATTTTCTATTGAAATGTTTGTGCTCCTCAATTGTCCTGCTGTTTTGACTTGTGAGCTCATTTTTCCCTGAGAGTATTGGTTACTCCTTTTGGCAGTGTTGGTGGTGAGATGCCAGATTCTATCTACTTCAATTCCAGTGAACTCAGGAAGTAGGGCGAGGTGAGCCTTAAGGTGCGGAACCCCTGGCATGAGAAAACACTTACCAAGACACCTCTCAGCTCAATCTTAACCCTTTGCCACCCATAGAGAGGCTCCACTCTTTAGACAGTAATTTTACAGCCCCAGAAGTTCAGATAGGACGGGAGAGGAAGTAACGGCCCAAGTCAGTCACTCTGCCTGCTTTGCTCAGCCTCCCTTTAGCGCAGGACTTCTGTACAGCTCTGATTTCACTCCTGACAATAATGAGGGCATAAGATTTAGTCTCCACAGGTTTTTCCCAAGGCTGTGACTGGGGAGAAGAAAGAACAGAATTCCTAATATTTCCCCCTCTCTTTTACACTTCTGCTGCTGTGCTGGGATACGTCCTGCCCAGGCCACACTATCGCCTTCCGCCCTACCGTCCAATTCAAAATAGGACCACACCCCCATGGTTCCTCCTGGTTTTCAGTTTTCCCTTCCTTTGTGTTCCTCTGGAGTTGATCTTGGGGGGCAGGTTAAGCATCCGTGCTTGTTATGAATCTTGACTGGAAATGGAACCTGAAAAGCAACCTCTATTTTCCATCTCTTTAGCATCTCATGTAACACATTCTATGGGGACTCAACCTGTCAAAGACACTCAGTCATATGCACAAACGTGAACACCAGGCTACTTCTCTGGCATTGCCAGGGCTGGGGCAGAGGTGTGGCAGGAGGAACTGGTGATCCTGGTCTCTGTACTCGTTGGTCACAAACTCCTGCTGAGATCACCAGAGCTGCCTATGATTTCTGATCTTTCTGAAGCTTTGATTTCCAGATTTCTTTTAGATACCACATGACGCCCCAGGATTCTTCTGATACCTTTCCTACTTTCTTAAGATACTCATTCATTCACTCACCACTTATTTATGGTGCATCAACTATTTGCTAAACACTGTGCTAAGTGAAAACTTGAATTGGTTTCTGTTTCTGTTACTCATAACCCAAAGTATCTTAGCTAAGACACCAGGTATTTTTATGTTTAGTTTACAGATATGAATGTGGGTACCAAGGGGGTACATGGAAGCCCAAACTAAGAGCCCTTAAGAAGTCAGGGTGGACCTAGGAAATACATCCTTGTCTGAGATCTTTCCACTGCATTATGCTATCTCAGGGAGGGAATAGTTTAACCTTCTCTGCATTCTACTGAGATCAGAAAGTAAATGCTCATAATGTGTTATCCCATGGGAGATAAATTTAAAATGTCTTGGGTAATATTGAGTAATTTGGTGATGATCTTAACTTTTAAAGCTGCACTGCATAGTAATTACAAAAATGGACTCTGGGGGGCCAATAAATCTACGCTCAAATTTTCACCTTGCCATTTCCTGAGTAGATGATCTTAATTAACTTACTTTCTGAGCCACAGCGCCCTTCTCTGTAAAATGGGGAGAATTATAATCATAACTACAACTTGTGTTTGTCATAGGATTTAATGAGACAATGCATGTAAGCACTGAACTTTACATGCCTGGAAAACAATTAGTGTTCAGTGATTATTGTGTTAAGGGGATGCTGATAATCATGCTAATGAAGATCAATTCAAGGTTGTTCATGTTGGCAGATGCACTTCAGCCTCCATATGGTTAATATCATTGGAGGTGGGAGTGCAGGGAAGGAGCCTGCACCTAAGGAATGGAGGAGAGCTAAAGCCCAGAGGGAAATCCATGGCAGGTCTCAAGGGAGGCAAATTGTTTAATCTCTGTAAACGGGTTGAGTTAGAACTGTCTCTCACCCTGGATCACAAAGCAACAAACCCTTCAAGGACAGCTACAAAGTGAATTTTTTAAATCTCAAGGTTATGTGTAATTTAAAAAGTTTAATATCTTGCAAAATAAGAAAACATATATTATTTAAATACTCTCTTTTTTTTTCCTATAAATTACCTGGGGGAGGGAAAGAGAGAGAGAGAAGAGAGAAAAGGACAAATACGGAGACAGACAGAGAGAGAGTACTTTCAAATATCATTTAAGGCCTAAATGCCACAGGCTTTAAAAATTCAACACAATTCTCATGCATTCTTTCCCACAGGGGGCTACCCTTTCAACAATGACCTTTAAAAAAAACTCAAGCCAACAAATAGCTCTGATACTGAAGACATGTGTACTTTATCAGCCTGGACATTCTACCGCTGACAATAAAAATTTATTTGCCCAAATTGTCAGTATTTTTGGTACTAGATCTTAGGATCTAACAGATTCTTGTGGACCACGTGTGTTTGGGGCGATTCAGTCCTGGGTTCTTCTGAGATAAGATGGTTTAAATAATTCCCATTTTTTACGGTTGTAAAAATTTCATTTTGACCTTCTATCTGCTATGATTTATCTGTACACTCTGGAGGGGAGTCAGGGTTGGTACACAGAGAACTGTATAAAAAAATCAATTAAATTGCAGGAGCTATCTCCCCAAAGATCTCAAATAAAGCATCAAAAGCCAGTGTTGCACCGTGGAAAGGCCATGGTGCTTGAAGTCTGAAGACCTGGGTTCATGTCTTGGTGTCATTAATAAGCTCCCAGAGGAAGCCATAGGGCCAGAGAGTGAAGCCTTTCTAGATAACAGCAACCAGAGGCTGGTGTTTTGCAGGCATCCTGGAGAGAGCAACCCTCTTGAGAAACACAGGGAGTAAGACTCTGCTTAAAATGAAAACTGAATAATTGCACACTGAGAGTCTGATAGTTCTTTGTAATTAATATTAAACATATTGACATGTGGAAGTGAATCTTCTCATCTCAGACTAGTATGGGATCAGAATAGCTTGAGTCAAGTTTCAGCAGGTCCTGAATGGGCTCAACACATAGAAATAATTTCCTTAGCTAAGAGATTCACGAGTTGCTGGGGAGGAGGAATTGAGAGTTACTTATTAGAATTTTACTCTAAAGTGTGTGATTGCAAATACTCTATTCTCAGTCCTTTGCCTATCTTCAAAGACTCAAATATAACAGTCCTTTCAGGTATTAAAAAAAAAGTAAGCTGTAAATGGTTGTCTATATTTGCTGCCTCCAATTTTTTTCTTCCATTTTCTCTTGAATCCACTCAGATAATTTTTACCCAGTCCCCCAGGGACCATTGCTAAAACCAGTGGTCAATTCTCAATTTTCATTCTCCTTGAGTTATGCAAAACATTTGACTATGTTGATCACTCCTTCCTTTCTGAAATATTTTCTTCCCTTGACTTCCAGGACACCATATTCTCCTGGTTTTTCTATCATGCCACCACCACCTCCCCGCCATGGTTCCTTCTCAGTGTCTTTTCTTGGTTTCTCCTCATCTTCCTGACATTTTAACAATGGAGTATGCCAGGTCTCAGTCAATAGACCTTATGTCTTCTTCACCTATGTCCGAGCCCTGTTGATCAGGCCCAGTGGTATGGCTTTAATAACCATCTGTAGGTTAAACCATAAGAGATTACCATTTTATAGGTCAAAATGGTTGGATGTTGATATTTTCATGTGGTTAAACCTAATGGCTCTCAAACATTATTGCTCACAAACTCCAGATACCCTCATCTACCTGTATATCAAGCTTAATATTTTCCCTTGGGTGTCTAAGAGGAATTATGAGCATAGCATGGCCAAAACCAAACTGATAACCCCTTGCCATTCTCCTCACCCTCCATCAAATCTGTTCTTCCTGTATTCTTGCTTATTTCAGTTCATGGTAAGTTCATTTTTTGAGTTGTTCAGCTAAAAACTAATCCTTGGAGTTACCCTTAGAATCTTCTATTTCTCTATTGCCAACTCCAGGGCACCTGCAAATCCTCTGGACTCTGACATCACAGTATATACAACCCTCTCACATGTTGGCTCGAGGCATTATCATCTCTCATTTGGCTTATGCCATCTCCTCCTAACTGGTCTCCTTGCTTCTGTCCTTTACCCCCCAACAGCCAGATGACTTCTGTTAAGACACAACTTACATCATGTCAGTCCTTTGTTGAAAACTTCTCCAGGGGTTAACTGACTTAGAGTCAAAGCCAGAGTCCTTACAATGGCATCTTAGTCTCTGCAGATATCTGGTCGTTACTTCCTCCTTGATGTTAACCCTGGACTCTTCCTCTCATTCCCTCCAGGCACACTGGCCTCCTTGTTGTTCTTTCAGGACTGCATCTGCACAGGGGCTTTGCATTGGCTGTTTTTTCTCCTGGACCTCTTCTTCCCTGGATGGCTGCACGGTTAACTCCCTTATTGCCTTCAAAACTGCTTATGTGTTGGCTGGGTGTGGTGGCTCAAGCCTGTAATCCCAGTACTTTGGGAGACTGAGGTGAGTAGATCACTTGAGGTCAGGAGTTTGAGACCAGCCTGGCCAATGTGGAGAAACCCCGTTTCTCCTAAAAATACAAAAATCAGCTGAGCATGGTGGTGCCTGCCTGTAACCCCAGCTACTTGGGAGGCTGAGGCAGGAGAATTGCTTGAACCCGGGAGGCAGAGGTTGCAGTGAACTGAGATGGCACCACTGCACTCCACCCACCTGGGCAACAGAGTGAGACTCTGTCTGAAAACAAAAAAAAAATTGCTTACATGTCACTTTCTGTTGAGGCCTTCCCTGACTATCCACTTCCAAATTGCATCCCTCTCTCCAACCTTCCTGAATTCATTTGTCTCTTTTCAGTCTCCCCAAACCAGGAAGGAATTTCTCTCTATGTCCCTCATTGACGTATCCCACCCCAGAAAAGCATAAGGCACATAGTGGTGTTCAGTCCATACCTGTTGAACAAATAACTAGATACCAGGCCCAAGCCTGTTTGTGGGAGGATAGATATTGCCAGAGGAACTTCAAGGGGCTTGTTTTCTAAGGAGAAAATAAGGGCTGCCACAGTCAACAGGGAAATGCAGCCAGGCCTAAAGCAGCCACAGCATATTTGTCATTATGTTTTTCAAATCCCCTATTTCCACTTTCTGCCACCGTGTGCCAGACCCATGCAAAGGGCTATGTATTCAAGAAGGGCAAATCCAGACTGGTCCTTGCCTCACGGAGCTTGTATTTAGGGGAGGAGACAGATACTAATCAAATAAATAATCACAGACACATGAATGAAACTGGAGCTCAGACAAGGGCAGTGAGGGAGAAAACAGTGCAATGAGGGTTTAGTCGGGAGCATTTGGGAGGGCTTTTCGGAGGAAGTGGCGCTTCCTGTAAGCTGGGATGGATGGGGAGATGTGCGCTTGCTGGACCTGAAATAGAAGCCTGCTCCTCTAGTCACACTGATTGGTGCAGAAGTGGGTATCTGACTCCTGCCAGGCCAGTGACTGTCATTCCCTGGGGGTTTTCTAACTGGAGATGGGAGAAAGTGACTCTTTTTTTCTCAAGTGCCTGAGCTTTTGGCCATGAGCCCAGAGCTGCTGGTGTGAAGGCTGCCATTGGAGGAAAGAATCAAGGCCCCATGAAGAGGACATTAGACCTATGGGGGCAGGGCAGCTCTGACAGGCTGTGAGGTCCCTGTTCCAGTGCCCCCCAGATTCAGTTCTACTCCTTTCTTGAGTTTTCTATTGCATTGAGGCAATAAATTGGGCTATATGGGCTGATGAACTAGGTCAGTGGTTTAGGCTAGTTCAACTTAGAAAATGTTTGTCCCTTGCAATACAAGCATCCTGCTCAATCCCCTTCACCCCATAAGAGGAACAGTGGGCTGGACAGGCAGGGGTTCCCTAAGAGAAGCTCAACATAGCAAGACTCCAAACCTCCTTGTCTGGTTCTTTTCTCTTTCTCAGCACTGAAATCTCTTCCTCCAAGGGCCATATCAGAAGGAGAGGGGTCATAGACTCCAGGGAAGGCAGTGGTGACAATGACCTTGGATAGAGCTGAACCAGATGGGGGTTCAGCTGGTTTACCCAGTGCCTTGCTTTTTCTAAAGGGACATGTAAGGTCTAGAAGAAAATTGTCTCTGGGTCAAAGATTAAATAATTATTACTCGATGTTTCCCTTTCCTTTCTTATATTTTATTTTAGATGTCTCCTGGTGTACAATTCAAAAATTTCAGGTACTGAAAAGCAAGTCTCTCTTTGTCCCTCGACACCAGTCCCTCTTCTTAGAGACACTTTCTCACGTATCCTTCCAGAGGAAGTTTACACACACACACACACACACACACACACTCACACACACATTTGAGTGAATATGATTTCACCTAAAGGTTATATACCATGCATGCAGTTCCATCCTTTTCCATTAGTACTTTATGTATTTTGAATATTGTTCCATATAAGCATACATAAAGTGGCTTTATTTTTCTAAATAGTTGCAAAATATTCTATTATATAGAGCTAACATATAAGTAACTAGTTTTCAGTTAATGGCTATTTAGCTTGTTTCCAATATTTTGTCATTATAAAAGTTTTCTTGAGTATTCAAAGATGCTACAGTATATCTTACTTATGGGCCTATCTGTAGGGTACATTTTGGGATGTTTTCCCTTTCATTTCATTTTGTCTTTCTGTGGATATGAAATGTACACACTCTCTCTCTCTCTCCTGGCTCAGAGAGAGGGTGTAATTAGGTGAAGGGCACAGAGTGAGTGATGAGCTATGTCAATTAGAGCTCAGGCTCGTTGTCCCCAAGCCCAGCAGCGGCCCTGCCCATTCCAAGTGGCCTCTGTGGCCGACGAGAGAATGCAACCGTTGCTGGGCTGAATAAGGTGCAGGAGTAGGGGAGGGAGGTGACCACACCTCAAACTGTTGATAAGGCAATGAATACCAAGGAAGGGGCTACCCAGGGTATCTAGACCTGGGGAAGGAGAGGTTGAAAGAGGCAGGATACAGAAAGCAAACTTAGAAGTGAAAACCGAAGGCAAATAGCCATTCTTCCTTTCTTCGATTGTAACAGAAATTTTGACTGGGATCATGGCCACCCAGAATAAAAACCACATTTTCTAGCCTCCCATCCAGCAAGGCTCTAACTTCTAGGCTGGAAAGGGATGTGTCCTGTGATGGGCTTCAGCAACCCTAGTAGAAAGGCAGGGTATGCCCCCATCGCCCCTCTTCCTCATCTTGCCCCTGCTGCCTGGAGTGCAGGTGCCCTCAGCTTGGGTTGTTGGATGGGGGCCATACACTGGGGCAGAGAGAAGCTGCTAGAAGGAGCCTGGTCCTTAACAACTTTGCAGAACCAGCCTGGACCTCAGGCCTGTGGACTTTTATCTGAGAGATTAAAAACTCCTCTCATGCTTAAGCTAGGATTGTTTTGGGTTTCTTTGTGCAGCTGAATCCAATTTTAGTTGATACAGAAGGCTGGCATGTTAAGCATGCTGAGTTCTTACGGTTATGGCAGTGGATTTGCACCGGGCTCCACTTGCTAGATTACCTGTCAGCCTTGCTTGGGGGCATATGAGGAACAAAGGTAGTGCTGAGTCAGGGAACCTGGTCCTCACCTGGCTTTGATGCTGACCATATGTCATGTGGCTTTATGCAAATGACCCTCCCCTCTGGGCCTCCGTTTTCTCATGTAGAAAATGAGAAGTTTGGGTCAGAAAACCTTTGAGATCCCTTCCAACTCTGAACACTAAGCTCTCAATCAGATGCTTGGCTTGACTTGTACCTCTTCGGCTATTCCCTTCCCACCAGAGAGGAGGCGATCTGTCTGTCCCCTCAATTGCTCAAGGCATTTCACTCGTACCCCCTTGGCACTATGGTCCCATTTTCCTTAGATCTTTCTTCTCTGCTAAATTCTCTGAAGACAGATTCTCAGTCTTCATGTTATAACCTTGCCCAACTTCTAGAACAGGGCCTTGGGCGTAATGAGTGAGTGCTCAGGAAACATGTCAGATAGGTGATCTGTGGATACAGTCATGTTGGGGCTCAAGATGAAAAGGAGACTGAAATCTGCAGGAAGGTCTACAATGAAGAACATCACCAAGCAAGGTCCACCTACCTTGGCATGGCTGGTCTGAAGCACTGGTCTCCCATGGTAACCAGGCGGATCCACTGGGGCCCTGGTGGAAAGGAAAGAGCGTGGACATGAAGTCAGACGGGCCTTGATGACCCTTACCAGCTAGGTGGCTTTTGGCACTTTGACAAACTTCCTTGAGCCTGAGTGCTTTCTTTTAAGAATATACCATGCCTGTCCTTCAGGACTGCTGAGGCACCTCAATGAAGAGACTCATGTCAAGTTCCTATTGTAACCCCTGGCAGACAGCAGGGGCTTGGTGAAAGCCCATCACCCTTCATCCCTCCATCCCAAAGCATTCTTGCAATATCCTGTCAGGGAAAGCAGAGAGACTTCAAGGGTAAAGACCAGTGGCTGCTTGTTTTCTTCAGCGGAGGATTAGGTCACGAGTGATCTTTGCAATGAGCTCTCCTGATGCAGCATTGGGTTCCACACCTTCAACTCTCTCCTTTTTGGGTTCATGATCTCCCACCTCTGTACAACAGCAGACAAAAGAAGCTACATGAAGGCAGCCTGGGCTCAAGATCACAGATATGAACGCATCCTGTATCACTAGACCTCCTCCTGCTAGATCACCTCCCTAAGTATTTGTCATCAGCATGTGGGGTCAAATTGAGGAGCCACTTCCAGGGAGAGGTGATATCAGGAGTAAGTGGATCACAGGCCTAGACTTCTTCACTGGCAGCCTGCACAGAAACCACAGTCCTGGACCAAGACCAAGGAGTGAGCCCAGCCACAGGCAGCCACTGGGAATGGAGTAGGAACCAGGGAAGGGATTTTGGAGGGGTGAATGAATCATTATTTATCAGTTATCTTATGTCAGGCTCTAACGTGTTGATGAAGTCTGACAAACCTTGGGCCTGACATTAATCCTGCTGTTTATCAGCTGCTTGTCATAGGAAAATCACTTAACTTCTCTGAGTCTGTCTCCTTCTCTGTAAATGGATATGAAAACATTCACTGGATAGAGCTGTCGTGAAAGTTTAATGAAATTGCATGCACCCCAGCATGTAACAGTAGTTACTATTCTTACAGCTGTATTTTCTCCTCCCAACTACTCAGTAAGGTAGATATCACCTTTCCATCTCAGAGATGAGAAAATGAAAGCTCAAGAAGGTGAGGTCTTGCTTATAGCCATACAGCTGGGAAAGACACAAATGGTCTATTATCCCAAATCTTTCATGCCCTCCAATTCCATTCTGGTTTCACGCAGACCAGATGGAAGCTGGGAGAGAGCAGGGGGCTGAGGAACTGCCACCCACACCCACTTTGCCCTACAGCAGCTCTGCCTCCCCATGTATGCTGCTGAGGTGGAGGCAAAGTTTTACCCACAAGGGTTTCCCTTCCCAGCCTTGTTGCTAATTTTCGTCTCTGTGGTTTGGTCCTCCTCTGTCACACCTTCCTGTGATGTGCCCTTACCCCCACCCCTCAGCCAGGGAGATACTGTTGAATGCCCCACTGGGTGGTTCTTTATGTGATCTTCCATCTCTTTCCTTCTGAGTGGTTTATTCCTCCTCGTTCTCATCCTGCCCACACAGGAGCTTGGCGAGAATCACTGTCTCCTAGTGTGGACAACAAAAGGAGAAGGAACAAAGTGGGTGAGCAGCTTTCCCCAGGATTACATGGCAAGAAAGTCCCTGTGGCCAGTCAGCTCCCTAGTGGCTGCCTTGAGCAGAGGGTGACAAAGAAAAGGACAGAGACCCCAGCCTGATAGCCTCCCCATTTACCTTTGCTCCATGCATATCAGGCTCACTCCCCGGGGCTGGGGAAATGTCTACCTTGACTTTGCGGTAGAGGTTTGGATCTTTCTGGGTATCTGCATCTTCTCCCATGCTCCTTCCCCTCTCCCTGTCACTGGCCACCAGTGGATCAGTCCCTGCCACCACGGGGAAAGGCCAGTCCGTGCCTCCTGGTCTCTGCTCCCCCCGATCCCTGCTAGGTGCTGTCATCTCCACGATGTCCCTCCACCATGATCCTGTGCAGTCAGGAGAGTCATTATCCTTATTTTGTTTTATTTTATTTATGTATTTATTTGTGAGATGGAGTCTCCCTCTTGCCCAGGCTGGAGTGTAGTGGTGCAATCTTGGCTCACTGCAACCTCTGCCTCTTGGGTTCAAGCGATTCTCGTACCGCAGGCTCCCGAGTAGCTGGGATTACAGGTGTGCACCACGCCTGGCTAATTTTTGTATTTTTTGTAGAGACAGGGTTTCTCCATGTTGGCCAGGCTGGTCTCAAACTCCTGGCCTCAACTGATGCCTCCGCTTTGGTCTCCCAAAGTGCCGGGATTACAGGCATGAGCCCGGCCCGTTCTTATTTTATTTTATTTTATTTTATTTTATTTTATTTTATTTTATTTTATTTTGAGACAGGATCTTGCTGTGATACCAGGCTTCAGTGCAATGGTGTGATTCTAGCTCACTCCGGCCTTGAATTCTCGGGCTCAAGTGATTCTCCTGCCTCAGTCTCCTGAGTAGCTAGGACTACAGGCATGTGCCACTACACTCAGCTAATTTTTAAATTTTTTTGTAGAGATAGAGTCTTGCTTGTTGCCCAGGCTGATCTCAAACTCTTGGCCTCAAGCAATCCTGCTGCCTCAGCCTTCCAAAGCTTTAGGAATACCGGTATTATTCCCAGCCATTATCCTCACTGCAGAGATGAGGACACTGAGGTTTGGAGGAGTCTAGTGACTCATCCAAGATCACAGCCCTAGGAAGGTGTTGAGCTGGGCTCCCATTCAGGTCTCTGAACTCCAAGCCCAGTGCCCTCTCCACTACCACCAATGTGGGCTGGGAACGGCATGTTTTCTTCTGTTCTCCTGAGGCATGGCTTTTCTTGAGATGAATACAAGCTCCACAGGTGGCACAAACTGAGTGCCAGCTCTGAGCCAGGCTCAGCTCTAGCTCCTTCAATCCTCTCAACACCATATGCTGTAGGTGATGGTTTATAGCCATGGAAACTGAGGCCCAAAGAGACGAGTTGGTTGCCCAAGGTCACACATAATTGATGGAAGTGGCTACTGGCAATCCCAGTGCCGCAGCATGATGCTTTACCTGCCTGAAAGGAAAAGCGTGGAGCTAAGCATGCCATTAGTCTGTGTTTAAATCCCCACTCTGGCCTGTATCTAGCGACAGGCTTCTCAGCTGTGCCTGGGGGGTGCTACCCCCTGCACTGTTGGGTTCTTGGAGGCAAGAGAGATAGCAGGAAGTAAAGCTTATTGCAGCCTGGTCCTGGGCACAGAGTAGGGGCTTAGTCCAGCTAAATGTCCCTCTTCTCTTTCCAGGCCTCAGACCATGGGAAAAAGATCTTGGATTAAAGGAAAGGGGACATTTTGCTGGAGTGAAGCAGGCACCTTCCTGGGTCCCTAGGGGCTTCATCTTTTTAGCTTCCTTGACCTTGCTTTCTGGAGCTGTGGGGCCTGGAGAAGCTGTTACCAATGACTTCCTCTCTGTTCTGCAGCCAGCCTGACTTTTAATCTCCTCTCTCCTTCCTGCCTGCCTGGCACTCTTTTTCTGCTTTGCTAGCACATTGTCCATGTGTTTCTACCACCAAAAGGCCTTTCTGCCTAAACTCTGCTGCTTCCTGTGGCTAATAATATTTGGGTAGATTTTCCTTTTTTGTCTGCAGGTGGTGGTGGTGGGGCAGATTATTTGAGTAAGTCACTGTGGTGAGTCACTGTCCCCTCCCCTGCTCCCACTGACTGGGCATTGGGCTTCTCATGAATTGGGCAGTCTTCCTGCTCCTGTCTCCCATCAAGTTTAGCTGCTCCCTGTTCCACTCTGACCACCTGGCTCTTTCTTGCTTGCTGCTCTGAGCCTCTGGGCAGGGCAGGATTTCTTTCCAAGCTCTCTCTGAGCATTTACTGTGAGCCAGACACTGTTCGAAGCACTTTCCGTGCATTATCTTATTTGACTCTCACGTCACTATGTGGTCATAATGAGTTAGTAACCGTTTTCTCTTAGCGGTTCAGAGAGGTTAAAGAATTTGCTCCAAATCACATCATCAGCAAGTTTGTATTTATGTCCAGCTGACTCCAGTGCCCAGGCTCTTAAGCAAACCCTCCTATGTGATATTAAGTTCTAAAGCAGAGGGAGGGACAGATAGGGGAGTCCTTACAGTTAAGAGAGTTTGAATGTCCCTTCCCCCATGCAGTTTTGGCGGGGGAAGAAATTTGTCCACTGAACACCCACTTTGCACCCAATAGGTGCTGCCCTGGGATTTCCCAGAGATGGAAAAGGGCTACCATATGTGGGAGGGAGGAAGAATGAGTCTTCAGAGGCCTGAGGGGTTCTCAGAACTGAGGGCCCTTTGCAAATGCCTGGAGCCCAGCAGTGCTAGGGAGGGTTGTTCAGCTCCTTGGAGGTCTAGGTTGGGGTGTTCATTCCACAGGCAAAGCTGCACAGAGGCTCATCAGTGCACCAGCGCTCTGTTTCCAAGGGCTCCTTGTTAGTGGGGGAGGTAGCCCTGAGACAGGCATTAGCAGGGCTGGGTAACTAGGGCCATGATGGAAAAAGGACAGCAGCCGCGGTGCTGTCAAAATACTATCAGGGTCTTCCTCCTGGGGAATACATGAGGATAAAGTGAGAGAAAGGATCTAAAAAGTGAAGCGTGGAACCCGGGATGTAGAAAACGCTGAATAAATGTTAGTTGGCCTTGTTGCTACTGCTTGGAGACCATGACTTAGAATGCTTTCCTTCAAATGGCTGGCAATGCTGAAAGAGACTCAGGGGCCATCTAGTTGCATGGCTTTCAGCTAGGGGGCTTTCAGAGTGTGACATTGCCCTAGAAGCCCCTGTCAGAGGACAGGGAGGGGGTGAGTAGGCAGCCCACCCATCCTCAGTCCCTGCCCCTTGTCTGTGTCATAGTTTGGGGTTCCCTGAAAAAGTTGTTTGGATAAAGGTGTAAGGAGGAGAGCAGTTCTGTTGGATTTTTAAAAGCTTGAAGTGTACAGATTTGTCCCAGTGATTTCTAACTCCCTCCCACTTCCCATGTGGACTTTTTGACTAGCTCCCCAAGGTCCCCATGGCATAGAGAGTTTGGTCTACCCTCATACTGCACGTACTCAGCGATGGTGTGCGAGGCTTTAGCGCTGGTCAAGGCAGAATTTTGCAAAGACTTTTGGCAACCCTTAAGATTATGAGCCTTCATTATCTCTTTCAGGGACTTAAGAAAGGCTCCCTTTCCTATAGGAGGCCGTGGCTTCTGAGCACCTTCTGCGGACCAGGAGCTGTGGGCATGGGCACTATCTTATTTAGCTTTCATGAGCATCCTTCCTTCTGACCACTAGTTTAGACTCAGAGAACACAGGGTCAGGACTGGGGTTTGGGGAAATGTAAAGTGGCTTGCCCAGTGTCATTAACCTGACAAGTGGTTTTTGGATACCAAGTCCACTGAGGACATATCTATTCTCTGCATGAAAAGAAGAGCCAGGACTGGGTGTAGTGGCTCGTGACCATAATCTCAACATTCAGAGAGACCGAAGCGGGAGGATCGCTTAAGCCCAGGAATTTGAGACTAGTCTGGCAATATAGTAATTAAAAAAGTTTTTTAATTACTTGGTCATGGTGGCATACCTGTAGTCTCAGCTACTCGACAGGCTGAGGTGGGAGGATTGCTTGAGTCCAGGAGGTCAAGACTGCAGTGAGCTGTGATTGTGCCAATGCACTCCAGCCTGGGCAGAGAGAGACCCTGTCTCACAAAAGAAAGAAATAAGGAAAAAAGGGAAAAAAAGGAAGGAAGGAAGGTAAGAAGGAAGGAAAGAAGGAAGCCAGTTTCCTCCTTGTAGTGATCTGTCTGCTTTTTCTGATCAAATGACCTCAATTCCGCTGGATGCTTCGCTGTTACTTGGAATTCATTAGTTTTTACCCTATGTTAGTGGAGCTATGCAAGAAGGTGACAGTCAACAAGAAAGTGCAGTTGGAAGAACCGTGTTAAGCCATAAGTAGTCTGTGTTTGATTTCATTAGTTGTATTGTATCCACAGTCTCACTTAGATGTAGATATTTGCACATACACATAAACATATTCCAACCAATGCATGCTCAGAAACAGCATCTGCAGTGGAACCTCAGGCAAATACAGTCTACAACATATGTGTTCTTCCATACACATGGATATAGGTACACATGCAGAGAGATGGTCATATACCCAGACACACACATGTATCCAGAAACACATGCATGTGAAGATAGGTACAAACTAATTGAAATAAATTTTCTTTGAAACCCAATTTGACCAGCTGTGTCTTTAGGAAAAAAGAAGAGCTGGGATTTACAAAAGGAAAAATTAAACCAATAACTTAGGATACAATTGCATTCTCATTTAATTGTTAAAAAGGGGGAGAAATAATACCACTCAGGGATAAAGACTACATTTTGTAAATCAGGTGTATTAATACTGCTACCAACAGAGTTAACTAATGTTTTTTTTCTGTATGTTCCTGTAGTCAGAGTTGTGTCATGCCCTCTCTTCCTGTAATTCCACTTCTAGGAAGCTAATCTAAAGAAAACTATTGTAAGTAGAAAATGGGACTTGCAGAAAAGTAGTCACAGAAGTGTTATTTATAAATAACAAGCTAAGTATCTATAATAAATATCTACATATCAAAAACCTAAATAACCAGCTAAATATCTATATATTGAGACGTGTAACTTCAGCTTGATGAAATATTTTTCTGTCATCACAATGGCAGTTATGAAAACTAAGGGGCATCACAGAAAATGTTTATGATATTCAGTGAAAAAAGAAGACACAAAATTTGGCATTCATGATGATTGAGATGATATGAAGATTTATGTAGAAAAAGCTAAATAATGGAAAGTGAGAAACAAGTAGTTCTTTGAAATTGATAGGACTATTAATCTTTTTGCATGTACTCTAATGTTTTATCACGATGGTTTTCAATTCCAAAGGCTATCTGTCAAATAAAAGTTAAATCAAACCTAAACCAACCTGTTAACTTCAGTAGAGATCTAACCTACTTGTGGATAATGGAGACTTAACAACCCCTATGTATGAATGAGAAGCTGTATGTATAGGTGTGTGCATATATAATAATGTCACATGCACATTTGACTTGGTGAGAGTCCCAGACTCAACCTCCAAGGGTCTTAAATAAGATTACACAGGAACCACAGTGTTTCACATGCCTGAACCTCAGCCCTGTTGTTATTCTTTCATGCCCTGAAGTGGAATATCTCCAGGTAATCTCTACCAATACACCGATGTCTGACCTCGGGACAAATCTTCCCAGAAAGAGGTCTTACTCCTAGGAATTAAGATGACACTTGATGGAAACAGTTGTCTGGAGTCAGCAGAGCCAGAGGCTGAGACTTTGGCTTTTCATGAATGAGCTCTTTGAGCTCTGGCCCAAATAGTTACCATTGATTGAGAATTCGCTCTGTCAGGTGCTGTGGAAGATCCCCTCTATCAGTGGCTCTCAAATGTGAGAAGCATCAGAATCGCTCGGGGTGGAGGACTTGTTAAAGAGATTACTGGGCTTCATCCCAAAACTTTAAGGCTCAGTAGGGCCCAAGAATTGGCCTTTCTAACAAGTTCCCAGCTAATGCGGAAGCTGCTGGCACAGTACTGAGAGCCACTGCTCTAACTACAAGCTCTCATTGCTCATGACAACTTTGCAAATGAGCTGCCTTAATATGACATCCTCTACTAAGGGGATAGAGAAATGGAATCACTTGGCCAGTTATTTAACCATCTTTGTTTCATTGTATGTAAGGGGAGTAATAAGATGATATTCTTCTGTTTCAAGAACTGTAGGTACTCACATGTACTCATCTCCCCAGTCCTAAGGTGCAGGGGGTGAGGAGGAAAGAGAGAGACAGAGATAGAGAGAGAGAGAGAGAAAGAGAAAGAGAGAGAGACTCCTCTACTGTGGAGACCAACTAACTGCCCTTTTCTTAGACTATGGACCACCTCCAGATGTCAGGCTTCTGTTTGCTGTTGTTTTCCTTAATTAGCGAAAATGAGCTGCCTCAAACGCAGCCTGCATGGTTTCTGCTGTCGCTAGGAATCCTCAGCAAAGTGACAGACATACACCGCTAGTGACTCTGCAGACCTACCAGATTCTGTGGGCTCAGGCGTCCCACTCCCACCCCCGGCGCTGCATGGCTGAACTGGGGACAGGGAGGCATGCAGAACAATGACAGGAAACACCAGCTGTTCCATGATACCTTTGACAACCTCCCCTTTCTGTGGGTCCCAGAGGGCAGGATTGACTCAGCATCTCCTAGCTGGGCACATGCCAACCCAAACTGTGTGATGTGGGCATGACAGGGGCTCTCAAGTCAGACATGCCTGGGTTTGAATCTTGGAGCTTCTACTTTGAAGCTGTGGAGCCAGTCTATTCTGTGCACCTCATCTATAGTATGGGGAGAATAATATTGACCTTCACTGGGTAACTGTTGGGGTTCAATAAGCCAGTATATAGTAACAGCATAGCTTGGTGCCCAACAGAGTGTTTCCTGGAACTTGATGAAATGGCTAAAAAAATTTTAAAGAAGAATAAAAGGGTCCAGGTGTGGTGGCTTATGCCTGTAATCCCAGCACTTTGGGAGGTCGAGGCGGGCAGATCACGAGGTCATGAGTTCGAGACCAGCCTGGCCAACATGGTGAAACCTCTACTAAAAATACAAAAATTAGGCATGGTTGCAGGCGCCTGTAACCCTGGCTACTTGGGAGGCCGAGGCAGGAGAATCACTTGAAACCGGAAGGCAGAGGTTGCAGTGAGCCAAGATCGCACCACTGCACTCCAGCTTGGGGAATAAGAGCAAAACTCCGTCTCAAAAAAAAAGAACAAAAGGGTAAAAATAGACAGACACTTCCAGTTAAAACAAAAAAAATCCCAGAGGGGATTTACGTTACCAGATACCACAACTTGTTATGAGTTGTACGTCAATGCAGCGATACACAAGCTGACCAATAAAATGATATACAAAAGTCCAGGAACAAAAGCACGTATGTATAAAGCTATGTTATATGATATGGTTTGTGTGTCAGATTAATGGGGAAAGGAGAGACTATTCAAAAATTAGTCCTGGAAAAATGGTAATCCCTATCAAATAAATTAAATTGGATCCTTACATTACATGATATATAAAAATCAACTCCACATGGTTAAATGTTTAAAAAGTCTTTAAAATTTTTAATAGAAAATATTAATAGAAATATTTTTTAAATCTTGGAGAATAGGGTTTTTTTTAGTTTTAAAACTTTTAAAAATATGTATGTGTTTATTTATTTATTTATTTATACTTTAAGTTCTGGGATACTTGTGCTGAATGTACAGGTTTGTTACATAGGTATACATGTGCCATGGTGGTTTGCTGCCCCTATCAATCCATCATCTAGGTTTTAAGCCCCGCATGCATTAGATATTTGTCCTAATGCTCTCTTCCTCCCCTTTCCCCCGACCCCTGTGTGTGATGTTCCCCTCCCCATGTCCATGTGTTCTCATTGTTCAACTCCCACTTATGAGTGAGAACATGCGGTGTTTGGTTTTCTGTACCTGTGTTAGTTTGCTAAGGATGACAATTTAACCTTGTGTCTTAAGACAGAGGAGTTTTGACTATAAAATAAGAGACTGATACATGTGTATTAAAATTGATTTTTCTTTCATAAAATGACAACTTGACTGAGGAGTCAAGTTATTTTGTTTGTTTTTGTTATTTTGTTTTGTTTTGTATTTTGCTGCATTATTTTGTTTGTTTTTATCTAGATGATATTAAAACTCAGAATAATAAATTTTGACATTCTTTTGTATTTACAGTTTATCAGTTGTTAATTTTCTCTGTTCAAGTGTAGTACAATAGATGCAGTGATTTAACATTTACAATTTTCACATATGATATATTTCAGAAATTTGAAATTAAGCAACAATCTCAAAGAGTGGAGAAAGTAAGGACTCCTCGAGAAATCTTAGTAGGGGACTAGGTCCCTTTGGAATTGTCCGTGGGTTCACTGCCTTACATCCTGATATCCGTGTCCAAGGTGAGGTTCTGAGGGGTAAAGGTAAATACAAATTGAAGAGCACTCTCTAAGCTGAAAGAAAGTCATGTTTGTTATGATTCATTCCCAGTTTGGTTTTGGATGGCATTGGAGAATGCTGTGAGCACTGCCGCATTGCTGTGCTGATTTAGGCAGTTTCGCCACCAGCCTGGAAAAGGAGACAAGGGCTCTGCGCTCTACCCTTGCTCCCTGGTAAGTCGCTAAGCTCTGAACTTTGCTCCCTAAACTCGAAGTGGTCCTTTATTCACAAAGGGGGAATTACTTGAAAATGTCAGACGAGACATCTATAATTTGTTGCTTTAAATAGAATAGAAGCAAAATGCTAGAAAGGTTACCTTGAATTTTAATACCTGTGAAAGGTCCATGTTTCAGCTTTCTTCCAATAGCCAAACCATATTCTACCTTGCGCCTTATAGCCAAGCAAGGCTAAAAGCTCCCTGTTTTAAGTGTTTGCTGTCTATTTTATTTTGGGACAAGAGGGAAAAGGGGCAAAGTGTGAAGGTGAGGAAAAGGTTACCACCTCACAAATATTTTCATTTATCTTGAATGTTAATATCTAGTGCAGTGCCATTGACAACAGTAACTTTACGTAAGAGGAAACATCAAACTCTCCCTTGGGTGGGCCCAAAAAAAGTGATGTATCCTGGACCACATTTGTGCTTTTTATGTATTCCCAGACGTATGGTAGGGCACCTACATTGATAATTGGTCTTTGTTCCAAATTGCGTAAACATTGGGAAAATAAAACAAACTTACATTTGTTGCCTTTCGGTGTATGCCAAAGAAAAGTGAGAATGTTCACGAAATTCTCTTTGGCATAATCTTAGTTAAACTGACAACATGCATAACTTGCCTGCAGAACATGAGGCAAGTACAGTCATTCTTTCATTCACAGGAATTTTGTGGTTTTCTGACATGTGTCTCTACTGTAGATATTACTACTACTCTGCAGTTGGAAACTTATCTTTTTCTAACTAATTAACTAAGTAAGGCCTGGAGAAAAATGAATTTACATGTTTCATTAATTACATAAGGGTCCATTTTACAGCCTTAATAGCCAAGCGGAGTAAGTGGACCAAATTATGGAGAATGGGTACATTTTGTAAAAATACTTAAAAGTACCATTGTGGAGACAGTTTCAAAAAGCTTGTTTTTAATGTTGACAAAAATCATGATCAGAATTTGCTTCCATTTACTATAATTCAGGGGTCAAAAACTGAAAAGCTGAAATACCTTCAGAGTCCCAGGAGGAGCTGACTATGACTAGAAAACGCATGGCATCTAAAGGGGACAGGCAGGGTGTTAATTTGCTCCAGGTGATAGGCAGCAAGCAGGAGTTACATTGTGTCATCTACTTTTCTAATTGATCAAGAAAGGCCGGAGATTTTATGAGATTTGATGTTTGAATTTTGAAGATTAAACGCTTTAAATAAAATATGTGCTCCAACAATATATGGTGGGCTGAGGCTTAGACTACTGGTTTGCATCTTCTAATGTAATTGAATTACTTTCGCCCCTTCCTAACTTATTTGAAGTTTGGTTTTAAGCAAATGCATTTGTGGTTTTGATGAACATCATATGGCCAATAACTTTTTAAAAGCATCTGTGAAACAATTCTAATTGGTTTGAATTTGGAAAAAAAAACAACTCAAAAAAGGTGGCTTAATTTCACAGGTTTCTTTAAAGGGCATCTGCCAAGTAGAAGACTGGCAAGAAAAAATTGGTTCCTAAGGAAGAAGTACAGGTAGTAGGTTGCGTAGTTTGAGGACAGGGATTTTATCCACAAGGAGGTAATTATATGACCTGCTGCTACCTTTCTTAGGGCCTTCTGATTATATAGTAACCTGTTTCCTTGCTGCTTTGCTTTGGTTCAAGCAGTTTCTTCTGCAGGTTTTCTCATAAATGAAAACACTGCAAGAATACCAAAGACAGCAATGTTTGTGTTAGTGATTTAAAACATCTGCATGGGGCCAACATCGATTACTGAAAGTCAACTAATGAGAATTAGAGACTTCTGAAGTATACCTGTTTGCTTACGGGTCTCACTTTGAGGTGGCTGGAAGGTTTCGAAAGAATGGTTTTTCTTGTTTTTTTTTTTTCTGTTTCGTTTTTGCTTAAGTTCCTCTTTCTGAGATCTGGAGACTGTCCGCGGTTCCCTGCTCACTGTTGTCCCTGGAGTCTGCCTGAAAGAAAGCATTTTTTAAAACTGTTGAAATATTTTCCAGTTTTCTACACTGTATTTGTAAATATTTATCTTTTGCTAAGTTGCTGTTTCTTTGTCTTCTGGACTTAAAATTTGCGGCAGTTCTTAGGGTAGCATTGCATGTTGTAGAAATTGATAATTGCATTGAGTTACTCATTATGGTATGTAACTCTGGGGTGGAGTTTGTTTAATGTGTACAGGGACTAGAAGGTCAATAAAAATGAAAATGGTTGTCAGGATAGTGGAGCTACTACAATTTGTTAAACCTATACATCTTTTCAATAAAAATATTAACATACTTTTTAAGGAGACAACTTAAAAACAAGTTACAAATGGGAGATTATGTTGCAATACACATACCAAAAGGATTAATATAAGAACATATCAAGAGCTCCTTCAAATCTGCAGGAGGCTCTATTCTCATTTAAAAGGGTTTAGAATGTATTTCTTCACACCGTTGACTTTGAGGTTGGCCATGTACCTCCCTTGAGCCAACAGACTGTTAGCAGATATGGGCCAGGCACGGTGGCTCAGGTCTGTAATCCCAGCACTTTGGGAGGCCGAGGCGGGCGGATCATGAGGTCAGGAGATCGAGACCATCCTGGCTAACACGGTGAAAACCTGTCTGTACTAAAAATACAAAAAATTAGCCGGGCGTTGTGGCGGGTGCCTGTAGTCCCAGTTACTCAGGAGGCTGAGGCAGGAGAATGGTGTGAACCCGGGAGGTGGAGCTTGCAGTGAGCTGAGATCGCGCCACTGCACTCCAGCCTGGGTGACACAGCGAGACTGTCTCAGAAAAAAAAAAAAAGAATGTTAGCAGATATGACATGCCAGATCCCAGCAGAAGCTTTGAAAGCATTGCAAGTTTCTGATAATCCTCTTTCTCTTGGACCCTCTGCCAGTAGAATGTCCTGTCCTGAGCAAGAGCTGTTCCTTTAGCTGGACCCTGGAATTGGGAAGACTTGTGACAAAGACTGACATGACCCACAGCTTTATGAAGGGCTGCAGTTGGCCCGCAGACTTAAGAGCAAAAAAGAGAAATGTTTCTTGTTATCAGCCACAGATATTTTGGGGTTGCTTGTTGCTGCAGCAAAAGCTGGCCGATACAGAAATTAATACCTAGAAGAGAGAAATTGCTCTAACCAAAGGACAAGATGTACAGATTTGGCTTTGCAGCTGGGTGGCAGACAGCAGAGAAATTATTATAGGGGCCAGAGAAATGGCAACCTATGGAATGCTGTAGTGAAACATTTGGTAAAACTGTCACATATGATAACTCGGAAGGCAGAAAATAAACCTACTGAATTTATAGCTTTGGGAGAAGAGGTTTTGAAACGGAATTGGTTAGTGTGAGTTAGCTTTTACTAGCTACATTTCATGAGGTACTACAAGAAAGAAATGATGTCAGCAAAGGGCAGGCTCATTTGCAAGTGGAATTGAAAGGGAATGTAGAAAGTCTAGAAATTCTAGGGCTAAGAGTGTTGAAAGATGCAATAATCTCTCACTTCCAACCTCTGTGGTTAAAAAAATTCTCAAAATAATACATAGCTTTAAGGCACAAAACAAAACAAAGGCATGGCTATGAACACTTAGCCTGGAGACCAAGACCAAATCCAGGGCACAACTGTCACTGCCTTTGTTAAGACTTCTGATAAGAATACGGCACTCCCAGGGAATCCTGTCCATTAGACAAAATGTCTCATGGAAAAGTCTCCTAAAGCCTGATGATGTCAGAGTACTTGAAACTACATATAGAGGGAGAGCAAGACATGTCTCAAAATGAATTGTGGATTTGGCTACTGACATTTCAAAAAGAGTTTTCGAGAGAGTTACATTGCTGAAAGTGCTGCCAGCCTAGGTTAAATAAGACTGATTTTTAAGGACATGAAATGATCTTGAGCGATAGTATTCTACAGGCAGGAAGCAGGCCAAAGAGATTGATGAGAAAAATACAAACACCCAAAAGAAAAATGGCAAAAACTAGGAATAGACATTTCACAGAGGAGGGGACACTTAGAGCTGATAGATATAACTTTCTCATGACAGTGAATATTCTGACCCAGAAATTCTGCTTTTCATATATACCTAATGGAAGTCTTGCATATATAAGAATGTTTGTGTGTCAGAATGTTCAGAACTGTTTACAATGACAAAATTCTGGAAAAGACTCAAATGCCCATCAAAAGAGAGTGACTATATAAACAATAGAATGTTTATCCAATGGAATATAATATGGCATTTAAAACAAATGAACTGCAGCGATAATGATACATGATAATGATAATGTCCTAGATATTAACAAAATACTATTCAACAAATAAGTCCCTATAAACGGTGTGATAAATAAACAGTATGATACCCTTTTTATAAAGTAAAAATAACTAAGGTAAAAAATATATATATACATTTTAGAAACACACATCACACATTGGTCAAATTTATGGAAAAGAGAAAGTAAGGGAGATTGAGGTCTTGGTTTTCTTAGGTTGGGGGAGTCAGGGAAAGCAGTATAGAGGGAAAATATGGTGGATGTATCTTATTGTCAAGATCCTTGCTTTTATTTTGAGTGGTGGTTTACATGGGTTTATGGATTTATTAAAAATAACTAAAACTTCAAAGGCTGATTTTTTTTAGAAGTATAGCATTTTAACATTGAAAGGGTCCTAAGAAGTTGATTAGTTCTCTCTTATTTTCCAAATGAGAACACTGAAGCCCAGTTTGGGAGAGTGGCTGACCCGATTACACAATCAATGAGAGTGGCAGAGCCCATCCTGGTGACTGGCGAGATGAAACTTGTTTCTCTTGTCTTCCTCTTACTCTGTACTGGCACACCCGAGCCAAGGCTGCATCCTTCTTTCCCCTGGTCCCTCACATCTAAGTCACCAGTCAGTCCTGCTCTACCTTTATGACATACCTGGATCCATCCACTTTGCGTTGTCCCCGGGCCAGCCGGAGCCATTGCCCTCCCTTGCCTGGCTTCTTGCTATTGCCTCTTGACTGGTTCTTATTTTCCTGAAAATCTGTTCTCCATACAGCTGAGAGAGAAGTCTTACTGAAAAAAAGAAGTCAGTTCCTATCCCTGGCTGCATTTCATAATTGGCTTTCTAATACACAAAAACTGACTTTCGTTTTTCTTTCTTTTTTTTTTTTATTTTTGAGGCGGAGTCTTGCTCTGTCATCAACAAGATTGGAGTGCAGTGGTGCCATCTCTGCTCACTGAAACTTCTGCCTCCTGGTTTCAAGTGATTCTCCTGCCTCAGTCTCCAGAATAGCTGGGACTACAGGCGTACGCCACCACGTCTAGCTAAGTTTGGTATTTTTAGTAGAGACAGGGTTTTGCCATGTTGGCCAGGCTCGTCTTGAACTCCTGACCTCAAGCCATCCACCTGCCTCGGCCTCCCAAAGTGTTGGAATTACAGGCGTGAGCCACCATGCCCAGCAAAGACTGACTTTCTAATACATCATGGCCTACCAGGCTTTACGTGAGTTGGTCCCTGGCCTTCCTCTCAGACTTCAACCTCAATGGGGCTGACTTGATAAGACAGCCTTTACTAAGTGTGTCCCTTCCCTGTTTTGCTCCCCTACTCTCTTACTAATTTTCCCTGCACCTCCTCAGTCAACTACCTTTACCTAAATCTTTGTCTTATTCAGAGGGTAGCACAAGCAAAGATGAATTAGGCCTCATGTTTGCAATTCTCTCTGCCTGGAATATTCAGCCTCTTCATTTTTCACATCTTCTTGTCATTCAGGTCTCAGCTCAAATGCAAACTCTGTAATCCCTTCTCTAGTTATATCCTTTTGTTATGTTTCCTTCATCAACTTATCCTATTTGAAATTATCTTGTTCACATATTAGCTTGCATGAAAACGATGCCTTTCTCGCAAGGTGTCAGCTCTACAAAAACAAGTGTCTTGTGTGTTTCAGTTACCAGCCCATAGAACAGTGCCCAGTACGGAGTAGGCATCCTTTAAATATTTGTTTACTTAATGAATGAGTGTTTCTTGCTGGGAGGGATGTCAAATAGTGCATCAGGAGTAAGATTTACAGTAGCTGCTTGAGCATATGCATTTCCAATTGGCACAGCAATTGCCGGCATGTAAATGGATACTGCTTTTGTGTTTTTGAGTGGTTGATTCTCTTTAATGGGTTTAATCTGCTTCCAAGTACTTTAAAGTGCTCACAATTGCTTGGCTAATTACAAATGCTGATAAAAACCTCCATTAAAGCATATCTTCTAAGTACCTTCAACCCGATAATACTGTTAGAAGAATTATATATGGTTGAAAGTAAGAGAACCACAATTATTTAATAATAATCTTAAATTCATCTTGCCTTTCTGTTTATGTACCTGAATTAGTAAAGCCAGAATGCATTCACCTGCTTACTTGTTTACACAGGGGAGACATTGGCAGAGGCTTGCCCTGGGAAATACTTTTGTGGATGCTAAAAAGAAATGCTCCTTTGCAGGCCTTTGGAGGAGACCTATCTTATTACATGGCTTTGACCCATCGCATGTTCACCTGGCATGGACCTACTTCAATGTGGAACAAGCAGTCTTTCGGGCTTGAGGGGCTGTGGTTGGGGAGATAAGACCATATATTAACAGAATCATGTGGAGTCTGATGGGTTCTCCAATAGGAGACTTCAGACCCATTGGGGAAAGAGAAGACACAGTGAACCATCACTAGCTACCTATTAAACACTCAGCCCAATACTTTGCCCAGGGCATTTGGGTGGAGGGGTGTGTGTGTGAGACAGAGATATATTAATCTGTATGAGTCTCGATTTCCTTATTTATAAAGTAGATTTATATTAACTATTCCATACCTGGTTGAAAGGCTCAAAGTTACAAATGGGTCTAAGGGGCTAAGGAAGCCACAAGTCATTGTGAACATATAAAGGACTGTTATGACAACTGGTAGCCACTGATTTCTGCTTGGAGACTGTCTTGTCTGACATGGTACATGACTTTGTGGTGAGATTGTAACTGTTAGGCCCCATGAAATGCAATGGATATTATGGAAGAATGGAAAACAGTCCTTGCAGAATTGAGATGACACATTGTAAGAAAGGCAGGATTTTCAGATGCCTGGAAGCCTGTGCAGATGTGGAGAATGGCCTGAAGGCTAAGACAGCCTAAGGGAGCTGAGCCAGGAAGTGAATGAGGGCTCAGGAGGGAATGTGTGCATGCATGTGTCGCTGCATGCATGTAACAGCCTGTATAGATGTGGGTGTAAAGGCTTAGGGTTTTTGTGTTTTGTTTTTTGGCTCAGTTTGTTAAAACACGGAGTAGGCCAGGTGAAAGTCTCAGGTGCTGTGTAGATGTGCGCCAGCTCATTCGTTCATTTACATGTTCATTCAGCATTCGCCAATGCTTATTACATCCATGCATTGTGTTAGGCAAGGAGCTCAGAGTCTGGCCAAGATGGCAGGCATGGGAATGAATGAATTACATTATAAGGCAATATGCATAACCACAGAGAGAAGAGCAAAGTGCCTGGCACTCAGAGAAGAGGGAGAGTTGGGAAGAGGTGGAGAAGGCCTCTGTGACAGAGGAGGCAATTTTGAACAAGGGTTGTCAGAAGAGTGGAAGCTCATTAGCTGATAAAACAAAGAGAAGTTTATTCCCCAGAGAGAGAGGAGGAGCACAGGCAAAGAGCAAGATGTGTCAGGTGGAACGGTGTGAAATTCGGCCTAGGGGACATCCTCTGTATATGATGTTATAGGTGGTGTAGGTTGTGGCCAGATTAGAAGGAACCTTGCAGGATAAGCTAAAATGTTTGGACAGCATTCAGGAACAAGTCTGCTGAGAGGCGATGTGGAGGATGGGTTCAGAACTCTGGAGGCAGACAGCTTGTGTTTAAATACCACCTCCCTGATGACTAGCTAAGTAATCTCAGACAACCCTGGGCCTCAGTTTTCTCATCTGCAAAGTGTGGGCCAATGATAACATCTACTTCCAGGGCTTTAGAAGATTTGACACATTAATGCATGTGAAGTGCTTAGAGAACTACCTAGCACACAGGAAGCATTTAGTAAATATTAGCTATTAACTATCTTAATGCTACAGAGGGATAGGGGAACATCAAGATTAAGGAGTGGACAGAGGACGAGAAGCCCCTAAGCAGTCTCAGAGTAACAGCCATACAGGTTGAAGGAAAACCAGGAGGGCCATGAAAACCATGGCAAGGGATGTTTCAGGAAGGAATGGTCAACAGATCAAGGATGCTGAGAGGTCAGGCGAGATGACAGCCAGGGGGGCCTTGGATTTGCAACAGGCAGTTGACTGGTGATGCCATTGCAGTTTTGGTGATGTAGCAGGGGGCAGAGGCCAGTTTGCAGCATGTTGAGAAAGTGAGAGGTGAGAAACTGGAGAGAGTGGCATGAATTATTTCAATCTCTTGGCTGGGAAGGAAGGTGAGTGAGAGGCAGTCATGGTAGAAGGATGGTAGTGTTGATAACCTTCTGCTCAGCCAAACACCACTTCCATCCAGTCATTGTCTTCTGTGAGGCTCACAACCTCTGGTCACCTAAGCTAGAAAAAGACTAAAATCCACCTCTTATGGATGAGGACACTGATATAGACAGAGGCCAAGGGTGGGAGAGCCAGTACAAAAGCCAGCTTCCCTGTTTCCTTTTTCTTTCCCCAGTGCTGTTTATGGCCATGTACAAGAGGGCCTAGGAGACGGGGTGTAGGGTGTTCAGAGCCATCTGCCTGCTTTGTCACAGCTGGATATCAGAGGACCCATCCATTGAAGGTGGCTAGAAGAGGTTGCAGAGGACACTGGTGACAGATTCCTTTAATTGAGGCCCTTACTTATTATGCAAGACACTGTGCTGGGCACCCAACACAACCCATTGCTGAATCATGCCATATCTGGGTGGTACAAGGAGTCTTTAGTTGAGATTAGCTCTGGCTGGAAACAGTGGCCGAGAAGGAATCCAGATCAGCAGAATGAATGCCTTCATGTTTTTCACATCTGTCCCTTCTCCACAATCCCTTCTGCCCCACCTTAGATCTGATTTGCTGACAGCAGCTCTGGCCTTTGATTCCGCTGGGGAGCAGGGGAGAGTAGCTGGGGGTGCTGTATGACTTGAGGGTTGATGTGCCACTTGGAGCTATTTTAGGGGGAAGTGAAATGCATCTCTCTGACTCATTTAGGATATATCTTTATGTCAAGGACTTTAACAGGCCAATAAAACCATAACAGTAGGATTCTGGAAAGTTACCTTGCAGGCCAGGGCAGAGGTGACTCCAGAGAGTAACACAGTAGTAATGCCTGGTTTCATGGCATTTAACTTGTGCTGTCTTGAAATTCTTAGTTTTTGAAGAAGAGAGTCATCATTTTCGTTTTGCACTGAACCATGTAAATTATGTCACCTGTCTTGGTCAGGGTCACAGGGTGGGTGGAACACAGACTGCAGGGTCTAGTTACATCTGGCAGGCAGCAGTCCTGACTTCAGGTGCTCCCTTGTAAACTTGGTTCCTGAAACTCACACTCTTCCAAGGAAGCAATGCTAGCCAGCCACAGCTGAGAAATAGGACCTGACTCACTTAGAATCAGCTCTTGAGAGCAGCTATAAAGATGCCTCAGGCAAACCAAGCAGGCAGGGAGGAAACACAGAACACAGAGAAATCACAACCTCTGAGCCAGGCTCTGTGCTAGAAATTCTAGCCTTTGCATGTAGTTCCATATATAGTCCTTACGACATTCCGGAGACAGAGGCATTGTAAACCCAGTTTAACAGATGATGACTCAGAGGTTTAGGGTGATAAGCAGAATTGACCAGGTACTAATGGGTGGCAACCTGGATTAAAATATGGATGTCTGGATAGCACGCCATCAGAGGATGGAGAAGAAGGCCAGGAGGCCAGGTGCTGGATGGTGTGTCTGAGGCTCAGCTTCAGTTGCTGAGGTTGAACAGTTTGAGCTTACTGGGGGATCTGTGGTCAATTTAGTTCACTCCAGAGCCCAGGAGGCCAGACCAGGTGATGGGGGCTTCTTACGAAGTGGGCCAGTCCTGAGAGACATGGACAGATGGAATCCCAGGACTGTCAGCCTACGATGCATTGGGAAATGGGCTGTGAGCCATGGAGTGTCCCAGGCTGTTCCACCTGCCACCCCAGAAAGGGAAGGACTCCTTGGGGGACTTTCCCAGTAGCCTGTGGGTGTGTCACCTCAATGATGGGTGGCCTTGTTGGTTTTAGTGGGCATATTTTGAAGTCAATGCTGCCACTTCCTGCCCCTGGCATCTTTGCTCTGTGGGGTGAAAATGTAGGGGCTTTCCCCCCACCACTCCCTGCAAAGTCACTGTGTCCTGGCCTCTAGGTGGGCTGTGGGAATCCTGCAGAACTTCAGCATCCTCACCTTCTCTCTGTCCATAGCAAGCCCTCCAGATATCAGCACATGGCCAGCAAATCACAAGACAAAGAGCCTGGCCTGGGAATTAAGAGGAAGGCTGTCTCCAGGGTCCTGTTACCAAGTCCCCACATGACAATTCACTTTTTCTTTCTCAGCCTCAGGCTACTCATCTGTAATATGACCCGGTCTACCCCAGGTCTTCCTAAGGGCTCTTCCTGCTCTACGGGAGTGGGGTCCAGGAGGGAGAAGATGAAAGGACACTTTCATCCGGTGTACTCCTGGGCACCAAGCTGTATATGGCGTATGCCTGACCCCAGGGACCCCTTGGATACTCACAGAGTTGTTGCAAGGTGAATATTTTTGATACAGCATCAAACAGCTCAAGAACCACAGTGCAGAGTTCACAACACATTCCCAGTTCAAGGTGCTTGCTGAGTTTCAGATGGAAGGATTGCAAGTGTGGTTCTCAGAGTGGGTGAGGGACCTAAATACCTCAAAGGCCAGGATCAGTCCCATTAGGTTTCAGTGCCTTTGAGCCTCATTAGAAGGGGAAGGGGCATTTCTGGTAACCTCCCCAGCAGGCCCCCTCCGCATGAGTGTTTGCTGTTAACAGGCCAGATCCGACTGCCGGTCCCAGCAGGGATGGGCAAGTGTGGTGCTTTGAGCATGGCTGGTGGGCAGGAGTCTGCCCTTGCTTGGAGATCCTGAGAGTCAATAAATGCCAAGCTAGAGAGAGTCCCAGTGCCCATCCAGGTTAGGGGCTTTTGACAGGGTAGAGAAATGGTGGGATTGGATTATATGAGAAGCCTTTTCATTTGGAAAAGGCTGACCTGCATTTAGAATATGGGCATCTAGAGCGGGATTCAAGCATGTGTCTTTTTGACCAAAGCTTCCTGAATGATCCATGTAAGAATCCCATTTCAAGGGCAAGAGTCGCTGATTTAGGCCAACCTTCCCACTTTTTGGGTAAGGAAATTGAGGCTTAGAGAGAGGAACTTGCCCAAATCCTACAGACAGCAGGTGGCAGAGCCAGCTCATATCCAGATTTTCACATGCTCCCATACACAACCTCAACCCTCCTCATCTCTCACCGGAGCTCTTTCCCAGCCTCCCCATCCTGGCTGCCTCCTTTCAATCTGTCCTAGCCTTTGGCACCAGCCCTCAGCCCTCACCACATATCGGGCCATCCTCTGTCCTGAGCAAAAGGTTAGCTCAGGCCCTCTATTGCCAACAGGGTCAAGGCAAAGCTCAGTAAACAGGATCTTGCACAACTGAACCCAGCCCTCCTCACCCTTCATTTCTAGCCACCCCTTGCCATGCAGCCTCACACACCCCCAAGCTCTGAAGACAGCAGCCTACCCACTTTCATACAGTGATGTCACTGTTCCCATTTTCCCGGAGAAATATGTCAGGCACTATTCTAAGTACTTTATATTTAATTTTCACAACAAGCCTATAAGCAGATGCTATTATTATCCCTGTTTATAGATGAGGCTCAGTGGTTAAGTAACTCAAAGAAGTTACGCAAATAGCGTTCAGGGAAGCTGGGACTGGGCACCAGGGCATTCTGGCTTCAGACCGCACCCTCATAACCACTGCTCACCATGCTAGCCCCTGTTCCTTCTCCTCTCCTGATAAATCCTGCCTTCATCCTTGCAGGTCCAGCTGAAAGGTGTTTGCTGAATGAATGAATGAATGAATGAATGAAGACACTGTTGAACTGCAATCTGTCACTGGAATCTTACGTGTCAAATGGTGCCCATTTAGCACACATGGAAATTGCAGTCTTCTACTGCACAGTGCAGTATAACCAAGCACAGGATTTTGGCCAGAGCTCGTTATCCTGATTCTGATCCAGGCAATCTGTGTGAACTCCTGTCTGTCTGCTAACCTCCAGGGTCTTCATTTCTCCTCTGTGACATCAGCTCAGCCATAGTGATGTTAAAATCTCTCCTTCTCTCTTTTCCAGCTAATAGTTGCTGCACATCAGTGCAGTGTTAAACGCTGCAGCATGAAATGCTGACCATAGTAGAGGGACTTCTGCTCTCTGGGAGCTTCTAGACAGGAGGGAGTGTGAACCACTACGAAATTACACTAGTGTGAGATACCCGCTGTGAGGAGTGGGCTGGGTTCACTTTGGGAGCTCTGAGTTGGACAGCCTGCAAGAAGTTAGGCACATAAAAGCAGGAAAGAGTGTTCCAGGCAGAAGGGGCAGTAAATCCCAGTGTATGTGCAGACAACAAGCGGGATTGTGTGGCTGCAAGTCTGCCGACTGTGCTGTGCAGGACCCTGTGAGACCAACCAAGTCAGTTGCATGTCACCCTGAGCATGGTGGGCCATGTTGTGTCAGAATCAGCAGCACATTGAAAAGCTGGGTGCCTGTGACATCCTTTGGGGCACCCCTCAGTTTTCCTGTTGCCATGAGGGGTTCTCCATGCCTCCTTCACATTGTTTCTGATATGTAAATACGAGAGGCCTCCTTAAAAAAAAGTGCTAAATGTCAGGGGAAAACACAGGGGGAAAGGGAATGTGGGCAGAGTATAAGGAGGTGCTGGAAAACATGAGAAAGGGCTTTGAATCCTGAGGTGTTTTTTGGTGCTCGGGTCCTTGCTGTGGATTTGAACTTGTGCTTGCAGTAGGTAGGGGGTCTGGTGCAGACTTGAGGACTCAAGAGGACACCCTGCTCATGTGGGCAATGAAACAAGGCTTGGTGTGGGTTTCAAGCAGCACCAGATGAGAAGGGAAAGAGACCAGGAAATGGGTCCCAGTAGGGGAGAGGGTGGCACTGCCTGGGTTCATGTGCTGATGCTGAGAATGGTCCAGGATCGAGGGGAAAAGGACACAGTTTCATTGAGCATCTACCATGTGTCCGGCCCCGTGGTGAGCATTTCCGCACACTCTGCAGCTCACAGGACATTGTCTGTCTCCTCGAAACACTAACCTTGACTTACCACAATTCCCAATACCAGGGCCCATGTTTGTCTTGTCCCGCTGCGGTATCCCCAGTGTCTGGTACATATTCGGTGCTCCACAATGATTTTGAATGATTCAACTTTTTCTTTTTCTCTCCACTCCCTCCTCTTAAATCTCACTTGATCCTTTGGATAACCTCAAATAAATGTGTTTAAGGTTTGGGGAGTTTATTTATTGATTTATCGATTTTTATTTTATTTTACTCTATTTTTTTGAGACTGGAGTCTTGTTCTGTCACCCAGGCTGGAGTGCAGTGGTGCGATCTTGGCTCACTGCAACCTCTGTCTCCCGGGTTCAAGCGATTCTCCTGCCTCAGCCTGGGGAGTTTATCTTAAAAACAATGAGGAGAGTTGTGCCAAGTCCAGTTAGCTGTGGAGCTTACAATGAGAGAGCAAAGACTCAGAAAGTGTAAATTACTTGCCTAGGCTCTAGTGGTGGAGCTGAGATCTGACCCAGTTGTGTCTGACTATCCTGCATTTCCTCTATAGCTTGCTTCCTCCCTAAGTGAGGGAACTCAGAAGGCTTGACCCCAGAGCTGGACAAAGCAAGACCAGTATTTCTGTGGTTGTATGTTGCGGGGCAAATGACTTCTCCCTTGTCAGTTTCTATGCCCTGATCTGCAAGGATCAGGCTGAACTCTAACTGCAAGGCAAGCAGGCAGGGTCAAGCCCCAGGCCACTCGGGCCATCCAGGAGGAGGAAAGAGGGCTGGAACACTCCTGGACACCCTCAGACACCACTGGGCGCCGCTGGAGGAGATGTCTTAAGAGGCAGCTGCATGGGCTGAACTCTATCTGGTCTCTACCTGTCTTCTGTAATAGGTACTTATTTCATAAAAGATGATTAAGAAAACCTATCTCCAAGCAGTTCTGATTTTCAAATTTCTAACGAAGAAATGTGTTCATATGAATAACTGGTTCAGTGTTTATTCTGAGAGCATCTCTTATACATCAGTCCATCCTATGCCATCTGTTCCAGCTTGTTCAGTTACACAACTGTTTAATTGAGTTACTACTTGGTCCTAGCCTTTGTGCTAGAGCCTAGAGAAGTCTGTGTCCTTGACAGTCACATTGGGGTGGAAGAGATACCCATGAGAAACATTAAGTTCCTGTGTGATAAGAGCCTCCAGCCAGTTCCTTCCATGTGCTGAGGGAGCCTGGAAAGGAAAAGCATGACTAAATCTTGCTGTTCTCTTTTTGCCTGTGCTGGTCTGACTGTGGCCACAGGGAGGTGGGGGGAGGGGAAGGGGGTGGTGGAGTGGGCAGCCCGGTTTCCCTTCTTGATTGGGCTAGGCAGCAACCCCAGGAGGAGGGGAAGAACAAAGAATTTCCAAGGTGGCCACATTTCCCCCTGTCTGTTTCCTACATCTAAAGGACCTACAGTTACATTTGGCTGATTGACCACCCACTTGCATCTTCTCTCTCTCCTGACACGCTATGGTAAAGGAATAAAAAAGTATTCATCTCTTGTAGAAATGCCATTTGACCCAGCAATCCCACTACTGGGTATATACCCAAAGGAATATAAAACATTCTATTATAAAGATACAGGCACACGAACCTTCACTGCAGCACTCTTCACAATAGCAAAGACGTGGAATTAACCCAAATGCCCATCAATGATAGACTGGATAAAGAAAATGGTACACCCTGCACATGTACCCTGGAACTTACAATAAAAGTTGAAAGAAAAAGATGGATGCATAGCGCATAGTAGGATGAATAGCACATAGTATTTATCCATCTCTAAGGACAAAGAGAATAGGATAGAAACAACAGCAGTTTGTGGTTTCAACCACTTTTCAGGTGGCAGGAAGCAGTTGAAAGGATAAATGGTACTTGGTTGGGCTGAGCAGAGGAAGTTAGTTGTGGACTGTGCAAAAAGTGTGTTCTCAGAGGCAGCTGCACATGAAGGTCAAAAGACCAGGGCTCAAGTTCCATTGTCCCTGAGGTCAACATGACCTTGGATAAGTTACTTTCCTCTCATTTCATCATAATATGAAGTGATTATACGAGATATGTGATTCTTATCTTCTGGTGTCTGAGAAAATTACCTGAAAATTTTTTCTTTCCAACATGTACATGCACATGTGTTTTGATTCTCATTCTGAAATGGGACTAAGATATTCAGATTTTTACAAAAGCTCTCCCAAAAAGCTTCAAGAGCCACTGTTGTAGATAGTCTGGAAGAGCCCTTTCAACTTGGACATTTCCATGTTTGGAGTGTGGGCTAAAGGAAAGTGTTGCAGGAATTGTATGGCGATCCAGGCATGAGGGTTCTCACAAGAGGCTGAGATCCTATCTGCTAGATATGGCAGAAGTGCCTTTGTGGAGACAATGACATTTGCAATGGGTAGGATGTTCAGAGAGTGAGACAGAGAGGTGGGCTCTGCAGGTGGAGGTTACAGCAGGAGCAAAATCCCGGAGATAGTACAGCAAGTGGCAGTTACTTGCAATCAAGAATTGCAATTACCCGAATGTGCTGGCATCCACTGAGGCATGACATGAAGAACCACAAATGTCCAGGTGAGTAGCTCGGTGCTCCATCCAATTGATGGTGTGGAGCCACTGCAGGTTTTTGAGCTAAAGACTGCACAATCAGAGTAGATCAGTCTAGCCATCACTCTATATAATGCACACAGGCTTCATGATTTCAATGCCTAGATTCGGCTCAGCTACTTTTTCTTGAGCACCTACTATGCAGTACTCTTTATTCCAAGTACTGCATACATCTTTATGACCCAGTCTTCTCTGTAGCTGTACAGCCACATCTCTCTGCAACCACTCTCTCACTCCTGTCACTCTCCTTGGACCCTACACTTCTGCTTTTCCTGATGATTTGAAATGAAGTGTGCTCCCTTATGCCTTGTTGTCCTCATAGAAGACCCTGCCTCTACTTAGCTTTCCCCTCTCCACATCAGCACACAGGAGATATTGCTTAAAGAACATTCTCCTGGCTGGGGTAGTGGCTCACACTGGTAATCCCAGCGCTTTGGGAGGCCGAGGCAGGATTGCTTGAACCTAGGAGTTCAAGACCAGCCTGGGGAACACAGTGAGACTCCATCTCTATGCAAATAAAAAATAAAAAAATTATCTGGGCCAGGTAGTGCACACCTATAGTTCCACCCACTTGTGAGGCTGAGGTGGGAGGATCGCTTGAGCCCAGGAGTTTGAGGCTGCAGTGAGTTTGCACCACTGCACTCCAGCCTGGGCAACAGAATGAGACCCTAGAAAAAAAAAAAAACAAAAAGGAAAAATTCCCTGGCTGAGGCTGGAGGATTGCTTGAGCCCAGGAGTTTGAGGCTGCAGTGAGTTTGTGCCACTGCACTCCAGCCTGGGTGACAGAGTGAGACTCTAGAAAAAAAAAAACAAAAAGGGAAAATTCCCCTGGCAGGACTCTCAGATGCTGCTGAGTAGCTCTCAGTCCTCTCTGTAACCCCAATATAACACATCTATCTCCGTGCTTACACTGGGTGGCTTTCACTTGTTTATCTGTGAATTGAAGAGAAGTGGCTTGAGGTCAGGCAGTGCTCCTCATTGGTAACTGCCTTCCCTGGGGCTAACCAAGGACCTAGAACAGAATAAGCTATTGAAAAGTGTTGAGGATTGAAAAAAATAGAAAAAATAGAAATGGCAAATATCTAGGCCAGTCACTGGACATAGAGAATGTTATTTAATTCTTATCGCACATCCTTGAGACATGTATTGCTATTTGCATTTTGTGTGAATATTCATTTGGGTAAGTTTATGTAATCCCTCCTCTGCAGAACTGGGATTCAAATGCAGGTGTATCTCTGTTCAGGTCCAGACTCTTCTGCCCTGAAGCAGTAGTACTTGGATGGAATGACGTAGGGTTGGACAAGCCACACACAGGCCACTTCCTCTCACTCACTTTTCTTTGCTTCCCACTCAACCAGGACAGTTCCCACGCACTTTTTCAAGATTCTTATCTGCTCCCACACTTGGGGAAGTTCCCAATGCAACCTATCAATCCATCACCACCACGAATACCACCCAGGAGAGGTGGGGAAAGGAGTTTACCACATGGTCACTGGGTGTGAGCAACTGTTCCCTGTCCCTATGGCTTCCCACTTGTGGCTCCCACCATGGCCTGGAGTTTTGGGTGGAGTTTTTCAAATAAAAGCCCTCAGCATTGCAGGACGGCACAGTGGTGAGCTCTTAGCTTCACCAGGCTCATCAAAGCTGCTCCAGGAAGGCCCAAGCCAGACCAGAAGACATGCAGATCATCACCACAGCCCTGGTGTGCTTGCTGCTAGCTGGGATGTGGCCAGAAGATGTGGACAGCAAGAGCAGTGAGTGTGGCAGGCATCATTTTGCTTCTCTCTGGGGAGGGCAGAAACATGGTCAGCCACTCTGGGGTTGGAGCAGGCTTCTCTTTGAACTCACCAACTCTATCTCCCCTCTTCCTACCTAAAGAGGAGGAGTAGTGAACTTGGACAGGCTGGGGGTGAGGGCTAGTAGGAGAACCATGAGTTGGGGCAAACACAGAGAACTGAACTGACAGCTGCAGTACAAGGAGGCTCTGCTTCATCCAGACCCAAAGAAGGGAACCTGTGAGGTTACTCGGGTAAAGCTGGGAGGCCCGAGGCCCAAGGCCCAGAGGAGAGCCTGGGTGTAGCTTCTACAGTGTGACAGACACCAAGTAGAGTCAGAAGCCAAGACCAGGCTCTAACAATTGGTCACTCTTGGGCAAGTCACTTTAGCTCTCAAACTCTACTTTCTCTATCAGTGAAATGGAGTTGATGATGTCTGCCCTCCAAGACTGTTTGGAGAATACCAACCTAGTAAGAGGCATGAAAGGGGGTGCAAACAGAAAAACTAGGAGAAAGAAGCTGGGATTGGAATGCAGGTCTCTTGTGGGATGTGGTGTGGGAGGAGAATGCACAAATGGACAGAGTGGGGGTTGGGAGCTGGGAAAGAGCTAAGGACCAGGGCAGGAGGGGATTCAAGAGACTGAGTAGGGCAGCTAGCTAGTTCCTGGGAGCTCTTCCCTTGTCATCTCATCAGTTTGGACTCCTCGAACAATTCCTAATCTTCCCCAGATCAGGTCTGTGAACTGTGGACCACTGTGTCCTGCATCAGACTAACCAGGTCCCCAGGGTGTGGGGTCCAGAGCCCTTGGACATGAATACTGGGGCAGAACCATGCACATGTGGTGAAATACCAAAACTGGATGAGCCTTTAGAAACCAGGCTCCAAAAAGTTTTATTTTACAGATGGGAAGTCTGGGGCCAGGGTGAAGGCACATCTTCCTCAGGGCCACTCAGCTGGGGTGCGGGGAGCTCAGATCTGAACCCCAATCTTCTGACTCTTTACCTAGCCCCAGAACAAGGTGGCTGATGAGACAGAGCTATGCCGGCACCGTCTGGATGTGGTCCCCAAGCCAGGGCTTGTCCTGGGAGGCTTTTTTTGTTTTTGTTTTTTAAAAATTGTGCTACAGGTGAGAGGTTGAGAAATGGATGCAAACCATCATTTGTGTTTCTCTTCTAGTGCAGGTACCCTTCTCCAGATGTTGCTTCTCATTTGCGGAGCAAGAGATTTCCCTGAGGGCAATCCTGTGTTACAGAAATACCAGCTCCATCTGCTCCAATGAGGGCTTAATGTAAGTGATCACCTGCTCAATCTCTCCCTAGAGAACAGAACCCCGCCAGCCTGGAATTACAAGAGTAGACACTAGATGACAGTATTTTACCGGAATAAGGTTTCTAAACCCAGAGCTGCCAGCACCTGGGTGCAAGCCACACTTGGGCGCTAGAGGGAGCGCTGAGCTTCCTAGCAGGTGTGAGGAAGGATGCATCTGTGCTCCTGCAGTGACTTGTGTTTCCTGAAACTCCAAGGTGCCAAGTATTGTATCCCAGCATTATGAGCTCAGAGGCTTAACAAAAGCATGAGGGGTTATTGTGCACTGGAAAGAGGAAGGGAACCAGGATTAGTTCCTGCCTCTGGATTTGGAACCCATAGTCTTGGGTGACCGTGGACAGGTAACTCCTTTGTACTGAATTATCTGTGTATCCTTCTGTATTCCTTATCTGTGAAGGGTCATAAACATAGCTGCATCACAGGGTCTTTACAAACTTAATTGGAGTAGCTTTCACATACCAGTCAGTATTTTAAGGCTTTTTCATGCATATTCTCTCTGTCGATCCTCTTGGGGCACATATTTTTGTTATCATGAAAAGTGAGGTTCAGGAAGGTAGAGATATTTGTCTAAGATCAACCAGAGAGTAAGAGATAGAGTTGGTCTATAGATTGGACAATAGTCCAGTTTAGGAAGTAGACAGATCAGAAGAGAAAAATACACACCCACACACACAAGGCGCGTGCGCGCACACACACACACACAAACACATGAGTCCAACGCAACAAGTAAGGCCCCAGATGGACACAGAAACATTAAAGTTGGTGCAGAGAGCTATTCCAGGATGGGAATTTCTCATCCCACCTAATCGTCAGAATGTTTTCAGGCTCTTCAGCCCCACCCTGATACACCAAACTGAAACCAGGAGAGGGGTCCAGGAAGTTCAATTCATAAGCTCCTGGTGCTTTGGCTGTTCCCCAGCGTGCAAACCACACATCCTGTGCAGCAACTTCATTTACAGAGGGGAGCCCAAGGCCCAGCAAGAGCAGTTTAGGGGACCTGGCAGCCGGAGGAGGTGGGGCTTGTGCTTTGCCCACCCGGTAGTGGCTTGGGTGGCTCAGCCTTCTCTCTTATTCTCTGTTCACAGATTCAAGCTGAAGAGAGGCAAAGAGGCCTGCGCCTTGGACACAGTTGGATGGGTTCAGAGGCACAGAAAAATGCTGAGGCACTGCCCGTCAAAAATAAAATGAGCAGATTTCTTTCCATTGTGGGCTCTGGAAACCACGTGGCTTCACCTGTCCCCCAAACTACCAGCCCTACACCATTCCTTCTGCCCTGCTTTTGCTAGGTCACAGAGGATCTGCTTGGTCTTGATAAGCTATGTTGTTGCACTTTAAACATTTAAATTATACAATCATCAACCCCCAACCCTCTGGGTCTCTTGGATTTCAGAGTGAAAACTTGATTGGCATTGAGAGGTGGGAGCCAGGGGCTGAAGGATGGGTCAGGAGGAGGGAGATGTGTTGCACCTGGTGCCAGGGGAACTGGGCTAATAAGTGACTCACTAGCTCTCAGTGACTGCCTTTGTCCTGGGGTGTAAGCTTTGAGTCGGGGTGGTGGTGCAGATTCTCTGCCTCCAGATTTGGCTGCCAGGAGTGGTACAGTGGAACAGAAAGCTGGGGTTCACAGCTGGGTCCACATTTGGGTGCAGGACTCTTCTTCTCCCTGCCCTGCCCAGAGGGCTTGGGGGGGGTGATGTTATCACCAAATCACAACTGCCCTAGCTGGAGGGGATCATGTGAGGTTGTCTGCCTGTAAAATGTTGCTAAACCCATTTTATAGATGAGGTGACTGAGGGCTAAAGAGAGATGCAGCAATTCAGGGGCAGATCTGGCATTAGAGCCTAGAGCTGTTGCCTCCTAGGACAACTCCTCCAGGTGTCCCACATTGCCAAGTGTACTGCCTGATGCAGTGTGGTACCAGATCTGGGGGACAGGCCCTGCTGTTGTCAGCAGTGCCCATCTCTTCTTGAGGAAGATCTCAGTGGGTGTCCAGGCATGGGTAGGTTCTGGGTCTGATTGAGATGCCCACCCAGCTTATCTGGAGGAGTGAGGCTGTCTTGGGAAGAGCAGGATAAACCCTCGGTGGACATATAGGAAGAGCAGGGCCAACGCTTTAAAAGGGACAATCACAAGCTTCAATTTGTACAACGTGTGATTCAAGGAAGAATAGCCAAGGAAGGAAGTGTTTCTAGGTCTTGGGGTTGGCACACCTTTAAAGATCACTTTTAGAGGGCAAAGGTCTCATGCTGTGTTTCCCTCATTCCCCATTCAACACGTCACACATCTGGCCCAGTCTTCTTAATCTGCCTCCTCCCCTCCACCCCCATGACTTCCCTTCTTTAGCCCTTATGACTGCCCCCTGTCACACATCTGGCCCAGTCTTCTTAATCTGCCTCCTCTTCTCCACCCCCATGACTGCTTTTCTTCAGCCCCTATTTTCTCTTGCTTGGACTATTGCAGTAGGCTGTTTTCCGCCCTCCCTTCTCAACTCCACCTTATCCACAGCCAATAGCTAGTCTTCCTGGCATCCATTCTTCCCTCTGGATGACTCAAAAACCTTCACACCTTCCTCCTGCCTTCAGAACTGAGTCTAAACTCCCCACCCTGATATTCTAATTCCTCTAGAACCTGCCCTCAACTTTCCTTTCTACATGTCTCCAACTTTTACATTCTGGAACCCCATATCTGACCGTTTGGGGATATTCCCCCCAGGCACTCTCCCCACATTGCTATCTTGGACCTCCCCTAAAAGAATCTTTGCTATGGCCACACTTCCCCATCCTCTAAAGTCCATTCGGCCCAAGCCCCCTCTTCCCTACCAATCCTGAGGCTCACTAGGACTTGGTCATCTGGTTTCCCTCTGAGTGTCAGGTGCACATGAAGTCTGAATCACTTGCTGCTTGGAGTGGGGAGGCATAGATTGGGGTGGGAGACTAGAGGGGGAGGGATGGGTTTACTTTTGGCAGGAGTGTGGTTTTAAAGAAAGAAATGAACTGAATATGAAACGGATGAGTTGCGAGCCAGGAGCGCCCATGCTGGGGACTGGAGCCATTGTTCCAGAACAGCCTGGGCTGGTGAGGCAGGCCCTCCTTGAAACTCAGATGAGCCAGGCTAGCCCCATGGCCAGGGCCTCTGTACATCCGCCTTCCACTGGCATGCCATCCACCCACACCTCTGAGAGCCCCTACTGGTTGGCAGTTACTCCTGAAGAAAACACCACTGTGTAAGAGATTTTAAATAAAATGTATTTTCTGCAAAATGTCAGCAGTCCTACTATTGCATTCATCTTTCCACAATAACATATTTAGCAACACCTCACATTCACAAAGAGCTCTCCTTCCTACATTGCAGCATCCCTTCATGTCCATGACTCCCACAGGCATGCTCTCAACCCCTGGGAACCGAAGACAAACCCACTGCCAGCCGCTCACAGTGGAAGGGAAGGGGGCTTAGAGACAGCAACCTACTTGCTCAAGGCCTTGCTTTAGAAAAGATCAGCAATACTCAAATAAACTCCAAACCAGCAACAAGTCAAATAATAGCCAATATTACTTAACACATAGTACATTTTGAATCACAAAACAGAATGCATCCTATCTGAAAATTATGGTAGAAGTATTCCAAAGCATAGAAGAGGAGGCCAGAGGAGAATGGAAAAGTCATTTCACGTACTCCAGCTTGATTTCAGTAGGGGTAGCAGAGTTCAAGTCTTCAGGGTGTGAGCTTTCCGGCCCAGGTGTTTCATATAATTCTGGACCCACTTCTCCTTTGGGTCAGCACAGATCTCCTTGCCCAGTTTGGTTCTGAAGCTGTGGAGGAAGGAGATCTGGCACAGTTAGATGGAACCCTTTGAGGGTTTACCCAGGAGATGACAAACTGGGTTCTAAACCTGCCTGGTCCACCTACTACAGGTGAAGGGGCACCCCTCCAGGACAGGAGGCGGGAGGTGTGTGGACAGAAGGGGTCTCTGGAGGCAGCCACTGCTCTTGCTGCCCCTGGGAAACTGATCCTGGCATCTGCTAAAGGGTGTGGGCTGGTGCCCATCCAGGAAACAAGGTGTGGGAAATTATAGGTCCTCTTTGGACCTGTTGTGCAGCCAAAATTGGAGGATTTGCATCACATAGTCTGGCTAGATCTCATCCTAAGTAAGATCTCAAGTCAGTCTGACGTCTGTCTCCTGGGGCAGAACTTTGGATTGGGGAATGTGGGGATGGGGAGGAGCCAGGTGAGCAGGGATTTTTCTACCCACATGACAGCCTTCTGGGGACACCTGCTGGTGGTGATCACATAGCTCTTCAGCCTCTGCAAGGAGATCTTCTTACTGCTAAATGTGAAGCAGCAAGTAGATGGGACGTTGAGTGCATCTAGAAATAGTTACAAAGAAAAAGACTTTGAGGATGTGTTAGGCTTTTCTCAGCTTGAATACAGCAGGGAGCATCTGTACGGGATGCAAAGCAAAGAGGAAGAAGTAGATCTTACTCACCCCCAAGCCCAGCTCTCCCACCCAAACCCTGAGGTGAGGTGGGACCTGTGACATGTGCCTCAGGATCTCAAAGGCTCAGCTGCATGGTGGAGACATGTCACAGCCATCTAGGGGAGGCCACGGGCAAGGCCAGTGGGGAAAGGTCCTGGGCGTGGTCCCAGATCTGCAGAGTTTGGGACGATCAGATGAGGTCAAAGAAAAGGCCCTAAATCTGGAGTCAGAAGCTTAGGTTTCATTCTTGCTCTGCAATAACTTGGAGGTGGATGGCTAGGGTCCCTTCTGCCTCCAACATGGGCTTCAGCTTTCTATCTTTAAAATTAGATGTTAAAGTGAACCTCTGAGGAGCCTTACTATTCTGGTGGGCTTAGAAGTGGGGCACTTAGCTGGGCCTGGTGGCTCACGCCTGTAATCCCAGCACTTTGGGAGGCCGAGACTGGAGGATCACTTGAGGTCAAGAGTTTGAGACCAGCCTGGCCAACATAGTGAAACCCCTTCTCTACTAAAAATACAAAAATTAGCTGCACATGGTGGTGGGTGCCTGTAATCCCAGCTACTCAGAAGGCTGAGGCAAGAGAATCGCTTGAACCTGGGAGGTGAAGGTTGCAATGAGCCAAGATCGCACCCCTGCACTTCAGCCTGGGCAACAGAATGAGACTCGATCTAAAAAAAAAAGTGGGGGAGCACTCGGGCTTAGGTCTTCCTTGAATAGAGAAACAGAGGGAAAGAGAGGGAGAGACGAAGGGAGGTGACTTACCTGGCTGAGCAAGTCCCTGGGGGTTGAAAGCTGCTGTTATGAGCAGCAGGCACAGAAGCACTGCAGAGACTTTCATGTTGAAGGTTAAGAGTTGGAGATTTCACAATGTTTCTTTGCCTCTCTGCTCCTCTGGCTGTTCTGCCAGCCTTTTATAGGGAGTGGAGGGGCTTGGAACTCTCAGACGACCTTGGCCTGAGCAGGGCGTTGACCAAGTCATGATGAAGGGGGATCCTGAATCTGCTGAGCTGGAGCTGGGCACCAAAGACTTTTCTAGGAAATGCAAGAGGGAAGCTGAGGGCTGAAGCAGCACAGCATGGCTTCCTTCTGGCTGTCCAGGCCACAAGGAGCCAGAGAGGAAAAAGGGACACAGACACGCCCCAGCCATTCACCATGGGAAGCCATAAAGGAGCTGTTTTCTTCTTACTTTCTCCAACAGGAAAGAGAAAAACATGAAAATTAACTCCTGTAGAGAAAGAGTGTTGTGCTAAGGACTCTGTTCACGTTATATATTTAGCTTGAGGAGGTACATACCATTATTATCATGCCCATTTCATAGAAGAGGAAACGGATGCAGAGAGATTAAATAACTTGACCAAAATCTTATGGGAAATGAGAGGGAAAGCTAGAAGAGAAAGCTAGTCTGCTTATATTTTATCACCAAGGCAGTTTCAACTTTTGTTTAGCGGCAGAAGTCTTTTTCCAAGTCAACTTTTATGTGGAAGTCTAATATCTGAAACAGATTAAGTCAGATTTCTGATGACAGGGGCTCCTTACATTATATATTGTGACCCCTTCTGCCCCTCAGGCCCAGAGGGACATGGTTCAAACACCTCTGATTGATGCAGGCCCCGTGTTTCCAGGAAGGACCATTGGGTTTCTAGAGCTGTTGATGGGAGGGCTGGGGTGGCCCTCAGAGCAAATAAGTGAGGTGTTTGGCCCATTCCTGGGCTCCTCCTGCGAGGGGCACATATCTGAGAGCTGGGAGGTGGGGAGGGAATGGCTTAGAATGGTTGAACATGTCCCTTCCCCACTCATCCCTAGCTCCAAGACTTGGCACAGTTTTTCTGCCTTCCTGGAATACTCATCCCTCTGCATTCCACTCTAGCAAATTAAGCCCAGTGAAAGTAAAGGGAAGAAATAAAGAGCTAGGATTAGAGAAATAGGAAACAGTAAATATTAGAAAGGATAGATGAAGCCCAAAGTTGGTTCTGTAGCCTATAATTAAGCTAAAACTCTCCTGAACTGAAAATGAAAAAAAAGAAAAAAGGGGCTGAGGCGGGGGGGATCACTTGAGGTCAAGAGTTCTAGAGAAGCCTGGACAACATGGTAAAACCCTGTCTCTACTAAAAAAAATACAAAAATTACCCAGGCATGGTGGCACATGCCTGTAATCCCAGCTACTTGGGAGGCTGAGGCAGGAGAATTGCTTGAACCTGGGAGGCCGAGGTTGCAGTGAGCCAAGATTGCACCACTGCACCCCAGTCTGAGTGACAGAGTAGGACTCTGTCCCAGAAAAAAAAAAAGAAAAAGAAAAAAGGAAAAAGGTACACATAACCAGTTGCAGAGCCTGCAGACACCAAAAAGAAAATAATAAGAACCTTATGCCAAAAATTTAGTTTAGAGGAAATGGATGAATTTCTTAAAAATCTAACTGACCAGGGTGCACAAAGAAATAAAAAATAGAAAGTCATTCTAAAGCTATTAAAGAAATGGAATCAGGAATTGAAAATCTTCCCACAAAACATTCTCTGGGCTCAAAGGGCATGAACAGCTAATTCCTCCAAGCATCGAAGGAAGTGGTCATTTCAATCTTGTGCAATCTCTTCCAGAGAATATCAAAAGATTGTACATCACTCAATTCATTTTGAGACCTACCTAACTTTGACACAAAAATGTGTCAAGACCCACCTGAGAAAAGGATATTACAAGCTTGTCCCTTCAGACACACATTCCATTCTTTTCCATTCTATTCTCTGCCCTAGGAAGCCTATCTTGGTGGGTTACATCAGTGAGGTTGCTGACCTTCTAGCTTCTGACTGGGTTTAGGCACAAGGGAGCTTCTGAGGACATTAGAGCAGGGAGAAGAGTTAAGTTGAGGTTCTTCTCCTCTGTTGTCTCCCTGTGTTCCTCAACCTGGATACATCCCTCAACTAATGGTTTTAACTTCTTTCAAGGTGGTTTCTCCATGACTCTCCTATCCAGGTTTGCTGAGCTATCCCCTGTTTTTCCTTTTTAGATTTAGGAATATAACCATGTTCTTTTTAAAAAAATTTTATTTTATTTTAAATTTTGGGATACATGTGCAGGATGTGCAGGTCTGTTACATAGGTAAACATATGCCATGGTGGTTTGCTGCACTTATCAACCCCTCACTCAAGTATTAAGCTCCATCCACATTAGCTATTTAACCTGACGCTCTCCCTTTCCCTCACTCCCTGACAGGCCGCAGTGGAATAGCCAAGACAATCTTAAACAAAAAGAACACAGCTGGAGGTATCATGCTACCTGACTTCAAACTATACTACAAGGCTACAGTAACCAAAACAGCATGGTACTGGTACAAAAACAGACACACAGACCAATGGAACAGAATAGAGATCTCAGAAATAAGACTACACATCTACAACCATCTGATCTTTGACAAACCTGACAAAAATAAGCAATGGAGAAAGGATTCCCTATTTAATAAGTGGTGCTGGGAAAACTGGCTAGCCGTATGCAGAACACTGAAACTGGACCCTTTCCTTACACCTCATACAAAAATGAAATCAAGATGGATTAAAGACTTAAACGTAAAACCCAAAACTATAAAAACCCTAGAAGAAACTCTAGGCAATACCATTCAAAACATAGGCACAGGAAAAGATTTCATGATGAAAATGTCAAAAGCAATTGCAACAAAAGCAAAAATTGGCAAATGGGATATAATTAAACTAAAGAGCTTCTGTACAGCAAAAGAAACTATCATCAGAGTGAACAGATATCCTACAGAACCGGAGAAATTTTTTGCAGTCTAACCATGTTCTTAATAGCCTCATGGTACCAAACACCCCTGTGGTCTCTTTTCACCCACTTACATCTTTGTAAATAGCTTCTTTACTAAACCTTTCTCCAAGTCTTCCATTTTAAGTGTTATCTATTTCTTGCTGGGACACTTACTGACATTGAATTGGCCCCATAAAATAGAACTTCCAAATGGGATTCTGGGATTGGATTGCTCGTATATTTTAGGTGCACCATGGAAAGGGGCACAGGAATAGGATCTGTCAACATATCATGATTACTTTAATTACCACCAGTAGTAGCATGGCAGACTGCTTTAACAAGCCCATTAGGTGATCCTGAAATACACAAAATTTGAGAACTATGGGATTATATCATGCCCCACTGTCATCACTGATCTATAAAGAATAGCCACTACAGAGCTCTTAAGCATCCTGCCCTCCTCCCACAACTCATCAAAACATTTCCTAATACCTGGATTGAAGGGAGTGTCCCCCTGGGCCTCCCAGCAGCTTGCACATAGACTAGATCCATTCCAACAGATCCAACAGATAGACTAGATCCATTCCAATAGATCCACTTCCCTGAGCCTCTGGACTCCTTCCTGTCATTCCAGAGAATTTCTGGCATTTCAACTTCATTAACTGTAGGCTTCTTATTTTTTAATTTTTAATTTTTGTGAGTACATAATAGGTGTGTATTTTTATGGGTTACATGAGATATTTTGATGCAGTCATGTAATGTGTAATAACTACATCAAAGTAAATGGGATATCCATTGCTTCAAGCATTTATTTTCAGGTTGTTTATTTGAAGGTTTGCTTCTTTTTTGATGTAGGCACTTAGAGCTATATAAATTAACCTCTTAGAACTGCTTTTGCTGTAACCCATAGGTTTTGGTATGTTGTGTTTCCATCATCATTTGTTTCAAGAAATTTTCCAGTTTCCCTTTTAATCTCTTCATTGACCAACCAGTTGTTCAGGAGCATATTGTTTACATTCCATGTGTTTGTGGAGTTTCCAAAATTCCTCTTGTTATTGACTTCTAGTTTTATTCCATTGTGTTCAGAGAATATACTTGATACTATTTCAATTTTTTGAATGTTTTAAGACTTGTTTTGTGGCTTAACATCTGATATATCCTTGAGAATGATCTATGTGCTGAGGAGAAAAATGTGTATTTTGCAGCTGTTGGATTAAATGTTTTGTAAATATCTATTAGATCCAATTGGTCTATAGTGCAGATTAAGTCTGATGTTCCTATGTTGATTTTCTGTCTGGATGATCTGTTTCAGGGTCTGAAAGTGGGGTGTTAAATTATCCAGCTGTTATCCTGTTGGAGTCTATCTCTCTCTTTAGCTCTAATGATATTGGCTTTATATATCTGGGTGCTCCAGTGTTGGGTGCCTATATATTTATAATTGTTATATCTTCTTGTTAAATTGACCCCTTTATCACTATATAATAACTCCCTCTGTCTCTTTTTTTATGGTTTTTGTCTTGAAATTTATTTTGTCTGATATTAGTATAGCCACTCCTGCTCTTTTTTGGTTTTCATTTGCTTGGAGTATCTCTTTGCATCCCTTCTGTTTTCAGTCTTTGTGTGCCTTTATAGGTGAAGTGTGTTTCTTGTAGGCAACGGATCATCAGGTCTTGCTCCTTCATCCTTTTAGCCATGTTTTATGTCTTTTGATTAGAGACTTTAGTCTATTTACATTTAATGTTATTATTAATAAGTAAGGACTTACTCCTGCCATTTTGTTATTTGTTTTCTGGTTGTTTTGTGGTCTTCTCTTCTTTCTTTCCTTCCTTCCTTCCTATCTTCCTTTTGGTGAAGATTATTTTCTCTAGTGGTATGATTTAATTTCTTGCTTTTTATTTTTTGTGTATTTGTTGTGTGTTTTTAGACTTGAGGTTACCATGAGGGTTGCAGATAGTGTCTTATAACCCATTTAAAAAAAATTGATTACAATTTAATGCTGATTACATAAACAAGCAAAGAGAAAACTGATAAAACTTCTACATTTTAACTTCATCTCCCCACTTTTTAACTTTCTATTGCTTCTGTTTATATTTTATTGTACTATCTATGTCTTCAAAAGTTGTTGCAGATATTTGGATCAGTTCATCTTTTTGTCTTTCTACTTAACTTATGCATAGTTTACACACCACAATTACAATGTTATTCTGTGATTTTCTGTGTACCACTTTGGTGGTCTTGGATAAAATCCAGAAAAATTCTCTGGACTACCAGGCAGAAACTCTTGTTCTTTTTTCTTACTTTGTCCCAAACAAACAGATTATCTCTCTCTGTGCTGAGATGCCTGGAGCTGGAAGAGAGGTTACACAACTACCCCCGTGGCCACCACTACTGGGACTGAACTGGGTTGGACCTAAAACCAGTACCAACTGGAACCACTAGCTGACTACTGGCTATGTTCACTCAAGGCCCTAGGGCTCTACAATTAGCATGTGGTAAAACCAACCAGGCTTATGTCCTTCCCTTAAGGGCAGCAAATTCTTCCAGGCCTTAGGCAGGTCCAGAGATGCTGTCCAGGAGCCAGGGTCTGGAGTCAGAAACCTTAGTAATATATCTGTTGCTCTGTTCCACTGTAGCTGAGCTGGCACCCAAGCCACAAAATGAAGTTTTTTCCATCCTTTCCTTCCCTTTCCCTATGTAGAGGAGTCTCTCCTCATGTTCACCACCACCACCACAGGTCCATAAGGAGTACTGCCAGGGTACCTCCAATGTTCACTTAAGGCCTAAGGGATCTTTGGTCAGCTTGTGGTGAAAGCTGTCAGGCCTGGGACTCACTCTTTAGGGCAGTGGGCTCCCCTCTGGCCCAAGGTAGGTCCAGAGATGCTGTACAAGAGCCAAGGCCTGGAACGGGGGACCCCAATGCCCACTTGGTGCTCTTCTCTACTGTAGTTGAGCTGCTAAGTTCAAGACAGTCCTCTTTACTCCTCTCTCTGTTTTTCTCAAGCAAGGGGGCCTGTTCTTGTAGCTATCATATCTGGGAATGTGCCGGGTCACACCTGAAGCCAGCATGTCTCAGAGTCTCACCCAAGGCCTATAGCATGTGCTATCTGATTATGGCTGCTGGTTATTCAGCGCCCCGGGGCTCTTTAGTCAACAGGTAATGAATCCTGCCAGGACTGCGTCCTTCCCTTCAAGGTAGTGGATTCCTTTCAGCTCCAGGGTGTATCTGGAAATATCCTGGAGCTAGGCCCTGGAATGGGGGCCTCACAACCCTTCCCGATGCCTTACTGTGGCTTCCTACTGTGGCTGAGCTATTTAGCATCCAACTTGTAAGACAAAGTTTATTTATTTATTTTTTAATACCTCTCTTTTCAAGTGAAAAGAAGGGGTCTCTTTCAGAGCTGCAAGCTGTGACACATGGGGTTGGGGGAAGCGTAACATAAGCACTCCCTTGGCTGCCCCAGCTGGTGTCTCACTAGGTTGCGTGTCGCCCACCAGTTCACAGCACTAGAACTTGCCTAGTAAGTGCAGTCTTTGTGGCCTAGACTGCCTTCCAAGTTTATTTAGAACAATTTAGCCAGAGCAATTTAGCCCATGGTGGCAAGGCTTGCCAGAATTAACATTCCAACTCCTGGCACAGATAATTCTTCTCTGGCCAGGGCAGGTCTAAATGCTCCCTTTGTGGGCGCTGGTTGAGTTCTGCCCAGTGTTGGCAGCACAGAGTTCCGGTGCAAGTCACCCAATCACTGCACTTTCCCTCCCCCCGCCCACATTTTCTTTCCGCTCCATGCAGCCACTGCCAAGAGATAGCGGAGGGATGGTGTTGGCAATTTAAGATTGTCTTTCCAACTCTCTTCAGTGCCTCTTTCAGTGATATGAAGTTACTGCCAGGTACTGTGATTACTTACCTAAGTTTGGTTCTTATGAAGGTGCTTTTTGTGTGTAGATAAGTGTCCAATTTGGTGTTCCTGCAGGGAGGATGATCAGTGGAGACTTTTATTCAGCCATCTTGCTCTGCTTCCTTCTCTTAGACTTCTTTTTAAGTCTAGACTTCAATTAGGCAATCTAGCTGACCATTAATATCCCTTCCAGGTACTTGTGCCAGTACATTAAATTCTGAATTTGGGCGATTGAACCCTATATGTTATTTTTCTCAGTCTAACACTCTTAAAATTGACTCACAAACATATGCCCCAAACTTTCCTATAAACTGGATGAGTGAGAGGACATTCAAATCTTCCCAGCTGTAAAATCTCCTGTCTGTCCTTTCCTGTGATTCAGGACTTAATACGACATAGGAGAATGTGAGCCTGGGAACTGGGGTCAGTTAAGCATGGGTTCAAGTTTTATATCCATCGTTTACTGGTTATGTGATTCAGAGCAAATTACTTCCCTCTCTGAGCCTCCATGAGGAAACTGATTGGTAATCGCTATCTCATTACGATGTTGGGAGAGTCAATAAGATAATGCATGGAGAGTTCTTAGAACAGTGCCAAAATTGTGTATTTCTAACAAGTTCTCAGGTGATACTGATAAGGCTTGTCTGAGGACCACTCTTGGAGAACCACTGCTGCAATGAGACTGGGGTTGCTGATCTCAGTGGGAGAAATGGGTTCCAGGAGCAACAAAAGCCAGGCAGCAATGTTTATTAAACAGCGGAGACAGGGTGGACACAATTACCCCAAGAAGCCACAGGTCCAGAGTTGGAATCTGAGTGCTTTGATTGGCAGGGATTTGTAGCTAAGACTATGGAATCCCTAGAAATGAAATAGATGAGATGCTTACTAAGGTGCTTCTTGACTTTAAGGTAGAAAATTCTAGTGGGCAGAAAGCTAGTATGCTCATATCTCTTACCCAGTTATCAGATCTAAGCCAGTTTATAGACCTGAAGTCTCTTGATGGATGGGTAGGCCAGGTCTTTTTGAGGAAGGGCCCTGCGATGCTGGATTGCCAGATGAAATACAGGGCAGTTAGTTAAATGTGACTTGCAAATAAACAGGGAGTGATTTTTTTTTTAAGCATAGATATACCTCTTGCAATATTTTTGCTTAATCTGGCAACTCATAGGTCTAATACTATAAATCTTCTTCCATGCCTTTTCCAGAAGAATCTGCTGCCATAAATCAGGGTGACTCTGTACTGGAGAAATAAATAGAGACCTTCTGGGATTATTTGCTGATGGTTCTGAATGGATGATGTCCTATGAAGACCTGAAAATCTACCCTGGTTCACCAATCAGAGTGAGAACTTTCGAAGGTCCTATGTTAGTAATGCAGTTATGTCTAGAGTAGAAGTTCAGCCAGCTGTTTCCCAACCCAATAATCTTTATATAACAGAAGTCTCCGAGATCTATAGAATCCTGTTATTTTAGAATCATTATGTTGCTGTAGAATCTTAGAACCCAAGCATCCTGCCATCTGCCCACGATAGTACTGGGCAATCTTAGTGCCCACAATCTTAGAGAGTAACATAATAGTGTCGGCAAATGTATGCAATGTTGTGGTTTTCAGATATTTGTTTACCTTCTAAAGTCTATTCTCAAGGAGTAACTTATTGGTAAGTTCTGACGTAACAGATTAAAACCAAAACTGCTCAGGGAAGCAGAGCTGGGGCACCTTGTGCCTTTACTTTTCCCTGTTTATCTCATTTCACTTGTTAAGGCTCTGAGGAGCACCACGATGGTGCAAATTTTTCGTTTTATAGGAAACATGTCTAACCGCTGGAGTGGCTACTGAAAAGGGGAGGAAGCCAGCACTAATCAATATGTTCAGCCTCCAGGGCTGACTCTCTCCAGAAAGGCAAGCCTGCAGAAGAGGAGACATCCATTGGTATGCTGGGGGAGAAAAACCCATGCATTGCCCATGAAAACATTACAAGACCACTTCCTTACTTCTTCCTTCATACCACCTGCAGTTCTTATATCCATCACTATATGCATTGCTTATAATATTCCATCAACCTGTAATTCCTTCCCAAACAGGAATCATTTGAGACCTGGTATAAATCATGTCTCATTTATGAAGACTTCTCAAACTACACAGATGTCAAAGAGGGCCAAATCTGAAATAAATTGTTGGTCACCTCCCAGGGCAAGCTTTACTGCTTCTACTCTAGAAAATCCAGTCCACTTTCTGGGCATTCTCTGGACAAGCCCACAGTCAAAAATGAGTACTTACTTATGATATGAGGGTCTAAGAAGCCATAAGGGGTCTCCTCTGTATGAGAACTATTATATACTTTATCTTGCAAGCCAGACAGGAATAAACCAGGGTTATCCCAGACAAATTGAGGTGTACCATCTTCCTCTCCAGTGGGGACTTCGCATCTTACCAGTTGTTGCATCATCACTTTAGTTGTTTACATTTCTAGCTTCTGCTGACCTTTCCTTCTGGGGAACTCCCAGGGGGGTTGCCTGGAGCTGCCCCTTCCCATGACCAAGTGGAAAATGCCAACAGGAACAACCGTGTATTCAGCATATGCTGGTACTAAGAATAAGCAAAGAAGCAGAAGCTTTTCTGTTGGAGCAGCGTTTTGTAGAAACATTTATATTTTTAAAAATAATATATGATGACTTAGAACTCTTGAAAAGTATATCTCAAAAATCATAAAAATATTATAAAACAACATGTACACTCAATGTTGACACAGAATCACAGTAAAATTTCTGTTGTTCTTTTTTTCTTTCCATGTGAGCATATTAGGAATTTTACTGGATAAATGTTGGTCTCCGTTTGTTAGTTAATGCTATGTCAAAAGTCATTTTACATATCTCCATAACTGAATTTCTTAATGATTGAATAGTGTTCCGTTAAATGGGAGAACTAGAACTTATCTATGACCATACAGTGCTATTTGGCATTTAGTCTATTTCACTGGGACAATAAGTGATGCTTGATGCTATGATACACATAAGAAATATTTATTGGTCAATGTCCCACCTTCCAGAGGTGACCACTACTTTGACTTCTGTCATCACTGATTGTTCTTGAAATTCACATAAATGGAATTATATGGCATGCACTCTTTTGTGTCTGAAGTCTTATGCTCAGTGAAATTTTTTTTTATACTTTAAGTTTTAGGGTACATGTGCACAACGTGCAGGTTTGTTACATATGTATACATGTGCCATGTTGGTTTGCTGCACCCATTAACTCGTCCTAGTTTATTACTAGTCTTCAGACATCCAGAAAATAGAGTAAGATACTAGGTAGACATAACACCTAGATACATCCGTAAGGCATTTGTTTCCTATCCCATGGCCCATTCTAGCTTAACACCCACCAACTGAGATATAGTGAAATACTAAAATTGGATGCTCAGATTATATTTTTATCCAACCAAAGAGTTCTTTAAATATTATATTAAAAAATTCCTCACTTAAAAAAAATTTCTCTGATGACCAGTGATGAAAAAATTTTTAAGTGAGGAATTTTTAATTTTATATTTAAAGAACTTTTTGGTTGGATAAAAATATAATCTTAGCATCCAATTTTAGTATTTCACTATATCTCAGTTGGTGGGTGTTAAGCTAGAATGGGCCATGTGATAGGAAACAAATGCCTTACGGATGTATCTAGGTGTTATGTCTACCTAGTATCTTACTCTATTTTCTGGATCTGTCTGAAGACTAGTAATAAACTAGGACACTAACTGGGTTCCATGCGATGTTTGCCCTTTCATATGATCTTCTAAGCTGATTTTTTTCCTCCCAAGTCCTTTTTAAAGAAAGTATACTGTATTTTACCAACCCCCTCTCTTTTCTCATAGCTCTTCTGTGGTGAATTAAACCTACTTGAGTTAAAATACTTCGATTTCTTTTCTTTTTTTTTTTTTAACAGAAAGTACTGAATAACAACACTGGACCTTCTTAATTAAAATGCTCACCACTTAGTCTATCTTTTTCTCTCTCTTGTTTTTTAATGACAGATGATTTTGTCCAGAAATTTTGCTGTTTTTCTTGGTGCTAATACCTTGCCTCTTATTCCTGCTACAGCAGGGTGGTAATATTGGCATCCTGATTAAATACTGTGCCTTAGGAGACTGGAAGTTTAAAAATGTACAAGTCCTTTCAGTGATGAGGGAATTGACTTTTTTTTTAAAGTCTTTTTTCTTAGAAAGCCAAAATGTTTGTTTTTTTTAAATTCTGAAATATGTTGTGACAACAATGACCTATTTATGATCTTAATTAAAAAAAAAAGTTTCTGTTTTCTGTGTTGTGTTTTTCGTATTTAAATCCAAATGTAAGATGTGGTAGTAATAGGTTAACTTATGTTATTTCTTTAGTACATAGGGCTTAGCTTTATACTCTTGATTTCCACTCACACTAATGTCATATGGTTAAGGAAGAAAAATGTGGGCTTTCTGAAGTTTCAGATATTTAATCAATCAAAATGTGTTTCCTTCAAAGAGAGCTCTAAAATACTTTACTATGGTTATGAAGTTATTACAGGCCAGGCGCGGTGGCTCATGCCTTCAATCCCAGCACTTTGGGAGGCTGAGGCAGGCGGATCACCTGAGGCCAGGAGTTCGAGAGCAGCCTGGCCAACATGGTGAAACCCCATCTCTACTAAAAATACCAAAATTGCTGGGTGTGATGGTGTGCGCCTGTAGTCCGCTACTTGGGAGGCTGAGGCAGGAAAATCACTTGAACCCAGGAGGCAGAGGTTGCAGTGAGCCGAGATCGCGCCACTGCACTCCAGCTGCTCAATGTAATTTTAAAAAAATGTCAGTTTTTTGTTGTGTTTATTGCTAGGTAATATTCCATTTGATGAATACGCCACACTTTATCCATTCTCCTAGATCTTTGAAATGCTTCTAGTTTTCTGCTGTTATGAATAAAGTTGTGATGAACACTGTTGTTCCAATCTTTTTATGCATATAGGAATACATTGATTGAAATACTTACTTAGAAATGGGATTTCTGGGTCATTGGGTAAACATATGTTTACTTTTATCACAAAGCACTAAACAGTTTTGCAAACTTTCCTCCAGCAACATATCAGATTTCCTTTTGCTCTATATTTCCATCAATACATGGTATTATCAATCTTCCCTATTGTAGCCATTTTAATGGGTTGTAGTAGTATTTTATTAGGTATTCAATTGCCTTTTCTTGATGACTTGTGATGTTCCGCTCCTTTTTATATTTTTATTGGTTATTTGAATATTTTTTGTGAAACGACTGTTCACATTTTTTCTAAAAAAACCTCAATAGCTTTAGGGGTACAAGTGGTTTTTGATTACATGGATGAATTGTATGGCGGTGATGTCTGAAATTTTAGTGCACCCATTAGTGTACATTTTACCCAATATGTACTTTTCTATCCCTCACCCTCCTTCCACCCTTCCCCCTTCTGAATCTCCAATGTCCATTATACCACTCTGTATGTCTTTGCATACCCATAGCTTAGTTCCCACTTATGAGTGAGAACATATAGTATTTGGTTTTCCATTTCTGAGTTACTTCCGTTTCCATCCAAATTGCTGCAAAAGAAGATATTTCATTCTTTTTTATATAGCTGAGTGGTATTCCATGGTGATATATATCAAATCTTCTTTATCCATTTATAGGTTGCTGGCCACTTAGGTTGGTTCCATATCTTTGTAATTGTGAATTGTTTTGCGATAAACATATGCATGCAAGGATCTTTTGATATAATGACTTCTTTTCCTTTGGGTAGATACTCAGTAGTGGGATTGCTGGATCAAGTGATAGATCTACTTTTAGTTCTTTGAGAAATCACCATACTGTTTTCCATAGAGGTTGTACTAATCTACATTCCTACTAGCAGTGTGCAAGTGTTCCCTTCTTACCACATCCATGTCAACATTTATTGTTTTTTAACTTTTTAATAATGGCCATTCTGGCTGAGGTAAAGTGGTATCTCTTTGTGGTTTTAACTTGCATTTACCTGATGATTAGTGAGGTTGAACATTCTTTTCATATTTCTTGGCTGTTTATCTATCTTCTTTTGAGAACTCTCTATTCATGACATTTGCTAACTTTTAACTGGGATGATCATTATTAATATTATCTACTGATTTGTTTGAATTCCTTGAAGATCCTGGATATTAGTCCTTTGTTGAATGCAGAGTTTGCAAATATTTTCTCCCGTTCTGTGGATTGTCTGTTTACTCTGATAATTATTTCTTTTGCTATGCAGCTGTTTAGTTCAATTAGGTCCCATTTCTTTTATTTTTGTTTTTGTTACATTTGCTTTTGTGGTCTCAGCCATGAATTCTTTGCATAGGCCAATATCCGGAAGGGTTTTTCCTGGCTTTTCTTCTAGAATTTTTATGATTTCAAGTCTTAGATTTAAATCTTTAGTCCATCTTGGGTTGATTTTTGTATACGCTGAGAAATAGGGATTCAGTTTCATTCTTCTACATGTAGCTATCAAATCTTCCCAGCACCATTTATTGAATAGAGTGTCCTTTCCTCAATGCATGTTTTTGTATGCTTTTTCAAAGATCATTTGGTTTTAAGTATTTGTCTTTATTTCTGGGTTCTCTATTCTATTCCATTGGTCTCAGTATCTACTTTTACACCAGTATCATGCTGTTTTGGTTACTATGGCCCTGTAGTGTAATTTGAAGTCGGTGCAATACCTCTTGGTTTGTACCTTTTGCTTAGAATTTGCTCTTTTTTGGTTCCATGTGAATTTTAGAATAGCTTCTTCTAATCCTGTGAAAAATGAAGTTAGTATTTTGATAAGAATTGGATTGAATCTGTATATTGCTTTGGGCAGTATGATCATTTTCACAGTATTGATTTTTCCAATCCATTAGCATCAGATGTATTTTCGTTTTTTTGAGTCATCTATGATTTATTTCAGCAGTGTTTTGTAGTGCTCCTCATAGAGATCTTTCACTTCCTTAGTTAAGTATATTCCTAGATATTTTACTTTATTTTTGCAGCTATTGTAAAAGGGACTCAGTTCTTTATTTGATTCTCAGCTTGGTTGTTGTTGGTGTATAGCAGTGCTACTGATGTGCAGATTGATTTTGTAACCTAAGACTTTACTGAATTCATTTATCAAATCTAGGAGTATTTTGAAGAAATCTTTAGGGTTTTCTACATATACCATTATATCATTGGCAAACAGAATTGGTTTGGCTTCTGTTTTTCCAATTTGGATGCCCTTTATTTCTTTCTCTTGCCTGACTGCTCTGGTTAGGACTTCCTGTTCACATTTTTTTTCCTATTTTTATTTGGGTTGTTTTCTGTTTCTGTTATTAATTTTTAAAATTTACTATCCAGTCTGAATTAAAGTATTTTCTATGTAATACAATATATTTTCTCCTAATCTTTAGCTTATCTTTTTACATTCTTCATAGTATCTTCTGATGAGTAATTATTTTCAATATTGATAAAGTCTAATATATACGTTTCTAAAAGTGTAAGGTTATGTGTTCTGTTTTGCTTAAAAAAGACAGATTTTCTGCCACAAGTTGTAAGGATACTCTCCTACGCTTTCTTCTAGGTGTTTTCTAGCTTTAGCTTTTGTATTTAGGTATATCATCCATCTTAAATTAATTTTTGTCTATAGTGTGAGGTAAGGGAGAAATTTATTTTTTTTCATACAGATATCTGGTTGCTCCAGCATAATTTATTTGGAAGACTTTTTATTTCTTCATTGGATTGACAACTTTCTTAAAAATGAAATCAATATGTGAATGTGTCTGGGTGTGTACTTATAGTGATGGTTACTTTTACGTGTCAGCTTGACTGGGCCATGGAGTGCCCTAATATTTGGTCAAACAATATTCTGGGTATTTCTATGAGAGTGTTTTGGATGAGATTAACATTTAAATAGGTAGACGGTGTAAAGTAGATTGTTTCCTCTAATGTGAGTGGGCCTCGTCCAATCAGTTGAAGGCTTGAATTAAACAAAAAGGCTGACCCTCACTTGAGTTAGAGAGAATTATTTTGCCTGACTTCCTATGGACTGGGACATCAGCTTTTTCCATCCTTTTGGACTGAAACTGAAACAATAGCTCTTCCTAGGTGTCTAGCCAGCTGGCCTTTGCAGTGGAACTACCCATCAATTCTCATGGTTCTCAGGTCTTTGGGTTTTGACTGGAGCCACATCATTGGTTCTCCTGGGTCTCCATCTTCCTGACTCATTCTGTAGATCCTGAGACATGTCAGCCTTCATAATTCTGTGAGCCAATTCCTTACAATCAATCAATCAACCTCTCTCTCTCTCTCTATATATATATATATAGATAGGAAGATAGATAAATACATATGTGTGTGTATGTATGTATATGTTCTATTTCTCTGAAGAGTCACGACTAATACAGATCCATTTATTTATCTATCAATAGATACCTAATCTATATATAGTTAGATACATACATACATATATATGTATATTTCTGAACTCTCTACTTTGCTCTATTGATCTGTTTGTCTATCCTTATGCCAATATTATACTATCCTAATAATTATCACCTTATAGGAAGTCTTGAAATCTGGTAGTGCCCATCCTTCTATTTTATTGTTTTAAAGATTGTTTTGGCTATTCTAGGTCCTTTTCACATACATATCAATTTCTCTATAAAAAAGACTGTGGCAAAAAACACAAAGCACATAGACCATTGACATTATAAAGCAACTCTACAGTCAAGTCTGCATAGCAATCAGCTAACAAGGTGATAACATGATCAAATCTGCGCATATCAATATTAACCTTGAATGTAAATGGGCTAAACACCCCACTTAAAAGATACAGAATGGCAAGTTGGATAAAGAAGCAAGACCCACTGTATACTGTGTTCAAGAGACCCATCTCTCACATTCAGTGACACCCTCAGGATCAAATTAAATGGATGGCGAAAAATTTGTCAAGAAAACAGAAAATAAAAAAGCAGGGGTTGCTATTCTTATTTCAGACAAATAGACTTTAAACCAACAATGATCAAAAAGGGCAAAAAATGGCATCACATAATGATAAAGGGTTCAATTCACCAAGAAGATTTAACTGTCCTAAATATATGTGCCCCCAACACTGGAGCACTAAAATTCATAAAACAGGTTCTTAGAGACCTACAAAGACACTTAGATAGCTACATAATAATAATGGGAGACTTCAAAACCCCACTAACAGTGTTAGACATAATCGAGGCAGAAAACTAAGTAAGATATTTGAGACCTAAACTTGACACTTGATGAAATGAACCTAACAGAAATCTATAGAATACCCAACAACAATAGAATAGACATTCTTCTCATCCGCTCATGGCACATACTCTAAAATCGACACCATGCTTAACCATGAAGCAATTCTCAACAAATCAAAGAAAATTGAAATCATACCAATCACACTCTCAGACCACAGTACAATAAATAGAAATCAATACCAAGAAGAGCTCTTAAAACCATATAATTACATGGAAATTAAATAATCTCAGTCTGAATGACTTTTGTGTAAACCAGAAATTAAGGAAGAAATCAAGAAATTATTTGAATCTAATGAAAACAAAGATACATTGCACCGGAATCTCTGGGGCACAGCTAAGGCAGTGTTAAGAGGGAAGTTTATAGGGCTAAATAACCACATAAAAAAGTGAGAAAGATCTCAAATTAACAACTTGACATCACATCTAGAAGAACTAGAAAAACAAGAGCAAACCAACCCCAAAACTAGCAGAAGAAAAGAAATAACCAAAAGCAAAGCTGAACTGAATGAAATGGAGACATGAAAAACCATGCAAAAGATAAACAAAACCAAAAGGTGGTTCTTTGAAAGAATAAATAAGATTGACAGACCAATAGCTAGACTAATAAAGAAAAAAAGAAGGAAGATCTAAATAAACACAATCAGAAATGACAAAGGGGACATTATCATCGACCCCACAGAAATACAAAAAAAACCCTCAAAGACTATTATGAACACTTTATGCACACAAACTAGGAAACCTAGAATAAATGAATGAATTCCTGGAAACATACAACCTTCCAAGACTGAACCAGGAAGAAGCTGAATCCCTGAACAGACCAATAATGAGTTTCAAAATGGAATCAGTTAAAAAAACCAACCAACCAGAAAAAACCCAGACCAGATGGATTCACAGTCAAATTCTATCAAATATATAAAGAGCTGGTACCAATCCTAATAAAACTATTCCCAAAAATTAAGGAGGAGGGACTCTTCCCTAACTGATTTCTCCCCCGCCAGCATCATTCTGATACGAAAACCTGGCAGAGACACAAAAAAAACAACAAAAACCTCACGCCAATATTCCTGATGAACATAAATTCAAAAATCCTCAACAAAATACTAGCAATTTGAATCCAGCAGCACATGAAAAAGCTAATTCACTATAATCAAGAAGGCTTTATTCCTGGGATGAAAGGTTGGTTTAAAGATATGCAAATCAATACATGTGATTCATCACATAAACATAACTAAAAACAAAAACCACATGATCATCTCAATAGATGCAGGAAAGGCTTTCAATAAAATCCAACACTCCTTCATGTTAAAAACCTTAACAAACTAGGCATCAAAGGAACATACTTCAAAATAATAAGAGCCTTCTTTGACAAACCCACAGATAAGATCAAACAAAACAGGCAAAAGCGAGAAGCATCTCCCTTGAGAACTGGAATAAGACAAGGGTGTTCACACTCACCACTCCTAGTCAACATAGTACTGGAAGTGTTAGCCTGAGCGATCAGGCAAAAGGAAGAAATAGAAAGTATTCAAATAAGAAGAGGAAATCAAACTATCTCTACTCACAGGCGATATGATTCCACACCTAGAAAACTGCATATTCTCTGCCCAAAGCCTCTTAGATCTGATAACCAGTTCAGCAAAGTTTCGGGATACAAGATAAGTGTACAGAAATCAGTAGCAATTTTTATACATTAATAATGTTCAAGCTGATAGCCAAATTGAGAATGCAATCACATTCACAACAGTCACTAAAAAGAATAAAATACCTAGGAATGCAGCGAACCAGGGAGGTGAAGATTTCTACAACAAGAATTACATAATACTGCTGAAATAAATCAGAAGTAATGCAAACAAATGGAAAAACATTCCACGCTCACGGATAGGAAGAATCAATATTGTTACAATGCCATACTCCCCAAAGAAATTTACACATTAAAAGGTATTCCTATCAAAATACACACGATATTTTTCAGAAAATTAGAAAAAGAATTATAAAATTCATATGGAACCAAAAAAAAGAGCTCGAATAATCAAAGCAATCCTAAGCAAACAAACAAACAAAAAACAAACAAAAAACAAAGCTGGAGGCATCACATTACCAGCCTTCAAATTATACTACAAGGCTACAACAAACAAAACAAAACAGCATGGCACCGATATAAAAATAGACACATAGACCAATGGAACAGGTTAGAGAACCCAGAAATAAAACTGTCCACCTGCAACCATCTGATCTTCAACGAAGTCGACAATAGCAAGCAATGGGGAAAGGGCTCCCTATTCAATAAATGGTGCTGCGATAACTGGCTAGCCATATACAGAAGGTGTATGCTGGACTTTTTCCTTTCACTATACACAAAAAACAGCTCAAGATGAATTAAAGACTTCAATGTAAAACCTAAAATTATAAAAACCCTAGAAGAAAACTTAGGAAATATCATTCTGAACATAGACCCTGGCAGAGATTTTATGACAAAGACTCCAAAAGTAATTGCCACAAAAACAAAAATTTACAAGTGAACCTAATTAAACCAAAGAGCTTCTGCATAGCAAAAGAAATTATCAACAAAACCATATGATCATCTCTGAGTAAACAGACAGTCTTTGTTCTCTGTTTGGGAGAAAATATTTGCAAACTAGGCATTCAACAAGGGTCTAATGTGCAGAATCTATAGGGAACTTAAATTAAAAAGCATAAAACAACCCATTAAAATGGGCAAAAAACATGAATAGATGTCTTTCAAAAGAAGACATACATGTGGCCAACAAGCATATGAAAAAATGTTCAACATCACTAATCATCAGAGAAATGCAAATTAAAACCACAGTGAGATACTATCTCACATCACTGAGAATGGCTATTATTAAAAAGTCAAAAAAATAGCAGATGATGACAAGGTTGTGAAGAAAAGAATGCTTATGCACTGCTGCTGGGAATGTAAACTCATCCAGCCACTGTGGAAAGCAGTTTGCAGATTTCTCATAGAACTTAAAACAGAACTACAATTTGACCCAGCAATCCCATTAACGGGTATATACCCAAAGGAATACAAATCATTCTACCATAAACACATGCACACATGTTCATCACAGCACTTCTTACAATATTAAAGATGTGGAATTAACCTAGATGCCTATCAACAGTGGACAAAATAAGGAAAATGTGATAATGAAAAAATGATAAAGGGGATATTAACACTGATCCCACAGAAATACAAACTATAATCAGAGAATATTATAAACACCTCTATGCAAATAAACTAGAAAATCTAGAAGAGACAAGGTATGGTGGCTCACGCCTGTAATCCTAGCACTCTGGGAGGCCAAGGTGGGTGGATCCCTTGAGGTTTGAGACCAACATGGCCAACATGGTGAAACCCTATCTCTACTGAAAATACAAAAAAATTTAGCCGGGTGTGGTAGCGGGCGCCAATAATCCCAGCTACTCAGGAAGCTGAGGCAGGAGAATCACTTGAACCTGGGGGTCGGAGGTTGCAGTGAGCCAAGATCATGCCACTTCACTCCAGCCTGGGCAACAAAGGGAGACTCTGTCTCAAAAATAAAAAATAAAAATAAATTGTAATTAAAAAAAAGAAAATCTAGAAGAAATGTGTAAATTCCTGGACACATACACCCTCCCAAGACTAAACCAGGAAGATGTTGAATGGCTGAATAGACCAATAACAAGTTCTGAAATTGAGGCAGTAATTAAGAGCCTACCAACCAAAAAAAGCCCAAGAACAAATGGATTCACAGCCAAATTCTACCAGATGTACAAGGAGGAGCTGGTACCATTCCTTCTGAAACTATTCCAAACAATAGAAAAAGGGGGATTCCTCCCTAACTCATTTTATGAGGCCAGCATCATCCTTATACCAAAATGCGTCAAAGACACACCAAAAGAAGAAAATTTAAGGGCAATATCCCTGATGAATGTCAATGTGAAAATCCTCCATAAAATACCGGCAAACCAAATCCAGCAGCACATCAAAAAGCTTATCCACCACGATCAAGTCAGCTTCATCCCTGAGATGCAAGGCTGGTTCAACATATGCAAATCAATAAATGTAATTCATTACATAAACAGAACCAGTAACAAAAACCACATGATTATCTGAATAGATGCAGAAAAGGCCTTCAATAAAATTCAATATCCCTTCACGGTAAAAACTCTCAATAAACTAGGCGTTGATAGAACATATCTCAAAATAATAAGAGCTATTTATGACAAACCCATAGCCAATGTCATACTGAATGGGCAAAAGCTGGAAGCATTCCCTTTGAAAACCAGCACAAGACAAGCATTCTTTCTCTCACCACTCCTATTCAACATCGTATTGGAAGTTCTGGCCAGGGCAATTAGGCAAGAGAGAGAAATAAAAAGTATTAAAATAGAAAGAGAGCAAGTAAAATTGTCTCTGTTTGCAGATAACATGATTGTATACTTACAAAACCCCATTATCTCAGCTCAAAAACTCCTTAAGCTGATAAGCAACTTCAGCAGTCTCAGGACATAAAATCAATGGGCAAAAATTACAAGCATTCCTATATACCAACAATAGGCAAGCAGGGAGTCAAATTGTGAGTGGATTCCAACTCACAATTGCTACAAAGAGAATAAAATACCTAGCAATACAACGTTAAAACTTACAAGGGACATAAAGCACCTTTTCAAGAACTACAAACCACTGCTCAAGGAAGTAAGAGAGGATTCAAACAAATGGGAAAACATTCCATGCTCACTGATAGGAAGAATCAATATCATGAAAATGGCCATACTGCCCAAAGTAATTTATAGATTCTTTGCTATTCCCACTAAATTGCCATTGACTTTATTCACAGAATTAGAAAAAACTACTTTAAATTTCATGTGGAATCAAAAAAGAGCCCATATAGCCAAGACAATCCTAAGCAAAAAGAACAAAGCTGGAGGCATCATGCTACCTGACTTCATACTACACTACAAGGCTACAGTAACCAAAACAGCATGGTACCGGTACAAAAACAGATATATAGACCAATGAAACAGAACAGAGGTCTCAGAAATAACACTGCACATCTACAACCATCTAATCTTCAACAAATCTGACAAAAACAGGCAGTGGGGAAAGGATTCCCTGTTTAATAAATGATGCTGGGAAAACTGGCTAGCCATATGCATAAAACTGTAACTGGATCCCTTCCTTACACCTTATACAAAAATTAACTCAAGATGGCTTAAAGACTTAAATGTAAAACCCCAAACCATAAAAACCCTAGAAGAAAACCTAGGCAATACCATTCATGATATAGGCATAAGCAAAGACTTCATGACTAATACACCAAAAGCAATTGCAACAAAGGCCAAAATTGACACATGGGATCTAATCAAACTAAAGAGCTTCTGCACGGCAAAAGAAACTATCATCAGTGTGAACAGGCAGCCTACAGAATGGTAGAAAAATTTTGCAATCTACCCATCTGACAAAGGTCTAATATCCAGAATCTACAAGGAACTTAAACAAATTTACAAAAAAAAAAACCATCAAAAAGTGGGTTAAGGATATGAACAGACGCTTTTCAAAAGAAGACATTTATGCAGCCAACAAACACACACACAAAAAAAGCTCATCACCTCTGGTCATTAGAGAAATGCAAATCAAAACCACAATGAGATACCATCTCACACCAGTTAGAAGGGTGATTATTAAAAAGTCAGGAAACAACAGATGCTGGAAAGGATGTGGAGAAATAGGAACACTTTTACACTGTTGGTGGGGGTGTAAATTAGTTCCACCATTGTGGAAGACAGTGTGGCAATTCCTCAAGGATTTAGAACCAGAAATACCATTTGATCCAGCAATTCCATTACCGTGTATATACCCAAAGGATTATAAATCATTCTACTGTTAAGACACATGCACATGTATGCTTATTGGAGCACTATTTGAAATGGCCAAGATTTGGAAGCAAACCAAATGCCCATCAATGATAGACTGGATAAAGAAAGTATGGCACATATACACCATGGAGTACTATGCAGCCATAAAAAAGAATGAGTTCATGTCCTTTGCAGGGACATGGATGAAGGTGGAAGCCATCATTCTTAGCAAACTAACACAGAAACAGAAAACCAAACACTGCATGTTCTCACTCATAAGTGGGAGTTGAACAATGAGAACACATGGACACAGGGAGGGGATATCTCACACCAGGGCCTATCGGGGTGGGGGACAAGGGGAGGGGGAGCATTAGGACAAATACCTAATGCATGCAGGGATTCAAACCTAGATGACAGGTTGATAGGCATAGCAAACCACCATGGCACATGTAAACCTATGTAACAAACCTGCACATTCCACACATGTATCCCAGAACTTAAAGTTAAATAAAATTTTTTTAAAAAGAAAATTTGGTACATATACATCACGGAGTACTATACAGCCATTAAAAGGTATAAAATCGTATTCTTTGAGGCAACATAGATGGAGCTGGAGGTCATTATTTTAAGCAAATTGGTACAGAAACAGAAAACTAAAGACTGCTTGTTCTCTCTTATAAGTGGGAGGAAAACATTGAGTACACGTGAACACAAAGAAGGGAACAATAGACACCAGGGACTATTTGGGGGTCAAGGGTAGGAGGAAGGTGAAATTTGAAGAATTAACGACTGATTAATATGTTCATTACTCGGGTGACAAAATAATCTGTACACCAGACATCCACAACATGCAATTTACCCATGTAACAAATCTACACATGTACCCCTTGAACCTAAAATAACAGTTGGAAAAAATTAAGAAAAAAAAGACCATGGGGACTTAATTGGGATTATATTGACTTTTTTTAAACTTTTAAGTTCAGGGATACAAGTGCAGGTTTGTTACATAGGTAAACTTCTGTCATGGGAGTTTGTTGTACAGATTATTTTGTCACACAGGCATTAAGCCTAGTACCCATTAGTTATTTTTCCTGATCCTCTCCCTCCGCCCAGTGTGGGTAGGATCTTTCAGATCCTCCCTCTGAAAGGCCCCAGTGTGTGCTGTTTCCCTGCATGTGACCATGTCTTCTCATCATTTAGCTTCCACTTATAAGTGAGAACATGCAGTATTTGGTTTTCTGTCTCTGTGTTAGCTTGCTAAAGATAATGGCCTCCAGCTCCATCCTAAATTGACAGCTTAACATTATCGAGCCTTCTACTCCATAAATGTGGTATATAGCTCTTCATTTATTTAGGTCCTTCTTCATTTTCCCTTGAGTATGTGTGGTAGTTTTCAGTATAGAGGTCTTACACATCTTTTGTTAAATTTATTCTTATTCTTATTCTATTTTTGATGATACAATAGATGGATTTTTAAAACTTTAATTTCTAATTTCTTATTAGTATATAGAAATTCAAGTGATTTTTGTATATTAGCTTAATTCCTGTGATCTTGAGAAATTCACTTTGTTCTAGTAGTTTTTGTAGATTTCCTTGTATTTCCTATGTATATAATCATGTTACCTGTATATGACATTTTAAGTTCTTTCTTTCTAATCCTTACGTCTCTGTTTCTTTTTATCTTACCTTATTGCACTGCCTAGGACCTTGAGAACAATGTTGAAAAGGAATAGGAGATACTTCTTGTCTTGCTCCTGATCATTTACAGTGCTGTTGTTTACTTCCTGAAGATCTGTGTTTCCATTGGAATCATTTCCCTTCAGATTTTCTCATAGTGAAATATTGTTATTCTAGTAACAAATTCATTCAGCTTTCATTTTTTTTCTGAAAATGTCATTAGAGTAGAAAAACACTACAAGCAAAATTTACTTAGTTGACATGTCTGTAACCAACAACTTCAGCATATACATTTTTTCAAATACACGTGGAACATTTATCAAACTGACTCTCTATGTTGGACTACAAAGCTAATCTCAAAAATAGAAAAGGTTTGAACACATAGAATGTGTTCTTTAACCATTATGGAATTAAATTAACACCAACAATAAAATGATTTATTTTTATAATATCTCAAAGCTTAAAATTTAGTCAATTTTGTCTAAATAACTCATAGATTAAAGAAGAAATCACAATGGAAATGAGAATATATTTTGAGGTAAATTATGATGAAAATGTGTCATATTAAAATGTGTGAGCTTTAAAAGCTGTGTTTAAGAGATTCATAGTGGCGACCGGTTGCAGTGACTCACACTTGTAATCCCAGCACTTTGAGAGGCCAAGGTGGGTGGATCACCTGAGGTCAGGAGTTCGAGACCAGCCTGGCCAACATGGTGAAACCCTGTTTCTACTAACAATACAAAAATAGTCAGGCGTGGTGGTGGCCACCTGTAATCCCAGCTACTTGGGAGGCTGAGGCAGGAGAATCGCTTGAAGCCAGGAAGTGGAGGTTGCAGTGAGCTGAGATCGCACAATTGCACTCCAGCCTGGGCAACAGAGTGAAACTCCGTCTCAAAAAAAAAAAAGAGATTCATAGCGGCAACTCACTCATTGAGAGGGAGGAGAAAGCAGGGAGCTCCAGAGCCCTGCCTAGCCTGGCCTAAACTTTGCTGCCAAAGATGTGGTGGCAACAGGTACAACTTCTCCCTTGCCGAGCTGCAGCACTTCAATGGGGTTTAGGACCTGCACATTCTCATGGCCACACCAGAAAGGGCAAGGTGTTCAGCGTGACCAGAGGTTGCAAGTTCCAAGGGCCAGGGGGCCACACAGGATCTTTGCCGAAAGAGATACATCCAGGGGCCCTGCCACATTTTGCCTGGATAAGGGAGCACTGCAGGACAAGCATGATGACCTTTCTGACCTCCCTCCTGCCCAGGAGGAGACCCTGAGTGACTGGGCCTCTCAGTTCACGTTCAAGTATTCTCACCTGGATAAACTGCTGAAGGAGGGGAGGTACCCACTGTGGATTCAGATAAGGAAGAACCAAAAGATGAGAATGTACAGAAAAATGATTATTTTACAGAATCATTTGTAACATTCCAGTCTGTCTTAAAACATGGTGATTTCAATTTTTGGAAAAGCTTTGAACTTGCTGTACCTTTTAAAATTAACAACACTAGTGACACTGATAAAATTAACTTCTGTCTTAGAATGCATGATGTTTGTGTGTCACAAATCCAGAAAGTGAACGGCAGTGCTGTAATACAAATGTTAATACTGTTTTTTCTTTTATCTGTAGTTAATACAAGCTGAATTTAAATGTGTTTGTTCTGAGAGACAGGTAAGAAGACTTGAATATTTCCCCAAATAGGTAGAAATGTTAAATGTGCACCAAGAATAAAGAATCAACTGTTAGTTGTGATATTATCTAAAGATGGAAAATCCCTTTTTTTCTCAATTGACTTAACTGCCTGATTTGTTTTATCTACCTCCATAGCGAATCTGCAGTGTTCCAGAGTCTTTGGTATTGATTAAAGAGCTGTCCACTAATGAAATGAAATCTCAAAGCCGGGCTCAGTTGGAAACACACACACACACAAACACACACACACTCACTTACTGTGTTCCTGGACTACTTTGTTGTCCTTGCCATCACATGGTCACTTAGATACCCTCACAAACACAGTAATCTACATTTAGGATTAAAATAGTATCTGAAGATTCAAAAGAAAGCTTTGGAGAAAACCAGCCGGCTTGCCTAAAAGCCAAAACCTATGAAGAAGATTGTAGGACTATCTTTCCAATCCCCAATGTTCATGGTGGGGCAATAGTTATTTTACACAGTTTGAAATGAGAGAGAGGCATACAGAACAGAAATAGATGTTTGCTCTCCTAAGAGCCTTCATACACACCCCAGAGCAATGAGGAAACAGTACAATTACTAGCCAAGTGATTTTTAAAGTATATTCATAAGGTAACAATTACTCTTCTGTTATTACAAAACTCTAGCCATGACTATGGTTTGCTCTTTTGGTTCACACTAAGCTTAAGTGGTCTACACGATTGTGTGAATTTGTACAAGTATTATGTGAACAACTAGGGAGATTTCTAACTCTTGTAATTGCAGTTAGTTAAGTAATCATTGTATTTTCTTGTGAACTGTGTTTAATGGTTGAACCTCGAATCAGGAAACAAAATGAAGTGCTTTGATCAGTTAATAAAGTGGTTTTACCCGATGAAAAAGACAGAGATTCATAGAATTAAATGCATGTATTAAAAAGAAAAACTTAAAATCAGTAATCTAAGTATTCTTCTCAAGAATTAGAAAAAAGGTAGAAAATCAAATCCAAAAAATGGAACAAAAAAAATAAAAGCAGAAATTAATGAAAACATAAAAGAAACATCCAATGAAGAAAAATGCCAATGCAAAAAGTTTGCTCTTTGAAAAGATTAATAAAATGTTAATCCCTTTGCAAGACTGACCAAGGAATCAAAAGTGAAAAGTTCCAATTTAACAACATCAGAGATCAAAAGGAAGACATTATTACAGAGACTACAGATGTTACAAAATAATAAAAAAAGTGAACAACTTCAGATAGATATATTTTAAAATTTTATGAAATGGATAAAATGTGAGAAAAACACAATTTATTAAAGAGAACCAAGAAAGATAGAACATTTTAATATTTCAATTCTAGTAATTAAAAACTTTTGACAGGTAAATTCCAGAATGCTTTACTTCTAAGTACTAACGGAAGCAAAAACATGAATTCTTATAAAAATATTTTCAGACAATAATTAAATAAGAAACACAGTCCAGTTTATTTGATAAGATCATTATAATGTTGAGGCCAAACCCTGAGAAGGACTTTCAAGAAAGAAAAATTATAGGGCAATATCTTTCATGAGCATAGATGTAACAGTCCTGAATAAAATAATAGCAAATGGAATCCAGTAATATCTGAAAAAATGATACATTGTAACTAGGTTGGTTTGATTTTTAAAATACTAGCTTGTTTTAAAATTGGAAAAACCAATGAATGTATTTTATCACAATTATAAAATGAAGTAGAAAAATCATATGATCGTTTGAATTAAAAAATCATTTATTGAGTTTCAAAGCCATTTCAAAGCTAAAAGAAAAAAACCCTAAGCAAACTAACAAATACAGGAAACTTCCTTAATTTGATAAAGAGCATATACAAAATACCTCCAGCAAGCATAACACTTCATAGTAGAATATTGAAAACTTCCCTTTGAGAGCAGGACTGAGACAAGGCTGTCCACTTTTATTCAACATTGCACTGGAGGTCCTAGTAAATGAGATATAAGAATCTGAAATGAAATTATCATGATTGTAAAGGATGGAATAAAGCTGTCATATTTTGGCATGAAACATGGGTTTCATAAAAAACATCTGAGTCTACACATAAGCTATTAATAATTGAGTGAATTTAGCACAATTGCACATTAATAATACAAAAGTTGATTTTACTTTTACATGTAACTAACATTAAGAGATGACATTTCATAAGTGACACTATTTCCAATAGTTTATAAAAACCTTAATACCTAAGAATAAATCTGACAAGACACGTGCGATACCTCGGAAACTACTAAGCATTACTAAGAGAAATCAAGAGACTTGAATAAGCAGAGGGATATGGCATGCACACGAATTGGAAGACTGAATAATCAAGTTGTCAATTCCCCCACAAATGCAATGTAATCTCAATTAAAATCCAAGCAAGTATTTCATGGAAATTGATAAGCTTATTCTAAACTTTATATAAGGAGAAATACAAAGCCAAAAATCATCAAGACAATCATAAAGAACAAAGATGTAGAACTTGTACTACCAGATATTAACACTTATTATAAAGTTGTAGTCATTAAAACATGTGCCATTACTCCAAGAATAGAAAATATACCAAGGGAACAGATTAGAGGGTACAGAAGTGGAATCATACGTATATGGACATCAGATTTATAACAAAGTTTGCATTCTAAAGAAGTTAGGAAAAATAGTCTTTTAAATAACTCATGTGCTTTGATTAGTTAGTAAAGATATTTATAGGAATCAGATATTTATAGGAAAAAATATAATCTTGATTCCTGTCTTTCCTATCTTTCAGCATACACAAAAATTAATTCCAGGTAGATTGTAGCTCTAAATGTGAACAGAAAAAGAAATGAAGTTTCTAGAAAATATCATAAGAGAATACCTTAATGACATTAGGTTTTAAAAAGTTTTCTTAAACAGAAAACAAAAGTATAAACCATGAAGGAACATGATAAATGGACTATATTAAAATTGTGAACTTGTTTTTTTTAATCAAAAAGCATCTTTAAGGGAGTACACAGTCAAATCACAGATTATGAGAAGATATTTCAATTCTTATGCCTGACAAAGGGTTCCAATCTGGAATGTCGAAAATACTTCTAATTCATAATGAAAAGACAGACAATCCCAAATAAAAATGACAAAAGACATGGTCTTGAACTTTATAAATCAGGATAGCCACCAAACATTTGAACAGGTGCTCAACCTCATTATTCATGAGTGAAATGCAATTTGAAACTGTATGAGATAGAACCATGCACATAATAATAATGGCTAGCTTTTTAAAAAATATACCTTAAGTTCTGGGATACACGTGCAGAACATGCAGGTTTGTTACATAGGTATACATGTGCCATGGTGGTTTGCTGCACCCATCAACCCGTCATCTACATTAGGTATTTCTCCTAATGCTATCCCTCCCCTAGCCCACCACCCACCAACAGGCCCTGGTGTGTGATGTTCCCCTCGCTGTGTCCATGTGTACTCATTGTTCAGCTCCCACTTATGAGTGAGAACATGCAGAGTTTGGTTTTCTGTTCCTGTGTTAGTTTGCTGAGAATGATAGTTTCCAGCTTCATCCATGTCTCTGCAAAGGACATGAACTCATCCTTTTTTATGGCTGCATGGCCAGCTGTTTTAAAAGAACAACAATACTAAGTGTTGCAATACCAGATGTGGAGCATCTGGTGTTACACGCCCCACCCCCCCACACACGCACACACACTTACAAACATACACACCATAAATATGTGATATAGAATGATCTATCTCTCTATCTTTAAAGGGAGTGTTTTGTGTCTTGAACTGTTTGAGATTAGACTGTAGACAGAATGCCTAATTATACCTTAATAGTTCAGTATATTTCCTAAAAACAAAGATACTCTGCTACAGAACAACGGCATTAAAAATATGAAATCAGGACATTAACATCAGTTTAATATCACCATCCGATCCAAATATTTCATTAAGGCTTTTTTCATTGTCCTAATCATATCCTTTACAGGTTCATGATCCAATCCAAGATCATGTTGCATTTAGCTGTCATGTCTCTTTAGTTTCCATCAATATGAAATAGTTGCTCAGTCTTTCCTTATATTTTGTGACCTTGACAGTAAGACCAGTTACTTAGCAGAATCTCCCCCAATTTGATTTGCCTGATATTTTCTCCTGATTGGATTCAGTTGATGTATTTTTAGCAGGAAAGTAATTGAAGTAATGCTGTGTCCTTCTCAGTGCACCATTATCAGGAGATATTCAGGCTGATTTGCCCCATTACTGGTGATGTTAGCTTTTATTACTTGGTTAAAATGTTGTCAAGTCTCTTCTCTTCTCTTAATTATATATATTAATTAATAAGTGTTTTGTACTTATTAATTCATGTTATTAATTATGTTGTGGGAAGATACTTTGAGGCTATGTCAATAGTTAAATTTTCACCCATGAGTTTTAGTATCCATAGATGATTCTTGCCTGAATCAATTTTTACTCTGATAGTTAGAAGTTAGTGATTTTCTAACTTCACCATTCCATCTATATGCATTGGTTAGCATTTTATTCTAAGATAAAACTTTATCTTCTTTGATTTTATTCAATGGGCTAAAATAAATTATTTTGTAATAAAAAATGTATTTATTTTGGTGATCAAATTGTCCCAAATTGGCCAGTGTGAGACTCTTCAGGTTGGCTCTTTTTTTTTTTTTTTTTTTGAGTCGGAGTCTTACTCTGTCACCCAGGCTGGAGTGAAGTGGCACGATCTCGGCTCACTATAGCCTCTGCCTCCCAGGTTCAAGCGATACTCCTGCCTTAGCCTCCTCAGTAGCTGGGACTACATGCATGCACCACCATACCCATCTACTTTTTGTAGTTTTTTAGTACAGATGGGGTTTCACCATGTTGGCCAGGCTGGTCTTGAACACCTGGCCTCAAGTGATCCTCCCGCCTTGGCCTTCTAAGTTTCTGGGATTACGGACATGAGCCACCAAGCCTGGCCATGAGCCACTGTACCCAGCCCAGATTGGTTTTTAAATGTTTTTGACACGTCTCCATCTTTCTTTGAGTACTCCCTTTCTCTTTGACACGATAGAATATTCTAATTCTGGAGTCAGCCACTTATCCCAGGAGCTCTTGTTTCTATAGTGGAGGATAGTATTTATAAACTGGGCACTGAAGCGCACATTACCACCCCATGTGTCATTCTTTCTAGGCTTTCTCAGTGAACATAACTAGTATACATATGTTTATGTGTTCCCACCAATCACCATTTCCTTTCTTCCTTCCTTCCTTTCTTCTTTCCTTCCTTCCATCCACCTACCTATCTATATTTAAAACCATGAGTTTACCTCTAATAAGTTAATGAACAGTGAGTTCACCTCCAATTCCAGGCCAACATCCCAGAGTTTTTTGTTGTTGTTGTTGTTTTGCTTTATTTTTTTTCCCTCCAACTTTCTGTACTTTTTATAGAAGCTTCTTCAACATTGAGTGACTTGACTTCCATTATCTTTGATACATTTCCATTTCCATTATTTGCTCAATCCATTTTTGTGTCTTCATTCTCCTAGTTATGTGGCTAACTTGGCCCCAGCCCTGTTGCTCCTGATTTGTGGGCTGTCCTCTTGAACCCAAACCTACCAAGCATGTTGACTGAGTCTATAATGTCAGCCCCAGTCCTGGCTCCAAAGATCATGCTGGGTAAGTCCCCAGTCCTAGTCTTATCCCCAACCCTGGAGAACACACCAACCAAGTACCCAACTGAGTTCCTGGCCCTGACTCTAGTGAGCTTGCCTTTTGAGATCCAGGTATTGACCAAAGAGAAGGGAAACAAATATTAACTGTATAAAACAATGAATTAGGCACTTAACAAAAATACAACCAAGAACACTCACAGAGTCCACTTCACTCCCATGCTACCTCCACTGGAGCAGGTACTGGTATTATCCATGGCTGAGAGACCTGAAGACAGATCACATCACAGGAGTCTTTGCAGACACCCTCCAGTACCAGCCCAGAGCCCAGTAGCTCTGCTGGGTGGCTAGATACAGAAGAGAAATAACAAGCACTACAGTTTGGCTGTCAGGAAGCCTCATCCTTAGGGGAGAGGAAAGAGCACCAAATCAAGGGAACACTCCATGGGACAAAATAATCTGAACAGCAGTCCTTGAGTCCTGTATCTTCCCTCTGACACAGCCTACCCAAATGAGAAGGAACCAGAAAAACAATTCTGGTAATATGAAAAAGCAAGGCTCTTCAACGCCCCCAAAAGATCACACTAGCTCACCAGCAGTGGATCCAAACCAAGACGAAATCTCTGAATTGCCAGAAAAAGAATTCATAAGGTCAATTATTAAGCTAATCAAGGAGGCACCAGAGAAAGGTGAAGTCCTACTTAAAGAAATAAAAAAAAAGATAGAGCATATGAATGGAAAAATCTCCAGTGAAATAGATAGCATAAAAAAATCACAATCACATCTTCTGGAAAGGAAGGACACAGTTAGAGAAATGCAAAATGTGCTGGAAAGTCTCAGCAGTAGAATCAAACAAGCAGAAGAAAGAACTTCAGAGCTTGAAGACAAGGCTTTTGAATTAAACCAATCCAACAAAGGTGAAGAAAAAAGAATTTAAGAAATGAACATAGCCTCTAAGAAGTTTGAGATTATGTTAAACGACCAAATCTAAGAATTATTGGTGTTCCCAAGGAAGAAGAGAAATCTAAAAGTTTAGAAAACATATTTGAGGGAATGTTTAGAAATATGTTCCCCAAATATGTTTAGAAAACATGTTTGAGGAAAATTTCCTCAGACTTGCTAGAGATTCAGACATCCAAATAAAAGAAGCTCAAAGAACACCTGGGAAATTCATTGTAAAAAGACCATCACATTGGCAAGTAGTCATCAGATTATCTAAAGTCAAGAGGAAGGAAAGACGCTTAAGAACTGTGAGGCAAAAGTACCAGGTAACCTATAAAGGAAAACCTATCAGATTAACAGCAGATTTCTTAGCAGGAACCCTACAAGCTAGAAGGAATTGGGGTTCTATATTTAGCCCCCTTAAACAAAACAATTATCAGCCAAGAATTTTGTATCCAGCAAAACTAAGCTTCATAAATGAAGGCAAGATAGTCTTTTCCAGACAAACAAATGCAGAGAGAATTTGCCACTGCCAAGCCAGCACTAGAAGAACTGCTAAAAGGAGCTCTAAATCTTGAAACAAATCCACAAAATACACCAAACTAGAATCTCCTGAAAGCATAAATCTCACAGGACTTATAAAACAATAACACAATGAAAAAAAGGTATTCAGGCAACAAATGGTATTATGAATAGAGTAGTACCTCACATCTCAATACTAACATTGAATGTAAATAGCCTAAATGCTCCACTTCAAAAATACAGAATGGCAGAATGGATAAGAATTCACCAAGTATCTGCTGTTTTCAGGGGACTTACCTGACACATTAGGACTCACATGAGCTTAAGATAGAGGGGTGGAAGAAGATATTCCATGCAAATGGACACCAAAAATGAGCAGGAGTAGCTATTTTTATATCAGACAAAACAAATTTTGAAGGAACAGCAATTAAAAACGACAAAAAGAGACATTATATAATGATAAAAGGACTAGTCCAACAGGAAAATATCAGTCCTAAATATATATGCACCTAACACTGGAGCTCCCAAATCTATAAAACAATTACTACTAGACCTAAGAAATGAGATAGCAACACAATAATAGTGGGGGACTTCAATACTCCAATGGCAGCACTAGACAGGTCATCAAGACAGAAAGTCAACAAAGAAACAATGGACTTAAACTATACCCTAGAGCAAATGGACTCAAGGGATATTTACAGACCATTCTACCCAACAACTGCAGAGTATACATTCTATTCATCAGCACATGGAACATTCTCCAAGATAGACATTATGATAGGCCACAAAACAAGTCTCAACAAATTTAAGAAAATTGAAATTATATCAAGTACTCTCTCAGACCAAAGTGGAATAAAATTGGCAATCAACTCCAAAAGGAATCCTCAAAACCACGCAAATATATGGAAATTAAATAATGTATTCCTGAATGATTGTTGGGTCAACAATGAAATCCAGATGAAAATTTTTTAAATCTTTGAACGGAACAATGATAATGACACAACCTATCAAAACCCTTGGGATCCAGCAAAAGCGGTACTAAGAGGAAAACTCATAGCATTAAATGCCTATATTTAAAAGAAAAAGTCTGAAAGAGCATTAATAGACAATCTAATGTCACACCTTAAGGAACTAGAGAAACAAGAACAAACCAAATCCAACCCCAGCAGAAGAAAAGAAATAACCAAGATCAGAGCAGAACTGGTAAAAGGGATGGCAGAAGCATTTGAACATCTGCCTTCACCCTTCACTGTGGACGGTTACCACCCAAAATGTTCACTCTTCCACACTTCTGAAACTTGGACAAGTGTGTGGCGGAGTCAACTCCTGACCCAAGATGACACCCAGGAGGAGCCTGGGGGCAGCAAGTGAGAAGTGAGAAGAGGCAGAAAGCAGATATTGAGTGAATCAAGTGAGTCATGGACTGCCACAAATGGTTGGCCTTAGCTGAGGGTGAAACTGAGGTGAGCCTAAGAGGTTGTACGTCAGCTTTGAGTGACCTTTCCAGGTCTTTCCCCCAGTTTACAAGGCAGCAAAGCAGGGCTTACAGATCTGAACCAGTTTATGGAAGGATGTGGATTTTTAAAACACATATATTCAAGTCAGGGCACATAAAACATCAACCACTTAAATAAGATGACATGTTACTTAAGGTGTATTATGCTCATTGTCATTTGAAATATAATGACATAATCCCAAAGTGAAGCTGGGTAAAATTTGAGAAGAACAAATTTGTGTCTTTTTGCTGTGGCCTGGTGTCAGTTTTGTGTGAGTGTTCTTGCCTTTAGAATTTGGGATTTGTGGTCCAGGATTTCATGAAGCCCAGGACCCACATATCTGTGCCCAGTTGACCTTGAAGCTATTGAAGAAAGAGGTTAGAGTTTGATGGAGCTTTTTTGTGGACCCTGCCTGGGAGGTGTCCCTCTAGTCCATCTGACACTTAGCTGCTTTATTGCTCTTGGGACTGTGGGTGTACTACTTTGAACTTTAACGGAAAGCTTGTCTCCAAATAAGGGGTATCTGACTTAGATGTGTTTTTCCAATAAGCTAGGCCCTGGCTGCCTTTATGGCTTTAATCCCAGGAACTTTACCTCCCCACTCTACCCCAGACAACAAACATGACCTTGTTTCTAAGAGACATGGCTCTAGAGCTGGAGGGACTTGCGTAGTCATCTGCTAGATCCTCTCACTTCCTGCCTGTGACACAGTATAATCCTGATTTTTGGACAGGGCATCTTAATGATGAAGGGAAAAATTATATCACCCTAAGTGACCAAGAGAGTTAAGGTTATTCTTAGGAGCAGAACCCAAATCTCTTTCCTTTCTATACTTCCAAATATACTAGAATTGTGGTATCTTTACATGAACATTAACAGTAGGCCCTGCAGAGTTGGTTCAACAGTACAATAAATTTGTTTGCCTTAGACGTGTTTTTCCAATAAGCTGGAAAAATAATAAGCTCTGGTATGTATGGCTCAATATGGCGGGTCACATGTTTGTAAGAAGATTCAGCTAAGCTCACTAAGTACAGGGGAATCTTGACCTTAAGAGGCTGTCAAAAAGAAGAGGTTCCACGCCTTTAAATGGATGCTTGCAAGTTCTTGGGATTGGGGTTGGGGGTAGAGTGATGGAGATTATCTTAGTCTTTTTGGGCAGCTATAACAAAATACCTTAGGCTGGATAATATATAAACAAGAGAAACAAGAGAGGCTAGCGAATCAGGGCTGCTGAAGTTAGGGACTAGAGTCAGAGAGCTGGAACATCCTGGCCTGGTCCCACCAAGTTCTCTGGGAACCTTGGTTGAGTCCAGCGTAGCCAAAAGACATTCCTGAAAAATGGCCCGTCCATGCCCAAACTGTCACCCATGATGCCCAAAACTCACTCCCAGCTAAATGTCACCCCAAGAAGAATAAGACTAAGTAGTTTTAAATTATATATATATTTTTCTTTTTGAAATTTTTTTTCAAAATTCCATAGTTATATACAGTAACATCAATTTCAACAACAGCAGTACAAAGCACACATTTGACTTACAGGAGCACTGATTGCCAAAGAATACCAAAGTGTTTCACCTTCATGATCCATGGGAGGACCCCACAACACTACAAACAGGTAGGAGGGAGAACAATGACATTTTGCCGTGAACTTAATTGAGCTCACAGGGAAACAAAAACAAAAACAAAAAACACATCACCAGGATTTTGAATTTTACATTCACCAGGATGTATGACAGATAGAGTATCAACAACTTAAATATAATTAAATACTTTTTAAGAAATATTATGCTTTAAATTATTTAAAAATAATCTCTTTGTGGATGTTATAATAAAATAATGTCCCACTGCACCTGGGGGAGGTTGGGGAAAATAAATAAGCTTTTCTTCAAGCTCTGAATCTCAGTCTATGTATGAAGGCTCAAGGCTTCAGATTTTGAAATATTTGGTCCAGATGCTTCATGGAATCCCTGACCCATCTCTCCTTGGGGTCAGCACAGACCTCCTTGCCCTGTTTGGTCTTGAAGCTGTTGGGGGAGAGAGGGCACAATTAGATGGAACACTTTGAAGATCCTGCACAGGACTGTGGGCCATTGGTCCCTAGAACTGATCAGCCCTTGGTCCTTAGGTGAAGGACCCAGACCCGGGAGAGGAGGGAGGGGAAGAGTGGGAGGAAGAAGCTCCAGAAGGAAGCTCTGCTCTTGCTGTCCAGGTGAAACCCTCCAGGGTCCTGGCTACAGATATTGGGTTAGTTTCACCAAGCCCCTAGAAGGGAATCCTAGAGCAGTTATGGACTCCTTCTCATGGACTGAGTTTCTCTATGGGGTAGAAGGGCCCTTTGGATAGAAGTTATATACATCCGACTCATATGGACATGAATCTTGACTTCTCTATGTTGTCCATCAGAACTTTTGAATGGGGGTGCCAGGCACTGTCCACTCACATCACAGCTTCCTTGGGACACTGGATGTTGGTGATTCTTGTGTAGCTCTCCAGCCTCTGGATAGGAATTTTCCTATTGATCACGTTAAAGCAGCAGGTGATTGGAATGGAAACTGAATCTGAAAGAAATTTTGCAAAGAATGAGACATTTAGGACCCACTGTAAGTGTGCATTTGTAAGGAAAAGACGAGAAGGAAGGAAAAGACCAAGAAGTCACCATCCCAAGTTCAGTGTCTTAGTCCAGATCCCAGAGATACAATGTTGCCTGTGAGTCTCTTTCCTCTATTGAACTCTGCGGCCCGTCATTGTTGACTGGGTTTGGAAACATTTTGAGTAACAAGCTAGTCCTTGTCTACTAACCCAAAACTTCTGACACTGGGAACATAAGTTCCAATACCTTGCTTCCCAGTCTTTCATCCTCATGGGCTTTAGAGTTAGCCTATGCCATACGCTGAGATTCCTCTTGGTCCTCATCCTCTTTACACAGCCACTGTTCTGGAAGGTACACTGAACCATAACCAAAATTTGAAGCTTCAGGCAATAGTTTCTTCCTCTCCACTACTGCCTGAAATGTCCTTTACACCCACAGTGAGAAACAGTTCTTCGTTCTGGATTATTTCCCCAAACAATGGGCGGGTTGCTGCTGTAGTGGCTCCACTGTCTCCTCCCAAAACTGGGGTCAGGAAAGATCAAGGGAACCAGCCTCAGTGACCTGAGCCTTTAGTTCTGGTTTTGTTCCTAATGAGCTGTGACATAATGGCTCTTCTTAATTCCTCTTTTGGTCTCCCCTTAAAAAGGGAGAGGTCTTACCTGGCTGAGCAAGTCCCTGAGGGCTGAAAGTGGCTGCCATGAGCAGCAGGCACAGAAGCGCTGCAGAAACCTTCATCTTGGAGGGCAAAGGTGTGAGCTTCAGCATGAGAGGTGAAGGTTTCTGGGTTGTTCTCAACCTCTCTGCTCCTCGGTGGCTCTGCCTGCCTTTTATAGGGAGCAGAGGGCCTGGGCAGGGTCACAATCAAGGAAGAATGAAGTAAGACCTTCCTTGAATATGCTGAGTAGGCACCAGATCCTGGGATAATTTCCAGATTACAAAAGAAGGAAGTTGTGAGTTTCTATCTTTTGCTTAGGCTCTGTGGAGCAGAGGCTGAAGGGTATGGGATTGTGCTCAGCAAAGTGACCTCACTGAACTATTAAGGGCTCTGATTTCCTTGAAATGGAAAATTGTCTATAAGAAAGGAAGAATGGAAGCTGACGTCATAGTGGAAGAGAGCCAAGGGCCTAACCCTCTGTGGGTAACAGGAGGCCAGGGATGGGCCCTAAGGCTTTGCTGGTGCTCTCCATCACACTAGAGTCACTTGCAGTTCTAAGCCAGGCAAGCTCCTTTAGAACCCCAGCCAGAGAACATTGGCAGAATGACAGAATCCTGGAACTAAGTCTTAATGCCCCAGAATCTTACTGTTGCAGAGGGTAAGAACTAGACAGCACATGCTGGTCTTGTAGCATGGTGGTTTCCAAACATTTTATTTAGATGCTCAAGTTTCTTTCCAAATGAAATTATATGGAGAAGTCCAATATGTCATGGAGATTCAGGTGGAATGGGCCCATTTGCTGAAGGCCTTCCAACTCTCTTGGTTCACACACAGTGGGGCTGTAGGCGGGGCGTGGCGAGAAGGAACCAGGTTTGCAAACGACTGACCTCATCTACTCCCCCTGCAGGCCTGATCTATCCATCATTACAATATCATATAGAAGTTTTCCTGCTCTAAGAATTCACTGTATTCTTCTATTCATCCTTTTTCCTCTCCACAAATCTCTGGCTACCACTGATCTTTTTACTATCTCTGTGAGCTTGTCTTTTCCCAAATATCATATGCGTAGTTGGAATCATATAGTAGGCAGCCTTTTCAGACTGGCTTCTTTCACTAAGCAATATGCATTTAAGGTTTCTCCGTGCCTTGTTGTGGTTTGATAGCTAATTACTTCCTTTCTTCTTTATTCATTTATTATTTTTATTGTGGTAAAAATGCACATACCATCTTAACCATTTTTAAGTGCATAGTTTAGTGCCATTAAGAACATTCACACCGTTGTGCAACAGTCTCAATAACTCTTTTCATCTGTAAACAGAAATTCTATACCTATTGATCTCCAGTTTCCCCTCCCCCAAGCCCCTGGCAACCACCATTTCTACTTACTGTTTCTGATTTTGACTGCTCTAACTACCTCATGTGAATGAAATCATATAGTATTTTTCTTTTGTGACTGGCTTATGTCATTTAGCATAAGGATCTCAGGGTTCATCTATGTGGCAGCATGATATGCTACATATCCTTAAGGCTGAGTAATATTCCCTTGTATGTATATAGTACATTTTATGTATCCATTCATCTGTTGAGGGCTCTCTATTCTGTTCCATTGATCCATTTGTCTATTCTTTCGCCAATACCACACTGTCTTGATTACTGTTTCCTAATAGTAAATCTTGAAGTTGGGTAATGTTAGTCCTCTGACTATTCTTTTTCAGTACTGTGTTAGCTATTCTAGATCTTTAACCTTTCCATATAAACATTAAAATCAGTCTATCACATCCAAAAAATAATCTGCTGGGATTTGGACTGGGATTGTGTTGAAGGTACAGATCAAGTTGGGAAGAACTGACATGCTGACAACATTAACTCCACCTATCCATACACATGGAATATCTCTTCATTTATTTAGATTGTCTTTAATCTTTCATCAGAAGTTTGTAGTTTCCCTCATATATATTGTACATCTTAGACTAATTTCTAAACACTTCAGTTTATTGGTGTTAATGTAAATAGTATTGTGTATTAATTTCAAATTCTAGTTGCTCATTGCTGATATACAGGAAGTTATTGAATTTTATCTGTTAGCCTTGTATCCTGTAGCTAAAATTGCTTATTAGTGGCATGACTTTTTTTGTTGCTGATTCTCTGTAATTTTCTACACAGACAATCATGTCTTCTGCAAATAAAGACAGTTTTATTTATTCTTTCTAATCTGTATATATTTTTATTTTCTTGTCTTGTGCTGTTGTGTTGGCTAGGCCTTCCACTATTATGTTGAATTGCAGTGGTGAGAAGAAACATCCTTGCCTTATACTCAATCTTAGGAGAAAAATATCTAGTTTCTCACCATTAAGTATGATATTTGCTGTAGGTCTTTTTTAATGCACTCTATAAAGCTGAGGAAGTATCCCTCTATTCCTAGTTTGCTGAGAGTTTTCTTTTTTTAAATCATGAATGGCTGTTGAATTTTGTCAAAAAAATTTTTTCCATCTATTGATATTATAATAAGATTTTCCTTCTTTAGAAAGTTGATGTGATGGGTTATATCAACCAATTTTTTAATGCTGGATCAGCCTTGCATACCTGGAATAAATTCCACTTGGTTGTAGCTTATAATTCTTTTTATATGTTGTCGGATTTTATTTGCTGATATTTTGTTGAGAATTTTGTTCATGAGTTTGGTTTATAGATTTCTGTTGGTTTGTAGTTTTCTTTTGTTGTAATGTCTTTATCTGCTTTTGATGTTAGGGTAATTCTGGACTCAGAATGAAATAGGAAGGGAGGAGAGGGGGCAATTACAAAATTTGTTCCTCAGGAATTCTCATTGTTTTATAGAAATAACATCGGTTAGTAATTGGCAATGTATTGTTGAACTATAGGGTGTATATCTAAAATTTCACCACCAAATCCAAGATTGAATACTGCCTTTTCAATTAGTGTGTTTAGATTTCTCACAAGACAGTAAATATTCCTCAATAATCTTGAACTTTAAAAGCTCTATAGGAGTTCATATATATCAGTGCACCATAATTAACTTAAGAATTTACTTCTCCATAGTTGGGAATCATACCATTTCCATTTTTATGGTTTTACACAATACTTGTGGAAAAGCTGATATAACATTATTATTAATGTCTTCGTTTAATTTTCTAGCCAAAGAATTAATAAATCAAAATATGTGGATATTATTAAGGCTTTTAATCAAATGAACACATTGCTGGAAAATTTGCCCCTTCACTTAAATGTGAGTGTATTATTCTTAAAAACATTTTATAGTTGCTAAGAAGAAGATATTTGTCTTGTTAAAAGACAAAAGAAACGTACAGTGATAGAGGTTAGAACAGTGGTTCCTTTGCAGGTATGGACATCATGAGGGAACCTTTTGGAAGGTTCCCTCTCTGATTTTGATCAGAGAGGTAGTTAAATGGTTAACTACACATGTAAAATTCATGAAACTCTACATTTAAAATGCCTGCACTTTACTGGACAGTATATTGAATTATACTTCGAAATAAAGTAAATCGAAGCAAAAGGCTCACCATTATTTTGCTTACATTTTACTTTATTTGCTTTTGAATATGTATGTTAGTTGCTTTATTTTTTTCTTGTGATTAATATGCTCCTGTTATTAAATCAGGTGGGTTTTTACTGTTTTGATTCAGAAGAGATTTTTAAACATTTACCTCATGCATTTTTCATTTATTACAATTACTATGTGAACTTTCAACAGTAAAGAATTTGCAGTATATGGAACATGTGTGTCATTTGGATTTCCTTTAATCAGAAAGGAAATTGAGTTGTTCCAGGATGGCAGCTTTTTAATCATTTTAGGGGATGGTTCTCTGCCAGGTGTACTGTGTAGCATCAATCTGAGTGTGTGCATGGGGTGGGGGTATTGGTTTAGGGGTGGAGTTTGTGTATATTTTCAAGCAGCAATAAAGCCATTGTCTTATGTAATACCCTGAGGACTTTGTTAATTTTCCTCTGAGCTGACTTCAAACGAAAAGTGCATCCATGCACGGACAACAGAAATAGTCATGAAAATTATAATTATTGGGAATCAAAAAAGGCTAGTAAAAATGAAGGGAATTAAGTGTCAAGGAACTTGAGTCTAGTCTTGATTTCACCAATACCCTGCCCAAAGTGGCCTTGGGCAAGTCTTATTGACTTTGAGATTCACTATCCTCATCTATGAAGTATGGGGTTTTGACAGGTTTTGGGATGACAAGTAGTTTTTGATCATGTGCCAACTTTATGAATTGGTGATAGATGACTAGAAAGTTTTGTTGTAAAAATAAAACAATGAGGCATTACCTTGGGTTTGTGAATATAATGCTGTGATTGATTAGTGATGTCTGCTTTTAGTACAGTAATAAGAAGTGGTACCATCCATGTAACCTATTCCAGAATTAAATAGTACTTAAGCTCTTCTCTAACTTGATTCATCTGTGATTGTCTGCAAATAATCAAATCAAACAGCAGAGAGGCTCAGATGCTAGGAAATGTCAGAGAAGTGTTCCTGGCTGTCAGTCCTAAAATAGACAGGCAGAATAGCATGATGGTTAAAAGTCTTCATTTGGATACTGGGAACACTGGTTAATATATTTGTCAGAGAAGGCTTAGGTTATTTAACTTCTTTATATTCCAATTTCCTACCTATTCTTTAATTTTCTTGTGCGGAAATTGATATTTATTTTTATGCATTTTATGAATATTATCTGATACCCAAAACTTGCTTTGAAGAGTGAGTAGCATATGGTAGGTGATCAATAAACTAACTGTAATCAATAGTTAAGTAAGGTGGGTGTAGTGTCCAGAAGATAAGTGGATATAGATGTGTTATAGGGATGGACCTTGGGGAATATTTGTGCTGTGGATGAAGAAAAAAAATGTGTCTCCCAGGAACGGGAGCAAAGTGAGATCCTGGGATCCTGCCATGAACCAAAATACTAGACGGCTCTGGGAACTCAGAGGGAATGGAAGTCAGATCCCAGCGCTAACAGATGCCAAGGGGCATCAGAATTCTAATTCTGCAGGGAGTTTAGGAATCTCAGTTGGCAAGCCGCTTTCATTATGCAATTTCCCTCTCTTGTTTTATTTTTAAACTGAATTTGAGAAATCCTTATGTAAAAAGTTAAAACGAAACTTAGGGCATGCAAATTCAGCAGCTGTTCTGTCCAGTGGCCTGCCTGTGTTGTTCAGAGAAGTGGTCCTTCTGCCTTTCCTGTTTCTTTTCTCTTCGGTGGCTTCCCCATGAGCAGTTTCCTAAGGTGGACTTGACAACTATGTGAAATAGGACATATGGAACAAATATGTCTGTGGCTCAGTGGCTAATGGAGCAGAGCCTGAGATCAGAAACAACGGTCTGTGAATGAAGGGCAGGAAATGCATACCTTGCTATGGAACCAGACCTTCTAGATTCTTACCTGGTTCTCAAGGAGTGAAATTAGGTGGGAGAGCATCCTGGGAAGCAGAATTTCTGCTTTCATTTTTCAGCTCTGCTCCAACTGTCCTTAATGATCACAATATTATAGAATGAGTTGAAAGAGGCAGTTGCATTTAATTTATTCAAACATTTCCCTTTACAAATGAAACAACAACAGAAGTGAAATGATTTATTGTAGGTTGTGCGGCCACTTCATGACAAGCTAGCACTGGCAAGTGGGAATGTCAGAACAAAAGTCATCATGGAATTCCAATTAGAGGGCAAGAACCATGCAGAAAACCTACAGTGAGGTGTCTAGAAACCGCAGAGACTCTCCAGTGCACTGGTCTTTTCAGACCTGCCTCCTGGAATATCCAGATGCCTGGGGCAATTATTAGTAATACAGAAGAGATGCCTTAACCTACACCAAAATACAGAGTCAGAATCTTCAGAGATGAAGCCCCGAATTCTCTATTTCTGAAGTGGTCTAGGTGACCAGGTAATTTTTAACCAAAGCCATTTTGGGAGTCATTAATCTAGTTCAAATCCCTCATTTACAGATGTATAAACTGAGGCACAGAGTGGGAAAATGATTTCCCCAAAGTCACTTTGACAATTTAGTAAAGAATCAAAACCAGAATTCAGCGACGGGGTCACCATGCCCAGTTACACATTGGACTATCTCGTTTGGTCCCTGGTACCTGGTAGAGTCTTCATTGTAATGGAGGCTCCAGAATCTTTATTTTTTTGTCTCTGTAAGTTCATGTTGCAAGGATAAGCAATCCTGGGCCCAGCTGGAAAACAGATGAATAATTTCAAGGAGGGTTACTTAATATGTCTCAACAAAGGAGCATGAACAGATTCCATTCAGACTTGGGAACACGGAATTTGCTATTTCAAGCTTTTGTATCACCAGTCCCCACTCAATGCCTAATATTTGCTTGGCACAGGGGACCTTCTGAAACCCAATAAACTGTATAGGGATGTCTATTCTTGTCCTTTGTAACTCCCTGGAATCAATTGGAATTTTAGGATAAACTCTTGAATGAGGTTTGGGTATGCGGCTAGGTGTAAGGAGGAGAGGTGGGCAGAACTGTTTTATTATGAGAACTAAGAAATTGTCTTGATGACAGTGAACTGTCCAGTTGCCCCTGGGGCTTTGGGGGTGATATCGGGATGTGCGTAGAAGTCTCCTGGCCTGCCCTGCTGGTTATTTGGGCAAATATTGCATAATGCTGGGTTACTGGCTTGCTTGGTAGTGTAGATTCTGGTTACTGTCTTCCCCTGCTCTGTCTCTGCTGGTGGCCATGGTGATGTGGTCCAAGACACACATTTAAGGACTAGGGGTGAAAATGGAATTTGTCTGTTGAATCCCCTCATTTCCTAAATATACAGATTATCATCTCAACTTTATTGATGGAGCAGCTGAGGATGAGATTAGGGAATTGATATGCTAGAGGTGAAACTGAGCACCCAGGGGTCTGGTTGTCCAGGCCAAGCTCTTCTCAGGGCTCCTGGTTTTGAGTGTAATGCCTGGAACAGTGTGGTACGGTTTGACACAGCATAATGTGGGCTGCCTCTTATCCAGATTTCAAGAGTTTTCTCACCAGTCTACTTTCTCCTTATTTGGGCTGCTGGAGTCTTTATCACTGGACCACCCCTGGTCACTGGCAGGTGAAAGAGACACGGAGACTCTTGTCCTAGCTCTTAAATGTATCTGCCTGGACGGACACATGCCACTTCTGCTTACATTTTATTGCCCAAAGTGGATCACACAGGTTGTCGGTTTTCAAGATGGCCTGGAAGTACAACCCTGCCCTGTGCACAGAAGAGGAAGAACTGGAACTATCAGACGTCTCTAATCACTACCAGATGTTCCATGTTATCCATGTCAGTTTAGTAACCTTTGAGCCTTATGACGTTCTTGGCTAAGCAATTTCTCATACTTCACATTCAAATAGTCCTACTCATTTATCAAAAATGTCTTTTACTTTAACTTGAGGGTCTAAAATGTTTCATAATATTTAGTGCACTCTACAGCATTCTAAATAAAACATATTAATTTTGTCGACATAAAAACCAAACCCACAATTGACTTTTATCTAAATGTCAGAGAATAGTGTTAATGATTCCACAAGTTATTCACATCAACTCAATAAAGTGGGAAATTATTATAAAGCCCTCAATGACAAGGTGTTAATTGGTACTCAGGGTGGTATTTTTACTTCATTGTTTATTAAGATCACAATTAAGCTCATCAAGGCTAACAGCCTCTGGGTTAATATCTGTTAGGCACTGTGAAGGAGTCATTGCACAAATAAATGTTCCACATCACACACAAAATAGTCGGTTTTGTTTGTATCACTGTTTTTTAAAAACTGAAACCAAGTAGTCTACTTGATTTGTTAATATGATTAATATGCATTTTACTCCATAATAGCATTCTGAGCCAAATAGTGTTTCATTTTCTTTGTGTGAAAATCAACAGTTCATTTCTATTCGATGTTGTTAAAGATAAGAAAGTACAATATGAAGTCAACTGTAGAGTCTTTAGGTCAGTATAATAAACATTAGTGTGTTTTAGACTACATGAACTAGTTAAAAAAACATAAAACATCTCTCTCAAGGCACCTGCCAACATTGGCATGTAGCGATGGACGGCTGCAGTGTGGTGCCTACTCCCACATGTGCCTCCAACATTTGCCTGCAGAGTCCATGCCAGAGTCACTCCCACAAGAGGGATCTTCAAGAAGAAATTGCAACTTGAAGCTTCCAAGTAGCCCAATTTTAGCTGTATGGTTTTAATTAATTAATTAATTTTAGAGACGGAGTCTCGCTATGTTGCCCTGACTGGTCTCGAACTCCTGGACTCAAGTGATCCTCCTGCCTCAGCCTCCCAAAGTGCTGGGATTGCAGGCACTCACTACTGTGCCCAACTCCAGCTTTGTGGTTTTAAATTTCATTGCTTTTCCCATTCAAATTTCTGAGAGTCATCTAATCACACATAACTAAAGGAGATAAAGTCTTTTTTAACTGACATGTGGCTGCTGTGAACTGCAGAAATACTGTTTCTTCAAGAATCTACCTTCAAAAGTCAAGAGGTTTCTATTTCATTGGTGGAGGGTACTACGCTTCCATCACTTATCTGAAGCATTTCCAGGATGTGTGCTATTGCTAAGAACATCTTCTGAAATGTTTCTGGCATTGCACCCAACACAGAATGAGGTACCTGAAGAACTTGTAATAAATTTTAAAGGGTTGCATTTTTCTTTTAGAAAACATAAAATATATTGTTCCCTAAAGGAAAGGACAAAAATGTATCTGCGTTTAGGGTAATCAGTTCGTTCTGCTTCAGCCTGGACTTTCTCGGTTTTAGCAATGAAAGTCCAGTGTCCCAGGAAACCTCTCAGTTCTGGGCAAATCAGGACAGTTGGTCACTCTATCTGTGCTTTAAACACTAAGATTGGATCTGGCTGCTCTATTTATGTATTTTCTCCCTTTCTTCTCTCTCCATCTCACTCTGTGTGTATATCTGTGTGTATATACATATGTGTGCATATATATGTACATAGGTATGTATATATAAATATACAAACATATACATATACACATGTATGTAAATACACACATATATGGACATAATGTACATATGATTATATTTACAGCTTTTTTCACTTAATGAGTCATGCACTCTCTCAAGTCATTAAATATTCTTCAATTGGTTGAATTTAGTGGCTTCATACTGCTTCATTATAAAAATGTCATACATAATTAAAGCATTTCTTTATGATTAGGCATATATAATTTATATTTTCATTTAAAAATAATTTTAATTAACATTATTTTGAAAACCCAAGTTTAAAAATTCTCCCCCATGTCTTTACTGCTGTTGAAATGTGAAGCTTTAGTAGATATTGCCATATCGCTTTCCATAAAGTTTTTACTCAGGACAACATTTATTAGTTGTAGTAGGCGAATAAAGCACCCCTTTGGCTAGGCACGGTGGCTCACATCTGTAATCCCAGCACTTTGGGAGGTCGAGGCGGGTGGATCACTTGAGGTCAGGAGTTCGAGACCAGCCTGGCAACATGGTGAAACCCTGCCTCTACTAAAAATACAAAAATTATCCGGCCATGGTGGCACATGCCTATAATCCCAGCTACTTGGGAGGCTGAGGCAGGGGAATTGCTTAAACCCAGGAGGTGGAGGTTGCAGTGAGCTGAGGTCGCACCACTGCACTCCTGCCTGGACGACAGAGTGAGACTCTGTCTCAATAAATAAGTAACCCCTAAAAGTTCACTCCCTGATCCCTGGAACCTGTGACGCTGTTACCAGGTATGAGGGGGTGAGTTTTTATCATATCTCCTTTAGATAATGGCTAACTGGGAAGGAGTTAGAGAAAACGAGTGAGCGAAAAGGCAGAATGGCCATCTCTCTGGGGAATGAGTTCAGGTTGCTGGACCAAACAGCTACAGGATTTGGGCAGTCCTAAGTTTCATTTTCACTTTTCACACTAAGGATCTTTGTGGATGGGATCCAGGGTACAGACCTTGAGATGGAGAGATTATCCAGGTATGCTCAATCTAATATCTCGAGTCCTTGAAAGTGGAGACTCTTTTCTGAGTCTCATCAGAGAGAGGAGATGGAAGAAGAAGAAATGCATAGTATGAAAGGGACTTGACCCACTGTTGCTGACTTTGAAAATGGAGAAGGGGGCTCTGGGCCACAGAATACAGAGGCGTCTAGAAGCTGGGAAAATCTCTTGTCTGACAGCCATCAGGAAAATGAACATTTAGGCTCAATAAACCAATAACCCAAAGGAACTGAATTCTGCCAATGCCCAGAGCAATCGAAAAAATGGATCCTTCCCTAGAACTTCTAGACAGAAACACATTCCTGATAATACCTTGGTTTTAGCCTGCTGAGGCCTATGTTCAGATTCTGACCTCCAGAATTATAACACAATACATTTATATTGTTTAAGCCACTAATTTTGTGGTAATTTATTAATGCAGAAATAGAAAAGTAATACATTATTAACTAAAAGTATATGCTACTTTGTTAATAAAAAATATTATTTTGTATATAGGCAAAACTAACCTATAGTGGTAGCATTGAGACTAGATGTTGTGGGGTATTGACTGGCAGGGAATGTGAGGGAGACTTTGGGGTTTAGAAATGTTACGCAAATATTGATCTGGATGGTGATTCCTGGGGCATATGTATGTAAAAGTGATTTAACTTCTTTGAACTTTATTGTAGGAAACCATCGCCTCAATTTAAAAGTTAGCAGGAAGAAACTATTCCAGTATGAGCTTGTTTAAATTTGTGTCTACTGGTTGGTATTTTTGTGTACATGTTCAATGGTTTATGTTTTTATCTGGTGAATTATCTGATAGTCTTCTTAGCTTAGGAGTTCAATTATTTTTTAAAATTTATTTATAAGAGACCTTAAATCTTCTGCCTCTTGTTTATCTAATTTCTTTTTTAAAAAACTCTGGATCATCTTTTAACAATACTGAATTTCCAGAACTTGAAACATATCCCTAACCTCAGGATTTCCTCTCACAAGAGGGAACTTACACTCTTACACAAAAGCATCTGGGACTGTCCCTGCCAATTGCCTCATATAACACTGATACAGAGTCAGGTTTTCTTTATAAATTAAGTTTACATAAATCCCCAGTCCACATGCAAGGCAAGTGTCACACAAAAATAAACTCAGAAAATTTTCATTCTCCAGTGGATGTGGCTTGACACAAAGGTGCATTCAGAGCTAAGAAATGAAAATAGTGGTAAAAGTCAATTATGAGAAAGCAAAGTGGGTTAGTAGAATGCAGGGCGTGTATGCCAAGTGCCTAATCCCAGCTTGCCTGCTTAGTAGCCATGGAACCTATTTAGATATTATTAGGTCCACCTGCTTCGTGTATCAAATGTGGGGATATACAAGATCAAGGATGGCAAATAGGTTTTCAATGCAAGTGTCAACTCGAGAGGTTTATTGGAAAAGATAATGAGGCCTTATGTCGGCTATGAGAAATAGTGATGTGATTCTTTACTGATATTATCCATCAGTACAGGATCAGGGAGGAGCCCAGCTCTGGGACATGTTGGCCATTCGTGGGCTAGGAGATTATCTGTGTTCCTCTCCATTTTATTTTCCCATGATTGATTATCATCTTGAAATGAGTCTAATCTGAGACTTGGACACTTAGGGCATTAGGAATCAGCAGAGAAGTGTTCTTTGGTGTTTAGCTGTAGGACAGGCAGGATAGTGGTTAAAACAATGGACTCTGTAGCCAGATTGCCAGGATTTGGATGCTTGGATGTTTTGAAAGCTTATTTCAGGTCTCTGTGCCACTGTTTTCCTATCAGCAAAATAGGTGTGAATTAAACTAGTTGACACAGGAAAAGGGCATTGAAAAGTGAGGTGTTAGCATATGGTAAGTATTTAATAAACTCATTGTTATAGATATTGATAGTGAGAATATAGTGATCAGAGGATGCTAGACAGAGACCCAGGATGTGGACTATTGAAGAAGGACTCCCTTAATTGTCTTCATGCATTCAGATGAAGACATGTGATAGAGATGGACCTTCAGGAATGCCTGTGCTATAAATAAGGAAATAAAAAGAGTCTCCTGGAAACAGGGAAGCAAGAGACCCCAGGATCTTCACATCAGCCAGAGGTGCAGGATGCTCTGGACCCCAGAAGGAATAGGAGAAAGATCCCAGGTATGACACATACCCAGAGACACCATGCTCATGTTCTGCAGATGGTTCAGAGCCTGCAGTCGGAAAGTCCCTGTGTTTTGCAATTTCCCTTCCTTTGGTTTTGGTTTTAATGTGGATTTCAAAAACCTTAGCGTGAAAAACTAAAATGAAACTTAAGACTGCCCAATTCCTGCAGCTGTTTGTTCCAGCAGCCAGAATGCATTCCCTGGGGAGGTGGCCATTCTGCCCTTTCTCTCTCTCCTCCTTTTCTCTAACTCCTTCCTAGTTAGCCATTATCTAAAGCGGATGCAAAAACGTGCTCATAATTTAGGAGATGGTGAATGGTGAGACCATGGTCTAGACCATAAGCTAGTAGAAGACAGGGATCAATTAGCATTGGAAAAGAAACAAATCTCCTGCAATGGAAGCTGTTCTCTGTCTTAAGTGATTCCCAAGGAACATAGCAGGGTCAGGTAGAAGAATGTTCTGCAAATTGCAAGTTCTGGAGAATGGCTACATTCTTCATCTTCATCTCAGATTTATTCAGAGATCACAAAAGTCATAGAAATAATGGAAAGAGGCACAAAGAGGGAGAGATGAAGTCACAGCAGGTCACACAGCTGGTTTATGGCAATCCAGGACTGGAGAAGAAGTGAGAGGCCACACAGGACTTGGGCAGGTCATTCCAAAGACTGCCATGCAAGTTCAAGGCCGTGGGGTCCGAACTCAAATGTGAGAGAACAAAGGAACCTCAGAGAGCATCGGTGTTCCAGTGCTAGACTGAGCTATACCTCTGTATCCCCAGGAAAACTGGTTAAAATCCTGATGGGGGCACTGTTCCACAACCCAATGTCCTGACTCAGAATCTTGGGATAAGGCCAGGAAATCTGCATTTTCAGGGGTAGTCCTGGTGATTCTGATTCATAGTCAGTTTGGAAACCATCAGTCTAGTGCAAAAGGTAAGCTGGGTCTCATGGAAGAGAAAATGATTTGCACAGACTTTCCTGACACACAGCCTAAAGAAAGAGCTGAGGATGCAATGCTCAAAGATGTGCAATGCATTCCTGTCTGGTTGCTGGTCCCTACTGGAAGCTGCTCTATTAGAGGCCCCAACATCTCCAGTCCTTTGAGTTTACAGGTTCATGCAATGGGAATTGGAGGAAAAACAGCCTGAGAACTTCTTCAATATAGAGACATACAGCATTTACCGTTTTCCCCCGCCTTCTGCCCAAGCCTTGCTGAGTGCCAGAGGGTCTTCTGAGTATCAATGCATATGGTGATATTTTAGTTTTTTTTTTATTCCAACTCACTGTGTGCTTCTACACTTGGTTAGAGTTTTAGAGTTCACTCCTGATTGGTATTTGGAGATGAGATCTTGGTGGCAGGAGAAGTATACAGAACTACTTGATCTGGCATGAGGACGAATGAAGTTGTCTGGTTGCTAATTGCTCCCAGGACTTTTGTTGAATTTGGGGGTGGGGATGGGGGGCCTTAATGAAAAATCTGTGTCTAAGCAGGCAATGCCTGAGAAAGGAGTGGGTTCACAGTAATCCAGGTCCTGGCTGGTACATGAAGACAGATTTGAAATACTTTCCTTTCCAACTCTTCTCTAGCCAGTGCATGTGGTGATGTTTGCCAAGACATAGTTCCTGGGGCTAGGAAAACATGTGAGATCATCTGCCAGATTCCTTCACTTGCTGCCTGTAACACAGCATTATCCCCATTTAATGGAGAGGAAAACTGAGGCCCAGAAGGAGAATTTGATATTCCACAATGCTCAGGGAGTCAGTGCCACTCCTGCAATCAGCATCAATATCTCCTGCTTCACAGGGTGAGATTTTCTAGTGCTCCATGCTTCTGAGTGCTCTGCTTTCTACAGAAGCTATCATTCTCTCCCCAAGACTGGCAGGTATTGGCCCTGCTATTGGTCTTTACTGTTGCTGAGGAGGTAAAATTACAGCTAATTTTCATACAAATGGATCCCCTTTTGGAAAAAGGAGCTGGCCAAACTCATAGACTGCAGTTGAATCTTAGGGGTCATCCAGGAAGAGGAGGCCCTGTCTTTTTGAATCCATGTTTTAAAAGCTCTGCGGTTGGGGCTTACAGGGCTAGTTAGAGAGGGACGTGAACTTGGGGCTCAGGGTAGGCATGTCTCTCAATACTGCCTTGTGATATTTTGGTAGAGAGTTCTAGGAGCTGGGTCCCTAGGCCTCCCACTGTGTCCTCTTGACCAAATATTTTCAGTAAGCTCCAGCTGACCCCATTCTTCCTATGAGTTGCTGCCTCTCCTCCACCCCTACCATCCCTTCTTGCCTGGATTATTGCGGATACCTGCTCTCAGGTCCTCCTCTCCACATTCCATCCTCAGGCAGCCAGAAGCTCTGTATTCATCATGCATACTTCTGATTAGTTTGCATCTCTTCCCCACTAATTCACACACCTTCATTGTCTTCCTATGACATTCAGAACTGAACCCGACTGTCCATGTTGACATTCAAGACCCTCCAAAATGTAGCTCCAAGCTTGCATTCTAAATTTTTAAAATGTTTTTCCTATTTCTGGACCAAATTCCAGCCAGACAAGAGTTCTGTTTCTTGCCTACTCTTCTGTCCACCCTAAATTAGTTCAGTCGAACCTCTCCTTTGATCTCACCCCATCATTTAAGATAGGTCCTGCTTATGCCTCTTCTTCACTGAGAAGTGTAACCTGACCACTGAATCTATTGCCACCTGCTCTTCCTCTGATGTTTCAATTCACCATTGGTGTTCCTCTGGAGTTCAGGATAGGTTGAATGGGACTGACTGCAGCCAGGGAGAACATTTCAGAGGTTATTGCTATAGATTGGGTGGGAAAGCTCCCCTGGTAGGAAAGAAGGTGTGGTGGGCAGGAGAGGAAGGAAATGGCTGTGGGCTGATGCTGAACAAGTGACCACGGTCCTTGGTCCCAGGAGGTTGGAATTAGGGACTAGAATCACAGTGCCAGGACAGTCTTGTCTGTCTTCAACCTGCATAGAGACCAGCCAAGTCAAAAGCCATTCGATGGGATCATGACCTCCACTTCCTAAAGCCATGCCCTCACCCCCAGCTTCATTCTTCCAGCTTCATCTTTTTCAGAAAGAAAATATAACTGCCCAATTTTATTTTGTTATTTATACTTATTTATTAGAGAAGGTTGCTGGGAACCAGACCTAAGCCTGTCATAAACAGGCCTTAAAGAAACTGGCCATAAACAGGATTTCTGCAACAATGTGACATGCTCATGATGGCTATGATGCACACTGCTAGAAATTGTTGGTTTACTGGAGCAGGGCAAGGAATGCCTGGCCCACCTGGAGCGGAAACCTGCTCAAACCACAAGCAATAGCATGAGCGGCCTGCGCCTTAACATGTTTTTGCTGCAGATAATCAGCCAGAGCCTATTTCTCTACTCCTTGCTAAGAATGCTTTGTTTCCCCTAAGGAATGCTTTTAGCTAATCTATAACCCATACAAACAATGTGTATCACTGGCTTACTGTCAATAAATATGTAGATCAAACTCTGTTCGTGGCTCTCAGCTCTGAAGACTGTTAGCCCCCTGATCCCACTTTGCACTCTATTTCTGTGTCTTTATCTTCAATTCCTCTAGCACCACTGGGTTGGGGTCTCCATGACTGAACTGGTCTTGGTAGAAGGTCTCACTTTGTTCCCCAGGCTGGAATGCAGTGGCATGTTCACAGCACACTGCAGCCTCAATCTCCTGGCTCAAGCAATCCTCCCACCTCAGCTTCCTGAGTAGCTGGGAATACAGGTGTGTGTCACCATGCCTGGCTACTTTTTGTGTTTTTTTATAGAGAGAGGGCTGTGCCATGTTGCCCAGGCTGGTCTCAAACTCCTGGGCTCAAGTAATCCACCCGCCTTGGGCTCCTAAAATGGTGGATTACAGGTGTGAGCCACTATGCCGGACCAACTGCCTAATTTTATAAACAAAATGTTCTCTTGAAAATCTCAGAGCTATACAATAGAGTAGACCTGTTCCCCAAACTGGTGTCCTGGGAAGAGCCCAGAGACTGGCTTCGGTGGCCTAGAATTCCAGTTCCAGCTTGTACCAATCTGGTTTCTCTTGAAACATATTCCCATTTTTTAGGGAAAAAAAATTTCCCCTAAATTCTGAAGACCCTTATTGCAGTGACATTCTGAGGGCCCTTATTGATCAGATTGTCCTGAAGGTTAACTTTCCTGAAAGGAGAGAGAGGCCTCACCTGGCTCAGCAAACACCTGGGAACTCATGGTGGCAGCCAGCACAGAAGAGCTGGGGAGACCTTCATGTTAGAGGGCAAGAGTTGGAGGTTTCTGGGATTTTCTAGGCCTCTCTGCTCCTTTGGCTGCTTTACTTAATTTTTTAAACCAAATCATCATGTTATTTTATAGGATGTAAAGAATTGGGGAGAAGAGAGAGAATTCCTTGGCAGAATTATTGTCAAAGAATTATGAGATGAGATCCAAAATCTGCAGAGTAGGCATTGGGTCCTGGGGAGGTTTCCAAGAAGTGGAAAAGGGAAGCAGTGGGCTGGGACTGGGCACATTTTCCATCCATTGCTGAGACTAATGGGGATGGGATAGGAAAGGGAGGTGCAGTTATGCCCAGCCTAAAAAGAGGAAATGCTCCAAGTTGGATCATCTCATGGGCTGCACTTCCTTTGCACTTAAATGTTTTCTGTAGAAAAGAGAGGAAGAAAGTAAATTGTGGTCATCAGAGAGGTGAGTAGATACAAAATTTGCACTATCCTCAACTCTGTCAGCATCCTCATCATGGACTTAAACTGTGGCTGGGATTCCAACCAGAGATTAGGAAAACCTGTATATTTTTAAACCTTGCTAGCAGGGTTCTAAGTAATACCACTCTTCACAACCCAGGGTGGTATTAATTAGAACTTTGGCTGAATGAGGGACTCCAGGAATCCTACAGATATAAAGCTATCTTATAGCTTTATCTTGGTATCAGAGGATATGTGATGCTGGGTAGCACATGAAGATCTTGGAGTGCTGTGGTTTTCAAACCTTGCTTTAGCTGTCAAAGTCTTTCCGCAAGTAAAATCAAAGGGGAATTCCAATATATCACCAGGGCCAGTGGAGTGGTCTGTGTGATGCAGGAGCTGGAGGCCCCTGTCCCTCACACCCAGCTCCAGGGAACAACAAAGTGTGAGATGGACTGATCCATTAAAGCTCTCTCTCCCAAAAATGCATATCAAGGCAAGGTATCTGATGCAATGTTAGTAGACAAACTGACATAGCTTTTACTTGCTCCAGTGGACGGTTGGTGCAGGGTTGAGAAATTCAGTAGCATAGCTGCATCAAATGCCAGCTTGGAAGCGTGTCATGGATATTTGTCTAGTTACCCCTGCACTGCACACTCATCCCTGCCTCCATCTTGCTCATGCAGATACTCACCATTAACTCCTTGAATTCTTGTCTTTTTTTTCCTCCACTATTCCAAATTCTAGAAATTATTGCTAACTTGACTTCCATCCTCCCTCCTCCATGTAGCCCTACTAGACTGCTCAGATTTCATTAGACAACACCCTTTCTACTGCCTGAGTTGTACATTTCATTTATTTGACAGTAAACCTGCCAGGCCAGGCCTGTATTTTCTTTTCTAATCAAAAGAGGAGGTTTTCCTCAGGCCCTCTACAGACCAGCAGTCTTCATTGAAAACCTGCGAATGACATATGGGCATAGAAGAAGGCACAGGAGCCTTGCCCAGAGGGGACCAGCATTCTCTTTTGGATGTTGGATCAAGGTTAAGTCAACAGCTTATAACCTTCAACTGAACTTCCTCTAGGTAAAGCCTTAGGTTGTACTTGTCCCTAGGCCAGGCAAAATGCCCACTTATATCTATTAGACTGATTCCCTATGCTTATCAATCACTGGATGTGGGAAAGGATGAAAAATAAAAAGCTGTATCTCAGTTTATACTTCTGGAAACAGTGGGATTATAGTGTTATAACGGTTAAATTAATAGACACATGAAAAGTGCTTTAAACAGTGACAAGCACATAGTTAAGTTCTCAGTAAGCTTAACAGTTGTTACTTTTAGGAACTTCAGAAGAAGTATGGCTAGGAAATGCTAGGAAGGGACTCAAAGTGTAAGACAATAACATTCTCATGATTTCTCCCAAACAGAAGCTCATGTTTCCAAATTGAAACATGTTGCAGTGGGCTGTGTTTTCCAAGGAATGCCTTGTGTTGTGGAAAAGAAATGATGAGGAATGCCAGAGAAAGGGAAGAGGTCCCAGATATCTTGCCAAGGATCAAGGATTGGGAGTACTCCAGGCTTCAGAGGCATGTGGCTAATGTGGTCCAGGAACAGCAGCTTCTGAGTGATATCAGTGTCATAAATAGGCAGGACTTCAGTGACAACAGGCAGTTTGTCTGCTATTTTCATTTTGCAGATTACCTTCCCAGACTTCAACTTGATGCTACCTGCAGAAGTTGAATGTGAGAATGTTAAGCCAGCATTTCAGACCATCTGGATTCAGCTGTTCTGCCCAGCTCAGCTGTCTTCTGCAGAGAGTGGGTGGCTGTCCAGCTTCTTTCTGTTTCTCATTTTTGGTGACTCCTTGACAGCAGCCATCTAAAGTGATTCAATTCACATTTTCTGCTGCTGGGGAATGAGAAACCTGTGGTCAGAAATAACTCCTGATCGGGGCTGGAAATGAGTCACTTATGGTGAAAACAGATCTCCTGGCTTCCTGGAATGCAGAACCATTTGATGGAAGTAAACCTGAAAACATGGACTCCCAGCTTTGTTCTTTGTCTCAGATTCCCTCTGAGATTACACAATTAGAGGAAGAATTAAATAGGACCTGAGAACTGTTGTTTTCCACCCTGTCTTTCTCAGAAAAACTGAGACCTGAGAACAGAAACAAAATCCTTAAAGTCATTCAGGATTAATGTCCCTGTTAATAGGCCCAGGTGTGTCAGTGCTCAGGTCCTGGATATATCCAACGAGTCTTTTACTACAGTGTACTCTCTCATCCTGGGCCTCATTTATCCCTTCCGCAAAACAGAACCAGCTGGTATTTGCTACTAGCCTTTCCCAAGGTTGCTTGGAAGTTCCTGGAAGAAACATTCCATAAACTTATTTGCATAGCATGTAGTGATGCAGCTGACATGCAATAGACACTCAATAAATAATGATGGCTACTTGTATTGCATTGTTCTCCAGGCCAGGAACTACCGAATTTATGTGTGTTATCTAATTTAATCCTTCTGATTGACTCTGAAGTAAGTGCTTTTATGGTGCTTATCATGAAGAAGAGAACTGAGGCTTAGAGAAGCCAAGTATCTTACTCACAAGGCCCATGAACACACTCTTTAACTATGCTGAGCATGCGCCCACATGCCTTTGTTTACAGTGCTATCTGCCTATTATTTCACATAATCCTCTAGTGACAGATGTCTTTATCCCTATTTACCAGGGAAATTAAGTGATTTGGGGGCACACCAGAGCTGGAGCAAGTCCAGGAGGTAGAACAGGGTCCGCTAGCCCCATCCCTACTCTAATACATTGAACTAGAGTCTTTGGGGAAGATAATTTAGAATCTGTAGTTTTAGACAAGTCCCTGGTGATTTTAATACACAGTCAATTAGAAGCCAAGTATCTAGTTTCAGAACCTGTTTTGTGGTTGAGTAAACTAATGCCCAGTGAGAAAACAGAAGTTTCCCAAAGTTATCTTACAAGGTAGCTACACAGCAAAGCCAGGAGCCGTAGATCACGCATGAGGCCCAGGCCCTGCATCACATAGTAGTTGCTATATTGCTTTACCTAGAGCCCCACCTACGTGCCTGGACCAAGGTAGTCATTCTCTTGGCTTCTGCAGCATCAATGGTCAATAAGTGTCTGCTGAGTGCCTCTCTGTGAGTTGCTCTGGGCTGCAGAGAGCTGCCTTCCTCAAGGTCACATCCCATTTCTGGGTGTAGTCCACATGCAATAATTGGTTGATGTAGGTATAGAAACTCCAGTTCCATGTCTCCTATATTGGGCCTGTTCAATTCTGAAGGGTCATTTCAGCTCCAGAATACCCCATACGATGAGTCTAGGGGCATACAGGGACACTTCCTCAAGAGCAAAAGACTAATAATTGCATCTCATGCCTCCACCCATTTAAAAAGAAGCACAGTGCCCTGTAGGTAGATTTTCTCTACTTAGGAGGGAGGGCTACTCTGACTCACATACGCAGAAGGTTACCAGTAGTGACTGGGATGCTGAGTAGGAATGGGCTGTGCAATGGGTCCAGGCTGTGGCACAAGAGATCCTGTGGCTTGGGTCATAAACCAGGCAGACCTTATGGTATTAGAGTTAACTTGGATGGGAAAAGAAACCCACTGGGCCCTGTGAAATCTATGCTTTAGTAGAAGAACCTGGGGTTTTGGAGAAAAGTCAGGCTGTCCGAAGAGGAGAACTTGTACCTTTTGAAAAAAAATTTCCGGTGTGCTACTGAGCTCTTGCAGAGACAGAGAGCCTGGCCATGGGAAATCAAATGATTTTCGTAGCCAGAATTTTGCAGAATTTGCTCACCATGATCTGGGTTCAGTCAAACCTACCAAATCATAATGCCAGCTGGGCCCAGAGGTAAGATTGAGGCAGTGCATTGGGATTGGGCACAGCAGTGCCAAAGGGCATTGCACAGTAAATCATATGAGCAGATGGCTCAGACCCCCATGTCATCCATACTGCATGCCACTCACTCACTTCACACCCATGGCTGCCCGGGAGTCACTTATGACAAGGTGATGGAGGAAGAAAAAGGCTGAGCATGGTTCACAGATTGTTCAGCTCAGCATGTGGACACAAACAAAAAACGATGCCAATTGCTCTACAGATCAACTCAGGGATGGCCTTGAAAGGGAGAAGTGAGGGGAAATCCTCTCAATGGATAGATCTTGAGCAGTTTTCTCAAACTAGTCATTGACTTGTATATACAGAGAGGTGGCCTGAGGTTAAAATATATGTGGACTCGTAGATAGATAGTGTTGAATGGTCTGCATCATTGGGCAGGGGCCTGAAAAGACAAAGGTAAAAAATCTGGGGGAAAGGGGTTCTGGGAGAGAGGCAAGTGGATGAACCTATGAGACAGGGCACAATATGTAAAGATGTGGTACTAATCCCATCAGGAATTTGGACATACAGAATGACTAAGGTAACAAGATGACTCAGCCAGTTGGCATCAGCCAGCTTCTGTTATTTGTCACCACAGTTCTGGGACAGTGAGAATATGAACAAAGTCATTATGGTAGCAGGAGTTCAGATGACACGTGGCCCGGTAGCTGAATGTCCAACCTGCCAGTAACATAGCCCACTGTTGATCCCCGGCTATGGCATCATCCATCCATCAGGGAGACTAACGAGCCGTTTGGTGGAAAGTACATGTTTGATTACATTGCACCTATTCTACTCTGAAAAGAGCAATGACTCATCTTAACTGGAGTAGAAACACTTTCCAGGTATGAGTTTGCCATTTCTGTCTCCAGTACCTTAGACAGCACCATTATCTGAGAGCTTACAGAGTGTTTGTTCACTGGCACAACATGCCACATAACATCACTATAGACTGGAAGACGCACTACAGCAAATGAGGTGCAGCACTGGGTGTATGGCCATCGGATCCACTGATCCTACTATATACCTGTGTTATCCGCAGGTTTCCAGGCTGATACAGTAATAGAATGGCCTGCTGAAGGCACAGTTAAGGCACCAACTTGGAAAGAGTATCCTACAAGGAAGAAGTACTATCCTCTAGGATTCAATATAGACCTTAAATCAAATAATAAGTGATGCTGTATTCCCAATAGATAAAATTCATAGATTCATGTCAAAGGTGGAAGTAAAATTGCCCTACTTACCATTACTCCTAGTGATCCACTTTGGGGGATTTGTGCACATCAGGGCTGTATGGATTTAGAAATCCTGTTTCCCAGAGGAAGAATGCTTACCCCTTGGTTCTTAGAGGGAGTCTCATTAATCCTCAGCTGTGGCTGCACTCTATCTCTTTAGACTTGCAGGCCAAGAAACTAACAGGCAAGGAGAGGAAGAGGTCACTATCCGGGCCAGGGTAATGGGCCCTGGTCATCAGAAGTGGGTGGAGGTGCTGGAGCTGCTTTTACTCAATGGGGTTAGATAAGAATATGTTTGGCATCTGGGTGACCCATTTGGATGTCTCTTGACCCAATTTTAATGGCAAATGGACAACAGTAGCAGCCATATCCTTGTCCTGAGAGGAGTGTGAAGACCAGGGGCTGAACCCCTCAGGGATGAGGGTCTGGGTGAATCCTGAAGGGAAGCCACTTAGGCCAGCAGAGGCATGGGCTGAGGTTGAGGAAAATCTAGAATGAGTGTTCTAGGAGTGGGGTGATAAGCATCATTTATAACCTCAAGACCAGTTGCAGCTGTTGGAGGTGGCTACTGTTCACTCCACCAACCTTCCTCTTGCAAGTTTCCTTAAAAAATGAGGCTCAACAGATTTCTGGATGAGTTTTCCAGAACTTTGTATATAAGCAAGCGGATTTGAATGGCATAAGGGGTGGGTCATGGTGGAGTTCATAGTGTGCTGCCCAAGTTTTTCCCTCCCAGGTCTAAAGTGCTTCTTCCCCAGCTGCTAGAAGTGTTGGCAGCCAATGCTTCTCAGCAGAATTTCCTCTATGAAGCCCGCCGTCAGCTAAAAACAGCTGCCTTGCCCAGAGTTGTGTCCTCTTCCAGGAGCATCCTGCAGCCAGGACTGGTTCAGATGGGGGTATAAAAGCCTGGCCCCTCGACCTCATTTGTGCTATCCCAGTTCTAAAGCTCCCTATGGGATTGCTGAGACCTGGGCTGCAATTGCACCACAATATCAATTCTCCCTCTCCTTAGTTCAGCTTCCCCATACTCTCAGTGAACCCTGCATGAACATCTTCATCTAATAGTATGCTTTCCAGAGAAATGAGTTGGTGACATCCCTGATTCCTGGTTGAGATCTGTGTACCATCAGAAAACTTAAACACCTCCAATGCTTTGTACCCACCGTTTTATACTCAAGGCCCTGGTGATGCTATTCCCAATTGTAGGGTAATTAGGTTCAGGATTCCTTGAGAGAGGAATAGGGGATATGAGCAAATTCTGTTCAGTCCTTCACAAACAGAGGGCACCTCTTCCCTCTACTCCCCTTCTTGATCTCCTCGTGAAGATTGACCTGAAACCTGAGGGTCTACTGATCCCAGTGAGCTATTCTGTGGCCATCCCATGCCTCCTGGACATGCTGACCTCTGGAGGTACATCCTGATTGATGTTTAGGGCTGAAGTCTGCTAGGCTATAGGAGAGGCAGAGAGGTTTTTTGTACTCAGAGTGAGGGCCAGTGATTGCTCTGAGTGGGAGCCCTTCTGTAGTAGATACAAAAAGCTCTCTGATGGTTCTAGGGATCCATGCTTCTACTTGTGGCTCTCACAGAGAAATCTTCCAGAAATAGAGTAAGTGTGCCAGTTATCCTGGCCCCTGTCCGACTTGGGCTTGTGAGTGTGGAACCCTCTGACAACATTCCCTCCCTCAATGGGTGGAGGTAATGATGCTTTCCAAGAGGTAGTGCTCTCAGAACAGGAGATCTTGGTGGGTCATTGGTCAGATCCCTTAAAAGATATTAATATACCCCTATTATGGATGGGGTAACTAAATCCAAAAGTAACACAGTGACAGAGACCAGTTCTCTGTCTGTGATGAAACTGAGGTCATCTGCCTCCTAGATCAGTGCCCTTCCTAATGTCTCATTCTGCTCTTTATATTGCCTTGTGCCATTGCCACCACACAGTCCAAGGGGGACGGCCTTATGAATGGTGCCCCTGGGAGCTTTGCATGCAGCGACCCTTCTGGGCATGCATGACACAGTAGGCCATTGGCCCTCCAGATCAATGGCCTTAGACCATGCAGAGTTATACCAGCAGGGCACCTGTGACCCTTTTCTACCCTTGGGGACATAGTTGGTCTCTGCGTTCAGGTACATAGGTAATGTGACCAATGGAAACGCAAGCTGATTTTGTATGCTGAAAGGGAATCCTGATTTAAGTTGCTTATACAGGAAGATGAGGTCCTGTCCATTTGATTGAAAGCTCTCAAGCTAGTAAAGTTAAGGTGTGAGTAAACAGTGACAGAGAGAAATTAATTTTCTGGGTCTAAGAAGCTAACCTTTAATTGCAGCTTTGGCATTTAGAAAGTTTCCATGTCACTGGTTCTACTTCTTCAACCACAACATTTGGCATTCCACCCTGCCTCGGCCATTCTTCCAATTATCTTCTCCCCTCCCAACTACCAATGCCCCAGTTCCATATCTTCCATACACTGCAATAGTGAGCTAAGTGCTTCTCCCTTCTCCTCCCAATTCAGCCCATGGCCACCTGGCTGCCCTTCCTGAAGCCCCTCATAGTGTGGTCATGGCACTTCTCTCCACTGAATCAAAACTTGCAATGCATTCTATTCCTAGAGTGACTACATGTTCCAGTTTGCTTAGGACAGTGTTAATTTATATCCGTTGTTCCAGAATAATTATGAATAATACCACTTTTCTGCTCTCAAAAGCATCCTAACTGGGCTGGGAAGAATCATATGTTCACCTTACATGGAGCACAAACTCCCCACCTAGACAGCCTGGCCTCAAACTTCTTTCCAAATTTCCCCACCATTTCACACATACTCCAACACTGACATCTTTTGATGGGCTCCCACCCAACTGGGTAAATGCAGCATGATCATTCCTACTTCTTGGATTTTGCTCAAGCAACACCCCTTCTCCTCTACCTAGACTGAAATACCTCCAGCAGAGCCTCTCCACTTTGTGCATGCACAAGACCTACTTTAAGCTCCACCACACCTGTAAAACCTGCACCTAAACCTCTGGTCAAGGGTCACCTAGCCTTCCTCTGATTTCCAGTGTCTGTCATGTCTGCCTAGTCTGGGTTGGAAGACCGAGGAGCAGGGTCGGGTAGAGGGAGAAACCACAGGGCTGTTAAAATAGGTCCCAGGAGAGGCAAGCATGAGGTGGGGAGGAAAGGAATGGTGGCAAAGCTCCAGATATTTTCGTGGCTGAAGTTTGGGGTTTGGGAAATACTGTTGAAAATGGGAATAGAGGGCTGGAATGGGTTTGTCAGTTTCACCCTGCATTTCAATGAAGACCAGCTAAGCCAAAAACTCATTTCCCAGGGACACAGTTCCCACCCCCATAACCAAGCCCCTCTTGGCCACAGCCATCTTTGTCCCCCTCAGCTCAGTGTGGATTTCCCACAAAAAAATTACAACTAGTGACTATAATAAAATATGCACATACTTTATGTATTCCTAAAACAACATTTACTTCCATTTAATGAGTCACACTTTGGGTTCACAAGAACAATGACATTTTTATACTGATCATCTTTGCCAGGACCTTTACAAGATTCCAGGGAGGAAGAGAGGAGAGGGGGAACATTGCCCACACGTGACAGGGGATCGAATTGGGGCTCCTGGGGGTAAAGAATCTGCACAAAGCTTTACAGTTTAAAAATAACTGATATTAATGGAGGATAAGTTTTAAAGCCTCAATAAATTAAATGCAATACTTTTTTTAAAAAATATATATATATAAAATAAAACCCATTCCCTTTGAACTGATAATGAGGTTACCTCAGAATGCATTGTAAGAAGGGAAAACAAATTAGGCAACACTCAGGCTCTGGTTTGGTTTCAAAAATGGTGATTATTTATGGCTTTGGAGTTGGAGATTTTTGGTCCAGATACTTCATGGAATCCTGCACCCACTTCTTCTTGGGGTCGGCACAGATATCCTTGGCCAGTTTGGTCTTGAAGCTGTGGGAGATACAGGATGCAATTGGAAGGATTGTTTTTGAAAATTCTGCCCATTTGACCCTAAATATTTAAGGACCATCTGCCACTGGACAAAGGGTTGCTACGGAGAGGAGGAAGGATGAGACTCTTGGGTTAGTTGCTGCTCTTAAAGGCCCAGTAAAACCATCTTTGCTCTTGACTTGAAGAAATTGATATGACTACAGCAATCTCCCAGGCAGGGAGCTGGGAGTGAACACTCACTTGTGAAAATTAATGAATTGGACCATAGAGGTCAAACTATCAGAGTCTATGACTCCCAGCAACTGTGACACAGTTCTTGACTCTGTGCCCTAGACATTATTTTTTTGTCTAGGGGAGGGTGAACTTTATTTACTTACATCACAGCTTTCTGGGGACATTTGCCACTGGTGATTCTCCTGTAGCTCTCCAGTCGCTGAAGGGGTATCTTCCTATTGGCCAGGTTAAAGCAGCAGGTGGTTGGGACAGAAGCTGAATTTTGGGGAAAAAAAATGAACAGAGAAAAAAATGAGCCACATGATGATACGTAGACATTTCCAAGCATGACTTTGTAAAGGAAGTTAGGAGAAAGCAAGGAATTGCGAGAGGTGGAGGGAGAATCCCTCTGCTCTGAAGTCTTATGTGTCTGGAGGATGCTGTCCTGTGTCTTCAGCATCCTCCCCTGTGCATTGAGGACTCATCATTACTGTTGAGGGTATGGAAAAAGCTTGGTCAATGTGACAAATGCTAGCTCTGTCATTATAAAGACCTACTTGGCCATGTGATGGTCATGGTAATTTTCACCAAATATTCTCCATCCTCTGTTTTGAGACACAAGGTAGACTTGCATTTCTTGGCCACTTTTGTTTGGTTGGAGGCATTAATTAGTTTTGATCAATAAAGGAGGAGACAAAGTGATGGGTGTCATTTTTGAGCCACAGTGCATTGCCTATGCAAGACTCCTGAGAGCTTTCTTCTGCTTTATCACAGTATCCATCAATGTTCCCCCACATGGGCAACTTCTCCATCAGTCTAGAATCCTGAGTATAAAATGCAGAAGCCTGAGCCCATACATTATAGATATTTAGTACAAGTGAGAAAGTAACTTTTGTTAATTTAGTTAATTCTGTTAAGTCATTGATAATTTAGAACTGTTTGTTACCATGCCATGCACTGGCTCAGTGGGACCGATACACTCAGTAAGTTTGTCACCAGAGTATGGGAAAATGAGTTATGGAACAAATCTCCTAGATAACTTTCCCAAAGAGTGTCAAAATAAGTCACCTCAAGAGATCCCCCTGGGACCTCGTTCTTCTCTTAGCCACTGTCTCTGAAAGCTGTCCTGGAGTCGAATTAACATACTGAGCTTCTAATCAACAGATCTCCCACTGCCAAAAATGCCCACCATGCCCACAGTAAGACAGAGCCATTCCCCATTCCCAAACACTGTAAGGATAGCTGGGTATGGATGCACCCAGCAGCCCTCTTGAATGTGGGGAAAAGACTCGGGAGCCTTCTAGTTCTGGCTCTTCCAGTGACTGGATGTGAGGTTGAGGCATTTCTTGTCCACCCACAAAACCTGTTTCCCTATTTTTCAAATGGAGAATTTGCAGTGAGTCTCTAAAGATTCTTGCTGACCTAGTAGCTCTGGAGGTGGTTACCTTACCTTTCCTGTAAGGAGTTGGGGGGCTTACCTGGCCCAGCGAGCCCCTGGGGGCTGAAGGCAGCTGCTATGAGCAGCAGCCACAGAAGTGCTGCGGAGACCTTCATGTTGGAGGCCGAAGGTATGAGCTTTGGCGTGAGAGGTGGTGGTTTCTGGGTTGGTCTCAGCCTCTCTGCTCCTCTGGCCCATCTGCCTGCCTTTTATAGGGAGCAGACAGTATGGGAGCTTCCAGGGAAGCCTTTGCCCATGCGGGGGTCACAATGAAGGGATTCCTGAATTGCTGACCAGATTCCAGATCCTAGGAAGTCAAGCAGAACAGAAGAGAGGCAAGCTAGTGGGAGGGACTTGGTACATTTTTTAATCCATCTGGATCTTGCCTTGGAAAAGGAGGGGAATATGTGATTATGAAATGAAGTTAAACATCTGTAGTGGGGGAAGGGAGCAAGAAAACCAAGGGCCTAGGGGATGAGTTGAAATGAAACACCTGTAGTCCGGGAAAGGAGCAAGGAAACCAAAGGCCTGGGGGATGAGTCAATCTAAGAACCTTCCTTGATTCCTGTGTTCACATGGTGGTCTTGAGGATTTTGGAGACCAGGAAGGAGCCCCAAAACTTCCATTAGGCTCCCGCCCAGATGCAGAGAGAGCTCAGCAGCCCTGCACATAGTTGCATCTCTGAACCAGGAAGGACAACACACCACAGCTTTGCTGCTGTGTTTCAGTGTAATGATCACAGAATCTTAGTCCCTGAAATTTTAGCATGATAGGACATCAGAACTGGATAGTTTCTATGAATCTTGACTTCTGAGGCACTTTAAAACCATTTGCTTAGCTGCTAAAGCCCTTTTCCAAATGGAATTAAAACAAACCCCAACTCATCAAATACACTGTAGTGAAGGGGACTTGTTTGAAATAGAATAGGCAGCCTCTCGTGCCCTTATTCCCCAGGGAACACATTTAGGGAACACATTTGGAAAATCAATCATCTAGCTCCCCCCTCGCTCTCTGAGCACACATTGCAGACAAGGTATCTGATGGCTAAAAATATCAAAGAGAGAGGCGACACAAGAACCTATACATATCCCTTTGTTCATAACACTAGGCACCCTAGTTGGAGAGGGTATAAGGGAGGCAAAGTCTTTAATGGAGTCACTGCAGCGGATTACAGCATTGAATACTGGTGTGGAGGTACTGCAAACCTGTTTCCTGTTTTTTCCTGCACACTCTCATATCAAATTGATTGATTGGTACAGTAGCACAAACAAGACTGTTAAAGATTCTGAGGAGTTGACTTGCGTTAGTTAAATACTGTGTTGTGGTTGACTGGTGATGTCTGTCATGGGCACAGGATTAGAGAGGGCTCTTGCTGTCCTGCAAAGTCTCTAAGTGCCCATCTAGGATAATTGGTCTATAATTACCTAAAAAGTTAACTATAATTACCAAATAGAGGCCAAAAAGGTGGAGTCTTCCCTGTTCTTTCCTGCTCTATTCCCGGTGGGTTAGTCTAATGTAGAATCTGAATTCAGGATATCTGCATTTGGATGATGGCTCTGTGACTGACTAGCTGTGACACCATGGACAACTTAACCACTCTCTGCTAGGGTAAGAGCAGGATACTAATCATGTGTACTTTAGGGAATTGTAGTGTGAATTAAATGAGTTCATGTATCTAAACTGCTTAGAAGAATGACTAAATCACTGTAGGTACTCAGTGAGTAGAAGTTACTGTTTTTTGTTATTAGGAAATAGGGCCGGGTACAGTGGCTCACACTTGTAATCCCAGCACTTTGGGAGACTGAGGCAGGCAGATCACTTGAGGTCAGCAGTTCAAGACCAGCCTGGCCAACATGGTGAAAACCTGTCTTTACTAAAAATACAAAAAATTAGCCAGGCATGGTGGATGGTGTTTGTAGTCTCAGCTACTCAGGAAGCTGAGGCATAAGAATTGCTTGAACACAGGAGACGAAGGTTGCAATGGGCAGAGATCATGCCACTGCACTCCAACCTGGGCAACAGAGTGAGACTGTGTCTCAAAAAAAAAAAAAAAAAAAAAAGAAGGGCAGATTGGGAATGCTGGAAAGACCTCAGAGTCTGGATATTTCTCCAAATATTCTTCCAAGTTTTCCCACTGCTTCCAAGTAAAGATATGCTACCGCAGGGATGGTTTCCAAGAATGCCTGAGTTGCACATGTGGCAGATACGAAGTTTTAAAAAATTCTCGGCAGAATAAATTTGGAATATTCTTGACCTCAGAGGTGTTTGTCTGACGTGGTTTAATGATTGTTTCTGTAGTAAGAATAATTTCATAACTCTGGCGGGAATTTAAAGGAATTATCAGCAAGCGATTATTCATTTTTGTGTTTTCCTCAAAAAATAGCTTTGGAGTTAATGGGCTTTGGATTTACTCTAAACCTGAAAAACCTCAGTGGCTCAGTGGAAATAAATAAAATCAATCTTTAGATATCCAAGCTCTGCAGCTGTTTCATCCAGCTCACTGGCCATCCCTAGCAAGCAGGGGCAGCTTCAAGGGCTTTTTCTCTTTCTTTCTTGGAGGCTTTCTTTTCAGCAGTGACCTAGAGTAGACCCATTTCTTGCCTGTGATTTGGTGCCTGATGAATGAGGGGCCTTGATCAGGAATGATCCTGAGTGATGGGCAGGAAATGGATCCCCCCTTGTGAAAACAAAATATTGACTTCTAAAGAGTTTTTTTTTCTTTTTTTTAATTGGAAAAGGTATCTTTTATTTTTATTATTATTCTTTAAGTTCTGAGATACATGTGCAGAACGTGCAGGTTTGTTACATAGGTATACATGTGCCATGGTGGTTTGGTGCGCCCATCAACTCGTCATCTACATTAGGTATTTGTCCTAATGCTCTCCCTCCCCTTGCCCGCCATCGACCGACAGGCCCCAGTGTGTGATGTTCCCCTCCCTGTGTCCATGTGTACTCATTGTTCAACTCCCACTTATGAGTGAGAGCATGCAGTGTTTGGTTTTCTGTTCCTGTGTTAGTTTGCTGAGAGTGATGGCTTCCAGCTTCATCCACGTCCCTGCAACGGACATGAACTCATTCCTTTTTATGGCTGCATAGTATTCCATGGTGTATATATGCCACGTTTTCTTTATCCAGTCTATTATTGATGGGCATTTGGGTTGGTTGAAGTCTTTGCTATTGCAAATAGTGCTGCAGTAAACATAACGTGTACATATTTCTTTACAATGGAATGATTTATAATCCTTATATACCCGGTAATGGGATTGCTGGGTCAAATGGTATTTCTGATTCTAGATCCTTGAGGAATCACCACACTGTCTTCCACAACGGTTGAACTAATTTATACTCCTCCCACCAACAGTGTAAAAGTGTTCCTATTTCTCTACATCCTTTCCAGCATCTGTTGTTTCCTGACTTTTTAATGATTGACATTCTAACTGGCATGTGATGGTATCTCATTGTGGTTATGATTTGCATTTCTCTAATGACCAGTGATGATGAGCTTTTTTTCATATGTTTGTTGATCACATAAATGTCTTCTTTTGAGAAGTGTCTGTTCATATCCTTCACTCACTTTTTGATGGGATTTTTTTTTTCTTGTAAATGTTTTTAAGGTTCTTGTAGATTCTGGATATTAGCCCTTTGTTGGGTGGATAGATTGCAAAAATTTTGTCCCATTCTGTAGGTTGCCTGTTCACTCTGACGATAGTTTCTTTTGCTGTGAAGAAGCTCTTTAGTTTAAGTAGATCCCGCTTGTCAATTTTGGCTTTTGTTGCAATTGTTTTTGGTGTTTTAGTCATGAAGACTTTGCTCATGCTTATCTCCTGAATGATATTGCCTAGGTTTTCTTCTAGGGTTTTTATGGTTTTATGTCTTGCCTTTAAGTCTTTAATCCATCTTGAGTTAATTTTTGTATAAGGTGTAAGGAAGGGGTCCAGTTTCAGTTTTCTGTATATGGCTAGCCAGTTTTCCCAACACTATTTATTAAATAGGGAGCCCTTTCTGCATTGCTTGTTCTTGTCAGATTTGTCAAAGATCACATGGTTGTAGATTTGTGGTGTTATTTCTGAGGCTCTGTTCTGTTCCATTGGTCTATATGTCTGTTTTGGTACCAGTACCTTGCTGTTTTTGTTATTGTAGGCTTGTTGCATAGTTTGAAGTCAGGTAGCATGATGCCTCCAGCTTTGATCTTTTTGCTTAGGAATGTCTTGGCTATATGGGGTCTTTTTTGGTTTCATATGAAATTTAAAGTAGTTTTTTCTAATTCTGCAAAGAAAGTCAATGGTAGCTTGATGGGAATAGCACTGAATCTATAAATTACTTTGGGCAGTATGGCCATTTTTACAATATTGATTCTCCCTATCCATGAGCATGGAATGTTTTTCCATTTGTTTGTGTTCTTTCATTTCGTTGAGCAGTGGTTTGTAGTTCTCCTTGAAGAGGTCCTTCAGATCCCTTGCAATTTGTGTTCCTAGGTATTCTATTCTCGTTGTAGCAATTGTGAACGGGAGTTCACTCATGACTTGGCTCTCTGTTTGTCTATTATTGGTGTATAGGAATGCTTGTGACTTTTGCACATTGATGTTGTATCCTGAGACTTTGCTGAAGTTGCTTATGAGCTTAAGGAGTTTTTGGGCTGAGACTATAGGGTTTTCTAAATATATAATCATGTCATCTTCAAACAGAGACAACTTGACTTCCTCTCTTCCTATTTGAATACACTTTATTTCTCTCTCTTGTTTGATTGCCCTGGCCAGAACTTCCAATACGATGTTGAACAGGAATGGTGAGAGAGAGCATCCTTGTGTTCTGCTGGTTTTCAAAGGGAATGCTTCCAGCTTTTGCCCATTCAGTATGATATTGGCTGTGAGTTTGTCATAAATAGCTCTTACAATTTTGAGATATGTTCCATCAATACCTAGTTTATTGAGTGTTTTTAACATGAAGAGGTGTTGAATTTTATTGAAGGCCTTTTCTGCATCTATTGAGATAATCATGTGGTTTTTTTGTCATTGGTTCTGTTTATGTGATGGATTATGTTTATTGATTTGCATATGTTGAAAGAGACTTGCATCCCAGGGATGAAGCGGACTCGATTGTGGTGGATAAGCTTTTTGTTGTGCTGCTGGATTCGCTTTGCCAGTATTTTATTGAGGATTTTTGCATCAATGTTCATCAGGGATATTGGCCTGAAATTTTCTTTTTTTGTTGTGTCTTTGCCAGGTTTTGGTATGAGGATGATGCTGGCCTCATAAAATGAGTTAGGGAGGAGTCTCTCTTTTTCTATTGTTTGGAATAGTTCCAGAAGGAATGGTACCACCTCCTCTTTATATCTCTGGTAGATTTCGGCTGTGAATTCGTCTGGTCCTGGCCTTTTTTTGGTTGGTAGGCTATTAATTACTGCCTCCATTTCAGAACTTGTTATTGGTCTGTTCAGGGATTTGACTTCTTCCTGGTTTAGTCTTGGGAGTGTGTATGTGTCCAGGAATTTTTCCTTTTCTTCTAGATTTTCTAGTTTATTTGTGTAGAGGTGTTTATGGTATTCTCTGATGGTAGTTTGTATTTCTGTGGGATCAGTGGTGATCTCCCCTTTATCATTTTTTATTGTCTCTATTTGATTCTTTTCTCTTTTCTTCTTTATTAGTCTGGTTAGCAGTCTATCTATTTTGTTAATTTTTTCAAAAAAAACCAGCTCCTGGATTCATTGATTTGTTGAAGGATTTTTCATGTCTCTATCTCCTTCAGTTCTGCTCTTATCTTAGTTATTTCTTGTCTTCTGCTAGCTTGTGAATTTGTTTGCTCTTTCTTCTCCAGCTCTTTTAACTGTGATGTTAGGTTGTTGATTTTAGATCTTTCCTGCTCTCTCATGTGGGTATTTAGTGCTACAAATTTCCCTCTAAAGCTTTAGCTGTGTCTCAGGAATTCAGGTACATTGTGTCTTTGTTCTCATTGGTTTCAGATAACTTATTTATATCCGCCTTAATTTTGTTATTTACCCAGGAGTCATTCAGGAGCAGGTTGTTCAGTTTCCATGTAGTTGTGCGGTTTTGAGTGAGTTTCTTAATCCTGAGTTCTAATTTCATTGCACCGTGGTCTGAGAGACTGTTTGTTATGATTTCCATTCTTTTGCATTTGCTAAGGAGTGTTTTACTTCCAATTGTGTGCTCCATTTTAGAATAAGTGCTATGAGGTGCTGAGAAGAATGCATATTCTGTTGATCTGGGGTGGAGAGTTCTGTAGGTGTCTATTAGGTCCGCTTGGTCCAGAGCTGAGTTCAAGTCCTGAATATCCTTGTTAATATTCTGTCTCCTTGATCTGTCTAATATTGACAGTGGGGTGTTAAAGTCTCCCACTATTATTGTGTGGGAGTCTAAGTCTCTTTATAGGTCTCTAAGAACTTGCTTTATGAATCTGGGTGCTCCTGTATTCTGTGCATATATATTTAGGATAGTTAGCTCTTTTTGTTGCATTGATCCCTTTACCATCATGTAATGCCCTTCTTTGTCTTTTCTGATCTTTGTTGGCTTAAAGCCTGTTTTATCAGAGACTAGGATTGTAAGCACTGCTTTTTTATTTTTTAATTATTTATTTATTTTTTGCTTTTCAGTTGCTTGGTAAATATTCCTCCATCCCTTTATTTTGAGCCTATGTGTGTCTTTTCATGTGAGATGGGTCTCCTGAATATAGCACACCAATGGGTCTCGACTCATCCAATTTGCCAGTCTGTGTCTCTTAATTGGGGCCTCTAGCCCATTTACATTTAAGGCTAATATTGTTATGTGTGAGTTTGATCCTGTCATCATGATGTACTTTCTTCATAGTGTCATTGGTCTTTACATTTTGGTATGTTTTTGCAGTGGCTTGTATCAGTTTTTCCTTTCCATATTTAGTGCTTCCTTCAGGAGATCTTGTAAGGCAGGCCTGGTGGTGAAAAAATCTCTTGGCGTTTGCTTGTCGGTAAAGGATTTTATTTCTCCTTCTCTTGTGGAGCTTAGTTTGGCTGGATATGAAATTCTGGGTTGAAAATTCTTTTCTTTAAGGATGTTGAATATTGGCCCCCACTCTCTTCTGGCTTGTAGTATTTCTGCAGAGAGATCCACTGTTAGTCTGATGGGTTTTTCTTTGTGGGTAACCTGACCTTTCTCTCTCTAGCTGCCCTTAGCATTTTTTTTCTTCATTTCAACCTTGGTGAATCTGATGATTATGTGTCTTGGGGTTGCTCTTCTCGAGGAGTATCTTAGTGGTGTTCTCTGTTATTTCCTGAATTGGAATGTTGGCCTGTCTTGCTAGTTGGGAAAATTCTCCTGGATAATATCCTGAAGTGTGTTTTCCAACTTGGTTGCATTCTCCCCGTTACTTTCAGGTACACCAATCAGTCATAGGTTTGGTATTTTCACATAGTCCTATATTTCTTGGAGGCTTTGTTCATTCCTTTTCACTCTTTTTTTCCTCTAATCTTGTCTTCACAGTTTATTTCATTAAGTTGATCTTCAGTCTCTCATATCCTTTCTTCCTCTTGATCAATTCAGCTATTGATAGTTGTGTATGCTTCACAAAGTTCTCGTGCTTTTCTTTTTAGCTCCATCAAGTCATTTATGTTCTTCTCTAAACTGGTTATTCTAGTTAGCAGTTCCTGTAACCTTTTATCGAGGTTCTTAGCTTACTTGCATTGGGCTAGAACATGCTCCTTTAGCTCGAAGGAGTTTGTTATTACCCACCTTCCGAAGCCTACGTCTGTCAATTTGTCAAACTCATTCTCTGTCCAGTTTTGTTTCCTTGCTGGCGAGGGATTGTGATCCTTTGGAGTAGAAGAGGCATTCTGGTTTCTGGAATTTTCAATATTTTTGCTCTTCTTTTTCCTCATCTTTGTGGATTTATCTACCTTTGATCTTTGATGCTGATGACCTTTGGATGGGTTTTTTGTGTAGGCATCCATTTTGTTGATGCTGATGTTATTGCTTTCTGTTTGTTAATTTTCCTTCTAACAGTCGGCCCCTCTTCTGTAGGTCTGCTGGAGTTTGCTGGAAGTCCACTCCAGACTTGTTTGCCTGGGTATTACCAGCGGATGCTGCAGAACAGCAAAGATTGCTGCCTGCTCCTTTCTCTGGAAGCTTCATTCCAGAGGGGCACCTGCCAGATGCCAGCTGGAGCTCTCCTGTGTGAGGCATCTGTTGACCCCTGCTGGGAGGTGTCTCACAGTCAGGAGGCACTGGGGTCAGTGACCCACTTGAGGAGGCAGTCTGTCCCTTAGCAGAGCTCAAGTGCTGTGCTGGGAGACCCTCTGCTCTCTTCAGAGCTGGCAGGCAGGAACGTTTAAGTATGCTGAAGCTGCGCCCACAGCCAACCCTTCCCCGAGGTGCTCTGTCCCAGGGAGATGGGAATTTTATCTATAAGCCTGTAACCGAGGCTGCTGCCTTTCTTTCAGAGATACCCTGCCCAGATGAAACAACAGAGGCAGTCAAGCTACAGCGGCTTTGCTGTGCTACTGTAGGTTCTGCCCAGGACGAACTTCCTGGCTGACTTCTAAAAAGAAAAAAGAAAAGAAAAGAGAAAGAAAAAAGGAAAAAAAGGAGTTTTTCAGGGAGAGGTGAGTGATCAGTGATCAGCAGACAAGGATCCCAGGAATCAGGACTCTTGTCTTTGTTCTGTAGCTGTGTTCCAGATCTCCTCTAATATTGCAAAGTTATAGACAAACTGGAAAGAGACATTGACGTTGATTTTATTCCAACCCTCTCTTTAAAAAATAAAAATAAAAGAATAGACACCAGAGGCTTGGAGACTAGTGAAAAAATCCTTAAGGGAACTGTGTGCTTTAGGCTGAGTTGATTCTAGAGCCCCTGTTGGTTGACTCCCTGTCTTCTGAAATGTTTCGTAACTCTTAGTCTCAATCTCCCTTTGTGCAAAAGAGGACCAACGTAGGGTTCATTACTCCTCCTTCTCAAGCATCACTGAGCTCATTTCTGCAGTTTCTTATCACTTTTGGAAAAGAATTACACCAAACTCGATGTTAGTGTAAACATGCTAACAACGTGTCCAGCAGATAGTAAGTTATCAATGGCAATGCTAACCTATGCAATCTATGCAAGGCTCTGTCTTACTTTATTTCACATGAGATGACTTATTTAATCCTCCAAACAAACTTATTCTAATTAAGTCCATTTTAAAGATGAGAGAAAGGAGACTTAGAGAAGTTAAATATCTTCTTCTTCTGTGAAATTATTTACGAAAGTGAAGCCTGCTTCCCAGATTGCCTTGAGGTTTCCCAAAGCCTTTTTATTTAAAATATTATTTTTAAAAAAATTTAAAAATATTTTATTTTATTAGAGATGGTGTCTCACTCTGTCATCTAGGCTGGAGTGCAGTGGCACCATCATAGCTCACTGTAGCCTCGAACTCCTGGGCCTCAAGAGATCCTCTTGCCTCAGCCTCCAGAGTCACTAGGACTATAGGTGTGCTACCACATCTGTCTAATATTATTTTTTGTAGAGATGGGGGTCTCGCTTTGTTGCCTAGACTAGTCTTGAACTCCTTGCTTCAAGTAATAATCCACTTTGGTTTCTCAAAGTGCTGGGATTACAGGAGTGAGACACAGTACCTGGCCTAAAATGTTCTTTTTGTTATAATCCTCTTAGGGCAATCAACTTTACTTTTTTGTACAGAGGTGGAAAACTGAGGCACAGAATGTCATAGCTACTTTTCTGGGCTAACTGGCCAGGGTAATGCTAGCCTAGGCTTCTATAACAACAGCAACCTCAGTGGCTTACTGCAATATTTACTTTTTGTTTGTATTGTAGCCTGATGTTGGTTAGGCAGCTCTCCAAAAGTGCTCTCTTGTAAGGAATGACTCATAGATTCAGGCTGTTTGTCAATTACAGCTTTCCTATGGAACATATGGCTTCCAAGTTCCCAGATGTGAGTGGAGAGAGGGTTGATAGATTGTGTAGGATGTTTTAAAGAACCAGACATAAAAGCTGCTTACATCACTTCTGCCTACTTCACATTGGCCTTCACTCATCATCCAACTCCAGAATAACTGCAGAGGAGCTGAGACATGAAGAGGATCACATGAATATTTGGTGAAGACTAATAATTTCCGTTAGAATCTGCCTTTTGCTTACTTCTTCTCACATGTAGAATACTTAAATAATCCACCCACAAGAGAGACAACCCAAGGTGCCATTTAGTCATTGCACCAACCTAAATGGACAGGATCTCTTGATGATGGTTAGTTATCTCCATCAGCTGAGATTATGGATCTACTTTGTCCAGTGACCCTATGAGCTAAAAAGACAAATAATTTGTCACTTACCTAAAGTTTCAAGTTTGAAAAGGACAGGGTACTTGTAATCAACACTCTCATTTATGGAAAGAAAGATGGCATTCATCAATGGCCAATGCACTGTGCCAAGCCTAAAATCCTTCAGACAGATGTTATAAAAGTCTGCCATCCAGAACATCACACACCAGGGCCTTTTGGGGGGTGGGGGGCTGGGGGAGGGATAGCATTAGGAGAAATACCTACAGTAAATGACAAGCTGATGAGTGCAGCAAACCAACATGGCACATGTATACCTATGTAACAAACCTGCACATTGTTCACACACACCCGAGAACTTAAAGTATAATAAAAAGAAAAAAAAAGTCCCCCATCCTTGATTAGACTGGTTCTCTCTTTCTGGGGGAGCTCTGTTGTCTTGTTGATCCTGGTTTCTGGTTTCCTTTGTGAGTTCCCTCCTTTTCCATTATTCCCCTTTGGTCACCTCTGAAGTGAGTATTGAAGAGAGACATGCTCTTCTTGGGGGCTCTGCTGTCTTTGAGGATTGCAAGCTGTACAGCAAGGCCTGGAGTTTGTCTTCTTTTTGAACTTTTCAGGACCACTCATGGTTTCACTGACAATATAGTACAGCTCTGGTAATAACAGTGGGCTTCTGATATCTTCACTCTCAGTCAATTCCATATGCCAGCAGCCACAGCCCAAGTTTCTTTCTTGGTATAATTTTCCAATTATTTTTCCTCTCTCTCTCTCCCTCTCCCTCTACCTCTCCTTCTCCTTCTCCTTCTCCTTCTCCTTCTCCTTCTCCTTCTCTTCTTAATAGGGAAGGCTGTGAGGCTTGAATGTTAGGCTACAACTTCAATCTGATTTTTGCCCTATGTTATTTCATCCAACTAAGAGTTTTTTTTTTTTCCCATAGACTTTTATTGCTGATTTTTTTTCATCCTTAAATACCTTCTCTTAATATTTGGGACCCAGAAACAGATGGCTTTTCCAACAACATAAGGTCCTGGATATGTGGATTTTATTATCTTTCATTTCTACCTTATGACCAGTTGATTTTTTTTTCTGAGCTCATCTCTTTCTCGGAATCCCTTCAAAAAGGAAGACAAAAACAATCAACATGCTACTAATGTATCTTTATCAAACTTTCCCCTTGGAGCTGCTATTTCAGCAGATAGCACCTGACAGGTTGGACAGTTTGTAACATGAATCTCTTATTTTCTTCAAACTGTGACATCAGCTTCCTCACCGCCTGCTACTAAATATCTAGTTAATGCTACATGTTTCATGTTCTTAATGGTAGCACATGATTGTGCTACTAATTCCTCTATTAATCAGGGTTAAACTAGGCTCCAAACTAGGCTTAGTGGCTTGACACAGCAAATGTTTATTTCTTTCTCATGTCACAGTTCAAGGTAGGCCAGGTGACCAGTGACTTGTGGATATGGACTGCTTCCATCTTGAAATTGAGCTATATGGAACACATTACCCCTAACATTACCACAACAGAGGAAGAGAGAGCTGTTTATAGGGACAAGGTCTGAAAGTGGCTCATATCATTTTAGCCCTCACCCAACTGGTTAGAATTCAATCACACAGCCCCTGGGTAAATGCAATTTAGGCTGGAGAATATAGAAGAGCCCACAGATATCTGCGGGACATTTGCAGTCTCTGCTACTTATGACTGGCACATGTCCAGCAGCAAAGTCTAGGAGGTGGGAAAGTTCCAGCAAAAAACACTCCTTACGCCTAAGCCCGAGGCCACAGATCAAGCCTGGAGACTACATTGATCTGAAAAAGAGAGAGTCAGGGAAACTCACTGGTCCCAAGACATGACTGAGAAATAGTTAAAAATGTGTAAGTGACACTTTCCCCACCCAACACTCCATATCAGAGTCTTTGCTGATGGTATCTGGAAATCTGTTTTTTTATTAGCATCTAAGTGATGTTGATGCGAATACGACTCATTGACCTACTCTACATCTCAATCTACGGAGGCTTGCTCAGGTAAAGTAACTTGCCTAAATTTACTAGGCACATTACTGGTGTAACTAGCCTAATCTTTGAATCCCATTGAACTCAATGCCCAGTTATATACCAGCCTCTCTGTTCCTGTTCTTTCTAATTCTCTGTGCCCAAGAGTACAAGGCCTGCATGAAAACACATGATTTTATAATTTTTCGAAAATGAAGTTTCAGCAGATTCTGTTTGACCTTGAGCACATGTAGCCCTTCTCTCCTTTCCTGTCCTACCATCAAACACTCTGCTTAATATTTGCATGTATCAGAGGGCTCACTGTGTCTCACAGTATCTATTCATTCACCTCTACTCCTGGTCTGCCTGCTGGTTGTTCTCTCCTGGAATTTAAGATTACCCTCCTTATTGGTGTGAAATTAAATTAAATAAGTCAAACTTCAAATAATTTAAACTTAAAGCTATTAGGACTTTAATTATTCTGAGCCTTGAGAGGAATGTGGCTATGCAATCTGAGTTGTGTGGCATGCACCTACAACTTCTGCCTTTTTGCTGTTTCCTGTAAACAATTAAGAAGACTGAGCCATGGCAGAGGTAAGACCCCTCAGATCATTACCTCTCCTCAAGGAATAGCAAATAATCTTCCTTAGAACATAGCAACCTATAACCAATCAAATCACTGTGGCGTATGCACCTTGTCTAGTATGAAAAATGTTGTAATCTGGCTGGAACTTCTGTCTTTATTTATGTAACTGAAACTTTTCCAGTTGTTTGGAGTTGATGCTTTTCCAAGTGGCCACCCTCAAGCTTTGTCCTTGAATGAACTGAATACTTATTCACATTTTCTGAATCTCATTGTTTAAGGTTGACTTTGGTGTTTGGGGGTGAGAACTGGTGGGCTGAAGAAGGGGTAGAAAGGGATGTTGGACTTGGTCTGAACACCAATGGTGGCAGAAATCAATGATGGCAGGCACTTGCCAAATCATCTGTTGGTCTCCTACTTGATTTTTTAATGAAAGTGACATTTGTATTTACTAGACTAGAGGATTGATTAGAAGGGGGAAAACCAGCCAGTCACAAGGCTGATAGAATAGAAGAGGGGACAGGCTTTTGGGTAGAGCGTGGGATGGTGAGAAAAAGAATGAGTTTGGGAAAGAAGAAAGGTATTTGAACAAGTGGCTGAAGCAGATGTCAGATCTGGAGCTGGGGGGTGGGTTCATCTGGCCCCAGCCTGTGGCTGCCTCTCCCTAACATGCAGGTGAGCCTGGCCTGGGGGAAAGCCCAGAGTCCATTACGCGCTCATTTCTCCACAATGTGAGCCCAACCTCTGCAACCACGCCCTTCACCTTGTCACCCTGTTACCCCCACCAGCTTTATTACTTTATCCTTTTAAAAAACCATGAATGTCAGCTGTTATACAAAAATCTATTTTATGTGAAAATTTGGGAGTCATACATATGCAAATATGTAATTATATAATAAAAATATGCTTCCATAGGGACATCATATCTTAACAATTAAAGCAAATCTTTGCACTGATTCTTGCAAGGACTTATACAATACCCCCATGAGGTAGAGAAGGGAGGAGCATCCCACAGTTTTTACAGCACTGAGATGACATATACATCCAAGGCTTTATGTTCAAAACCCACCAAAATCCATGGAAGATTAAATTAAAATATTAATAACTTTTAAAATCTACTAAGAAAAACCATGATTCACATTATTACATAAAGCTCATATTCCTTAGAATTAGAATAAAATAATCTCAGAACCACTCTGAGAAAGGACAGGGTATACAAATTATTTGTTTCTCAAGTCATGGCTTGTTTTCAGTTCAGTCATGAATGTTCAAAGCTTTGGAGTTTGGGTTTTCTTGTCCAGATGCTTCATAAAGTCCTGGACCCACTTCTGTGTGGGGTCAGCACAGATCTCCTTGTCCAGTTTGGTCTTGAAGCTGTGGAGCAGAAAGGAGACAGTCAGATGGAACACCTTGAGGGTTCAGCCTGGGAGTGTGACCAAGTCTATGGGAAATCTGTCTAGCCCATCAGCCTAGCTAATGGGGATGCCTCAGGGATGAAGGAAGAAGATAAAACAAAGGAAGGGGACTCAGAGAAGCAGCTCTTTTTGGTAGCCCAAGTGAATCTCTCTTGGTTCCAGGATGAAGGAACGAACTGAGATGTAAAATGATAGCTGGAAAGGGAGCTGAGGGTGAGAAGCCACTTTCTTTACTTGTATTGTTTCTCACTGGCAAATGTCTGGGATAAGGTTAGAGATGCTGTATGCATCACAGTATTTGACTCCAACTCATTCTGATACTAGTCCTATTCCCTGCCCAGGGAAGAACCTAGGACTGAGGTGTGAGGGGTGGGTGGTCATCGTCCACATACATTACAGCTTCCCGGGGACAGTGGCTACTGGTGGTCCTTCTGTAGCTCTCCAGCCTCTGCTTAGGGATTTTCTTATTGATAAATCTGTAGCAGCAGGTAGTTGAAGTATTAATCCCAACTGCAATGAAACAACAAGAAGAAAAGGCCATTGAGGGTGTGTCCTGGGTCTTTCTGTTTGTAAAACAGGGAATGGTAAGAAGAAGGAATCAGAAAGAAAGGAAGAGGTGGAGGGAAAAGCTGCCCATCCCAAACCCAATGTCTCTGCCCTTTGAGGCATTTCATAAACTCCCTTTCACTTTTATGGACTGTGAAATAGGGATGCACCATCACCAGTTGAAAGACGGAAGAGGAATTGATGGCTACTCTGGGCATTGCTAGGAGGGGCTAATATAATAATCCAATTCCTTAGAGCAAGGGTACCCCAACTATGGATCCCCTTTTAGGCTCTGAGCATTCAATGCTTGGTCATGAGTTTCCCTGATACGTACCACCTCTGCAGAGCTGCTGTTTCTGGAAGCTGGGCTTCCACAGAGCAGATTCTGGGTCTCCCGGTATCTGGAAACAGCCTGCACACCCATCCCCAGAAGCCCCCTGTCTTTGATCACCCTGATCCCAAATTCTGCTGGAAGCAGCTGGAGTGGTAACTGCACTGAGGGTGTTCCCAGAGCTGGAATCCTAGAAGGAGCTGGATTTGGGGTTCACAGTTGGAATTCTAGTTCAGGCTCTACCCAGCAGCAGCTGTGTGGTTGGGCTCACCCCTTATCCTTTTTCTAAGTTACCTTATCTTGGAAAAGTAGCTGTTAAAGTGAGACTGTGGGTATCAGGTCTTCTTGATTGGTCCAGGATAACCCAGAGAGGGGGCAATGTGCTTCAAGGAGAAGGAGAGAGGGACCTTACCTGGCTGAGCAAGCCCCTGGGGGCTGAAAGCAGCTGCTGTGAGCAGCAGACACAGAAGTGCTGCAGAGGCTTTCATGTTGGAGGGTGAGGGCATGGGCTTCCACATGAGAATTGGAGGTTTCTGGTTTGGTCTCAGCCCCTCTGCTCCTCTGGAAGCTCTGTCTCCGCCTTTTATAGGAAGCAGAGAGGATGAATCATAGGATGGAGTAATAAATCTATGGAGTAATAAACCTGCTGAGCCAGTGCACTTCAGTGGGAGGATAGGAAATGAGAGTATGAGTCGAGGCTAGCCTGTTTTTCAGCTAAGACCAGGAGTGGTAGGTGAGGTAGGGTCTATGTAGAGGAAGACCACAGTATGTAATCTATGGCTATTATCAAGAGACCAGTTTCTCTGAAATGAGACACATTCTATAGAAAAAGGAAGGAATCAGGGATACCAAAGTCAAAGATATGTAAGGGATATTCCCCTTTTCCCTTTGGAGTGGTATCCCTAGGACACGAGTCCACAAAGAGACATTCAAACTTGGCTCAACTCTACAAAGGACTCAAAGATTCTTCACTGTCTTAAATCCTGGTAGCTTTCTAAAACCCAGAGAAAAGTAAAATAATAGAACATTAGCAGAAAAATAAAATTCAATATTCTTAGAATAATAGTACCTAAAATTGTAGTGTCTATTTCAATAATCTATTGCTGCATAGCAATCTATCTGAAAACAGTGACTTAAAACAATAACAATCTTCTGGGTTTTTTTGCTCTTGAATATATCACAAGGCCTTCATTCAGTGTCCAGGGTCTGGGCTGGGAGGACTTCAACAGCCAGCAGTTGGACCAGATGGAATTTCTCAGGTGTCTCTCTCTCTCTCTGTATGTGTGTGTGTGTGTGTGTGTGTGTGTGTGTTTGTGTGTGTGATCTTTCCAGTGGTCCCTCCACATGGCTAGATATTTTGCATGATGGCTTAAGGATCCCAGGTGCAAGGTTAGGGAACATATTCATACCTCTTAATGGGAAGAGTGTAAAAGAATTTGAGGATATGTTTTAAAACCACTATTTGTTTTATAGGCTATCGGAACTGCACAGCATATCAAGATCTTAAAATACTGTGTTTCTAAAACATCTAATGAGCTGTGAAAATATTTTTTCAAGTAAAAGAATATAGGGAAGGCAAATTTATCGACAAAATCAGAGACCTTCAGTTTGAATCAGAGACAAGAGACTTCTTGTCATTCTTCCCACACACATATCTCAGAAATACAAAGAATAAATTTTGGAAACCACTAATCTAGCTCCTCATCTCACATACAACTAGCTCCTCATCTCACATACACATTACAAAATCACCAACTAATCGCCTTCCATATCAGTGAAAAGGGGTTTGATGAGAGACCATGGGTGGGGTCCTCATGCCTATAACTGGGCCATGGATCATGGACATGGAATGCAAAAAAGGAAAATTATTCAATGGGGGAATTGAGCATTATACAACTTTGAATATTAATTTGGGAGCAATGCAAGGCTTTGATTCTGGTTTTAGCTTTATGTCGTTTTATCTTACCCCTATGACTTTGCTCAGGCTACTCATTCTCTCGATTATCTCTTTTTCAAATTGTTTTTACTCCCAGCTCCAGAAATCGGTGAAGAGTTGGCCTACTTTCTATCTCCTTATTTATGGAGTCTTCCCAGCTCACTCTAATGTAACACATTAGAACAGCATATTTTCTAACCCAGGGTGTACGTTCCATCCACCTGATGCTTCTAAAGAGCAGAATCCTTTCCTTTGACTTTTCTTTCTTTTTCTTTTTTCTTTTATTTTGGAAGACAACTATCATGGATAACCTGCTGAATGATCGATGAAGTTGGAGTAGAACACGGGGGTCCTGCCCAGACAGATCAGGAGCTCAAGGAAGTACTCATGGGTTCCAGTTGGTTAAACCTTTTTCCTTCAGAAAATCCTTAAGTGAAGTACCCCAAGATGTCCCTGCCTAAGATCCCAGAGAAAATGCCTGCTTATGTTTATGATGGAAAGACCTGTACCTGTCACCTACAAGACCTGGGAATGGTAAAAATAAAAGGCTGCTGAATTGTTGCAGAATTTTGTAAAAACTTTTAAATAATTTAAAAACAATATGAGCTGGTTGTAGAAAATATGGCAAAATTAGAAACACTTATTTAAAAAAATTGTTGTACATTATCAACATCAGAAGATGTAAGTGGTTAATTTCCTTCCAGATTAAAAAATATATATTTTTAACACTTAGTCACAAAAGAATGTCCTTCTTTGTCTCCAGTAACAATTTTTGTCTTAAAATTTATTTGTCTGATATTATTAACAGTATAGCCACTAGCTCTTTTTTGATTATCATTTCCATGGGGTGACTTTTCCATACTTTTACTTTCAAGTTATCTGAGATTTCAGATTTACAACATGTATCTTATAGATAGCATACAGTTGGTTTATTTTAAAAATTCATTTTACTCAACCTTTGCTTCTTAGTTGGGGGTTTTAACACTTTTACATTTAGTGTAATTACTGATGAAGTAGGATTACCATCTGATATTTTCCCTTTTTTATATATTGTTGTCTCTTTTGTTCCTCACTTTTTTAATTACTACTTTACTTTATGAACCATAAATATTTTCTACTGTACCATTGTATTTCCCATTTTTATTATATATGTTTGAGTTATTTTCTTAATGGCTACCCTGGGGATTATCATTAACATCATAATTTATAACAACCTATTTCAGATTAATATTTTAATTTCAATAGTGTATAAAACTTGATCCTATGTAGCTCCATGCCACTGCTCATCTTAACATTGTTATGATAACAAATTACACCTTTATACATTGTGTCCCCCTGAACAGAGATTTATAATTAGCGCTTTATGCATGTGCCTTTTAAATCAGATACAAGAAACAAATAATTTTAAACAAATAAACAAAAGTATTTATACTGTCTTTTATATTTACTTATGTAGTTACTTTTACCAATGCTCTTTATTTATTCAAATTATCATTTACTGATCTTTTGCTTCAGCCTGAAGAACTCTCTTTAGTATTTTTTGGAAGGCTGGAATGTCTTCATTTCTTATTCACTTTTGAAAAGGGTAGCTTTGCCTTATCTAGAATTGTTGATTGATTTTTTTCTTTCAGTATTTTTAATATGGCATGCCACTACGTTCCCATGTTTGTAATTACATTATTCAAAATAGTCAAGTTATAAAAACAACATAAGTATCCATCAATAGATGAGTGGATAAAGAATATATGGTATATACACACAATGGGATATTATTCAGCCTTAAAAAAGAAGGAATCCTTCCACTTGTGACAACATGGATGAACCTTGAGGACATTATGCTAAGTGGAATTAGTTTCAAAGGGACAAATACTGAATGATTCCACTTATATGAGGTACGTAAAATAGACTCATAGAAGCAGAAAATAGAACGCTGGTCACCAGGGGCCAAGAGGTAACCACTATTCTGTTTTGTTATGTGCACCATAGACAATAGACTTTATAGGGTGCTATTCAGGTATCAACTCTTTTGACTAGTGAGGGCAGCCCAGAGAGATGTCCTGGAGAGCACTGTGAGACCTTGCTTTGAGTTTGAGTTCATGGTGCTGTGACTGGCATGCAATGTTTGCCATGAGCACAGATTCAGGTAATGGTCCCATCCATACCCTACATTTACCAGGTGTGAATTTGATAGGCTGAGGTTTCCTTTGAGCAACATTGTTCTATGTTTTCTGAACAAGGACCAAAATGTCTTGGGAAATAGGAGGCAGAGAAAAGTATTTGCTGCTTAGTGCCAGGAGAGGCAGTTGAACGACATGATTAAGAAATGGTTGCCTGCATCATTGCCTGGTTTTCCTGCATAACCATGGTCAAGCTACTTATTCTATCTGTTATTCAGTTTCCACATCTGTAACAATAGAGATATTAAAAGTAACTTCTTTTCTTGGTTGTTGTGAAGAATGAGTTAAAAATTAAAAGTGAAATGAAAATAATCAGAATGCAGTTAATGCTCAGTAAGTACTAGCTCTCATTATTATTAATATTAGGAAATAAGGATGGGTAGTGGATGAAGAGATACTAAGGAGGAATTCAATCTGATACTGATAGCTTCCTGAGCAAGTTGTTCCTAAATCTGTCTTGTTTTTTCAAAACAGAGATATTGAAAGGGGGATTGACTTTCAGGAAATACTGCATTGGATATAAGAAAAGGAGATGAGTGTCTTAGAAAGAAGGGACAGGTGAAGTCCTAGAAGTCCTGCAAGAACTTGAGGTGAGAATTCTTCTGGGTCTTAGTGGGATTTTGGTCGTTCAGCCCAGTGAGGACATTCTCTGTGTGCAACCAGTAATTTAGCTTTGCCCTGTTGGGTGCAAGCAGAAGTCACATATGTCATCTCTGAGCAGAAGTTAATATTCTCATGAATTCCTCCACCCTCCCTTAACTATGAGGATGACTTGACTCAGATGAGGTTGCCCCTTTGACTCAGAGGCCATACTGCAGAAGATATATGGAGCAGAGACACAGCAAAGTTTGCCAGACATGAAGAAAGTACGAGTTTAGTATCAGGGGAAGCTGAGCAAGGAATATAAGGAAACCCTCTGTACTATTTTTGCAACTTTTCTGTAAGCCTAAAGTTTGTTCAGAATAAAAAGTTAAAAACACAATATAACAAAACTTATGTGGTGCAGAGAAAGCAATGCTAAGAGGGAAGTTTACAGTTGTAAGTGCTTACATTAAAAAAGAAGAAAGATCTGAAATGAACAATCTAACTTTATATCTTGAGGAACCTAGAAAAAGAACAAACTAAACCCAAAGCTACCAGAAAGAAGAAAATAATAAAGAATTGATCAGTGATAAATGAAACAAAAGAAAAAATCAACAACACAAAAAATTGTTGTTTTGAAAAGATCAACAAAAATGACAAACCCTTAGCTAGATTAAGTAAGAAGAAAAGGAGAAGACTCAACTAAAATCAGAAATGAAAGAGGGAACATTACAATTGATGCCCCAGAAATAAAAAGGATTATTAGAGAATATTATGAATAATTGTATGCCAACTGATTGAATAACCATAATAAATGGATAAATTCCTAGAAACACAGTTATTAAGAAATAGAAAATATCAACTGATCTATAACTAGTAAAAAGCTTTTATCAGTAATCAAAAACCTCCCAAGCAAGAAAAGTTCAAAATCAGATGGCTTCTCTAGAGAATTCTACCACATATTTAAGGAAGATTTAATACCAATACTCCTCAAGCTCTTCTAAGATATTGAAGAGAAGGAAACACTTCCAAACTTACTATATAAGGCCAGGATTACCCTGATACCAAAGTTGAACAAAGGCACTGCAAGAAAGGAAAACTACCAGCAAATATCCCTGATGAATATTAATGCAAAAATCCTCAACAAAACACTAGCAAACCGAATTCAAAAGCACATTAAAAGGATTATATACCATCACTAAGTAGGATATATTTCTGGAATGGAAGGATAATTCAACATTCAAAAACCAATCAATGTAATATGCCACATTAACAGAATGAAGAACAAAAATTACATTATAATCTCAATTCATGACAAAAAAGCATTTGACAAAATTCGACATCTTTTCATGATAAGAATACTCAACACACTAGGAAAATAGTGTGGAAATAGAAACTACCTCAACATAATAAAGTCCATGTATGAAAAGCCCACAGTTAAAATCATACACAATAGAAAAAGACTGAAAGCATTTTCTTGCTTCTGTCATTTCAGTTAAATATAGTACTGGAATGAGACCCATCTGAACAAAACAAGAAAAAAAGTCATCTAAATTGGAAAGGAAGAAGTAAAATTATCTGTTTCCAGATGATATGACTTTATATGTAGAAAACCCTGAAAATTTCACACATGCAAAAGAACTGTTACACCTAATAAAGGAATTCAGCAGAGTACAAATACAACACAACAAATCAACACACAAACATCAGACATTTTATATACATGAACAATAAACACTTTGAAAAGAAAATTAATAAAACAATTCCATTTACAATAGCATTGAAAAGAATAAAATATTAGGGATAAGCCAATATCTAGAAGTAAAAACTTGAACAACAAAAACTACAAAATATTGCCCAAAATTAAAGAAGATACAAATAAATGAGAAGACATCCCAGGTTTATGAATTGGAAGAATTAATATTGTTGAGATTGACAGCTTAACAATGCTACTCAAGTAATCTACAGATTCAGTGCCGTCCTATCAGAATCCCAATGGTATCTTTGCCAAAATAGAAAAATCCATCTTTAAATTCACATGGACTATCAAATCATTCCAAATAGTCAAAAACAATTTTGAAAAAGAAAAACAAACTTGAAGGTCTCACTCTTATCAATTTCAAAACATATTACAACGCTACAGTAATCAAAATAATGTGTTATTGGCATAAAGACAGACATATAGACCAGTAGAATAGAATAGAGAGCCCAGAAATAAAATCTCTTGTATATGGTCAATTGATCTTTGACAAGGATGTCAAGACCACTCAGTAAGGAAAGGTCAGTCTCTTAAACAGTTGATGTTGGGAAAACTAGATATCCAAATGAAAAGATTAAAGCTGGACCCTTGCTGGGAGCACTGGTTCATGCCTGTAATCCCAGCACTTTGGGAGGCCGAGGCGGGTGGATCACCTGAATTCGGGAGTTCAAGACCAGCATGACCAACATGGAGAAATCCCGTCTCTACTAAAAATACAGAATTAGCCCGGGTGGTGGCGCGTGCCTGTAATCCCAGCTACTCGGGAGGCTGAGGCAGGAGAATCACTTGAACCCGGGAGACGGAGGTTGCAGTGAGCCAAGATCATGCCATTGCACTCCAGCCTGGGCAACAAGAGTGAAACTCCGTCTCAAAAAAATAAAGCTGGACCCTTATATTTTACCATATACAAAATTCAACTCAAAATGGATCAAAGACCTAAATGCAAGATGTAAAATTATAAACTCCCAGAAGGAAGTAGGGGGAAATCTTTATGATATTGGATTTGACAATTTTTTTTTTGAAATGGAATTTTACTCTTTTTGCCCAGGCTGGAGTGCAATGACATGATCTCAGCTCACTGCAACCTCTGCTTCCCAGGTTCAAATGACTCTCCTCCCTCAGCCTCCCAAGTAGCTGGGATTACAGGTATTCACCACCATGTCTGGCTAATTTTGTATTTTTAGTAGAAATGGGGCTTCACCATGTTGGCCAGGCTGGTCTTGAACTCCTGACCTCAAGTGATCTGCCCGCCTCAGCCTCCCATAGTGCTGGGATTATAAGCATAAGCCACTGCGCTCGGCTGTTTTTTGTTTTTTGTTTTTTTTTTTTTTGATATAACACCAAAAGCACAGGGAACCAAAGCAAAAATAGATAAATGGAATTACATCAAACTTAAACACTTTGGTGTATTGAAGGGCACAATCAGCAGAATGAAAAGTCAGTCTATGAAATGAGAGAAAATACTTACAAATCATGTAACTGATAAGGGGTTAACATTAGAATATATAAAGAATTTCAGGTTGGGCACAGTGGCTTACGCCTGTAATCTCAACACTTTGGGAGGCTGAGACAGGCAGATCACTTGAGGCTAGGAGTTAGAGACCTGCCTGGCCAAAGTAGTGAAACCAAGTCTTTACTAAAAATACAAAAGATTAGCTGGGTGTGATGGTGTGTGCCTGTAATCCCAGCTACACAGAAGGCTGAGGTACAAGAATCGCTTGAACCCGGCAGGTGGAGGTTGCAGTGAACTGAGATCACACCACTGCACTCCATCCTGGGCAACAAAGTGAAACTCTGTCTCAAAAGAAAAAAAAGAACTTCTACAGCATCGACAATACAAAACAAATAACCCGATTAAAAATAGGCAAAGGATTTCAATATACATTTTCCAAAGATGATATACAAACGACCAACATGCATCTGAAAAGATGCTCAATATCACTAATACTAGAAAGTTGCAAATCAAGACCATAGGGAGGTATCACCTCACCTCCATTAGGATGGCTAGTATCAAAAAGACAGAAAATAACAAGCGAAGACAAGGATGCGATAAAACTGGAATCTTTGTTTACTGTTGGTGGGAATGTAAAATGGTGCAGCTACTATGGAAACAATATGGTAGATCTTAAAAAAATAAAAATAGGATTACCAAATGATGCAGCAATCCCACTTGTGGGTATATATCCAAAGGAACTGAAAGCAGAATCTGGAAGAGACATTTGCATATCCACATTCAGAACAGCATCCTGCACAATAACCACGAGATGAAAACAACCCAGCTGTCCATCACTGAATGAACAGATAAACAAAATGTGGTATATACATACAATGGAATATTATTCAACCTTAAAAAAGAAGGGAATTTTGACACATGCCTTAACATAAATGAACCTTGAGAACATTATGCTAAATAAAATAACCATTCACCAAAAGACACATATTGTATAATCCCACTTACAGAAGGTACCTAAAGTAGTCAAATTCATAGAAGAGGAAAGTAGAATGGTGGTTGCCAGGGGTTGGGCAGCGGAGGAAATGAGCAGGTATTGTTTAATGAGTATGCAGTTTCAGTTTTACAAGATGTAAACATTCTGGAAATCTGTTGCACAACAATGTTAAGTATATGAACATTAACAATACTGAAGTATACACTTAAAAATGGTAAATATGATACATTTCATGGTATGCATTTTTTAACCAAAATTTTTCAAAATTAAAAACTTTAAAAAAGAGATAATGATACCTTATGGAAATGACTTTTATAGCCTCCAAATGAAAGACTGACAGTACTTTTAAAAAATGAACAATTTATCTGCTCAATTTAAACACTCATTTACAAGGTGGAATAGGAACAAGATGCTTAAAATAAACATTCTCATTGGACAAGGAAGACTAGGGGACACACAGCAATGACTGACTTGTAGCAATTCTGATATACTGCTGGGCAGACATCAAAAGGGACTCTTCCTGGAACAGGAACAGGGGCTCTGAGCTCACTTGCAGGAAGGGCTTCCTTGTCCGGGGCCCCAGATCCACCTTCTGTGAGGCCCTTGCTTGTCCATTTCTTCTCCTTGGCCGTACTGTACATGGAACTCAGTGGACATGCCCTCCTCATTCAGTGGCTGTCATGGCTTGTTTCTAGCTCATGGAAGATTCGGAAGTTGTTTTACAGATAGAATAGTCAAAGGCTTTTTCAGTCTTGGCTTCTGATTTTCCTGGCAACATAATTTTCTCAAAAAATTACTAGCACTTTTCCAATCTGCCAGTAAAGACATGTAAAATCTCTTTCTACTCGCAGTGCTTAGCATATTTCTGTGCTTCCTCTACACCCGACCCATAACTGTCTTTTAGGATCAGGCTGCCGGGCTAGAATGGGAATGCCACATTGTTAACCCACTCTCTTCCTGAAGCCACTCTGTCAAACTGAAAGGTTTTATGGATATTTTGTTGTTCAAATCATTTTTAAAAATTCCATTCCACTGCCTGGGATGGTGAAACAGTTGTATTTCAAACTTTACAATGTCCTAAATGTCTCGACTCTATGCTCCCTTTTGTTCCTGATTGTAAATTGGTCAAGGCTAGGTCAGAACAAAGGACACTATGAAAACCCAAGTCAGAGGTTACCAGGACTGGCTGTCGGCTCCAATGACCTGAATATGAGAGAACTGAGGAGCACATGGCATCAAACTCATCTGTGCACCAGTATCCATCTTCTAGGGAACTCGTAAAATACAGCAATGGGAAGAGGAGCCTTCCCCGCATTGTTGCATTCTGATTCTAAATCAGAATCTTTGAGGATGTTGTGATGTTTTGGAAAGACCTCAGGTGACTCCAATATACCTTAGGTCACTTAGGAAGCATTTAATGCACAAATTAAATCCACAGCCTATGAACCCATAGATAAAAGGTGACTTGCAAAAGTTTACCTGACAATCTAGTCACCAAACCAGATACAGATCTCAAAGGCCATGTCTTAGTGTCCAACTACCTATTGTAAATCTTCACCTGGCTCCTGGCTGTGATTGTCTCAGTAGTGTTCCCCTCCCAAAGATGCTCACATCCTTGTAGCCGGGCGTGGTGGCTCACACCTGTACTCTGGGAGTCTGAGGCGGGTAGATCACCTGAGGTCAGGAGTTCGAGACCAGCCTGGCCAACATGGTAAAACCCCATCTCTACTAAAAATACAAAAATTAGCCAGGTGTGGTGGTGCACGTCTGTAATCACAGTTACTTGGGAGGCTGAGGCAGGAGAATCACTTGAACCCAGGAGGCAGAGGTTGCAGTGAGCTGAGATTGTGCTACTGCACTCCAGCCTGGGCAATAGAGCGAGACTCCATTTCCAAAAAAAAAAAAAAAAAAAAAGCCTACATCCTAATCGAATCCCTATGCTCTATAAGTATGCTACCTGACATAGCAAAAGAAATTTTATAAATGTGATTAACTTAAGAATCTTGAGATGAAGATGTTATCCTGGATTATCCAAATGGGCTCAGCATAATCACAATATAATCACCTTTTAAGATGAAGGCAGGAAAGTCAGAGTCAGAGACAAGATGTGACTATGAAAGAAAAGGAGTGAGAGAGAGAGAGAGAGAGGTTTTTGAAGACACAGGAAGAGACCATGAGTTAAGGAATTGAGGTAGCCTCTAGCAGTTGGAAAAAAGCAAGAAAATGGATTCTCCCATGGAACCTCTGGAAGGAATGTATATAGCCCTATGGACCCATGATAACTCTGACCTCCAGAACTATAAGACAATGTATTTTTGTTGTTTTAAGCCATTAAGCTTGTGGGAATTTGTTACAGTAACAATAAGAAACTAATACAGATTTTGGTACCTGGAAATATGGTGCTTCTGTAACTAACACCTACAGATGTGGATGTGGCTTTGGATTTGAATAATGAGCATAGGCTGGAAGAATTTTGAGCATGACATAAAAAGCCTAGATTTCCTGGAACTGATTGTTGGCAGCAACAGGAAATGAATGCATTGCACTTGGCACTTTCTTCTAAAACAGAGTCTCACCACTGCCAACGCCCTGTGTTCAGTTTCATCATGAAAGGAATTCCATGCTTGGGTGGAAAACAGTATGGAGTCAAGACTTCCTGAAAATGAAGAGATGTGGCCTGCAAGGGGAATGTAAGCAGATTAATTTGGGGTTTGAGCATGTGGATCCCCCCTTTCTCTGCCTCCTCTCCTCCCAGACTGTCTGCCTCAAATCTGCCTGGCGTCAAAAGGTTGCTGCTCGGAAGCCATATGATGAGGTCTCATTTGTTTGCATTCTATTCTCTTTTTGCCTCTTGGCATCTACTGCAATTTGAGATTTCACTCCTGACTGGTGATCAAGGCCAGGGAATGTAGGGGTAGAGGAGAGGCAGGGGACGCTGCTTGACCTGGAGTGAGGGTCAGTGAGTTTTCTAAATAGCTGTCAATAAATTGTCTGCTGACTGATATATCAGGGTACTTGGAGCTTTGAAGGGATTCGGTAGTCTGACTTAGGGACCCTGGACTGGCTCAGGAATGTAGAAGCAGAATCCCTTCTCTCCCTCTGCAACTCCAGTTAGTAGAAATGGAAGTTTTCCAACAGATGTGCTCCCAGATCCGAAAGGGAACCTTTCCTCTGGGTTCCTATTTGTAACACATTATCATCCCTGTATGATCGATGTAGGCTCAGAATATCTGACCTGTCCTGACTGACAAAGCGAGTCAGCGCTGGATGCGGGGTGAGAACCTGAGTGTGCTTCTTGCCAGTCAAAGTTGTCCCCAGCACCTCATGCTGCCAAAAGCACTGCCTGCTCTAGGTTGACACAGTGGTCATTTCCCCACCAGACTGGGAAGTTAAGAACCATGCAGTTTATTCAACAGAGCAAGACATCTGCTTTCCTGAGTGTTGGCGTGGTGTGGGTGCCCAGGCAGGTCAAATGCTTTAGGTGGGACAAATATCATGCAAAGGAATACACACTTCAGGTGGCTATTTAGGAATAGAAGGCTCATCTGTTTAAATGGATGATTCCAGGTGCCTGAGATTGGGATGGGGGTATAGTAATGGAGGGAAACACATTCTGGTTTCAGGGAAGCTGCCCCCTTAAAATGTGGGTTGAAGATGAGGTTTTCATATCTGAAGTCACAGGTCTTTCTCCTCCATTTACAACATGCAGCATTTCACCCTGCATGGCTCATTCTTCTCCATTGCTGCCTCCTTGGCTCCATATTTAGGCCTTCATCATCTCTTGCTTGGACCATGGCAATAGCTTCTCACTAGTCCGTATTTCTCTGTGTATGTATAAAATCTATAAGTTACATTTCCTGAAACTTATCTCTGAATCTCTAAACATGGCACATCCCTCCTCATTGAACTGAAGATTCTCAATGTTTCCTTTTAACCTACAGAGTTGAGTAGTAACTTTTCACCCTAACATTCAAATCCCTTGACTCAACCTTCCTTTCTAATTGTCATCCCTTGACATTGGTGTGGGCCCGAATTCGCATCTGGTTCATTGGTTTTCTCCCTGCTTGATGTACACATCATCACCATTTCTACCTCCAGGTATTTGCTCCCACTCTTCCTTTTCCTTTCTTAATGATCCTATAATTTTCCTAGAAAAGCCTTCTTCATTCATAAATAATAAGTTCAAGTCTCATCATCTCTATGAAACTTCAATCTAATCATCTTATCTATGGTGATTAACTCTTTCCTTATTTCCTAATACTGGCAGTGTCTGTATTACTCCAGGTTGGGGTATTAATTGGAGAGGTACAGATTGGGGGGTGGGTAGCCCAGTTAGGGGGCAGTTGCAATATGTTAAGGGAAGAATTGCATGCAGGGGTCAGGGTCTGTGAGAAAAGGAATGGGGGTTGGGTTCTTGCTAAATGGGTGACCAGGGTCATTGGGCTCTGGGCTGCTTATGTTGAAGACTGGAAGGGTGGTGCTTTAATGCCTAACTGGCCTGCCATAAGGATTCTTCTATGGATACTCAGAGGAGACCACCCAGTGGAGAAGACCGGGGCCAATCCACTTTCCCATTCCTTCAAAATGTAAGCCCCACCCTCTGAAATCATGTTCCTTTGTCACCACCAAGCTCATACTCTCAGCTTTGTAATTTCCTTCAAGAAAACACTGGAAGTCAGGTTTTGTACAAAAATATATTTATTTGGTGTAATAGTTACAAAATATTCATTTCCACAATAATATTTTAGCAATGCATTGGAATGTTAAAAAAAATTCTTTGTATTAATGATTCTTGCAAAGACCCTCAAGATATCCCAGGGGTAGAACTGTGGTTCAAGAGGAAAAGCAATTTCCCCAAGTCTCTGTATCTAAAAAACACTAGTACCATGAAAGATAAACTTAAAACATCAATAACTTAAATAAGAATTAACATTACTTAAGGCATAATGTTTCATATCAACAAACAAAATTCATTATAATAAAATAAAACAGGGTGTCTGGGGAAAGCTAGGGGAAAATAAGTTAGCTGCAGATTCTTGGGTTGTGGAGTGAGTGTTCAAGTCTTCGGAGTTTGGGTTTGCTTGTCCAGGTGGTCCATGGAATCCTGAACCCACTTCTGCTTGGGGTCAGCACAGATCTCCTTGGCCACAATGGTCTTGAAGCTGTGGGGAGGGAGGACAGAGTTAGATGAAGTTCCTTTGCAGTTTTGGTCTAGAAGTGCAGCCCATTCTGCACCAAAGGGCTGCCATGGGAGCTAGAGGGGGAAGGCAGGTGGAAGGAGGGAACCCAGGGCAAACTGCTCCTATAGGTGTCCAGGTGGAGCCATCCTGACTTCAAGCTAAAGAAATTGGGGTGTTCTGAATAGGCACCCAGGTGGAGAGTGATGTTGGGGTTCACTTTTTCCCTTGGTGCCTCAGTTTTCCCATTGGGAACCTTTGTACATTAAGTTAAATAGTGCACTCTCTGACTCTAGGTGTATGAGGCTTGTCCCTTGCTCCACAAGGAAGAACTTCAGGCCAGGGAAGGTTGGTGTGCTGAACTCACATCACAGCTTCTTTGGGACACTTGCTGCTGGTGATTCTTCTATAGCTCGCCAGCCTCTGCACTGAGATCTTCCTATTGGTGAAGTTATAGCAGCAGGTGACTGGGGCATTGATTGCATCTGGAAAATAAACCACAAAGAAAAAGCATTTTAGGATGAACTGGATTATTCTGATCTTAAGAGCAGAAAAGAGTCATGAGGAAAAAGCAAAAGGAAGGCAGGAGAAGAGAACGAGCTCATTAAATCCCAGTGCTTCTGCCTATACCTCAGAGCTAGAATGTGATCTTTGACCCAATGACTCAGTTTCCTATGCTGTAAAATGGGTATATAACATTGATAATGGACAGAGAGAAGGAGGAGCTGTTAAAGCTAGATAATGCCTACAAGTGTCATTAAGACGGACCAATAATCCAGATGATCAGCACCAGGGAAGATCAGCTGGGGAGCCCCACTATGAGCCTCCTTTTAGACTCTGAATAGGCTATGCCTGGTCATGAGTTTCCCTGATACTCATTACCTCTGCAGAGTCACCGTCTCTGGAAGCTAAGGTGAATGAAGCACAGACCAGATTCTGGGTCTCCAGCGTGTCTGGAAACAGCCTACACACCCACCCTCTCTTTGATTACCCTGATCCCCAAACTCTGCTGGAAGCAGCTGGGGGAGTAACTGCGCTGAGTGTGTTCCCAGAGCTGGAATCCTGGAAGGAGCTGGATTTGGGGTTCACAGCTGGAATTCTAGTTCAGGCTCTGCCGAGCAGCAGCTGTGTGGTTGGGCTCACCCCTTGTCCTTTTCTGAGTCACTTTATCTTGGAAAAGTAGCGTTAAAGCAAGACTGTGGGTACCACGTCTGCTTGGATGGTCCATGATAACTCAGAGAGAAGACAATGTGGTTCAAGGAGAAGAAGAGGGGGCCTTACCTGGCTGAGCGAGCCCCTGGGGAATGAAGGTGGCTGCTATGAGCAGCAGGCACAGAAGCGCGGCAGAGACTTTCATGCTGGAGGCGAGAGTGCGAGCTTCAGTTTGAGAATTGGATGTTTCTGGGTTAGTCTCAGCCTCTCTGTTCCTCTGGCTGCTGTCTCTGCCTCTTATTGAAAGCGGGCAGAGGGAGAGAGGGCGGAGTCAAGCAGGAGGAGGGATCTCCCATGAGTGATAAGTGCGCTGTTAAATCTGCTGAGCAAATGCAGCATCCTGTGGATTTCCAGGAAGTAGGAAAGGGAAGCAGTGGGTCAGGACGAGACACTTTTTCCATTCACTGCTGAGACCAAATGAGCAAATGGGGAGGATGGGGTGCCATTAAGCCCAGACTGACCACAGATGTGAACTAAGAGGGTTATTTTTAAGGATTCTGCTTTCTCTGAAGCGAAAACTGCAGAAAAGGAAGGAAGCGAGGAAACTAGATGAAAGCATGTCAGGCTCGCTGCCAGCTTACCTTCAGGCCACATTCCAAGGGTCCTCCCAGCCAGGAAGGAGCTCTCAAGCTTTGGCCGGCTCCCTGACAATGCATTAAATCCATTTGCTCATTCAAATGCAGAATAGTAGCATCATAGAAGCCTAGCAGAACTGTAGGATTGTGTAAACATTGAACTGAATTCTAAGAGTTCTAGGGTTTCAGACTTGGACAAAGGCATAGACAGCATGTAGTGCTGCAGAAGAAATGCCAGTGTCATACTCACAGAGTGCTTACTCTGCCAGGAATATTCTCAGACCTTTACAAATATTAACTCTGTAAATTCCCCAACTTTATCTAGTAGGGATTGCTAATTTCCATGTTATAGATCAGGCAACTGAGGCACAGAAGGGTTAAATAGCCTGCTCAAGGTCCCCTCGAGCACAGAACCCAGGCAGCCCTGTCCCCAGTGGGCTGCCACCTCTCTGACATACTGCTGGAAGGAAACGTGTACAAGTCCTCCAACCAGTTGTCTGCTTGGGTCCTCTCTCTGTCCTCAGCATCTTCCAAATGGGCAGACAGCTAAAGGAGAATCTAGAAACATTCCTCATGGCTAAGTCATTACCAGTTAGGAGGCTGTTGCTAGCATAGCAGGCAGCAGTGGACAAGAAGTTCATCCCTGGTCATGGCGGCTATTCTCCTGGCTTCCTTCTTAATTTCCAAGGGACATGAGTAAGCAGTGGAGGAGTATTTCGGGAATTGGAAAGCCTGACTTCATTCCTCAGTTGTGCCTTAGATTTCCTCAGAACTACAGAAGCACACTGATAAAAACCCAAAGACCTTAGAATTCATTTCAGTGAACTGTTTTCTCTTACAAATATGATAGGAGTACTTGAGGCATGTTAATGGCTGGGCTGAGTTTAAAATTCTGATCTCTCAATTCTCCTAGCCCACTGCCTCCTCCTTCTGAGCCTTGCGGTGCCCTTGCCCAATGGGCATGCAAAGACTAGTGACTTCTTTCATAAAGGGTCACTGAGGCAATGTCTATAAATGCATGGGGTTTCTTGAAAGAAAACACTTTTCGCTGCACTTGTAAAAAGAAACGGGTTGTATTCAACAAATGACTGTTTTATTCCTAGTAAGCGGTCAGTAATGGCATTGTTGAGTGCATTCAGGGAGTCAGGTATGGTGCTGACATACTTTCCAGCGCTGCCTGCCTAGTCCTCCAACCAACCCAGCTTTCGTTAGGTTAAAACTGAAGTTATTTGTCCAGTAACTCAGACAGAATAGTAGATGTGCTGAGACTCCCACCCAGGATGTTTCCATTCCAGAATCTCTTCTTCCTGGGACTAGACTTGATGTCTCATGATGGATATTGGTTTCCTGGAGAATCCCAGAGCAGAGACTGTATGGAGTGGCCATTTCAGACTCTGGTGGAATTACAAAAAGACAGGATGAAGAGAGAACAAATCAACTCGAGCCCTGCTTTGCTTGTGCCTCTTGAGGAGCCTTATTCTTGTTCTGCCTGAATCTCACTAGTTACTCCTTTTCTCCCCAACCAGTGTTGAAACTTCTCTGTGTTTGTCTCAGTCCTCCGCTCGTGCCTCAATCCATTCTTATCCAATGAATAAAATGTTTCCAGGACTAGAGACTGTGCAACTTTGTGTAGGAATTTCTTCCTAGGCCATCTCACCTCATCTTCCAAGAAGTTTTCCTCATATCAGGGGAAACCTCTCTCTAATCTGTTAGTGCATCCTTTACCATGAACTTGGTGGACCGCATTCAATTTCCCTTTATAATCCAGTCATGCTTCAGGTTTTCTCTAGGTTAACAAGCTGAAAGATGCTGAGATCTTTAAACAAGTCTCTCCTGGCTTAGTCATATCAGCATCACTCATAGAATCCCAGAATCAATGGGCTTATAGACATCCTGTGGCATGACCACTTGTTTTTATCTGATAAAGCCACAATACAGAGAAGGAGACCAATTAGCCCATGGTCACAGAGAAAAACTTCCCAGCTTTGCTGGCTGAGTGTTAACATAGGCTTCTGAGTGTTGGAAGCATGTCTCTACTTCAGGAAGGAGTTGTCACCTCTGGAAAGTGACTTGGCCTTTGCATATATCAGACAGTAAACACAGGGAAGGTGAAAGGGTGTGAATCAGAAAAGAAAGTCTTCTGGAAAGTGATAGCTGTCTGCCTCCCACTTCTGCTCTGTCAAGAAAAGATGCCCTCCCCGCTGGGAGGTCAGTGCCGGCGTGAGAGAAGTGAGTGGAAATTCCCACTCTGAGGAGGCAGCTTTGGAAGTTCCCAGATCCCGTAGAAGAGAATGCATTTGGCTGGAGCCTGCATTCCAGATACTGGGCCCGGAGCCAGGGAGCTCTCACATGGGGCTGTGCTGGGAACATCTCGGCACAAGCCTGGGTTAGGCTCTGGCACAAACCTGGATTGGACTCTCGCTTGGGGACACACATGGGAAAGGCCCCCAGAGGGGCTATGGGGAAAATGAGGGTCAATGCTCTGAAGCTGTCCAGAATCCTCGGTTACCCCGGGGCCTCCTCTCTATCAACTCATAGATAAAGAATGGAAAAGTTCCTCTTGGTGAATAATGCTTTCTTCATTCCTCCCGGGGTCTGACCCCACCACCAAGATCCTCCGCATGAACCTTGGTCATCGCTGCAGACTCCCACTCAGTGTCAGGGGTGAAAAAAAGAGGAAGTAAAAGTGAGCTCTCTAGAAAGATCTGAAGCCACTGCCTGGGCCCCCACCAACTTCTGCGGTTCACTTGTCCCTCCCCACCTAGTGCAGGCTCCCTTGCTGGTGCTCCCTTCGCTCAGCCTTCAAGAGAGATGCACCGTAGCTCTGCACTCACCATGTCCTTTCTAGACAACCCCACTCAAGGCCTCTCCTCCAGGCTAGCTCCAGGTAGAATAGAGCCCATCTTCCCAGGGCCGCTACTCTGCAATCCCTTTCCTATCAAGGATGAAAATCTTTTCTAAATTTTTCACAGAATGTCAGAAAATGAACGAGACCTTAGAGACCATCTACCTGTTTCTCTGATGGGGAGACTGAGGCCATGAACAGTGTAGTGACAGGCTCAAGGTGAGACAGAAGATGAATGGCTACATTTGTGCTGGTTTGCTTATTTCTGGGCTCTCAATGTAGTGCCCTTTGTCATCTACTGCACTATCTCTTTATTATAACATTCATACAATTAGCACATACCCTGTGCAGAGCACCAGGTAGAGGACTGCACAGGGAGGGAGAAGTGAATTAGACATGATGCTTCCTTTTCAGAAGAGATGCTAAAGTAAGAATCCATGGAAAGTAGGACTGAATTTAGGAATAAATCTGATCAGTACTTACCCCAAGCTTCCAGCATCTAAGATTTCTTGCTTTCTGGATTGGATCTGCCCCAGGTCTAATTGCATGCAGTAGCCAAGAATATTCCTGAGCATGGGAATAGGGGTGGCGATGGGCATAGCATATGAGAACAGAAAGAGTAGTGGCCTGAGTTGGTGGGTGGGGGTGATGGTGGTGATGAGTAGTGATGCCTGAGGAAGCAAGAGGCTTGTTCTTTAAATTGTCTTCTGAGCCAGCCCTCACAGATTAGCACCTGAGCCCTAGTGGGAGGAGACTGATGTGGGTGGGGGGTAAGAGTTAAGTAAATTCTTAGGCTAAAGGCAGCATGAGCCACTCCACAGCACTTTCGTGTTACACATTGGGGGAGAAAATGCTTTCCTCATTTGGGGCTTGCATTGTACAAGGTGGCCTGAGCAGTGTGATGAGGGGGTCAAGGTGCCGAACTGGGAGAGGGGGATGGGCAGGTCTTAGGGAAACAGAGATCAGATGGAGTGGAGACAGAAACACTTTTTTGACAATAGCCTTTTGTTGACTCCTTTAGCCCCTGTGCTGGGGTCATCTAAGGGAACAGAATAATTGCATTAACCAGAAAGATACAGAGCTGTGAGAGTCCCAGCTGAGGGGCCCAGGGAAGGCTCGTGATGGTACATTTAAGATGGGCTCAAGGGTTGGGCAGATTTGTGAACCTTGGTGATCGGTGGGTGAAGGAGGGGTCACATTTTGGGCAAACTTACAAAGGTTGCAAATTGTAACGTGCTTAGGATCTTGCTAAAGGAGAGATTCTGACTGTAGGTTTGGGGTGGGCCTGAGGTTCTGCATTGCTAACCAGTTCCCAGGTGATGATACTGCTGCCGGTGCATGGCTCTGCTAGAACAACTTTAACATTTGTCTTTGGATAGGAAATGCTGGCCAGGTGGGAAAATAGTGAGCAGCTCATTTTGTCCAGACCAGGACTCTTGTCTGTGGCCCTTGGATAGGCTCCCAGATCCATCAGGAGTTGTCTTCCACATTTATGTTTTTGTGCATTTTTCTGGAGAGAGGGTCTGTAGCTTCTATTAGATTAGCAAAGGCATCCATGACCTCCAAGTAGTTAAGTGCCATTGAATTTATCAGAGAGTTCTGGGCTTCAACCCAGACCTGCTGAATCACAGTCTGCATTTTTTATTTTATTTTATTTTTTTGAGACAGAGTCTCACTCTGTCACCCAGGCTGGAGTGCAGTGGCACTATCTCTGCTCACTGCAACCTGCGCCTCCTGGAGTCAAGAGGTTCTCCTGCCTCAGCCTCCCGAGTAGCTGGGACTACAGGCACATGACATCACGCCTGGCTGATTTTTATATTTTGAGTAGAGAAGGAGTTTTACTACATTGGCCAGGCTGGTCTCAGACTCCTGACCTCAGGTGATCCGCCTGCCTCGGCCTCCCAAAGTGCTGGGGTTACAGGCATGAGCCACTGCGCCTGGCTACAATTTGCATTTTTTTTTCTATGTAAAGCTGTATTTTTTCTATGTCCTCCCACAGCCCCCTCAGATGATTGTCAGACTGTGTTTGGGACCCCAGAATGAAGCATGGGGTATTTGAAGACAGGGCTATGCTGGCTGAGCTGGGAGGCACCAACACGAATAAGTACAGGCAGATAAGAAGCAAGAAATAAGAAGGAAGGGAACGAGAAGGGAATATGGAAGAGAAAGAAGAGATAGCATGGAATAAGAGAAGGAGCCCCAGGTGGTGTCAGAACACCAGGGCCAAAGGCCTGGCTCTGCCTCTTTCTAGCTGTGTGACCTTGAGCAAGTCCCTTGACCTCTCTGGGCCTCTTCTGTCAAAGGGGATTAGTAAGACAGCTGCTTCTGACATTGTCATGAGACTTGTATGAATTAATAAACCAAGAGTGCTCTGTAAGCAACTTGTAAAGAGCTGTGTCAGTCTGAGGGCTCGTGGCATGCCTTCTCAGGGGATGTCCCAGGGCACATGCCAGTTTCTGGGCATTGGATGCCTACAGTCCTGATGCCCAGTACAAGCTTCTGTTGTTATTTCTTGCTATGAAAATGTGTTGGCCATTTTTATTATATAATGCATAGGGAGGTTTCCATTTCCTAAGCTTTTTTTCATCCCCATTCTGTCTGCCCATGACAAAAAGCTGAAGGTCAAAGAAGTAACCCCAGAATCAAGCCAGGGCCTCAGCTCCTCACACAGCAGCCAGCTCTCACCAGAAGGTCCCACCCTGCCAGGCCCTCTCCTGTCTCCTCACCTCATGTCACCCTCAGCCCCACTCTCTGCTTCTAGAACACACCATAGCTCCATTCCACCTTGAGGCCTTTGCCCATGCTGGACCCCAGCACCTGGTACAGCATCTTCCATGTCGTAGGTTCTCAACAAATATCATTTAAATTAATTATTAACAGTTCAAGAATCTCAAGTCACTTCCCCCAGATATCTGAACTGTAGGATGATTTAATGTCAGACAGGGAAATTAGTAAAGAAGCAAGACTTTTGGTTCCCTGAGTTCCTCACTTTTTCCATCTGGAGGAGAGATAGTGGCAGGGCTAAGGGGAGCACTGGGGAGTGGGGAGCCTGTAGCAGAGAGAGTGATTTTCAGGGGCCACATGGATTCTTCTTTGCGGGTGATGTTTCTTCCGCTTGGTTGCAAAATATTGCATGCCAAAAAGGGGAAACTTCAGCCACTTAAAAAGGCTTCTTTATTAATGATTTCAGTCGGCTAGCTGGTGGAGCCCCACATTGCAAAGCACTGGCTCCATTCAGAAATCCTCTTGCCTTTACTGTAAATTAGAGTCTGAGGAAGGAAGCTGAATAAAAATGCAAATAGTATTTGTCTAGTGAGTCAGGAGAAATAGTTTTCCAAAGCACACACATCTCTGACTTAAGTGCAGGGAGTTAAAAACAAAGCATTATCAAATAATTCAACTATGCAACGTATTTATTGCTCATGGATGTGGCCATGGTAATGAGAGAAACTTTACAAGTGCACTGTTCCCCTTGGAGCTGTTTGTAATGGAGTCCGAACAGCAGGCGTGTAGGTGTCAGACAATGTGGGGCACGGACTTTTGTCTGTCTAGTTTACTCCTGCATCACCAGCATGAGGACCTGGCATCAGATGCTCAATAAATATGTAAATTAGGAAGCAATCAGAGCTGGGAGGTGTCATAGAGATCCCAGAGTTGAAAATCCCTGCACCACTGCTTAATGTAAGATGGGGAAATAAAGTTGCCCAGGATTATAGCATTAGTGTCAGTGCCAGTGCTAGAGTGCAGACAAGCTGTATGTGTGTGTGTGTGTGTGTGTGTGTGAATGTGTGTATGTGTCTGTTGGGGGAAGTGCGGGTGACCTAGATCTTAGCATTTTCCAACAGGAGTGCCAGTTACTTGTGTCCCTAAGGAACACTTCTTAGTTTATAGAAACCTTATTCAAGTAGAAACAGGCACTTGTAAATAGGCACTCATTGTCCTGGAGAAAGGGAGAAAAAAACCTTTGGGGGCCCAAAGACTGGAGATAGGAGAAGAAATGGATACATTTGCTCAAGGACTAAGAGACCTCCTGAGAGGAGAGAAATTGAGGCTTTTTCTTCTGAGTCCAAAATTATTAGCCACGGAGAGTGTGGGGAGGTTCCAACTGGATTGGTCGCCTGAGTTCAAGGCCATGGCAGAGAAGTCAGTGGGTGACGATTGAGGCGGGAAGACCTCTGCACCTGCCATGTTGATGCAATAGTCCTGCTTTGAGAGCAACAGCCAAACCTGCAAGTGCAAACTGAAGAGGCTGAAACCTAGGGGGCCCAAGGATGACACTGTGGCCAAGGCTGGAGGAGGTACCATGAAAGCAAGGAACAGGAAAATCTTTAGGTGGTGTGAGGCCAGGGATCCATAGGTACGCTGGGGACAGTGACAGAAGCAATGGCAGTCAGGAGTCCTGGCCACTGGTAAGAGGGTCAGGTTACCCAGCTTCCACTTTGCTTGAAACTTAGCAGCAAAGCTTTCTCAGCTTGACTGAATAGGTCCTCAAGGTTCTGGGGACACTGTAAGGATGTTGGGAGGGGGTTTAACCATGAATTACTAGACTTCCTCCTAATATGGACAACCTGGAGGCCTGGGAATTAAATGAACATAATGAGAGAGATGTGAACTATTTGTACCCTGAGGTGACAAAAAGGACTATGCCAGTGACACACAAATATTTATTTATTATAGCTAGTTCGCTGCTCTAGCACATCCTTAGCCCACATTGTCCCATGTTCTGCTCCCAATGCAGTTAGGATGTATTTACATTCCAAAATTATGGCATTAGCCTTGTTATTATGCAATTCTGATTTCATGACAATAAACATTAGTTTTAAATATTTACTGAATATCTTCTAGAACACCTGTGCAGTTAACAAGGAAAGATTTTAAAATTGTGGGTCATGAGACGCCAAAAACCACAACCCCTTATGTGTCCTCTATGATTCATTAAATCATGGGATTCCCACAAAGCCATTGCTATGAAGGTGACACTGGTGTCATTTCCTTGTTTTATAGACAGAGAAATGAAGCCTTCGAGGTTGACTTGCCCAAGGACAAGGGAGCTGGGGACTGGAGGGGTTGGGATTTAAATTCACGTGTTCTCACTCCAAGCCCAATCTTCTGTATGATCTACCATCCAAGTGTTTTTTTCCTTGAAATCCGGGCCTTTTCTTCTCCTGCTTATTTTCTTTTCCTTTCATTCTAAGGCTCCCCTTTCAAGGTCACCTGCACCCATGCTATAAATGGAAGGCTTGGTAAGGAGCGGAAGGTTAAGGGAAGGAAATATTTAGGGAATGTAAGTTCTCTAATTTCCTCTGGGTCCCTCTTCAAGTGAACTTATCACCACTTCATATCAGCCTTGCTGCATGGCCACCCTTTGGACTTCGTCATCTCCCTGAACTTCTCCATTTTGTAATGTTCCACTTAGTAATCCAGTCCTTTGACCACAGCCTTCTATTTCCTTCCCCTTCAGCAACTCTGAATCTACTGCATCAGCTCCTCCAGGTCCCTTAGCCCCTACCTGGCTTCCTTTCCTCCCCAGTCCAGCCCAGTGTTGACCACTCTCCTACCAGCATACAGATGCTCTCATTTCTACAATTCTATCTCCACACCTGCCAGTGCCCAAACCCAGGTCATCGGATCATCTTCCCCCTGATTCCTGACCACTCCCAGGCTGTTGGGCTTGCTGGAAGGCCTGGATATCTTTAAGGACAAGAGGTCCACAGATGCGACAGACTCCTCAGTGCTGCTGCTGTTCTGCAATGTGCCCCTAGTTCTTTGGCGCTGCCATACTCCACAGTGGCATTCCACACCTTCACCCTTCCCCTAGCATCTTGGGCTCCTGTCTCAGGCTTCAACATTCTCAGGAGACAGCCTCCTCCCCAGTGAAGGCAGAGGCTGTGAGATAAGAATTCTCTCCATGCCCATCCCGTGCTCATATCAAAACTTAACTCCATCTTCACGTGATTACAGCTCTTCCTTCCTGGCTCAGAAGAGCCGGTCGCTCCTGTTGAGGGTCATGGCTCAATCTAGATCCTTGATTTCCTGCTGTATCTTCCAGAAACTGGAACTTTCCTTTATCTTCATGCCATTTCCATCTTCTTTCCACCCTTACCTTCCCTTCTTCCAACTGACACACTCAAGTCTTAGGGGAAAAATGCATTTTCCTAAACCTCATCTTCCTTCAACCAGTTCCCTTCTCTCTCTTTCCTTTCTTGAGAAACATTTTTGAATGATCAATCTCTACCTGTGGGGCTCTCCATTTCCACCTCCAATTAACTCCTTAACCTGTTGCCATTTATCCTCCACTCCTATCATTCAACTGAAATTCTTATGGTTTCATGAATGATTTCCTCATTACCTAATATGAAGGATTCTTCGTAGCTCAGATCCAACTTGAAATCACTGCCAAGTTACCACTGTTTCTCCTCCTTCTATGTCTGTGCTCTGCTTTCTCCTCAAATTACTTTCTGCCTCTTCTTTCTATGCTACTTTCTCTGGTTTCTCTTCCTGTTTATTCCTAAATGCTGGTCTTCTCTAAGGATTCATACTTTCTGTTTGTTTTTGTTTTTGTTTTGAGATAAAGGCTTGCTCTTGTTGCCCAGGCTGGAGTGTAATGGCACAGTCTTGGCTCACTGCAACCTCTGCCTCCCAGGTTCAAGCGATTCTCCTACCTCAGCCTCCCGAGTAGCTGGGATTACAGGCACGTGCCGCCACACCCAGCTAATGTTTGTATTTTTAGTAGAGGCAGGGTTTCACCATGTTGGCCAGGCTGGTCTGGAACTCCTGACCTCAGATGATCCAGCTGCCTCAGCCTCCCAAAGTGCTGGGATTACAGGTGGGAGCCACCGCTTCCAGCCAAGATTCATACTTTCATTCTCACTCTTTGTGAGAGTTTGCCAACTGGTGGCCTCTACCTGGTTCCAGCCTGCAGGCATGTCCTGTTTGGCCAGTACAGTTTTTAAAACAAATACAACTAATTGCCAATACTTCAAATGGGCAGATTTCTCATTTTAAAATCTGAATTTCTGGTTTGCCTGGATGGAATCAGATTTGGCAATTTGAAGTCACATTCCTAGATGGCAACAATCCATGAGAGCAGAGGGACAGCCATCCCTCTAGGTAAATCATATGTTCACAGGTCACCAGAAATTCCCTTTCCCTCACCCACAATTTCTGTTTTCATATTGTTGGTCTATTTCACTCACTTATTCGCCTGGCCCCTATTGTAGTAGAGTGTAGAGTCTTTTTCCTATAACTCACATATTTCAGCTCTCATAATTCAGTAAATGGTTCTTAGATGAGTTCTAGACATGTGTTTCAATATGCCCACTGAACAAATGTTGGATGTCACTCAACTTCAATGAGTTCATCCTTCCCTCTTTGCAGTTCTCCTTTTCCTCCCTGTCTTTCTTCTTTCTTTTCTTTTATTATTTTTCAACCAAGATGTAATAAACCTCTATGGCAGATACAAAATCCCTATTTAAGAGGGCCTTGAGAAATCAATTTGGTTGGAAGAAGTAATACAGGACTCGTGTAGAGGTTGCATTTGTGTAGGAGGTACACTTATTTCCCTTCATTTGTGTATTCATTTGGGGTGGCTTTGGAGGGGCAGAATCTAAGACGAATTTTTGAGGAGAGGGGTCTTAAAGCTCCCCAAACCATCTTTTGATGCCGTCATCACTACGTTGCCAGGCATCATGCTGAGTGCCAGGAAGGCAAATAAATCCTCTGCAGTTCCTGGTCTCATTACGCCACTCCCAGATCTGCTACCCCTACCCACCCAGATAGTCAAGGTAGAAAGCAGGTATCCATCTTTTGATTTCCTCCCCATCTCCTTTCCCATCTAATTGGTCCCTGAGACCTGTCCATTCCACTCTTGAAGCATCTCAGCATTCATTTCCTTTTTCTCATCCCCAAAGACTCTGCCTCACTCTGAGTTCTATTAAAAGTTTCACATCATTTTTTTGCCAAGAGAAGCACTATGCCTCAGAACAACTTTAGTCCTAATAGCAAATATATCTATCCAAAACCACCCATCTGATCTGCTTAAATGACTTCATACCCAGAAATTACAACTCTCCATATCTATGCACTAGAACCCAACTCCTCAGTATGGCCATCGGAAGGCCTGACTTGGCCTCTTCTATCTATGCTATCTTCACTGGTTTCTCTTCCTGTTCATTCCTAAATGTTGGCCCACAGCACCTTTCAGGTCAGGTCTCATCAGTCGCTTCTTTCAAATACCCTGTGCTGCAGTAATAACCAATTTTCTCATCTTTCCCAGAACGTGCCCTTGCAGGCATTGTTTCTCTTGCCTGGAAAAGGCAGCCAAGCCTTTTCCAGGAAGTCTTTCCAGACTCGTTTGGACACATAAACCTTTGCATTCCTTTATTGCAGCCCTTCATTGCACCCTGTATTTTGAAGGTTTCAGGGTATGTTTTCTTCGTCAAATATATGGTAGAATCTACCTATTCTTCTTGGAATCTATCTTAGCACCTAGGACAGGGCCTGGCATTTACTTATTCATTCATTTGCCTATTTATTCATTAATTTAATAAACAGTAATTAAGTGCCTAGTCTGTGCTGGTCATAAGCTCTATATCAGGCACATTTTTGCTGAATGAATAAGTTGAGAGGTTGGGGATAGTTAGATATTAGCTAAAGAAAAAGGTTAAAATCTGAAAATGGCTACTGTGGTTTGACTGGGTTTGAACCACACTGGGCACAGACTCACTTTCCCTGAAACACTGTATGACAGTGGCTGAGTGGCTGGCTGTCTCAGGCCCTCATATGCAGAGGAGAAATAAAAATCTCTGAATTTCTTTATAATTTCCATTACTCTTTCACTTCCTAGACAGCTGCAAAGGAAGGAAATATCTCAGTTCTTGGAATTCTCCCATTGAATGGAACATGAGGCATTGTGTTCAGGGCACAGTGTTTAGTGTCACTTCACTGCATACCCATGACAACCTTGTAAGACAAGCAAGACAGAGACTATCGCGCCATTACACAGAGAGGTCAAATGACCTGCCCAAAGTGGTAGTGCGAGAATATGACAGGGCAAGGACTGGGAAACAGGTCTTCTGTATCTGTGCCCAGCATGGTTTGGACTCTTAACTACAGCTTTGCCAGGCATCTTGGTGAGAAGTTGGGTCTAGACACCCAGACTGGAATCCTGGTGTGGCCCACAATAGGGTCTGCCCTCACATCTTGGCCTAAACCGCATCCTTCTCATTTCCATTTCTCGAATGTGTTTTGTAATATAATTCTTCTGTCTTCACTACTCCAGGCCAAACATTAAGACTTTGGTTCCCCTTTTTGGTCATCAGCTTCCGCTGCTTATTTTCTCTGACAGTTATTTTTTTTTCTAGTTCCCCATTTTTCTTTCTCTCATTTCATTTTCATCCCCTTGGAATTTGTCATCAGCCAAGCTGGCAGTTTCGATTACATCAGATATCCCATTTTGAGGGATGACAGAGATTTTTTCCAGGGTGATATTAGTTTCTAGGACTTCTAGGAAAAAGAAAGCTGGAAAAGCCTTTGTCCCCCTCCTTCCATTTTCTGCAAAACAAACAGGTCACCTATCTTGCTGGATGCTGGGTCCTTAGCTAGACTCTCGAGAAAATCCAGAGGTTTCTATGACTCCAGACCCCTCACCCTTTGTTTGTGGCCTTTTCTCCAAGCTGACTAGAACTCAGGGTAACTAACATCCTATAAGTTAAGATACCACCCTGCCAACAGAGGGTGCAGCCATCTTGGGGAGGGTTGGCTGATATGAACACTGCATGGCATTGGCATCCAAACCTCATTTTGCAAATTGATGATCCCAAAGCACAGAGAAAGCAGTGACTTGCCCAAGGTCACAAAGCGAATTAGTGACCAGGGATTGGGCTGGAACTTGGTGTCTAATTCCTTTTCTGAGAAGAAGCCTTTCCTCTGCCACAAGCTGCTTGGAGCATCAGGGGTCCCTGCTAAATGATTTGCAAAATCCCCAAGCATAGATTCTGGATAAATCTCTGGCAGTCACTCTTATTTTACACACTTTACCCTTAAAGAAATTGTCTGGTCACATACTTCTGGGTCACATGCTGGTCACAGGATGTGCAGAGCTCTTAAAAGACATAATTTCAGCCACCTGAAGCATTGATAAGGGAAACTGAAGCATGAACGTGTTAACTAATGGCCATTCACCTGCCAGTCTCAAAGCTCCCAGGACACCTGTCTCTGCTCACAAAACTCTCTAAGCCGACCAAATAATCTGCTTCCAAAGAAAAACAATCATGAAGTTGCCTTTTCTATTATGATTATTATAACTACAATTATAATGATTTAGAGATAAGCTGCATTTTACAGTTGATCAAGCTTATTTGTCTATAATCTCTGATTTCTGGTCTTTACAACAGCCTGCCGTAACAGGCGCTTTATTTTCCCCTTTGAGAATTGAGAAATAATGTTCAGAGAAGTTAAACACTTTGACCAGGGCCACATAGATGGAAAATAATAGAATCAAGTCTCCAAATCTGGGGCATTTTTGCTATACTGCTGTCACACACAAACTCATACTAGTTAAATGTATCTGTAATAAGCATCTTCAATAGCCTTGCCACTTTAGATCCTTACAGCAATTTTATGAAGTTGATTTCATTTTTCAGAAGAGGAAATTGAGGTTCAGGCCATAAGCAATTAAGTGGCTGAACTGGACCACAAATTCAGGGTATCTTCTACTACCCTGCCTTGCCTCCCATGTCTAGGTCCCCAGCACAACGGGAAAGTTCCAGCTGTGGCCCGGAAAGCCCTACAGGCAGAAAGCCAAGGCCAGGACAGCAGCCAGGAAGGACTCTGTTTCCTGCCCAGAGCTCTTCGTCCCCGCTGACTCCAGCTGGCCCTCTCTGAGCAAAGGAGGGGAATTTCTAGTCTGAGCAGAGTAAAGTTTTCTGTGACTCTGACTTCTTCAGGGCCTCCACTTTCCCTACAGGGAAGCTAGGGTAATAATAATAATAATAATAATAATAATAATAACCAACATTGATTAGACATTAGTGATGTCTTAGAGAAAGATTCATTATTCATTCATTCACTCATTCATTCATCCACCCATCCTTTAACAAAATTGGGTCTCTTCTGTGCAAGACATTATGCTAGATACTTGGGATACCAGGATTGATGAAACATGGTTTGTGACTTCAGGAGTTGAATTTTGGTTCAGGAGATTGAATAGAAATGACAAGACTCCTAGATTCTTTCATCTACCCTACACTCCAAGTACAGCCCCTCATTGCCCTCCTAATCTTTGCGTTCTTAAAACTGTTTTCCTGGATACCACAAGGTTCCTGGCTGGGTTCTTTGCCTACAATCTCACACCTCTAATCTATCCTCCACCCTGCTGCCAAAAGACTGAAATGCGAAGCCAGTTGTGCCATTTCCCTGCTGAGAACCCTTTGTTGGCTCCCCTGTGCCCTCAGCATGCCCATCCAGAGCTTGGCTGTGGCTTGGCCACTGTCTCCCTCTCCAGCCTCACCTCTCTTCTCTCCCCTGAGGGACCTGCCTCCAGAAAGGCCAAACTGGTTGCAGAGAGTTTTATTCCCCTCCACCCACCAAAGGCATACTTCTGGATCTTTGCACAATAATTTCCTTTTCCTGGTGTATCTGATACCTCTTCTTTGCCAGACCAATGTCTACTTATCCCACAAAACCCTGGTCAGAAGCCCTTCCCCCTGCAAACCATGGCTGGAAAAGATGCTTTTGTTGATGATTGTGTATGTCAATTGGACTGGGCTAAGGAATGTCCAGATAGCTGGTAAGACAGTAGTTCTGGGAATGTCTGTGTGGATGGTCCCAGAAGAGAAGACAATTTGAATTGTCAGACAGTAAAGAAGATCACTCTCACCAATGTGTGAGGGTATCATCTAATCCATTGAGGGCTCAAAAGAACAAAAAGACAGAGTAAAGGGCAAGTTCACTCTCTCTTTTCTGGAACTGGGACATTCATCTTCCTCTGCCCTTGAACACTGGTGCTCCTGGTTCTCATACCTTCAGACTTGGACTGAGACTTACACCATTGGCTTCACTAGTGTTCAGACCTTTGGGCTTAGACTGAAACTACATCACTAGTTTTCTTGGGCCTCCAGCTTGCAGATGGCAAATTGTGGGACTTTTTAACTTCCATGATCACATGAGCCAACCCATCATAATAAATCCTTCTGTTTTTCTTTTCTTTTCTTTTCTTTTCTTTTCTTTTCTTTTCTTTTCTTTTCTTTTCTCTTTCTTTCTTTCTTCCCTTCTTTCTTTCTTTCTTTTTCTTTCTTTCCTTCGTTCTTTCTTTCTTTCTTCTTTCTTTTTTTTTGTTTTTTTTTTTGACAGAGTCTCACTCTATCACCCAGGCTGGCATGCAGTGGTGTAATCTTGGCTCACTGCAAACTCTGCCTCCTGGGTTCAAGGGATTCTCGTGCCTCAGCCTCACAAGTAGCTGGGATTACAGGCCTGTGCCACCACACCTGGCTAATTTTGTATTTTTAGTAGGGACAGGGTTTCACCGTGTTGGCCAGAGTGGTCTCAAACTCCTGACCTCAGGTAATCTGCCCGCCTCGACCTCCCAAAGTGCTGAGATTACAGGCATGAGCCACGGCGCCTGGCCACATCTTTCTGTATTTCTATGTGTAATCTATTAGTTCTGTTTCTCTGGAGAACTCTGACTAATATACCCTTCTTTTACATTTCTGCAACATTGACGTTTACCCCACACAAGGTTTCTACTCTACTGCACTCAGATTTCACTGATTGTCTGGGTCCTGCTTGTCTCTCTGATTTTTCCGTGGACTCCTGGATGTCTACTGCAGAGATAATGCCTGGCTCAAGAATGTGCTTATTAATGTTCTGTTGAATGGACATAGGAGAAATTTCAAAGAAAGAAACTATCTCATCTGCTCCAAAGCAGCTTGCAAAATGCACCCAACTTGACCCACTCTCGTGGGTGGCTGGGGCTCAGGAGGAAGGAATGTGTCTGGTTTTCTAGAGAACAAAGGGGCCTCTTACAATACCACAGATGCTACAGAATGCAGGAGCAGCTGTTAGTAATTGTGACTGGGAAAGTCCACACGCTTTCCTGTGGCTTTTCCCTTTATACCAGGCCTTGGGCGGATTTCAAGAGGAAAATAATAAGCTATTTGACCTTTCCCTTTTGCTAGCCAGTGTTTCTTGCTGCTCCATGGTCAGAGTTTTAGCTGAGAATATTTCTGTTTTCCCCCCTCAGACAAACTGACAATGCTAAAGCTTAGAGAAGCGGAGGGCTGGCCCTACACCCAGGTGCCTTGCTGGACCTAGGAACTGGGATCCATCCCTCTGCCACCTTCCAAGTCCTCAGGATCCACAGAGAACCACTGAGCTTTTCAATTACCTTCCCCCTTTGTTGCCCTGTGGTTGATTCATCCTCACCACAGAAAAGTTCTGGTGCTGAGTAGAGGGAGGGGCAGTTCTCATCAGACCTGCCAGGTTCAAGAACTTACATATGCAGGAGATTTCTGCTGGACCCTTGTATATATTAATTCATTAAAATAATTAGCATCTGGCCAGGCACAGTAGCTCACACCTGTAATCCCAGCACTTTGGGAGGCTGAGATGGGCGGATCACCTGAGGTCAGGAGTTCGAGACCAGCCCGGCCAATATGGTGAAACCCCCATCTCCACTGAAAATACAAAAATTAGCCGGGTGTGGTGGCACGTGCCTTAATCCCAGCTACTCGGGAGGCTGAGGCAGGAGAATTGCTTGAACCAAGCAGGCTGAAGTTGCAGTGAGCCAAGATTGCACCATTGCACTCCAACCTGGGCAACAAGAGCAAAACTCCAACAACAACAAAAAAGGAACCTACCATGGGGCAGATACTGGGTCTACATAACTTCTACGTGAACAGACATGATTTCTGCCTAGAGGAAGCTCACTTTTAATTCTCCTAATAGTCCTCTCAGCTGATAGAGGACCCCTACCCTTTTGCAGATGAGAAAACTGAGGTCTGGGGAGACAAAATGACATGCCCAAGGCCATGCAACCAGGTGAAAACAGAATAGAAATTAGAATCTGACTTCCATTTGTATGGTCTTTCTATGACACAGTTTTAATAGGTGACAGCCTGCGACCTGGCCACCTTGCCTTCTGACACTGTGTGGACCCATCAGGGTGCACCATTCTTTCTCAGACATGATACATGCCACAGAAGCAGCTGGCCACCAGCACCAGCACCACATTGACCTCAGCCCACACCCAGCCAGCCCAGGTCCTACCCGACAGGTAAGCCCAGGGACCTTGCCAGCCACTCAGTCACCAACAGAGACTTTGCTGGACAACTTTGTGTCCTGTTTCCCCAACTTCTTCCATAGAATCCAGACTTGGTGCTGGACAGAGCTCTCTGTTCAGCAATTTTTTAGTATTAAAAAAAAACACCGAAAATAAAACTTAACTACTTGCTGAATGAATGAATGGACAGAAGAATGAAAGGTGGAGCTTATCCTATGGGTACATGGCAACCTTGGAACTGCGATTTGAAAGGAAATTAAGGAACTCTGTGTCCCAAACACCTGTCTACCAGCCAGTCCCAGGGCCTGGAATTCTCACTACTGTGGCATGCCTTTCAGCTAAAGCATATTCTCAATTTTGGTATTCTACCTTTGAGATTTTTGACAAGTCTTTGCAACACTGTTCACTTATATACTTAGTGGTTTTATGTAAAATGACTCATTTTTTTCTTAAATAAATTCATTTTAAAAAGAAATGTATAACTGTTACAAATTTGGAAGCAGTATTGCCTGCCATAGATACAATCAAAACAAACTTGTTTTTTGATTCAAACTTGATGCAGCTGCCTGCCTGGTGTACTGAGTACTGAGCTTATAAGCTTACCCTCTCACTGAAGAGAGAGAGACAGACAGACAGAGAGACAGACTGGCGAGTATAAGCACTAAGGTTTTCTTCTTGATGGAATCAGAAAGATTAAAAGATAATTGAAAAGTGAATGCCTTCTCTGCTAGTGATTCATTGCTGCCTAATGTGCTGGTCTGGGATAACAATGGATTAGAGTATCCTGCCTTATATATTTATTGACACGGGGTATTTAGCAGAGTGATTGTCCCCTATTAGCACACCATGGGGATTAATGGAGCTGATGCCCTGGCAAAAAGACCTTCTGAAGACACACACATTCTGCTGAGGGCAGCTGGGGTAGAGCAGAAGACTTGGGCCTTGCCAGGCTGAGCAACCATGGCAGAGTTGGGGGATAGTGGGTTGATGGCATGGTGTGCTTGGCGTGCCAAGGTTGTGATAAGCAGTAATGAGGAAGTCCCAAGAGAAATGTGGCTCGGTCTTGTCCTGCCCAGCTGTGGCTCTTGGCAGAACTTGGGGGATGGGGAATGTGGGGCTTGACTGCTGTCCCCTAGAAGAACGTTGAGTAAGAGAAGCCTCTTTGGAGGCCCTCTGTGTGGCTGTATAGAGGTCTTCACGTTAATGTGGGGAAAGGCCCTGGGGCTGGAGTAATTCCTTTTACTGGGACAGGACAGCCCCTATTTGCTGGCTATTTCACAAAACAGAAGGGAGTCTTCTCAGAAAAACCACATGAATGTGCTGCTGGTGGGCAGAGGAGTTGATGAAAGGGCAGTTGGTGCAGCAAGCAGAGTAAGACCCAGGGTTAGGGTATGAGGGAGAACGGCACACACTGATGGGGACCCACCTGCCAGGCACAGAGGCAGGGGTGTCGCAGGCCTTAGCTGCTTCAGACCTCAGGGTTCAGTCATTACTAGTCAGCAGGCAAGCAAATGAAGGCCCAGAGAAGCTAAGCCTTGATGAAGATTGCACAGCTGGAGAGCTGGAGAGATGTCAAGCCTGGGGGGCGGTCCTGGACCTTCCCACTCCAAGTTGGGGGTGTAGACCAGCCTGGTTGCCCACATGGCCTGGCCATCCCTCTGAAGAATATATGGATTGTGGGGATGGTGAGGCTGCTTCCTCCAACAAGGTATGAGCTCGCAGTTAGTCCCTGTACCCCTGACTTCCTGCTCTGCACTCAATCTGTGAAATCTGAGTCCATAGCTCTGTGAAGTCACTCATTTCTGCTCTTTTAGGGGTACAGAAACAAAGGCTACAGAAGTGATGCCCTCACACTGAGGGCAGTTTGACCTCCCTCTTATTCTAGCAAGTGCCCAGCTCCACTGGAGTACCTGGGAAGAATTTGTTTATCTCTCTGGGTGGGGAGAATCCCTGGGACTTCCCAGATGACTGCAGGCCTGGCTGGGAGGATGAAGGATGTAGCTGGCAGGCCTTCCTATGGCTGCTGGATAGCTCCAGAGCTGGGTTGGAAAGAGGCCAGAGTGTGACCTGCTTTCAGGGCTCAGAGGTCAGGCCTGTGAACAGGCTTTGTCTTGCCTTGTAGGGACAATCAACATAGCTGGGACTTTCCCATTTTCAGGGCCTGGGAGGAAATTACTGACTTTATCTTGAAGGCTCAGAGCATACAGGGAATCTGGCCATGTGAAAATGTGGAAAAGGGAGCAGGTGGGAGGGGCATTCCCAGAGTCCTCAGGGTTTGGCGGTGAATTTCCAGCTCCAGCTTCATCAGGAATTAGTGAAGAGAAGGGCCCTCGGGACACTTCAGCCCCTGCCCTGGACTAATATCTTCCTTCCTTCCCCCTGCCTCTGTTCCTCTTGTCTGATTCCCAGGTCAGCTTTAGCTGAGCAAAACCCTTCCAGGCCTGCTTTCCAGAACGTCTTCCCCTAGCCAGTCTTGATGCAGAGAGGCTGCAGGAACACCCTGTCTGGGTGTCTACCTCTGCATTCAGCTGTGCTTTCAGTTAATTATAGCAGTGGCATCATACTAGTGCCTCATTTATTGGGCTCCTACTGTGTGCACAGCCCTGTGTTACGTGCTTTAAATACAGCATCTCATCTAAGCCTCAGTGTTACCCTGAAAAGAGTACATTACTGCCTGATTTTTCAAGGTCAAAGAGATGGCTGCTTTGGAGAATGTAGAGGTTGTCTAGGATAAGACTTGGCCCTGTGGTCAGATGTCTCCACAGGCGTGAGTAGGCCTTTTTCTGAGGACTTGTGTGAGAGAATTTTTCCTGGTTTCTACTTCCCAGGGACTAAGGGTGGGAATGGTAGGCGCTCTAGGGTGTGAATATCTGTGTACCTCTGCTGAGACAAGCCCCTCCCCTATAGATACCCTTGTGGGTAGAGTGCTGGGTGCTGGGGCCAACCATGGCCAGATATGGTGAGGGAGGCTGGATGGGCCCCTTATTCCCATCCTAATGCTGGGAAGAAGCCAGTCCTGCTGTGTGTGAGTGCCTGCATGTGTCTGAAGCTCTCTGTCTGGTTAAAAGTTTCAATGAGCAACCTCTAGAACCTGATTTCCAGGGTCTGAGCCCCAGCTCTGTCACTTATGATATTATATACTCTGGTCAATTTACTTAGCCTTCTAGTTCCTCTGTTTCGACATTTGTAAAATGAGAATAGTCATAGTCCCTATCTCCTAGCATTGTTGTGAGGATCAGTAAGTTAAATAAATACTTGTTAAGCCCTTAGACTGGCCCCCAGGGTAATCCACAAATGTTAATTGTTATTGTTGTCATCAGTCTCCATCAGTCATCTGGCTCCATGGGTGTGTGTCTGTGGGAGAAATGCGTATGCAGATATGTCTGGCACTGCTGTTTCCACACTTTATATCCTCGGCTTGGCTTTATCGCCCCCTGCAAAGACCTAGCCAAGGGCATGTTTCTGAGAAATGACCTGAGAAGACAGAGACGGACTGCACTGGCCCCCATGACCCTCCCAGGGGGCCACCCTCCCTGTGTTTTATCTCCTTCCAGTGGCGGCACCCAGTGCTCAACATGCAGGAGCTGGATCCCAGAGGTATCTGATTGCAGAAACAGAGAAAGGTCTTTTACTAATGATAGGGCCACAAGAATGTTAACACCAGCTACCTTACTTCATAGAGGAGGAAGCAGAGTCTCAGTGTGTGTGTGTGTGTGTGTGTGTGTGTGTGCGCGCGCGCAAGACATAGAGAGTGGGAGTGTGGCGGTATGGGGAAGGAAAGTCACATGTTTAGTAAGTTGCAAAGGGGACATTATACCTGCACCTGCTAGGACTTGCCACAGTGGTGGGTCTGGGTATCCTGGGTGACACTCTGCTCAAAACTGTTACTGAGTATGAGGTGGCTGAATCTGACTGGGAAGCAGAGTGAGGGAATGGGAAGCTAGGGGCCTGGGACATAGGAACAAATTCACATCCATCTCTTGGGAGCCAGAAGTCCCTGGACAAGTCCAGAGGGGAGGGCACTTCTCCAGCCAGAACAGACCCTAGGTTGGATCACTGGAAGGACTCTGTTTCAGAAGAGGGAGCAAGATACAGTTCAGGGGTAGTGTTCAGAGAGACTGTCAGCACCAATCTCACTCAGGGGTCTTTCTTTAACCACTGGACTGGTTCTTCCTGCATGCTGCACAGACACAATCAATGCACAGAAACCAGAACATTGCAGCAAAGAAGGTGTTTAATTGATGCGAGGACGACCACACCACGCTGGAGACAGTTATTACTCAAATCAATCTCCTTGAAGGCTTGGAGGCTAGGAGTTTTCCTTCTTTTCTGCTCTTCCTTCCTTCCTCTCTCTGTCTTCTTTCTTTCTTTCTTTTCTTTCCTTCATTCCTTCTTTCTTTCTTTCTTTCATTATTTTTTTTACAGGGTCTCATTCTGTCACCCACTCTGGAGAGCAGTGGCGCAATCACGACTCACTGCCTCCTCAACCTCTGCAGGCTCAGATGGTTCTCCCACCTCAGCCTCCCAAGTAGCTGAGACTACAGGCATGCAACACTATGCCAGGCTAATTTTTGTATTTTTTGTAGAGACAGGGTTTTGCCATGCTCCCCAGGCTGGTCTTGAACTCCTGAGCTCACACGATTGGCCCACCTTGACCTCCCAAAGTTCCGGGATTGCAGGTGTGAGCCATCGCGACCAGCAAGGGTCTTTTCAAAGATAGTCTGGTGGGCAGGGGGCTAGGGTATGGGGAGTACTAATTGCTTGAGTCACAGATAAAATTACAGGAGCAATTGGTGGGTCTAGGTGGAGCCATTGGCCATCCAAAAAATCTGAAAAGACATCTCAAAAGGCCAATCTTAGGTTCTACAATGGTGATGTTATCTGCAGGAGTTACTGGGGCAGTTGCATATCCTGTGACTTCTGCAATAATGGCTGGCAATCATTTATGTCTACACTTTAGCAGAATTCAGACTCCTCTATCCTCCTAGCCTGGTGGTCTCTCATTAGCTTTACAAAGTGGCTGAGATGTGGGGAAGGCCTATTATCACTTAAACTATAAACTAAATGTCTCCCAAAGTTAGCTCAACCTAAGCCCAGGAATAATTAAGGGCAGCTTTAAGCAAAATGAGGATTGATTGAATCAGATCTCTTTCGCTGCCGTGATTTTCCGACTGTTACAATTTTTGCAAAGGTGGTTTCATTTCAGGTCAGTTTCCCACGTAACAGAGTGAAGGAGAGTGAATTAGGACTCAATCTCCTGGGGCTTGGTACTTAGCTAGGAGAGGTAATGGTAAATTTAAAAAAAGAAGTAAATGACCACAATTTATTTTTCTTGCTTTTTCTTTTTAAAAAATTTTTATTTTAGGCTCAGGGATACATGTGCAGGTTCGGTATGTAGGTAGATTGCATGTTTCAGGGGTTTGGTGTACAAATTATTTCCTCACCCAGATAATAAGCATAGTACTCAATAAGTAGTTTTCAATCCTCACCCTCCTCTCACTCTCCACCTTCAAATAGGCCCCAGTGTCTGTTGTCTGTTGTTCCCTTCTTTTCTTTTCTTTCTTTCTTTCTTTCTTTCTTTTTTTTTTTTTTTTTTTTTGAGACAAGGTTTCTCTCTGTCACCCAGGCTGGAGTGCAGTGACACAATCATGGTTCACTGCAGTCTTGACCGCTAAGCTCAAGAGATCCTTTCACTTCAGCCTCCCAAGGAGCTGGGACTACAGGCATGTGCCACCATGCCCAGGTAATTTAATTTTTTTTTTTTTTTTTTTTGTAGATACAGGGTCTCAGTGTGTTGCCCAGGTGGGTCTTGAACTCCTGAGCTCAAGTAATCCTGCTGCCTCAGCCTCCCAAAGTGCTGGGATTACAGGCATGAGCCACTGCACCTCGTCAGTTGCTCCCTTCTTTGTGTCCGTATGTACTCCATGTTTAGCTTCTACTTATAAGTGAGAATGTGAAGTATCTGGTTTTCTGTCCCTGCGTTAGTTTGCCAAGGATAATGGCCAACAATGTTGCTGCAAAGGGCATGATCTCATTCTTTTTATGGCCGCATAGTCTTCCATGGTATATATGTACCACATTTGTACCACAATGGTACTACATGTGCCACAATAGTAGACCACAGTCTACCATTGATGGGCATTTAGGTTGATTCTATGTCTTTGCTATTGTGAATAGTGCTGTGATGAACATACACATGCATGTGTCTTTACGGTGGAAGGATTTATCTTCCTTTGGGCATATACCCAATGATGGGATTGCTGTGTCAAATGGTAATTCTGTTTTAAGTTCTTTGAGAAATTGCCAAACTGATTTCCACAATTGCTGAAGTAATTTACATTCCCACCAGCAGCACATAAGCATTCCCTTTTCTCCACAACCTCACCAGAATCTGTTATTTTTTTGACTTTTTGATAATATTCATTCTGATTGATGTGAGATAGTATCTCATTGTGGTTTTGATTTCTATTTCTCTCGTGATCAGTGATGTTGGACATTTTTTCATATGCTCATTGGCTACATGAATGTCTTCTTTTGAAAAGTTTCTGTTCATGTCCTTGCCTGCTTTGTAATGGGGTTGTTTATTCTTTGCTTGTTTAAGTTTCTTGTAGTTTCTGGATATTAGACCTTTGTCAGATGCAGTTTGCAAATATCTTCTCCCATTCTGTAGGTTGCCTGCTTAACCTGTAGTTTCGCTGTTCAGAAGTTCTTTAGTTTAATTAGGTCCCATTGGTCAATTTTTTGTTGTTGTTGCTGTTGCTTTTAGTGTCCTTTTCATGAAGTCTTTTCCAGTTCCTATGTCCAGATTGATATTTCCTAGGTTGCCTTCCAGAGTTTTTATAGTTTTTGGTTTTAGATTTAAATCTCTAATCCATCTTGAGTTAATTTTTGTATATGGTTTAAAGAAGGTGTCCAGTTTCAACCTTCTGTGTATGGCTAGTCAGTTATCTGAGCATGATTTATTGAATAAGAAGTCCTTTTGCCATTGCTAGCTTCTGTGAATTTTCTCAAAGATCAGGTGGTTGTAGGTACACAATATTATTTCTGGGCTCTCTATTCTGTTCCATCAATCTATGCACCTGTTTTTGTACCGTTGCCATGCCGTTTTTGTTACTATAGCCTTGTAGTATAGTTTGAAGTTAGGTAATGTGATGCCTCCAGCTTTGTTCTTTCACTTAGGATTGCCTTGGCTAATTGAGCTCTTTTTTGGTTCCATATGACTTTTTTTTTTTTTTTTTTTTTGAGATGGACTCTCACTCTGAAACTCAGGCTGTAGTGCAATGGTGTAATCTCAGCTCACTGCAACCACCACCTCTCAGGTTCAAGCAGTTCTCCCACCTCAGCCTCCTGAGTAGCTGGGATTACAGGCACATGCCATCATGCCTGTATTTTTAGTAGTGATGAGGTTCCATCATATTGGCCAGGCTGGTCTCGAATCCTGACTTCAGGTGATCTACCCTCCTCAGCCTCCCAAAGTGCTGGGATTACAGGCATGAGCCACCATGCCTGGCCCCACCCCATATGAACTTTTTAATAGTTTTTTCCTAATTCTATGAAAAATGTCATTGGCAGTTTGAAAGGAATAGCACTGAATCTGTAAATTGCTTTGAGCTGTATGGCCATTTTGAGAATGTTGATTCTTCCTGTCCATGACCATGGAATATTTTTATGTTTGTTTTTGTCATCTCTGATTTCTTTGAGCAGTGTTTTGTAATCCTTGTTGTAGAGGACTTTCACCTCCTTGGTTAGCTGTATTCTCCTAGGTAGTTTAGTCTTTTTCTGGCTATTGTGAATGGAATTGTATTCTTGATCTGGCTCTCAGCTTGGATATCATTGGTGTATAGGAATGCTACTGATTTTTGTACATTGATTTTGTATCCTGAAACTGCTAAAGTTGTATATTAGATCAAGAAGCATTTTGAGGAGGAGAGGGGAACTTAAATTTTTGGAGGGGAACTAAATGTCACCTAAAGTTAGCTTGGCCTAAGGCCAGGAATAATTAAGGGCAGCTAAAGGCAAGGTGGGGCAAGTTGGGGGTTAGTTAAATAAGATCTCATTCATTGCCATAATTTTCTCACTGCTATAATTTTGGCAAAGGTGGTTTCATTTCCAGGTCAGTTTCCCAAGTAACAGAGCGAAGGAGAGTGAATTAGGACTCAGCCTCCTGGTGCTTGATACTTGGTTAAGAGATGTAAAGTTAAATTTAAAAAATAAAGAAATTACCACAATTTATTTTTCTTTTTAGCCTTCCCAATACCTGCAAAAAAAAAAAAAAAAAATCTGTCCTGCAAACCATGAAACTGAAGATTGATAAGAAAATGTTTTCATTGTTATTGTTCAAGTTTGCACAACTATTGAGGAGCAGACCTGGTGTGTCTGCCTTATGGTAGGTTATCACCTTCATGAGGGTGTTGAGGGAGTATAACAACCCAATGGGTTTACCTTGCCCTCTGCCTAGACAGAGCCAATTTCTCAAGACAGAGGAAGTGCAATAGAGAAAGAGTAATTCACTCAGAGCCTGCTGTGCAAGAGACTAGAGTTTCATTATTACTCAAAGCAGTCTTCCCAAATATTTTGGGAGCAGAGTTTTTAAGCAAAACTTGGTGGATGGGGGGAAGCCAGTGAGCCCAGAGTGCTGATTGGTCAGAGATGAAATCATAGAGAGTCCAAGCTGTCTTCTTGCACTGAGTCAGTTCTTGGGTGGGGGCCGCAAGATCAGATGAGCCAGTTTGTCAATCTGGGGGTGCCAGCTGATCCGTGAAGTGCAGAGTCTGCAAAATATCTCAAGCGCTGATCTTAGGAGCATTTTAGGGAGGGCCAGAATCTTATAGCCTCCAGTTGCATGACTCCTAAACCATAATTTCTAATCTTGTGGCTAATGTTAGTCCTACAAAGGCAATCTAGTCCCCAAGCAAGAAAGAGGTCTGCTTTGGGAAAGGGCTATCATCTTAGTTTTAAACTGTAAACTGTAAATCAAGTTTCTCCCAAAGTTAGTTCAGCCTCTGTTCAGGAATGAACAAGGACAACTTGGAGGTTAGAAGCAAGATGGAGTCGGTTAATTTAAATGGCTTTCCCTGTCTCAGTCATAATTTTGCAAAGGCTGCTTCAGGAGGGGGAAGGTGGGAAGGGATAATGAGAGAAAGAATAAGACAAATTCACTGATACATATCATCTGGGACAGGAAGTTGTCAATGAGAAGAATCAAACTCTGTAAAATATTTGGAGAGATTTATTCTGAACTAAATATAAGTGACCATGGCCTGTGACACAGCCCTTAGAAGACCCTGAGAACATGTGCTCAAGGTGGTTGGGAGGCAGATTGGATTTATACATTTTAGGGAGACATGAGACATCAATCAAATGCATTTAAGATACACATTGGTTCAGTCCAGAAAGGGGGGACAACTTGAAGGGGGGGGGCAACAGGGATTCCAGGTTATAGGTAGATTTAAAATTTTTCTGATTGTCAATTTGTTGAAAGAGTTATTATCAATAGAAAGGAATGCTTGGGTGAGAATAAGACATTGTGGAGACCGAGTTTTATCATGCAGATGAAACTTCCAGATAGCAGGCTTCAGAGAGAATCCATAGTAAATGTTTCTTATCAGACGTAAAGTTCCTGCAGTTAAATGCTGGTTGGCTTTTCCTGAATTCTGAAAAAGAGAAGGGCATAATGGGGCATGTCCAACCCCCCTTCCCATCATGGCCTGAACCAGTCTTTCAGGTTAACTTTACAGTGCCCTGGCCAAGAGGAGGGAGTTCATTCAGGTGGTTGAGGGTGGGGGTGAGGCTTTAGATTTTATTTTTGGGTTACAATGTGAATAGTGGCAGGAGGAAGTGCTGAGTTCTGTGTGTGTTCTGAAGGGGAAAGTTCTTGTTTATTTGCAGTGATCAATACAGAGAAGTAGAAGGTGCCTGCTGGGGAAACATGCCCACTTCAGGAGGAAGAAAGACCACACATAGAAAACACTGAAAAGTTGCTAGGCACCGTGGCTCACGCCTATAATCCCAACAGGGGATTTGGGAGGCTGAGCTGGGTAGATCTCTTGAGGTCAGGAGTTTGAGATCAGCCTGGCCAACATGGTAAAACCCCGCCTCTACTAAAAATACAAAAATTAACTGGGTGTGGTGGTGCATGCCTGTAATCCAAGCTACTTGTGAGGCTGAGGGACAAGAATCACTTGAACCCAGGAGGTCAAGTTTGCAGTGAGCCAAGATCATGCCACTGCACTCCAGCTTGGAAACAGAGTGAGACTCTATCTCAAAAAAAAAAAAAAAAAAAGAAAGAAAAGAAAAAGAAAAAGAAAAGAAAAGAAAAAACACTGAAAAGATCTGCTTAGGCATCTCCTCCACCAGACTATCAGCAACCATGACAGGAACCAGGACCTAGGCATAGCTCTTCTCAATGCTCTCCTGAGTATCCACTGCACAACAGGGCTTCTGAAAATGGTTTGAAATGAACTGAACTACAGAAGATCAAAGTCAGAGCTTCAAAAGGAGAGAGTTAACCAAAGAAAGGTATTTGACTGGAAGCATTTCATCTCAATGTTCATTTAGTTAATTTCTACCAGATATTCAACACTGCATTGGACCCTGGAAGGGAGATGAAACATTGGATATTGTATAAAGAGAAGAAAGACAAGTGATATGTGGAGAGTTTGGGATGAAAAGAAGAGAAGGGAGTGAACCAAAATTCACTAACCTATGTGTCATACTAGGGGTGGTGCATTTTATATTGAATATTTCATGTAATCCTTATAATGCCCATACTAAGCATGTACCACTATTCTCATTTTACTAACAAGGAACCTGAGACTCAGTGAGATTAAATAACTTTCTCAAGGCAATAAGGCTAACAGGGAACAGATTCGAGCTTTGATATGAGACTACAAAGTCCGTAGATCTCTCCACTCAACCACACTTCCTTCTGAAACATTCTACAAACTGATCCCTGAAGTAGAGCATTCTATACATCCCAATCATCAGCTCCAATTTAATAACAGGTACTGCAAAACCACAGAAACATCAAGAACAGTTGTTCCAATGTATTCACCACTGGAGGTTGAGACTTGAGCCATGAATGGAATTAGACTGTATCATTAGAAACAGAGACTGGGCAAGTGAGTGTAAGACTCCCTGTCTCATGCTTTAATTATCATCACCTAGCAGCAGAAATGTGGCTTCAATTAGAATCTTAGATGTTTGGGGTTTTTTTCTTCTGATTTTATAATGTAAGTTTCAAGGCCATGGCAGCCTTTAATTTACTGCACATACCTGTTTATACACTTTTTCCATGTCTTCTGAGCTACTGTGTCTGGCTTCGTTTACTTAGTTCCAGATGCCTGAGGCTACTTAAAATAATGAAGTCACAGGAGTAAATTTAACTTCAAACCAAATCATCAGGCATCTGCAGGACATGACTTCTTTACACTGATGATTCATACATTGAGTGAAAAGTTGGAGATTTGGGCCTTTTATGTCCATGTGCTTAATTACTGTATCTCCTCACATCATGGAGCTCTTTATGATTGAGTTGGGTCTCATTAACTGTGGAAAACTGAGCACTTCACATGTATTCATTCCTGCATGCACTCATTTCTTTGGCAATTATTTCACTGGGTACCTGTTATGCTCTTGGTATCATGGTGATGAGTAAGGTAAAGTCTCTGCCATCAAGGGGTTCAGGGTCTATGAACCCCAAAGAGCCTGTTATACTTCAATTCTATGCTTGCTGCCATGAGAGTTTGTATACAGTATTTTGATTTTCCAAAGGATGAAAACTTCAGTTTTGAGTTTTTAGAATCTTGATACTGTCTATGCTAAGTAAGACGGGTTTACCTTGGGGTTTGGTTCTTTCCTTTGGAGCCAGGAAGACTTCAGGTTACCACCATACCCACTACTTGCCAGAAATAAGCAGAGAATTGGGATGGGGTGTATGAGTTGGGAATGGGAATTACCCTCCTTCAACTGACATAGGACTTTGGATGTTGTCTCCTTTGACTTCAGAATGTGCAGGAGGCCAGTTTTTCCCTGTCCTGATTACTTGATGCTGTGATATCAGAGCTGGACAGGGACCATTCCTTTTCCATCCTCTGCCCGAGCTCACTAAAGCTTCAGACAGTTCTGGAGAAAGGGTGACTCACTGTAGTGACAATTCACCCATAACTTAGAGAAATAGTGAATCATGGACAGAGGTGGGCCCCCTTAAAGGCACCAGGAAGGTGAAGGGGTAGACTAACAGTTTCTCAACAATAACCAGTTTCCAACTAAATCATAACTGTGCCACTCAAGAGCCACCGAAAGGGAATGCTTTAACTGTGAATGTGTATGTGTGTGTGTGTGTGTATGTGTGTGCGTGTGTGTGTGTGTGTATGTGTGTGCGTGTTGGGGCTGAAGGGAGCTGCTATGCTATTGTGCCACTGGAGTCTCACAGTAAGGAGAGAAACAAGAGTCACTTGAAGACCCGTATTTTGGGGTTGGCAGGTACTTGCTTTCAAGTATTGGTAGTTGAGAGAAACTTCCAAACCCACTCATACTTTCCCATTCCCTAAAATAGATACGTTGCCATTTTCTTTCACTTAACCCCAACCCCCACACTGCCTCAAGGCTTGGTTTTTGACTCTGAATGGACAGAAAAGATGATACATATGAAGATAAAGATGAATCCTCTTTGAGCTTTGCTGTTTCAGTAGATAAAATACTTGGTGTGCATCCAGGCTTTGTGACTTCTGTTTCAATCAGCTTATCAAGTGCTCTGAGATTGAGCTCATGTTCTAGAAATCAACTTTTCCATCTGCGAGAAAGCAAGTGCTAGCACAACAGGCTATAAAGGGTGTGCTTAGTTTCTGATGTTTTGTGCCACAAACAGGAATGAGGAAGGAGCGGGCATGAGGATAACGCACGACGGAAAAGAGTCACTGTGAATTGTTATCTTTCACACAACTATTTGGGCCACACAAACACACTTCTGGCCTGTGTCCCAGCCATTATCCTTTTCAGGAAACTTCAGTTTTTCAGAATTACCTGAAGGTGTTCTAAGAAATTCAGATTTCTGGGCTCCACCTACCAATATTCATTCAATCTATGTATTAGTTAGGAAAAGCCAACTTTTACCAAATAATCCGACAGTTTCAATGGCTGCGTAAGGTAAAGGCTTCTTCTCCATGTGGCAACCCAGTATGGGTCAGTGGGGCCAGAGTTCTCAATTTTACTCTGGGTTTATTCTGGGACCCAAGCTCCCCCATCAAATGGCTCTATCATTTCTTATAGCCTCAGATTCCTATCCCGGGTCCTCTGTGTCTATCCCACAAGTGAGCGAATGGGGTGGGAATGTGGAGACACCCCCAGTCTTAATTGCCGCAGTGTGGAGACCATGTCACTTCCACTCACAGCCCATTGGCAAGAACTGGTCTCATGACCCCAGGTAGGAGCCTGAGAGATGTACTCTAGCTATGTGCCCAGGAGGAAAAGGCAACTTGGTGGAAAATTAACCAGTCATAGACATGATCTGGATGGGAACAGATATATATGCATTTTTTTGTTCATTTACACATTTTATTATGTATATTCGAGGCTTACAACATGCTGTTACAAATACACGTTTATTCTAACCATCTTAGGTAACTCTAACAAAGGTGGCTTGAAGCCCGTTTTCTTGAGGAAGTCTTATCCACAAGAACCTGTGTGAGTAATAGCAAGTGGGTGCTAAATCATTTTCAGAACATGGAGATTGTCTTGTAGGGGCAGAAATGGAAATGCACAAGACAAATGCCCACTAGTATCCTGGTGTTCTCAGGAGAGTGGTTCTTGTTCATAGCCAGAGCTTCCCCAGCTGAAGCTCAAGCCCACAATTCCACACCCCAAGGAATGAAAGACCAGCAATTAAGAAGGCTCATTTCACTTCCCTGAGACTCAAGTTCTTCATCTATAAAATGGGGTTGTGAATACATTCCATCGAGTAAGCTAGTTGAAATGCCTATCACACTGCCTACCATACAGTAAGTGTACAAAAAAAAGTTACAAGTTATTTAGTGAGGACTTGGCTCATACATTTCCAGAAGAATGATGGTATTCATAACTCAGAGATAGAGTAAGCTCCTGTTGCTCAAAGGATATTCCACACACCAGCAACATCGGAGCTTTTGGGAAACACAGAATCTCAGGTTCCCCCACAGATCTACTAACTTCCAGAATCTGCCACTACAATATTTGCAGGTGATTCCACCACTTAACAAGCTGTGTGTATTAACATCTGAGATTCCCTGGGATAGAGGCTATCTTCAGCCTCTTCAGTCCAAGTCTCTTTGTTTGAGAAAGACTCTTGGCAGAGTGTGAGGGGTGAGGACATCACTGTTGGCCTGGAAGAAACAGATGATGGTAATCATGTTGGGAAAGGGTTATTTCCATTCTTTTGTTGCGCTTGTCTTCCTAATTAAAGTCTCCTTTATAAAGCAACTCTTATCTCCTATCTCTCATTCAGGTGTTTGGCCTATATCTTCACAGGACCTCTTTCATTGTTTTTCCTAGAAAAGAAGATGTCAGCGTTTTTGAGATTGGAGGATGATCAAGGACAGACCTCCTAGAAGCTTGAAGGTGGACAGAGTAATGGAGTTTTTAGAGCCTAATTGGTGATTGCAGGGGATCAAGAGAATATTGCAGCTCTAAACAGTTATTATGGGAAGTGCAAGTTGTTATGGTGATGGGGGAACTGAAAACAGATTGGATAAGATGTTGAAATAATGGGAAAAAACCCGTGGTGTGTATTCTTAGAATCGCGCATGAAAAAGCCATAGCCTGTCTATATGCATCTGGAAGACAGCCATAAGTCAGCAATTAACAATAATAATATATTTATGATCTCTTCCTCTCATTCTCTTTATCAAGTTATCTAAATCTTGATTACAAAAACAATCAAGACAGAGCTTTGCAATTTGCATAACACATTTTAGGCATTCATTTATTTAGCAAACATTTATTGAGCATATACTGTGTATCAGAAACTGAGCCAGGTACTGGGATTATATTGGTAAAGAAAACAAACCCAGGCACTTTATGGAAATTGCACTGTAGTAGGTTTATACTGTAGAGGGCTTCGCTAGTTTTTATTGAGCATTTACTGTGTACCAGTCACTATGTTAGGTATAGTGACCCCCAAGGATCCTCATAACAATTCTCTGAGGTTGGCACCTTTCTTATCTTCTTTACCCAGCTGGGATTGGAAGGAGTGCTTGAGGCTCAAAAGTTTAGGTGACATGCCCAGGGAGATTTAAATAGTTGCTGGTGGGCCAAGGAAGAACCCATCTAAGATATTCATCCATCATGGGCATTTTATACCTGGCCACTGATCTGCACATATTCTGAAAATAGCAGTGGAGCCGAGCCTTGAATGCTGAACAGGGTTTTGGAGGCAGAGAACGTTCCAGGAAGTGGAGCATGCGTAAACTTGGAGGTGATGACAGGACTGAGTGTCCCTTGGGGAAGGGACCATCTCTGGAATGAGGAGTGGAGGCCTGAAAGTGAAGGCTGCCTTTGGGAATGACAGACATTTCTCATTGTAGCCACAGTACAGTATCTGCAGCTGTAGAGTGGGAATCGAACAATGATGAAAAGACAAGATCTGGCCAGATGCTGATGGGCCTTGCGTGCCACTCCACAGAGTTGGTCCTTTATCCTTTAGGCATCAGGGAACCATCTACATGTGCAAGAGTGAAGAGGCCAGAGTTCTGTTTTAGTACCATCACTCATACAGGAAGATGGAATGTGAATTTGGCACGGGGTGGCAGGGGTGGCAAGCAGTGCAAAAAGATAAAAATGTTGGTGAGAAAGCTGTCACTGTCCCCATTCCCAGCCTTCTCACCCTGCTGGATAGTGATCTAACCACTGCTCCTCAAGCTTCAATGTGGGTTGCAATTCCTGGGGAACTTGTTAACATGGAGACTTTTGTTGAATGGGTCTGGGATGGGGATGAAATCCTGCATGTTTAACAAGCTCCAGGGTGATGCAGATGCTGCCTCCTTGGGGACTGCACTGTGTGTAGCAAGATGTAGAGAACAATGACAATATGCATGGAGCACCTACTCCGTGCCACAACTTTGCTGAGCTCTTTGTATGTACGTTTCTATTCAATGATCTTAACAACAAAGAGGCAGTTACGGTTGTTATCCCTATTTTACTGATAAAGGAACTAGATTTCAGGGAGGTAAGGTAGTTTATTCTAAGTTACATAGACATTTTAGCCTGGTCTCTGAATTTTTCATGCCATGTAGAACAAACAAAATGCAGTCAGAGAGCCCATGAGCTTATTAAACTTCAGATCCTTTTGCGGAAACCCTATTGCGGCATGCTAACCCCAAGAAGGATTCAATCATTACTCACATCCCAAAAGGAAGGAAGAGGCAGTTTTCTCTTTTTAATCTCATGACCGAGAGGGGTGACTTTAAGAAACAGCCCTGGATGACCACAGTCAAAAAGACAGGGGAGGCTACAAGATCAGTGAAGCAAGTGTCTTTAAATGCCAATGGTGACTGATGCAGTGTCTTGGTGTGAGGGGGATGGGAAGCAGTGATTATGGGCCATGGTGCGCCAAGCAGCCATTTGTTGCTCTATGTACATTTTCATGGTTTGGGACAACGCATGGACAGGCAGCCTGGGAAGGTCTCATTTCCACTGTCAGAGATTATGTGATGCAGGGAGCACTCCAGAGGTGTTACACAATCTGCCATTGCAACATCCACACCTAGGGTTTCTTGCTTCCTCTGGCCAGATCTAGAAAGCAAGTCAAAAGTCACAGAAGGAGGCAATATTTAGGCTCTAGGCTGAAAAATCCCATGGGAGCAATGAGAGACAATGGCTGAGGAGAGCTCTGACCATCTCTCTCAGCTAGGAAAGGCTGGCTGTCATTATTTGTGCTGGTCCAAAAGCAATATTTGGGAATTGACTTTTGGTGCCCAGTAGCTGAGCTGGCAAGGCAGGTGTTGTCTGTGAACCACTAGCCTCAGAATCACCTAGCATTTCTTAAAGGTAACTGAGCCTCTCTCCAGACCTACTGAATCAGAATGTGGGGGGTGAGGGTGGACTTTCATTTTTAACATATTTCTCAGGTGATTTGCATGCACTTTAAGAACTGCTTATAGACTCCATTAGCAGCATGAGAAACCTAGACAAGATAGGAAAATAATATGGGTTCTGGAGTCAAACAAACCTCCCAGACTTGTGCCATATCCTTGAAGCTTATTAGCTATGTGATCTTGTACAAATTGCTTGACTTCTTTGATTCCCATCTGTAAAATGGGTTTATGATACTCCACACTGAGGAGTGTTGTGAAGGTCAGAAGACTGTGTTTGCAAATGCCTGCTGCATATCAGGCACTCAACAAATACTTGTGGGTTTAAGTTTAAATTAAGCATTTTCCAGGCTCCACTCTCACTCTTGTTAAAATAGCCTCAGGTGCTCATCTACCCAGGACATTTGCGATTGGTGGGTAGAAGAGTGTGGGAAAGTGAGGAGAACTTGGGTGATGTAATACGATGTATTCTCATTATTTTTGCCAATTTATAGGCTTTGAGACAGATGTGAGAATCGAGGTCTCAGCAGCCTGGGACACTGTGCTGTCTCTAACAAGATGCATTTTAGCAGGGATAGGAAAGATACTGACTTTGTACTTCACAAATTTAGGTGCAAACATGTGACCCAGGATAGGAAAATGAAGGTGAGCATAATAGGAAAATGAAGGTGAGCTTGGGTTGCTTTACAGGAAGTATAAGCTTTGGAATGAGGGAGTGGATCTCACTCTTCTTGCTCTGCTGGCCAGGACAGCCTGAAAACCTTCACACATTATGAGCTGGGGAGAGAGTGGGCCTTATCTTCAAAGGAGAGGAAATTGGGTGGTAAAAGGAGTTAAGGTCATATAATTGAGGAGTGTTTTTAAAGAGTGGAGTGGTTTAGCCTACCCAAAAAGAGGCAATACAGTCACTGTATGCAGTAATCTGAAAGCATGAGTTGCGGAAGTGGTCTAAAGGAGCAGAATTAACAATATTGGGTGAAAACTGCTGCGACAAAGATTTTAGTTTCTTAGAGGGAAGAACTTCAACAATGGCTACCACTATTGTGCTCCTCTACCAGGTAAGTTCAGTTGCTTTATGTCATCAACACTCAAGCAACCTGGCCAAGCAGGAATTTTTTTTCTCCATTTTTCAGATGAAGAAACAGACTTAAAGAAGGGAAGTGACTTGGCAAAGCCACATGGATTAAAAGGGTTGAAGCCAAGAACAAAAGCTTGGAAGTCAGAGGAGTCTGCTCCCTCCACTGTATTGGGTTCTCTATCTACAAGCAGAGGAGCCTGAAGAAGGAATGAGTTGATTGGAAAGTAATATGTTCCCTGTTATTGAAGGTGACCACCTGTCAATGATTCCATGGAAAAGACTCAAGAAAAACAAATTGGTAGATCTTTGGAGTTAGGATCTTAGACTCTAAAATCATACGCCACTTCAGTAACTCATTGGCTGAGATTTGCTTGTTTGTTTATTTCCTTTTTGCTGTTTTATAGACCTACTGTAGTCTAAGTGTTTGTCACAGGGCCAGGTCCCTGTAATGCATGCCCAAGAAATGACAGCTCTTAAAAAGGACTACAGTCATCTGTGATGGCCCCAAATGTCCTCCCAGTCCTCAGATGCACAGGCAGTTACTTGTCTCTCACTCATCACACATGGGGCAAGACTTCCTTCCCCCATCCTTGAGATTTCTTACAATCAGCTTTGGCTTTAAGTCTCTGTCCCCAGACACCTGCCAACCCCCAAGAGCTCATCTTTCAGTCCCAAACTTGGTATGGAGGAATTCCATGCTGGGTGAAAGCTAGGATTGCCAAAAAGCACAGAAGAGGAACACCCATGGAAGTTGCAGAGGCCTTGCTTCTTGGAAAAGAAAGAGCATAACTTTGGATTTAAATCTGACATCTCTCACTGCTTGATGGAGTACTTTAGTAAGTCTCTTAATATCTTTCAGCCTCAGTTCAAAGACCATTGAGTGATATTATCAACACCTCACAAAGCTATGCAAAATCTAGAAGGCCACACACATACATATGACGTTGTACCTGCTTAGGGCTGTATAAATGCTCAGAAAGACTTGAAAAGACCCTAAGCTCTCACCTCTGACTAAATTTGAGGCACTGAGCAAGCAGGAAGTGAAAGTTAAGGCAGAGTAGGTTTTTTATTTTTTGAGATGGAGTCTTGCTTTGTCACCCAGGCTGGAGTGCAGTGGCGTGATCTCGGCTCACTGCAACCTCCACCTCCCAGGTTCAAAGAGTCTCCTGCCTCAGCATCTGGAGTAGCTGGAATTATAGGCACCTGCCACCACGCCTGGCTAATTTTTTTTTTTTTTTTTGTATTTTTAGTAAAGATGAGGTTTCACTATGTTGGCCAGTCTGGTCTCAAACTCCTAACCACAAGTGATCCACCCACCTTGGCCTACCAAAGTGCTGGGATTACAGGTGTGAGCCACCACGTCCAGCCCACTAGGGCAGAGTTGTAAACAGCCCTTCTGTTGTTGAAAGTGAGCCCCAACACACAGAGCTCCCTGGCAAAGACTGAAAGACTTACTGGCCCCAAGTGTCTGAGGAAATTTCTATCCAGTCACTAGCTAAACACTAAGCTGATAAGAGATTTCAGTGGCCACAGGTGACAAAAAATGCAGACTTTACAGAATTATCTTGTAAAAGTCATTAAACCTGAACATAAAAGCAAATAAAATGCAACAACAAAATTTGCATGGAGAATCTGCTTTTCAGAGTTGCCATATTATATTATTTAAAATGTCCAGCTTCCCTATCATCAGAGTGAACAGGCAACCTACAGAATGGGAGAAAATTTTTGCAATCTATCCATCTGACAAAGGGCTAATATCCAGAATCTACAAAGAACTTAAACAAATTTACAAGAAAAATACGAACAACCCCATCAAAATGTGGGCAAAGGATATGAACAGACACTTCACAAAGAAGACATTTATGCGGCCAACAAACTTAAGCAAAAAGCTCATCATCTCTGCTCATTAGAGAAATGCAAATCAAAACCACAATGAGATACCATCTCACACCAGTTAGAAAGGCAATCATTAAAAAGCCAGGAAACAACAGATGCTGGAGAGGATGCGGAGAAATAGAAACGCTTTTACACTGTTGCTGGAAGTGTAAATTAGTTCAACCATTGTAGAAGATAGTGTGGTGATTCCTCAAGGATCTAGAACCAGAAATACCATTTGACCCAGCAATCCCATCGGGTATATACCCAGAGGATTATTAATCATTCTACCATAAAGACACATGCACACGTATGTTTATTGCAGCACTGTTCACAATAGCAAAGACTTGGAACCAACCCAAATGCCCATCAATGATAGATTGGATAAAGAAAATGTGGCACATATACACCATAGAATACTGTGCAGCCATAAAAAAAGATGAGTTCATGTCCTTTGCTGCGAAATGGATGAATCTGGAAACCATCATTCTCAGCAAACTAACACAAGAACAGAAAACCAAACACTGCATGTTCTCACTCCTAAGTGGGAGTTGAACAATGAGAACATATGTACACAGGGAGGGGAACATCACACACTGAGGCCTGCCAGGAGGTGGGGGGCTAGGAAAGGGATAGCACTAGGAGAAGTACCTAATGTAGATGGCAGGTTGATGGGTGCAGCAAACCCCCATGGCACATGTATACCTATGTAACAAACCTGCACGTTCTGCACATATATCCCAGATCTTAAAGTATAATTTGAAAAAAAGTCCAGTTTCTAACCAAAATTATGGGACATGAAAAGAAACAAAAACTAAGGCATCTACACAGGAAAATAAAATAAAACACAACAAAAGAAGTCAATGTAAACTGTCCCTGAAGAAATTCAGATGTTGGATTTACCAGCTCTCAAATTTAAAAAATCTAACCTTCCATATTAAAAACTAGAAAAAAAGAGCAAACTAAACCCAATGCTCACAGAAGGAAGGAGATAATAATAATAAAAGCAAAAGTAAACAAAATAGAGAATATAAACACCGTAGAGAAAATAGAAAAAACATAAGTTGGTTCTCTTAAAAGATCAACAAGGTTGACAAACATTTACTAGAATAATCAAGAAAAAAAAGAAACATCCTCCAAATTACTAAAATAAGGAATAGAAGAAATGACATTACTACTGACCTTACAGAAAGGGAAAGGATTATAAGGAAATACTATGAACAATAGTATGAACAGCTAACAGATAACATCATACATAATAACAGAAGAGTAAAATCTTTCCCCATAAGATCAGAAACAAGATAAGGATGTCTGTTCTCAACACTTCTACTCAGCATTGTGCTGGGGACTCCATTCAGGTCACTTTGGCAAAGAAAATAAATATAAGCCATCCAGATTGGAAAGGAAGAAGTAAAACCATGTTTGCAGATGACATGATCCTGTATATAGAAAACCCTACAGAACCCACAAAAAATCTCTATTAGAGCTAATAAGTGAGTCGGGCATGGTGGCTCACACCTGTAATCCCAGCACTTTGGGAGGCTGAGGCAAAAGGATCACTTGAGCTCAGGAGTTTCAGACCAGCCTGGGCAACATAGTGAGACTCATCTCTATTTTTAAAAAATAAAATAAAACTCTAAAAAAATAATAAAAAATAGAGTTAATAAATGAGTTCAGCAAGGTTGCAGGATTTACAAGCTCAATATACAAAAATCAAGTATGGAAAAAACAGTCCAAGGTGGCCAAATAGGAACAGCTCCATTCTACAGCTCCCAGCGTGAGTGATACAGAAGACAGGTGACTTCTGCATTTCCAAATGAGGTACCAGGTTCATCTCACTGGGGCTTGTTAGACAGTGGGTGCAGCCCATGGAGCAGAGTGGGGCATTGCCTCACCCTGGAAGGGCAAGGGGTCAGGGAATTCCCTTTCCTAGCCAAGGGAAGCTGTGACAGACGGTACCTGGAAAATCAGGACACTCTCACCCTAATACTGCACTTTTCCAATGGTGTTAGCAAATGGCACACCAGGAGATTATAACCCATGCATGGCTCGGAGGGTCCTATGCCCATGGAGCCTGACTCACTGCTAGCACAGCAGTCTGAGATCGAACTGCAAGGTGACAGTGAGGCTGGGGGAGGGGTGTCTGCCATTGCTGAGGCTTGAGTAGGTAAACAAAGCAGCCAGGAAGCTCGAACTGAGTGGAGCCCACTGCAGCTCGAGGAGGCCTGCCGGCCTCTGTAGACTCCACCTGTTGGGGCAGGGCATAGCCGAACAAAAGGCAGCAGAAACTTCTGCAGACTTAAACATCCCTGTCTGACAGCTTTGAAGAGAGTAGTGCTTCTCCCAGCACAGAGTTTGAGATCTCAGAATGGACAGACTGCCTCCTCAAGTGGGTCTCTGACCCCCAAGTAGCCTCACTGAGAGACACCTCCCAATAGGGGCCGACTGACACCTCATACAGCTGGGTGCCCCTCTGAGATGAAGCATCCAGAGGAAGGTTCAGGCAGCAACATTTGCCGTTCTGCAATATTTGCTGTTCTGCAGCTTCCGCTGATGATACCCAGGCAAACAGGGTCTGGAGTGGACCTCCAGCAAACTCCAACAGATCTGCAGCTGAGGATCCTGACTGTTAGAAGGAAAACTAACAAACAGAAAGGACATCCACACCAAAACCCCATCTGTACGTCACCATCATCAAAGACCAAATGTAGATAAAACCACAAAGATGGAGAGAAACCAGAGCAGAAAAGCTGAAAAATCTAAAAATCAGAGTGCCTCTTCTCCTCCAAGGGAACACAGCTCCTCACCAGCAATGGACAAAAATTGGACGGAGAATGACTTTGACAAGCTGAGAGAAGAAGGCTTCAGATGATCGGTAATAACAAACTCCTCTGAGCTAAAGGAGAGTGTTCGAATCCATTGCAAAGAGGCTAAAAACCTTGAAAAAAGATTAGATGAATGGCTAACTAGAATAAACAGCATAGAGAAGACCATAAATGACCTGATGGAGCTGAAAACCATGGCACAAGAACTACATGACACATGCACAGCTTCAGTAGCCAATTCGATCAAGTGGAAGAAAGGTTATCAGTGATTGAAGATCAAATGAATGAAATGAAGCGAGAAGAGAAGTTTAGAGAAAAAAGAGTAAAAAGAAACAAACAAAGCCTCCAAGAAATATGGGACTATGTGAAAAGACCAAATCTACGCCTGATTGGTGTACCTGAAAGTGACAGGGAGAATGGAACCAAGTTGGAAAACACTCTGCAGGATATTATCCAGGAGAACTTCCCTAACCTAAAAAGGCAGGCCAACATTCAAATTCAGGAAATACAGAGAACACCACAAAGATACATCTCAAGAAGAGCAACTCCAAGACACATAATTTTCAGAATCACCAAAGTTGAAATGAAGGAAAAAATATTAAGGGCCACCAGAGAGAAAGGTCGGGTTACCCACAAAGGGAAGCCCATCAGACTAACAGCAGATCTCTTGGCAGAAACTCTACAAGCCAGAAGAGAGTGAGGGCCAATATTCACTTTCTTAATGAAAAGAATTTTCAACCCAGAATTTCATATCCAGCTAAACTAAGCTTCATAAGTGAAGGAGAAATAAAATACTTTACAGACAAGCAAATGCCAAGAGATTTTGTCACCACCAGGCCTGCCTTGCAAGAGCTCCTGAAGGAAGCACTAAATGTGGAAAGGAACAACCGGTACCAGCCACTGCAAAAACATGCCAAATTGTAAAGATCATCAAGACTAGGAAGAAACTGCATCAACTAACAAGCAAAATAACCAGCTAACATCATAATGACAGGATCAAATTCACACATAACAATATTAACCTTAAATGTAAATGGGCTAAATGCTCCAATTAAAAGACACAGACTGGCAAATTGGATAAAGAGTCAAGACCCATCAGTGTGCTATATTCAGGAGACCCATCTCATGTGCAGAGACACACATAGGCTCAAAATAAAGGGATGGAGGAAGATCTACCAAGCAAATGGAAAACAAAGAAAAGCAGGGGTTGCAATCCTAGTCTCTGATAAAACAGAATTTAAGCCAACAAAGATCAAAAGAGACAAAGAAGGCCATTACATATTGGTAAAGGGATCAATTCAACAAGAAGAGCTAACTATCCTAAATATATATGCACCCAATACAGGAGCACCCAGATTCATAAAGCAAGTCCTTAGAGACCTACAAAGAGATTTAGACTCCCACACAATAATAATGGGAGACTTTAACACCCCACTGTCAACATTAGACAGATCAATGAGACAGAAAGTTAGCAAGGATATCCAGGAATTGAACTCAGCTCTGCACCAAGTGGACCTAATAGACATCTGCAGAACTGTCCACCCCAAATCAACAGAATATACATTCTTCTCAGCACCACACCACTCCTATTCCAAAACTGACCACATAGTTGGAAGTAAAGCACTCCTCAACAAATGCAAAAGAACAGAAATTATAACAAACTGTCTCTCAGAGCACAGTGCAATCAAACTAGAACTCAGGATGAAGAAACTCACTCAAAACCGTTCAACTACATGGAAACTGAACAACCTGCTCCTGAATGACTATTGGGTACATAACGAAATGAAGGCAGAAATAAAGATGTTCTTTGAAACCAATGAGAACAAAGACACAACCTACCAGAATCTCTGGGACACATTCAAAGCAGTGTGTAGAGGGAAATTTATAGCACTAAATGCCCACAAGAGAAAGCAGGAAAGATCTAAAACTGACACCCTAACATCACAATTAAAAGAACTAGAGAAGCAAGAGCAAACACATTCAAAAGCTAGCAGAAGCAAGAAATAACTAAAATCAGAGCAGAACTGAAGGAAATAGAGACACAAAAAACCCTTCAAAAAATCAATGAATCCAGGAGCTGGTTTTTTGAAAAGATCAACGAAATTGATAGACCGCTAGCAAGACTAATAAAGAAGAAAAGAAAGAAGAATCACATAGATGCAATAAAAAATGATAAAGGGGATGTCACCACCAATCCCACAGAAATACAAACTACCATCAGAGAATACTATAAACACCTCTACGCAAATAAACTAGAAAATCTAGAAGAAATGGATAAATTCCTGGACACATTCACCCTCCCAAGACTAAACCAGGAAGAAGTTGAATCCCTGAATAGATCAATAACAGGCTCCAAAATTGAGGCAATAATGAATAGCCTACCAACCAAAAAAAGTCCAGGACCAGATGGATTCACAGCCGAATTCTACCAGAGGTGAAAGAGGAACTGGTACCATTCCTTCTGACACTATTCCAATCAATAGAAGAAGAGGGAACCCTCCCTAACTCATTTTATGAGGCCAGCATCATCCTGATACCAAAGCCTGGCAGAGACACAACAAAAATGAGAATTTTAGACCAATATCCCTGATGAACATCGATGTGAAAATCCTCAATAAAATACTGGCAAACCGAAACCAGCAGCACATCAGAAAGCTTATCCACCGTGATCAAGTCGGCTTCATCCCTAGGATGCAAGGCTGGTTCAACACACGCAAATCAATAAACATAATCCATCATATAAACAGAACCAAAGACAAAAATCACATGATTATCTCAATAGATGCAGAAAAGGCCTTTGACAAAATTCAACAGTGCTTCATGCTAAAAACTCTCAATAAATTAGGTATTGATGGGATGTATCTCAAAATAATAAGAGCTATCTATGACAAATCCACCACCAATATCATACTGAATGGGCAAAAACTGGAAGCATTCCCTTTGAAAACTGGCACAGGACAGAGATGCCCTCTCTCACCACTCGTATTCAACATAGTATTGGAAGTTCTGGCCAGGGCAATCAGGCAGGAGAAAGAAATAAAGGGTATTCAATTAGGAAAAGAGGAAGTCAAATTGTCCCTGTTTGCAGATGACATGACTGTATATTCAGAAAACCCCATCACCTCAGCCCAAAATCTACTTAAGCTGATAAGCAACTTCAGCAAAGTCTCAGGATACAAACTCAATGTGCAAAAATCACAAGCATTCTTATACACCAATAACAGACAAACAGAGAGCCAAATCATGAGTGAACTCCCATTCACAATTGCTTCAAAGAGAATAAAATACCTAGGAATCCAACTTACAAGGGATGTGAAGGACCTCTTCAAGGAGAACTGCAAACCACTGCTCAATGAAATAAAAGCCACAAACAAATGGAAGAACATCCCATGCTCATGGATAGGAAGAATCAACATTGTGAAAATGACCATACTGCCGAAGGTAATTTATAGATTCAATGCCATTCCCATCAAGCTACCAATGACTTTCTTCACAGAATTGGAAAAAACTACTTTAAAGTTCATATGAAATCAAAAAAGTGCCCGCATTGCCAAGACAATCCTAAGCCAAAAGAACAAACCTGGAGGCATCATGCTACCAGACTTCAAACTATGCTACAAGGCTACAGTAACCAAAACAGCATGGTACTGGTACCAAAACGGAGATATAGACCAATGGAACAGAACAGAGCCCTTGGTAATAATACCACACATCTACAACCATCTGATCTTTGACAAACCTGCCAAAAACAAGAAATGGGGAAAGGATTCCCTATTTAATAAATGGTGCTGGGAAAATTGGCTAGCCATATGTAGAAGCTGAAATTGGATCCCTTCCTTACACCTTATACAAAAATTAATTCAAGATGGATTAAAGACTTAAACGTTAGACCTAAAACCATAAAAACCCTAGAATAAAACCTAGGCAATACCATTCAGGACATAGGCATGGTCAAGGACTTCGTGTCTAAAACACCAAAAGCAATGGCAACAAAAGCCAAAATTGACAAATTGGATCTAATTAAACTAAAGAGCTTCTGCACAGCAAGAGAAACTACCATCAGATTGAACAGGCAACCTACAGAATGGGAGAAAATTTTTACAATCTACCCATCTGACAAAGGGCTAATATCCAGAATCTACAAAGAACTTAAATTTACAAGAAAAATACCAAACAACCCCATCGAAAAGTGGGCAAAATATATAAATAGACACTTCTCAAAAGAAGAGATAGATCCAGCCAACAGATACATGAAAAAATGCTCATCATCACTGGCCATTAGAGGAATGCAAATCAAAACCACAATGAGATACCATCTTACACCAGTTAGAATGGCGATCATTTAAAAAGTCAGGAAACAACAGGTGCTGGAGAGGATGTGGAGAAATAGGAACACTTTTACACTGTTGGTGGGACTGTAAACTAGTTCAACCATTGTGGAAGACAGTGTGGCGATTCTTCAAGGATCTAGAACTAGGAATACTATTTGATCCAGCCATCCCATTACTGGGTATATACCCAAAGGATTATAAATCATGCTGCTGTAAAGACACATGCACATGTATGTTTATTGTGGCACTATTCACAATAGCCAAGACTTGGAACCAACCCAAAAGGGCATCAATGATAGACTGGATTAAGAAAATGTGGCACATATATACCATGGAACACTATGCAGCCATAAAAAGGATGAGTTCATGTCCTTTGTAGGGATATGGATGAAGCTGGAAACCATCATTCTGAGCAAACTATCACAAGGACAGAAAACCAAACACTTCATGTTCTCACTCATAGGTGGGAACTGTACAATGAAAACACTTGGACACAGGATGGGGAACATCACACACCAGGGCCTATCGTGGGGTGAGGGGTGGGGGAGGGATAGCATTAGGAGATAAACCTAATGTAAATGACGAGTTAACGGGTGCAGCACACCAACATGGCACAGGTATACATACGTAACAAACCTGCACATTGTGCACATGTACCCTAGAACTTAAAGTATAATTAAAAAAATAATAAAAATAAAAAATAAAAAGAAAAAATCAATTATGGTTTTATACATTGGAAATTTAGTGAAGTTAAGTAAACAATTCCATTTATAATAGTACCAAAAAGAATAAAGTACTTAGGAATAAATTTAATAAAAGTAATGCAAAACCTGTACACTGAAAACTACAAAACATCAATGAAATAAGTTAAAAAGGACTTAAGCATACAAAAAAAACATGTTCATGGAATAGAAAACAATATTGTTAAGATGGCAGTACTCCTTATGATGGTTAGTTTTAGGAGTCAATTTGACTGGATTAAGGAATACCTAAAAAGCTGGTAAAACATAACTTCTGAGTGTATCTGTGAGGATGTTTCTAGAGGAGATTAGCATGTGATTCTTACTGAGCGAGGTGGAAAATATCCACCCTCCATGTAGGTGGGCACTATTCAGTTGGCAGGGGCCCAGAATGAACAAAAACAGAACAGAAGTGTATTTGTCCATCTATATGCTAGAGCTGGGATACACTCTTCCTCTCCTGTCCTTGAATATCAGAACTCCAGGCTCCCTGGCCTTTGGACTTCAGAACTCATACCAGTGCCCCCCCTAGGTTATCAGGGCTTCAGCCTCAGACTGAGAGTTACACCACCGGCTTCTCTGATTCTGGGTCCCTTGGACTTGGACTAAGCCAGGCGTCTCCAGCTTACAGACAGCCTGTGGTGGGACTTCTCAGCCATCATAATCATGTGAGCTAATTCCTCTAATAAATTCCCTCTAATATCTATCTATCATCTATCTATCATCTATCTATCTATCTATCTATCTATCTATCTATCTAATCTAATCTAATCTTTCTACCTATGTATCCCATTGGTTCTGGCTCTCTGAAGAACTCTGGCTAACATACTCCTCAAATTGTTTAGCAGATTAAGCACCATCTCTATCAAAATATCACTGCCATTTTTGTAGAAATTGACAAGCTGCTCCCAAAATTTATATTGAAATTCAAGCAACTAGAATACTCAAGAGTCCTAAGTAAGAGGAACTAAGAGGCTGAGCACTGTGGCTCATGCCTGTAATCCCAGCACTTTGGGAGGCCGATGCAGGTGGATCATAAGGTCAAGAGATCGAGACCATCCTGGATAACATGGTGAAACCCCGTGTCTACTAAAAATACAAACAATTAGCCAGGCGTGGTGTTGGCAGGTGCCTGTGGTCCCAGCTACCGGGGAGGCTGAGGCAGGAGAATGGTGTAAACCCGGGAGGCAGAGCTTGCAGTGAGCTGAGATTGTGCCGCTGCACTCCAGCCTGAGTGACAGCACGAGACTCCCTCTCACAAAAAAAAAAGGAAAGAAAAAAAAAAAGAAAGAGGAACTAAGTTGGAAGACTCACAATTAACAATTTCAATACTTATTACAAAGCTACAGTAATCAAAACTGTGTGGTACTGGCATAAGAATAGACGTATAGACCAATAAAATAACATTGAGATTTCAGAGACAAACTCATACTCATGGTCAATTGATTTTCATCAAGGGTGCCAAGATAATTCAATGGGGAAAGAATAGTCCCTCACTGCATGGTGCTGGGACAACCAGTTAGCCACATACAAAAAAATAAAGTTGGGCCCCTGGCTCATACCATATAAAAAATTATTTCAAAATGAATTAAAGACCTAAATATAAAAGATAAGACTATTAAACTCTTAGAAGAAAACATATGAGTAAATCTTCATGACCTTAGATCAGGCAATGTTTTTTAGATATGACACTAAATGCACAAGCAACAAAAGAAAAAAACAGTTAAATTGGACTCCTTCAAAATGAAAACTTTTGTACTTCATAGGACACTATTAATAAAGTAAAAAGATAGTCTTCAGAATGGGAGAATATAACTGAATCATGTTTGTTATGAGTTTTGTATCCAGGATATTTAAAGAACTCTTACAATGCAACAATAGAAGACAACCCAATTTTTTAAATGGACAAATGACTTGAATAGACATTCCTTCAAGGAAGATACACAAATGACCAATAAGCACATGAAAAAATGCTCAACATCATTAGTCATTAGGAAAATGCAAATCGAAACCACAATGACAAACCACTTCGTACCCACAAGAAGGGCTACAATAAAAAAGATGAACATTTCTAAGTATTGGTGAGAATATGGAGAAATTGCAACCCTCATACATTGTTGTTGAGAAGGTAAAATGGCACAGCCACCACAGAAAACAGTTTGGCAGTTTCTCAAAAAGGCAGACATTGAGTTACCATATTACCCTGCAATTCTACCCTAGGTATCTACCCAAGAAAATGTAAAACATGTGTTCATATAAAAAAAATTATACATGCATGTTCATAGCATTTTTCATAATAGCCCAAGGTAGAAGGAATGCAAATATTCAATAACTGATGAATGGATAAATAAAATGTCATATATCTGTATAATAGAGTATTATATAGCCATAAAAATGAGTAAAGGATTAAAGATACTACCACATGTATGAACCTTGAAAACACTATGCTAAGTCAAAGGTATTTATGACAAAATACCACATATGGTATGTAAAATGTTCAGAAAAGGCTAATCTGAGAAGAAACAAAGTAGTGGCTGCCAGGGACTGGGAAGAGGTGGGGGTGACTACAAAGAAGTATGGGGGTAATGAGGATGTTCTGGAATTAAACAGTGGTGATCATTGTATGACATTGTAAATATACTAAAATCACTGAATTGTACACTTTAAAGGGATGAATATTATGGTATAGTATAAATTATATCTCAATTTTATAATGTTATGATATAATAGATGAATATTACTTGGCATACAAGTGATACACAGCAACTTTTTATTTTCTTGCTTTCTTATTCCACTGTGCTCCTTAAAAGCTTGGTCTGGAATACTTGCCTCTGCAAGTTCCTGCCAGAGAGATAAGTTTATTGGGCTGGGAATTCAAGTTTATAATTGTGTCCAATCTCAATTCCCTGAAGGCCTGATGCTTGGCCTCAGGCTCACTTTCATGATTTAGAGGCAAATCTCAGATTATCTGAGCAAGAAATCACTAAAATATTCTGTGAATTTTTCCCGCCCCTCAACTAGCAGGTTTGAGGATACTATGCCCAAGGCAGGTGTGATGTGCCTAGGCCAGACGCAGAACCACACTCCTGCGTGGCCCCTGAGCTCCTGCATTCCACTGTTCTGGGTCCCTTTCTTCTTCTCCTTCCTGCTTCCCCTCCCAGCATCACTCTTGGCTCTGTCAAGAAGTGGTGTAGGTGGTGTGGCCTGAAGCCAAATGATGCTGGGAGGGTCAGTGAGGTCCATGTCTTTGAAAATGTATGTGCAGCGGTAAAAAATAAAAAACAAAAAACTGCTACTGCAAACAAACTGCAGCCACTTTCTAGCTCACTGGATGAGGAAGGAAGCATGTTATTCCATTTGGAAAAACACTTTCAGGGCCCCTGCTGTTCAGCAGTTTCAGATCTCAAGGCCTCATGAGGAAGGGGAGGGTAAGAAATAAAGAGGTCATTTCTGGGGGTAAGAAAGTGGAAGGACAACTTCCTTGCTTGAGGTTACTTTCGGGTGAGTGGCATTTTGGTTTCTATTAAAGGGCGTAAGTGCTGGAGTGGGTCCCAAGGGAAGGAAGAGATGGCAGAGGCTGAGTGCAGTGGCTCATGCCTGTAATCCTAGCACTTTGGGAGGCTGAGGCGGGTGGATCACCTGAGGTCAGGAGTTCGAGACCAGCCTGGCCAACATGGTGAAACTGTGTCTCTACTATAAGTACAAAAATTAGCCAGGTGTGGTGGCGGGTACCTGAAATCCCAGCTACTTTGGAGGCTGAGGCAGGAGAATCGCTTCAACCCCAGGGGATGGAGGTTGTAGTGAGCCGAGATCACATCACTTCACTGCAGCCTGGGCAAAAGAGCAAGATTCTGTCTCAAAAAAAAAAAAAAGAAAGAAAGAAAAAAAAAAAAAGAAACAGATGGCAGAAGGGGCTCTGTTCCTAGGGCAGGTTGGGGTTTAAGGTGACCATTGACTCAGGAATGGAACCTGGTATTTAACATTCAGCTGTTTTCTCTCCCACATGGCAATTGCTGAAACCTTCATGATACAAGTGACATCACCCAACCTTGAGTTAGCTTTGCAGTAGGGAAGGCCCAGGAGGAAGGTGGTGGAAATGTTGGGTTCAAGTCTGGCTTGCAGAAGTGTTCAGAGGTGAGAGGGAAAGCTCAGAGTAGCCTTTCTGACTCAGAAGTGAAAAAAGCCACAAAGAATGTAACACCTTGGGAATCCTAGGGCATCCTGGAGGTGGCCGACTATTATCATTAGTGTGACGGCAGATGGGAAAGGAAAGGCATCCCCAGAAGGCTGCAGGACTTGGGAGCCCTAGAGCACTGATGGGTACTGGTTCTCCCAGAACTGCAGAGGCTACCCGGGGAGAATTCAGTGTGCCGAGGGGAATGAGGGCATGCAGTAGAGGAGAAAGGGCACAGACAGAAGCTTGGGAGCCTGGTTTGTGTGTTTAACAAGAGCATTGAACATCACTGTCACATGGTACAACTTCAGTAGGTGCTGGCTACATTTGAACAGAGGGCTAAGGCTGTAATGGTGAGATGACATGCCAAGTGGGGCTAGGGTCACAGCAAGAGACTGCCAAAGTGGGAGGGAGGCCACCTGCTGAGGAGGATAAGAGGCATTCTTCTATCAGGGAAGCACTAACTATGGGACATCAGGGGTGCTAGGTGTCAGGTGGGTGAAGGCCACTCAATGTCAGGGCTCAGTTGCACATCATAACGTGGATGGCACTCAGTGCCAGGCATGGGGAGAAGGCTTAGTCTCAAGCATGGACTCATGCTCTGGCGATGGGGAGGACTCTGTGCACGCAGGTGCTAGAGAGAGGAGCTAAGTCCCAAGGATGTCTAAATCTCGGGGAGGGAGCTTGCAAAGTCAAACTTATGGGAGACCTTAGTGACAGGGATAGTGGGAGATGACACTCAGGGCCAGGGATGGCCTGGAACGGTCTTCCATGGGGGGCTCAGGGCTCTTGTGATCTGGCCTCATGCTCCCACCTGGTCTTCATCTGCCCATCTGCTGCAATGGCCTCTCCTCCCTAGCTGAGCTGCTTGTCAGGAGCAGGCCCCTGCTTAAGGCAGGGCCAGGCCGCATGCAAGGACATACAGCAAGAATGACATACAGCAAGAAGCCTTGCAGGGCAGGGCAGCCCCCAGGCTGCAGCTCCTGACTGTTGACGCCACCTCTCCCCACCCCAGGGCCGAGCTGGTGGCTGGCCAGGTTGGAGCAGAGGACAGTAGCAGGGAGCCAACAGTGTGACCCCACTGGGCTCCAGCCCAGCATGCTTTCTCTTCTCTAGCTGTCCAAATTCTCCAGGAGCTGGTGAAAGCAGGTGTGGTGGTATGAGGCCGTGGGCTCTGTTCTCCTAATTTTGGACTTCCAGGTACTGGAGGTGGTGGAGCAGGTGGAGCAGGTTGAGCAGACTTCCAGCTGATGGAGTCTGTCATCAGCTCCAATGGGGTTGCAGCAACAGACCTTCAGTGGGAACAGAAAAGACTTTGAGACATCTCATCCAGCTTTACTCTTTACAAATAGAGAAATGGAGGCCCTCAAATAATGTGCCCGAGGTCACTCAGGAAGTTGGCATCCTGGCTCCAGTTCCTTGTCTTCTTACACAGTGCATGCCTCCCAAACATGATGATTTCAAATCATGCAATAGGGTCAACAGGCTCTGGCTCTGCCATGCATTAACCAGGTGACTTTGGAAAGGCCGTTAATTTCCCCAAACCTCAAGGTCCTCATCTGTAATATGGACGTAATCCAATCAGTGTTACCAGTCTTATTGGACTCAATAGGAGGTCACCACCTCCAGCTCTTGTTCTCCACATGCATAACAAAGATCTTAGCTTTCTGAAATAGTCCCCATTCACAATCAGACCCAGTGGGGCTCTCATGTGCTGCCAACACTCAAACAGACACATCCATTTATGCCAGGCTCTGCCTCTGCTCTGAGAAGGCTAGTGGCATTCTGTTGGGGACCACTGGTGCCACTGCTCCTGGTATGTTGAATGCCATGATGTACAGTTGTCTCTGAGGAAGAGGGCATGCATCTTCCCTCTTTGTGTGAGGCTTGTCCAAAGAAGCAGTGTCTAGGCAGTGTGGCTCTACCTCAATGCCTCACAGAATTCTTAGTAAAATGATTCTTTTAGTTTTTATATGGAGTCCCCCAGGGGCTCATAAGTCATAGACCCTTAGGAGCTCAGTCAGAGATTTCTCGGAATGACAGACACCAGACTCTGCTAAGCGTGCCAGAGAAGGTGGTGCTCACCAGACCCCACTCTGCTCCTTGACACCTTCCAGCTGCCCTTGCATTAATTGGGTCCATGTGACTAGTTCCAATCCGTGGCTAGAAGTGATATCACTTCCTGTTAAAGCCCGGGACACTTAGTTCTTTCTTGCCTTGACTCAGCAACTGGTGACATCCCAGATGCTGGGTCCCTGATGGAATATGAAAAACAGAGTCCTTGCCCAGAAAGGTGCTTTGGATGAGTGAGAAAGGAACGTTTATGTTAAAAACTGCTGAAGTCTGGGGATAGCTTGTTACTGCAGCACAGCCTAGCCTATCCTGACCAATGCATCAAAACAGTTTGCCTTCCCTAACCAAGAAGTCCTTGCTTGATTAATCTCACTGAGCAAGGTTTCTTCTTCCCTTCAAATGTGGTCTTTTTAGAAGATGGCTCAGTGCCACAACTATCAGCCTTCTTGTATACATTATCCATGGGTTTGTCATAGGTGACCACACCTGTCAGAGCCTCATTCAGACAAGGGCTAAGCTCTCCATCACTACAATGCTATCACTTTCCTCCCTGCAGCCACTGTCTTCCAAGTCTCTTCGCTCAATGACAGATTCCACCCTGGACTCTGATCTTCTGGAGCTCTGAAAGCTGAAGAGTACAGAGCCGTGTATGTGGAAGTTTTCCCTAAATTCTCATGAGCTTCAAACTCTCACGAGCCAGTGGCTTTGTTTCCAGTTTTCTTCCATGCAGACCCGATACCTCCCATTCTTTCCCCCCATGCTGCCACCTCTTCCTGCAGTAGCTCCAACATGTGTGACGGCGCTAGTAGCTAAATCTGCGGGGTGGTGCTGCTGCTATGCCATGGCTATTTCCGCTTTAGACAGGACTCTGCTTGCTTCTGGGGAAATCTCTTTGGAGCTTGCCCTGCAGGACGGCAATTATTCTATGCCTGAGAAGATAAGCCAGATAAATCTGCAACCACATCCAACCACACCAAAAGAGCTGCAGGCAGTTTCTACTTGCTTTTAGGGGTGCTTTCTCTCCAACTATTCCAGGTCTTCCTGAGCGCCTCCAGTGTGGCAGCAAGGTGTTTATGCCCTCCCTGCCTTTCAAGGAAGAGATGATGGAGGTGTTTAGCACTGGCATCACTGCCGCCGTTCTCTGATGGCTCCTGTCTCCTGAGACCTACTGTGATTCCCCTCAGCCTCTTAAAAGAATAAACACTATCAAGTATTTATTACTATAGCCTCTGAATTCACAAGCCAGGCATGGTCCTCAGCTTTCCACACTTCTAACACTGAGAATGCCTCTCTAATTATTCGTTTAGAGACATTGCCTATTTTGAGCACAGTGGTATCTTTCAGGGAAGAGCCCTAAATGTTTTCCAACCTCATAGATGTCTCAGATGAGGTTAAATATCTCTTAGACTTAGGTTGGATTTTGCATGACCCATGATATAAAGGCAGTCGAGCATAGTGGTTAAGAAAGCGAGCTTTGGTGTTAGGTTGTGGGAGTTTGAAACTCAGCTTTTTTGGTTTTAGTCAGGTAACCTTGAGAAACATCTTTAACCTCACTGTGTCTCATTTTAGTCATTTATAAACCAGAGATGATAACTGCACAGATCTTTCAGGGCTCTACGGAGAATTAGCTGTCATAATGTAGGCTAAATACTAAGTACTTGACACATAGGAAATATTCCACATGGACTAGGTCCCTTCTTCTTGCCCCTGCAGGCTCCCCAGTTCCATTCCTTTTTGCACAGGCTTGCCTATGTTAATTTCCTAGGAACTGGCTTCCTCTTGCCACTCTCTTTCTATGCACTTTGAATGGCTTCCAGCCATTCATAAGCCATCAGTTTAAGAGATACAAAAAGGCTCTCATCTGAGCCCTCAAGACCTTCCACAATATGCCCCCAAACAACCCCTCCAGGTGTATTTTCAGCTATTCCTCCCAAGACCCTCCCTCTGGCCTAGCTGACCTCTGTATTCTCACTAAACCTCTTCACTCAGGCCAAGACTGTATCCTGACCTCTTTCTCCATCTCTTCAAGCCTTACTCACCCTCTAAGACTCAGTGGAAGACCTCCCCTCCTGCAGGAAGTCCTCCCTGACTAGACAGAAATTCTGTGCCATCCACATGGTAGTTAGTCACCAGCAGAAGTATCTCTCTGCAGTTTTGCTTTTGCTTGCTTTTGCGTGTGATCTTCCCCTCGGTATGAAAGCTCTTTGAAGAAAGGCTCTGTGTTTTCATAATTAAGGCTTGGCATTCAGTAGGTACTCAATAAAGGCTGGCTGGCTAGATGGGTGAAGAAGCATGGGTCTTAGAAGACTCCTATGGGTTGGACAGGGATGACAGTAAATCTCTGAATGCCCCTGGGACTTCTCAGGGACACAGAGGAGGGAGAAGCTATTCTTTACTACCCCTGGGAGTTTGTGTGGAGCTGTGGGAAATGAACCGGCACACTTTCGTTAGCTGAGTGTGTGCCAAAGCCCCCTCCGCCTTTTCCTCAAGGCTCGTCAAAGTGGTCACTTGGTAGCTAGTTCTGCAGTGAAGGATTAAGGTTCAGGGTCAGACCCTGAACTCCGGTGGCAGCTGCAGCTTTTACTAATGATGTGAACTTTACAAGTTCATTAACCCATCAGTGTCTCAGTGTCACTGCCTACCTTTAAAATGGCGATAACCAGGCTAGGCGCAGTGGCTGACACCTGTAGCCCTAGCTACTCTGGAGGCTGAGGTGGGAGGATTGCTTGAGCCTGGAAGTTTGAGGATGCAGTGACCTGTGGTGGCACCACTGCACTCCAGAGTGGGTGACAGAGTAACACTGTTTCCAAAACACAATCAATCAATCAATCAATAAAATAAATAGGGATAACAACTGTTCCTACCTCAACTCGTTGTGAAGATTACATGAGCTAATGCACATGAGCAGTTAGAACACTGCTGCAGTGAACACCAATACATCACCTCTGTATGGATCATTTTGGTCTCTAGGTTTGGACAGGATGACATGGAAAGAAAAAGCAGACTCAAACTCCATCGCTATCACTTCTAGATCCGTGATTTAGGAACATGTTCTCCTTCTCTGAAGCTTTGTTTACTTGTCTTTACAACAAAGAAAATCATACCCGTGATAAAGGATGGGCATGGAAATGAAATACTGTTTATTAAGCATGGATATTACATTAAGTATAATTAAATGTTGCCTATTAAGCATGGAGAACAGTGCCCGTCATATATGGGGATCATGGGTATGTTCTCATTCTTTTCCATTTAAGTCTCCCTTTTCTGCCTGGTGGAGTGGCTGGGCTGAGATTGTGGTAACTGTAGGAAAGAGAGGAGAAAATGCAACTTCGTGTAGAGGTTAGTGTGGGTCTGCTGTCACCTGCTGGATTAAGTAGGTAAAGACATTGCCAGGTGCTCTCTGCTGCCACCTTATGGTGAAAGAGGTTTCTAGCAGAAGAGCATATTCGTCTAGTCCTGCTTGTGTTCTGTTCCTCCTCACACCCCTCCAACAATGCGTGCTCTCCTGACCTACCTTCTCTCAAACTCTACCTGGGGAGCACTTACCAAGTGCCAGATATTGTATAGACTGCGATTAAAAGATTAATGAGACAGAGGCTCTGGCACTGACAAGCAGTGCTCACTCTTTAAGGGACCTAAGAAATATGTGGGGAACTTTATTATTTTTTAAAATCACATTTATTCGCATACAATTTATTTTCACACAACAAAACGCATGCTCTTTAAGTGTACACATTGATAAGTTTTGACAACTGTATACGCACGTGGAACCACCGCCCCAGTCAAAATATTGAACGTTTCTGTTATCCCACAAAGTTTTCTCATGGCGCTTGGTAGTCAATCTTCACCACTTCCTACCCCAGGCAATACTTGATCTGACTTCTCTTGCTACAGTTTGTTTTGCCCTTTCAAGGACTTTATATAAACGGAAGTGTACAGTATACACTCTTTTGTGTCTAGCTTCTCTAGCACAACAAATTGTTTTTGAAATTTATCCATGCTTTTGTAGGTATCCGCAGTTTGTTTTCTTCTATTGTTAAGTGGTATTTCAGTGAATAAATACATAATTCATTTATCCATCCTCTTGATAGACTTTTGGACTGTTTCCAGATTTATGCTGTGGTGCAAAAAAACTGCAGGCACGTTTGTGTATAAGTCTTTGGGTGAACTTTGTGAGTCCTTTGTGTGGTTTTTATTTATCTCGGGCGAATTTCCCGAAGTAAAATTGATGGGTCGCAGGTAGATGCATGTTTAACTGTGTAAGAAACTGACAAACATTTTTCCAAAGTAATTATGCCATTTACGTACCTACTACAAGAATTCCGATTGTCCACATGCTCACCAGAGCTTGCTAGTTTTCTTTGTTTAACTTTTAGCTATTTTAATGTATGAAGTTATATCACATCGTGGTTTGAACTTGCAATTTGTTGATGATTAGCAATGCTGATCATTTTTTCAGGTGCTTATTGATCATCTGTGTGTCTTTTTAGGAAGTGGCTATTAGAGTTATTTTGCCCTCTTTAGTATTGACTTGTAAGAATTCCTTTTCTATTTTGAATATAAGTCATCTGTCAGATGTATGTATTTTCTCCATCGTGTGGCATGTCTTTTCAGTTTCACATTAGTGTCTTCAGAGGGAAGTTTTTAGTGTTGTTAAGGTCCAATGTAGCAACTTCTTTTTCTTGTCTTTTCTTTTCCCTCCCTCCCTTTCTTTCCTTTCTCTGCCTTTCCCTTTCTCCTTCCTTCCTTCTCCTCCTTTCTTTCTTTCTTTCTTTTTTCTCCTTCCTCCCTCCCTGCCTTCCTTCCTTCCTTTCTCTGTTTCTTCTTTCTTTCTTTCCTTTCTTTCTCTTTTTCTTTCTTTCTTTCTTTTCTCTTTCTTTCTTTTCTCTCTCTCTCTGTTTCTTTCTTTCTTTCTTTTTTCTTTTCTTCTTTCCTCCTTTCCTCTCCTGTCCTCTCCTCTTCTCATTAGTGTTTTTTATGTCTTCTTCAGGAAATATTTGTCTAACTAAGGTTGCAAAGATACTCTCCTGTGTTTTCTTTTAAAAACTTTACATGGTCAAGTGTCACTTAATGACAGGAATACATTCTGAGAAATGGATTGTTAGGCAATTTCATCATTGTTCAAATGTCATAGAGTGTATTTACACAAACCTAGATGGTATAGCCTACTGCTACACCCTCTTGCTCCTAGGCTACAAACCATACAGCGTGTTACTGTGCTGAATACTGTAGGCAGTTATAACACAGCAGAAAGTATTTATGTATATAAACATAGACATAAAAAAGTACAGTAAAAATACAATATTATAATTTTATGGGACCATTATGGTATATTCAATGCATGACTGTAATTGTGATTTAAAATTTTACTTAATGATGTACAGTGTAAGGTACAATGTGAGGCTTTTGTTTTGTTTTGTTTTCAAATGTATATCCATTAAGCCAGCACCATTTATTGAAAAGACTATCTTTTTTCATTGAATTACCTTCAACAGAGTCAACTGAGCATACATATATGGGTCTATTTCTGAATTCTGTTCTATTTCATTGATATATTTGACTATGTCCATGCCACTTTGTGTCTTGATTTCTGTAATTTTATAGTAACCCCTGAATCAGGTTGAAAGTATCTAACTTTATTCTTCTTTCATAATTATTTTGACTATTGTAGGTCCTTTGCATTTTCAAATGAATTATATAGCTTATCAGTTTCTATAAAAAGATCAGCTGGGATTTTCACTGTATTGCTTTGAACTGGTAAATTGACGGAATTGATATTTAAGCTTCTATTCCATGAACATGGTATAGCTTTCCAATTATTTATGTTTTCTTTAATTTCTCCTAAAGTTTTAAGTGTAGATATCTTGTACATATTTTGTAAAATTCATCCTTAAGAATTTTATACCCTTAGATGCTATTGTAAATGATATTCCTTGTTATCATTTTTTATTTTGTCACTAGTAAACATAATTAAAATAGATTTTTGTATATTGATCTTGTATGCTGAATCCTTGCTAAATTCCCCTATTAGTCCTCATATTTTAGATTCCGTTAGGATTTTATACGTTAAAGATTATGTTATTTATGAGCAAGGACAGCTTTTTTTCTTCCTGTACAATCTGTATACCTTTTATTTCTTTATCTTGTGTTATTATGCTGGCTAGGATAGCCAGTGCACTACATTATGGAAGTAGTTACAGCAGATACCCTGTTTTGGTACCAGTCTTTGATAGAAAGTATTTACTGTATTACTATTATGTATTTTGTTACCTGCAGATTTAAAAATTATTGACTTTTATCAGACTGAGAACATTATTTTTTGTTCTTCATTTACTGGTACATTTGTTTTCAATCATGGATTAATGTTGAATTCATCAAACAATCTTTTCTGCATATTTTGAGATAATCATTACATGATTTTTCTCCTTTTTTGGTTCATGTGGAGAATTATATTAATTTACTTTTAAGTGTCAAAACATCCTTACATTTCTAGGATAAACCTTACTTGGTTGTGATATGTTTTTCATATATTGCTGGTTTCAATTTGCTTTTATTTTTCAAGAATTTTTGTGTCTATATGAGTAATATTGGTCTATAATTCTCATTGCTTGTAGTCTTCTTGACAGGCTTTGTTATAAAGGTCTTGCTGCAGTTATGAGATGAGCTAAGAAGTGTTTCCTTGTTCTTTCTTTCCTGAAAGAATTTGAGATATACCGTTATAGAAGGGCAAGCTGTGGACTAGGAAGATTCTTAACCTTGTAACTTTGGACAATTAAACTCTAGGATTTTGGTTTCTTATCTGTAAAGTGTGGTTGATATTGTCTATGTAGCCTGGTTGTGGTGAAGAATAGATGAAGTGATGCCTGAAAAACTGCCTAGCAGTGCTCTTAGTAGGCCCTTGACATATGGGAGGTGTTTTGATAATTAACATGATTACTAGTACATCACTAGGGGGGACTAGAAATCTAGCACGAGATGATTCTCAAGGTCCTTTCTGCTACAAAATTCCAACATTCTTTTCTTTCAAAGAGCTAACTATTGAACAATTGCAGAGCTTTAAGAATTGATTTTAACTGTTATCTTATGTGATCCCTCAGTAGCCTCCAGAAGGTGCCACCATTGATGTAATTTCTTCCTTTAACAGATGAGGAAACTGAGGTTGGTGAGTTGGGCAATTTGCCAGGGGCAACATGGTGGATGGGTTGCTATCACTCATTGTGAAGTCAGAGTTACAGGCAAGGGAGCAACAGGGCTGAGGAGATACCTGTTCTCCCAGTTTCACGGCCAGTACAAGACCATTCTTACACTGCTCGGGGGAGCCCCTCAGGAGAAGACACATTTAAGAGTTTCCAGCAAGAAGAGTCAGGTCATGCAGTCAGCTGCTTTCTCAGCCCAGCTGTGGGAATGTAAACAAGTTTCTAACCTCATTGAATCTTAGGTTCCCTGTTTGAAAACAGATGAGATCCACAACAGCCATTATTTTATTGGATGGTTGTTGTATGGCAGGGGCTGTACTGAAGAGTCACGCACATTACTTAGTCTTCCCAACAATCCTGCAAGGTAAGTATATCAGCCACAGGTGAGAAAAGTGAGGCTTAAGGAGATTAAATAATTTATCTAAGGTCAAGAAAGATCCATATCCAAGATTGAAACCTAGGAATAACTGACTCTTCTTTCCATGTTAAAACTGATCAAATTGTACACTTTAAATATATGCAGTTGATTGTAAGTCAGGCATGCCTCAATAAAGCTGTTTATTTTTTAAGCATCATCCAGAATCAGATATAAAGATTAAAGAGAGGAACAACAACAAAACAATAATTATACTCATGTGACTATATGTGTACCAAAAATAATCTGGCTCTACACTTAGGATTTGAGAATTTTAATGCATGTAAAATATGCCTGAATAAACTACTGCTACTAAAAAAACAGTAATTAGACCTAAACCCATAATTCTCAAATGTCACCTGGTTCTCTTATTGGCAGAAAAATCAAACTAGACTTCATCAAGAGTAAATCACTCTCTCAAATCCTGCTCAGCCTTAAAATGCATTTTTTTCTTATTACAAAAGCAATATAGCCATGGCTCTGATACAACAACATTTTAGACTTTGGTGTATTTCTTTTTACTACTTTTTAGTAACTAAATGTTTAGATGTATATATACATTAAATATATACATCTCTATATATACACATATCACACATATATATGTGTGTATTCCACATATATAAAATATAAATGTTTTTATAAAATATAAAAATAAATATAAAAACAAAAATACAAAAAAATACAGCCATGGCTCTGATGTGACACTTTATACTTTAGTGTATTTCTTTTTACTATTTTTTAAACATTTTTTGTTTATTTAGATGTATATATACATCTATATATATACACCCATGCATATATATGTGTGTGCATGTGTGTGTCTATATACACACATATACAGACACGCATATAATTGTATATAGCACATGTGGAGTTTTAAAACATAGGATATTACCCTACAAATTATTTTATAATCTACTTTTCACACTTATGGAATATTGGAATATATCATGAAAGGCTTACTATGCCAATGAATGGTCATCTAGTAGAATAACAGTTTTACAATTGCGTTCCGTGATGCCTTGGGGCTCTTGGTAGATGCTTCAGGTGTTGGGGACCAGAGTAGGGGAGAATATAAAGGTCAGGTGAAAGGCAGGAAGAGGGCAAGCAGTTGGGGTCTGTATCTGTCAATCTCATTCAACAGAGCTCCTTTTATTTGTTCAAAGATTCAGTTCTCGTGTAACATAGCATTTAAAAAAGGAATTCCATCACCAAAAATAAAATAAAAACGGAAATCAAGATCTATAACATTTTTCTCATTTCTGCTTAATTTCTTTTCAAAATGAAAATAGCTTTATTGTTTTATACTTGTAAAAGTGACAGCTACACATTTTTCAAGATTCAAATAATCCAAAATTATAGAATAAAACATTGAAAGTCACCCATTAATCTCATCACTCTTTAGACAATTTGGAGTGTATGTGTGTAGCAAAATATACTGTACATGTATCGTGTCCTGTCTTTTTTCCTTAACACAGCCCATTTTCCCACGTCATTAGTTGACTTTTAAAACATGACTCTTGATGATTTATTATTTGTGTTATTTTATTAAGCATATTAATAGAAAAAAATACAAGTCAACCTTAAAGTTTAAGGAGAATTGGGGTTTTTTTTCTAAAATGTGTCACTTTAATACATTGAATTTTCATGTAAACATTGCAAATGGAACATTCTGCATGTAAACAACTCCCCCAGGTTTTAAAATCTCAGGGTGGCAGATCGTCATGCCGAGAAGGGCTTCTTAAAACTTTTCCACTGAAATCTCCCTAACGGCAAAGGAGAGTGTGATCCTGAATCCCCAAAGGTCTGGGGGAAGTTCTGGTGGCCTCTACTGGACCCTAACGGTCTTCAGCATTTTTTGTTTGTCTTTAAATTTAACTTTTCCATCCCGTGGCTATTTAACTCATCTCCTCTTCTCATACATTATTTTGTTTCAACTCTTCTTTATTATCATAAGCAGCACTGCAATGCATCTTTTTTTACATAATTCTTTGTATCTCCAGTTATTTCCTTAGAGAGAAGTTCTAGATGTAAAATTATCAGGCCAATTGGTATAGATATTTTATGGCTTTATATATATATATATGCCAGATTATCTTTCAGAAAGAAAGTACTAATCAATAATCTCATCATTTTATCTCACCCTCACCAATATTGGATGGCATCGTAAAAAATGCCATTGATGTATGAAAAATACTATCTCATTACCGTCCTTATTAGTATTTATTTACTAACTGAGATGAAAGAATTTCATGAGTTTGTTAGACATTTTGTGTCTTACTTTGTAGGATAGGATGTATGCTTTTATACTTTGTACATATTTTTAAGAGCATTCATTTTATTATTAATATTAATAATGTTGTTTAGAAAGAGCTCTTTATGGCCCAGCATGATGCCTCACGCCTGTAATCCCTGCACTTTGGGAGGCCGAGGCGGGCAGATCACCAGAGGTCAGGAGTTCAAGACCAGCCTGACCAGCAGAGTGAAACCCCGTTTCTACTAAAAATACAAAATTAGCCGGGCATGGTGGTGCATGCCTGTGATCCCAGCTACTCCGGAGGCTGAGGAAGGAGAATCGCTTGAACCCGGGAGGCGGAGGTTGCAGTGAGCTGAATTTGCGCCGTTGTACTCCAGCCTGGGCAACAAGAGTGCGACTCCGTCTCAAAAAGAAAAAAAAAAAAAAAAAAGAGCTCTTTAGGATTAAAGCGCAGTAATCTTTTGTCATAAGTAATCCTTCATTCCAATCTTTAATTTACATTTTAGTTTTACTTATAACACTTTATCTTTGTAGTGGTTTTTATTTTTGTTTTTGTTTTGTAGAGACGGAGTCTCGTTCTGTCGCCAGGCTGGAGTGCAATGGCTGGATCTCGGCTCACTGCAACCCCCGACTCCCGGGTTCAAACGATTCTCCTGCCTCAGCCTCCTGAGTAGCTGGGATTACAGGCGCCCGCCGCCATGCCAAGCTAATTTCTTTTGTATTTTAGTAGAGATGGGGTTTCGCCATGTTGCCCAAGCTGGTCTCAAACTCCTGATCTCAAGTGATCCACCTGCCTCAGCCTCCCAAAGTGCTGGAATTACAGGCATGAGCCACCACCCCTGGCCTGGCCATTTTTTAGTATATGGTTTAAAGAAGGTATTTTTTTTCCTTCTAACAAATTACTAAATTTGTCCTAACACTGTTGTTGGTGAATTCCCTTTTTTCTTGCTGATCCCAAATTTCATCTTAATCATATACTTAGTTCTTAAATCTACCAAGCTATTTTTCTTGGTTTTCCATTGCGTTCCATGGATCTATATTCCTAGTCTTGTGGCAACACCACACTTTTTACATTATTGTAGGTTTATATGTTTTAATATTTGTTTCCTTACATAAAAATTTAAAAAACTGTTTTAAATGTTTTATTGAAGTGTAATATACATAGGAAGAGTCCACGTTTCATAAGTGAATGGCCCAATAAATTTTCACAGACTGACTGTGTCAGCCTAAGCCAAATCAGGAAATACAGCATTACCAGCACCCCAGAAGCACCATCCTACCATCAAACCATCAACCTCTTCCAGCTGATGCCCACTCCAAGGGTGACGATGTCTTGACTTTGATCAAGATTGGTTTTGCCTATTGTTGGACTTTACATAATAAGAACCATATGGCTTCTCCTTTTGTATTTGTCTTCTTCCACTCAACTTCATGTTTTTGAGAGTCATCCATATTGTTGAGTATAAATTGTTCATGCCCATTGCTGTATAGTATTTCTTTGTGTAAATATGCCATGATTGATTCATTCATTCTACTATTGATTTGTATTTGGGTAGTTTCCAAGCTTGGAACTACTACAAATAATGCTGCTATGAATGTTCTAGTACCTTATGTGAACATATGCATGCAATTCATTGGTGAGCATATGTATGCACTTCTGTTCAATCTATTCCCGGGAGTAGAATTACTAGGTCACAGAGTATGTATATATTCTTTATAGCAGATACTCACAGATAGCTTTCCAGAGTGGTTGTAGTAATTTACAATCCCATTAGCAGTATTTCAGATGTCCAGTTGCCTACACCCTTACCCACACTTAGTACTTTCTGTCTTATTTATTTAGCTATTCTAGTGTGAGTGATACTGAGGTTTGAATTTCCATTTTCATGATGACTCATCAGGCCATACACATTTTTGTAGCTTTATTGGTCATTTTTATATCTATGTAACTGTGTCTTCAAGTTTTTTGCCTTCTTTTTATTGAGTTGCTTTAAAAAAAAAACTGACTACTAGGAGATCTTCATATAGTTGGGATTTGTGTTCATTGTTAGATATGTATATTGTAAATATCATCTTTTACTCTTTGGGTTGCCTTTTCACTCTTTTGTGTCCTTTGATGACACCATTAACGTTTTAATACAATCTAATACATTACTTTTTTCTCTTACGGTTGCATTTTTGGTAACATGTTTAAGAAATCTTTGTCGTCTCCAATATCATAATCATGTTTTCTTATATAAGCTTAATGTTTCTTATCTTCAGATTTAGATGTGCAATCCACTTGCAATTGATTTTTTTAATTGTAGTTTAAGTTCTAGGGTACATGTGCACAACGTGCAGTTTTGTTACATATGTATACATGTGCCATGTTGGTGTGCTGCACCCATTAACTTGTCATTTACATTAGGTATATCTCCTAATGCTATCAATTGATTTTTGTGTATGATGTGAGGTAGAAGGATAAAATATATCCTTTCATATGGGTATCCAACTGACCCAGAACCATTGATTAAGATGACTGTCTTTTCTCCACTGCCTAAGAGATGTACACTGTATGAATGAATATTACACAGCAATGAGCATGAATGATTTAAAACTATATTTGATGATATGGATGAATCTCACTAACATGGTTGAATGGAGGAAGACACATACAAAAGGGCAGCAAATATGATTTTTTTGTATGTCACAAATCAGGCAGCCATGTATGTGGAAGACTGTAACCACTGTATTTTTTTTTTTTTTTTTTTTGAGACAGTCTCACTCTGTCACCCAGGATGGAGTGCAGTGATGCAGTCACAGCTCACTGCAGCCTCAACCTCCTGGGCTCAAGCAATTCTCCCACTTCAGCCTCCAGAGTAGCTGGGACTACAGGCACATGCCACCACGCCTGAGCTAATTGTTGTGGTTTTTTTGTTTGTTTTTGTTTTTGTTTTGTAGATATAGAATCTTGACATGTTTCTGAGGCTGGTCTGAAACTCCTGGGGCTCAAGCGATCCACCTGACTCCACCTCTCAAAGTGCTGAGATTACAGGTATGGGCCTCCATGCCCAGACTCTATTCTATCTCATTTATCAACTTAACTATTCCTGTGCAAATACCAAAATGCCTTAATTACTAAAACTTTAAAATAGATCTTACTCACTGGTAATATAAGCCCTGTAGCTTTATTCTTCTGCAAGGTTGCCTTGGCTATTCCTGGGTCTTTGGATTTTTATATAAATTTTAGTATAAGATTATCAATTACCACACAAATACCTGCTGTGATTTTTTATTGAGATTGTGCTCATCTGTTTTAGATTTTCCCAATTAACTTCATTCTGTCAAGAATTAATTTAAAAATCCCCTTGGATTTTTGATTCAGATTTTATTAATTTCATAATTTAATTTCATAATTTAATAAGATTTTATTAATTTCATAATTAATTTCATAATTGTCATATATTGACTTCTTTTTTATTATTTCATGACTGTGGACATTGATTTCTTCACCAGATCATCAGAAACTGTTGGAGAAGTTCTCGATCTATAATTCTTTTGTTCTCTGCCTAATTTTATGGAATCTGTGGTCAAATAGCATTTAATATGTGTTCCCTGGATATACCTCATAAACTCTTGCAAAATGATCTTATCAAATACTTTTCTTGAATATTCTGGTGTGGGTGCTCCTTGGCTCTTCTCTTCATTCAAGTATTTATTTGAGTATTTATTAATTCACCCAGGAGAGCCACTTGCATAGTCTAGTCTTAGGTATTGATACATCTGTTAAATATTTAGGTACCTTCCTTTTCTTTAGAAAGCTTTCACTCCAATAAAGACAATGAATGCAAAACCAACTACCTAAAATGTTGTCTGTTAAGTGCTAGAGATTTAGAGCTATGGGAAGGCCTAACTCTAGCTGAGAACCCACCGTGAGGTTGATAATTTTAGTGAAGTTGGAAGTTGAGCTACGTCTTGACACATGAGCAGGCATAGAGTCCACGACTCGGAGAGAAAATAAGGAGCATTCTGGGTGAGAAGAAAAAAGACATGAAAGCATGAAAATTCATTCATCTCTGAGAAATATGGATATAAGTTCAGTAAAGCTGAGAAATAAGAGGCTGGAATGAGAGACAGGTGAAGCTGAACATATTTAGGTAAAGGAGGTAAAGGTCGGATTATGAATGAGTTTTTTTTTTTTTTTTTTTTTTTTGAGACGGAATCTCGCTCTGTCACCAGGCTGGAGTGCAGTGGTGTGATCTTGGCTCACTACAACCTCCACCTCCTGGGTTCAAGTGATTCTCCTGCCTCAGCCTCCAGAGTAGCTGAGACTACAGGCACGCGCCACCACACCTGGTTAATTTTTGTATTTTTAGTAGACACGGGGGCTTCACCGTGATGGCCAGGATGGTCTCAATCTCTTGACCTCGTGATCTGCCCATCTCGGTCTCCCAAAGTCCTAGGATTACAGGCATGAGCTACCGTACCCGGCCCATAAATGGCCGGGTGATTTTTTTTTTTTTTTTTTACTTTACTATTCAAAGTGATTAATTTAAGAGAGTGTCGGCCGGGCACGGTGGCTCACAGGCGTGAGCTAAGATTACTCCCAAAGTAATCTTAGCACTTTGGGAGGCCAAGGCGGGCGGATCATGAGGTCAGGAGATCAAGACTTTCATGCACGTCGGTGTGAGGAGACCACCAAACAGGCTTTGTGTGAGCAACATGGCTGTTTATTTCACCTGGGTGCAGGCGGGCTGAGTCCGAAAAGAGAGTCAGTGAAGGGAGATAGGGGTGGGGCCGTTTTGTAGGATTTGGGAAGGTAATGGAAAATTACAGTCAAAGGGGGTTGTTCTCTGGTGGGCAGGGGCGGGGGGCCACAAGGTGCTCAGTGGGGGAGCTTCTGAGCCAGGAGTAGGAAATTCACAGGGTTAATCACTCAGTTAAGGTGGGGCAGGAACAAATCACAATGGTGGAATGTCATCAGTTAAGGCGGGGCAGGGATTTTCCACTTCTTTTGTGATTCTTCAGTTACTTCAGGCCATCTGGGTGTATACGTGCAAGTCACAGGGGATGCGATGGCTTGGCTTGGGTTCAGAGGCCTGACATTCCTGCCTTCTTATATTAATAAGAAAAATAAAACAAAATAGTGTTGAAGTGTTGGGGCGGCAAAAATTTTGGGGGGTGGTATGGAGAGAGAATGGGCGATGTTTCTCAGGGCTGCTTCAAGCGGGATTAGGGGTGGTGTGGGAACCTAGAGTGGGAGAGATTAAGCTGAAGGGAGATCTTGTGGTAAGGGGTGATGTTGTGGGGTTGTTAGAAGAAACATTTGTCGTATAGAATGATTGGTGATGGCCTGGATACGGTTTTGTATGAACTGAAAAACTAAATGGAATAAGAGAAGGAGAAAAACAGGTATAAAAGGTCTAAGAATTGGGAGGACCTAGGACATCTGATTAGAGAGTGCCTAAGGAGATTCAGCATAGTCCTGCCAGCAAAGATTATTTATTTACTTCAAGAGTTTAGAGTGGCAGTTTGGGGATAGCAGCAGGAGATATCAGTTGTGATGGCTTGGAGAAACAGTGTAAACCAGCAGTGTAAACAAGAGCAGGGCATGTATGAGTAGTTGAGAATGGTGAATAGGAGTATGACTAGACAAAAGATAGTAGGGATGACAAGTTTTTTTGGGGGCACAGTCTAAGTTGGTCTGGTGTTGAATGAGACTGGGGCCTAATAAAAAGGAGCGTCTATACAGGAGCTTAAATGGGCTCCTGTACACCTTGTAGCATTCTGAGGACAGGCCTGAATTCTGAGAAGAGTAAGTGGTAAAAGTATTGTCCAGTCCTTTTTAAGTTGGTGGCTGAGCTTGGTGAGGTGTTTTTAAAAGACCCTTTAGTCCGTTCTACTTTTCTTGAGGACCGTAAGGGATATAAAGGTTTCACTGAATACTAAGAGCCTGAAAAACTGCTTGGCTGATTTGACTAATAAAGGCTGGTCTGTTATCAGACTGTATAGAGATGGGAAGGCCAAACTGAGGAATTATGTCTGACAGAAGGGAAGAAATGACTGTGGTGGCCTTCTCAGACCTTGTAGGAAAGGCCTTTACTTATTCAGTGAAAGTGTCTATTTAGACTAAGAGGTCTAATAGTTTAGTTTCCTGACTCGGGACATGTTGAGTAAAGCTAATTTGCCAGTCCTGGGTGGGGGCAAATCCTCGAGCTTGATGTGTAGGGAAGGGAGGGGGCATGAATAATCCCTGAGGAGTAGTAGAATAGCAAATGGAACACTGAGAAGTTATTTCCTTGAGGATAGATTTCCACGATGGAAAGGAAATGAGAGGTTCTGAGAGGCGGGCTAGTGGCTTGTACTATAGCATAGCCTGCCTTTGCTGGTGTGTGGCGATTAGGCCTGGTGGAACTGCCATCAATAAATCAAGCGTGATCAGGGTGAGGAACAGGAAAGAAGGAAATACGGGGAAATGGGGTGAATATCAGGTGGATCAGAGAGATACAGTCATGGGGATCAGGTGTGGTATCAGGAATAATGTGGGAGGCCAGATTGAAGTCCGGGCCAGGAACAATGGTAATTGTGGGACTTAAAGAGTGAGTACAGCTGAAGGAGCCGGGGAGCAGAAAGTATATGCGTCAGGTATGAGGAAGAAAATAGATTTTGGAAGTTATGAGAAATGTAGAGAGTGAGTTGAGCATAGTTTTTGATTTTTAGGGCCTCTAACAGTATTAAAGCAGTGGCAGCTGCTGCACGCAGACATGAGGGCTAGGCTAAAACAGTAAGGTCAAGTTGTTGGACAGAAAGGCTACACGGTGTGGTCCTGGCTCTTGTGTAAGAATTCTGACCACACTAACCATGCCTAGGAAGGAAAGGAGTTGTTCTTTTGTAAGGGATTGAGGTTTGGGAGATTAATCGGACACAATAAGCAGGGAGAGCACGTGTTTTTATGAGAATTATGCCGAGATAGGTAACAGATGAGGATGAAATTTGGGCTTGATTGAAGTAATGGGGGCTGTCTGTGAAGCCTTGCGGCAGTACAGCCCAGGTAATTTGCTGAGCCTAATGGGTGTCAGGGTCAGTCTAAGTGAAGGCAAAGAGAGGCTGGGATGAAGCGTGCAAAGGAATAGTAAAGAAAGCATGTTTGAGATCCAGAACAGAATAATGGGTAGTAGAGGGAGGTATTGAGGATAGGAGAGTATATGGGTTTGGCACCACGGGGTGGATAGGCAAAACAATTTGGTTGATAAGGCGCAGATTCTGAACTAACTTGTAAGCCTTGTCTGGTTTTAGGACAGGTAAAATGGGGGAATGGTAAGGAGAGTTTATAGGTTTTAGAAGCCCATGCTGTAGCAGGCGAGTGATAACAGGCTTTAATCCTTTTAAGCGAGTGTGCTGCGGGATTGGATATTGGCATTGAATGGGGTAAGGGTGATTAGGTTTTAATGGGATGGTAATGGGCATGTGATCGGTTGCCAGGGAAGGAGTAGAGATGTCCCATACTTGTGGGTTAAGGTGGGGGGATATGAGAGGAAGACGCGAAGGAGGCTTTGGGTTGGGGAGAAGGGCGGCAATGAGATATAGCTGTAGTCCAGGAATCGTCAGGGAAGCAGATAATTTAGTTAAAGTGTCTCGGCCTAATAAGGGAACTGGGCAGCTGGGGATAACTAAAAAGGAGTGCTTAAAGGAGTATTGTCTAAGTTGGCACTAGAGTTGGGGAGTTTTAAGAGGTTTAGAAGCCTGGCCGTCAATACCCACCACAGTTATGGAGGCAAGGGAAACAGGCCCTTGAAGGTAATGTGGAGTGGGTAGCTTCCATATTGATTAAGAAGGGGACGGGTTTACCTTCCACTGTGAGAGTTACCCGAAGCTCGGCGTCCGTGATGGTCTAGGGGGCTTCTGAGGCGATCGGGCAGTGTCAGTCTTCAGCCGCTAAGCCGAGAAGATCTGGGAAGGAGTCAGTCAGAGAGCCTTGGGCCAGAGTTCCAGGGGCTCTGGGAGTGGCTGCCAGGTGAGTTGAACGGTCTGATTTTCAGTGGGGTCCCACACAGATGGGTCGCGGCTTAGGAGGAATCCCGGGCTGCGGGCATTCCTTGGCCCAGTGGCCAGATTTCCCGCACATGTAGCAAGCTCCTGGGGGAGGAGGTTCTGGAGGAACGCCTGGCTGCTGCGGTTCAGGTGTTTGGAAGTTCTTGTGTGCTGGAGATGTGGCTGGGGTTTGTCTCACAGTGGAGGCAAGGAATTGCAACTTTTTTCTGTTATTGTACACCTTGAAGGTGAGGTTAATTAAGTCCTGTTGTGGGGTTTGAGGGCCAGATTCCAATTTTTGGAGTTTTATTTAATGTCAGGAGCAGATTGGGTAATAAAATGTATATTGAGAATAAGACGGGCTTTTGACCTTTTAGGGTCTAGGGCCGTAAAGCGTCTCAGGGTTGCTGCCAAACGAGCAATGAACTGGGCTGGATTTTTATATTTGATGAAAAAGCCTAAACGCTATCTGATTTGGGATAAAGAAAAAGGAGCATTAACCTTGACTATGCCTTTGGCTCCAGCCATCTTTTTAAGAGTAAATTGCTGGGCAGGTGGGGGAGGGCTAGTCGCGGAACGAAACTGTAAGCCAGACCAGGTGTGAGGAGGGGAGGTGATAAAAAGATTATAGGGTGGAGGAGCGGAGGCTGAGGAAGAATTGGGACCTAGCTCGGCCTGGCGAGGAGCAGCCTGGGGAGGAAGGGAGAGGTCAGATGGGTCTGCAGAAAAGGAAGATTAGAAAGACTCAGCGATGCTTGGGGTTGGTACTGAGGGGACAGGCGGGAGGGAAAGAAGGAAGATTTGGGACGAGTTGCACTGGGCACAGAGACTAGGAAGGGACTGATGTGTAAAAGAATGCCTGGACGTCAGGCACCTCAGACCATTTGCCTATTTTACGACAAGAATTATTTGGATTTTGCAGGATGGAAAAATTCAAAGTGCCATTTTCTGGCTATTTGGAACTACTGTTGAGTTTGTGTTGGGGTCAAGTGGCATTGCAGAAGAAAATAAGGCATTTAGGTTTTAGGCCAGGTGTGAGTTGAAGAGGTTTTAAGTTTTTGAGAACACAGGCCAAGGGAGTAGAAGGAGGAATGGAGGGTGGAAGGTTGCCTATAGTGAAGGAAGCAAGCCTAGAGAAAAGAGAGAGTAGAGAAACGGAGGGAAGGGGTTCGGGGGTTCTTACCTTTCAGAAAAGTGGGAAAAGGGGTTGAGGCGCAGAGATAAGAGGTTGGGGCATGGAAATAAGGGATGGGACTCAGAAATAAGGGGTCGGGGCATGGAAATAAGGGGTTGGGGCATGGAAATAAGGGGTCGGGGCACAGAAATAAGGGGTTGGGGCACAGAGATACAAGGTTGGGGTGCAGAAATAAGCGATTGGGGATTCTTGCCCCCTAGAAAAGCAGGACTTGCCACTAAGGGTGAAAGAGAAGGAGTTGAGGGGTACTTGCCCCTGCCCCAGGAAAGCGGGACTTGCCGCTAAGGGTGAAGGAGAAGGGGTTGAGGGGTACTTGCCCCTGCCCCAGGAAAGCAGAAAAGGGGTAGAGACAAGGAGAGAAGGGGTTGAGGTACTTGCCCCTTCCCCCAGAAAAGCGGGACTTGCCGCTAAGGGTGAAGGACCAAGGCAGGCGTCCCTGCGTGGTCTGACACCCTTGAAACGTGGGTGTATAATCAGAGAGGTGTCCCTGCAATGATTAAACACCAAGGGAAGGCTGCCTTCCCAGTCCGTGACCGGCACCGGAGTTTTGGGTCCACGGATAAAACGTGTCTCCTTTGTCTCTCCCAGAAAATGAAAGGAATTGAAATTAAGAGAAGGGAGAGATCGAAGAGTGGAAAGGAGAAAGTGGTTGAGGGACAGTGAGAGAGGTTGGAGAAGAAAGTAAGAAGAGGCCGCTTACCTGATTTAAAATTGGTGAGATGTTCCTTGGGCTGGTGGGTCTGAGGGCCTGAGGTCGTAGGTGGATCTTTCTCACGGAGCAAAGAACAGGAGGACAGGGGATTGATCTCCCAAGGGAGGTCCCCCGATCTGAGTCACGGCACCAAATTTCATACGCGTCGGTGTGAAGAGACCACCAAACAGGCTTTGTGTGAGCAACATGGCTGTTTATTTCACCTGGGCACAGGCGGGCTGAGTCCGAAAAGAGAGTCAGCGAAGGGAGATAGGGGTGGGGCCGTTTTATAGGATTTGGGAAGGTAATGGAAAATTACAGTCAAAGGGAGTTGTTCTCTGGTGGGCAGGGGCAGGGGTCACAAGGTGCTCAGTGGGGGAGCTTTGAGCCAGGAGTAGGAAATTCACAGGGTTAATCACTCAGTTAAGGTGGGGCAGGAACAAATCACAATGGTGGAATGTCATCAGTTAAGGCGGGGCAGGGCCTTTTCACTTCTTTTGTGATTCTTCAGTTACTTCAGGCCATCTGGGCGTATACGTGCAAGTCACAGGGGATGCAATGGCTTGGCTTGGGCTCAGAGGCCTGACAGAGACCATCCCGGCCAACACGGTGAAACCCCGTCTCTCCTAAAAATACAAAAAATTAGCGGGCATGGTGGTGGGTGCCTGTGGTCCCAGCTACTTGGGAGGCTGAGGCAGGAGAATGGCATGAACCTGGGAGGCAGAGCTTGCAGTGAGCCGAGATCGCACCACTGCACTCCAGCCTGGGCGACAGAGCGAGACTCCGTCTCAAAAAAAAAAAAAAAAAAAAGAGAGTGTCATGATCAGACTTGCATTTGAAAAATATTACTCTAATAGCACAGAGGAGGGAGGACTATAGTGTGCAGAGGCAGTTAGGAGGTTACTGTTATAGTGCAGCTAAGAGATAAGAGCCTGGACGAAGCCATTGGGAATGCAGGTGGTGATTGAAATTATTCCAGAGGTGAAATCCCTGTGACTTGGTGATTGACTGGGTGCAGGTAGGTGGAGAGGGCATCCTGGATGTCATGGGATGTCACTTGCTAAGCTCCAAATTGCTGCCTCTGGGTCATTGGGTTAAACAGAGCAGCTATTCTGAAAGTATGCCAGCATGTACCATTGATTGGCAGCTGTGTGAAAAGGCACAGCAAAATGCTGCTTTATTCTGTTTCTCAGAATAACCACATTCTTGCCACGTGATTTCATTGTACAGGATTTGTAGGTTCTTTTGAGTCTTACCCATCTGTGTATTTACTGCTGGTCTCCTGGAAAGAGAGAAGACAGGTTATTTCAGAAATACAAACCCAAAGCAAAAACATTCCCTCCACGCGGCTGCTCTGAAATTAGATTAGTTTGTCAGATTAGATTGGAAAGGAATCTTAAATCATTTAGTACAAACTGCTCATTTTGTAGATGGGGAGGCTACATCCAAGAGAGGAAAAATGATTTGTTATCCAGTAAGTGGAACCATGGGCTCTATCTGAAAATAGTGACAAACAGTAGATCAGCATGGTTAAAAGTAAGGAATCAGATAGCTCTGGGCTCTGCTGCTTACCAGATGTGCGATCTGGAAAGTGTTATTTAAGTTTGTCTGAATACCAGTGTACTTGACTACAAAATGGAGTTGTTGCAAGAATTAAATAAAAAGATTGCGTGTTCACAGGGATGATGCATCTGAGAGCTCAATGCATGTCGGTGATGATGAAGGTGAAGATGCTGTGAGTGATGATGAGGAGGAGGAGGATGTAATTGAAGGAGCTTGGGCTTTGCCATCAGTACAGCTGAGTTAAAATGTCTGTTACTAGTTGTTTGACCTTGTTATAATGATCTAACTTCTATAACTATCAATTTAATTATACCTAACATAGAGATAAGAATCTTGATCTTGCACTATTTTGAGAATAAAGCAAAATAAGATGTATATTTAAAGTAGCTAGCACAGTGCCTGGCACAAGGGAAATGGTCAACTAAAATTTGCTTTCCATCTCTGAATCCCGACTTCTTTTTCACCTCCTTCTCCTTCCCTTTCTCTCTCTTCTTCTTCTTCATCCTTCTCTAATAAAATTATTTTTATTAATACACTTAATTTTTTTAGAGCAGTTTTGGTTTCACAGCAAAATTGAGTGGAACACAGACTTCTCATATAACCCCTGCCCCACCTGCACAGCCTCCCCCATTATCAACATCTCCCACCAGAGAGGCACATTTTTTACAACTGAGGAACCTACATTGACACATCATTATCACCCAAAGTTTATGTTAGGGCTCACTGTTGGCATTGTCCATTCTATGTGTTTAGACAAATGTATAATGACATGTATCTATGATTGTAGTATCATGCAGAATAGATTCGCTGCCCTAAAACTCCTCTGTAATCTGCCAATTCATCTCTCCCTCCTACTAATCCTTGAAAACCACTGATCTTCTTACTGTCTTCATAGGTTTGCCTTTTCCAGAATATCATATAGTTGGAATCATACAGGATGTAGCCTCTTCAGACTGGTTTCTTTCACTTAGTAATGTGCATTTAAATTTTCTCCAAGTCTGTTCATGGCTCATTTATTTTTAGTGCTGAATAGTATTCCATTGTCTCGTGTATGGTAGTTTATTTATTCACTCACTGACTAAAGGACATCTTGGTTGCTTCCAAGTTTTGGCAATTATGAATAAAGCCACTATAAATAAAAGTGAGCAAGATTTTGTAGATATAAGTTTTCAACTCCTTTGGGTAAATACCAAGGAGCATGATTGCTGTATCTCATAGAGTATATTTAGTTTTGTAAAAAACCACCAAACTGTCTTCCAAAGCGGCTGTACCATTTTGCATCAATACCAACAATGAATGACAGTTCCTGTTGCTTCACATTCTAGCCAGAATTTGTTGGTGTTCTGCATTTTGGTCATTCTAGTAAGTGTGCAGTGTATTGCACTGTTGTTTTGATTGTTTTAATTTGTGTTTCTCTCATGGCATATGATGTGGAACGTCTTTTTATGTAATTATTTGCCATCTGAACATCTTTGATGGGATTTCTGTTAAGGTCTTTGTATCATTTTTTAAAGAATCAGGTTTGTTTTCTTTTTGTTGAGTTTTAAGTGTTCTTTGTATATTTTGGATAAGAGTTCTTTATCAAATAGATATGCCTCTTGCAATTATTTTCTTCAGGATGTGGCCAGGTAACATCACAGTGTTCTCTTGACAGGGTCTCTTGCAGAGCAAAACTTTTTAATTTTACTGAAGTCCAACTTAACAATTCTTTTTTCTGGATTATGCCTTTGGTGTTGTATCTAAAATTATCTCTGAACTCAAGGTCATCTAGATTTTCTCCTATTATCATCTAGGAGTTTTGTCATTTTGCATATTTTATACTTAGGTCTGTGATCCATTTTCAGTTAATTTTGGGTAAAGGTGTAAGGTCTGTGTCTACATTTGTGAGGTTTTTTTTTTTTTTCTTGCATGTGCATGTTCAGTTGTTCCCGCTGTATTTGTTGAAAAGACTTTTTTTCCCTCCATTTTATTGCTTTTGCTCCGTTGTCAAAGATCAGCAGGCTATTATTTTTGTAGGTCTATTTCCGGGCCCTCTATTCTGTTCCATGGATCCATTTGTCTCTTTCTTCCCTAGTACCATGCAGTCTTGATTATTGTAGCTTGATAGTAAGTCTTAAAATCAGGTAGCATCTCCAACTTTGTTCTCCTTCAATATTGTACAATCTTATTTTTTATCTTTATGCTATATTGTCATTTATTCATTATCTGGATATCTAAAAATATGTATTACCATCATTACTCCTAAAGCCACTCTTCTCCATTCCACATGAACTTGTTCTCTACAATGTATGTCCACCTCTCTTGTAGCTTGTAGATGATGCCAGACACTGCCACTCCACTCAGAGAATCCCTGGGTATCAACTTTGGGACAAGGACACTTCCCCTAGGGAAATCCTCACCCTTCCAGATACCGGAGGCAGTAAATGCGGTCTCCCACCTGGTTCTCACATCTCCATCAAGACAGCATTTGGCAGATATAATTAATAATTTATTGTTTGGAGACATTTGCTAGTTTCCTTGCTTCAGCAATTAAAACAATATTTTATCTTTTTGGTGGTTGTTTTTGGTGGGGTCCCAGGAATGAGAGCGGAATGAAATGCTTCTGAACCCCTCTTCCTGAGCCAGGCTCATTTCCTTCAGATACTAAAAAAAAAACTAAATAGCCCTATACTCAGGGATCTTTTGTAAAAGCGGCAGGTCTTCTGGCTCTAATGCAGACAGACCAGCTTGACAGCTTACTGTGGCTGAACACGACTGAAAATCAGGTCAGGGATTGTCACCCGAGGAGAACAAAAATGTCGGTAACCAGTAACGAAAATGTCCCTGTTGGTTGTAGATGGAGGCGCATCACCCAACTGGCAAGTACCCGCCTAAGGGGGGGTCCATCTTTTCCGGAACTGCAACATCCCATCTGTTCACTTTTATGCCTTAATATCCCCAAAGTCACTCTTGCCAAATGCTACAGAGCACATATTTATTGTTTTAATTAAAGTGAATAGGTTTGAGGATTTTAAAAGAGAACTTTGAAGCTATCCAAGGGGGTTCCAAAATCAGAGAAGGGAAAGCTTACACCAGAATGAATCAGAGTGACATAGCTCATTCCAGGCTCCCTGATTTAGGTATGAAAAGAGCACTGAGTTTATCTCAAAGGACAGTTCAGGGAGGGAGGAATGAAAATGGGTCTGGAAGGGATACCAACTTGCCAACAAATTTTTTTTTTTTTTTTTGGAAGCAGAAAGGGAGCAAAGAAGAAGAAGAAAGGAAAAACTGAAAAAAGAAACATTGAGGCTCATGTCTTGTTTTGTTTCTCAAAAGATTCCATTAGACTCAATATGTCATTCTAAGTGCACCTGGATATAGCGCAGATTTAGGTAACTGTCTCCTCCCCTTCTGACCTTTATTACGACTACAAAAATTCTGTGTGTGAGGGATAAATAATGCATGCTCTCAGCCAAGAAGGGAAAGAAGACCCAAGGAAAAATTGCAGAATAGAGTAAGCAACATATCTTTCTCTAGCATATTTTTTATTTCTGACCTACTTCCTCCTACCTCCAACTCCACCCCTTGCCCTCTCTTCTCCAACAATCAGGACCTGAAAACCTGGAAGCAGAGTGCTGGAGAGCATAGGTTTGGGAGTCATACCTGCATTTAAAATACTTACGGCGATGACATGTCAATTGTGTGATCCTAGGCTAGTCCCTTCTCTTCTCTCTGCCTTGATCTTTGTAAAATGAGGATACCCATCTTAGCGTGCTCGGTATCAAAGGCTTTGGAAAGACAATAAATGAAGATGTATGCAAATGAACCTTCTCAACTGCTCCATAGGGAGCAGACAGAAAAGAGAAAGGAAGTCTATTCTGGTCAGTTGTGGGCCTGATGCATTAGGGGGTGAGCTGTAGTGGGAGGAGTCACTTCTCAGTGAGCCTAGAATTACTTCATAGAGGTAGGAGAGAGCCCAGAAACCTACTCAGATGTGCCAGTCTGGCTTCAGTGGCAGCAAAGGGAACAAAGGCTTGACAGTCACCTGTGGGTGAGGGGCTTGTTTGGTTTTTGTTTATTTGTTTGTTTTACCATGTTGAGAAGTCAGAAACCCTCTGCTTCCTGCAGTTATAACAGAAACAGATGAAGAGACAGCATTGAACTCAACTCAGTTCCCAAATTGAAATCAAAGATGAGTCTCACACAACAATAATTTGTCTGTCTACATGTATGTTTGCCTCTTATTCATGCCTCTATTTTGCTGCGGACTGTTTTCCAGCTGGTGGTTTAAATAAGGCCCCAAGCACTTGACCCTCAAACGTTTGGATTAGAAAATGAAGTGGAAAAGGAAATGACTGTAGGGCAAAAAATTCAGCTTGGCTACTTAATGCCTGTGGGAGGAAGTTGTAGGCAATAACAGAAATAAAGTTTGGGGATTGTTTGCTCATTTGTATATTGTCCCTGATTCCCCAGTTACATGCCTAATTAAGAGCTGGACAGTTAGGCAAACAGTTTAAATGTATGATAAGGGAGTTTGGGATTAATACCCAGTATAAGAAGAGGCACATCTGGTCCTTAGAAAATCGTGGGAAGAAGTGTCCTTGCATTGTGTTTTCTGGAGCCCAAGTCTCTGCTGCTCTGCGGGCATTTCTGAAACTTTCTGACACTGCTTCAACTTCCTGTGTCTTTTCACTCTATCTCTAGAACATTAAATGTCGGAGATGGAAGAGATCTCCATGGAGGCAAAATCCGAGGTCTGAGGAAGGGAATGAGCTGCTTGACAACACAGGAGTGGGCACCCCAGGGCTGGATAGGCCTTCAGATGCCCAGTTGCTCTGTACCCTCTTCTCCCATCTGCCGCCACCAGCGCCTCGACCTTGGCTGTCTCCCATCTAGTCCCAAACATTTTCAACACTTCTGCTGTCTTGGTGCCCAACTTCTCCACTCTCCTCCCCATTTTCCTCCTAGACTTTCCTTTACCCCCTTGTAAAACTAGTCTTCAGAGCCTCCATTTCCTATTAGGTTGATAGGCCTAGGTAGAAAAAGGATGTGTCTGTGTGGCTAAATAGAGTCATCTCTCATGAAGGCAGGAGCAAGCAGGTATTTCTGATTGACCTCAGTGATGGTCCTCACCACACCTGCTCTTTAGATCTCTGGGAAGATGAGAGGGTCAAGCTCCCCTGTGGACTCTCTCTTCATGCCCTGCCCATGGATGCACCAATGTAAGTTTTCTGCAGACAATAAATGATTTGGGGTAATCACAGAAGAATCCCCTTTCTTGTTCCTGTTCCAGTTTCACTGGGTGTTTCAGAATTACAGTCTCACAAAAGGAATCCAGCTGAAAGAAGGGAGCTGAGTTGCTGTGCATAGTAGTGCTGTGGCACTGCTGGGCAAAAGGAGGCAACCAGCTTGCCAGGGTGAGGATGTTGAAAGCCTCAGTGCTGTTCCTGTAACCCAGAGAAATCCTTGACTGTGGATGCGAAGGGTAATTGGAGAATTTGCTCAGGAATTGCTTGAGGAATCTGTACAATCATCTTCTTCCATTCTTACTTCCTATTAGAGGCATTCTTGCCATTTCCATGGCAACTGGGAGGCTGCATGGGTGTCATTGAACAATTGCTTGAGGAGAGATGGGAGGGCCATCAGGTGGGGCAGGTAGGTACACAGACTGAGAACTATAAATCTTCCCATGTTGTCCTTACCTGTGGTTTTAACAGGGCGAGCCCCAAAAGCAGATGCAGGAATGTAAGGATCATTATTCATTTTGTGACCTCAAGGCCCCAGATGCCCATCTGAAGTCATAAAGATGTGTGATGCGACAGAAGATTGGCACTAGAAAGATCCTGTTGCCCTTCTTCCTATCATAGGCTTGGCTGCCCTCTTCTCTGCCCACACTTTTCTTCCTTTGCCGCCTTCTCCAAGCTTCTGTCAGAAGGCAAGCTTAGGACCAGAGGAAAAGGCATACCTTTCTTTTGCTGGGGGATGACTGGTTTGAGGGGGATGGAAAATATAACACAGAGGTTAACAGCAATGTCTGCTTTCTGGCTATGTGATTTTGACTGTCAGTTCCTTCATTAGTAACATAGAAATGATGATAATTCTTCCTACATAAAAAAGGCTGCCATGAGGATTAAATGGGTTCATACTTGTGTGACACTTCATGCCTGTCATGTAGATGGTCCTATAGAAGCAGGGTGACTTTATATCTGGTATGTCTAGGATAGTCCTGTTTTTGCCTGTTTCTCCAGGGTAATTGTTGAATGGCTCCCTTTACATTTGCAAAGTATCTAAGGTTTGGATGCTAATTATGTTATTGCTCTGTAAATAGTGTTAGCTGTTTTACTATGGGCAGCGATCCAGTATTTTAAGACTTACGGGGTGAGATGACACAAGCTAGGAAGTGAGGTAAGCAAGAGTTTGGCTTCAGAGCGTCTGCAATCAACCCATTCAGGTTTAACTGCGTTTATCTTGGAAGAGAAAGAATACCCTGTAACACTGAAGTTTTGCCCTTCCCCACCCACTCCCACTCTTGGTGAAATGTCCCAAGAACCAATAAGGGGACAGCCCTACCAAGGTCCCATTCAGTGACGCACATTCAGAAGGCAAGTTTTGAGAGCCCTGCATAGGAGTTGCTTTCTTCTCTGCTACAGGTCAGGTAAGTAGGATCAGGGTGCTGGGTCACCAAAGAAGCAGCAGAGCCATGAGTTCCCAGATACACAATAACTATCTAGAGATGACCACAGATGCAAGACCTTCTTCCCTGGGAGAAGGGCTGGGGTCAATCTTGGCTGACCATTGCCACAGGGACCAACTTGCCTTTATGTTGCCAGAGTAGCAGGCTCAAAGCTCGACTGGAGGGTAGGTCCTTTTGTACTCAGATTATGATCCATCTATTTATCTATCTATCTATCTATCTATCTTTCATCTATATATCATCTATCTATTATCTATCATCTATCTATCATCTATCTATCTATTATCTATCTATCTGTCATCTATCTATCTATCTATCTATCTATCTATCTATCTGTCTGTCTGTCTGTCTTTACTGCCATCAATACAATGACTGCTTCTCATTCTAACACTCTAGACCCTGGAGTCAAATCCAGCTCTTCCACTAACCAGCTGTGTAACCTTGAGCAAGTTCTTATCTTTTCCACATCTCACTTTTCTCGTCTGTAAAGTGAGGATGATAACCGTATCTACCCCATGGGGTTGTTTGAGAATTTTAAGCCATTCATGCCCTACTCCTAGCGTGTGCTTGGTGCACAGCGAGCACTGTAGTAACTATTGATGTTGTTAACACATTATTTCCTTCCTATTATCCTTAAGAGGGAGTTCTTACCTTCTCATCCCATCTCTTTAGTTTTCTTAATATAACTCTAAATTAAAATAAAACTCTTCACTTTGTTAGGAAGAGGACCATGACTTGCTTAGGCCCGACTAACATTTGCACTCACCATTTTGTTACACAGATGGCAAACCAGGAAAACAGAGCTCAGTACAGAAGGGAGTTGGGCAGCCTCTGTTCCTGTTTGGCTCTGTCCTTGAAGAAAGTGATAAGAAGTGCACAGATTTTGGAATTAAACAGACCATGGTTTGAAGTCTGGATCTTCCAGTTGTAACCAGGTGGCATTGGGTAAATTATTTAACCTCTCAGTGCCTGAGTTTACTAATGATATAGGACTTAAGAAGAAATTATTTAGGCAGATAGTGAGGATATGGAAGTCCTTGGTAAGGTTTTCCTTTTTTAAGGAAAAGTAGCCCCAAAATCATTTTCTTTTCTAACAAACAGCAACTTGTAAAATTGAGAGGCAGACATAGACAAGCAAGCTGGAAGCTTGCATGAGTGAAGGCTACCTGGGACTAGGAATGTTCAAAATGGTGGCTCCGTGTTCCCTTCTCTTTGCAAGCCATGTGTACAGTAAGGAGCAGAAAACATGGCGCCAGCCAAGTGAAAAGCCCATTTGCATAAGATTAGGGTGGGGTGGCCAGTGTTCCCCACGTGCTATGTAAACATCACACCTGGTCCAACCAATCTGTGGGCCCTATGTAAATCAGACACTGCTTCCTCAAGCCTGTCTATAAAATCTAGTGCACTCAACCATGGGCCAGAATTCCCATTCAAGCAGCCCTCTCTCTCACAAGAGAGAGAGCTGTTCTCTTTTCTCTTTCTTTTGCCTATTAAATCTCCACTCCTAAACTCACTCCTTGTGTGTGCCCGTGTCCATCATCTTCTTGGCGTGAGATGATGAACCCTGGGTATTTACCCCAGACAGCTGCACCACTTGACTAATATATAATACAGGGAAAATTGCACGGTTCTTGCAGGGGTTAATGTGTGAAAAATTCCTAGCAGAATTTCTGGCATGCAGCAGTATTCCATAAATTTTGACTCCTTGTCCCCTCCTGCTATTAGATTGTAAGCTCCTTGGGGGGAAGGAGGCTGTGTTTGTTCACTATCCTACCTCTCAGCACTTAGCACAGTGCTAGTAACTGAGCAAGCAATCAGTCAGTGTTCACTACACGAGTGCTGAATGAATAGATTTGTCGTGCATTACATAGCTTCTCATAAATAAATATATTAACTTTCTGCTTACTGCATCATGGCTAATCACTGCTAGAGATGAAGGCTTTGGGGATTTAATGATTTTTGAAAACTATATTCAAGGTTAAATTACAAGTCAAGCCAAGACTTTAAACTGCTGGAAGCAATTTCCTCATATTTCAACAGTTGCTCAACCTCATTTGATTTATTTATGCAAAGCCTTCGAACCCCTCCTCCTTGCATTTCCCCACATCCTGAGTACGCACATCATGGCAACATCCTTGCTGCATTTCCCTGGAAATAAAGCAAAGGCATTGAACACAGTTTAAGGCTGAACTGCCTCAGGCCTTGTGTTGTCAAAAGGAATTAACTAGAAGGTGAGGGGATGTTTGTCCTTGATATCACTCACTTCACTTCCTTAGTTCTGCATTTACTCACAATGTGCGAGGGATGGTAAAGGTAGATGGATTCTGAAATTGGCTTTTCTCCTGGCCTACCCACAGCTAACTCATGGGCCTCATTCCTCCCTAAAACTGCATGAAGTGCTATATCTCCTGATGGGGTGGCTGGGGTGGGGTTGAAACTGCCTTTGCAAAGATTACAAGAGTGGGAGAAGTCTAGCATGGTTGACCCCATCTTCCTTCTAGTCTCACAGGCTGGGCATAGGCCAAGCTAACCATAGGAGCAATTTAGTTTATATTTAACTTTGAAGCATGGATGATAATAATTCCTCCCTAAAATGAATCCCCTGCTTGCTGAGGGACTGAAATTTCCTTTGTAAGCCTAATGAAACCCACAAGAGTAGGATTATGGGAGGGGCCTGAATTCTGCAAAGATGTAGATGTAGCTAAAGGATTACTAGTCATTGTCTCCTAGCTTGCCTTTCTATAGTTCTTTTTTTTTTTTTTTGAGATGAAGTCTCACTCTGTCGCCCAGGCTGGAGTGCAGTGGCACAATCTCGGCTCACTGTAAGCTCCACCTCCTGGGTTCACGCCATTTTCCTGCCTCAGCCTCCTGAGTAGCTGGGACGACAGGCGCCCACCACTACGCCCAGCTAATTTTTTTGTATTTTCAGTAGAGACGGGGTTTCACCATGTTAGCCAGGATGGTCTCGATCTCCTGACCTCGTGATCCGCCCACCTCAGCCTCCCAAAGTGCTGGGATTACAGGCGTGAGCCACCGCGCCCGGCCTCCTAGCTTGCCTTTCTATAATCCCTTGCTGCTCAGGAGTCATGTGGCCAAAGGTCACCAGATCTGTGACTTCCTCAGTTGCTTCTATAGATAATGTCACCATTGTGGAGCCTCAGATTGCTCTTTGAAATGTTTTCAAGATTTTTGCATTCTGACAGCCAAATGACTCCACCCATATCTGGGACTCATGACTCAACTGGTCCTGTGGCCCCCACCCAGAGGCAGACTCAGCACATGAGGACTGAATCCTTATGAGTTCATCCCCAGCCAATCAGCAGCATCCATTCCCTAGCCCCCTGTCCATCTAATTATCCATGAAAATCCTAGCTTCTAAGTTCCTGGGGAGATTGATTTGAGGTATAACTCCCATTCTTCTGCTTAGCTAGCTCTGCATTAATTAAACTCTTTCTCTACTGCAGTACCATGGTCTCAGTGAATTAGTTTTGTCTGTGCAGCAGGTAGAAAGAGCCCATAGGGCGATGATAGAGGTCTGCTTGTTCAAGGTTCCTTTTGTTCGTATGCCTCCTCAGCCATCTTCTTCTCATGGTCCTTGGTACTTAGGATTTCTTGGTCTCCTTGGAAGCATGTCTGATGGGATGAGAATTAATCAAACGGGGCAATTCCTTCCTGCCTGGAGTGGTCTGGGAGTTTCTTGACTTCTCTGGATTTTAAGCTTCTTCAGGGCAATGTTTTGTTTGCTTCTTTTGTGTTTTTAGTACCTAAGACTGAGCATCTGGCCAGATACAACAGCAATCATTTAGGGGAAAACAAAAAACAAACAAAAAAAAAAACGGTGGCCCTTCTCTGTGAAGGACAACCACATTTTCTTTTATGAGAGGCGTCATTTTCCTGAGGTTGTAACAAGGACTTTGTGTGTGTGTTGTCAGGAAGAGGGATGGATACTGTTGGAGACACTTTTTGAGAAATAGCAGCTGTCTCTCTTTATTATGTAGGGACCTGAGAAGGTGTAGACCAATCTGCAAATGGATCCTGTAGATCCACACGGCTGAAAGGGAACAAGATGGTAACTATGATCCTAGAAACATTTGATGAGGGGAATAAACAAGGCAGAGAGTGGTGGCACTCACCAGGGCTCATGGACTGGAGAGAAGGGGCCAGGTAGATTGCTCAGGGAGATCTAGTTGAAGCTCAGTGTGTAAATGAGTCTGGAAGGGTCTCAGCACCTGGTTCCCCTGACACAGTGTATAGACCTGAGTAACAACAGTTGAACATGTGTACTTGTGAACTAAGGGAAATATAACCGCAGCTCCCCACTGTGCGGTGATCTAGGCCAGCACCAGCATAGCCTTGGCTGTGGTGGGAAGTGTCTCTAGACCTGTATGAGATCATTCTTCCACAGTGACCTCTGGTGGTAGTTGGGGGCAATTGCACTTGGCCTTGGAGGAGATGGCCCTGATTGATATTTTAAAGCAAGCTTGTCCAGCCCGCCGCTCAGGACAGTTTTGAATGTGGCCCGACACAAATTTGTAAACTTTCTCAAAACATTATAAACATGTTTTTTCTTTTTTTCTTTTTTTTGCTCATCAACTATCGTTAGTGTTCGTGTATTTTACGTGTGGCCCAAGACAAAGTCTTATTCCAATGTGGACCGGGGAAGCCAAAAGATTGGGCATCCCTGTAAAGCAAGAGTGACTGACAAAGCCCTGGAGCTCTTGGATAAGTGGTGAGAATAAATACAGGGAAGATAAAATAATATCAAGAAGCAAGGAGAGAGATTCTGGACTTCATGCTGATTAGAAGAAATGGCTTGAGTGATTCATTTAATAACAAAAATATGTGACTGTAATTATACCCCAATTACTGAAATATCTCATACCAGTTGCAAATTTTTTTATTTAAATATTTTACTTATTTATTTATTTATTTATTTATTGAGACAGGGTCTTGCTCTATCACCCAGGCTGGAGTGCAGCAGCGTGATCACAATTCACTGCAGCCTCAAACTCCTGGGCTCAAGCAATCCTCCTTCCTCAGCCTCCTGAGGAGCTGAGACCATAGGCACATGCCACCGCGCTTGGCTAAGTTTTAAAATTTTTTGTAGAGACAGGATCTCACCATGTTGCCCAGGCTGGTCTCAAACTCCTGGGCTCAGGCGATCCTCCTGCCTCAGCCTCCTAAAGTGCTGGATTACAGAGGTAAGCCAATGCACCCAGCTGGCAAACTTATGTCGTGTGCAACACTTTGCATATAGGTGGATTTCAGGACATGTTTGTTGAATGAAGAGGATGGAATTAAGGCTCATCAAAATCCACACTCTGATAGAAACTTCACATACTTATCCATTTTATTTCTTACAAGCTGATAAATGTTGTTATCCTCATTCTCCCGATGAACTGTTGAAGGACCCATCTCCAGTAGTGACTGGTGGAAACAGTATTGGAACCCAGAGTTGATTCCTGAACCCCTGCCAGCCCCACTCTGTCATCTCCTCGGTCAGTTGGGATGCTGCGGGTGTCTGCCTCAGCCTCGGGCACAGAGTGGTGAAACAGATGATTTCGATGGATATAGTTAATGGAGGCCTGGGGTCGGTGAAAGTGATTTAATTGAAACGAAGTCAAGGAAAGTTTTACAAAGGGAGAAATTAGGTGTTTTCTCCTGAGACTTATGATCTGGTGAGAGGATTATGGTACTGAAAATCCTAGCAAAGGCATCAACCAGCAATACTTGTGAGTTCCATTAGTTACAATCATCTATTACTGGGAATGGGAAGGGAGAATGGAATCAAAGAAAGTAAGTTAAAGGTGTTTGTATTGAAAGCCAGAAAAAAAAAAAAATTAAAAAAAAGGTCAGCCAGGTGGGAAAATAAAAGAGAAAAAGAAATATTTTGATAAAACTGATACATTGAGATTATTCAACTGAAAGAAATGTTAAGTGTATATGGGTGATTTTGCAAGAAGTCCTGCCAAAATCACGTGAGGTTAATTATTTTGACCCCCATTTTCTGCTCCCACACTTGACTGAGGACATTCCAGACTGGAAATGACACCTCTGCCCTCAGTAACATGTCTGCAGCAACTAATGATCTCTCTGGAGTGTAGCTCAAGTTCCTGGAGTGCAACTGTAACTCTAGAAGCAAATTGGCTTTGCACTAATGGCTTCGACATAATTGCTAGTAGTTTCTGGTCCATTCTGGCAAGAAACACAAAGAATGCAATTGTTAAGTACTCTTTTTCTTTTTTTTTTCTTTTCTTCTTTAAGGGTCTATGGTTCATCCTGCAATATCAGAGAATACACAACTGTTGGAAGCTCATTTGTGCAGAAGCACTAGTTAGACCAAGTCCCAGGATGGTGGGGACTTGAACTGCCTCATGCACATTGTACCCAAGAGCCTGGCCCATGAAGGTAAATCAGTGGATACTTGAATAAAAAGAAGAATATGTGCTGAAGTTTTCTTTGAGGACATTTTTTTTTTCTTTCCATAGTTTTGAGCATCTCTGATGTTTTGAGATTTCTGCCAGTCTTTGAGGATGTAATGCTCAATTAGACTTGTTCTCTGTCCTCAAAGAGCTTATATAATAGTGAGCTAATTCTCCTGTTTTGAGAGACAGGAGAAAATGTTATGTTATAATGAGTCATTCAGACTCTACCTACTAGGCCTGACTTTGTTACTTTTTAAAAAGCATTCTTCCACTCCTGCTTGGATATCTCTGTATACAAGACTCAGAGACACGTATGACGCCCCTTAGGAGGGGTTCTGACGTGCAAATTTCTGAGACCCAGAAGCACCTACCTTCCATTTTCCAATGCCCCAAATTCTATGAAAACCATGAGCACATGCATTCGTTCCCATGTTCTCGGGTGCCTCGCCTATCAGTCAAGGGTCACAAGATCTGCAGGGCAGTTGCTTTCAAAATAAAATGGATGTGAAAACAGCTGAAGCCCAGTGAGCACTTGATAACTGCTTCTTTTGAAGGCAAAATAAGATTCTTCTATGAGGTAACAGGCTCCTTCTGGGCTTGAGTAGGCATAGGGTTTACAGTGTAGATTCTTGTGCTATGGTTTTCCCATAAAAGAGGGAAACCTTGAAATCACAGCACTTTTGTGGTAGGGAGGATTTCAAGCAGTGCTTAATAAGGTGTACATGACCATAGCAGAGTGTCCCCCCCATCTCAGGGAAAAGGCCCCTGAAATTAATCATGAGAATCCTCTCCTGTCCCCAGGGACCTAGATGAACCCTGACTAATGAATATTTAAATCTCACTCTTTGTCTGCTCTCACACTCAAACCCTGATTCATGACTGTATGCTTTCCATTTGGCATGGAACAGAGAGAGATCACAAGTCCACAGGGTATAGCTCCATGCCACCTGGGGCTCCTTTAGACATTAGTATTATAGTAATTAATAACGGCATCTTATCATTGCAAGCTTTTATTAGATATTTATCAATGGTTTACATACTTTAGCTCATTACATTCTCCCATCATTCCTATGAGGTGGGCACTGTTATTGCTCCCATTTTACAGATGAGCAAACTGAAGTTTAGGCAAGGGCAATAGCATGCTCCAAGTAACATAGCTGGTGTGGGTGGGCCCAGGATTTAAACTCAGTCATCTGGATGGCAGCACCCAAACCCTTACCCACAACACTCAGTGGCCTCACAAGGCACCTGGGTGGTGGCATGACTCAATGAACCGGACTCTTTCCGGAAGCTCATTCCTGCACCAGCAGTGGCACTATGGGCAATTCACTTGTCCTCTTGAAGCCTTAGTCTCTTTGCCTAAAATAGGCAGAATAAACTCACAGGACTGAATGAGATGTTGACTCTCAATACATGTTGATTTCCTTCTCTCCATGGAAATCCATCTGTACAGAAAGCTGAGTGGGACATTTTAATGTCAGTGAGCTTATGGGTCACACAGACCACAAATGCATGCCTGGTTATCTTATATATGGGTGAGAATTGGGTTTACACATCAAAGCATTTGAGCACTGACATTGTTTTAATCAATGACTTCAAGCTCTATTGGATTATAACTCTTCCCAATAGGACTACATGTATTGTGACTTTAAGTGGAGCCCATGAATGTTTTGGTTTCAGGTGGCAGCCTGTGAATGTTTTCCCAGCAAAGTTAATTAAATGTACCCGACGCTCTCCATGCGCCTTCCCTGTCTCTCACACAGTCAGGCTTGCAATTTCATGTGCTCTCCCTTGATCTATTTTTATACCATCACATAATAATTTATCTGCTAAATATATCCATCATGCTGGATTTGCATTTATTTTTTTATTAAGTTGCCTGCCAGCCTCCTATAGTTTAATCGGTGTTTACTCAACTCTCTGAGTACTGGAGAGTGTAGAATTACAAGACGTGGGCCCAAAGCCAGCCTCTGGTAGCTGCTGTGCTCTGTGACTTGGGGCAATCCCTTTCTGTCAATCCAGGTCTCAGTGTGCTCCTTTATAAAATGGGAGCAGGAGCTACACTGAAGAGTTGTTGTGTGGTTTATGGAAGGTAAGATAGTAAATGCAATATAAACAGCAGGGTTTGCCATTAGAAATGGTTCATCTTTGCATGGGTTTATTGAGTATTACAGAGTCCTTAGCTCCATGCATGCAGAGATAGGCAAAACAGGGAGGACAGTAAGCTTAAGGGCTGTGGAAACAGATTCGCCCTGCTTCCAGCTCCTAGCTATGTGACTTTGGACATATGGTTTAACCTTGTTATGCCTCAGTTTACTGTAAAGTGGAAATGATCATTGTACCTATGTCACTGGTCTATATTAGGATTCATTTAGTGGTTCCCAACTGAGGATGATTTTGTCCCCAGGGGACATTTGACAATGTCTGCAAACATTTTTGGTTGTTGCAATTGGGGAAGGGGGGTGGAGCTGCTGGTGTCTGGTGGATAGAGGCCGAGGGTTCTGTTAAACATCCTACAATGCACAGGACAGCTCCCCACAACAAATAATTATCCAGCCCAAAGTGTCAACAGTGTTAAAGTTGAGAAACTCTCATTAACTAATATAATGCATATACATTATTGGCATAGTTATTGGCATATAGCAAGTGTCTACCTTGAAGAATAAAGTTGATTGTGTCTGGAGAGAGTAATAGAATGCCTTAATGCCAGCTACAGCAGTAGGATTGGAAACTGGATGCTAATTCCACTCTCAGTCCCCTGCACACCCAGCTCCATCACAGCCTATTCCCTTGTGCTGACTGTGTGCATGCCAGTCTGGCTCATCCATCTGTCAGCTCCTTGGATGAAAGGCATTAGCCTGATTCCTCTTTGAATCCCTTCTGGTGTTTAGTGCTGTGACTAAACAGCATAATGGAGAACACACTCCATTATGGTCAGTGAAATCAATAGCTGCCTTAGAGGTGGTTGGCAGTTTGGTTTGAGGAGTGGTAGAGATATATGGATGTAGGAGTCAATTGCTCAGTAAAGCAGGTGGGGCTCTTATAGGAGGCACTGATGAGGGACTGGGATAAAGAAGCGAATCCTCCAAGAACACTTGGCCTAGGCTGCAGGCTGTTCAGGCTCCAAACCATCACAGAGGATGAAGGAGCAAGAGTTTCTTAATCTCCCCCCTGGGAAGACTCCTGGTACTTCTATGGGACAGAGCCAGGGTGAGTGTTCACAGAACCACCAAGGACTGGACTAGGTCTACAAGGCACTACAGAAGTCATCTGGCTCCTATGTTTGTCTTAGGAGAAACCAGTGGTCCAGCTAAAAACTGGTAGAAGCTGGACCAGAGCCTATGGGGAACATGTCTTAATGAACATTACATCCTCACAAGCTAGCAGAGAGCTTGATACACCAGAAATGCTTAGTAAGGTGTAAATGCCTCTAGCAGAGTTTCCTCTCCCCTCTCAGGGTAATCAACTCTGAGGGTCCCTTCCTTGTCCCATCAGACGTAGATGGACCCTGGTCCATGAATATTTAAATCCCACTACTTGTCTGGTAGTCTCACAATCAAACCCTAATTCAAGATCTCAAGTCCACAGGGCATAATAGCTTCATGTCACCTGGGTCTCCTTTAGACAAAAGTAGTGATTATAACAGTGGTATGAATAGTGACATCGTTACTGAACTTTATTACATACTTATTGGTACTTTACACACTTTAGCTGATCACATCCTCCCATCAGTCTTATGAGGTAGGCACTGTTACTGTTCCCATGTTGCCGATGAGCAAACGGAAGTTTAGGCACGTTCAATAGCATGCTTCAAATAACACTGCTGGTGTGGGTGGGCCCAGGCTTTAAACTCACAATCACCTGAACGTCAGCACCAAAACCCTTACCCACAACACTTGACGGCCTTACAGGGTACCTGGGCAGCAGCATGACTCAATGACCCTGAAGCTCATTCCCACACCAGCAGTGACACTGTGGACAATTTACTTACCGTCTTGAAGCCTTAGTCTCCTTGTCTGAAAAATAGGCAGAATCAACTCACAGGACTGAATGAGATGTTGACTCCCAATACATGTTGATTTTCTTTCTTCCACGGAAATCCAATCTGTACAGAGAACTGAGTAGGACATTTCAATGTCATGTCTCCTAATGTCCCCTAATCCAGAGCTCCCCCAGCAGTATGCACAGACACCCTGCCTTGCCCACCCCCAGGAGTCTCTGGGGACAATGAGGCTGAGTCCCTAATTTCTTGGTATCCTCCCCCATTGCGTTAGCAAAGTGCCCAGACCAAAATTAGGCAATAAATCCTTGCTAAATTGCATGCATAATCAGACACAGAAAAAAGGAACACATATACATATGTATATATAGTATTTATACTTGTATATTACAGAGATAGAGGGAAAAGACACCTCATTCTCACGCCTTCAACCATAAGCTCTAGTTCTCCTCTTTTTTTGCTTTTTAGATGAGACACAGAGGGACACTTGGGGGCTGAAAGGAAGGACCTCCCTGCTAGAGCTGCACGGCCAAGCCCTTCCTTGGTGCTTTCTCTGCTATCTCCAGCTCTCTTGCTTTCTCTTCCCTGGGGCCACATCTTCTGATCATGACCAGTCTAGTGGTATTACCATGCTGCTTCATATGTTGTGGCTCAGTGAGTTGTCTGTGGAGAAACTTGACTAATGAATAATGACAGAGTAGAAAGAATGTGAAATGTTGAGTCAGGAAACCAGGATTTGAGCCCCAGTTCCATTATCTCATCAGGGTCCTTTCACTCTCTGAACCTCAGTTTCCTCTCTCATAACATGGAAACAGTGACCCCTCTTCTGCTTATGGAAATCAAATAGGATCATGCCTACTAAAGAGTTTCACATCAAGTGGGACACAGATAAAAGACATTATGAATGCCACATCCATGAGATGAAAAGTCCTATGAGAGTAGAGACTATGCTTTTTACCTTTTGTATGTCCCTTTGCAGTGCCTACCACTATAGAGGTGGTATGTAGACACCACATCCCCATGTAGTGCCTACATGTTAAAATACGTGCAATGAATTCATAATAGTATGCATATTGATGCATGAAGATGAACGTGATCACAAACATAGATGCATTTCTCCTTTTCCCCCTCAATTCTATTTTTCTCTTTTTTATTCCCATTTCATTACTTATATTTCATTTTATTTTATGAAAGAGCTAGGAAATAAAGTGAATTAAAATGAATACACAACTACTTGTATGGGGGTTATGGAAGTCATCAAATGTGAATGGGCACACAAATGAAGTCACTGTGATCTGTACACACTTAAGTATTTTTTAAAAGAGCGAAGAGATGGATAGAGATGGGAGGAGGTGGGGGGCATGGCTAGAAGAAGGTAGGTGGGGTTGATGGTAGAGGAGGCTGTGTAATAAGCACGATGATCAAGGTATGCTGAAATACCACCACTGCCAACCGCTGGTCACCAAAGATCAGAGGCAGCTGTAACCACACGCGTAGAACACAAGGGGGAGAGGAAGTTCCACCCGGGAACCAGGCAAGGACAAACTTCTCTAGCGCTGTTCCTCTCTCCCATTTTCTGTAGAGTGTAGCTATGGCCAAGGCGGTGCTGATACAGTTTTGTTGAAAGCCTGTCTGTTGATGGTGGGCTTCAGGGACTCTCTGTGCACTTCTCTTTATTTGTGAAGCAGTTGGCTCCAGAGATTGAGTGACAGAGAGAAAGCAAACAGAGATGGCTTCTTTCTTCTATTTTTCCTTCGCAGGGGAAAGAGGGACAGAAGTAGACTAAAAGAGGAGAACACATACAGACAAAAATAGAAAATAAAAATTATTTAGAGAAAAAAACATCCAGTAGAGGATGAATAGGAAAGGAGTGGCGTGGGGTGGAGTTTCACACCTTTGAGGAAGGGAAATGACACGAAATAAAATCAGAAATCCAAGCCTCCTGCTCCTGGGTACTTTCCTTTACCCATCGGAGAGATTTGAGTCAGGCCTGCTTTGTTTATTTAGGAGAGGACTTTTGTTTCTTTAAACAGAAGTACTGGGTTGAAGGCTCCTCAGGATCAGATGGCTGTGGTCAGGCATGGTCCAGAAGCCCCGCTTTAGACCAGTGGGAGGGGTCAGCCCTTACATGACTGAGGGACTATGGGTAGGGGTGCCTCTTTAAAGCAAACAAAATAAGGGAAAATTAAAAGCTACTGATTTTACACTGAAGGGCGAGGACTCAAATTTCAGACTAATTTTTTGGCTATTAAAAAATGATTTGAGGATAAGGAACAGTTTGGAATTCCTCTTGTGAATTTTATTCCATATTGCACAGCAGCATTTACTAAATACCTACTGTAAGTTATTTCTGTATGACGTCATTATCCTGTTAGATTGGAAAGTGGAGAGAAGCCGGCATGGGAAGTGCCAAGGTAAGCAGTCCATTTCAAGTTGGAAGCGAAGACAGAATATTTCTTTTGGCCGGGTGCAGTGCCCACGCCTGTGGCCGCTGCTTTGGGAGGCTGAGGCAGGAGGATCCCTTGAGGCCAGGAGCTCGAGACAAACCTGGGCAACATAGGGAGAGCCTCCATTTCTACAAAAAAGGTTTTAAAAATTAGCTGGATGTGGTGGCACCTTGTAGTCTCAGCTACTCAGGAGGCTGAGGCAGGAGGAGAGCTTGAGTCCAGAAGTTCAAGACCACAGTGAGCTATGACCATGTCACTGCACTCCAGCCTGACTGACAGTGTGAGACCCTGTCTCAACAAACAAACAAATGAAAACAATTTTTTAAATAGGGTAGCTAAACAGTATTCAGTTCATACCTAAACTCAACTTTCACCTGCACCTGTGGTTTTGTAGGCGATGGAGCTAAGGAGTACTTGGTCAATAGCACCTTAAGTCAGGATTTTTAAAATCAGGTAACTCAGCCAAGATTCTCTGGGTGCACAGATTCCTCTTGGCCCCCTGCACTGACTCAGGCTCCAGTGAGGTCTTCCCTGGGTGCTGGGGGTAACAATAGACAGGGTTGAGAGGTAGGAGGTGCCTCTCACCTGCCTCAGGAATCAGGCTCAGGGCAGGCCCCAGGTTCCCCAAGATTAGAAGAAGGTTCCCCATTCTTTCATCTCAGAGAGGGAGCCTCAGCATCAGAGCTGAATGAATTCACTCATGTGTTCATTTGTTCATTAATTCTTGTATTTCTGAGCATCTCTCATATGCTTCAATCCTGGGGATATGGCTTCTAACAAGCCAGGCAGGGTCTCTGCCCCCAGGTGGAGACTTGCATTCTGGTAGGACCAACAGATAGTTCACAAGGAAATGAGATGAACTGCAGAAAATGATTAGTACTGGGTAGAAAAGGAAACTTGTAATGGAATAGTGAACATGGTGGAGGGTGGAGATAGGGAGACCAGCCAAGATCTCTGTAGGGCCGTGACACAGAAGAAGCCAGCTGCAAGGAACTCTCCAGGCAGAGGAAAATGCAAGTTATGAAACTCCGCAAACCGACCCAGCATACCTGATGCATAGGAGGAACTCCTCATCAGGTGTGGTCCTGGGTGGGTTCCTAGAGCTGCCCTCAATAACCCGGTCAAGGAAGAGAGCCTTTGCAGGCCCCACCCCAGAGATGCTGAGTCAGCAGAGGTGGGGAAGCAGGAATCAGCAGTTTAACAAGTGTTGGGTGATTAGAATTCACCTAGCCCTGCCATCAAACTGCTGGAGCAGATAGTGACATGGGGTTAATGACCAGAATCCCAGATTCAAACTCATTTTTATCCCATTAACTGGGAGTTAATGATTTGGTCAAGGCTTATCAAATTGCAGCAGGAGGAGGAGGCCTCAGGAATGATTGAGCACAAATGAAGAAACAGCACAGAGATGTTACAAGGTTTCCTGAAGGCACAAAGCAACACAAGTTCACTCTGGGGTTCAGGTCAATCGGCAGCTGGGAGCCCCAGAGGTCCACTCAGTGTGGACTAGTTCTGTAGGTTTTGCCTGGAAAGAAAAAAGAAAACCAGCTATAGACAAAATCTCAGTAAACTACCCATTAAATGTCTGGCTTTGCTTCACACCCTTCCCTGGTATACCTGTCATGACAAATTACTTGCTAAGTGTTCACCAGCTGACTAAATGGGAATACGTGTTGTATGAGGTGTTTATTTATAAACCAACCAACAGCAAAGAGATGCTTTGGTTTTACAATAGTTGATCTTTAACCCTTCTTTATGGGAATGACAAACCAGAGGGAAAAGTTGTATTTTGAGATCACCGAGTTTCAAATTATAATGTCATCTGTTTATTAGAAAAGAATGTTTTTTCCCCTTTAATTAGCAGGTGGTGGCCATGGCATGTACCTAGCACATGTTAAGTAGCAAATTAGCATTCGAGCTGAGCTGATTGTAGATCTCAGTTTCCTTAACTCTCCTGCCTGTTACTCTTTGCAGAGGCAGGAGGCTGCACCCTGAGCTTCTAACCCTCCCCAGAAACCAGGCTCAGGACTGGCCTTAGGTTCCCCAGGGTTAGAAGAGGGTCCCCCTCCTTGCGTCTCAGAGTAGCAATTTCAGGGTCATAGAAAGTAAATTAATTCCTGACTTCATTTATTTATTCATAAGTGAATAAATTTGCCACAGCAGAAATATGGGCATGTGGTCTAATAGGGGGTTAAACTGCCTGATTTGCAAATGAGTTTGTCTGAAAAGTTCTTTAATGTCTTGTCATACACTTCACCAAAAAGACCATAATTATACACAATTAGGTCAATGCTTACAAATCTGGGCCAAATTGACCCACTCTAAAACCAATCTCTGTTACCACTAGTGCCAAGCAAATAGGTATTGTAAACCTGATTGAAGAGGGGAATGCTTAACCAACTGAATAACACAAAAGCATTTTTAAGAATGATAGAATATCTGATGCCTTTATGTAAACCATACTGCTAACTGCGAGTGAGTATTATCAATTAAAGAGTGTTTTTAAGAAGATATGTGGAAACGTTTTATTAGCCATCAAGTTGAGTTGCTACATGTGATAGAAAATGTTATAGCAGTATTTCTTAAAGAATATTCTATAATTCAGTTCCTGTTCAAGACTGTTGCCATCATGGTCTGTGCTATTGAGGTCTCGTTGAAGCATTTCTATTGAGTTTGTGGACCACACCCTTCAGACTCAGACACACTTGGGTTTGACATTTAAGCCCTCTGCCACTTTTCAGCTGAGGGACCCTGGGCAAGTTAGCTTTTTTCTCTGTACTCAGCTTTCTCATCTGTAAAATGGGCTTGGCAATACCCTCCTCTCAGAGTTACTGATAATGTCCGCCAAATGTCAAGCACAGAGCCAAGTGCCCGGCTGTGAAATGCACCATTAGAGCTATTCTCTTCTAGTCCCCCCTTCCCACCCTAAATCGCCTCACCCTCTTGGAAAGCTTTAGTCAAGAGCTGCTTCAGAAGACCTTGAGAAGACCTTAAGGCCATGGACAGGAAACAGAGTAGTGTGAGGAGTGTGTTTGACACTGGCCTACAGGAAGGGATGGTGACACTAACAGGTAAACACTGCTCTGGGCAAATGATGTCTTCTAGAGCTATAAATGGTTCTCCAATCACCTGTAAGAGAGTGCCAACATCAAAAACGAATGTTCTCTTCGTAGTCATCAAGAGAAAGTGTCAATTGCTAAGTGTCTAAATTGCACCAGACACTTTATAATCTATATCTCATTTCATTTGCACAAAAGTTCTGTGAGGCAGGCATTCTAAGCTCCATCATTTTGGAGGTGGGGAAACTGAAGTTCAGAGAAGTTTAGTCACTTCCCCCAAGGTCACAGAGCATCATGTTATGTTTGTAATCCTCAAAACAAACAAATGGGGAAGGGTAGAGGTAAGCAGTCAAAGAGTCTAAATGGGAAAGGAGCAATTAGAGCAACTCCGAGACCCATCTCGGCACACATGAGAAAACATGTCTGGGACATGAACTGAGAGAAAATACGATCCTGTGAAAAGAAGAGGCTTCATGGGGAAAACAGATCTGGGTTGGTGGGGAGGAGGGCGGAACACAGCCTGGGAGAGGGCTGGAGGTGGAAGGAACATGAACAGATATGGAGCAACATGATTTCCAGCTGGGCAGTGCTAATCCCAGGAACCCATGAGCCATGTTGCTTCTCTTGCTATCCACACCGTGGAGCAGGGACTTGTGTGTGTACCTATCTCTCTGCCTCCTCCCCCGCTGATCCTTGAGTTATCAAAGGCAGGACATGTATCTCATTTAATTTTGTTTCCCCAAAACCATACAGTGCCTGGTATAGAGTTAGAGGCCAACATACCTATTAAACAGGTGGATGAGCTGAAGATTAGCAGATTAATCCAGGAAGTCTTCCTGTAGGAGAGGGCCTGGAGCTGGGGAAAAAAAAAGGACAACAGAGATGTGGTGTGGTAGAAAAAAAGGCATAGAGATGTTTAATACAAGTGAGGAACTGATGTGTGTGTGTATGTGAGTGTGTGTGTGTGTGTGTGTGTGTGTGTAATCAGGGACAAAGCGTAGAAAGGACTGCTCCCTTCCTAAATTTGGGAAGAAGTGTTCCAGATCTGCTTTAACAACTTGCATTTTGGAGACAAATATGCCTGAGTTCAAGTCCCACCTCTGACACCACTAACTGTAACTTGGACACAGCACTTTACTTTTGTGAGCCCCAGCTTCCTCACCTGTACAATAGGGATAATAACAAAAACATGTACCTGTCAAGATAGTTAAGAGGGATAAGTAAGATGGTATGACACCCTCACACAGGTCCTGACACATGGTAGACCTTTGTTAATTTTGGTCCTCCTGCTTTAAAAACCTGTGTCCTATCCTAGGAGTCCAGGACCTCTTGGTTAATGAATATGTGAAGTTTATCAATCTTTGCCATTGTGCTTGCTTGTGATGCTTCTGTTCTCTGAGCTCCCAGGATCAATAAACCACTGATTTAATGCTACAGGTTGCTTCAGAGTGCACCTGGATGTTTTTGTCAGTGGACCTAGTTTAGCAGGGGTCCAGATGGAATGAAAACATATTTCAGAGTAGAGCTAAACCTAGAGGGACGTGCCCTCAGCTGCCTTCTTTTCCAACATTGTCCAAGGAGTATGATTTAAGCCTGGAAAGCCCTGAAGATGAGAGCTTGGCTCATCAAGGTGACTCCATGTGGCTCTGCCCCAGCTTGGCAGTGTGGCTTGGGATGGCCACTCAGACTTTCTGTTCCCTTCCTTCTGATGGGAATTTAGCACCATTGATTCAGTAGGTTCTAGCCATTTGAGCTCTGGCATGGGCCAATAGGGCGAGCCACACTCACCTGCTAGCAGGAGCTGACTGCCAGTGGAGTTTCAGGAAAAAAGAGGTAGGCAGCGGAAAGGCTAATTCTTTGCTCCCACCTATAGTTCCGGCTGTACTTCCATCTGACAAATCCAGGATCAGAATACACACACACACACACACACACACACACACACACACACACACACACACACACACACTGCCCAAATGGAATGGTATGCAGCCAGTCCCACCTGGAGTCCCAGTTGTCTTTCTCTTTCAAATACAGACTCTCCCGACAGCTATGTGGGGGTGGGGGAGGGGACTACTTGTTGCTCCTTCTCTGAGGCTCCAGGGGCAACTTGGCTTTTCTGTCTCAGGAGGGGCTCCTGGCTGCTCTCCTAGAATGCCCCCTCGCTGTCTGCATCAGAGGCACTGTGGGTTTGGATCGCCCCCTTCCTTCTGCATTTTTAGCATTCTCCCCTCTGGAGATCCCAGGCTGGGTCTAACCTGGGATCCCTGACATTGATGCAAAGGAATGCCGCCTCCAACCTCACACCTGGCTCCTAGGAGTTTAGCACTGTCTTCCTGCCACCTGGGGGACGGGGTGTCATGTCAACCCTCGAAGAAGCCCCCACTAGCTCCCTTCAAAAAAGGCTAAAAAGAAAACTTGGAGAAAGTCCCCAGCCCCCACCAGCCCTTCTCCCCCGCCCTGCCCTTCCCCCCAAGGCAGCCTAGCAGGGACAGGGAGCTGGGGCGGGGGAAGCAGGCAGGCTTTGTGACCTGGGGGTTGTCCCTTTTTTCCCAGGAGGCGGGGAGAGAATGGATCCCGGTCTGAGCTCCCCGCTTCCGTCCCCAGTCTCCAGATACCGGTCCTCGCCTCTCCGCGCCGCGCGCTGCCTCTTCTCCCCGGTGCTAGCAGCGGCCGCTGGCATTTGGAATTCTGCCCACAAAAGGGGGCCTGGAGGAGGAGGAGAGGAGGGACGGAGGCCGGCGGCGAGAAACGGCATTCGGAGTCCAAAACATCATGGGAAAAGGAACCGAGCGGCGGCGGCTCTGAAGGCTGTGCCGCTGCGCCCGACCGCAGTGCATCAGCGTGGCCGCCCTGACATCCCCCAGGATGGTTAACATGGGGCATTATGCGCTGGTTAACAGGCTCCGAGCGGCTCAGCGACTTGTTTTAAGCATTTTCTCTCTCGCTCTCGCTTTTAATCTTGTCTCTAGTGGCGTGTGTAGGGGGGAGGACTTTATTTCCATTGGCTAAGCTCTCCCTTCCCACCCACATCTCTTCCACATCACCTTGGTGTCTCCCTAAATAAAACCAGCCCTCCTTATCGCCTGGAAAAAATCAAGAGCTAGAGTTTGAATGGGTTTTATATAAACACTCACCCCTGTCAGCGTGCGGCTGGGCTCTCAGGATAAACTCACAGCATCTGGCGCGATGCTTGCCTTGCGTTCTCTCCCCTGAACGTCAAGGTTTAAGCAGAGCCCGAGGACTGGGAGCTCTTCTCTGAAATTCGATCAACCTGAAGCCAGTTGCGGAACTGCACGGGGTCCCGATGGACCTCAAGGAAAGCCCCAGTGAGGGCAGCCTGCAACCTTCTAGCATCCAGATCTTTGCCAACACCTCCACCCTCCATGGCATCCGCCACATCTTCGTGTATGGGCCGCTGACCATCCGGCGTGTGCTGTGGGCAGTGGCCTTCGTGGGCTCTCTGGGCCTGCTGCTGGTGGAGAGCTCTGAGAGGGTGTCCTACTACTTCTCCTACCAGCATGTCACTAAGGTGGACGAAGTGGTGGCTCAAAGCCTGGTCTTCCCAGCTGTGACCCTCTGTAACCTCAATGGCTTCCGGTTCTCCAGGCTCACCACCAATGACCTGTACCATGCTGGGGAGCTGCTGGCCCTGCTGGATGTCAACCTGCAGATCCCGGACCCCCATCTGGCTGACCCCTCCGTGCTGGAGGCCCTGCGGCAGAAGGCCAACTTCAAGCACTACAAACCCAAGCAGTTCAGCATGCTGGAGTTCCTGCACCGTGTGGGCCATGACCTGAAGGATATGATGCTCTACTGCAAGTTCAAAGGGCAGGAGTGCGGCCACCAAGACTTCACCACAGTGAGTACTTGGTTTTCAGTTCACTCTGTCTGGTCCTCTGGAGAAGTGGTGCGCCGGTGGTCTCCTGCTTGGTTTGGGGTTTCCTTGTGCTTTGGGACAGGAGAGAGAGCAGTGCCTCACCTGAAGGCCACGAGGGTAGTTGGTCAGAGTTGTGCGAGCTGGTTGCAGGGAAGGCTACCGGCCAGGATAGAGCACTGCTGTCAGATCAAATATGGAGGGTGAGTGGGGGGCTTGCGGTGGGGGATCACTTCCCCAGACGTGCTGAGTTGGCTTCCTCCCAGTCAGAGGGAGGAGGCCTGGGCTGTCCGTTGTCCGGTCCGCTTGGTGTCCGAGCTGTGTGATTGGAACAGCTTGTCATTGACGAGGTGGCATTCTGTGTGTGTGTGTGTGCGTGTGTGTCTCTCTCTGCTCGGAAGTGGCATCAGGCACTGCATCCTGTGGGCTGGGCTGGAGCTAAAGCCGTCAGAGAAGGGGGTGTGGGGCCCAGGCAGTCTGGCTGGCTCCGGTGGCTTTGGGAGCTTGCTGGAGCAGGTGATGCTGCAGAGGTGTGGAAGTCTCCTTGCTTCCTTTCCTTGTGTGAATTCTAAGCTCCATGTGGGGAGAGGAGAGGCCGGGCACCCCAGGGCTCCATCTGATCTGTTGGCAGGTTGAAGCCAAGAGATGTTCAGAGTGCTTGGGCAGAGAGGAGGGTCTGGGCGGAGGCACGTGTGCAAGAGGGTCAGGGAGATGCCTGTGAGGGTGAACCAGTCCCGGCTGCCTTGTCTGGGAGCTTTGGCTTGAAACTCAAAGGCTCGGTTTTCTCTCTGTATAATCACTTAACGACGTGGATGCAGGAGGAGGGGTGCAGGGAGGGGGCGAACAGCTGTGGGAATGGAAAGCCTGGGGGAGGAGTGTGGAGCTGAGTAAAGAGGAAAAGCGGAGGGGGATGTGGCTTACGTTCAGGATGGGGCTTACTGGAGGGGCAGAGAGGAAAGGACGAGAGGAGCACTGTTGCTGCCAGGGTTCTCTCTCCAGTTAGTGGGCTGCTAGGCATAACTTGGCATAATAGGTCATACATCCGCTGCTGACTACTGTTTGCTGCCAGGCACGTCTGGGTATCAGGGGCCGTGGGACCCTCCAGAAGTCCAGTGTGGCTGCTTCCCCCATAGCTGCCTTAGGGAGGATTGAGAGCTTTTGAGTCTCAGAACGTTGAGCCAAAATGCAATTGCAAGTTGGGAATAGCGGGTATAGCAGTTGGGAAGGGGCTGACCTGTGATACCAGCACTTGTCTAGGGTCCTCTGCCTAATGAAGACATTGCTTACCTTTCCTGTGCTGCATCCATTCCTTACCCCCTCTTGGATTCACCAGCCTCTTGCTCTGAGGTTCTTTTAATGCCATAACCAGTCTCTGCCTGTAGCCTCTGTAATTGCTGTTGGCTATCTCCGATTCTGAAAAAGCCCAGAGTGCCGGGGGCATTGCCTCTCGCAATCTGTGTGCTAGAACTCTGTTTCTTGGAGGAGCTGTTTTGTATTATCCCTTTTAAGCCTTGTGAGGAAGAGCACAGCAAAATCGGCAGTAGTGTATGCTAAAGAGGAAGCCAGTCTGAGCTGGGAGAAGGGACCAGTAATATTGGAAGCTCTTCTAAATGCAGCAAACAGGATCCTAAAACATGTCATGCACAAATGATGTCTTAGGTGGCTTGAGGAGAGATAGAGAAAATGCCTTATTCTTGGAGGCTGAAGCCATCACTATATTCCACCCTGTTCTTTCTAGCGCCTGGCAACGCTCGGCTTCACCACTGCACCGTGCAGCTTGGAAATGCACTCAGCTGTTCCTCTGTCTGCCTGAACACACATGGAACACACAGACGACACAGAGGGTGACACAGAGAGAAACTGTAATAAGTAGCAGACTCTGGGTTGAGTTCTCTAGCTTCCTTCTGACTGCATGTCCAACTGGTGGCTTCTTCTGAATCCATGTCTAAGTTCCATTTAGAAGTAAATGTTTTTTGACCCCAGGCTATTGTTTTATACTTGGACCATCTTTTTACTTGCTGAGGTCCCAAGAGGTCTTTAAGATCAGGCCTTAAAGTTCGCCTGAGCTTTTGACCTCTTTGTAATGTTTCCCAAATAGTGAAATTGCCTATGGATAAGATTTACTACTCTGTCAGTGGCATGTCATTATCTGCTGTCCTCAGCAAGTTCAAGAGTAATCTATTTGAGTGTCCATTCCTCAGGCTGGCCCTCTATGTGTGACCTTCCCCATCATTGAAAAGGGGGTGAGCCTCAGTGCTGCTGTTCAAGTTGTTCAGGGAGTGTCAGAAAAAGCATCTACTCCAGGACAGCCCAACGAGGCTCCAGCAGGGAGGCTGGTCTCTGGCCCCAGCTGGGCACAGTGGGCAGCAATGCTGAGCCTTTACTAGAGGGAACATGATGCTGAGTTTGCTCAAGACTTTGTAGTGAGGAGTACTCCTCCCAACTCATCCTTTGTCCCTCTGTCTTTTTTTGGCCTGGGATATAAGCATCCTTCTTATTGGGCTGCCATACCAGAAGAGAGCAGAGAGCCTGGACAGGTGGTTGTTGGAGAAGCCACTTGACCCGCCTTCTCTTATTCATTTTCTCTGCTGTGCATCCCTCTCCAGTTGGCTTATTTTTGAGGCTCTATCTAGGGTTGTACCATGCTAGGTGACTTCTTTCTCTAAGTGCGGTGGCTGACTTATTAGAGAAGTTAAGTATGGGGAAGGGATGTCACAAGGGGATGGCTTTTCTCTGTATTTCTTTTTCTATGAAGCATATCTAATGGCATCTCCAGTGCAAATGCTCTAGCATAAGCTTTCTTATTCCAAGTTCTTAGCTGATGTGCAATGAAGTGTGTAATACCCTTTAATTAGTGAATGAGCCATGATTCTAGCAGAGTGAGAGAAGGCTGTCTGCGGAGGGTAAAAGTCCCAGGGAAGCCAGGTGTGGGATGCTGACTACAATGTAAACAGGTGTGCTTCATGCTCATGCAAGTACACTCTTAGCCCTCAACTAGGACAATCTGATTTCAGATAAGCACACTTTTTTTCCCTCCTGGAAAAGCAGAAGACAGCTTTGATTCCAGATTGTCTACTTAGGGAGGTTGCCTCATTGACCTAGAGTGGAAGGAAGGAGGAGGGATTGTGTCTGTGGCCGTGATGTTGGATAATGTGAGTGCAAGATTAAGAGCAGAAAGACAAAGATTTGAAGCCCAGCTACAACATTGTCTTTCTTATTCCCTGGTTGTATCTTGCATCCTCTCTAGGCCTCGACTTGGTCATCTAACATGTGATAGTAATATTTGACTTACTAACCCACAGGGATGTTGGGAGGCAATATATGTGTACACTGTGCCAGCTACAAAGACGGAAGGCGGGGTTGGTTTCCATATTAGTAGTTGGGCTATTCGCAGGAGTCAGACCTGATGAGTAAAGCTATGAAAGATGAAACCAGGGAGGGAGAGGTGGCTACTGCTTTCTCTGTTTGGAGCAGTGGGTTTACATCCAACCTGACTGAGATGGGGTTTCTTAGAATGGAGGTCACAGTTGGATTCGATAGTTAACTCTTGCTGACAGGTGGTGGCCCCACTGCTTGTGTCCAGGACATGATTGTTTTATGTTTTTTCTCTGCTCATCATGTTAGGGGTCATCTGACTCCAAGTACAGAAATACAAATGACATTTCAGTTTCATACTTAACCTACTTTCATAGTTGTATGTGTTTGTATTTTAAATTTGAGATTTCTTGGGAAATATATTTCTTTCTTTCCTTAACAAAAGAAAGGTCTCTCCACTATGAGATCTTGTTAGAGGCACTGTGTAGATCTTGTTAACTGACATCACCTAACATTATAGAGATGGTGGAGGTGAAGGTTTAGGAAGATCACATCTTTGGAATTCTTGCACAAGGCCAAATGGGTCCATAGCTAATCTAGTCTATCTTTTTTAAAAAAATTATTATTATTATACTAGGAACATGTAGGTGAAGAATGTGAGTTTTAGGGAGAAATCTGAGTTGGAATTCCAACTCTGCCACCAATTTGCTGTATATTTTCGGACAAGTTTCTTAACCTTGATTGTCTCATCTCTAAATTAGGAACAATAATACCTATCACTTAGAGCTATCGTGCTGACTCAGTGCCATAAAATATGTGAAGGCCTACTATGTGGCAGGTGCCTAGAGCAGGGTAGGCCTCTTGCTTTGCTTAGTGTCCCGCAGGAGCTCACTCGACTCTCAGTCCAGTGGTTTGCTCACTATTCCATACTATAACTTCACCAACAGCTTTGGAGCACAGGCAACTGCTGTGTTGGTGGTATTCTCAATTCTCATTATATATTAAGCTTTCACTTTTCTCTGTGCTCTTCATATTAATTCTGCTGCTCAAATGTCCTCTCCTTACCCACCATCTTGGCTTCCACATTGAATCCCATGCTCCCAAACTCAACTCTAGGAAGCTCACTTGTCCTGTGCCAGCCCCTCTCCCCACGCCAGGAATGGGTGACCTATGCACCCTGTGCACAGCTTTTATAGCAGTGTGTCATAGTGCTTCATGCATGGTTATTCGTTTGTCAATCAAATAGAGCACCTATTGTGCAGTGTGATAAAAATAGCCTAAAGCCTTGCCGTTTTAGAACTCCCAGCCCATTTCCCACCCCCTCCAGATGAGGTGATAGCTGAGTGCAAGAATGCAGTCTCATTAAACCCAGACTCTGCATACATCATGCTAAATATGGGGGCTGCCCACAGGAAATACCATGACCCAGGCATGGTTTGCTAATTGAATAGTTACTTGCTGTTCCTGGAATAAACCCAGAACCCTTTACTCAGGGACCTTTCCTATTCTACCTCTTTACTTTTTTTTTTTTTTTTTTTCTTGAGATGGAGTCTCACTCTGTTGCCCAGGCTGGAGTGTAGTTGTGCGATCTTAGCTCACTGCAACCTCCACCTCTCAGGTTCAAGCGATTCTCCTGCCTCAGCTTCCTGATTAGCTGGGACTACAGGCGCCTGCCACCATGCCTGGTATTTTTAGTAGAGATGGGGTTTCACCAGATTGGCCAGGCCGGTCTCGTACTCCTGACCTTGTGATCTGCCCACCTTGGCCTCCCAAAGTGCTAGGATTACAGGCGTGAGCCACCACGCCACCCTCTTTACTTTTTATACCTCTTTCTCCATGTCTATTTATCTAAATCCTAGTCATCCTTCAAAATCCAGCTTTACCATCACTGTAGCCTTCTCCAGGAAACCATTGCCCATCCCCTTCCCATTCCCATAATCTAAATTACTCTCTTTCTCGTCTGCTTCTAAACAGCATTTTGGTTTATTCCTCTGTTAGAACAGTCATTATTCTTTTTCTTGCATTAGAATCATGAAGTGCTTGGGCTAAAAATGACCTTAGAAATGATTTAACACCCTAGTTTTTTAGCCACTGATAATTTTTAATTTTAAAAAGTTTATTAGTAAAAGGTACATATATTTATGATGTACAACACTGCTTTGATGTATGTATACATTGTGGAGTGGCTAAATCAAACTATTTAACATATGTATTACCTCATATACTTACCATTTTCTTGGGGGGATGGTAAGAACACTTAAAATTTACCCCCTTAGCAATTTTCAGTTGTTCAATATATTGTTATTAACTCTAGGCATTATGATGTACAATAGATTTCCTGGGCTTGTCTCTCCTGTTGAACTGAAATTTTATGTCCTTTGATCCATATCTCACCTATCCACCCTGCCACTCCCCAGTCCCCAGTAATCACCATTCTACTCTCTGTTTCTATGAGTTTGACCTTCTAAGATTCCACATAGAAGTGAGATCATGCAGTATTTGTCTTTCTGTGCCTGACTTATTTCACTTTGCATAGTGTCCTCCAGGTTCATCTATGTTGTCACAAATGACAGGATTTTCTTCCTTTTTAAAGGCTGAATAGTATTCCATTGTGTATATATATCACAAATCTTTATTTATTCACCTATCGATGGACACTAGGTTGATTCCATATCTTGGCTTTTGTGACTAGTGCTGCAATAAACATGGGAGGGCAGAATCTCTTTGACATACTGATTTCACTTCCTTTGGATATATACCCGGTAGTGGGATTGCTAGATCATATGGTACTTCTATTTTTAATTTTTTGAGGAACCTCCATACTGTTTTCCATAATGGCTGTACTAATTTCCATTCCCACCCACAGTGTACAAGGGCTCACCTTTCTCCACATCCTTTCCAATGCTTGTTATTTTTTGTATTTTTGACAACAACTATTCTAACAAGTGTGAGGTAATATTGCATTGCTAACTTTTTACAAATCACATATTTCTGTTTTCTCCCCTCCTCATAAGGCCTGATGTCTTCAGTCATCCTTGTATTCTTGGCACCTAGAATTGCTTAGCACATAGCTGTCAAACTGCTTCTTCAGAGTTTGGGTAAAGTGGGTTTGAAGCTTTTTTAATGTTAAGTAAGTCTAGTTGATATATGGTGAAATTGTTGTTTTCAAGCTTCTTTTTGCATCATGGGTAGCCAGGATTCCACCTGCATTGGGATGACTTGTCCCATTATTGTTATTGTTTAATAATACACTTTCTGATTATAGAAGTAATCCATGCTCATTGGAGAAAATTTGGGAAGTGTGGGAAATAATAAAGAAAGGAGAAACCTGGGCAATATAGTAAAACCCAGTCTCTACAAAAAATACAAAAATGAGCCAGGAGTGGTGGCACATGCCTGTAGTCCCAGCTACTTGGGAGGCTGAGGTGGGAGGTTAGCTTAAAACTGGAAGGTTGAAGCTGCAGGGAGCCATGATCACACCACTGCACTCCAGCCTGGGCAACAGAGCGAGACACTGTCTCAAAAAAAAAAAGAAAAGAAAAAAAAGAAAAGAAAAGAAAAAGAAAAAAAGAAAGAAAAGAAAAATCGCCATTAATTGCTTCCCAGATATAATTATATATATTATTTTAGCATTTTGGGAGTACTCCCATTCAGCCATGTATTGTGTGCATGTGTGTGTATTACTAGGCCTGGGATCTCACTTTTTGTGCATCTGGTGTCATGTCTGCTCCACAGTACACATCCAATCAATGTTAGCTTGCTCTCTTCTTGAGTCTCCTGGGTAGTCTTGAGGTCATTAGGAGATTCCTTCCTTTTAGGCTCAAAACTGAGCACCAGTTACTCTCCTTTGATGGAAATTTATTGATAGTATTTCTGCTTGTTTATCTGATACCATCTTGGTCCTACTGTTTTTTGAATGTCTGCTAAGATGCACCAGAGATGTGTTCCTTTACACAAAGTCACACATCCTGACAGGCCCAACCCTGCTCCATGATGAGGCCCAAGTTTGAGTCAACTCTGGTTCTTCTTGCAAAACCATCCACTTCTTGCAAGACCACCTCAGCACACAGATGTAGATCCTGACTCTCCCGTCTGTAAAGTCTCTAGATTCTATGTCAAAATGGCCTAAATTGTAACTAATGCAAAATAGATGATTTCTCATATTCCTTAGGATGCTCTGAAGTCTTGCGAACATTTGGCATGCCCTTGTGGGGGCAACCTTTGTCAAGCTAAGCAAGTTTTCCATAATGTCAGCCTCCGTTTGGGATCTTCCAGTTTAGAACTTTAAGCTGTAAGCTCTCTGGAAGTCGTGCTTTCAGGGGTATATAAAATTCTGTCTGATGTGATGAAGGGGTAAGACAATGACTGAGAGCTGACTATTTTGATGACCCACAATGTCTACTTGCAAAGAAAAAACTGAAGCTACTGCACAAGTTCCTAAATAATGCCTAGTTGATTGTTGGGTGAATCTGCATGTCTGTGTCTCTTTCTCTGGAAGATTTTAGACATCCAGAACTGCTTAGAAGGCTACCTGGAAGCTTATTGGCTGGGGTGTTGGTTCCTTTCCTCCTCTGTATTGTAGTTCTCTTTTCCTCTCTATAGAAAGTTCTTCCATTAATGAAGAGATGAATTTAACAAAATTTTGGTAAGGTGAATCCTAGTTTGCTACTGATTTCTTTTGTAAGAGCTGAAATGTGGTCCCATTAAAAAATCTCCCAAAGACTGAATTGGTAGCATTTAGCATTAAGTTTGCCATTAGAGGTGGTGCTCCATAGAGCAGCCCATATGTCAAAGTGCCACGCACCCCATTCCCTCCATGAGACTAAAACGATACCACCTGAGTCTAGAGAGACCTGAAAATTTGCTGTGTGCTTTCTCTTTTTTGTAGGATGTTTATGTTTGATGGAGCTGAGTTAAAATATCCAACTTGACCAGCAAGGCCATTTGACCCATGATCTATTACAACCTGAGACCAAGCCTACATCACCCCTCCCAGTTTGAAACTCCATATATCATATTTCACTCATGCATTTGACTTAAAACCATACAGACTGGGCTTAGTGGTTGCTGGATAGCAGCTGTCTCCAACGCTCAGAAATACTACATGGTTATTATTTGATAAATTGAAATTCTCTGATAAAAGCCTGTTTATCAGGTTGGGCTTTATTTGAGGACAGCATTCCCCAAAGTGCTATTCTTTGGATGCTGAAGCATCTTTCCATCTCCCAGTACTTATTTTCTTCTGATTTCGATATATTCTCTATTGATTGCCTCAGTAGCCATTGAAATTTATGCTCAGAAGAAATTAAGCATGTAAAACAGAAGCAACGTATTTGCCTGGATTTATGACCTCTGTAGATTTAGTCGTACAACCTTTGGGAAGGTAATAAGCCTCAATGGGCCTCAGTTTGCTTATCTGTAAAATGAAGGGGTGGAATTAGGTGGTTTCTAAGGACTTGCCAACCTGTACCGCTCTAATGCAACAGAACATAATAAACATTTGTTTTCTGATCCTACATCTGTTGCTGAAACTCAAACTTTAACTTACGTTGGGAGCGGGGAGGAGTTGCTGCTCATTTGCCACCAGATCTATTTATCTATTTATTTGTTTGTTTAATTATAACCATTTTATTTTGATAGATATGTACAATGGAAGCAGAAACACCTAGATGCATTGAGAGGCTGCAGCAGGATGAGGGAGGCACAGAATCTTGCTCTCAAAATCCTGTTCAGGAGCCATGATATGCCTGACTGAAGCTCATCGGTCTGACTCAAAGTTTGCAGCACAGTAGTCCAGCAGTTGAGGGGAGTGATCCACTCTGGGTCTTCCATGCGTGAATTAGCAAGTGTATCTGTGGAAGACACTGTTGGTCAGCCCAGATCCTCTTTACTGCACCTGTAGGTAGAGCACATAACAGCTTAATCAGTCCCCTTCGTGGGGAGGCTGGCCCTTGGTTGACAGGTGCTGCCTCTTCTGGAGATACCTGGGAAGTTATTCACCTCCCCACCACCTGGGGGCAGCCAGTGGCCAGTGACTGACTGACAGGATTAGGAAATGCCAGTCATCTCACCTCAAGATGGAATACATTGTGGTGCAGTTTACACTCAGTGTTTCCCGTGGGATCAGGCTGAGCTGGACTTCTCCTGAAACCACATTCATGCTTACTTTTTCCCCTGCCCTACCTTCCCCTTCCCGCTTCTAGGCTTTTTATGAGAACACTCCCTCAATAAATCACCTGTAGAAGGTGTGCCATCTCAGGCTCTGATAGGGAACCCAACCTGTGTATTGATTAGTTTTAGCTTTTTTATCCATATGGTAACATGGACAATAGTCTAGGCATGTGGACCTAAGTCTGGTTTAGAAAGAAAAAAATACCTTTTTCAAAAATCTTTTAAACCTGGGACTTTCAAAATCTGTGTTTTCAACTCAAGACTGATAACAATTCCCAAGGGTGGCCCTCATAACTCAAATGAGCATCTCTCTGATTGGGATTCACTACTCTAAGCACAGCTGGTTTGTTCCCCTTGGAGGTGTTTGCCCAAAGAAAGCCCTTCCCAAGGTTTCCCTTCTCCGAAGAGCTGAGCCATACCCATTCTCCCAGCTGTTACGTGACCCTCAGCTGCTCACATTCTAGCATACACTTTTATCAGCACCTGCATTCTCATTTCCTAAGTTTGCTCTCTCTGAAAACTTCCCTTTCCTACCCTTCTACCAGCCTTCACTTCCATTTCTTCCTGAATGTGCATCAGCCTGGCTTCAAGCCATGAAGAGGAGGCTATGCATTTGATGTTGGCAGTGTCCTGGGCCCATCGATAAAGTAGAAGGCAGTGAGAGATGTATGGCTGACCAGAGGTGATGCTCCTCATATGTCACAGAAACCATGAGCGATGAGGAGCGTATGAAAGAACTCAGACAGCTTAGCATGAAAAGCGAAGTGGGTGGCTCACGGGCAATATGAGAGCTGTTTTAAAACACTTCGAAGGCAATCATAGAGAAGAGGAATGTGACTTTCTCTGTGTGAAGCCAGGGAGCAGAGCTAGCACCAATGTGTGGGTAAAAGTTTAGATAAGTGGATATCGGCAGACTAGAAGGAGTTGTCCTAGGAGTCTAGAGCACCCTGTACCCTGCCATCAGCTCTAGCTGAGGCCAGACAATTGCTTATTGGCAATGCTGCAGATGTGGATCAATGTCAGGTAAAGGGTTGGATTTAATGACCTCTAAAGTTACTTCCAACTCTGAGAGTCTTTATTTCCTTCCTGCACAGATAGTTGGGGTCAGAGGTGAGGGACATTGGCAGATAGCACTGGAAAAAAAACTGATAATAGATGCAATCCAGCACATCCAGACTGCAGAATCACCCCATTTCCCAATACTGTGTAGTCTTGAAGCTAAGTGTCTCAGAAGTCAGGAATAAGAATGGTGCCACATGAGACTGTAGACACAAAAGAGTGGATATTTCAGTTCATCCAGAGAAAGTGTGGGAAGTGGGTGGCTGGTGGAAGCCAAGGATTGAAGGGGCTGTTAAATGACCTGGGCCTCCTAAAGTGTGTATGGATGGCTCCTCAAGAGGCAGTTCCCAGAGGAATTTGTCATAAATTCTGGGAGCTAGAGCCAACCCTAGAGAGCAAATCTTGGGTTGTGGTTGGGCATGGCCTGGCTCCATGTGGAGGGCTGCAGAGACTGAGAGGTTTATGGACTAGGGATAACTCTAGGTTTAGTATGGCTAGAGATAGACCCAGCTATAGGAGTTTGGAAGGAGGCTAATCTGGCAGACAGAATGTCCTGCCCAGCAGCACTGATAACAGACAACAAAGGGATATCTGAGCTTGGGGAGCTTGGCAAATGTTTGAAGAATGAAGAGCTCTGGCACTTGAGATAATAACATAATGAGGTATTTTGGCCTCGTGGTACAATCATGGAATTTAGTGCCAGACAGGTGTAGGTTCCAGGTTTCCCTGACCTTGTACAAATTACTTAACACCTCCAGACTTCAATATCCTCATCTATTAAATAATATAATAATACTGGTACCTCATAGGATTGTTTGCAGCAATTGAGTGAAATAATATAAGTAAAACTTTAAAAGTTATCCCAGATGTGGAATGTCAGCTGTTTTGTTACTGTTGTTACTGTTATGATTACTAAGATGAGCTGGTGATACAACATAGTGACAGGAGATCCAGGAGCAAGACGATTTTTTGGAAATCTATATTGACAGTGTAGTATCAGGAAGTCCCCAGAAAGTATGGGGAATGAGGCTGTGATCAAGCCAGGGACCCAGCTGCTGCTATTACAGTTGAGCCTAAGCTACTATAGACATGCAGGTCTTGTCAAAAATAAAAGTTCTTTTATTTGTTCATCATTGTGTAGCTTACAAAACCTGTTAATAATGGCTAACATTTTCTGAGCACATACTGTAGCCCAGGCACTGTTCTATGCACTTTACATGGAATACTTCATTTGGTCTTCACAACAGCCAAGTGAAATATATAATAGTTGACATATCTTTTTTTTGTATGGAAAAAACTGAGGTTTAGAAAAGTGGAAGAATTGGCCTACAGTCACTTATCTTGTAATTGGTGGAAGCAGGATATGAATGAGGTATCTGATTTTATATCCTAAATGCTTTCTAAGATGCTATTTGATCCTCACAATAACTCTGAAAGTGGAAAATGTATTGTCTTAGTCTTAGTCTGTTTTGTGTTGCTATAACAGAATACCCGAGACTGGGTAATTTATAAAAAGAAAAAAAAAAGAGGTTTAGTTAACTTATGGTTCTGCAGGATGTGAAACTCAACACTGAGCAGCCACATCTGGAAGCTTCTGGAAAGTCAGGCCTACTACAGACATATGCCCAGATCCCAGAGACATGGTGCTTGTGATATGCAAACATCATGACTGTAAGATCCTAAGCCCATCTTTCCCTGAAAAGGCAAAGTTTCATTCACAAGTTTGACGCCCAGTGTTCTGGCTGTACTCCCATTGAAACCAGCATCTCCAAAGATGCATGACATCAGCCCAGAAACCACCTGAATATTCATCAAAAGAAAAGGTCTGCTGAGAGCCTTGTGCTACATCAAAACATGGCAGAGAAATAGGAGGGGAACCAGATGCATGCAAAAAAGGCAAAACACAATAGGCAACCTTGCTTTATAAGAATCTGCTCTCATGGGAACTAATTCATTCCTACAAGAAGTAACCCAGTCTAGCAAGAAAGACATTAATTCATCTTAATGATGTAATCACCCCTTAAAGGGACCACCTCCCAACACCATCACATTTGGGACCAAGCTTCAACATGAGTTTTTATGGGGACATACTATATATATTCAAACCATAGCATGTACCAATATATCTATTTCACAGTTGAACATAGGTAAGGCTCAGAGAAGCTTAGTGACTGGCACAACGTCACTCAGTAAGAAAGTGGCACCATTAGGGATTAGAGTTCATGCTTTCTGATTCCCTTTAGGGGTTCTCTGTAAAGACATCATGCTTTTTTTGTGCAGGGCTGAGCTGAATGAAATCAGGCCAGTCACTCTGAGAGCTGGGCATATAATTACGGTACTCCTAACCTTCCAGCTCTGCCAGTCTGCACTAATTCTTCATTCTCTCTTACCCTGATTCTGTGCTTGGGAACATGCAGGTGGAGTGCCAAGCCATTCTATAGCACTTGCTTCAGGAATGTAGAGAACCTGGAGAAGTCTCTTCTTGCCAGGGTAACACTTGACATTTCTCCAAGTTGCCAACTAGTGGGCTCAGGGGTCTCACATGAGGAAATGAGTATCCCTATCCAGATGTGCATGTGATTCTGCTGTACTAGCTCTTTCCACCTCCACTTCTCCATTTTAAATCTCACTCTAGGTGGAAGAAATTATAACTTTATAGCAAACAGATATGTTTCAGGAAGCAGGTGGCAAGAGGTCAGCATTGAGAGCTTCAACTTCTGCCTCTGAATCAGTGACTTGATTTTGAATGTCCAGCCCAAGTTTGCTGTAATTGACAAATTTGCAAGTGGCAGTGAATAAGAGCTGGAGCTCTGGAGAGAGACTATTTATTGATTCATATACTATCTGAATGACCTAATGATTATACACTACAATTGTATACAACTTTGATGACCTGAGTATGTTGTTTAATTAGATTTGGGGAGAATTAAATAATTTGTAAACTGCATAGCACAGTAGGCCTCAACCTATGTGAGATTTTTCTCACCGTTCTCTCTCTTGTCATCCCCACCTACGCACAAACTTTTTGACTTCTAATCCAGCACTATATGTATTTCTGTCTCTTTCTTTCTGTTCTTTGAAAAGGGTTTTTTTCTTGGAATACTCTGGACTGTGTTCCCTTGTATTTCCCCTTCCTCACGGGATATAGCAGTTGAGGGGCCTCTCTTGGAGCAGGAGTGATTGGGCAGGGTCTCCAGCATGCCCACTATGATGTGTAGGTAATTTCAGTTTCCACTTTTTCCTTGGTGTCCCTGAGAGATGCCCATTTGTATTTTCACAGAGTGCAAGAAGGCATTGGAAGTAATAGAATCTTCTAAAGTTTGGGCCAAGATGGCTTTCTTGGAATGATTTCCTAGCAGAATACTTCATTCCCCTGGGCCTGTTAGCTATTTCAGGGACATTTTAAGTGGCTATTAACAAAATGTTGAATTATGGCTGCAAACTCCTGGGAGCTCAAGTGGCATTCACATGAATCACAGGTGAGCTCTGTGCAGTCAAGGCTGCCACAATGGGCTGAGATTAAACAAACAGGGGCCATTGTTCCCCCCAGAGCAATGAGGCAAGAACACCATTTCTTGGAGGCTATGATTTCAGGCAATGTGCCCCTTACATGCAGAACACTGTTTCAGGCAGGACACATAGCTCATTGCTGCAGGGCAGACAGATGCTCTCTGATTTGCAGAGAGGCGTATTTCAGTTTTATGTCTGCAAGAATTTACCAACGCTCAGCATGCCCAGGAATCTACCAGCCAATCTCCAGGGTTATGAGTTGCCCAGCACGTGGATTTAACAAACATTTACTGATGTTCCCTATGTTCTAGACATTGTGCTACGCTCAAGAGAAGTGGAAAAGAATAATACCCAGTCTAGACATTCAAGGAGCTCATGGTTTAGTGGGGAAGCTAAACAGTAAATAAAAGATTACTTTACACAAAATAACCAAAGTTTGCCCAAGGTCCAGAGGTAACACATGGTAGGCTCTGAAAATTTTCCAAAAGGAGATAATAGCTAAATTTTATTCTTTTTTTAAAAAAGAATTGGAAACAATTTCAAACATATAGGTGTTGCAAAACTAGTTTGAAGAATTCCTGTGTATCCCTCACCCAGAAGTTCAACAGTGGTCCACTAAGGTCCTTCATGGCTAAAGGAGTCCATCCAGGACCACTCCTTATTCCCAGTTGTCAAGGTTCCCCTTACTCTGTCTTTATTCTTACAATGTTTCTGTTTTACCTTGATTTTCATGTACTGGATTTTTTTTTTTAATAATTCAAGGCCAGTCATCTTGCACAATGATCTTCAATTTTGGTTTGTTCAATGTTTCCTCTTGAAGACACCAGATATGATTTTTTGGCTGGAATTTCACAAAACTGATGCAGAATTCTCATCATAGCCTATCTGGAGGCATGCAATATCTATTTGTCCTAATACTGATAGTGTTAACTTTTATCACTTGATGAAGGTGTCTCTTCTGGGGAGATACTTTGAGACTATGTAAAATTCCATTTGTTATTACTCTCTCACCCTCTGGTTTTATCATCCATTGATTTCTCTTGCTTGAATTATTACAATGAACCTTGCCAAATGATGGTTTATGAATTCCATCATCCTTTCTACATTTATTAGTTGGTTTTCTGAAATACAGAAGAGCTTTCTCTTTTTTCTCTTTATTTATTTACATTGGTGTAGACTCATAGATTTCTATTTTATTCAATAGGTTACAGTCTGATAATATTGTTTATTTTGAAACTCAAATTTTCCCACATTTGGGAACCCCTTCCAGCTGACTTTGTGTGCTTTTGACATTTCCCTGTATTTTTTGAAAGTTTTTTTTCTTTCTTGTGCAGCTAGATGTTCAGGTTCATTTTCTTCATTTCCTTCCTCAGCCCTTTAATCAGCCAGTTCTCTAACAAACCTTGGTTCATTTGAACAGGAAATGCTATTTAGAACCAAGATCTGAGTTGTAGGTATGCTCAGTACTACTAGGGTGTAGTCCAGACCTTCTCAGTGGACAGAGCTAGGATAGTTACATCTACATTTACACCTATATCTCAAACCAGGAATTTACACAGATGCTGCTTATTCCAGTCTAACAGCACAGGGTTCACTCTGGCTTTCCCTCTTTCCATATTGGTGCCCCCTTTCTCTAGCAGTAGGAAACCTGTGTTGTGTTACCCTCAGGTTATTTGCTTACACTCAACTCTCTTGAATGGCGCCCGTCTTCCTATCCCACTGGGCTTCTGTTCTGCTTGGATGCCCTCCTCTCCTCCACTCTGGTGCCCTCCTTGTGTGCACTCTGGCTGCTACCAGCCTGCCTTTCATTCATATTCAAATTTCCCCAATTGTCCCCAAAACATGTTTACAGTTTTCTAACTTTTAAAATTCAAGACCCATTGAAGATACAATCAAGATTCATGTGTTGCATTTGGTTATTTTGTCTCTTTTAATGAAAAAGCTCATCCCCCCAATCCACATCACACACAGAGTTTTAAAAATAGCTTTGTTGAAATGTAATTCTCATTCCATACAATTCACCCATATAAAGTGTACAATTCAACGGTATTAAGTGCATTCGAAGCATTCTGAATTTTTGAACATTTTTATTACCTCAGAAAGAAACCCCGTACCCATTATCAATCACCCTGCTTCAATTTCCATCAATCCCCCCTACTCTAGTTCTAGGTGATCATTAATCTATTTTCTGTCTCTATAGATTTTCCCATTCTGGACATTTTGTATAAATGCAGTCATGTATGTGCATTTTGTGATAGATTTCTTCCATTGAGTACAACGTTTTCAAGGTTTAATCATGTTTTAGAATGTGTTCATATTTTTTTCTTTTTATTATCAAATGATATTCCACTCTATGGATGCACCACATTTTATTTATGCGTTCATCGTATACCACGTTTTATTTATCCATTCATCAGTTGATGGGCATTTGAGTCATTTCCATTTTTTGGCAACTATAAATAATGCTGCTATTCATACATCGTTTAGTGTTGACTTTTGGAAGAAAACAAACCAGTTTTCCTATACAATGATCCCACATATGAATCTATCTGTTTATTTCCATGTGGTATCACTTAATTTGCTCCTCCCTTCCCTGTATTTTTCATAAAGTAGAAGTTAGATTTAAAAACATGGTGAGATTCAGGTCCAAACTGAGGATTTCTTTCATTAGAGATGCTAGATCTTTCACTAGAGATGCTAGTTTTTGATCATTTGGCTAAGATAATAACTGCTAGGTAGCTCCATTGCCTCCTCTCCCATCTTCAAATCATCTCCCATCATTTGTCAGATGACACCACTACACCTTTAAACATTCTATTTGTGCTAAAATTTGAACCTGAATTAGTAATTTCATTAGAGGTTTCAAAATAGTGATTTCCCAATTCTATCATTCTACGTGTATCAGCTGACATTGTATTATAAGGAAGAATTTTCACTCATCAACTGGGGAAAAACTACAGTTCCTCCTAGGTAAGCAAGATAGATGCTTATTCCTATCCTTTAATTACTGGTTTTCAGAGGATTGGGTTGTGTGATCATTGCCAAGCTGGACTTTGAGGGATGATTAATTCTCAGATGGACAAGGGATAAGGTATTCACTAGAGTCGAACAATGGCTAAAAGAATGACTGTGGGTGAAAGGAGAGAGCGAAGGTTGGTAGGACTCCACTCAGCCGTAGTCAAGGCAACTAGACTCCTTCTGGATCCCGTGATATCCCGTGATATCCCATGGTGGGACTCTTTATTGCTCAGATGTGGTTCTCTCACTAGTCCAGAGCCTGGGCAGAGCTGGAGCAGAGGCGGCAGGCACTAGGGTTGGTGGAGAAGGGCAGTGACAGCATTGACCGTGTGGCATAAGGCAGCTCAGAAAGTGTCCAGTGTAAGGATCCTAATCATTTAGCCTGCCCCTTCTCATCTTGTCTCTTCCCCGGCACTTTTTCTTAATTGGCACCCGATGCTCGTGCTTCCATGTGTGGATCTCCAGGGAATTCATGCAGCAGACCCTCCTCAGTGGGAGTGGGAGAGGTGGGGCAGCAAAGGAAAACTTCACATGTGGATTTCATTTAATTAAACTACCTGAATTAATGAGGAAGGTAAAACATTTACTGAGCATTGGCTATGTGCCAGGCAATGTTTAAAGCACCGCATGTGTTTTAATGCATTGCATCCTCCCAGGGACACAATCGGGGAGGTACTTTTACTCCTCTCATTCTGTATTGAGGACTGAGGTACAAAAGATGAAGGCAATTGACAAGGTCTCACAGCTCATGGTCTCGTGCAGTCCCCTATTCTGCCTTTCTAGGTGGGGTGCATGAAGAAGAGCTTCTGCTCGGAGGAGTTAGTTTCGTATTCTTCTGCTCCCAGCTTGCATTTCCCTGGATAATTAGATAATTCAACAGCTCACTGGCTTTGACCCTAGAAGGTGGGACTTGTGGGTGCAAAGGGGTCTAAATGTTTGGGTCCCCCACTAAATTCATATTTTAAAATCTTAACCCCAAGCTGATGGTATTAGGAGGTAGGGCCTGTGGGAGGTGATTAGGTCATGGGGGGTGAAGCCTTCATGAGTAAGATTAGTGTCCTTATAAAGAGGTCCTAGAGAGACCCACCCCTCCTTCCACCACATGAGGACACAGCTAGAAGGCACCATCTATGAATCAGGAAACGAGCCTTCACCAGATACTGAATCTGCCAGCACTTTGAGCTTGGACTTCCCAGCCTCTGGAACTGTGAGAAATAAATATGTTGTTTGTAAGCTACCCAATTTATAGTGTTCTATTATAGCTGCCTGAACAGACTAAGACAAAAGTGATGTGGGGTGGAGCTTACAGAGGGGAGAAACACCCAACGGACACAAAGAAGACTGTGCCCAGGAGCCCTCCACCTGATGGTCCACAAATGAGATGTTTCCTCCACACAGCCTGCTCTCTGCCTTGCCTCCACAGGGACACTAATTATCTGGCATGCTAACAAACCTAGAGAATTAACTTGGAATGTGGATAATGATGATTTCAGTTGATGGATTTAAAGCTACCTTCCTGGGAAAATATAATTCAGTCTGTTTGCTGGGAAAGCATCTTGGAATCAAATAGCACATATTGGCTAAAGTCTCAATTGTGGAGGATCAATCACATGTCTACCATGTGCAGTTAATTCAACCTGATGTCCACTTATTCATTCATTTTGTCTGTTTTGTCCAGGATGGATATGGCATGTCCCCTGCTCTCAGTGGAATCTCATATTTTTAGAAGGTTACAGATATACAAACAAATAATTTTAATTAGAACTGTCATGAAAGAATTATCTATACTGTGCATGGCAGGGGAAGCTAGTGCAGAGGGAGCGAGAGTGATTCATTCCTTCTAGGGGGATTGGAAAGACTTCATGGGAAAGGTAGCATTTTAGCTCTGCCTTCAAAAGGAGTAGAATATAACAAGTGAAAAGAGCAGGTGAGGATCTTCCAGGGCCAGGGAAATGTGCCAATGAAGTTACAAGGCAGGTGGGTCCAGAGTATGCAAAATGTGGGCTTGGGAGACAATGCTGCATGAGCAGGCCAGAGACAGGCTGTGAGGGAGGCCCACTATGTTTGAGTATTGTCTGTGCTGATGAAAAAAGCCAAACCCTCCAAAATATTTGAAGAGGTTTATTCTGAGCCAAATATGAGTGGCCACGGCTCATGACACAGTCTCAGGAGGTCTTGAGAACACGTACCCAAGGTGGTTGAGGTACTGCCTGTTTTTATACATTTTAGGGAGACAGAAGTTACAGGCAAAGACATAAATCAATAATGTAAGTAACACATTTGTCCAGCCCAGAAAGATGGGACATCTCAAAGGGAAGGGGGCCTTCCAAGTCATGATTGGATTCAAAGATTTTCTGATTGGCAATTGATTGAAAGAATTAAGCTTTGCCTCAAGAGTTGAAGTCAGCATAAGGAAATCATTGAATTAAGTAAGTAGGGTTGTGGAAGCCAAGGTTCTTGTTATGTAGATAAAGCCTCTAGGTAAGGGGCTTCAGAGATAATGGATAGTAAATGTCTCTTAAAAGGTGTCAGACTCTTAGTAAAATCTCTCCTGGATCAAGAAGATATGTGGAAGGGGAAAGGGATTCTCTACAGAATGCAAATTTTCCCCATAAGAGATGGCTTTGCAGGGCCATTTCAAAATATGTCAAAGAAAATGTATTTTGGGGTAAAATACTGAGATTTCCTTCAGGGCCTGCTGTCATGTGATGTTACATCAGAGTCAAGTTGGAGTTTAGTATGTTATTGCTACAAAGAGTCTGCTTTGTCAGTCTTATAATCTTTGTTTCAATGTTAATGCTGGTCAGCTGTGCCTAGACTCCAAAGGAGGAGGGTATAACTAGGTTTGTCTGACTCCTGCCCTGTCATGACAGCCTGAACTAGTTTTTCAGGTTTCTCCAGGATCCTCTTGGCCAAGAGGGCTCCATTCAGTTGGTAGGGGTGCTTATAATTGTTTTTTGATTGACGCAGGCAATAGGGAGCTATTGAGCATTCTCAATGACATGACCACATTATTTTTTTTTTAGAATAATGATTGGCAGCATCCTGGTTCAGGATGGTTTAGATATGAAAGATACTATAAAGGAATGGCTTCTGTTTGATTGTTTTACTATTAATATTATTATTATTTAAAATACAAGTCCTGCCTTTAGTGGACATTTCACCTTTTAATCATATATTTGTGGAGTGCAAGTCCTTGATGTGAATTACTGATTGTAGACTATAAACAATATTTCAGGTGGTGGAAAACTTCATCATCCTGTGCTGAAAGAATTAATCAAGGTGTAAAGGGAAGATTTAAGTCTATGATTCTCAACCTTGGCTGCACATTGGAATCACCTGGGGAGCTGTAAAAAAATACAGATGTCTGGGTCTCGCCACAGAGAAGTCTGGGTTGATGTCCAGGCATCAGGACTTTAAAAGCTTACCAGGTTAATTTTAATGCCCAGCCAAGATTGCAAACTACTAGCAAGAGAACCAGCAGTCTGGAGAGTTGGAAGCCAAACCTAGTGCTAGGTTTGCTGACTGATGTTCTCCTACGAAGATGCTAGCCCTAGACTTGGTCCTCAGCCACTTTCTATCTCTAGCTTATCTTCTGTGCCATGTTCCTGCTTTCAGTGATTCAGCTGCCAGTGGGCAGGCCTGTTTGGGACTGCTTGGTCACAGTTGGAAGACAAGTGCAATTTTTGGTGTAGGCTGACCAGGCCATCGCTGGCTGGGCTTTGCTGGCCAGAACTCAGAGAAGTTGTGAAGTTCTGTTTTGGAATTATTAATTAAGGGCTTTCCAACTTATCTAGCAGAAAGAGCCTCCACTTCTAGCAAAGCATTCCATTTGGCTTTGGAGTTCTGACAAGCCTGTCTGTGGGGTCTCAAATGTCACTCTACAGTCACCAGTCTTTTAGTAATGACCTGTGGTTGGCTATAGCTGTTCAGAAAATTAGAATTCCAAAGTTCAAGGCATTACTATTATTATATTTTTGGCAGAGTGAGGGGTATGAACTGAAGGGGCCCAAGGAGGTACTGCCTACGTATGGGTGGGCGAAGGTAGGGGGTGGCCCCAGGATTCAGAGTAAGGAATGCAGTTTGACTGTGAGCTCCCTCTCCTAGAAATGACTGGCTGCATGTCTGTCTGCGAGAGTGGTCATAAGCAGAGGGTTTCCTTCCTGAGGTCAGACCTGATTAATCTTGGGATTGGCACAAATAGAAACAGCTTCTGGAGTATGTGGTGCAAACTGGCATTGAGAAAGTAATCACATAACTTGTTGACCTAGAACTTCTCCATGTCTCATCACTGGACTCAGGGCAAAGTCTCCCTTCTAGGTTTCTCTGGCACTTGTGGCCTGGGCTTTGCTGGTGCTTCCAGCCTCATCTCTACCATGGCTGCACTCCCATTCCTCTTCCTCCCATTCTCTCCTTCCCGCATTGTGCATTTACTCTGTGCCAGGGACTTGACCTGGATTATTTCTCTTGGGGACAGGCATGGATATCTAACTTGCCCGGATGGACTTGGTTAAAGGTGACTGTCCAGCTCTGGTGAGAGGACAATGTGGCCCCTTTCTGGGGACTTTGGGGCATTTGACAAGACCATTAGTACTTAAAGATGGATGTTGTGCCTGAGGGTGATGGGCGGTCACAGAGAGAAGTGACCATTTACAACATTTCAAATGCAATTAAATCATTGTTCACCCCCAAACCTCTGATGCCAACTACAACATGACTCTAGAAGGCTTCACAGCATTTCCTTTTGGGGCATTTCAGACTTCAAGGGGGCATTAACCATTACAGATATAAAGAAGGGATGCTGGCTTCTGAATTAGAGAATCAGTACCTGGAAGCTGACTGTAGCACTCATCAGCTATGTGAACTTGGTAAGTATCTCTCAGAATTAGTTTCCTTCTCTCAGGGTTTTTCAGTCTTGGAACTAGTGACAATTTGAGCCACAGGATTCTTTGTGATGGGGGCTGGACAAACTATAGTGTCCTGTGCATTACACTATGCTTAGCAGTATCCCTGGCTGGAAGTGCTCCTCCCACACCCCTCACCCTGCAAAGCTCCAGACATTACCCAGTATCTCCTGAGGGGCAAAACTGTCCTCAGTTGAGAACCACTGGTTTACCTGTAAATTGGGATGTAAAACCCCTATGTCACTTAGTTGACCTTAGGTGTAAATAAGTGTGATTTGCAGGAGAAATCACTTTGCATACAGCAGGTGGCCCTTAGCAGACACAGTGAGGCCCAGGGAAGCTGTGGGTTTCCTTGGCTGCCTCACAAGAATGTTTCACCTGCTGGTGCCAGGCCCTACGAAGGCTCCTCAAGCCAGGTGAGTACCAGGCTCATTGGCATCACTGGTGCCCTGGCCTGTGGCCATGCGTGTGAATGTCAGCCTCCTGGGCTTCTGTCCCACAGCTCAGAGCCAGGGCTGCTCTTGGGAGCATGCACTGATGTTCTGTAGCCAGCTCAACAGAGACAGCCTGACCCTGGGGCAATTCCAGAGCATGAGGGATTCCCAGGGGTGTAGCTTCTCCCAGCACCTTTTTTAGGTGAGAGGAAAGAACCATTTACTGAGCATTGCCATGGCTCTGCCCCCCACCCACCCAGGGACACTATCCCTTTCCCCTACACCACAAAAATAAAAGTAGAAAATAACCAAGAAAAAGAAAGACCCTTGAAGGCAAAGAAATCTGAGTTCATACCCTTTCATTGCTTCTAAAATGGGAAATCAATCATATGTATTTATATCATATCATACATCTATTTATCAATCCCAGAGTCAGTATGAACATTTAATTAAATCAGATAATTGATGCCCAGCACTGAGTCTGGCTAACAGTAAGTAATAAATACTTGGTAGTTCTCTTCTGCCTTTACATATATCATCTCAGTTCCCTCTCACAATGAAAGAGGGAGATGTGGTATTAAATTGGGGTGACCCCAAACAGGCCGCGATGGGTTAGACTGGGGCCTAGGTCCCTCTGTGGAGGAGACTGTGCTTCTAGGGAGCCCTACCCTCACTGTCTACAGAGGTCAGCTGAGCACAGGCTTCCAGGATGGATGGTTGAAGTATGGCCTGATTTTACCTGAGCCTTCACAGCTTATAAAGAACACCTACACACACACTTGTTATCTAACAACAGCCCACAGTGGTAGGGAAGGCAGTTGTTATTCCTATTTTGCAGGCTAGTGAGAGGTGAAGCCAGCTGGACTTCGTGGGTCGAGGGGGGACTTGGAGAACTTTTCTGTCTTACAAGAGGATTGTAAAATGCACCAATCAGCACTCTGTAAAACACACCAATCAGTGCTCTGTAAAACGCACCAATCAGCACTCTGTAAAATGCACCAATCAGTGCTCTGTAAAACGCACCAATCAGCAGGATCCTAAAAGTAGCCAGTTGCAGGGAGGATTGAAAAAAGAAAGACCCTTGAAGACACTCTGATAGGACAAAAACAGAACATGGGCGGAGACAAATAAGGGAATAAAAGCTGGCCTCCACCCGGACCCCACTCCGTCCCCAGCCAGCAGCCGCAACCCGTCTACCTGTCCTTCCACGCCGTGGAAGCTTTGTTGTTTTGTTCTTCACAATAAATCTTGCTGCTGCTCACTTTTTGGGTCTGTGCAACCTTTAAGAGCTGTAACACTCACCACAAAGGTCCCCGGCTTCGTTCTTGAAATCAGCGACACCACGAACTTACCGGGAGGAACCAACTCCGGACACACTAGGAGATTCAAACTCAAGGAAGTTAAAGCACTTTTCTGAAGCCATACTCTGGTAAGTGGCAAAGTTGAGATCCCAGCTGAGGTTAGCCAGGCTTTACATTCTTGTGTCCCCTGCAGAGGCATTATGATCCTCCTGTAGAAAGCCCAGAGATTAAACTTATAGGGCATAAGAGATGGTGTCTCAAATTCCAGGACAGCACCTACAGTTGTCACAAAAGTTTCCAAAATGCCCCCGTCCCACTGCCCCAAGAGAGACCAGAGTTCCTAAATGTCCCTCAGAGAAGAATGGAGAAGCTAGACCCAACCAAGGTTAATTCGTCAATGGGCCAGCACTCAGGCTTTCAACACGCTCGGATCCAGATTCTCAGACCTTTCAGGGCCTCTTGTTTAACTGGTCCCATTTGGGCAGGGGGCCTCGGCAATGGCCCCTGCCCAGCAGACCCTGGGTCTCAGTGGGATTAAAGGAAAGGCACGCAGAGCCACAGACTGAAATAGTTCTCCTTTGTTTTTGTGGTAGAGTGTGAAATATCTCTAGAGCATTTGTGGACAGGGTTTAGGCTCAGGAAGATGCCCCTGCTGTCAGCAGACCACAAGCTGGCTTCCCCCAAGAATGGTTGGGTGCCCAGGCAGGGGTAAGTCAGGGCTGGCTTTGCTCAGGTCCTGGAGGGTGACCGCTCAGCCCTGGAGCCTCTATGGCTGAGCTGGGGGCAGAAACCTTTATGTGGCTATTTATAGGTCCTGATGGCCAAAGGAAGGGAGCTATCCTGATGCCAAAATGACTCTTCTGGGGCCTAGGCAGTGGAGCTTGGGGGGCTGGCAGTTTATTTAGGGAATACAATGGTCTACTCAGAATGGTTATTTCTAATTGATTCCTCCCCAGCTCCTTTCTCTCTTCCATCACCATTATTCCCATGACCAAATGGCCCTGTCTGAAACACAGCTCTCAATATGTCACTACTTTGTCCCAGTCCATCAATGGTTCTCTATTGTCTTGCCAATCTGCATTTCGAGGCTCAGTTTCCAATTCTTCATGGTGGAAAGCCTAACTCTGCTGTAATATACAATTCACTCTTTCCCGAAGGCTTTCTTTCCCCACTGGCCCCTCAGCTTTGTTCCTACTATTCATTCTCAGAATTCATCCTCCTTCTCTCCCTTAGCATTGGTTTGTTGAAAGTCTGCTCATCTGCTAATGTCCAGCTCCAATGCAGCTTTTTCCGCGAAGGCTTTCTCGATCTCTCCCTACTCGCTGTACTCATTCCTTAAATACTTGTTCTCCCTCCATTGAATAAATGCCTTGGTGCTTTTTACCTGTCTAAGGGCAGGCATCAGAGTGGCCGTATAATAATTTCATTTATAAGCTTCCCTTCCCCTGAAACCCATCTTTTCATTTCAAAAAGCATTTGTTGAGCATCTGCTCTCTTCTAGGCAGTTGCTAAGGGATGCACTAGTTATGCAAACATGGGTAATGCAGGGCCCAGCCCTTGGGGAGCTTGCTGCCCAGATGGGAAAACGCATCCTAACAGATTCATTATGGTGTGAGAAGCATCATGGAAGGGAATTCCAGAGTTTGGAAGAGGAAATGCTTTACTCTGTTTGAGGAAAGGTGTGGGCATTGAAGCTTATAAGACCAAAGACACCTTTGTTTTTCAACAGGGACTATATCTTTCTTGTCTCTTTCCCTGTGTGTCCAGACAACACCTGGGACATAGATGATGTCCAGTAAATGTGTGTTGCACTGGGACTAGTTAGATATAGGTTCTCTGTTCTCCAGGCTCCTTTGAGCCCTTGCCCATATCCCCATTTATACGGATTCAAAATCATAACTGTTGCATCTCCTCGTAAACCATGAGGAGGAAAGCAGTAGTTGAATCTGATTTCAGCACCTGGAAAGCAGTGGTTGAATCTGATTCACTGCATTATCTTTGGAGCCTGCACAGGGTAAGGGTTTAAGGAGCTTTGCTGGGTGAAGTCATGGGTGGCAGTGACTGCCTCTAATGATCTCGCCTTGAAAAGTGTGTGAGAGGCTCAGTCAGAGCATTGTCTGTCTTCATGTCTCTAATTTAGTCCTTTCATGATGTGCAAATGAATATTAACTCCTAAACCCCACAGATAGCCTGAAGAGTGCAGAGCAATAGCCTTAAAGTAAATGACAAGGTGCAAGTTTCCATGGTGGCTTTATCGTTCTCTAATTGGACTCACCGGGCTGTTGGATGACAGTACTTCCTGCTCCACTGGGCCAGCTCCTTGCTGGTTCAGGTGCATCCCTCCCAGCTCAGTGGACCCCCTTGAGAGGCAGGACATGGTATGTCTGGAGGGTGACAATAGCTTTAGCCTTTGTTCTGTACTTGGTTCATTGATAATAGGATGCCCCGTCTTCTAGATTTTAAGGAAGCTTTGATCTGGGGATCCAAGAAGATTGGAAGCAGCTACTAGTATGCCCTGTTTTAGGTATTCCATTATAAAAGGCTTCTGTAGACAATGAAGCTTGAGAAAGATCTTGGTGAAATAGAACTACTTAGATTTCCTCAGGGCAGGACTTCTCATCCATCACCTTTGCTGTGGTTGACAGGTACTGTGAGTCTCCATGAGGGGGTACTATAGGCAGTGATGTTCATTCTTAGCCAAGAACCTTTTAACACTCTAGAGAATAATTTTGGGAATTATTAGTTCCAGGTATAACATGGGACATGGCCCTTTAAGAGTGTGGAAGAGGTTCCTACCCTGTGGTATGCGTGTGTATATCAAATGCGGTCATGTCCTACCAGGATTCCCAAAGTTGATTCTGTCAGACAATAATTCCCCAGAATTCTTACATTTTACAGGAAAAGAAATTGTATTCCAAGGCTTATTATGCTGTACAAGTGGAGAGTTTGGCCTCAGAGTGAGGCAGAGTGGGGCTTGGATGCTGGTTCCACCATATAAAGTCATCTCTGCCAGTTTCCACAACTGTACGTGGGGTGATCCTAGTCCCCACCTCATTAGGCTGTTGTGAGGATTAAATGGGATAAAGGACATCACATGCTAAGCATAGTGCTTGACGTGTAATAGGTGTTTGGTAGTTGTAAGCTATTAAAAACTAGATTCATACGCTTTTTATTCTCATAGTTCATGAGCCCGTGCTCTCGAGGGTAGGGGGTCAGGCATCACTCTGCACACTGATCTTTAGAGTGTTCTCTTCCTTCGGTGTATTCATGTTCACTCCCTCTGCTGTGGAGCCCAGGAGTTCTCAATATAAGAAACCACTTGTTGATATGAAAAATAACTAGCCGAAACCCCAACCACAGGTGGATTAAATCAGAATTTCTGATGGTGGGGCTGGGGCATCTGGCAACTTTTAAAGCTCCCCAGGAGGCTCTGATGTGCAGCTGGAGCTGAGCTAGACCGAGACTACCCCCTCTGCTGACACAACCTCATTCTTCCTCCAGCCCCAAACTTTCTGTAGAAAAGGGGAAAAAAGCCAATGCTGACTTTTTTGCATGTAGTTACAGGGCATCAAGAAATGCTTCATTTAAAGAGAGTGCTGGAGGCAGTAACAATAATAACTTGCTTATCTAGCACACAGTTCTAGTGCTAGAACTACTCCCATAAATGTGGGATAGGCAGAGCAGGGACTTTTTCCTTTCTCCACTGAAAGGATGAGGAAACTGAGGCTCTTGGAAGTTAAGTGACATCCCTCAGGTCATGCAGTGACATAAACAGGCCCCTCCTCCTCTACTATCACATTGAATAAGTGTGGTTTGCAGGGGAAAGTGAACCACGCTGCAGCGGGTGGCCCAAGGCAGGCACAGTGGGACCAGGGAGGTTCTGGTTCCCTTGATCCATTACAAGAACAGCTTCACCTGCTTTGCCAGGTCCTATGAGGCTCCCTACACCTGGGGTCCCTGGGAATTCAGTGAGCCGAACTTCTCAATAGGGACAAGGTGTGGCAGAGTGGAATCCCACGGGCCACTTTGATAAGACTACTTTGCCTCCCTTTCCCCAATAAACCCTCACAGCTTCTGATGTGTTAGTTACTCAAACCCATGACCTGGGCTTTTACTCCCCATTTGATTCCCTTCTTCTCATTCTCTACCTCCTTCTTTTTTTCATTCTCCTTTTCTCAAACATTTATTAAGATTGTACAAGGTGTTAGGCACCCGTGGGATGTGGTATCATCATCATTATATATTTGTGGCTGTCAGTGTGCTCTCCTTGCCTCTCTGAGATTCAGGGAGGTTGAGTAACTTCCCCACAGTCACACAGCTAGAATAAGGTAGAGCTCACACATGGATCTAGCAGGCCCAGTCTCCTTTGCCCAAGGCCGGGGATGCTCAGCATAGAGAAAGCCAGGTTGGCTCTGAGCCAGTGCCAGTCCAGGGATCCCTGAATTTGCTCTTTGTACAGCCTCCTCTTTTATCATGTTCTTTTCCTTGCATGGGACAGTTTCTTGTATTCTTGAGTTCAGCCCTCCCTTCTTGTGGAGGGCTCAGGTGGCATCGGACTCCTCCCTGGAGCTGTTGCATTCGTCCTGCTGCAGGAAGAGCAGGGGAGCTGAAGCCCCCAGCTGCCCCACTGAGGGGGAGAGTGTGTGTCCAGGCTGAGAAGAGGGGTCCCTGCACTCCATGCCTTCCCTCTCGATTCTGCTACCTATACGTAGAGAAAAACTGATTGCTGCATGACTGGTTTGGAAATGGGAAGAGGTTGATGGTCTGGGAAGAGAAAGGGGATGCATCCACAACTAAATTGAAACTCTGGCTGTGGGGGCCACATTGTCTGGAGCCTGGTGTTTTACGGACTCAGAACAAATTCTAGAATGTCATAGATGGAGGGTAAACCCAAGACCATCTTGTTTTTTGCTTTATAGAGTTCAGAATGAAGCTAAGGAGAGATCAGCAATCATAAGAGTTAGAGACAGACTGGACAAGGCAGGGAGGCAGGGAGATGCAGAGGCAGACCCAGATCTTGTAATAGGAAGTCCTCATTTCTAGTTTGAAAAGCCCCGATGCTCATACTGCCTCCTTTGCCCCCCTGGCCTTTCACATAGAAAACTTACTCATAACGAAAAACAAACCCCCTCCTACTGAAGCTGATTTGAGTTGTGTGACTGTTACCTGCAGCTGTGGATTCTGCCGAATGCAAATGCTTACTGGGAGCCTACAGGCAGACTGCTTCATTGCTTATCCATGGGCCCTCCCACCTTAATTTCTTAGACACCCTTCAAGGGCACCCCTCTGTCCTGAGTTGGAGGGTGGAATAATCTGGGAAGAGGCTTGTGCTCCCTGTCAGGAATGTGTATTTTCCAGGGACGTGCCCGGGCTACTCAGCACGTGGTTCACGCACTAGCAGCATCAGCATCACCTGGAAGCTGGGTAGAAATGCAGCACCTCAGGCCCCGCTCAGCTTTGCAGAAACGGAACCTGCAGCTTAACAAGGTCCCCAGGTGACTCATGTGCCCACTAAATTGTGAGAAGACTGTGTGGTCCCACCCACCTCCATCCCGTGCCTGTGCCTGCCTTGCCTCTTCGTTCAGAGTCAGAGAACCTCATCTGTGCTCTAAGCAGCAGGCCGGTGGTACTGCTGACCAAGAGTTGGTAGCTCTGTCCTGACAGTGGATGAGAGGTAATGGATCAGCCAACTCCCTAGGGAGGCTGAGAGAGAAGTGGAGAAGAGGGAACATCTCTCAGTGTTCTCCCTGATGTTGCCGTACAGGACTGAGGTCCTGGGCATGTTCAGAAGGCTGAGGCTAAACAGCCCCATGCAGGAAAGGCAGGCTGGTGGAGTCTGGGAAAAGCAGGCATAGATCTCACCTCTGGGGTGCTTTATTTATTCCGTACTTTCCTCCACCACCCCAGGCTGTGGGATAATGAGGCTTGGCTGCTTGGTTTTGAGTATGAGGCAGTGGAGTGGGCTAATAACTGTCACAGATGATGCCTAAGTCTCACTGGTGTAGCCTTTAGTCACAATAAACTTCCTTTCTGCTTACATCACAATCCAATCAAGGCTTTGATAGGCAGTCCTCCTCATGACAGCTCAGGGCCAAGCCTCTTCCTGTATAATGGCTCTGTCTTCCCCTGGAGCCTTGAGTCCTCCACTGGGTCCTCTATGTCTTGCCATGAGATGAGGGGAGGAGACACACCAGTTCTTGAATGTGCCCACCCAAGGTAACCCACTTTACTTGCATTCACACTTCATTGAGCAGAAAGCTTAGTCCACAGTCCCACTCCGCTCCAGTGGAGGCTGTGACATGTGGGATAGCCATGTGACCAAGGGGAGTGACGTGGATGGGGGGCATGACCTCCTGTGTTCCACAGTTACCTCCCTGCCCTCTGGCTGCTCTCTGGAGCTCAGGATTTGGTATCTGAGCTCGTACCTGGATCCTCAGTTTCAGAAGCTCCAGCTCACCTGCAACCCATGTCTTAGTGGCTGTGGTATTGTGGAGACATCTAGGCATGAGAACACAATCCCACAACCTACTACTTGTGGGGCTGTGGGCAATTCATATAATCATGTTACACCTCAACTTCCTCCTTTATAAGATAGGAATCATTCCTACAGATCGTCTTACTCATTTATTAAAACACACTGAGAGGATCTGAAGTGCTCCAGCCCAGAGATGGTAGCCACAGAGATCCCATGGGACAGTCTGGCACTGTCATTTGGGTATCGTTTCAGTCTATTCCCTTCTGAGACTGGTTCTCTGGTCTCCTGGAGATTCCATGAGCTACCTAACATCCTCTAACAAATTACTTTTCTGATTACACTGGCTAGAGTGGGTTCTGTGGAATTGGTGCTGTCCCCAAGACTGCATTAAGACCTTCAGTTGTCTTCTGATCAAGATTATGATGTTTCATCATCTGCACCCACGTTAATTAGAAATAAAAACAATATAAACCACACACACATGCACACACGTATACACATTGTGTGCCAGGACCTGTGCTGGGTGCCTGGGATAAACTAATGACAAGGCCTGGCCATTCAGCGGATGCTGGCCTGTGAAGCGGGGGGCAGACACTGGGCATACAGTGCTGTTGTGTGTCAGTAGCACTGTGGTGAGGGCATGCAAGTCTCAATGGGGACACGGAGGAAGAAGGACATGAGTCTGTCCTGGGGTATAGGAAAGGCTTTGTGGAGGAGGTGTCTCTGGAAGGGAAGGGAAGATGTTTTTCCAGAATAGGGAAGGAAAGGCACTACAAGCAGAGATGACATACATAGAAGTCCTGATGTGTGGGTGAACAGGACATTTCCTGTAATCTATGACATGGGGAACACGGAGGATTTTTATGGACTACATGTTGGTGATCCCCCAAAATTTGTATCTTGAAAGCCTAATCCCCAATATGATGATATAAGGAGGTGTGGCCTTTGGGAGGTAATTAGGCTTAGATGAGTTAATGAGTGTGGAGACCCCATGATGGCATTAGTGTCATTACAGGAAGAGGGGCTAGAGATCTCTCTCTCCATGATGTGCGAATGTCACAAGAAAGCAGCCACGTATAAACTGGGAAGGGGGCCCCCAAGAAGAGCCTGACCATGCTGGCATCCTGATCTTGGACTTCCAGACTTGGAAGTGTGAGAAATAAATGTGTTTTTGTTGTTGTTGTTGTTTGTTTATTTTTCCTTAAGCCACCTAGTCTGCGGTATTCTGTTACAGAAACCAGAACTGACTGTAAGTGGGATGATAACTGAAGCTGAACAGGCAAACCCATCAGATTAAGGGGGCTCTTTTGCTGCAAAGTTAAGAAGTCTGAGCCATAAATAAGGAAGTGGTATCACCATATGTGTGTTTTAGAGTGATCTCCCTAGCAGTACTAAGGTGTATGGATTGGAGTGGTTATTTTGTAGTATTTTGAATTTTTAAAATGCTATTATGTAGGTCAGTGGTGCTTCGGTGCGTGAAGCAGCCTTTAAACTGCTTAGAAAGTATATTAAATATGATAGTAATAGCAAGTGATGTCACCCATTACAGTTTTACAAGGTGCCAGGCACTGTGCTAAGTGCTTTCCTGTATTCTTTCTGTTACATAATCTCTGTGCTTCAACCTTCTTGTCTGTAAAATGGTGAGAAAAATAATACCAATGTCACCCAGTTGTTTTGAAGATTATATAACTTAACATTTTTATTTATTCATTTTTGAAGCAGGGTTTCACTTCTGTCACCCAGGCGGGAGGGCAGTGGCATGATCTTGGCTCATGCAACCTCCACCTCCGAGGCTTAAGTGATTCTCCTGTGTCAGCCTCTCGAGTAACTGGGACTACAGATGCACACCACCGCACCCAGCTAATTTTTGTATTTTTGTAGAGATGGGGTTTCGCCATGTTGCCCAGGCTAGTCTTGAACTCCTGACCTCAAGTGATCTGCCCACCTTAACTTCCCAAACTGCTGGGATTACAGGTATAAGCCAGCACACCCAGCCTGTAACTTACTATTTTTAAAAAGCTTCAAATGATCCCTAGTCCAGGTCAAGCCTTCAGTAAAGGTTGCTTTTGGTTACAATGATCCTAAGAAGCAGGAGACCATTGTTCCATTTCACAGACGGAAAAGCTGAGACTTGCAAGACCACTCAGGTTGTAAGTGACAGCTGCTGGATTTGGACCTAGACTATCTGGTTGTAGACTCCAGGCTCTTAGCCAATACACCACCTATGCAGTCATTGTCACTGTCATGGTGACTCAGAGGTGGAAAGCAAGAGGTAGGTGCCTGTACAAGGTGACTCGCAGGGTACCCCCACTGCTGAGCAAGAGGTACCTGCCAGGAGCTGGCTGCCATTCCCCAGGAGTCTGGCCCCTCTCCCTCCCTGGTAGTCTACAAAGGGAGGGCAGAAGGTGATAGGGAAGCAGGAAATGGCATTGCAATGGAGCCGAAGCCTTCCTCCTGACTGGGTTGGGCGGGTTCCTGTGGGGTTTCTGGGTAATGGTGCCAGCTCTGCTTGATCTCAGTAGCTTCATCTCGTTGCCCTGCCTAGAATCCAGGCAAAGATGAATCCTCTCCCTAGTTCCAGGGCCAGCAGAGAGAATCTTAATAGACCAGATTGTCTGCCCAGAGCTTGTTATCACCCTTGGAGAGGGCCATGTTCTAGGGGATTCTACCTTCTTCTCATAGGCTGGGCAAGACTTGTCTTCCGACAACTTGGAGCAATTGGAACCCTAGACGCCCACAGAGCTGTTGACTGGGAATGAGTGGTGGAGCCTGGTTCCATGAATTTTTGATGGACTTCCCTACTGAAGATATTAGTGTGCCCTTTAAAGTGGATAATTGAAATTCAGATTTGGATATTTTATTACTTGACGATATTCTTTATGAGGCTGCTTTGTGTTTCCCAGTGACTTGGTTGCAGCTTTAGTGACTCCATTATGGAGAAAGATATTGATTTGTCAGGGTGGTGTCAGGAGCGCTGCTCTGATGAAAATTGATTTATCTCTCCCTGAGCAGCTTGTGTTTTTAATTGGTCTTTGCCTCCAGCAAGGTGTGGGGTGGGTGTGAGTAGGGGAGGGTGCCTCCCCTGCCTGGACTCTGTTCACCACTACACACTGTAAACAAAGCTTGGGATACAGCACTGGCTATGGTTTTATGCTCTGCTCTGAGAAGATAAAATAGCTCCTCGTTTGCACCTGCTAGTGTTTATAACATTTGTGTTCATTCCTCTCCTCCCCTGACACAGACACATGTAGCTGGGTGTGACGGATGAGGACCATGGGAGAAAGACTCGCTCTCTCTAGATGAGAAACAAGTCGATATCGAAGTGGCAAGTGGAACTGGGGAGGTCTCCATTTGCATTCCGATGAACCATGAACCACAGGGAATAACTTTTAATTGCGAGACTTTGACATCCATTGGCTCATTCCTTCATTCATTCTGGTAGTGTGGTGGAGTCGGCTGCCTGGGCTGGACCCTCCCTCCCTTGTGCCCCTTCTGCCATTTGCTATCTGGGTGTGCTGAGCACTTATTTAATCTCGTTGAGACTCAGCCTCCTTGGGAATACTAGGAAGATAATGATGCTTGACTGACAGGGTGGGTGGGAAGAGGAAATGAAATGATGCAAGCAAGTCCTTAGCACATTGGCTGGCCCCAAATAATACAAATAAGTATTAAAAGGCAATAAGTAAAATAAATATAACAGATGAAATAAATAAAAGAGGATAACAATCATTTGTTGGGCACCTGCTCTGTGCCCATATGGGCTTTGGTCATACAGAGATGGCTCCCTGCAGCAAAGGCACTGAGTGCCCTGGTAGAAATGTACTGTGGCCTAGGGGACCCCTCTAAAACTGCAGAGAAGGGTATCATAGGAGGGAGAAGGTTCAGAGAAGACTCCTGAAGGAGTTGATAGCTGAACTAATTCTGAAGAAAGTAAATGTTTGTTATGTGAACAAGAGAAGCAAGGTAGAAGATGATAATATGTGGAGTTCCTTAGATGAATGGCATCATTTGATGTTGGAGTATTTTAGTAGGCTTGGAGCAAAGGGTGCATGGGAATGTAGGGGCAGGAGGTGATCTAGGGTGATGGTTACAGCCTTCATCATGAAGTGTCTTGAGCTTAGACTCCTTTGTCAATGTCCTGAAGACTCGGAGGAGCTGTTGTGACATTTCAAGGTCTTAATCAGGGGAGGGACATGATGAGATTGATATTTCAAAAAGGTCCCTCCAACATCAGCGTGGGTTGTAGATTGGAGGGCACTTGAATGTGTAGCAGGGACACTTACTTGAAGGCCTTTCTAATACTCCATGTGAGAAGATAGGATGGACTGAACTAAGGGTGTGATGGTGGAAATGGGTCAGAGAAGGCAGATGGGAGAGACGAGGGAGGGGTAATACTGGGACAAGGGTGGTTGTGGGGTTGACAGGAGAGTACAGGTGAAGTTCCTTTCCAGTGTTTGGAAGGATAGTGGGTGCATTCATTTCCTAAGCTTGCCATCACAAAGCCACAAACTGGGTGGCTTAAAACAACAGACATTTACTGTCTCACAGATCTGGGGCTAGAAGTCTAACATCAAAGTATCGGCAAGGCCATGCTTTTCCTTCAAGGCTGGAGGATCCTTTCTTGCCTCTTCTGGCTTCTGGTGATGCTGGGATCCTTGGAGTTCCTTGGCTTATAGATGCCTCACTCCAATCTCTGCCTCTGTTGTCGCATGGTTGTTTCTCCCTGTATATTTCTCCTCTTATTAGGAGGACACCAGTACTGGCCAGGCACGGTGGTTCACGCCTGTAATCCCAGCACTTTGGGAGGCTGAGGCGGGTGGATCACTTGAGGTCAGGAGTTCAAGGCTAGCCTGGGGAACATGGTAAAACCCTGTCTCTGCTAAAAATACAAAAAATTAGCCAGGCGTGGTGGCAGGCGCCTATAATCTCAGCTACTTGGGAGGCTGAAGGAGGAGAATCGCTTGAACCTGGGAGGTGGAGGTTGCAGTGAGCCGAGATGGTGCCATTGCACTCCTGCCTGGGTGACAGAGCAAGACTCTTGTCTCAAAAAAAAAAGAAAAAAAAAAAAAAAGGACCCCAGTCATTTTGCATTAAGGTCCTACCTTACTCCATCTAGTATAACCTTGTCTTAACTAGTACATCTGCAGTGACCCTATTTCCAAATAAAGTCACCTTCTGAGTTACTGGGATTTAGCACTGCAACATATCTTTTGGGAAGATACAATTCAACCCATAACAATTGATCCTCTTCTCCCCTACCCCCTGAAATATGTGTCTTTCTGATGTGCAAAATACATTCACCCTATCCCAACATCCCCCAAAGTCTTAACCATTCCAGTATCAACTCTAAGTCTAATATCTCATCTAAATGAGCCATATGCGTGTGCACAGACACACTCTATACTGTATCAGATTTCCACTGAGCTGGGAAAAAAGCAGGAGGAGCAGTGGGCACCAGAGAGAGGCAGAGGTGGGATGGCTGAGGAGTTCAGTTTTAGATGTGTTGAATTAATAGCTCTCATGGGATACCAAGTGAAACCGCTAGCAGGTAGTTGGGTACTGCATATCCTTATGACTTTGTTATCCAGTTCCCCCATAATTGTCATCAGAAAGGAGCTCAAATCTATGGCCATACTACCTTCAACATGCCAGATCTTACGTGATCTTGGAGGCAAAGCAGGGGCAAATCTGGTTAGTACTTGAATGGGAGCATGGAGCTCAAGAAACCTCATGACAAAAACTGCAATTGCTTTGAGGGCAGGGGTGCACAGGAAATCGTGTGAATGAGGAATGAGGCTGCCTGCTGTTCTGAGGTGCATCTGGAGAAGAGAGAAAAACAGGTGGAATGAGGGGTTCTGGCTGGTTAACCAAGGCTTTGAATGTTAATTTGTCTATCAATTGGATAATATACGTTAGTGCTCACCCTATGTCAGGCACCATGGGGGACTTCAAAACAAACTGTCCACAAATCCCATCCTCAGAGTTTACAATCATAACAGACGGGAATTGTGGCTGGACAGGAGCTTGTAGTCCACAGTTGTAACACAAGGTAGAAAGTATGAACCAGCAGAAGGAATGAACTGATAAATTGCTGTGGGAATTCATAGAGAGGGGGAGTGGGCTCTTCCAGGGCTGGTGTGTGTGTGTGTGTGTGTGTGTGTGTGTGTGTGTGTGTATGTGTAGAGGGAGGGAAGCTCATAGAGGAATTGACTTTAGAGCTGGACTTCGAAGAATGAGTCATATTTAGGCATGAGGAGATGGGGTTGTGGAGGCTGGCTTTGGAGGCACACAAAATAAGAGGTAAAGGAAGAGATCTTCTAAGCATTAACCTGGGAGCATAATGCATTTAACAGGTAAAAATAGACATCAAACTGTATACATGTTGTATAAAAATTAGGCTAACAAAGCAGTGTTTTTATTTATGCTGTCTCACTTGATACAATAATGCTTTGTAGAAGAGATCTTGTTTTCCCCTTTTTCAGGTAAGGAAACAGAGGCTTGGGAGAGTTAGGTAGCATGGCAAGCTCACACGGCAAATGGCAGAGCTGGGACTCGAATCGATGTCATTTGACTCCAAAGCCCATAACCCTTCTATTGTGTTCCCTTTATTACTCTTCTCTCTTTCTTCAACACTTGATTAAAACTTGCTTCCTTTGTAATGCTAGCCCAGAAGGAATTCTGTGGGCTCCACTGAGTAGCCATGACTGGGGAAGAGGATGGAGACAGCTTATAGGATGAACCGTTTCTGTTCCCAAGCTAAACATCTCTCTTGCCACACTTTCCTGGCCTCCAAAATGGAGATTATGGAATGGGCAAGAGAAAATGTCTACGTAATACAATGAAAGATCATGAAAGATCATCTGTCTGTCAGCAGAGTGAACACAGCCAGGGCAGGACTGATTCTTATCCATGCTCAGGGCCACTTGAAGCTGCTCCAGAAATTCAGGCTTGGACAGCACAACCTTAGAGCACCCATTCCCTGGATTGGAGCCAAACAGTCTGGACATCTCACAAGAGACCTGCAGAGATGTAAGGACACACTCACCTCCTGTGTTGGGGGAGGAGTGACTCAGCTGGCTGGAACACAGTGGCCAAGAGGGTCAGATAATCTTGCTCTATTTCCTAACCCGGACCAGCCTTTGTTCCAGGACGGGGATCCTGGTCGTAGATCCAAAAACAATAATCACAAATCCATCCCACATCCAGGAAAGGGACCAGATGCATATTCTGCTGATAGTGGCCAAGAACATGGCTGGTCTGTGTGTCTAATGGGCAGTGCATGGTGATTGCACTGCATCAACCTTAATGGGATCTTCTGGAAGAAATGTCGGTGTGGGGAATTGTAGAAGATTGGTCTTTGTTTCCTTCTCTGATCAATAGTCTCCTCCAACCCCACTCCCAGCACATACACATGAAAGAAAATAAAGAAAAAGAAAAAACATGCTACTAACAATAGCACTTCTCTTTCATGAATTCTTATTATGTGTGAGATGCCATCCTGAGCCTCTTACATACATTAACTCATTGATTCCACTGGTAGCTCTGTGAGGTGTATACTATTAGTATACTCACTTTATAGATAAGAAAACTGAGGCTTAGAAAAATTAAGTAAACTTTCTAAGATTATACAATCCATTAGTGACAGTGGAAGATTTGAACCCATGGCTGCCTGATCCAGAGGTTAAGCTCTTAATCACTATGCTTAACTACCATGACACATGAAAATGAGCCAGGAGACCCCCCAGCCTGACACCAGAAGAAGAGCCTTGAAGCCTTACAGGAATTCTCCAAGGTCCTGGCTAAGAAGTTGCACTAGAGAATGGCATTCAAAGGCACTGCGGAGCTGATTTTCATTCTGAGGACTGGATAGTGTAATGTCCTTGAAGCTGACGGGGAGATTTGCTCCTTGCTGTTATTTATCTAATCTCCCCTGGAATCTGTTCCTCCTCCTCTTTTCTCAATCTTGGTTAATGATGACATTATCTAGTGGATCTTCCAAACCAGAAACCTCAGAGTCATCCTCAACTCTTCCCTCCTTGTTAAGGCCCCACCCCCAAATAATCCATCACCAGTCCTGCCAACTGTATCTAAGAAACATATCTTGAATCCAGCCTTTCTCCTCTCCACCCCCACAGCTATGGTCTGAGCCCAGGACTTCAGCATCTTCTGTCGGGATGATTGCAGTCACGTCTCTTTAACTAAAGCTCCTTAACTAAAGCCCTTCCCAGTCTGGACCCCAGGTTCCCTAGGTTACCTCTCCTGGTACCACATCCCACGAGACCCATGCTTGAGGTACTAAAGTTTCCCTCAAAATGAGGTGCCTATCCATGACTCTCAGTCTTTCACAGGCTATTCTCTCTGCTTCAAATGTTGTTCTTCCATTTCAACACTGGGGAAACTCCTGTTCATCTGTCAAAACCCCAGCCATATGCCGTTTCCTCTGTGAGTTCTCTGAATGGCTCACTGCCCTCCCTGTGCTCTGGCTGTACTCACTTATACATGTGGGTCACACAAACTGGGCTGTTCTATAATTTGTCTGTTTATATATCTTTCTTCCACCAGAGATAAGACCTTATTCATCTTTCTCTCCTCTTCCCTAGTATACTGTGTAGCCCATATAGATGTTATATAAAGACTGTTGGTTAAATGAATGAAAAATCCTGACAGATTGATGAATTGAAGGGATGAATCTGGGGAAAACAGTGGAGTCTGACAGTAACCTGTGTGTGTGCACACTTTCCATATACACAAACCCACGATACATATTTCCAGGTGCATATTCTCTGCCAGAACACATCATATGCATGCACCACACACATACTACATGCTACACACCACACATACTTATTTCCGTGCACACATTGAACCAATGGCTGGTTCGCATTGCATACACTTGGTACACACCCACCCACCCACACACACACATATTATACGCCCTCCTCCCCCCACACACACTTGCAAAAGGTATCGGAGTCTCAGAAGGAATTCTTTGGAGTCTCAGGAATTGTTATTACTGCCAAGAGGCCCAAGATTCTTAACAGAATCATGCCATGGGAAATGCTACCCTTTAGGTAAGCCATACTAACAACAATCACAAGCTTGTGGGTGGCATCTTTTAAATCTCACCCCTAGGGAGAAAGACAGGTGGTCTAGGGAGAGAGAGAGCAGGCAGAAGCTTTTTCAGAGGCTTCATGAAAGCTGATTGGTAAGAAATGAAAGAAAATGCCACCACCAGCCTGACTGCCACCCCCTGACTAGAATGTAAGATTTCTTTAACACCTTAGCAGACATACTCCAGCAGGAATTACACCACCTCACTGGCCTACACTGGGGTGAATCACTGCCATAAAGCCTTTACTCAGAGCAGGGTTTTCTAATGAGGATGGAGACTCACATGGGAGAGTGCAAAAACTGACACTAAAGTAAATTCCCAGCCCTGTGCTAGGTTCTATCCATTACCTTCCTTAATAGCCACCTGAGGAGGGAGACATTATTGTTCCCATTATGCAGATAAAAAACAGAGGCCTAGAGAGAGAAAGGCATTTTTCTGACATTATACATACTGGTAAAACAAGGCTTCAAACCCAGGTCAATGCAACTGTAATCTTGGTCAGTCCACCTTGCCCATTGAATTGAGAGGGAGAAAGGTGCTCAGAAAAGGGACTGCAGGAGACCAAAGGTCAAACGGTTTTCTCTGTGACTTTGTCAAGAGTTGTCTATACTCTCAACACTCTCTCACACCAAGTGGTTTGGGTGTTAATCTCATGCTGTTCCATGTTGGGTATCATATGCTTTCCCTTTCTTCCTGCCCTTCTCTGGGTTTGTGTCTCTAGTTTGGGGCTTCAAAACCCATATAGAGTGGATCCCATCAGCCTTCTCCCCATTATCTGCTGTCAAAATTGTTATATGTGTTTGGAACACATTTTCACTTATGTAGTTATATGTACTCTTGCGCTATTGGATAAAAGCAGATATACCTGAATAAGGGGAGTGTTGGTCAAGTTACAGCTGAAATGTGGTGTTTTCAACTTGTTAAATTCTAAGTGTCACATCCTGCAAGAAACATTATCCAGAAGAGGGAAGTGGGATAGGACAGGGTCTAGGAACAAAGCCATATGAGGAATATTTGGAGGAATTGAAAATGTTCGGCCTGGTTAGACTTGCAAATATTTGAGCAGCTCCAAGCCACACAAGAATAGAAGTTAAGAGAAGGAGTGTTAACAAATGGATTAGTGAATGAATGAAAAACAATTAAAGCCATCAATTAATGGCCTTCATCTCTTCAACATCTGTTGAGAATCCACTGTCCTCCATACTCAGCACTAAGGTCTATATGAAATGGTTTCTTTGGGTGGTAGGCAACCTCCAGTCCCAGGAAGAATTCAAGCAGGGGTTGAGTGACTACTTGCCATGGGCAACATTAAGGAGATTCTAGTACTGAACGGATGATTGGGAAACATGAGTTCTAGTGCACTGCAATTCAGATTCCCAAAGCTCCTTAAACATAGGTACAGTTGTCTTTTTTTTTGTACCATCCAAAACACTTAATGTAGGATACTACATGCTCTAATTGTTGACAGGTTGGTTGGCTAATGTAGCACATGACTGTGCTATCCACTTGGATAGTCAGGGTGTGCAATGGGGTGACTAAGCAAGTAGTTGTTTTCCATGCCCCAAGAGAATTAGATGAGAAGAGAGCTGAAACAAAAGCAAAATGGAGTTGACTCTAAAGAATGTGTTGACCTTGAAGGTTACTGGTCACTGAAATGAGCAACGGAGGGAAAGTTGTTTCTCTGTTCCAAGTGGTTCCTTGAAATCTCTAGGTACCCGATTCTACAAGACAATAATCACAGGGTGCTCATTAGACATGGCCCTGGGCTATACAATCAGAGCTGGACAGAATTATTCAAATTGTCCTGGCACCTGCTGGACTTCACTGTCTTAACTAATTGCCCTGCCTCCTGACCTTGTGTCTGCCTCCTCTTACCCACAGCTTTTGGTGCCTCCAGGCGATTGCTCCATGAGCTCTGGGGAATAATGCTGGCTGTGTCTGTGCCTCCACCCGTTGCATCATAGGCTGAACCTGCTCCCCATTTCTCAGGATAACACTTAACCCTCACTGTTTTCAACACAGAAACATTATTCTGGGAAAAAGAATGATGCTAGGTACCAGGTATTGGGCAAATTGTAGTACATCCCTGACTTGCTTTTAGCCCCCCAAAAAATCCTTTCTGCAGATGTGGATCTAAGAAGTTAGGAATGTTGCCAAAAACACACAGCAAGTGAGTGGCAGAGTCAGGTTCAATTGGGTATTATTTTTTCCTTGTCCTTGCTCCAAATCTCATGTTCTTCCTACTTGATGGGAAAAGGGCTAGCCCCATGCAGAAGTCTCTCTCTCTCACCCTCACAGACCTTCCCAGAGCCACCTGCTTGGGTTTAGAGTGTGGGACAGAACATGCTGTCCTCCCAGTTGATGAATGCCAGCTGTGCCTCCCTTTGCTATGAGCCAAGAGTTGTGCTAAGGGACGGCTTAAAGTGCAACCATTTAAAGCACTTTTCCTAATCCTGTTCAGGTTTGTTTCATTCAACTAGGTGCAGGCAGGAAGGACCAGCCAGCTTGGACAACTGCACTGCCAATTTCTTCTTGATCTAAGAGCATCTGCTTCAGGGAATAGTGTGTTCTGAGGAACCTCATGAACTAGCTTTGCACCAAATGAGAAATTCCACCTTGTGATGATCCTTCCTGTCTCCTCTGAGGCAGTTTCTAGACTATAGTAAGTGCTCAACAAATAGACGATGGATGACTAAATGCAGATCTGGTGCCTCAAGCTCTTCATCTTTTAAATGATGAGGATAACTGTATCTTCCTAGCAGGAAGTGAGTACTAAATCAGCAAGCTCATTTTATTCTTTTTGTATTTTTATTTTTTCAGAGAAATGGTCTCTGTTGCCTAGGCTGAAGGGCAGTGGCCCAATCATAGCTCACTGCAGCCTCGAACTCCTGGGCTCAAGTGATTCTCCTGCCTCAGTCTCCCAAGTAACTGCGACTGTAGGTGCACACCACTGCACCCGGCAATTTTTTTTTTTATACAGACAAGGTCTCACTTTGTTGTTCAAGCTGTGCTTGAACTCCTGAACTCAAGCGATCCTCCTGCCTTGGCCGCCTAAAGTGTTGAGATTATAGGCATGAGTCACCATGCCTGGCTTAATTTTCATCTTCTTCCTTTTTTTTTTTTTTCTTAAGACAGAGTTTTGTTCTGTTGCCGTAGGCTGTAGTGCAGTAGTGCAATCATAGCTCACTGCAACCATGATTTCCTGGGCTCAAGTTGTCCTGCCACCTCAGCCTCCTAAGAAACTGGGACTACAGGTGTGCACCACCATGCCCAACTAACTTTTTGATTTCTAGTAGAGACAAGGTCTTGCTATGTTGCCCAGCCTGATCTCAAACCCTTGAGCTCAAGCAATCCTCCTGCTTTCACCTCCCAAAGTTCTAGGATTACAGGCATGACTCATTTTATTCTTGACACATACTTGACACATAGTAATCTCAATAATATTCTCTCTCCACCCCACTCCTCCAGCTTCCTTCGCCCCTCTCTTTGGGCAATGTCTGGAAGAAAAGAGCTCCTCTCCTTGGGGTTTCAGTCTACTCACTCCAGCCAAAGGGTCATCATTCACTGGTCACTTGGGGTTTATTGCACAGAGCCCAGATGAAGATTCCACAGTCAAGATACTGTGATCAAAATACTGTTGGTTACTTGAAACCCATCAGTGCTTGCTTAGCCCCTGATGAATGTGTTTCATGTCTGATGCCTTCCACTCTTTCTCACTCCCCAATCTACTTGACCCTACTCTTGATTTGGGAAATAGGGACACGATTGACAGCAACCCAAGCCTAGAGAGTACAGCTGCTCAGCCATAAGACCATGAAGTAACATTAATAGGTCTCATCCTATTGAGTGTGTCCTGTACTCTTAGCAATATTGAAGCTAGAGAAATCATCCCACAACATCCCACAGACACGAGCTTACAATGTCTTATGGAGTGAGAACGTTCATCCTAAGAGGCTTCAGGGAGCATCACTACCCAGCGTGTAACAAGGCCTTATCTTGTAAATGCCCAGAGGACCAGGGAAGGGTTGGTTTCACATGCTGGCTTCACTGCAGAGCCTAGGGATTAATACATAAGGCATTCCGTGTTGGTGAAGCATTTGATCTGTGGCTGGTTTCAGCTAAGAATTATGTGGTCAAGGAGTGAGTTTCTTGTACTTAGCCATCTCCCTTGGCTGCCCTGTGATACACATGCTTATGTGTGTGGGCTGAAGTTTTCCTTTTTTTTTTTTTTTTTTTTTGGCCTGTCTTGCGTCTGAAAATCTGCAGAAAACTTTGGAGGTGGTGGAAGCTTGAGAAGGATCATCATTTGTATTTAGTTTGTTAGCTAATACATTTATCAGGGATGTCTTTTTTTGTTATTGAATTTATTATGATGAGTTCAGTATTTGTTGGTACTCTAATGTATTTAACTTGCACTATGATCCTATGAGGTAAATGTTATCACTGTTTTACAAATGAAAAAGACTGACGCTCAGAGATTATAGGGAAGTTGCTCAGTTTCATAAATTTAGAATATGGAAGAGATAGCATTCAGATTTTGGTCTCTTCTATTCTGAATATATTATTCTTTCCACTAAGACTAGTGTCTTTCTTCAAATACAACTTTATAACAATGACTATTTTGGGAAATCACTTTTAGTTACTAATACCTTAAAAAAAAGTCTTTTATATTCCAAGTTCCCATGAGAATTTTTTCCATATGGCTATGCATTTTAATATAGTTATAATCATTATATAGAAATAATTTTGTATTCTATTATCTTGACTTAATATATATGATATGCTTTTCCCAAAATCACTAAATAATCACTAAAATTTATAAGATGGAAAAATAATCCATTGGGTTAAATTCTCATAATTTACTAGAACATTCTTCTATTATGAGCCACTTGTTTTTCTCAGCTTTTGCTATCATAAATAATGCCGCAGTGAAGATGTTCATACATAGAAATCCTTCTCCCAAAGCAGTGTTTTGTAGGAGAAGAAACGGGATTGGAATCAGACTGCATTTGAATGCAGATTCTCCCTTATAATAATGGTGCCATATCAGGTAAGTCACTTAGCCATCGTTCTAATTTCCTCATCAAAAACAATAAGTGTCAAAGGCTTGACTTGCAGAATTAGCAGCAGAATAACGTGCCTAGCTCAGAATAGATAGGCAATAAATTTTAGTTACACTATCCTAATGGGAAAACTCCGTAAGTAGAATGTCAGAGTGCATATACTTTTGAATTTTGACACCTACTGTAACATATCTTTTCAAAAGGGTTAGGACAATTTATGCTGTCACAAGCCATGTATAAAAGTACTGTTTTGCCACAGACCCAGAATCTGTTTTATCATTTTTGGTGCCTGTATATATAATATAACATAATATAATATAATATATATATTATATTATATAATTATATAATATGTTGTATATAATATATACTATTATATATATGTGTATATATATGTTTTTTTGGGATGGAGTCTCGCTATGTTGCCCAGGCTGGAGTGCAGTGGCATGATCTCCGCTCACTGCAACTTCTGCCTCCTGGGTTCAAGTGATTCTCCTGCCTCAGCCTCCTGAGTAGCTGGGATTACAGGTGCCTGCCGCCATGCCCAGCTAACTTTTTTGTATTTTTAGTAGAGACAGAGTTTCACTATGTTGGCCAGGCTGGTTTCGAACTCCTGACCTCAAGTGATCCACCAGCCTCGTCCTCCCAAGGTGCTGGGATTACAGGCATGAGCCACCGTGTCTGGCTGGTGCCTATAATTTTGAAAGGGTAACAGGACGGGAATGAAAAGAGCCCTATGCTCTTTACTAGTGAAGATGCTGGACGATATGATCACAAAAAATGAGTCACAAAGCTTTTGAAAGGCAGAGGCTGATTAGGGCCAGCAAGGCTTATAGGTAAGCCATATCTGACTAATCAAATCCCCTGGAACCCAGGCACCGATGGGATATAAAGAATCTATTCTAGACAGGAAACATTATCTGACCTCAGCATGGGTGCTTGGTAGACATTGCAAAGCCTTCCTAACCGATGATTTTTTTTTTAAGGAGAATGTCATCTAATACGAAGGCTTAACAAGATCCTCTCCCAAATTGGATTTGACATATGCCTGGCACTTGGGCAGCTGAGCCCTCCCTCCCCAGCCAGCCCTCTGCAGCTACAGCCCAGGGCAGCAGGGCTTTGTCCTGCCTACTGCTGGCGCAGCTGCTAATCCCAGACTAATGATCAATCCTGAGGCAGCGGCAGCAGAGAGGCTGGGAGAGCCAGGGGCAGAGAGAGGGCCAGGAAGAGCTAGGTTTCCTAGGGCAGCCACAGAAGGCAGCCTTCCCAGAGTTGTTCCTGGATAGGAATTAGGCCAGCGCCCTGGCTCCCTATCCTAATCTGGGCAATGCCTTGGAAAGTATTCCAGAAAGAGAGAAAAAAGTGGTTGTTGGGGCTGACTTGATGCTCACGTTTGTTTGTTCAGCCCATAAGCCCACCCTATAAGATAGGCAAGACTGGGGACTCTCTTCTCAGAACATCTCCTTAAGGTTGTTCTTGATTTTCTTTCACTTTATTTTTATTTTACTTGGGAAAAAGATTGGAGGGAAGGGGTACATCAGACGTGATTTGTCTTGGATGTTCTATTTATTAGAACTGGATCTGAAAACCTCAAGCCAAAATACGAATTTTAGAAATACTATCCCATACTATCTCATCTCATCTCATCTCTCTCTCTCTCTCTTTCTCTCTCACACACACACAAACACACACACACACACACACGCATATACCTAGTCAAAAAATCTATACAGTATCACGATAGATAGATAAAGAGAGAGAAAAACTTATTTTCAGTGTTACAATACCTGGACTCATGTCTAATCCATGACTGCTGTGTGATCTTGGGAAAATCATGCCTCCACATTTTTATTTTTCAGCTTAAAAAATGAGAGTAGAGTATATGAATGAGCAAGTCCTCAGTGAGGAAGCCTTAATGGCCAATATACACATGAAAAGATGCAGGTTTATATAACAGTGAGACTCCGTTTAAAAGCTGTCAGATAGCACATGTGGTGGGCATGTGTTTGGGTGTGTGTAACGTTACCAAGTGTTGGAAAGGATATCGATCAAGAGAAATTCTCATTTACGCTGATGAAAGTATAAACTGGCAAAACTGCATTTTTTTTTTACCCATATCAGTGAATGCTTATATGGTAAAGACAGATGATTCTCATATTCTAAGATCTAGGAATTGTACACTTACCTTTGTCTTGGAACATACATGTACATAGAAGACATGCACAGGACTGTATACTTTTGGCATTGTTTGTACATATGAAAAATCATAAACAACCCAAGTGGCAGCCCAGAAGCAGAATGGAAAACTAGATTTTGGTATATTCCTGCCATAGTATTTTACAGAGCAATGACAATAAATGAACTAGAGCTATACATATCGTCTACATGCATAATCCTCAAAAAACAAAGAGTTAAACAGAAAACAAAATAATAAGTTACAGAAGTTGCCAGAAAAGATAAGAAAAGACGCAACTAACTACATGTTGCTCACAAGAAATCCACTTTAATAGGTTAACACATAGGTTGAAAATAGACAAAATACCCTAAAACTTAAAGTATAATAATAATAAAATAAAATAAAAAATAAAATAAAATAAAATAAAAAATCAACAAATAAAAAAAGAAAATAGACAAAATATGTTGAAAGTAAAAAGATAAGAAAAGATATTCCATGCAAACACCACTAACCGTAACCAAGATATAGGGGGTAAAATAACATTAGACAAAATAAATTTCAAGATAAAGAGTATTATGGATAAGAAAAATAGCATATTTTAACATATAAGGGTCAATAAGTGAGGAAGACATAACAATTATAAATGGATATGCACTTAACAGAGTTTCAAAATATAACGAAGAAAAAAGTAACAGAACTAAAATCAAAATAGACATATCTGCTATTAGAGTTGATTTTAACACTCTTCTTAGTCATTGATAAAACAGTTACACAAAGCATCAACAATGATATGAAATATATGAATGACACAGTAAACTGCTTGGACCTAATTGGCACTTATAGAACACTAAACCCAATAACTGCAAAATGTTTTCAAATGTACGAGGAGTGTTCACCACGATACACCATATAACGTAAATATCATAAACAAGTCATAGTAAACTTCAAAAGTTTGAAATCTTATAGGGTAATAGGGTAAGTTATATGACAGTGGCATAATTACATTTGAAACCAATAAAAGTAAATATTTTGAAATTAAACTATGCATTTATAAACTATAGTTCAAATAAGAAATCACAAGGAAAAATTATAAAATATTTCAATCTAAATGATAAAGACAATTTATCATACCACAATTTGTGAGAGCCACATCTAGGAGCACCTACAACTATATAAAAAATGCATGAACAGGATATTTATTGGGCAATATTTGAGATTTCAAAAAATTGGAACTTCTGGAAAGTTTCAGCAGAGCAGTTTTGTTGAATAAACTATGGCACAGTCACTCAATGGAGTATTATGTAGTTGTGAAAAATAAGTAAGGAAGATCCTTGTGAACTGATACAAAATGATTTCAAAGAGATGTTTATAAGTAAAAAAAAGCGAGATACAAATGAGCATGTGTAAGAAAAAGGGTAAGTAAGGAAATATCCACATATCTGCTTATCATTACATAAAGAACATAAGAAGGATAAACTGGAAAATAGTGAAATTGGATACCTACAAAGTGTGAGGCGAGGTGGGATGGAAAAGTATGAGAAGGAGTGACACTTTTCTAATTACGTATTTTCAAATATTTGACTTTCGGATGCACGCTAATAATAAAATGTCAGTATAACCCCCAAATTAAATTAAAGCCGAAAAATGTAAAGGAGAGAACCCTAAAACTGAAAGCAAACTGACAAAGGAACCTAATTATATTTCAAATTAATACCATAACTAGCTGGAAGGGAATAGAGAACAAACTATTTCGAGTACCTTATGAACACAACTTGTGACTACCTTTAGTTTTGGTCAGATCGGACTTGTGGTGGGGGAGAATTGAAAATAATTGATAAACTCCTTTTAGTAGGTTTGCCTATCATAGTGTTTGAGTGAAGCAATTCTGAATGTACTTTAAGATACTGTAGAACTGAACAAAAGAGTAAATGGTTTTGTTTTGCTTTGTTCTGTTTGAGACAGGATCTTACTCTGTCACTCATGCTGGAGTACCGTGGTGTGATCACAGCTTATTGCAGCCTCCACCTCCCAGGCTCAGGTTATCTTCTTCCCTCAGCAACCCAAGTAGCTGGGACTATAGGCGATCACCAACACGCCTAGCTAATTTTTTATTTTTTTATTTTTAGTTGAGATGGGGTTTTGCCATGTTTTCCAGGCTGGTCTGAAACTCCAGGACTCAAGTGATCTGCCTGCCTTGGCCTCCCAAAGTGCTGGGATTACAGCTGTGAGCCACTGTGCCAAGCCAAAAGAGTAGATGTGTAAATGATATTGAGGGTCAAAGTTCTCATTGTGAAAGAAGGTATACAAACATACTATGGGACAGGAGAAGTCACAAAATAATCCTGAGGATGGATTGGAACTGGAGATATCTCTAAATATGTACATATATGTGTGTATACATGTTTAAGTGAACATATATGTATGCACCTGCATGTATGCATATCTAGGTTTGCGCATATGTATCTTTATGTAAATATGCATGTACATATATATGTCCATGCATGTATTTCTTAGCTCTGTTTGCTAAAGAGCCAAGAAGCAAATATACTCCTGGAATAATAAGTATAAATAGCACCCATAATTTTGTCTCTACTACCATTTCTCAATTAAAGAAACTAGGACTTTTCATATTCCAGGGCTGGAACTGGGGTAAAAGATGAACCTGGAATATCTCACTATGCAGGAAAATAAGAAAGTGCTTTAAAACATGGTGGGAGGATGTCACAGGGACACAGGAACTAGCTTTAAGGAGTTCTCACTGACCAAATTTCTAAAAATTTGAACGCCAAAATGATTAAGGATAGTAATGAATGATAAATCATGGAAAAATAGAAATGCATGAATCAATATCCATATTAGATTCGTTAGGTAGGTAGACACATTTATTGAGTATATAGATTAGATAGATGGATAGATAGATATGATTGATAAATAGGTGCATACATACATACATGCAGACATACAGGAGAGGGGAGGTTTCTTGCTGGCATTAGAATGCTGAGGGCCAACTAATCAATATGGAAGGAGTGCTGGAGCTTGGAAATCATCATTTTGTGATCATCGTAGTAAAAATGGGTAAAAATAATCAATGGATACTGAATCTAGGGAGGGGTATTTTGATGAGAGAAAGATACTTCATATACTGACTGTCAGTTAAAAAAAGAGAAATATCAATAACTATATTTTCAAAAAATTGGCAACACCTTGAACAAATGATCAAATTAACATCACCAATGAGGGAAGATGGACATTGTGTATCTCCAATTGTGATATCCTAAGGTAGTGTATGACCTGAACCTAATCACAAGGAAACATTAGACAACCCAAAATGAATAACTTTCTATTAAATGGTAGTAAGGCTGTATTTTTCAAAAATGTTATTGTCATAAAAGATAAGGAAAGACTGTGGAAACATTCGAGACTATTTAAGGCTAAAGAAACTTGACAACTAGATAGGATCCTGTGCTACAGGAGAAAAAGACATTATAAAAGGCATTTTTAGGTTAAATGACAAAATTAGAATATGGATGTATACTAAAGTATAACATAAATGTAAATGTATGAATTTAATAATTGCAGTGGTTATGTAAGAAAGTAACTGCTACTCTTGGGAAACACATTGAATTATTTAGTGATAAATGTCTACAATATATATAAATCACCTTCAAATGTTTCAGAAAATACACCCACACATATACATAGTAAGAACGAGCAAGAGAGAACTTGAAATGTCAAGAAATATTAACAGAGGTGAATCTGTACAAAGAATATTTTAGTGTCTTTTTTTTTTAATAACTGTCATTATTTTTTGTAATTATTCACTAATATCCAAACAAATAAGCAAGGGATGAAGCTAATTCAGTGCTTAGAGGAAACAAATGTTAAGTTTGAATGTTTATATTAGGAAGAAAGGTATAAATTAATGATCTAAGTTTCTGCCAATAAAGACCAAAAATAAAAACAAGCAAAAAAAAAAAAGGTAGATGAAAGGAAATAATAAAGATAACAGCAGAAATTTTTAAAAATTAAAAATAGAAAACCAAGAAATCCAGAAATTGCTTTTGGAAAGATTAATACATTTGATAAACTTCTAGCTAGACCAAAAAACAAAAACAGGAAAAACACAAGTTATCTATAGTATAATAACATGAATTAAGAAATGAATATCATTATAAATCCTACAGATGTTAAAAGGATAAAAAGAAAATACTATTTAAAAAATCATGCAAGAAAATGCTACAATTCAGATGAAATGAGCAAACACCTTGAGTCAACTGACCAACTGCCCATGAAACTAAAACTAACACAAGATGATATAGAAATTCTGAATAACTATACCCATGAAAAAAATTGAATTTTTAAATCAAAACATTTCAACAAATAAACTCTTGGTTCCAGTGCCTTCACAGGTGAATTCTAGCAAACATTCAGGGAGGAAGTAGTACCATCTTTTACAACCTCTTCCAGAAAATAGAGGAGGAAAACACATGTTTTAACATCTTAACCCATTTTATGAATTGATTTTTGATATCAAACCATGACAAAGACATTACAAGGGAAGAAAATATTCTTCATTAACATAGATGCAAGAATCTGTAGCAAAATATTTTTCAGAAACATATAAAAAGAATATTATATCATAACCAATTAAATTTTATCTCAGGAATACAAGTTTGGTTCAACATTTAAAAATTAATCAATGTAATCTGGTTAATTAATATATTAAAGTTAAAAACATATATGATCATCTTAATAGATGGAGAAAAGGCATTTAACAATATCCAGCACTCATTAATGACAGTAATTCTCAGCAAATTGGAATAGCCATCCTCTAACAAACTAGAATCCCAATTCTGATAGAGAGCATGTGCAAGAGTCTATTGTTAATTCTTGATGGGGAAGCCCTGAATGCTTTTCCCCTAAGATGAGAAAAAAAAGGCCAGAATGTTGAATCTTCTATTCAATATTGTATGAAGGCTCTAGCCTGTTCAATAATGCGAGGAAAACTAAAAGCATAAAGACTCAAAAGGAAGAATTTATTTCTATAAACAAAAGTTTTATTTAATTAATTCAAACTCACAGATAGTATTCAATTTTATAAGAAAAGCCTGAGGAATGAACAAAGAAAACTCCTAGAACGATTTACATAAACTTAACAATGTCTCAGACTATAAGATACATACGGAAAATCAGTTGTATTTCTATATATTGGCAGAAAGCAATAGAAAATAAAATTAAAATTTTATTCACAATTTTATAAAAATGTAAAATGCTTGATAAATTTAACAAAAGATATGTAAATCCTCTATATTGAAAACTACAAAATATTGCTGAGAAAAGTTAAAGAGGACATAAATAAATGAAGAGATATACTATATTTGTGGGTTGGAAAATTCAATATTGTTAGGATGTCAAACCTTCCCACAGCGATCCATAGTTCAACATGATTCAAATCAAAACTCCATAAGGCTTTTTAAAAATAGAAATAGATAAAACAATTCTAGAATTTATATGGAAATGCATATGACCTAGAATAGCCTAAACAATCTTGAAAAAGAAAGCTGAAGAACTCAAACTACTTGACTTCAAGACATATGAATATAAAGCTACAGTAATTAAGACAGTTAGATATTGGCATAAAGATAGACACATCAATCACTGCAGCAGACCAGAGAATAGATAAATAGATACACATGTTTATGGTGAATTAATTTTTGACAAAAACAGCAAGTCACTCAAAGGAAAAAGGAAAGTATTTTCAACAAATTGTGCTGAAACAACAGGATATCTGTGCAAAAAAAAAAGTGAGCCCAATCTCTGACCTCACACCACACACACCACATTTAATTAGAGATGACTGTTCTAAATATAGAAGCTAAAATTATAAGGCTTATTGAAAAAAACAGGGAAATATGTTTACAGGATAACAAAAAATGTTAAGACAAAACTCTGAAAACTCTGAAATAAAATAAAAAATAAATGATAAATTAGACTTCATAAAAATTGAAACAAGCCAGGCATGGTGGCTCATGCCTGTAATTCCAGCACTTTGGAAGGCTGAGGCAAGAGGATTGTTTGAGCACAGGAATTTGAGACCAGCCTGGGCAACATAATGAGACCCCATCTCTGCAAATATAAAAATAAATAAAAAATTGGCCAGGCATTGTGGCACATGCCTGTGGTCCCAGCTACTTGGGAGGCTGAGGTGGGAGCGTGGCTCAAGCCTGGGAGATTGAGGCTACGTTGAGGCATGATAGTGCCACGACATTTCACCCTGGGTGACTAAATGAGACTGTCCCCCCTCCCACTCCCCTGCAAAAAATCAAAACAAACAAAAACTCTGATCAACAAAATATATCATTGTTATAGAAAATAAATAGACTTAAGAAAATATTTTCAAAGCATATTTCTGACAGAAGACTGCTATTCAGAATGTGTAAAGAACTCTTTCAACTCAACAATAAAATGACAATTTAATAAAAGTAAGCAAAAGTCTTGAACAATGAAATATCAGCTCACAACAATGGTTGGGGAGTATGTAGAGCAAATGAAATGCCTGTCCATTACTGGAGAAAATGTAAAATAGCACAACCACTTTGGTAATTTCTTAAACCGTTAAGAGGAACACTCCTTAATCCAAGAGAAATGCAAACAAATACCTACAAAAAGTACCGTATGAAAATGTTTATAGCAACTTTATTCACAATTACCAAGAACTGGAAACAGCCCAAATACTCATGAATGGGAAAATGAATACAAAATTGTGCTATATTCCTGCAATGTGATACTACTTAGCAGTAGAAAATAAGCATCTATTGATACATGGAATAACATGGGTAAATCTCAGAGACAGTGCTGAACCCCCTCTCCCAAAAGGAACACAAAAGGCTATATGCCATATGATTCTATTTATATGAGGTTATAGAATGGGAAAATGTAATCTGAGGTGAGAAGGCCAAAATGATGGTTTTCTGGGGTGTGAGGTGGCAGGAGGGGAAGAGGAGTTTCAGCAAAGGAGGAAATTTTCTGTAGATATGAGTGTTCTGTATCTTGATATGGCTAGAGATACATGATGCATCCACTTTTTATTCTTATCTTTATATTTTATTTTATTTTTATTTATTTATTTTTGAGATGGAGTCTCACTCTGTCACCTAGGCTGGAGTGCAGTGGCGCGATCTCAGCTCACTGCAACCTCTGCCTCCTGGGATCAGGCGATTCTAGTGCCCCAGCCTCCTGAGTAGCTGGGGTTGCAGGCACCCACCACCACACCCGGTTAATTTTTGTATATTTAGTAGAGACAGGGTTTCACCATGTTGGCCAGGCTAGTCTCAAAGTTGGCCAGGCTAGTCTCGAACTCCTGACCTCAGTGATCCACCTGCCTCAGCCTCCCATATTGTTGGGATTACAGGCATGAGCCACCACACCTGGCTGTATCTACTTTTTTTTTAAGCATACAGTTATTGTTTATGCATTTAGGTGTTTATAAAATGTAAAAGTTGAACTGTAAGCTATAATTATTGATTGATGGGAGGTAGGGTATGGTGATGGCATAGGTAAATCAAGAATGACTGAATGTCGACAATTGTTGGAGCCAGGTGATACATAGGAGTTGATTAGACTATTCTGTTTACTTGCAGACGTTTGAATTTTTCCGTAATAAAATGCATTCCTTAGAAAAAGCAAGCGACAGGATATATACAATGTGGTATCATCTATATAAAGTTTGAAAACACGTACGGAGACTTACATATTGTTTATAGGCATACACTTGTATAATAAATGTTAACAAAAATAATCATGGAAATCATAAACACCAGATTTGAGATTGGTGGTTACTACTGGATGGTGCAAAAGGAGAGATTCACAGGCCTTTAAAATCTTTTAAATAAAATATATTATTAAATCATTAAATTATCCTCTGTACATTCTTAGGCTGGCATATTTCATTAAAAGCGTGGGAACCCTCAGGGACCCTGGGTACTCACTTGACGTTGAGAGTTGAGCCGTGTGTTTGTTACCTTCAGGTAAGCACTTGACGAAGTGGTAAGCAGAAAAAGTACTGTGTGAACTGGAAAGCGTAACCAAATACAGACTTTTGGGGAAAAACAAAGAGGGGCTTCCAGATCTCTAAAGGTCTGAGTACTGTTTTGGCAACACTACATTACTAGTGGGTGGGCCCCTTGAAGGAGGGACTGAGCCTTGTATATGTATGTGTCTCTGGTACTTAAAACAATACCGGATACATTTGGGATGCTCAACAGCCATTTACAGAGTCAAGGAATAGATCTCCATGCCCATGCTTATAAACAGCTGGGCGGGGGAACATTTAGGAAATGCTAGGATGGTTTTAATAAGTAGTAACAAGAGCTGATGTGAATTATATTTCAGGCATTTTATAAGGACTTTTGTCAGAATTAACTCATTTTATCCTAACAGAAACTCTATGAAGCAGGTTCTATTATTATCAACCCCCTTTTACAGCTGATAAAACTGAGGGACAAAGAAGTTAAATTATTTATTCAACATCACACAATGAGTGCTAGAAGGCAAGGGATTTGTCCCCATAGCCCTTATATTTCACTACAAAACTCCATGGCTTCCTATGATCAAGTAAGTTTGGATATGAGCCCAGGCAGTGGGGAGTAGCTCTGGTTCCCCAGGTGATATTGAGATACCTGGGAACAGAAGAAAGCCCAGCAGAATTCACTTAAAGGGAAGAGATTTCAAGTTGAAGGGAGACGCAGTAAGAGGAGACAACCAGGGGACAGATGGTCTTGGTTCCTGGGAGCCCTCAGCCCTCTCAGGGATGGATAGCCCTTTGGATGAGATCCATGTCTTCTGTGAGTCCTGTGTTCCCTTCTGCATTGAGGTGTCTCTTCAAAGCTCTCAGCCATCCTGGAGGGCCGGACACTCTTCTGGGCTGAGGTTGACAAAGTCTGAAGATAATTGCTCTGGATAAATAGAGCCTGCCCTGCTCCAGTTGCCAAGCGGAATGAATACAATGTGTTTTAATAATGAATGAGTGATTAATAGCAACTGCTTTGGAGAATTATGATGTGACGAGCCTTACCGTGCCATGGAGCTGGGTATAAATGATGCTGGAATGCATAATCGGGACGTTAGCATCTGTTAACAAACTGCATTATAAACCAGGCTCCATGATGCCGCTTATCCACACCTCCCTGACATGTTATTATAACACTTCTCTTGCGAATGGATTGAGGGGGAAATATAGTGCCTATGAATCACCAATTGATTTAAAAAAAAAAAAAAAACAAGAAAGAGAGGAAGAATGTTAAATTAAGGTAATGTTACACATGGCTTCTCCCTTTCCTGATACTGTTTTCAATCCTGCCCTTTGGTGGTCTGCAGGGACAATGTGTTTGCGGTTCCTGGGGTGAGAGAATGTGGCCTGGTCAGAGGAGATCACCTTGCAAAGCAGGTAGAAAGTGTCTGGGAACTTGGATCCATTAGCAAATATCATGGGAATTCCCTTTGCTTTCCCAATAAAATCCAGACCTCTCACTAGGCATGTCCCTGTGATTTGGCCCCTGTATGACCTGCCAGTCACACATACCATGTATTCTACCTTCCAGTGTTCATTCCAAGTCACAATGAACTATTTGCAGCCTTTGGAATACTATGAGATTCTCTTTCTTTCTTCCTTCCTTCCTTCCTTTTCCTTTCTTTCTTTCTTTCTTTTTTTCTTTCTTTTTCTTTCTTTCTTCTCTTTCTTTCCTTCCTTCCTTCCTCTTTTCTTTCTTTCTTTCCTCTTTCTCTCTTTTTTCTCTTTCTTTCCTTCCTTCTTTCCTCCCTCCCTCTCTTCCTTCCTTCCCTTCTTTCTCTTTCTTTCTTTCTTTCCTTCCTCCCTCCCTCCCTCCCTCCCTCTCTTTCTTTCTTTCTTTCTTTCTCTCTCTCTCTCTCTCTCTCCTCTCTTAATGTAGCTGCTGCTCTTTCTAGAGCATCGCCCTCTTTCCTCTAGCAGGCTAATCTATTGCTCATCCTCCAGAGTCCTCTAAATCCCTGTTGAATGTCACCTCCCCCACCAAACTTGCCTGCCTTTCCTCACCTTGTTCCTGCCATCACAGCATGTATCACACAGTATCACGGGGCATCACACGGTATGGAAATCACTTATTAGTCATCTCCTCTGTCCAACTGAGAACCCTTAGAGTTTGTCTTACCTAACTGTGCATTCCCAGAAATCACTTCTGGATGGGTATAGGGTAGAGGTTTCATAAGAGAAACAAATGAGTGTTCAGATGATGCAAGCCAAACTTCCAGTCGCATTTAGTGTGGTTCATATACAGTCTCACCCTAATGATGCTAATTCTTTCTATCTACACACAGTTATGGAGAGCCTCCTATGTTTTCTTTGAGGTGTTGCAGATAGAGCAGTGATCAAAGCAGTCTGAGCCTTTGCTTTTGTGGAGCTGACATTTTGTTAGGGGATTTTTCTGGGAAGAAGCATCACTAGCCTGTGAGTAACTTGTCTCCCAGGGCCCTTCCCTGAGCACATTCGCCCTCATTTTTCAGATTCAACTCAAATGCTATAATCTTTAGAAAACCTTCCATCCCTGTTCTGGGCAAAGCTATAGTATTTCCCTGATTCTAAGATGTGCACTTTCCCATATTTTACTGTTGTTGTTTTTCAATTGGGAATTTAAAATTTTGATGTCTGAACTGTGGTGTGTTCACTTGATGTCGTCAAGTTTCCTTTTTCTGCAAGCTGTTGTTAAGTCAGTAGGTGCCTTATTGTCAAGATGTCTCTCGGTTAGGAAAATAAGTGAGTACCTAGGGGCTGTGCTTCCATGCGCTTTGTCTGCACAGTGACAGGCTGCTCACCTCATTGTGTCTGGTCACATATCTTTCTCCCTCGCTGGACTGTGAATTCCTCAGGGGCAACCATGTCTAATTCAACCATGATTTTTCTTCAGCTCCAAACCCGCCCCTGACACCCAGTAAACACTTGCTTCTCTTGGGGACAAAAGCAATGCATGACAAAATGGAGTAAAGCTCTCCTGCTCTCCACATGATCAGATCTGGTAACTTCTATTTGCTATGTATCCTTTGAAATTTACCTCCAGAACTACTCCCATAGCGGGCAGCTGAGCAAAGGTCCACCACATACTGGTGGAGTGGTCTGCCATGTTAATTCTGGGGCCTCAGATTCCTGACCTGTAAAATGGAACTGAAAATGCCCACTTCATGCAGTTTGGGGGAGGGTAAAGTGAGATACACAGTATTAATTTCTTAGGGCTGCCGTAATAAAGCATAGTTGGGCCTCTGTATCCATGAGTTCCACATCATGGATTCCATATCTGTGGATTCAACCAACTATGATAAAAAATATCTTTAAAAAACCACAAAAAAACTAATGATACAACAATTAGAAATACAAATTTAAAAATAACTCCAATCTCTGCCTTGTCTTCACATGACCATTTTTTCTCTCTCACAAGAACATCAGCCCTATTGAAATGGAGCCCATCCTACTCCAGTGTGACCTCACTTTAGCTTGACTGCAATGACTGATCTGCAATGACCTTATTTCCAAATAGGATCATTCTGAGGTTTGTGATTTCAACCTATCTGTTTTGGGGGACTCTATTCAACCCACAACATGTAGAGAATGTGCTAGTAAATAATCCATCTTCTTCTCTCCCACCCCCTCCACTCCTATTTAGGCCAACCCAAACTACTCTTCCTGCATCCTACTTCTTGTCTGTGCCTCTCTGATGTGTATTGCTAGGTGTCTTTTTAAGAACATATGCCCTCCTTTTCTAACTAGTTGGAAGCTTTGTGAAGGTAAAGAGGTAAAAGCATCCTTATAGCGTCTAAAAGACTGCTTGGCATATCCTGAGGCCTCAATATGTGCTAATGGATTGGGTAATAACAAAGGAGCAGAAAATATTGATCACATTTTCTTCCACGCTGTCCTTCTCTCTACAGTCCTTCCTCTGTGTGCTTAGAGAGTATTATTATTCTTATTTAAACTAGCCTCATCTTGTATGAGCTTCTAAGTAAAAATGAGTTTAGAGAGTTTGCATAAGGTCTGTAGTCATTTCTTTCCACCTTGAGGACCACTACCCTGTTGGAGGCCACCATGATCTCTCACTTGGGCAGCTGCCATAGTCCTATCTCCTTTTTTTTTTTTTTTTGAGATGGAGTCTCACCCTGTCACCCAGGCTGGAGTGCAGTGGCATGATCTCGGCTCACTGCAAGCTCCGCCTCCCAGGTTCACACCATTCTCCTGCCTCAGCCTCCCAAGTAGCTGGGACTACAGGCGCCTGCCACCCTGCCCGGCTAACTTCTTTGTATTTTTTTAGTAGAGATGGGGTTTCATCGTGTTAGCCAGGATGGTCTTGATCTCCTGACCTCGTGATCCGCCTGCCTGGGCCTCCCAAAGTGCTGGCATTACAGCCACCACGCCCGGCCAATCCTACCTCCTTTTAAATCCATTCTCTGCACTATGATCAATGGGATTTTTCCATAACACTAAAATCATGGCATCATCTCTGTGGCTTTGCCATTGCCCTCTGGTTAAAATCCAGGCACCTTTGATGTCATAATTATCTGCATGATCTGGCCCCTCCCGCCTTATGCCTTACCCCTCCTGACTTCTAACTCAAGACTTAACAGCCATATGAGCTTCTTGTGGTTACTTTAATGGATCCTGAACTCTCACCTTATAACCTTTAACTCATGCTATACCTGATGTCCTTTCTCCTCCAGTCTTCTCCTCCTTTCCAGGGCTAACTCCTCCATATCCTTCAAGTTACGGCTTAGAAATCACTTCCTCTGAGAGGCCTTCAAGATCTACCAAGATTGATTCAAATACCCTTCTGTGTGTTTGTTAGGGCTGGAGGGTGTACAGTGCCTGGTACTATGCCCGAGGCACAATCATTACTGGATAAATATTTGTCAAAGGTTGAATGGATGTTGTTGAAAGAGGTTGAGACATGAAGTCAGAAAGCTATGGTTAGAATTCTGTATTTTCAATTTATTTGATTTTGATCTTGGGAAAGTCATCTACTTTTTCTGAGCTTTAGTTTGCTCATCTATAAAATGAGTATAGTAATACAAATTGGTTTCAGGGTTCATTGAAATAATATAGGCAAGGAACCTAGTACAGTGCCACATAGTAGGTGTTTATAAAATATCAGTTTCCTTTCTCTCCTCCAACCCTTCACTTTCTGTCCATGAACCCTCCCCATCTCTAACTGCCTTCCCCTACATTATCTGTGCTGCTTTTAAAACTATATATATATATAAAATTATATATATCTCTCTCTATATATATAAAATTATATATCTATATATATAAAATTATATATATCTCTCTCTATATATAAAATTATATATATATCTCTCTCTATATATGTATATAAAATTATATGTATATATAAAATTTGCCTGCTTCTCCCCAGCTCTTCCCTTGGCTGGTTCCTACCAATCTCATTTTTTCATGATTAAAATAAAGCATCATGGAAAATTAATTAATATTTAGAGATGAAAGATGCAGCATTGCCAGTCCTGGCTCTCCACTGAGTGCAAACCACTTACAATAAAACCCACCAGCTTGTCTATTAAGGAGAAAAAGAATTTATTTATCAACCCTTTCATATTGTAGCCACCAGCCTGTCTTTGATGGCACTGCCAGCTTTATACCTCAGGTGCCTGGAAAAAGGCCAAGAGTAGTCTTGTTCTGAAGAGACTGACAGCATGAGCTCCCTTAGTCCGAGCCAGGCTGATCCACTGTGCCCACCTGGGGCTCCAGAGCTCTGTTCACCTGGCCACATTTTATCCCCTACCCTCTGATGGTCTCCCAGGGTTTGATTGCTACTGATATATAAAAGCCCTGAAATGGGAGCCAGAGAACAATAGGACTAGAAGAACTCAAGAGATCATCCTGTTTAATGTTTCCATTTTATATATGGAGAAACTGAAGACCCAGGGGTGGGACATGAGTTATGAGTTGCTCAAGGCCATACCCCTTGGGCTGCACCTAGGACACTGAATAATCAGATATGCTTTCCTCCAGAAAATTTCCTCGTTGTTCCTAATGCACAATCTTGCTAAATTTCTTGGCATTATATTGAGCTATAGACCTTTGCACATTCCAGCATGAGAATCTCAAAAGGAGGGACTTTATGGTTTTTCATTCCCTGTATTTGTGGAGCCAAGAACAGTGCTTTGCATGCAGTAGGGGTTTAATATTTATGAAATAAATTTACTAATGCATGAATTCATTGACACCATAATTTCCTTGAATGTGCTCTTAGATAAAGGGGATTCAGTGGAGAAATTCCTGTGAGATGGGCTTGGACTCATGGACTTTGGAGATAATTTGCAAGATTGAGCTAGATAACCTTTTCTTGAGCAATTGCTTCATGATCTCCAAAGTGACTTGTGCTGTGGAACCCAACTGAACACCCTGGGTTTGAATTGCAGCATCCTCACTAACTGTGTAACTGTGTGCCTTGGTTTCCCATGTATCATCCTCATCTGTCCATCATGGACGTTGTTAAGAACCACACTGGATCACAATCCATTGAGGAGTCAGCGTCCTGCAGCAGTTAGATGTGCCTGCTTGGGATGCAGCCTGTCTGGCTGTGAGGTCTGAGTTTGAGCACCCTGAGTTGATGTTCTGATTCAGTTAGAAATTGCCATATGAGGCATGTAGTCACGGGCTGTAGTGGACACGTAGTAGTTTTCTTTTATCACGTAAGGCTAAATGACCTAGCCAAGGTCTCAGATTAGTAAGGGCCGGTGGAAGGATTGATTGCAACTCCTCTTTATCCATCTCTGTGGTTTTTGTCCTACTGTGACTTGCTATTTGCCCAGAGTGACCCTAGTTTCCCTTGTCTGCATCTCAGTCCCACCCACCTCTCCACAATCACTAGAATGTTTCTTTATTACTTGTTTGTTGAAGAGCCCTTTATAGTTCGTTCGTTCTTCCTCCTGTCAATATCCACTTTCAGGCATGGCTCTACCATCAGGTGCCTCCGTTGTAGCATGTGCGCTGCATTAAAGAGCAACCTCAGCAGACAAAGGGGACCACTGCCTTCTACAGGGTAAGGGCTCCAGGGGTTTGCCATTAGGAGTACCTCAGGCCAACTAGTGGAAAGTAGTTCCCCTCCTGTGCCCCCAAATGACTAGGGGCCCTAGGGTTCATCCTATGTGGGAGAGACTGGATGTCTTTGCCTATCAGAGAAGACCTCACCAAGTGACGGGTGGTCTTAGTTCACAAAAGGCTCAGAGTCCACATAAGATTAACTAGAATGGCCAAGGACCCATGGTGGGGGACTGAAGACATCCAGGTAGAGATAATTGCAAGTTAAATGCATCCGTAATCCTGATCATCTGACATCCCTTCTCCATAGAGCATTAATTCATGCAGTCATCCAGCCAACAAATATTCAAAGTGTATCAGGTCCTATGCCTGAACTGGAGCTACAGCCTGAAATAAGTCAGTCCCGATTCTTGCCTTTTGGAGTTTACAGTCTGGTCAGGTGGGAGCCAGGAAGGAGTTGGCACAACCGAGGCAAGTCACATAGGACTTTGTGGGGCTTGACGTGGGTCACTAACCCATCGCTTTTTGTCTGAGGCTGGAGGACAGAAATATGAATCCCTGGAAAAGTTCCCAAAGGCAAAGTCAAGTTGGCAATTCCCAAACCAGTTCAGGGAAACAAGAGACTGCTTAGACCACAGGAGTCTAAGCATGGAGCCCAAACAGAGTGGCTTGGGTGCAGGATGTGGGAAAGGTGTGAGCTAGAAAAGGTGAAGGAGTTAGGGATGGGGCAAAAGGCATTATCTCCTCATATGTGTGTGGACTCAGGCTCAAGAATGTTCCCAGCAGCATTTTGTAAGAGAAAAACTTTGGGAAAATAAAGCTTCTATTACCTATTAACAAGAATGAATAAGTAAATTGTGGTGTTCCGAAATAATAAACATTTCAGCAGGGAAAAGTAATAAACCAGAGCTGCATATGTCAACACAGATAAATCACACAAACCTAACGTTGAGGGGAAAAAATCAAGCTTCAGACAAATATGCATATTTTATGATACCATTGATACAAAGTTTGAAAACATGCAAAACAATTCGATATGTTGTCCAGGGATAAATAAATACATAATAAAAGTATAAAGTCATTTATGGGAACAGTAAAGCCTAAATTCCAGATCATGATGATTTCTGAAGGATGGGGACAGTATTGTCATGTAGAGAGAGCCATGGAGGGCTTCAGCTATATTTCCTAATCTGGGTGGTAGGTGGATGGCTGCCAGTTGTATTGTGATTTATATGTCTCAAATATTGCATAATAAAAGTTATTTTAAAAACTAAAGTGAGGCAAATTGTGTGGACTGGGAAAGGAAGAGTCTACTTTCTAGCCTCCCTTTACTGCCTCTAGAAGTCAGGCCTCACACGTGAGTCTCTTTCCAAAGCCTTGATCAAAGATGCAAAACAAGGTGGCTCCCATAGGGTGCCTACAGGGCCAGACCAGCTCCCTCTCCCTCCCACTCAGCCCTCCCTTGGCACAACACAATGACATTGGACATGAGGGACAAGGGTGGGACTTAATCACTTCTAATGACTCAGAAGCTATTCTGAACTCTACCAACTTTCTTTCTACAGAGAAAAGTGGCCTTGTGGTTAAAGGAGCTGGAGCCCATCACTACCCCAGCAGGCTTTCCTCTCACGGGTTTAACCAGTACATCTGGCCAATACCACTTTGCCTTCCAGTTGTCCACTGATGAGGCTGTTCCTCCCAGCCCTTTGCCTGAAACCTCCACTGTATTGCCTCTTGATCCTGACACCGGCCCCGGAGCCAAAAGGTTTAACACTTCTGCTCACTGCACATGACCTCATTTTGGGGGTGTACTGGTGTAGACCTGGTGTCCAGGATCCACTACCACCCCTAGAATTTTCTGCCCACAGTTCTTTCCTGGCATCCTCTTTTCTTCCCCACCGTTGCCACAGCCACAGTATATCGCTGAGCTGCTTCTAAGCTCCTACCCCCATGGAAGTAGGGAAAGGAAAACCTTAATGTCTTCCCTTTTCATCCGTATAAGACATGCACTACTGTAGTCTCTACAGATGAGGAAATTGAGGCCAAAATAAATACCTTGCTCAAGGTCACGTAGCTAATAAAATACAGAACTGGGATTCCAATCTGTATATGAATCTGATTCCAAAGCCTGTACATACTCTTTACACTGTATTAACTGCCTCTTGGAAGTCAACTGACAAGCTCTCAATGAGAGCTTCAACTCATTTTCACTTTGATTCAATAGTGCCATGGGACTGGTTCGGTGAATGTTCTTAAACCTGTTCTGTTATGTTCTTTCTCTCATTCACTTCTTTTCAAGTGCTTTCCACTTGAGAAAGAAAAGTGGTGGTGGGATCTCACCATCCATCATCTCCCTTCCCTGCAATGACCTGTCACGGAGCACTTTGGGAAAAGTTGTCATGGGCCAGAGCTGCCAGGGATTCTCCCACTCCCCAGTTCCTGGCTGCATAATGGGGAGATGCCAGGTAACCCCTAACTACTGCCACTCAAGTTTGTGGGCACCAGCCCCAAACCTGGGGAACTGCCTCCTACAGGCCCCCTGCCTCAATCGTCACTTGCCAGGGACATGGCAGAAATGCTCGAGGCTATTTAGATTTGACTCACTCATCCCCTCTTGTTTTTACATAAACTGCTCCCTCCTGGATGTGGTTATCACATCTTCATAAGGCCTCTAAGAAGTTCCAGACAATTGGATTATGTGAAAAGACAAACTGGAGCACAAAGAGGTTGAGACTTTATCTCAGGTCTGTTTTGAGATTGGCAATGTGGACAAGGGCTGGATGATTAGTTACCAAGGGGGTCTTGATCTTCAGGGACTGGAGTTGGTATTTCATTGAAGAATATTCTTGAATAGAACATTTTAGGATTGAAGGAACTGCAGTCATCTTCAGGTCTACCCTTGGTGGGAAGAACTGAGGACCAGGTTGGAAGGTACCAGGTAGGCTGATGGAGCAACTCAAGCTTCTGGCCCTAGTCCAGTATTTACATGTCACCCAATTGCCAAGGGAGATGGAAAGACTGCTAGCTCCTCCCAGGTGAGCCTAAAGTTTTCTCCTGGAGCCTTCCAAATGCCACAGGCAGAAGTGGGCATGGATAAGGAATAAAAGCAGAAGAGGTGGGGACTGGGTAGCCAAGACCCCTCCTATTTGGAGAGCCCATAGTCTCTCTGGCTGAGTACTTTTGGGGTCCCAGCCCAGAATGGGGAGTGTGGATGTGGGGAGTGGCCCATTACTGAGGGTCTATAGGAAGTTGCCAGAGTTTAGCAGATGGATGGTGTCTTAGTCCACCTTAAGTACTCTTTTTCCTTCTTGGGTTGAGTTACCTTATGAAGAAACCAAATGCTAATTCCTCCAAGGTATGTGCTAGACAGACCTGTGAAGGTAGCTTTTCCAGATGGAGGGAAGGCTGAATAATTGGTTCCAACTCAACACTTTTGAGTTCCTCAAACTGCCCCACCCCCAACCCCAGCCCCCTGTACCACAACCGGCATGGTTGTCAGAAGGTCTGATTCTTACTCCAGTGCACTTCCCATTAAACCCTGTAGCCTATCACCCATCAGAACACCAGGTCTGCAGCTGACTTACTCAGTAACCTTGGAAAAGTTCCTTCATTTATAAATACAATAGGCACTGTGCTTCTCAACTTGTTCTCTCCTACGGGCATTTGGGAATGTGTGGGCACATGTTTGGCTGTCCCTGAGATTTATTTTCAGGGAAGAAGGACAAGGAAGCTTAAGTCTCCTTGCCGTACAAGGGAGCTCCACACAAAGAGAAATCACGCACCACATCCCCCTAGCCCTCCACCTAAAATGTCAGTAGAGCTCTCATTGAATAGCACTGGTGGACTCTGTGAAGACCCTTCCAGCTGTGACTCGTCTGTCAGGCCTAGTGCTGTGAAGCTTCCATCAGACTGTGGTGTGATCTGTATGCCAGTGATGTGATGAGGCTCTGGTCAGAGGCTCAAGGTGTGAGGTTACTAAGTTCAGAACATTGTCCTGCAGGATCCAAGACAGCTGGGAATGAGCTGACTGAGGAGCTGTTTGGTATTAAGGGATGAATAAATTAACACCGCCGCCACGACTGCTGGGCTGTCTGAAACAGTGGCACAGAGAGTGATCTGGACCATCGCCCTGGAGCTGTTAGAAAAAGGCAGGTGGAGGTCACAAGGAATCTGAGAAAGGGGAGAGCAGATTTCAAGAGGTGTAAGATCAGAGTGAGTCTGAGGGGATGAAATGAGTCTTTGAAGAGAGTGATCTTCTCTGCAGCAAATGGGGGCTTGGGGGCTAGGTGACCTGGGGACCTGGGGCCAAGCAGAGAGGTGAGGGAAGTATATTTTAAGGTACAGAATCAATCCTGCATTTGTCCCTTTTAAATTCGGTTCCTTTTTCTAACAAAGCAAGTGGAGTTGGAGTTCACAGGACTGCCAGTCTGAAAAGAGCCTTTGGCTCATCAATTTCCGTAGCAGAGGCAGGCAGTATATGAGAACCAGGTAATTACTGAGCCCAGAGAGGCCCAGGGCATGTTTTAACATCTGTACCCACCTGGCTATCGCCTTGGTATTTTAAAAGCCCTTGGAATAGAGCAAGGAGTTACTAACAAGGCACTGCATTTTTGATCACCATTTGGCATGTGCATATGTGTCATAGTGTACCCTCTATGAAGGCAAAAATCTACCCTTGTTAACACTGTATTTCAGCACCTAGGACAGCCCCTGCCTGAGCATTGATGCTTCATAAATATTGGTTGAATTAACAAATAAATGGAGGAGGAGGATGGCGGAATAGGAACAGCTCCAGTCTACAGCTCCCAGCATGAACGACGCAGAAGACGGGTGATTTCTGCATTTCCATCTGAGGTACCGGGTTCATCTCACTAGGGAGTGCCAGACAGTGGGCGCAGGTCAGTGGGTGCAGTGCACCGTGTGCGAGCCGAAGCAGGGCTAGGCATTGCCTCACTTGGGAAGCGCAAGGGGTCAGGGAGTTCCCTTTCCTAGTCAAAGACAGGGGTGACAGACGGCACCTGGAAAATCGTGTCACTCCCACCCAAATACCACGCTTTTCCGACGGGCTTAAAAAACGGCGCACCAGGAGATTATATCCTGCACCTGGCTCGGAGGGTCCTACGCCCACGGAGTCTCGCTGATTGCTAGCTCAGCAGTCTGAGATCAAACTGCAAGGCTGCAGCGAGGCTGGGGAGGGGCGCCCGCCATTGCCCAGGCTTGCTTAGGTAAACAAAGCAGCCGGGAAGCTCGAACTGGGTGGAGCCCACCACAGCTCAAGGAGGCCTGCCTGCCTCTGTAGGCTCCACTTCTGGGGACAGGGCACAGACAAACAAAAAGACAGCAGTAACCTCTGCAGACTTAAATGTCCCTGTCTGACAGCTTTGAAGAGAGCAGTGGTTCTCCCAGCACACAGCTGGAGATCTGAGAATGGGCAGACTGCCTCCTCAAGTGGGTCCCTGACCCCTGACCCCTGAGCAGCCTAACTGGGAGGCACCCCCCAGTAGGGGCAGACTGACAGTTCACACGGCCGGGTACTCCTCTGAGACAAAACTTCCAGAGGAACGATCAGACAGCAGCATTTGCCGTTCACGAAAAACCGCTGTTCTGCAAACACCGCTGCTGATACCCAGGCAAACAGGGTCTGGAGTGGACCTCTAGCAAACTCCAACAGACCTGCAGCTGAGGGTCCTGTCTGTTAGAAGGAAAACTAACAGAAAGGACATCCGCACCAAAAACCCATCTGTACATCACCATCATCAAAGACCAAAAGTAGATAAAACCACAAAGATGGGGAAAAAACAGAGCAGAAAAACTGGAAACTCTAAAAAGCAGAGCACCTCTCCTCCTCCAAAGGAATGCAGTTCCTCACCAGCAATGGAACAAAGCTGGATGGAGAATGACCTTGACGAGTTGAGAGAAGAAGGCTTCAGATGATCAAACTACGAGCTACAGGAGGAAATTCAAACCAAAGGCAAAGAAGTTAAAAACTTTGAAAAAAATTTAGAAGAATGTATAACTAGAATAACCAATACAGAGAAGTGCTTAAAGGAGCTGATGGAGCTGAAAGCCAAGGCTCGAGAACTACGTGAAGAATGCAGAAGCCTCAGGAGTCGATGTGATCAACTGGAAGAAAGGGTATCAGCAATGGAAGATCAAATGAATGAAATGAAGTGAGAAGGGAAGTTTAGAGAAAAAAGAATAAAAAGAAATGAACAAAGCCTCCAAGAAATATGGGACTATGTGAAAAGACCAAATCTACGTCTGATTGGTGTACCTGAAAGTGACGGGGAAAATGGAACGAAGTTGGAAAACACTCTGCAGGATATTATCCAGGAGAACTTCCCCAATCTAGCAAGGCAGGCCAACGTTCAGATTCAGGAAATAGAGAGCGCCACAAAGATACTCCTCGAGAAGAGCCACTCTAAGACACATAATTGTCAGATGAACCAAAGTTGGAATGAAGGAAAAAATGTTAAGGGTAGCCAGAGAGAAAGGTAAGGTTACCCACAAAGGGAAACCCATCAGACTAACAGCTGATCTCTCGGCAGAAACTCTACAAGCCAGAAGAGAGTGGGGGCCAATATTCAACATTCTTAAAGAAAAGAATTTTCAATCCAGAATTTCATATCCAGCCAAATTAAGCTTCATAAGTGAAGGAGAAATAAAATACTTTACAGACAAGCAAATGCTGAGAGATTTTGTCACCACCAGGCCTGCCCTAAAAGAGCTCCTGAAGGAAGCACTAAACATGGAAAGGAACAACCGGTACCAGCCACTGCAAAATCATGCCAAAATGTAAAGACCATCGAGACTAGGAAGAAACTGCATCAACTAACAAGCAAAATAACCAGCTAACATCATAATGACAGGATCAAATTCACGCAGAACGATATTAACTTTAAATGTAAATGGGCTAAATGCTCCAATTAAAAGACACAGACTGGCAAATTGGATAAAGAGTCAAGACCCATCAGTGTGCTGTATTCAGGAAACCCATCTCCCATGCAGAGACACACATAGGCTCAAAACAAAAGGATGGAGGAAGATCTACCAAGCAAATGGAAAACAAAAAAAGGCAGGTGTTGCAATCCTAGTCTCTGATAAAACAGACTTTAAACCAACAAAGATCAAAAGAGACAAAGAAGGCCATTACATAATGGGAAAAGGATCAATTCAACAAGAAGAGTTAACTATCCTAAATATATATGCACCCAATACAGGAGCACCCAGATTCATAAAGCAAGTCCTAAGTGACCGACAAAGAGACTTGGACTCCCACACATTAATAATGGGAGACTTTAACACCCCACTGTCAACATTAGACAGATCAATGAGACAGAAAGTTAACAAGGATATCCAGAAATTGAACTCAGCTCTGCACCAAGCGGACCTAATAGACATCTACAGAACTCTCCACCCCAAATCAACAGAATATACATTGTTTTCAGCACCACACCACACCTATTCCAAAATTGACCACATAGTTGGAAGTAAAGCTCTCCTCAGAAAATGTAAAAGAACAGAAATTATAACAAACTATCTCTCAGACCACAGTGCAATCAAATTAGAACTCAGGATTAAGAAACTCACTCAAAACCGCTCAACTACATGGAAACTGAACAACCTGCTCCTGAATGACTACTCGGTACATAATGAAATGAAGGCAGAAATAAAGATGTTCTTTGAAACCAACGAGAACAAAGACACAACCTACCAGAATCTCTGGGACACATTCAAAGCAGTGTGTAGAGGGAAATTTATAGCACTAAATGCCCACAAGAGAAAGCAGGAAAGATCCAAAATTGACACCCTAACATCACAATTAAAAGAACTAGAAAAGCAAGAACAAACACATTCAAAAGCTAGCAGAAGGCAAGAAATAACGAAAATCAGAACATAACTGAAGGAAACAGAGACACAAAAAACCCTTCAAAAAATTAATGAATCCAGGAGCTGGTTTTTTGAAAGGATCAACAAAATTGATAGACCACTAGCAAGACTAATAAAGAAGAAAAGAGAGAAGAATCAAATAGATGCAATAAAAAATGATAAAGGGGATATCACCACCGATCCCACAGAAATACAAACTACCATCAGAGATTACTACAAACACCTCTACACAAATAAACTAGAAAATCTAGAAGAAATGGATAAATTCCTCGACACGTACACTCTCCCAAGACTAAACCAGGAAGAAGTTGAATCTCTGAATAGACCAATAACAGGAGCTGAAATTGTGGCAATAATCAATAGCTTACCAACCAAAAAGAGTCCAGGACCAGATGGATTCACAGCCAAATTCTACCAGAGGTACAAGGAGGAGCTGGTACCATTCCTTGTGAAACTATTCCAATCAATAGAAAAAGAGGGAATTCTCCCCAACTCATTTTATGAGGCCAGCATCATCCTGATACCAAAGCCTGGCAGAGACACAACCAAAAAAGAGAATTTTAGACCAATATCCTTGATGAACATCGATGCAAAAATTGTCAATAAAATACTGGCAAACCGAATCCAGCAGCACATCAAAAAGCTTATCCAACATGATCAAATGGGCTTCATCCCTGGGATGCAAGGCTGGTTCAATATACGCAAATCAGTAAATGTAATCCAGCATATAAACAGAACCAAAGACAAAACCCACATGATTATCTCAATAGATGCAGAAAAGGCCTTTGACAAAATTCAACAACCTTCATGCTAAAAACTCTCAATAAATTAGGTATTGATGGGACGTATCTCAAAATAATAAGAGCTATCTATGACAAACCCTCAGCCAATATCATACTGAATGGGCAAAAACTGGAAGCATTCCCTTTGAAAACTGGCACAAGACAGGGATGCCCTCTCTCACCACTCCTATTCAACATAGTGTTGGAAGTTCTGGCCAGGGCAATTAGGCAGGAGAAGGAAATAAAGGGTATTCAATTAGGAAAAGAGGAAGTCAAATTGTCCCTGTTTGCAGATGACATGATTGTATATCTAGAAAACCCCATTGTCTCAGCCCAAAATCTCCTTAAGCTGATAAGCAACTTCAGCAAAGTCTCAGGATACAAAATCAATGTGCAAAAATCACAAGCATTCTTATACACCAATAACAGACAAACAGAGAGCCAAATCATGAGTGAACTCCCATTCACAATTGCTTCAAAGAGAATAAAATACCTAGGAATCCACCTTACAAGGGACGTAAAGGATCTCTTCAAGGAGAACTACAAACCACTGCTCAATGAAAGAAAAGAGGACACAAACAAATGGAAGAACATTCCATGCTCATGGGTAGGAAGAATCAATATCGTGAAAATGGCCATACTGCCCAAGGTAATTTATAGATTCAATGCCATCCCCATCAAGCTACCAATGACTTTCTTCACAGAATTGGAAAAAACTACTTTAAAGTTCATATGGAACCAAAAAAGAGCCCACATCGCCAAGTCAACCCTAAGCCAAAAGAACAAAGCTGGAGGCATCACGCTACCTGACTTCAAACTATACTACAAGGCTACAGTAACCAAAACAGCATGGTACTGGTACCAAAACAGAGGTATAGATCAATGGAACAGAACAGAGCCCTCAGAAATAACGCCGCATATCTACAACTATCTCATCTTTGACAAACCTGAGAAAAACAAGCAATGGGGAAAGGATTCCCTATTTAATAAATGGTGCTGGGAAAACTGACTAGCCATATGTAGAAAGCTGAAACTGGATCCCTTCCTTACACCTTATACAAAAATCAATTCAAGATGGATTAAAGACTTAAACATTAGACCTAAAACCATAAAAACCCTAGAAGAAAACCTCAGTATTACCATTCAGGACATAGGCATGGGCAAGGACTTCATGTCTAAAACACCAAAAGCAATGGCAACAAAAGCCAAAATTGACAAATGGGATCTAATTAAACTAAAGAGCTTCTGCACAGCAAAAGAAACTACCATCAGAGTGAACAGGCAACCCACAAAATGGGAGAAAATTTTCGCAACCTACTCATCTGACAAAGGGCTAATATCCAGAATCCCCAATGAACTCAAACAAATTTACAAGAAAAAAACAAACAACCGCATCAAAAAGTGGGCGAAGGACATGAACAGACACTTCTCAAAAGAAGACATTTATGCAGCCAAAAAACACATGAAAAAATGCTCACCATCACTGGCCATCAGAGAAATGCAAATCAAAACCACAATGAGATATAATCTTGCACCAGTTAGAATGGCAATCATTAAAAAGTCAGGAAACAACAGGTGCTGGAGAGGATGTGGAGAAATAGGAACACTTTTACACTGTTGGTGGGACTGTAAACTAGTTCAACCATTATGGAAGTCAGTGTGGTGATTCCTCAGGGATCTAGAACTAGAAATACCATTTGACCCAGCCATCCCATTACTGGGTATATACCCAAAGGACTATAAATCATGCTGCTATAAAGACACATGCACACGTATGTTTATTGTGGCACTATTCACAATAGCAAAGACTTGGAACCAACCCAAATGTCCAACAATGATAGACTGGATTAAGAAAATGTGGCACATATACACCATGGACTACTATGCAGCCATAAAAAATGATGAGTTCATGTCCTTTGTAGGGACATGGATGAAATTGGAAACCATCATTCTTAGTAAACTATCGCAAGAACAAAAAACCGAACACCGCATATTCTCACTCATAGGTGGGAATTGAACAGTGAGAACATATGGACACAGGAAGGGGAACATCACACTCTGGGGACTGTTGTGGAGTGGGGGGAGGGGGGAGGGATAGCACTGGGAGATATACCTAATGCTAGATGACAAGTTAGTGGGTGCAGTACACCAGCATGGCACATGTATACATATGTAACTAACCTGCACATTGTGCACATGTACCCTAAAACTTAAAGTATAATAATAAAAAAAAATAGCATGCAAAGGAAAAAAAAACAAGAACAAATAAATGCATGCTGTGAGTATGGACTATACAAAGAAAGAGAAGCATATCTCCTTATGCTCCTGCATTCAAAAACTTCTTCCCATTGTAGGAGACAAGAAATGAAGCAGAAGAAGGAGCGCAGATTTTGGGGTCAAACTGTCTTTTACTGTAAGCATAACTCAACTACTTTACCATCACAGTGACCTGGACTGGTTACTTAAATTTTCTAAGCCTCAACTTAAAAGTGGTAGCAGTAATGATCTATTTTTCAGAGGTTGTGCAAAAGGATTTAGTAAGGTAATGCATGAAGTACCTAGCACAGGGTCTAGCACATAGCAAGTGTTCAGTAAGTGGAAACTGTTGTGGAGGTTGTCATTATGTTGCCAGGGGGCGGGGACAGGTGATTGAGTGGACTGGGGACTCCCCCGCATTTTTGCAGAAGCTGGCCTTTGGTGGTATTTTTATCAGTCCAAGGCAAAAGGAGCAAAAAACAGGCAATGCAGTGAGCATTTTAGGAAGTGGAGTTTATTCCGTTTAAAGGACAATGCTTTTGTATGAGATTTTTTTCCCTTTGTAACTTTTATTTTACTAAAATGTCACAGTTTTGTGATACGATGGTAATACTAGAAGACAAGATTTAATAGTATATTCTCACCTGGCAAAATAAAAGGTGGTGGCCTGGTGCTAGTCCTCAAAAAAATAAAAAATTCTGTACATAAAATTCCAATACTTAGAGATCACTGACTTCCATGACTCTAGTGTTCTCATCTCCAGGAGGTAGAGTGGAGCATTCAGGGAGAGTGCCTGAAGGAGCAGAGGGGACAGAAGAGTCTGTTGGCCTGGACTTTGAGAAGGCTTCCTAAAGCAGCAGGAAGAACTTGAGAAAGACCTTTAAGCATGCTGGGATTTGTATTCGTGGATGAAAGTATGAGGGCATCCTAGGTAGAAGATACAGCATGAGCAAAGGACCAGGAGCAGACATGAATGAGGTGTGATGAGAACTTAAATCGGAGAGTTTGGGTCATGGAGAAGCAAATGAGACCAGAAAGCCACTGGGGTTTCTTAAACAGGGGCTTGTCGTTCTGAAAATGGGGTTAAGTACAGTAGAGACTAAACATTTATTGAGCTACAATTATCTCTAATACTTACTACTACTCTGAAACTATTATCTCCAATTTATATATAAAAATACTGAGGCTCATAGAGATAAAACAAATTGTCAGAGTTCATATAACCAGTAAGTGGGAGAGCCAAGAATGTAGCAGGAGTGTTAAGACACAAGAAGTTTTGAGAAGAGAGGGTAAAATTTAGGTGGGAAAAGATACAGCAAATTATAATTTGTGAAATTCTGTGCAGAGCCTTAAGGGCTGAGAGTACGAACTTGAGTGAAAGTTCAAGGATGCATTCCCTCCCTTTGAGAAGGATTTTGAGGTGGTGGGTTCTAGATGCTGTTCTCAGCGCTATCCAATGACCCAAGGGCCCAATAATATTGTCTTAATTTCCTGTGCTGGGGAAAGCTCTTTCCAGCACCATCTGGTGGCATCTACCTGAATTGCTGGTGTAGAACCAAGGAGGAGATGCGTACCCTCTGGTGCAAAGCTTCCCTAAGTGTGGCAAAGAAATAATGTCTTGTTTCTGCCTTTTCTATCACTTCTAAGGATATGTATCTATCTAGTGCCTAGCAAAGTAGATATCTGATACCCATTAGGTTCCTTCTTACCACTATAATGTCTGGGTGTTGGTTCTCAAACTTTATTGTGTGCCAAAATCCCATGTGGAGTTTGTTAATGGTATCCTCCCACCCCTAGGCTCTAATTTAGTAGATCTGGGGTGCATCTATGAAAGCCAGATTTTAATAAGCCCCAGGGGGTTTCAGTGCAATTGGCCCCTGGAGCTCACTTAGGGAAGCTTGACTCCAGAAAGTATGCATCTCTTCATGGGCTATATGCCAGCGATTCAGATAGATGCCAATAGAGGCTGCTTGGCAAAGCCTTACTAGGTACTTTATTCCTTGTCTCTTGGCCCATTTTTAGAAGAAGGGAGTCTTCACTCTGGGATTGGGAGGCTCTTCAATGAGCAGGGACTAATTTTTCCAGCTGACTCTGAATAAAGATCTTCAAAAGCTGTCAGCCAGACCCACTCCATCACTAAAATAAAGCATCTATGTGTCTGAATAAGCCCTGGCCTGGCAATATTGGACCTTTCCTTGCTGCTAATTCATTCAATGATATTGGGCAGGACTGTCTTGATTGCTCCATTCAGTTCCTATGTCTGAAAACTGAAGGGATCAAAGTAAATGAACCTAAGGCGCCCAGGTTCTCTGACACATTTGTTAACCCTCATAATCTCCTTCTGCCTCCCATGAGGCAAGACTCTCCCTTCACCTAGCCTACTTTAGAGGGGCTGCCCATCCTTCCCTATGCAGGTACCTCTCAGGCTAATATTCTTTTGTGAGCCCAACATGGGGCCTCACATTCACAGAGGAGATTAAAGAGATTTGGTTTAAGGTCATCCAGTTGGAAAGTGAGAGAAGCTGACCATTTGTGGAGTCTGGAGCCAGCTCACCAGCTCTAAGTTTGTTCCCCTTTCTCATTCACTGTGGATGCTGGTAAGGATGTTTTTGAGTGTTTTGAGTTTAGTGCCAGGGAAGCTGGGCTGAGTTCATGTATAGCTGAGAGATCATGGGGAAATGGCCACCACATTGCACAAATCCAGGGGCACAATTGACATTGCAACCTATATGAAGGTGCTCCCTGGAGTTGTGTGGTGAGGAATCTGAATGGTTTTATGTGATGTCCCTGGCAGTGCATCATAGTTTTGGTGGTATTTTCTTTTCCTTTCAAGAGGCTATTAATGGTCCCTTTCAGAAACTATCTTTGCATATTACAGAAAGCTAGGTGGATAGCTCTTGAATATAGCAATCCATGGTAGACACAGACAGTATTCATAGAGTCCACTTTAGCTAAGTGTAGAAGCCATCGGCTCAGGAGTTCATGATACTGCATTTAAGTGGGGCTACATCTTCCCTATCTTACCCTACATGCAAGAAGTTGGAGATTTCCATAGAAATTCTGGTAAAGTGGAAGATGCTTTTTAGTGTTGCATGGAGCTAGAAGGTCAGGGTCTTCCAGAAAAGTGCAGCCTCCTCTATCCATCTCCCAAATCACTGATGCCCTTTCACCCACCCAGAACTTGCTGTGACCTGACAAGCAAAACAGCAAGGGTGAAAATCCCCTTATGACAATTCATGCCAGCCTGTCTTGCACAAATTTGAGAGCATTTCCTTAAATTCTGCACCCTGGGTGGCTCACTCTCCTCATTCTAGTGCCAACCCTATGACATTTAAATCACCTATTTGGGTGTCAGTCCTGTGTTAGGTATTAGGGTACAGAAATCAAGAAAATATGGCCCTGCCTACAAGGACTTCACATACAGTTGGAGAGGCCATCAGGAAATCCGGTGATTCTGACTTTCCTTGAGATTCACTAGGTGGGAACACAGAAGTTCCAATGGAGCAACAAGTGAGGTACCTGGTCTACCTGGGAGGTTGAGAAGCCTTCCCTGAAAGGATATAGTCCTAGAGCAGAGACTTAAAAGGTGAGGAGGAGTCTGAAGGGGAGGGAGAGAGTGAGAACAGCATGGACGAAGTCCCCAAGGCAAGAGAGAGATGAGTTTGGAAAACCACACATTGATTAGTATGACTGAGATGAAAATTGCATGGGCTTCATACTGGGGGGAGGGAGTGGGCAGTGGCCAGAGAGGCAAAGCGTGATGGAGCCTGCATTCCATGCAAAATTGTAAGAATTTCTATCCCGAAAACTGTGGGGAGCTGCTGAAGAATTTTGAGCAGGAAAATAACATGATCAGAATTGCATTTTAGAAGTATCACTCTGGTGGAAATGTGGAGATTCAACTGAACAGAGGTGAGAACAGAGACAGAATGAGCAGTTAGACCATGATTGCAAGAGTCCAGGTGAGGGGTACCAAGATGGAAAGGATCCAATCCACTGTCATAACTCCCTTGCGTCACTACTAGGAAGGAAAATTGCCTCCAGCCTTCTCCAGCTCTGGCAGAGAAGTTTCAGTTATCTGGGTGAGGATAAGCTTCTCCAGGAGTCCAAGGTAGGAGAACTTGGGGGACTTTTTCTGCTCCATGATGTAGAATCTCTTGCAGACCCAGGGTCTGCTGTGGTGGGACCAGATAGTGCCTTTCAAGCCTGGGCTGAGTGGAGGAGGGGCGCCTTTGGCCACAGAAAGAAGAGCCCCGAGACTGCCCCTGGGAAATCTTCCTTTCAGGACTGAGCTCCTGCACTTACAGGTGAGAAACACAGAAAGTGCTGGGGGCTGCTTCTGTTTCCCCCAAGTGCCCCCAGCCCCATCCCCATGTTTCTATGGCAATCCCTTTATGTTGCTTTCCTCATTGCTGTTTCTAGATTGTCTCCCAGCACTTCCGGGGGTGCTAGGGAAGGGAGCTAATTACCTTGCTATAAATACCAGCCAGAATGAGCTCCGAGGGCCCCAGACCTGGCTTTTCTTTTTCAGTGCCTCTGCGGTGGGTTGGGCAGTAGAGAGTGGGTAGAGTCTACACAGCAATCCATCGTTATATTCGCTATGTTCTTTCGCCCCCTCATGGGCTCAGCTGTGTTTACTTTCCTTCTATTAACAGGTGGAGTAGGAGCAAGGAAGCGGTGGCATTATGGGGCATCTGTGAAGTGCCAGGTACAGTGCTAGGCTCTGGGAGTTGAAGGATGAATCAGAGCCTACCTCTGCTCTGACGGAACTCACTGTTTAGAGAGAAAGGCAGGTTTGCAGCAAAAAGTTGTGATGAGACATGTGACCTGGGGAACAGGGAGGAGCCATAGGTATACCTGGACCTATGCTTCTCTAGGGATGGAGGGTTTTACTGAGAAGATGGCCAGTGTAGCTGAACACTGAGAGCTGGTGAAATGGAGAGGCCAGGAGGAGGGCATTCTGGACAGAAGCCGTAGGGGCCTAAGAGGCACAGAGATGTGAAGATGTCATCAGAGAGTAGAGCTGGCCCTCTATAACTTTAACCCAGGATGTCCTGGAGGAAGGAGGAAGCATGCAAAGTGCAACTGCAACCTGGTTCTGAGAGTCTTTGAGTGCCATGTTCTGGGGTCGCTGGGAGCCACAGAATGCTTTTCGGCTGTGATGTGGCCTGATAAGATGCATGCTTCTTCAGAGAGGCTGGGACGCACTCTCTCTGGGCACTTAGCTTCATTATCTCAAAAAGGCCAGCTTCAGGGGCTGGAGCTCAAAAGGAGGTGATGGCAGTGGGCAAGGAATTTCAATGAGGACGCAATTAACATCTCACAAACAGGGCAGACATGCAAACACCTCACTGAAGAGTAGAATTATGTGCAAGAGGGAGGGAGGAAAAAAATCCTTCCCCTAATAGCTTTCTGACTTTCATTAGTTCTGACAGTGAAGGCTGCATCGTGGCTATGTTCCATGGTAACCGTTTCCAGGAAGAGCAGCACCGGAGGAGTGCAGGTTCTGAAGACTTTCAATCAGCCCCAAAGCTTAGCCAGACAAAACGTCATGTTGCTGTCTTCACAGCCTCCGCGGGCACCAAAGGGAGAGGGTATGACGTGGGCAAACATTCTCCTAGGTTATTGCAGGAACTCTGATCACAAGGACCATGAGCACAGCTGCCTCCCGGGGCTCGATCACAGGAGAGGAGCCCAGGGCCAGAGGTCCCTGAACTGCAGACCAGAGCATGTGGCTGCAGGAGAGGAATGAGGCAGAGAAAGCAGAGCTACACACAGTGGATTCCTGGCCTCTTTCCCATCTCCCTGAGAAAGACTCAGCACGTCTCCACTGTGGCTCTGTGGGTAATACTGGTAGAGAGGAAAGAGGAGGCTGTGGAGCCAGATGGCCTGGATCCGAATCCCAGGTACTCCCTTACTCGCAGGACCATCTTGGGCAAATTACATCACTTCTCTGGGGTTCACCTCCTTAGTAATCACCTGCAATATATGGTGTTTTCAGGAGGCTAGATGAGACAGCCCGTGAGAAATGGCCAGCTGCAGAACTGGCCCATGGCAGGTGCTGATCTTGTGTTGCGCTAAGCCACCCACAATAGTACTGCCTGCCCTCTCCTCCCTCCTCCTTCCTTATTGCTTTTCCAGCCCTGCTTCTGTGCCCTTCCCACTCTTCCTGTCTCACTCTCTGACTATAATACAAGGTTGTTGAAGGTGTGAAGCAAGCAAGTGGCTTTGCTCTGAGCCTCATGGAGTCAGAAAGACGAGCTGGGTTTTGGTGCCCTTAGGGCTCTAGCTCTGCACCAGACAAAATGAATGAGTTTCAGGACAGTGGAAGCACATATTAGGTTGGGTGACCACATGGGAAGACAAATTATGAACAATGAGAGCCCTCAAAGCTCCATTCTTCATAACAACAATTATGTATGGAAGGCCTATTACATTCTGAGGCACTTCTTTAAGCACCTGGGATATACTTTTTTCAGGATGTTGCCTACCAGCAGAGAGAGGCTGGCCATAAACTATATATACAATAAAAGGTAGATATGAAGGTAGAAAGTGATAAGAGCTTGGAGAAAGGAAAAACAGCAGAGTGAAGGGAGAGGGGATTGGAAGTGCTAGTGAGTGAAGAGGGCTGTGATTTTAATGGGGTGGGCACACTAGGCCTCATGGAGCCAGCAGTATGTGAGCAAAAGACTTGAAAGAGGGCCAGGTGCGGTGGCTCACAGCTGTAATCCCAGCACTTCGGGAGGCCAAGGCGGGTGCATCACCTGAGGTCAGGTGTTTGAGACCAGCCTGGCCAATATGGTGAAACCCCGTCTCTATTAAAAATATGAAAAAATGAGCCAGGCATGGTGGCGGGCACCTGTAGTCCCAGCTACTCGCAAGGCTGAGGCAGGAGAATAACATGAACCCGGGAGGCGGAGCTTGCAGTGAGCCGAGATCATGCCACTGCACTCCAGCCTGGGCAACAAAGTGAGACTCTGTCTCAAAAAATAAATAAATAAATAAAAAATAATAGCCAGGCGTGGTTGCACACACCTGTAATCCCAGCTACTTGGGAGGCTGAGGCAAGACAATCACTTGAACCTGGGAGGCAGAGGTTGCAGTGAGCCATGATGGCGCCATTGCACTCCAGCTGGAGCGACAGCAAGACTCTGTCTCAAAAAAACAAAAACAAAAACAAAAACAAAAACAAAAACAAAAAGGGAAAAAGAAAAAGACTTGAAAGAGGTGAGGATGTCTGGAGGAAGAGCATTCTGAACCAAGATAACAGCCGGTGCAAAGGCTCTAAGGAGGGTGTGTGACTGGGACGGCTGAGGAATAGAAAGAAGGCTGGAGAGGAGGAAGGCAGAGAGTAACAGGGGATATCACATGGTGATGGGGGCTAGATTGGGTGGGCTGTTGTAGCTTCTTCTTCATGTGGTGCCATATGTACTGCAGGGAGTCAGGAAAGGCTAATGGTTTTCAGCTCCTCACTTCCTCCCTTCCCTTCCTCCAATTAACTAGAGCAACTACCTTTATTATCTATTTAATGTGTTGGAATCTGGTGTCAGATATTATTTAGATAAAGCTTTCTGCAACTTAAAAAGTGTTTGAAAGCCACTGATTGAGTCTAGTACCAATGGGGAAACTGTGTCTCGGAAAGGGCCAGTGACTTATCCATGGCCACACAGCTAATTTTGTGGAAGAAACTGATCTCAAACCTGGGACATTGGGAGAGGGCTTTTTCTATGATCTGCGTCAGAGCCATGGGAGGTCTTGGGAGTCTGCATCAGAGCTTGTGACACACAGGCCACCTGAGGTTCAATCAGCTGGATGCCCAGACCCTCCACATTTAGGCTCACCGAGCCTATGAAGCTCTGCTCAGGGTGCTGACTTCTCTTCTCTCACAAGCACATGGTCCATTCCCAGAGCAGCTTCTTCCTCACTTTAAAGCCACACTCTGGCCGGGCGTGGTGGCTCACGCCTGTAATCCCAGCACTTTGGGAGACCGAGGTGGGCGGATCACCTGAGGTCAGGAGTTCAAGTCCAGCTTGGCCAACATGGTGAAACCCTGTCTCTACTAAAATACAAAAATTAGCCAGGCGTGATGGCAGGTGCCTGTAATCCCAACTACTCAGGGGGCTGAGACAGGAGAATCGCTTGAACCCTGGAGATGGTGTTTGTGGTGAGCCGAGATCGCGCCACTGCATTGCAGCCTGGGTGGCTGAGGGAGACTCTGTCTCAAAAAAAAAGAAAGAAAGAAAAAAGCCACACTCTGATTACTTGGGCCAGCAAGGCACCCACATTTGAAACCTTATAATGCTCAGAGCTACAGTGGCCCTGAAACAAGTAATGCTGCCTTCCTAAGCATGTTTTCTGCTCTGTAGGGGCTAAAGCAAATTACCTACTCGCAGGGCTTGGACTAGAATAGAGCTTAATAATAAACGCTATACTTTGGGATAGGGCCTGGCATGGGAGAGGTGGTCAGTGAATGTTATTAAGAAAATAAATCATGACAGTCTTTGGAAAAGTACACTTGTAAAGACAGACCTCCTAGCCCTATGCATAGAGAGAAGGTGCTAGAGCAGAATGGTCAATAATGTGGGGTTTGGAATAAAAATGACCCAGGTTCAGATCAAATTTCTTAACATGTCAGAGCCTCGGTGCCTGTATTTGTTAAAGGGCAATAATAACTAGATTTGGGGATCATTAGAATTACATTGCATGCAATGTTCATTAGTTCAGTGCCTAGCCCCTTGGGATAGAGCTCTAATGGCAGCACAGAGATCCTAGCCAGTGGTTCTCAAAATACAGTGTGTATCACCATCCCCTGGAGGTCTTGTTAAAATATAGGTTGCTGGTTCTTACACTCCAGAGTTTCTGATCAGTAGGTCTGGGTTGGGGCTTGAGATTTCGGCATTTCTAACAAGTTCCCAAGTGATGCAAATGCTACTTGTTGGGAGATGAAACTTCATCTTGGTCTAAGAGCCAGTGTCTTAGACCAGGATGAGGTTTGTGGGGAGAGAAGGAACTGAAGGCCGTATATTGGCTGCATGTGCAGACAGTCCAGTTGGAGAGAGACATTTAGAGCCTTACGCAGAAGGAGGCCTGTTCTTCAGCCTGGGGAGCTGGCTGACTTCACACACCTGGGTGGCCAGCTGCTCTCACTTTACTCCATCACAGGCACTGAGATTCACAGTCCGATGAGAGGCAGCCAGCAAACAGCTCCTTCCCCTCCCACTGTTCCCCCAACCCCGTTTCTTCTAACTGGATAAGTTTTGACCTCTAGATAGACAAGCTGAGTGAATTATAAGATGCTAGTGAAGAAAAGCAAGAAAATAAACAAAGTAGGTAAGTCAAAATCAGTCTTTCTAGGTTTCTAGGATTCCTTCCCATAATTTCTCAGAGATGCTAATCATTCTGGGAACATTATGGGTCCCCGATACTTGAAAATGTTTCCATAGAAATTAATGGATCCTGTGTCTGCTACAGAAAGTTCATAGACTTTTGACATCCCACAACCTGGCTGTCAGACCCCATATGGTTTGGCCACAACCTATACCAGCCAACCATAAAATATCTAACTTTCCCTACAGTCCTTCTCCCTCTGATAAGGTCGTAACAAAACCTATCTCTACTTTGGGTGTGCAAATCAGGGATCAGCAAACTATAGCTTGTGGGCTATATCTAGCCCATTGCCTGTTTTTGAAAATAAAGTTTTATTGGAACATAGACATACTTGTACATTTCTTTCTGTATTGTCTATGGCTGCTTTTCGGGGTGATTTCAATAGGGTGGGCACACTAGGCCCCATATGACAATGACAGACTTGAGTACTTGCAACAGAGACTATAGAGTGTGCAGAATCTCAAATATATGCAATATGACTTTTTATAGAAAAAGTTTCCTGACCCCTATTTTAAATCAAATGTCATTTACTCCATGGAACTTTGCGGAATCCCACCGAGTTGCATTCATCTCATTTTCTCCTATCACCTCCTGGTTCTTTGATCTGTGAATATGTTACCTGGCATAATGGTTTTCCATGTATATTTTTTCTCATTGACTCTATGTGTCTACGCTGACCTCTCTTTGAAATTACAAAATTTAGTACCAGGGCACGCACAGTTAAAAAAAATTTCTTAAATTATCCACTAAGCCCCCAAAGTGGGAAGAAACCTAAATGTCCAAGAGTAGAAAAAAGATCAAATAAATTATGGTGTAGCCCTATGATGTATTGCTATGTAACAAATAAAATGAGTTTCTCAGGAATATAAAAATGCCTGAGAGAAATCGTCCATCACATGAAGCGAAGATTTTTGCAATGGTTTTTATAATATAATTGCACTTTTATAAATAAGTAAAAATAATATGCAGAGGAATTAATTAAAAAGACTAGAAGGAAATATACACAACTTTTAGTCATCTCTAGGTAGAGGGTTATGGGTGACTTTCATTTTGTTATTAGTTTGTATATTTTTCATTATAAGGATATATTGCTTTTAGAACCTGGGGTAAAAATTCAAGTTATTAAAGCACTAGCAGCTGGCTCTATGCTGGCTTTGCCACGTTCTAACTGTACGGCCTTAAAAATTTATCTAGCCTCAGTTTCCTTATCTATAAAATATGGGGAAATACAGCCTTCTTCACAGGGTTTTTTAAAAACAACACAGCAAGCCCCAAAATGCCCTTCTTCTAAACAGGCTGCTGCAACAGCTGGGCTCAGCATTGAAATGGGGACCATCTGGGAGCCACACGACGGAGACTGAGTTGGCACCTTGAGAGGGAGGCAGAGCTGCGATGCGCAGAGCAGTGCTGAGGCAGACTCACAGCTATGCAGCAATCGCGTCCCCAGCCCAGCACCAGGACTACTGACTGGGAAAGGACTTCTCACCCCGATGCCTGCCCTGCTGCAAAAACCCCCTAGCTTCCTTTCAGCACAAAGCACAGCTGCTCTTTGTCTTTCATTTTCACCCTGAATCAGCTGTCCCCAGCCTACGTGGCCAGTGCCTGCCCTTCTGCACTTCCCACCCTGTGCTGTTTCTCGCCACCTGTCGTCAGCCTGCGCCTGCCATTGTCTTTTTTCTTAAAAGTCACACCTTCATCCTTCCACTGAGACATTCTTTTTTTCTTAGCCAGAATCTTTCTTTCTCTCCCTAGAAAATGTCTTTGAGACTATACTTAATGATTTTTTTTTTGATGGAGTCTCACTCTGTTGTCCAGGCTGGAGTGCAGTGGCACCATCTCAGCTCACTGCAACCTCCATCTACCTGGTTCAAGCGATTCTTGTGCCTCAGCCTCCCCAGTAGCTAGGATTACAGGTGCACACCACCATGCCTGGTTAAGTTTTGTATTTTTAGTAGAAACAGAGTTTCACCATGTTGGCCAGGCTGGTCTCGAACTCCTGACCTCAAGTGATCCACCTGCCTTGGCCTCCCAAAATGCTGGGATTACAGGCGTAAGCCACCGAGCCCGGCTAAGTAATGATTTTCTATTCGTTTCTTCCTTCTGTCTCCCCTCCCTCTTCTTTTATAAGTGTCCTTATTGGATTTTTTCTCTGATCATCAATAGGGAAGGTGAGTGGATGAGGGAGACCAGTTAGAGGGCTGGAAAAATGGTCTCAGAAGAGAACAGTGCAGATGGTGAGAAGTGGATGTGTTGGACTAGAAATGGATAAAATCCACAGAAGTTACATATGGGAAGGATGAGGCCCAGCAAGAGCCAGTGACATGCCTCAAGGTTATGTAATTGACCAAGGGACAGATCAGGGAATCTAGGCCTACATCCCTGCAGCCCCTAGACTATCTCAATACCTGGATATATCACTTATCTACTCTATTCTACATATTGTCCAGGGGTATGGAGATATCCGGCCTAATCACAATTCATCACTCAGAGTGCTGCATGTAACAAGGGTGTGTGCACACTTGAGAAGCCAAAAGGGGACCTACTGACTTCTGGACTTCTGAGAAGTATGTCATATCTTCCCACAGCTTCAGAACTTGGAGTTTCAGGGAATCTGTTGACGACTGGGCCATGGAATTAGAGGGGCATGTTTTGGACTACGAGCAGTGGAGATAAGAATCCCCAACTCATCCATCATCAGCTTTGTAAGAGTGGGAGGGCAGACTCTGCCTCTGTGGCGCTGTCCCTAAACCTCTCTTGGAGTCAGAGTACCCAGCTTAAGAAAGCACCTGTGGAACAAGATGGGTATCATGGAGTATGCAGGGAGTTAGCACACAAGGAGACATGGCACAGACTCTCTTGGCTTGTGGCCTGTTTGTGGGTCCATTATGACCAGGGTTATTGGTGTCCTTGCTGTTCTTTTCTCCCATGTGGTGGGGGTGGGAGAGAGTGGTCAGCAATTCCTCGTAGGAGCAGGTGTCCCAGTCCTGATGAGGCCATCTTGTATCTCTATGCTACATGGGACTCAGGGAGCCTATGGAGTTCTACTCCAGCTCTTGCTTTTCTCGGTAGAGACTTGGAAACTTTTCCCCAATGTAGCAACAGAGACGTTAAGTCCCAGCTCTGACTTCTATCTTTACCTTTTGTTCCCAGACCATGGGGTTTAACCTCCTCTGAGTTTCTAGAAGGTACCGTGAGCTACCTGTGGCTCAAGAAGGAAGGGGAATCATGTACCCAAATGGATAGAAGTTTTGAAGGTCTCAAGCAGAACCTCACATCTTCCCCAAACCTGATACTCTCCTCTTCAGAGAAGATCCCAGCTTCTGCTTGCTTGAGTACCCATTAGGCCTGAATGAAGACTGCTGGGGGCTGTAAGATCACATCACCAGGGGGTACTGCTTTATTGGTATGGTCACTTTGAAGGCAAAACTTGTTCGTGCACCAGCTTAACTTAGAGATTGTGAAGAGTCACTGAGGAATTTATGCCCATCAAAGGTGGAGATTGCTTTGCAAACTTCATAGTCAGGCTGAAAAACTGTCTCTAAAGTATACGGGTGTCAGGTATCAGATATCTTTTTTTATAGTTCAGCTACTACATTCTACTCAGCCAGTATACCTACTATGGGCCAAGCATGTACAAATTCTATTAATTAAATTTTGATTATCACCATGGAATAAATTTGGGCACTGAGTCACGGAGATTAAATAATTTTACCTGAGGTCAAGCAGATGGTTTATGGTCAGGTTGGGCTTCAAGCCTAAACCACTCTTACTCAAACGTTCATGCTTTTTCTACTTTCAAAGCCTCCCTCTGTCTTCATATCATTCTGCAAAATGGTTGCCTGAACACCTGCTATGTTGGACTTGAACTCACTACCACCCCAGATGACCAATGAATGGCTAAGAGAGGTTTGAATATTTTGATTAGGCCTGTTAACATGTGCTTAGTCTTCCCTCTTTCTCCTCCCTCTCCTCCTCTCACCTTCTATCACTTGACTTCTGACACTTGCCTAGCCCTGGATGGAGGGATTCCCTTGTCTTCACTCAAGAAAGGGCAAGCTCAGTAGCTCAGCTTGAGGCTGTTCCTGCATCTTCAAGAAGGAGCCCAAGGCCGGGAGGAGCTTCCTCTTTCCCTGAACTAACTCAATCAGTGATAGGCCCTGGTAATTTCTCTCTCTCTGAAAGAAAAAGAAAGAAATGAAGAAAAGAGAGGAAGAAAGAAAGAGAAAGAAAGAAAAAAAGAAAGAGAAAAAGGAAAGAAAGAAGAAAGAAAAAGAAAGAAAGAAAGAGAAATGAAAGAAAGAAAAAGAGAGGAAAGGAAAGGAAGAAAGAAGGGAGGGAGGAAGGAAGGAAGAAGGAAAGAAAGGAAAAGGAAAGGAATAAGGGAGGGAAGGAGGGAAGAAAGGAAGGAAAGGAAGGGAGGGAGGGAGAGAGGGAGGGAAGGGAAGGGAGGGAGGGGAGAAATAAATGCTAAATTTTTAGCATTTGCCAGCTTCTGCAGTGTAAATACTCCCATCACGGCTGATTTCGAGCCACCAAGGTGACCACTGAAAGTGGAGTTCAGAGGGGTAGGAGTAGCCCACTCTACTGTGTCAGTGGGAGCCAGCTTCAGCACATCGTGGTCTTCCTTTCATTTGGCTTTGAGTGGCATGGCTAATGGGTTTGTCACTCATCGCTTTTGTTTCCTCCCAGTTAAAATGCTTCACTTGCTTACTAAAAGCCTTTGACAGTAATCAAGTTCTTCCTGCCAAGCTGGGCCCTACTTGGACTGTCCAGGAGTGAGTTAGGGAAGACAGCCACCACCTGCTCCCCTGAGGGCCCACTAGACAGCCAACTCATGAAAGTCCAATACCATGCCAGGCCTGGGGTGGGGCATCTATCAACAGAAAGGCATTGTCTTTAATTTTGAAATGCTAAAGGTCTGCTGTCAGGAAACAATGAACATTCTCATAAGAAACACTATTGGAAGAATGCCAGAGTCTAGACAGAGGCCTCAGTGCTGAGTGACAGAGCTTCATGGGACTTTCAAACCATTTGGTTCCACTCCATTGTTTTACAGGAAAAAGCTAAGACCCTGGGAGGGTGAGTGGCTTGCTAAAGGTCACAAAGTTATTTAGTGGCAGAGGTGGGATTGGAATCCATCTTTCTTGACATCTAGAAGCCAATTCTTTTGCTGCAGAATGGGCTGTTGGAAGGTATAATAGCTTATCGAACCAGGGAAAGATAGGCATCTCCCTTCTTCCTGCTAAGGTGACCAACTCATCCCCATTTTCCTATGAGTTTTCTATTAGCACTGAAAGTCCTTCCCTGTATCCCAGGAAAACCCTAAGTCGAGGCAGACCCCGAAAGCTGATTCCTGGTCCCCTCCTCTCATTCCCTTCCCTCCCTGTCCTTTTCTTCCTTCCATCATACATTAATGGTGCCTGCCCATAAAGACCTTAGTGTCGAAGAAAGAAATGTTGAGAAGAGGACTGTGGAGCCTGTCCTCCACACCTACCCGATTTGGGCTAGAGTTCACCCAGAACACTGGAACCTCTTTTACTAATGCCTCCACTTCTTGGTCTGCCTTTTGAAACAGAAATAGATTTATTGGATTGTAAAAGCAAGCAACCAATGTAGATTGTTAAAGAAACTAAATAATAGAGACGTATGTGTGATAGTAAATGGATGTCTTCAGATAAACTCAGCAGCTGGACTAACAGGATAATGTTTATCCTTGAAGATAATTTCATTTATCCATCTGTCTATCATCTATGTATCTATATATTGCTATACCATATTGTATATTACCGATTCCCATTCTGGTAAAAATTTGACCATATTAATCATGTTACTTTGTAATCTGGGATTTTCATTTAAAAACATATCATGGATGTCTTTCCACGTTGGTCATTTAAAGATTTCCTCATCCTTCACAAGAGTAGCATATTCTATTGTGTGGGTATACCCCAATTTATTTACTCAATCCTATTTTTAAAGACAGTTAAGTTATTTCCATTTGAAAAATCATAAACAGCATTTTGTACAGGTATCTGGTAATCTTCTTGGGATAGTTTTTTTAGAAATAAATTATTGGGCCAAAGTATTCATACTTATAATTGTCATGCAGTAAACCCTTTAAAAAAGCTATTCCAATTCGTGTTCTCACTAACAGTCTTTTTTCCACACTCCTGTTAGCCTTCAATATTACTGGATCAGTATTACTGATCCAAATCATTTGTCAGTTTGATAGGTCAAAAAAATTCCATTTTTAAAAAAATTTGCTTTCCTTTAAATTTCAGCAAGGATGTGAATCTTTTCACAAATCTATCAGCTATTTTTATTCTTTTTTCAATTTCTTTCATCTGAAGTCCATACTTGTACATGCCCAGGCCTCTGTGTAAACACTTACCACTACAAAGGACTTCAGAGAGCAAGCAATGTCGGCCCTAGTATTTATTCTACCAAAGAAGCCTTTATTAGTTTTCCACTGTGTAATAGGTGTGTGGTTGTGTGGCATTAAATACAAAGAAATATGACACAATGTGCTTATTCTTGAAGGTTCCTAAAGTCTAGTATGAGAGACGGACACGTGCTCACATAACCCAGGAGAAGAGGACATGGCAGCAGCCTGAGGGCAGCAGTGTTCCGTCTTGCAGTTCTAAATTGGTATGTTAGTGCCGTCACTTTAGTTCTCTCATATTTGAGGTTAGACACAGGGGCTTTTCTCAGAGCTGGAGCTTGATAATAAAGAATCCCACCTGTCCGAGGAGCTGAAGACATTGTGTGTTGTTTCCTGGGTGGTCTCGCTGACCTTCTCTGATTTCGAGTTCCCTGGAAACTTCACCAAACCAGTGACTCACATCTCCATGCCCAACCACCCAAAGCAGTCCACTTTGGCCCTTCTGTAAGTCCCTGGAATTCAAAAACACTGGATACAATGAGCAGAGAGGTCCCAGCCAGCTTCTGACTCCATGACTCAGCTGTCATCATGATAGATGTCATGGACAATACCCAAATAATTGTATGAGACATAATGCCTGTCCTTGAGGCATTTGCAGGCTGAAGAGGCTTTGTGAGAATGTCTTTGCAGGCCATGTGAAAGGCTTTCAGCTGCTGGGCAGAGCTGGCACTCCACTCAGTGATGACCTCGTCCACAGTTACCTGCATCAGTGGTTCACAGCCCAGGTGGCACATTAGAAATCACCTGGAGAACATTAAAAAAAACATAGATGCTGAGGACCCACCCCAAGAGGTTCCAATTCAATCAGTCTGGCATGAGGCCCAGGCAGCAGCGTTTTGTAAGAACTCCCCAGGTGGTTCTAATGTGCACCTAAGGCTAGGAACCAGTGGCTTAGAGAGATCACAAAGAGATGAACGACTTAATTAACCAGCGGTTCCAGACCATTGCCTGTGTTGGTCACAATGTTATCTCCATGGTTTGTGAACTTCTTCAGTCCTTTAAGGGTAGGGATCTTGGACCTCAAATTAGAGATTTTCATCTCCTTAAGTCAGGCCTTCCCCACTCATAGTTATTCTAAAGGCACCATGTCCGGTAGTTAAGAGTGTGAACCTAGACTCAGGCCCCTGGTCTCAAATTCCTGTTCTCGAATCTAGTTGCTGTAAGACCACGGGAAAAATAGTACTTAACCTCTGTGTGCCCTCAGTTTTGTCACCTATAGTTGTGGACAGTTCTAATACCATCTCGAGAGTGTTGGTGGATTAAATAAGTTTCTAGGATGCAAAGGTGTTAGAAGAGGGGCTGGCCATCGTGAACACTCTGTATGCATTATTTTTACCACTTGGGAGAAAGGCCTTTCAGAGTCAAACCAAGCAATTCTTTTTATAATTCTCCCTTTTGATTACTCTTCTCTTGTCCTTAAGCTTGACTTTTTAACTTGTTGCATGCCCCTGTTTTCCTCTTATTCGTCTACGTCCCTCTTCCTCACAATGCAATGATCAAGACTGTAGGCAAAACCTTCCTTCCTTTCAGCATTCTAGTTGTGAAAGTTTGCCCTGGGCAGAAAGCAGCCTGTAATAACAACCCCTCAGCGGTCTTTTTTACTTTTGGAAGCCGCATAAAGAAAGGTGTATAGGCTTTGGAAACAGGTAAAATTGCTTTTTAAAAAAAATGTGTTTTATTTTTTTAAAATTTTTCCACAAGTTATTGGGGTACAGGTGGTATTTGGTTACATGAGTAAGTTCTTTAGTGATGATTTGTGAGATTTTGGTGCACATATCACCCGAGCAGTATACACTGCACCATATTTGTAGTCTTTTATCCCTAGCTCCCCTTCCACTCTTCCCCCTAAGTCCCCAACGTCCATTGCATCCTCATAGCTTAGCTCCTACATATCAGTGAGAACATACGATGTGTGGTTTTCCATTCCTGAGTTACTTCACCTAGAATAATAGTCTCCAATCTCATCCAACTTACTACAAGTGCTGTTAATTCATTCCTTTTCATGGCTGAGTACTATTCCATCACATATATATGCCACAATTTCTTTATCCAGTCTTTGTTTGATGGGCATTTGGGTTGGTTCTATGATTTTGCAGTTGTGAATTGTGCTGCTATAAACATGCATATGCAAGTATCTTCTTCAAATAATGACTTCTTCTCTGGATAGATACCCAGTAGGGGGATTGCTGGATCCAATGGTAGTTCTACTTTTAGTTCTTTAAAGAATCGCCACATTGTTTCCTATAGGGGCTGTACTAGTTTACATTCCCACTAGCCATGTGGAAGTGTTCCCTGTTCACTGCATCCACGCTAACATCTACTGTTTTTTTATTTTTTGATTATGGCCATTCTTGTAGGAGTAAGGTGGTATCACATTGTGGTTTTGATTTGCATTTCCCTGATCATTAGTGATGTTGAGCATTTTTTCATATGTTTGTTGGGCATTTGTATATCTTCTTTTGAGAATTGTCTATTCATGCCCTTAGCCCACTTTTTGATGGGATTGTTTGTTTTTTTCTTATTGATTTGTTTGAGTTTGTTGTAGATTCTGGATATTAGTTCTTTGTCAGATGTATAGATTGTGAAGATTCTCTCCCACTCTGTGGGTTGCCTGTTTACTCTCCAGACTGTTCCTTTTGCTGTAAAAAAAGCTCTTTAGTTTGATTAGGTCCCAGCTATTTATCTCTTTTTGTTGTGTTTGCTTTTGAGTTTTTGGTCATGAAATCCTTGACTAAGCCAATGTCTAGAAGGGTTGTTCCAATATTACCTTCTAGAATTCTTACAGTTTCAGGTCTTAGGTTTAAGTCCTTGATCCAACTTGAGTTGATTTTTGTATAAGGTGAGAGATGAGGATCCAGTTTCATTCTCCTACAGGTGGCTAGCCAATTATCCCAGCACCATTTGTTGAAAAGGGTGTCCTTTCCCCACTTTATATTTTTGTTTGCTTTGTTAAAGGTCAGTTGGCTGGAAGTATTTGGGTTTATTTCTGGGTTCTCTATTGTGTTCCATTGGTCTATGTGCCTATTTTTATACCAGTACCATGCTATTTTGGTGACTATGGCCTTATAGTATAGTTTGAAATCAGGTAGTGTGATGCTTCCAGATTTGATCTTTTTGCTTAGTCTTGCTTTGGCTAGGTGAGCTCTTTTTTGGTTTTATATGAATTTTAGAATTGCTTTCTTCTAATTCTGTGAAGAATGATGGTGGTATTCTGATGGGGATTGCACTGAATTTTTAGATTGCTTTTGGCAGTATGGTCATTTTCACAATATTGATTCTACCCATCCATGAGCATGGAATGTGTTTCCATTTGTTTGTGTTGTCTGTGATTTATTTCAGCAGTGTTTTGTAGTTTTCCTTCTAGAGGTCTTTCGACTCCTTTGTTAGGTATGTTCCTAAGTCTTTTATTTATTTATTTTTTGCAGCTATTTTAAAAGGGGTTGAGTTCTTGATTTGGTTCTCTGCTTGGTTGCTGTTGGTGTATAGAAGAGCTACTAATTTGTGTACATTAATCTTGTATCTGGAAACTTGGCTAAGTTCTTTTGTCAGTTCTAGGAGCTTTCTGGAGTAGTCCTTAGGGTTTTCAAGGTAAACGATCATATCGACAGCAAATAGTGACAGTTTGACTTCCTCTTTACTGATTTGGATGCCCTTTATTTCTTTCTCTTGTCTGATTGCTCTGGCTAGGACTTCCAGTACTGTGTTGAAGAGGAGTGGTGAAAGTGGGCATCCTTGGCTTGTTTCAGTTCTCAGAGGGAATGCTTTCAACTTTTCCTCATTCAGTATTATGTTGACTGTGGGTTTGTCATAGATGGCTTTTATTATATTAAGGTATGTCCCTTGTATGCTGATTTTGCTGAGGGTTTTAATCATAAAGGATGCTGGATTTTGTTGAATGCTTTTTCTGCATCTATTGAGATGATCATGTGATTTTTGTTTTTAATTCTGTTTATGTGGTGTATCACATTTATAGACTTGTGTATGTTAAAAAATCCCTGCATTCCTGGTATGAAACCCACTTGATAATGGTGGATTCTCTTTTTGGTATGTTGTTGGATTCAGTTAGCTAGTATTTTGTTAAGGATTTCAGCATCTATGTTCATCAAGGATATCGGTCTGTAATTTTCTTTTTTGATTTTGTCCTTTCCTGGTTTTGGTATTAGGGTGATGCTGGTTTCACAGAATGAATTAAGGAGGGTTCCTTCTTTCTCTGTATGGTGGAATAGTGTCAAAAGGATTGGTACCAATTCTTCTTTGAATGTCTGGTAGAATTCTGCTGTGAATTCGTCTGATACTGAATTTTTTTTTTGTTGCTAATTTTTTAATTACCACTTCAATCTTACTGCTGGTTTTGATCTGTTCAGGGTATCTAAGTCTTCCTGATTTAAGCTAGGAGGGTTGTATTTTTCCAGGAATTTATCTGTCTCTTCTAGGTTTTCTAGTTTATGTGTGTAAAGGTGTTCACAGTAGCCTTGGATGATCTTTTGTATTTCAGTGGTGTCAGTTGTAATATATACTTTTTCATTTCTTAGTGAGATTATTTGGATTTACTCTCTTCTTTTCTTGGTTAATCTTGCTAATGGTCTATCAATTTTGCTTAGCTTTTCAAAGAACCAGCTTTTTGTTTCATTTATCTTTTGTAGTCTTTTTTTGTTTCAATTTCATTTAGTTCTGCTCTGATCTTGGTTATCTACTTTCTTCTACTGGATTTGGGTTTGGTTTGTTCTTCTTTCTCTAGTTCCTTAACGTGTGACCTTAGATTGTTTGTGATCTTTCAGAATTTTTGATGTAGGCATTTAGGGCTATGAACTTTGCTCTTAACACCACTTTTGCTGCATCCCAAAGGTTTTGATAGGCTGTGTCATTTATTGTCATTCAGTTTGAAGAATTTTTAAATTTCCATCTTGATTTTGTTTTTGATCCAGTGCTCATTCAGGAGAAGGTTATTTAATTTCCATATATTTGCATGGTTTTGAAGGTTCCTTTTGGAGTTGATTTCCACTTTTATTCCACTGTGGTTTGAAAGAGTGCTTGATATAATTTCAATTTTCTTAAATTTATTGAGGCTCGTTTTATGTCCTATTATATGGTCTATCTTGGAGAAAGTTCCATGCACTGTCAAATAGAATGTATATTCTATGGTTGTTGGATGAAATGTTCGGTACATATCTAAGTCCATTTGTTCCAAGGTATAGTTTAAATCCATTGTTTCCTTGTTGACTTTCTGTCTTGATGACCTGTCTAGTGCTATCAGTGGAGGATGGAAGCTCCCCACTATTACTGTGTTGCTGTCTATCTCATTTCTTAGGTCTAGTTGTAATTGTTTTATAAATTTGGGAGCTTCAGTGTTAGCGTGTATGTTTAGGATTGTAATATTTTCTTATTGTACAAGGCCTTTTACCATTATATAATGTCCCTCTTTGTCTCTTTCAACTGCTGTTGCTTTAAAGATTGTTTTGTCTGATACAAGAATAGCTACCCATGTTCACTTTTGGTATCCATTTGCATGAAATGCCTTTTTCCACCCCTTTACTTTAAGTTTATGTGAGTCCTTTTGTGTTATGTGAGTCTCCTAAAGGCAGCAGATAGTTGATTGGTGAGTTCTTATCCATTCTGTGGTTCTGTATCTTTTAAGTGGAGCATTTAGGCCATTTACATTCAATATTAGTGTTGAAATGTGAGGTACCGTTACTTTCATCATGCTCTTTGTTGCCTGTGTACTTTGGTTGTATTTTGTCTTTTGTTTTTGCTTTTTAACTTGTATTTCTGTTTTATAGGTCCCGTGTGATTTATGCTTTGAAGAGATTCTGTTTTGATGTGTTTCCAGGATTTGTTTCAAGATTTAGAGCTCCTTTTAGCAGTTATTGTAGTGGTGGCTTGGTAATGGCAAATTCTCTCCACATTTCTTTGTCTGAAAATTACTGTATCTTTCCTTCATATATGATGCTTAGTTTCACTGGGTACACAATTGTTGGCTGATAATGGTTTTGTTTGAGGAGGCTAAAGATAGGTCCCAAATCCCTTCTAGTTTGTCGGGTTTCTGCTGAGAAATCCGCTGTTAATCTGATAGGTTTTCCTTCATAGATTACCTGGTGATTATGTCTCACAGTTCTTAAGATTCTTTCCTTCATCTTAACTTTGGATAACCTAATGACAATGTGCCTAGGCGAAGATCTTTTTGTGATGGATTTCCCAGGTGTTCTTTGTTATTCTTGTATTTGGGTGTCTAGGTCTTTCGCAAGGCCAGGGAAGTTGTCCTCAATTATTCCCCAAAATATATTTCCAGTCTTTTAGATTTCTCTTCTTCCTCAGGAACACTGATTATTCTTAGGTTTGGTCATTTAACATAATCCCAGAATTTTTGGAAGCTTTGTTCATATTTTCTTATTCTTTTCTCTTTGTCTTTGTTGAAATGGGTTAATTTGAAGACCTTGTCTTTGAGCTCTGAATTTCTTTCTTCTACTTGTTAAATTCTATTGTTGAGGCTTTCCAGAGCATTTTGCATTTCTAAAAGTGTGTCCAAAGTTTCCTGAATTTTTGCTTGTTTTTTCTTTATGCTATCTATTCCCTTGAATATTTCTCCCTTCACTTCTTGTATCATTTTTTTTATTTCCTTGTATTGGGCTTCACCTTTCTCTGGTCCCTTCCTGATTAGCTTAATAACTAACCTCCTGAATTCTTTTTCACGTAAATCAAGGATTTCTTATTGGTTTGGATCCATTGCTGGTGAACTAGTGTGATTTTTTGGGAGGTGTTGAAGAGCCTTGTTTTGTCATATTACCAGAGTTGATTTTCTGATTCCCTCTCATTTGGATAGGCTCTGTCAGGGGGAAGATCTAGGGCTGAAGGCTGTTGTTCACATTCTTTTTTCTCACAGGATATTCCCTTGATATAGTACTCTTCCCCTTTTCCTATGGATGTGGCTTCCTCTGAGCAGAACTGAAGTGATTGTTGTCTCTCTTCTGGGTCTAGCCACCCAGTGAGCCTACCTGGCTCCAGGCTGGTACTGCAGGTTGTCTGCACAGAGTCCTGTGATGTGAACCATCTATGGGTCTCTCAGCTGTGGATACCAGCACCTGTTCTGGTGGAGGTGGCAGACGGTGCAATGGACTCTGTGAGACTCCTTAGCTTTGGTGGTTTAATGCTCTATTTTTGTGCTGGTTGGCCCCCTGCCAGGAGGTGGCACTTTACAGAAAGTATCAGCTGTAGTAGTGTAGAGAGGGGCCTGGTGGTGGGCAGGGCCCTAGAACTCCCAAGATTATATGTCCTTTGTCTTTTGCTACCAGGGTGGGTAGGGAACAACCTTCAGGTGGGGGCGTGGCTAGGCCTGTCTGATCTCAATCTCTCCTTGGGCGGGTTTTGCTGCAGCTGCTGTGGGGGATGCGGGTGAGATTCCCAGGTCACTGGAGTTGTGTACCGGGGAGGATTATGGCTGCCTCTGCTGAGTCACGCAGGTTGTCAGGGAAGTAGGGGAAAGCCGGCAGTCACAGGCCTCACCCAGCTCCCATGCCAACCAAAGGGCTGGTCGCATTCTCACCGTGCCCCTCCCACAACAGCACCAAGTCTGTTTCCAGGAGGAGGGTGAGATGGGCTTGAAAACTTGCCCAAAGCTATCTGCCTCCCAGCTGCAAAAGAAAAGGGCTTTACTTCTTTCCTTGCCTGTGAAGTCTGCACGCCCAATTTGCGCCCTGCCCTGAGTTCTGGCCAGGAGGCTTCTCACCCCACTAAAGTTGTTAAAAAGCTCAGCTAGAGAATTTCTTCTCCCTGTGGAGTTTTACCCTCTGCTCCTCTCGCCACCCTCCTGATGGATCCCTGTAATGCCAGGCAAGAATGGGCTGCTTAGAGACCCAGGGTCTTTCTGTTGCTTCCTCTACCCCTGTATTTTGCTCAGCTCTCTAACTTTACTCAGCTCCAGGTAAAGTCAGAAGCTTCTCCCACAAACAGACCTTCAACCTCTCCAGTGGGGGTGTGTGTTTGGGAGAGAAGGGTCTCCCTTTTTCATTTCCGCAGTTAGAGCACTCACAGTATTTGGGGTGTCTCCCAGGTCCTGCAGGAGCAGTCCACTTCCTTCAGAGGGTCTGTGGGTCCTCTTGGGATTGCTAGTTTGTTCTTGCAGTTGATCCAGAGCTCAAATCTACAGTGCAAGCCTCCACATGCTGCTCTGTCCGGAGCTGCAATCTAGTCCTGCCTCCTGTCTGCCATGATCCCTAAAAAATTGTTAAATCTTTGTTCTGCCATTTGCTGGTGGTATGAACTTGAAAAAGTTCCTTCATATCACTTAGCATCACTTTCCTCTTCTATGAAATACAGGTCATAATACCTACCTAGCAGATTATCTGAAGAGAACCAAAATGACATGCTTAGTGCGGTATTTGGCACATGGAAAATGCTCAGTGAGCATGATGTCACCTCATGGAGTCCCTGGAAGACCAGCTAGCTCTGCTCTCCTCCCCTCCCCTCCTATCTTAAGTATCTGCATTCCCACAAAGAAAACAGGGGGATCCACATTTCTGTTCCCTAAATATGTAGGAGGAAATGCTAATACATTTCCCTGAGATCCATACAGTCAGTTGATCTAGGAGGAGAAAGAAGAGAAGGAGGTTTCAAGGACAGCGTTTCAAGGCCTGCTACCTGTCTTTGAATTGAGCAGCTAGTGCTACAGGAATGAAAGTCTGAGCTAAGCATTTGTTTTAATAATATGCTTTACCCATGAAGCCCTGGTATCCAGTTCACAGTGGGTAATCCTGGGAATGAGGACCACCAGAGATAAGAGAACAAATGAGAAAATCTGGATTCAAGGGCTGTTCCTCCAGGCTGTTTCTTCATCTATAAGGTGGTTATAATCCACTGTTGATAAGCTTGGTTCGGAAGGTGAGATGACCCAGTGAGGTGGCACATGCAGCAAGGGCTTATGTCATTCAGTATCATTGGACCCTCAAAGAAAACTCAGAGGTGCATCTTACATAGGCAGCCTCAGCAAGCTCACTGTCTAGCCAGAAGATGACATGTACAGAACCGACTCAGATATAAGGTAAAATGTAAAAAGAGATGAGAGTAAATATAGAGGTTAGCACTTAGAAATATGTAATTTTCAGGTAAGGAGCTGTGACAAGTCTTCTTGGACAAGGAGAAAGTTGAGTTAGGCTTTAGAGAAAAATAAGTAGGATTAGACCGTGTTTAGGTAGGTAGAGTTGTGCACGCACACAAGTACATGGGTGTAGGTGTAAAAATGTCTGGGACTATGGGCTCTTGGAGGTTTGTTATGGCTACTGCAGGAGGAGGTGGGAACAAGAATAAAGCTACCTGGGAGTGTGAAAATGTGGAAAGTATTGGCTTTGGAGTTAGACAGACTTTGGTTCTATCACGGGCATTTCCAAAGTACCCTGCACAGGTACATTATGAGGTTTCTATTTTCAGCGACATGCACTCT